>NC_089236.1:40425654-41825358 GCF_963924675.1 Phocoena phocoena | reverse complement strand
TGAGAACATGGTTTAAATATTCTATGAACACTGGAGAGATATTAAATTTTTTAAATTGAAAAACTTTGGAAAGACAACTGGAGGTATTGTGGAAAATTTAGCTAAATATTTACAGCTCAGACTATAGAATTTCTTTTTAATCTAGTTCCCACTGAGGCTCTACAGGAGTTTAGCAAACCTTTGACTTCAGTTGTTCTTTTAAAATACATATTAAATTCTTAAGTATTCTTGGATTATTTAACTAGATTTTAATTAACTGTGATAGAGAAATGGCTTACTTCATGGAAAACTGACTCTCTACTCTTCTCACTATACAGAGTTTTCCCTTGTGTGCTGTTAACCTCCAAATCAATATCTCCACACCCAGAAGAATCCTAAAATCTGGATACACATATAAAACTTTTCATAAACTTTTCCACTTAGATGACCCCTACATCTCCAAAACCTACAATTTTCCAAACTGAAGTTATCATTTTTAAAAATAGTGCCTTCCTCTAAGTTTTTTTTTTAATGATGTTTGCTTTAAGTCTTGGATAGATATGATTTATTACGTTAAGTATTTTCTCTTCTATTCCAACTTTGCTGAAGATAATGATTGAATGTCTAGTTTATCTCAAATGGTTTTCTTCACCTATTCAGTTGATTATGCACGTTTTCTATTTTAATCTGTTAGTGGGAATGACATTTTCTCATGTTAAATGAACTGGATATTGCTGGGTTGGATTGGTTAAATTGATTTTTTTTTTTTTTTTTTTTTTTTTTTTGCTATCCTGCTATATTTTGTATTTTGTTTAGGATCTTTGCATCATTGTTTGTGAATGAAACAGGCTTTTATTTTTTCCTTCCTTATGGTGACTGTCCAGTTTTGATATGAAGATTACTAGAATGAAAGGTACTGCTATACACCTTGGCTAGAAACCAGAATTAGTTTGAAATCTGTCTCTTTTGTTCCCTACAGATGACCAAGCACCTCTTCTCCATAAACATTAATTATTTATTTATTTATTTTTAGGCACAGAAGACATTTCTTCCTTTCTTTTAAGGCCTTTATTGGACTATAATTGTTTTACAATGTTGTGTTAGTTTCTGCTGTATAGAAAAGTGAATCAGCTATACGTACACATATATGCCCATATCCCTTCCCTCTTGCATCTCCCTCCCACCCTCCATATCATACCCCTCTGGATGGTCACAAAGCACCTAGCTGATCTCCCTGTGCTATGCGGCTGCTTCCCACTAGCCATCTATTTTACATTTGGTAGTGTGTATATGTCCATGCCACTCTCTCACTTCGTCCCAGCTTACACTTCCCTCTCCCTGTGACCTCAAGTCCATTCTCTACGTCTGAGTCTTTAGTCCTGCTCTGCCGTTAGGTTCTTCAGAACCACCTTTTTTTTTTTTTTAGATTCCATATGAAGGTGTTAGCATACAGTATTTGTTTTTCTCTTTTTGACTTACTTCACTCTGTATGACAGACCCTAAGTCCATCCACCTCATTATAAATAACTCAATTTCATTTCTTTTTTATGGTTCAGTAATATTGTATATATGTATACAATGTATACACAATGTATACACATTGTATATATGTGCCACATCTTCTTTATCCATTCATCTGTCGATGGACACTTGGGCTGCTTCCATGTCCTGGTTATTGTAAATAGTGCTTCAGTGAACATTGTGGTACATGTTTCTTTTTGAATTATGGTTTTCTCAGGGTATACGTCCAGTGGGATTGCTGGGTCATCTGGTAGTTCTATTTTTAGTATTTTAAGGAACTTCCATTCTTCTCTCCATAGTGTCTGTATCAATTTACATTCCCACCAACATTGCAAGAGGTTTCCCTTTTTTTCACACCCTCTCCAGCATTTATTGTTTGTAAATATTTGTTGATGGCCATTCTGACCAGTGCGAGGTGATAGCTCATTGTAGTTTTGATTTGCCTTTCTCTAGTGATTAGTAATGTTGATCATCCTTTCACGTGTGGAGAAATGTCTATTTTGGACCTCTACCCATTTTTGGATTCGGTTGTTGAGCTGCATGAGCTGCTTGTATATTTTGGAGATTAATCCTTTGTCAGTTGGATCAATTTGCAAATATTTTCTCCCATTCTGAGCATTATTTTTCATCTTGTTTATGGTTTCCTTTGCTGTGCAAAACGTTTTAAGTTTCATTACATCCCGTTTGTTTATTTTTTCTTTTATTTCCGTTTCTCTAGATGGTGGGTCAAAAAGGATCTTGCTGTGCTTTATGTCATAGACTGTTCTGCCTATGTTTTCCTCTAAGAGTTTTACAGTGTCTGGCCTTATATTTAGGTCTCTAATGCACTTTCAGTTTATTTTTGTGTATGGTGTTAGGGAGTATTGTAGTGTCATTCTATTACATGTAGCTGTCCAGTTTTCCCAGCACCAAGAGGTTGTCTTTTCTCCATTGTATATTTTTGCCTTCTTTATCAAAGATAAGGTGACCATATGTCTGTGGCTTTAACTCTGGGTTTTCTATCCTATTCCATTCCTCTATATTTCTGTTTTTGTGCCAGTACCACACTGCCTTGATTACTGTAGCTTTGTAATATAGTCTGAAGTCAGGGAGCCTGATTCCTCCAGCTCCATTTTTCTTTCTCAAGATTGCTTTGGCCATTCGGGGTCTTTTATGTTTCCATACAAATTGTGAAATTTTTTATTCTAGTTCTGTAAAAATTGTCATTGGTAATTTGCTAAGGATTGCATTGAATCTGTAGATTGCTTTGGGTAGTACAGTCATTTTCAAAATGTTGATTCTTCCAATCCAAGAACATGGTGTATGTCTCCATCTGTTTGTAACATCTTTAATTTCTTTCATCAGTGTCTTATAGTTTTCTTCATACAGGTCTTTTGTCTCCTTAGGTAGGTTTATTCGTAGGTATTTTATTATTTTTGTTGCAATGGTAAATGGGAGTGTTTCCTTAATTTCTCTTTAAGATTTTTTGCCATTAGTGTGTAGGAATGAAAGTGATTTCTGTGCATTAATTTTGTATCCTACTTTACCAAATTCACTGATTAGCTCTACAAGTTTTCTGGTAGCATCTTTAGGATTCTCTATGTATAGTATCACGTCATCTGCAAACAATAGCAGCTTTATTCTTCTTATCCGATTTGGATTCCTTTTATTTCTCCTCTGTTTGCTGTGGCTAAAACTTCCAAAACTGTGTTGACTAATAACTGTGAGTGGGCAACGTTTTTTTCTTCCTGATCTTAGTGGAAATGGTTTTGCTTTTTCACCATTGAGAATGATGTTGGCTGTGGGTTTGTCATATATGGACTTTATTATGTTGAGATAATGTCCCTCTATGCCTACTTTCTGGAGGGTTTTTATCAAAATTAGTGTATTTTGTCAGAAGCTTTTTCTGCATGTATTGAGATGATCATATGGCTTTTCTCCTTCAACTTTTTAATAAGTTGTATCACATGATTGATTTGCATATATTGAAGAATCCTTGCATTGCTGTGATAAACCCCACTTGATCATGGTGTAGGATCCTTTTACTGTGCTGTTGGATTCTGTTTGCTAGTATTTTGTTGAGGATTTTTGCATCTATGTTCATCAGTGATATTGGCCTGTAATTTTCTTTCTTTGTGACATCCTTGTCTGGTATTGGTATCAAGGTGATGGTGGCCTCATAGAAGGAATTTGGGGGAGTTCCTCCCTCTGCTATATTTTGGAAGCGTTTGAGAAGGAAAGGTGTTTGCTCTTCTCTAAATGTTTATACAAATCACCTGTGAAGCCATCTGGTCCTGTGCTTTTGTTCGTTGGAAGATTTTAAATCACAGTTTCAATTTCCATGCTTGTGATTGGTCTGTTCATATTTTCTATTTCTTCCTAGTTCAGTCTCCGAATGTTGTGCACTTCTAAGAATTTGTACATTTCTTCCTGGTTGTCCATTTTATAGGCATATAGTTTCTTCTAGTAATCTCTCATGATCCTTTGTATTTCTGCAGTGTCAGTTGTTACTTCTCCTTTTTCGTTTCTCATTCTGTTGATTTGAGACTTCTTTATTCCTTGATGAGTCTGGCTAATAGTTTATCAATTTTGTTTATGTTCTCAAAGAACCAACTTTTACTTTTGTTGATCTTTGCTATTATTTGCTCATTTGTTTTTCATTTATTTCTGATCTGATATTTACAATTTCTTTCCTTCTACCAACTTTGGGGGTTTTTTGTTCTTCTTTCCCTAATTGCTTTAGGTGTGAAGTTAGATTGTTTATTTCAGATTTTTCTTTTTCCTTGAGGTAGGATTGTATTGCTGTAAACTTCCCTCTTAGAACTGCTTTTGCTGCATCCTGTAGCTTTTGGGTCATCGTGTTTTCATTGTCATTTTTTTTCTAGGTATTTTTTGATTTCCTCTTCAATTTCTTCAGTGATCTCTTAGTTATTAAGTAGTGTATTCTTTAACCTCCATGTGTTTGAATTTTTTACAGGTTTTCCCTATAGTTGATATATAGTCTCATAGCATTGTGGTTGCAAAAGAAACTTGATATGATCTCATTTTTCTTGAATTTACCAAGGCTTGATTTGTGACCCAATATATGATCTATCCTGGAGATGTTTCCATGAACACTTGAGAAGAAAGTGTATTCTGTTGTTTTCGATGGAATATAATATAAACATCAAGTCCATAATGTTTAATGTGTCATTTAAAGCTTGTGTATCCTTCTTCATTTTCATTTTGGATGATCTGTCCATTGGTGAAAGTGGGATGTTAAAGCCCCCTATTATGATTGTGTTATTGTTGATTTCTACTTTTCTGGCTGTTAAAATTTGCCTTCTGTATTGAGGTGCTCCTATATTGGGAGCATAAATATTTACAATTTTTATATCATCTTCTTGGATTGATCCCTTGATCATTATGTAGTCTTCTTCTTTGTCTCTTGTAATAGTCTTTATTTTAAAGTCTCTTTTGTCTGAAATGAGAATTGCTACCTCAGCTTTATTTTGATTTCCATTTGTATGGAATATCTTTTTCCATCCCCTCACTTTCAGTCTGTATGTGTCCTTAGGTCTGAAGGGGGTCTCCGGTAGACAGAATATATATGGGTCTTGTTTTTGTATACACTCATCCAGTCTCTGTCTTTTGGTTGAAGCATTATTCCATTTACTTTGAAGGTAATTATCAATATGTATCTTCCTATTACCATTTTGTTAATTGTTTTGGGGTTTTTTGTAGTTCTTTTCCTTCTCCTGTGTTTCCTGCCTAGAGAAGTTCCTTTAGCATTTGTTGTAAAGCTGGTTTGATGGTGTTGAATTCTCTTAGCTTTTCCTTATCTGTAAAGGTTTTAATTTCTCCATCGAATCTGAATTAGATCCTTGCTCAGTAGAGTAATCTTGATTGTAGGTTTTTTTACTTTCATCACTTTAAATAATATCCTGCCATTCTCTTCTGGCTTGCAGGGTTTGTGCTGAAAGATCAGCTGTTAACCTTATGGGGATACTCTTGTATATTTTTTGTTGTTTTTCCCTTACTGCTTTTAAAATTTTTTTTCTTTGTATTTCATTTTGGTAGCTTGAATAATATGTGTCTTGGCATGTTTCTCCTTGGATTTATCCCATATGGGACTCTCTGCTCTTCCTGGACTTGAATGGCTATTTCTTTTTGCATATTAGGGAAGTTTTCAATTATAATTTCTTCAAATATTTTCTCAGTCCCTTTCTTTTTCTCTTCTTCTTCTGGGACCCCTATAATTCAAATGTTGGTGCCTTTAATGTTGTCCTGGAGGCCTCTGAGACCATTCTCAATTCTTTTCATTCTTTTTTCTTTATTCTGCTCTGTGGTAATTTCTACTATTTTATTTTCAGGTCACTTATCTGTACTTCTGCCTCAGTTATTCTGCTGTTGATTCCTTCTAGAGAATTTTAATTTCCTGTATTGTGTTGTTCATCATTGTTTGTTTGCTCTTTAGTTCTTCTAGGTCCTTGTTAAAAGTTACTTTTATTGTCTCCATTCTATTATTTCTAAGATTTTGGTTCATCTTTACTATCATTACTCTGAATTCATTTTCAGGTAGACTGCATATTTCCTCTTCATTTGTTTGGTCTGGTGGGTTTTTACTTTGCTGCTTTATCTGTTGCGTATTTCTCTGTCTTCTCATTTTCCTTAACTTACTGTGTTTGACATCTGCATTTTGCATGCTGCAGGTTCATATTTCCTTTTTTTTTTTTTTTTTTTTTTTTTTGGTGTCTGCCCACACTGGGTAAGTTTGGTTCTGTGGGTGGTGTATGCTTCCTGCTCGAGGGGACTGGTGCCTGTGTTCTGGTAGATGAGGCTGGATCTTGCTTTTCTGGTTGGCTGGACTGTGTCCGGTGATATGTTTCTGGATGTCTTTGAATTTATTATGATTTTAGGCAGCCTCTCTGCTAATGAGTGAGTTTGTGTTCTTGTCTTGCTAGTTGTTTTTCATGGGGCATCCAGCACTAGAGCTTGCAGGTCGTTGAGTGGAGCTGGGTCTTAGCATTGAGACAGAGATGTCTGGGAGAGTTCTTGCTGATTGATATTACATGGTGATAGGAAGTCTGTGGTGTTCTAATGTCCTGAACTTGGCTCTCCCACCTCAGAGGCTCAGGTCTGATACCTGACCAGAATACCAAGACTCTGTCAGCCACACAGCTCAGAAGAAAGTGAGAAAAAAAATCTAAAAATATAATACAGTTATTAAAATAAAAAAAAACTATTTAAAAAATAAAAAATTAATTAAAAAAGAAGGGAACAACCAAACCAATAAACAAATGCACCAGTCGTAACAAGTGTTAGTGACTATACTAAGATAAACATAGAAATCAGAATGTAGTCAGTTGCATACAGTAAGCCCCAAGTCTACTGTTGCTTCCAAAGTCTACCACTTCAATTTTGGGATGATTCATTGTCTCTTCAGGTATTCCACAGATGCAGGGTACATCAAGTTGAATGTGGAGATTTAATCCACTGCTCCTGAGGCTGCACAGAGAAATTTCCATTTCTCCTCTTTATTTGAACAGCTCTTGGGTTTCAGCTTTGGATCTGGTCCCACCTCTGCATATAAGTCACCCTCTGGCATCTGTTCTTTGCCTAGACAAGATGGGGTTAAAGCAGCAGACGTTTAGGGATGTCTGACTCACTCAGGTCGGGGGGAGGTAGGGCTATGGAGTTAAGGGTGAGCCTGTGGCGGCAGAGGCCGGTATGACGTTTTGACAGCCTGAGGTGTGCCATGTGTTCTCCTGGGGAAGTTGTCCCTGGATCACAGGACCCTGGCAGTGGCGGGCTGCACAGACTCTCAGAAGTGGAGGTGTGGATAGTGACCTGTGCTTGTACACACACTTCTTGTTGGCTGCAGCACAGCCTTAGCATTTCATGCCCATCTCTGGTGTCCACACTGATAGCCGCAGCTTGCACCCATCTCTGAAACTCATTTAGGCAGTGTTCTGAATCACCTCTCTTCGCACACCCCAAAACAATGGTTTCTTGCCTCCTAGGCAGGTCCAGAGTGTTTCCCAGACTCCCTCCCGTCTAGCTGTGTCACACTAGCCCCCTTCAGCCTCTGTTCACACAGCCAACCACAGTCCTCTCCCTGGGATCTGAAATTTGAAGCCCGAGCCTCAGCTCAAACCCCCACCAGCCCTGGCAGGTGAGCAGACAAGCTTCTTAGGCTGGTGAGCACTGGTCAGCACCAATTCTCTGTGCAGAAATCTCTCTGCTTTGCGTTCTGCACCCTTGTTGCTGCAGTCTCCTCTGTGGCTCTGAGGCTTGCTCTCTGCACACCCCCTGTTTCCACCAGTGTAGAGGCATCCTTGTGTGTGGAAACTTTCCTCCTTCACAGCTCCCTCCCAGAAGTGCAGATCCAGTCCCTGTTCTTTTGTTCTGTTTTTTTTTTTTTTTTTTCTTTTGGTCTACCCAGGTATATAGGGATTTTCTTGCCTTTTTGGAAGTCTGAGTTCTTCTGCCAGGGTTCAGTAGGTATTCTGTAGTAGTTGTTCCACATGTAGATGTATTTCTGATGTATTTGTGGGGAGGAAGGTGATCTCCACGTCTTACTCCTCCTCTATCTTGAAGGCCTCCCAACATTTCTTAATTTTTTTATTTGTAAGTTTCATAATTTACCTTTAGCAGATATCATTTTTGCATAATGCAACTATTTTAAGTAAACAGTTTATGTATTAGGAGGAAAATAATTTTATTATTTTCCATATAAATATATCACTATTTGTGACTTGCACTCAAGTAAAAGTTTGAGAACATTTGCTTTATCTGTGTACACAATGGAGGTAAAACTCATATGAAAACGTGAAATGAAAACATGCAGTGTCCTGATACTATTAAAGTAATATTTGTGACTCTGTACTCATTAATTGTTTAAAAATATTATAAAATAATAATGTGCATAATAGTTATACTTAAATGATTATTATCAGCTTTATATAATGAAGGTATTGTTTAAAAGAAGTTTCTTTGTTTTAAAAGTTAAAAAAAAATTCTGATTGCTTAAATAATTTTTAACAAACATTTCAAGGTAATTATGACATTCTAAAATCTATTGAGGAAATCTTGTCATATACTACAACATGAATGGAAATTGAGGACATTATACTAAGTGAAATAAAAGAGTCAGAAAAAGACAAATGCTGCATGATTCCACTTATACAAGGTATCTAAAGTAGTCAAGCTCAGAGACAGAAAGTAAAATGGTGGTTTCCAAGGGCTAGGAAAAGGGTGAAAGTGGAATGGTAAAGTTGATTTAAACTTTGTTTTGCAAGATGAAAAAGTTTTAAAAGTCCATTGTACAGCAAAGTGTATATAGTTATGCTACTGTACTACACACTTAAAAATGTTTAAGGTGACATATTTTATATAATGCAGAAAATAACTCAAAAATAAAAAATAAATGGCCTTTGAAGAAGTTTTGATATGCCAATTATGTGCTTGTTAGAGTTATTGAAGATAGCAAGGTCAGGAAATATATATATGTTTTCAGTCCGATTTGAATGATTCATAGGCTTCAAAACAGTACAAAAAAACTTTGCCGAAGCAGATAATGGTTAGTTAGAATCAGTAATCTTACCTCTTAGGACTTAATCATTTTTAAAATGAGCAAACTATTGCCAAAACAATGGTTTCTTTCAGCCTGTGGAAAACCACTTAATTGTTTTGAAATTATATGTTCGGTATAAAGTTATGTTTAATACCAACATTGACTTACGAATATTTGTTTCATCTATTTTTTTTTTTAAACATCTTTATTGGGGTATAATTGCTTTACAATGGTGTGTTAGTTTCTGCTTTATAACAAAGTGAATCAGCTATACATATACATATGTTCCCATATGTCTTTCCTCTTGCGTCTCCCTCCCTCCCACTCTCCCCATCCCACCCCTCCAGCCTGTCACAAAGCCCTGAGCTAATATCCCTGTGCCTTGCGGCTGCTTCCCCCTAGCTATCTACCTTACTACGTTTGTTAGTGTGTATATGTCCATGACTCTCTCTCGCCCTGTCAAAACTCACCCTTCCCCCTCCCCATATCCTTAAGTCCGTTCTCCAGTAGGTCTGCGTCTTTATTCCTATCTTACCCCTAGGTTCTTCATGACATTTTTTTCCCTTAAATTCCATATATATGTGTTAGCATACGGTATTTGTCTTTTTCTTTCTGACTTACTTCACTCTGTATGACAGACTCTAGGTCTATCCATCTCATTACAAAGAGCTCAATTTCATTCCTTTTTAAGGCTGAGTAATATTCCATTGTGTATATGTGCCACATCTTCTTTATCCATTCATCCGATGATGGGCGCTTAGGTTGTTTCCATCTCCGGGCTATTGTAAATAGAGTTGCAATGAACATTTTGGTACATGACTCTTTTTGAATTTTGGTTTTCTCAGGGTATATGCCCAGTAGTGGGATTGCTGGGTCATATGGTAATTCTATTTGTAGTTTTTTAAGGAACCTCCATACTGTTCTCCATAGTGGCTGAACCAATTCACATTCCCACCAGCAGTGCAAGAGTGTCCCTTTTTCTCCACACCCTCTCCAGCATTTATTGTTTCTAGATTTTTTGATGATGGCCATTCTGACTGGTGTGAGATTATATCTCATTGTAGTTTTGATTTGCATTTCTCTAATGATTAATGATGTTGAGCATTCTTTCATGTGTTTGTTGGCATTCTGTATATGTTCTTTGGAGAAATGTCTGTTTAGGTCTTCTGTCCATTTTAGGATGGGGTTGTTTGTTTTTTTGTTATTGAGCTGCATGAGCTGCTTGTAAGTTTTGGAGTTGCTTTGTAAGTTTTGTCAGTTGCTTCATTTGCAAATGTTTTCTCGCATTCTGAGGGTTGTCTTTTGGTCTTGATTATGGTTACCTTTGCTGTGCAAAAGCTTTGAAGTTTCATTAGGTCCCATTTGTTTATTTTTGTTTTTATTTCCATTACTCTAGGAGGTGGGTCAGAAAGGATCTTGCTGTGATTTATGTCATAGAGTGTTCTTCCTATGTTTTCCACTAAGAGTTTGATAGTTTCTGTCCTTACATTTAGGTCTTTAATCCATTTTGAGCTTATTTTTGTGTATGGTGTTAGGGAGTGATCTAATCTCGTACTTTTACATGTACCTGTCCAGTTTTCCCAGCACCATTTATTGAAGAGGCTGTCCTTTCTCCACTGTATATTCCTGCCTCCTTTATCAAAGATAAGGTGTCCATATGTGCGTGGGTTTATCTCTGGGCTTTCTATCCTGTTCCATTGATCTATCTTTCTGTTTTTGTGCCAGTACCATACTGTCTTGATTACTGTTGCTTTGTAGTATAGTCTGAAGTCAGGGAGCCTGATTCCTCCAGCTCCTTTTTTCGTTCTCAAGATTGCTTTGGCTATTCGGGGTCTTTTGTGTTTCCATACAAATTGCGAAATTTTTTGTTCTAGTTCTGTGAAAAATGCCAGTGGTAGTTTGATAGGGATTGCATTGAATCTGTAGATTGCTTTGGGTAGTAGAGTCATTTTCACAATGTTGATTCTTCCCATCCAAGAACATGGTATATCTCTCCATCTATTTGTATCATCTTTAATTTCTTTCATCAGTATCTTATAATTTTCTGCATACAGGTCTTTCATCTCCTTAGGTAGGTTTATTCCTAGATATCTTATTCTTTTTGTTGCAATGGTAAATGGGAGTGTTTTCTTGATTTCACTTTCAGATTTTTCATCATTAGTATATAGGAATGCCAGAGATTTCTGTGCATTAATTTTGTATCCTGCTACTTTACCAAATTCATTGATTAGCTCTAGTAGTTTTCTGGTAGCATCTTTAGGATTCTCTATGTATAGTATCATGTCATCTGCAAACAGTGACAGCTTTACTTCTTCTTTTCCGATTTGGATTCCTTTTATTTCCTTTACTTCTCTGATTGTTGTGGCTAAAACTTCCAAAACTATGTTGAATAAGAGTGGTGAGAGTGGGCAACCTTGTCTTGTTCCTGATCTTAGTGGAAATGCTTTCAGTTTTTCACCATTGAGGATGATGTTTGCTGTGGGCTTGTCATATATGGCCTTTATTATGTTGAGGAAAGTTTCCTTTATGCCTACTTACTGGAGAGTTTTTATCATAAATGGGTGTTGAATTTTGTCAAAGGCTTTCTCTGCATCTATTGAGATGATCATATGGTTTTTCTCCTTCAATTTGTTAATATGGTTTATCACATTGATAGATTTGCGTATATTGAAGAATCCTTGCATTCCTGGAATAAACCCCACTTGATCATGGTGTATGATGCTTTTAATGTGCTGTTGGATTCTGTTTGCTAGTATTTTGTTGAGGATTTTTGCATCTATGCTCATCAGTGATATTGACCTGTAGTTTTCTTTCTTTGTGACATCCTTGTCTGGTTTTGGTATCAAGGTGATGGTGGCCCCGTAGAAGGAATTTGGGAGTGTTCCTCCCTCTGCTATATTTTGGAAGAGTTTGAGAAGGATAGGTGTTAGCTCTTCTCTAAACGTTTGATAGAATTCACCTGTGAAGCCATCTGGTGCTGGGCTTTTGTTTGTTGGAAGATTTTAATCACAGTTTCAATTTCAGTGCTTGTGATTGGTCTGTTCATATTTTCTATTTCTTCCTGATTCAGTCTTGGCAGGTTGTGCATTTCTAGGAATTTGTCCATTTCTTCCAGATTGTCCATTTTATTGGCATAGAGTTGCTTGTAGTAATCTCTCATGATTTTTTTTTATTTCTGCAGTGTCACTCGTTACTTCTCCTTTTTCATTTCTAATTCTATTCATTTGAGTCTTCTCCTTTTTTTCTAGATGAGTCTGGCTAGTGGTTTATCTATTTTGTTTATCTTCTCAAAGAACCAGCTTTTAGTTTTATTGATCTTTGCTATTGTTTCCTTCATTTCTTTTTCATTTATTTCTGATCTGATTTTTATGATTTCTTTCCTTCTGCAAGCTTTAGGGTTTTTTTGTTCTTCTTTCTCTAATTGCTTGAGGTGCAAGGATATGTTGTTTACTCGAGATGTTTCCTGCTTCTTAAGGTGGGCTTGTATTGCTATAAACTTCCCCCTTAGAACTGCTTTTGCTGCATACCATAGGTTTTGGGTCGCTGTGTCTCCATTGTCATTTGTTTCTATGTATTTTTTTATTTCCTCTTTGATTTCTTCAGTGATCACTTCATTTTTAAGTAGTGTATTGTTTAGCCTCCATGTGTTTGTATTTTTTACAGATCTTTTTCTGTAATTGATATCTAGTCTCATGGCATTGTGGTCAGAAAAGATACTTGATACAATTTCAGTTTTCTTAAATTTACCAAGGCTTGATTTGTGGCCCAAGATAAGATCTATCCTGGAGAATGTTCCATGAGCACTTGAGAAAAATGTGTATTCTGCTGTTTTTGGATGGAGTGTCCTATAAATATCAATTAAGTCCATCTTGTTTAATGTATCATTTAAAGCTTGTGTTTCCTTATTTATTTTCATTTTGGATGATCTGTCCATGGGTGAAAGTGGGGTGTTTAAGTCCCCTACTATGAATGTGTTACTGTCGATCTCCCCTTTTATGGCTGTCAATATTTGCCTTATGTATTTAGGTGCTCCTATGTTGGGTGCATAAATATTTACAATTGTTATATCTTCTTCTTGGATCGATCCCTTGATCATTATGTAGTGTCTTTCTTTATCCCTTTTAATAGTCCTTATTTTAAAGTCTATTTTGTCTGATATGAGAATTGCTACTCCAGCTTTCTTTTGGTTTCCATTTGCATGGAATATCTTTTTCCATCCCCTGACTTTCAGTCTGTATGTGTCTCTAGGTCTGAAGTGGGTCTTTTGTAGACAGCATATATAAGGGTCTTGTTTTTGTTTCCATTCAGCCAATCTGTGTCTTTTGGTGGGAGCATTTAGTCCATTTACATTTAAGGTAATTATCGATATGTATGTTCCTATTCCCATTTTCTATATTGTTTTGGGTTCGTTATTATAGGTCATTTCCTTCTCTTGTGTTTCTTGTCTAGAGAAGTTCCTTTAGCATTTGTTGTAAAGCTGGTTTGGTGGTGCTGAACTCTCTCAGCTTTTGCTTGTCTGTAAAGGTTTTAATTTCTCCATCAAATCTGAATGAGATCCTTGCTGGTTAGAATAGTCTTGGTTTCAGGTTTTTCTCCTTCATCACTTTCAGTATGTCCTGCCACTCCCTTCTGGCTTGTAGGGTTTCTGCTGAGAGATCAGCTGTTAACCTTATGGGGATTCCCTTGTGTGTTATTTGTTGTTTTTCCCTTGCTGCTTTTAATATGCTGTCTTTGTATTTAATTTTTGACAGTTTGATTAATATGTGTCTTGGCGTATTTCTCCTTGTATTTATCCTGTATGGGACTCTCTGTGCTTCCTGGACTTGATTAACTATTTCCTTTCCCATATTAGGGAAGTTTTCAACTATAGTCTCTTCAAATATTTTCTCAGTCCCTTTCGTTTTTTCTTCTTCTTCTGGAACCCCTATAATTCGAATGTTGGCGCATTTATTGTTGTCCCAGAGGTCTCTGAGACTGTCTTCAGTTCTTTTCATTCTTTTTTCTTTATTCTGCTCTGCAGTAGTTATTTCCACTACTTTATCTTCCAGGTCACTTATCCGTTCTTCTGCCTCAGTTATTCTGCTATTGATCCTATCTAGAGTACTTTTAATTTCATTTATTGCGTTGTTCATCATTACTTGTTTCATCTTTATGTCTTCCAGGTCCTTGTTAACTGTTTCTTGCATTTTGTCCATTCTACTTCCAAGATTTCAGATCATCCTTACTATCATTATTCTGAATTCTTTTTCAGGTAGATTACCTATTTCCTCTTCATTAGTTAGGTCTGGTGGGTTTTTATCTTGCTCCTTCATCTGCTGTGTGTTTTTCTGTCTTCTCATTTTGCTTATCTTACTGTGTTTGGGGTCTCCTTTTTGCAGGCTGCACGATCGTAGTTCCCGTTGTTTTTGATGTCTGTCTCCAGTGGCTAAGGTTGTTTCAATGGGTTGTGTAGGCTTCCCGGTGGAGGGGACTAGTGCCTGTGTTGTGCTGGATGAGGCTGGATCTTGTCTCTCTAGTGGGCAGGTTCACGTCTGGTGGTGTGTTTTGGGGTGTCTGTGGCCTTATTATGATTTTAGGCAGCCTCTCTGCTAATGGGTGGGGTTGTGTTCCTGTTTTGCTAGTTGTTTGGCATAGGTTGTCCAGCACTGTGGCTTGCTGGTCGTTGAGTGAAGCTGGGTGCTGGTGTTAAGATGGAGGTCTCTGGGAGATTTCCACCATTTAATATTATGTGGAGCTGGGCGGTCTCTTGTTGACCAGTGTCCTGAAGTTGGCTCTCCTACCTCAGAGGCAGAGCCCTGACTCCTGGGCTGAAGCACCAAGAGCCTTTCATCCACACGGCTCAGAATAAAAGCGAGAAAAAGTAGAGAGAATTAGCAGAAGTATGAGGAAAGAAAGAAGGAAAGGAGGAAAGGAAGGAAGGAAGAAAGAAGCAAAGAAAGAAAGAAAGGAGGGAGGGAGGGAAGGAGGGAGGAAGGAAGGAAGGAGGGAGAGAAGGAAAAAAGAAAGAAAGAAGATACGGTAAAAATAAAATAAAGTATAATATAGTTATTGAACTAAAAAATATTTAGAAAAAAAAAAAAAGGACGGATAGAACCCTAGGACAAATGTTGGAAGCAAAGCTATACAGAGAAAATCTTACACAGAAACATACACATACACGTTCACAAAAAGTGGCAAAGGGGGAAAAATCATAAATCCTGCTCCCAGAGACCACCTCCTCAACCTGGGGTGATACACTGTCTAAAGGAGGGAAGGAAGGAAGGAAAGAAAGAAAGAAAGAACAAAGGTAAAGGACAATAAAGTTATTACAATTACAATTAATTTTTAAGAAAAAAAATTTTTTTTAAAAATACCATGGACGGATAGAGCCCTAGGACAAATGGTGGAAGCAAGAGTATACAGACAAGATCTCACACAGAAGCATACATGCACACATTCACAAAAAGGGGAAAAGGGAAAAAAATCACAGATCTCGCTCCTAAATTCCACCTCTTCAATTTGGGATCACTCCCTGTCTATTCAGGTATTCCACAGATGCAGGGCACATCAAGTTGATTGTGTAGCTTCAATCCCCCGCCTCCGCGGCTGCCGGGAGAGACGTCCCCCTCTCCTCCCTGCTCTCACAGCTCACAGGAGCTCAGCTTTGTACCCGGCCCTGCCCCTGCGCGCAGGTCGCTGGAGGGCGTCTGTTTTTTGCTCAGACAGGACGGGGTTAAAGGAGCCGCTGATTCGGGGGCTCTGGCTCACTCAGGCCGGGGGTTGGGGGATGGTGGAAGGAGGGGCACTGCGTGCGGGGTGGGCCTGCAGCGGCAGAGGCAGCGTGACGCTGCAGCAGAGGCCGGCGTGACGTTGCACCAGCCTGAGGCCCGCCATGCGTACTCCCGGGGAAGTTGTCCCTGGATCCCGGGAACCTGGCAGTGGCAGCCTGCACAGGCTCCGCGGAAGAGGGGCGTGGAGAGTGACCTGTGCTCACACACAGCCCCCCTGGTGGCGGCAGCAGCCCTAGCGTCTCCCGCCCGTCTCTGGGGTCCGCGGTTCTAGCCGCGGCTCGCGCCCGTCTCTGGGGTTCGCGCTCCCAGCCGCGGCTCGTGCCCGTCTCGGGGGCTCACCCCCTCAGCTGCGGCTCGCGCCCGTCTCTGGGGTTCGGGCTTTTAGCCGCGGTTCGCGCCCGTCTCTGGAGTTCCTTTAAGCAGCGCTCTTAAACCCCTCTCCTCGCGCACCAGGAAACAAAGAGGGAAGAAAAAGTCTCTTGCCTCTTCGGCAGGTGCAGGCTTTTCCCCAATCTCCCTCCCGGCTAGTCGTGGCGCACCAACCCCTTCAGGCTATGTTCAAGCAGCCAACCCCAGTCCTTTCCCTGCGCTCAGTCCAAAACCGAAACCGGAGCCTCAGCTCGCAGCCCCGCCCGCCCCGGCGGGTGAGCAGACAAGCCTCTCGGGTTGGTGAGTGCCGGTCGGCACCGATCGTCTGTGCAGGAATCTCCCCGCTTTGCCCTCCGCACCCGTCGCTGTGCACTACTCCGTGGTCCCGAAGCTCCCCGCTCCGCCTCCCGCAGTCTCCGCCCGCGGAGGGGCTTCCTAGTGTGTGGAAACTTTTCGTCCTTCACAGCTCCCTCCCACTGGTGCAGGTGCTGTCCTTATTCTTTTGTGTCTGTTTTTTCTTTTTTTCTTTTGCCCTACCCAGGTACGTGGGAAGTTTCTTGCCTTTTGGGAGGTCTGAGGTCTTCTGCCAGCCTTCAGTAGGTGTTCTGTAGGAGTTGTTCCACATGTACATGTATTTCTGGTGTATCCGTGAGGAGGAAGGCCATCTCCACGTCTTACTCTTCCGCCATCTTCCAACCCCTCTCTCAACTATTGTTTAAAATAGTGGTTACATGGTTTTTGTTCTTTGGTCATATGTCACAGAGTTAGAAATTTATTTCAGAATATAGCTTAAATGGTGGCTCCCCAAGTTTAAAAATTCATTTATAAAAGATTACTATCTTCATATTATTGAATAAATTTTGTATGAGTCCTGAAATATCATTCATAACTCAATTTTGCCTAAAACTGCTGACATGTAGTGCTCCACAACATTATCCACCATTTTCTAAAAAGAATGAATTTTTTAATATTTTGAAACTACCATTTGGAACAATGATGATGAAGTGGCCATTTTATTACAGTAAGACGTACAAAACAGGATCTAACTGAGATGAGAGAGAATGAGATGGAAAGTGAGAGAGAAGAGAGAAATCCAGAATTATATTGACAAATACTTGAGAAAATGAATATTTTTGAAGCTAAATGTTCTGGAAAATTATGTTTGGTTATTGGCATACCTGTGACAACTACAAAAGTTTCTTATTAGGGATAATTTTAAAGAAGGTTGCTGTGTCATTGTTCATGTATTGAATTTATTCATAAGTAAAATAATAATATTGCCTTAAATTCTATGATTTCTATTAATCTAACCACTTAATTAAATTCATGAAGGAGCATATGTATAATAGAAATAAAAAGTGCATTATATTATATGAGAATATAGAAGTTGATCAGAGACATTCTAGAAAATTTAACACCTAAATTATGTTATTTTTCAGTTATTTTCTTCCCGTGTCTTTCCTAACAGTTCTGTGCACTTACCCATTCCCATCCTATTAATGTTCATCATACTATGCCAGTAATTATGCAGAGAAAACAAAACAAAACAAACTACTGTTGCTTACAAAGCAAGAGCTCTATATTACATGAATTCAGAAAAGGAAAAAAGATCATTCAATTCCATTCTTATGGTAGGTGTTTATTAACTTACATCTATGTAATTAAGACTCCACTCAAGTGATTCTCCCCTGAACAAAGATAGTTCTACTCTAAGACAATGGAACTGATATCTACCAATAAACATTTAAATGGTCATGCCTAATAAATTTTACATGACTATGCTCATCTTTTGGAAAAAGAAAGAAAATTTCAAGCTGATTTTTTTTAAATGGTAGTTTTCAAATATTTTTGCATACTGCTGTGTCAATTCTACATAGTCTGAAACAATGAGGTATGTGGTTCAGAGTAACATGTAAAGCTACTTAACTCCAACTTAGTATCTTTACACTTTATATTCTACAAGACTATAAGAAGGTAAATATAAAAAATACACTTAATTAATCAATACTTTTGAGTAAGTATTGGGTATAAGACACTATGCTAGACACTGGAAGTGTAGGAGTTACCAAAACAGCAGTGCTGCTCTTACAGACTTCAATAGGAGGATATCAAAAAGCAAGTCATACAGTAAATGTTAAATTACATCTGGGATAAATACCTACTAGAAATAAACAATGCAATAAGATCCTATAACAAGATTAGTCCTAATGTAGTTAGTGCCTTGTTTCCTTAGAAAGTTACTTTGCATCTAAAATTTGAAGAACGATAATAATTAAATGTTAAATGAATTAACATATGAATGAAATTCAATCATGTAAGATTCAGAAATCTAATCTTAGTTCTTCTGATACTCTACTGGTTAACAGTAGTACTGTCCAATTAACTTCCTATTTCTCCATTCATCATGTAAAAAAAGTAAATAATACCTATCACTTCTTATTACCCAGCAAATTAAAAACATTTCTCAGAAAAGGTATGACAAAGAGATTTGGAGTTTTAAAATGGTACAAAGTTAATTTATGATATTTCGTGTGTCACTACTTTGTGGCCAATTATATGTATATGCCCTCTACATATAATTGTTGTAGATGGCATAAGGAAGAATTTGACAGAATGAATGATCTTGTAATAGCTTTCTAGTCCTGTGAGTTTATAAATCTATAATATTATCTAACCATCTTTGAACCAAACTGCAGTAGATTCAGTCAGATTAATTCAACACTTCTGACAATCAGTAATAATTATGAAGCTCAGGACTATGTCTTGCTCATTATCAACTGAAGCCAGACAGTCCCTTAAAAATTTTAAATGGGATTTGATCAGATTTAGGAAAAGAAAAAAATATAGTTTCCCATTCCCTTGTTCTTTAAATCAGCTGCTATACCTCAAATCTCTATTTTGATAATGATTTTTAGTTTAATTTTGTGTAGAATTTGAGTGGGAAAGAATTATATGAAATTTAATGCTTAAACGACATTTGACATTTCTTCCTTAAGTTCAATGAAATTAACTTCCACGGCTTTATCAAAATAATAGTGTTTATTTTCTATAACAATTGAAATTCAGTATGTAAATTTTATATTCTTTTGAAAATGGTTATTTTTTGATCCATGTTTACTTGGAGTACCTGGAATTCTACTTGAAGAAAAGAAATGTGTTCAGCTTTGACTGAATTACAAATAAGCAGTAGCATGATATCCCTGGCAGGTTTTTTTGAGAGGCTAGGAAAAAGGAATCAGAAAACTTAGGAAGGCTAAAAATTATTTCTTCAATATTAAGGATAAAACTGATAACATTGTTTCAGATAAGAAGAATATTAAGAATTTAAATTTACACTGAATAATATAATATATATATATATATATTCTTATTGGCAGAATCATAATGATTATTAATTCAAATCATTTACAAATATACAGTGAAATCATTTTTACTAATCTCTGCAAATATACACTGTAGAGCAGTAAATTGTTTTTGAAGTAATATCTGAGTCAAGAGTTTTGCTTTTATATTATAATACTTTGGAGTACTTTTGTGGCCTATTATTTGATTATTCAAAACAGAATGATAGGAAAAAATATAATTTTGAATTGCAGTTCATGAAAATAATGCACAGCGTTACAATCAAATTGTGGTATGTTAGTTCTCAAAATTTCATATTCATTTAAAATATGGGTTTCTCCTCCCTCATGCCTCCACAACTCATCCTTAACTTCTTAGTAGGGTTTTCTTATGTTTTGAAGGGATGAAAAGAAATGGATTTATCTTATCAGCTGTGGCATACCCAAGTCCAGTCAGGTCATAAAGCCAGGGTTATATAATATACTTTATCCTATTCCTCATCTCAACCAGTATAAAACAGTAAGCTAGTCTTAATGCATTTTTTCCATTGCAAATGATAAATATTGTATTTCAGGGTAAGGCAAATAATTCAGAACTCAAACGATTCAGTGAGACAAAGATTTAGTAATGAAACAAAAAGACATAGTAAAGGAAATAATCTGAGATCTTTGCAAAAATATGAAACCAAGTCACAAGATATGGAAGGAAATTTGTAACAGAAGTTGGGAAGTAAAATATTGAAATAATGAATCAGGAGTAATTCCTTAAGAGCCAAATGTGTTAACAGCAGGCCTCAGGTATTGAGTCTAGAAAATAAATAAATTTAAAACTTTCCAGTTACAGACCAAAGAGCAGCTAGTTCAAAATTTTCATATGTCTATGGGGGAAATAGTTGAGACTAAAATTGGGGTGAGATATGCGGAACACTTTCAGAAAAAGAAAATGGTCTAGAGTAAAATGTATCTGACTTTGTGGTATAGACAAGCAACTGGTGAAAATTTTAAATGTTCAAACTACCCTGCATATCTGTCACTTTCTTGTTGATTTCCTGAGGTCTCTTCCTTGACATAAAATAAGTCTTATAAAATAGCTGAAATACCTTGCTAAGTGTGTGGTGTTTTGGATGAGTCACTATAGGGAGTAATCAATAAACAGAGGTCAGTGTCAAAAGTCCCAATCTAGATACAGAGCCCTCTTTAATCTTTGCAGTGATATCAGTAGAAGTGACCAGTGCAAATTATCTAAGATACTTTAGTTAAGTGATGCTTATGGCATTTTAGCAAGGACATTTATAAAAGCTTAAGAAGGTGGCAAGACAAAAGATTAAAAATTAACATACTTATATGCTATTTTGTTTTTCTCTGAACTTGGTCTATATCCATATACTCAATATGAGGTCTGTGTGTGTATGTTGAAAGGGAAAATACAAATTAAAAATAAAAGTCTTAATTCTCCCTGTAGAGAATAAGGGAAGAGACCATCCTGTCTCTCTTTCCTTAGAACACTTATATTAGAATGTTTTAATTTTAAGTTCTTTCTCTATTTCTTCAAAATATATATAAATCTTTTAAAGAGCTAATACATTTGTTGCCAGATTTACAACCCAAAGATGTTTTTCTCATAGATATTTGAAATGTGATCATCAGGGAAGACAGGGCTCCTCACTCCCAGTTTCTGTGGGAAAGTGCAAGCCTAACTTCAGTGCGAGCCCTTCTCCAAGTTGCAAAAATACACCTTCCCTCATAAACACATAAGGAGATTGTTTTTCCTTTGGATAAAACCAATTAGCTAACACGAATAGTCACCCCAATTACAAGGTGAAGAAACTAAAATGAACTATGTGTGAAAAATGGTGTTGTCAAGTTCTCTTACTTGAGGACTAGTTATTATCTTTAGGACATGTTTGTAATGAGTGGTATCTGCTTGGCTATGTGAAGGGTGAAATTTTTTTCTCTATTTGAAATCTGTTAACAGGTTACCTGTGTTGCACATCACAATCCGGTTCAATGCTTGTTCAAAAATATGATTGTTTTCTATCCTTTCCACCTTTGTGGAGAAATTATCTGGCTTCACAGGATATTTTCTTTTTAATTATATTTCCCCAAGGGTGTTTGTATGAGATTTTGATTATATTTTTTTAAAAATTTGTTTTGATTTGCTCAAGCACTTTTTACTTCCTCCAGTTATTACAAAAATTCACTTTTTTTCATGATTTCATTTGAAATCATGAAGTGGCAAATACGGCTTTTTGTTTTTCTATATGCAAACAATGTTAACTTAGAGGAAGAGTCTCTAAAACAAAGATTGTATGAGTGTAGGGAGATAAATCTTTTATTCTTTCTATATGTTTTAATGAATCATACTCCCTAACCTAATCTTTTCATTCCCCCCTCCAAGATAATGAGAGAACTAGCACTTGACTCAAATCAATAATAGAGACACAAAAAGGGAACCCTCTTGCACTGTTGTTGGAAATATAAATTGATATAGCCACTATGGAGAACAGTATGGAAGTTCCTTAAAAAACTAAAAATAGGGCTTCCCCGGTGGTGCAGTGGTGAGAGTCTGCCTGCCAATGCAGAGGACATGGGTTCGTGCCCCAGTCCGGGAAGATCCCACATACCGCAAAGCAGCTGGGTCTGTGAGCCATGGCTACTGAGCCTGCACGTCCGGAGCCTGTGCTCCACAACAGGAGATGCCACAAGAGTGAGAGGCCTGCGTACCGCAAAAGCCAAAACAAAAACAAAACTAAAAATAGAACTACCACATGACCCAGCCATCCCACTACGGGGCATGTACCCTAAGAAAACCATAATTCAAAAAGAGACATGTACCACAAAGTTCATTGCAGCACTATTTACAATAACCAGGGCATGAAAACAACCTAAGTGTCCATCATCAGATGAATGGATAAAGAAGATGTGACACATATATACAATGGAATATTACTCAGCTATAAAAAGAAATGAAATTGAGTTATTTGTAGTGAGGTGGATGGACCTAGAATCTGTCATATAGAGTGAAGTAAGTCAGAAAGAGAAAAACAAATACCATATGGTAACACATATATATGGAATCTAAGGGGAAAAAAAGGGTCTTGAAGAACCTAGGGGTAGGACAGGAAAAAAGACACAGACCTACTAGAGCATGGACTTGAGGATATGTGGAGGGGTAACGGTAAGCTGTGACAAGGTGAGAGAGTGGCATGGACATATATACACTACCAAACATAAGATAGATAGCTAGTGGGAAGCAGCTGCATAGCACAGAGAGATCAGCTAAGTGGTTTGTTACCACCTAGAGGGGTGGGATACGGAGGGTGGGAAGGAGGGAGACACAAGAAGGAAGAGATATGGGAACGTATGTATATGTATAACTGATTCACTTTGTTATAAAGTAGAAACTAACACACCATTGTAAAACAATTATACTCCAATAAAGATGTTAAAAAAAAAGTAATTCACTTTTGTAGTGTATATATGTCCATGCCACTCTCTCATTTTACACTAGCAAATGTAAAATAGATAGCTAGTGGGAAGCAGCCACATAGCACAGGGAGATCAGATCAGCTTGGTGGTTTGCAACCACTTAGTGGGGTGGGATAGGGAGGGTGGCAGGGAGGGAGATATAAGATGGAAAAGATATGGGAACATATGTATAGCTGATTCACTTTGTTATGGGGCAGAAGCTAACACACCACTGTAAAGCAATTATACTCCAATAAAGATGTTAAAAAAAATGCCACCAGAAAACTACCAGAGCTAATCAATGAATTTGGTAAAGTTGCAGGATACAAAACTAATGCACAGAAATCTCTTGCATTCCTATACACTAATGATGAAAAATCTGAAAGAGAAATTATGGAAACACTCCCATTTACCATTGCAACAAAAAGAATAAAATACCTAGGAATAAACCTACCTAGGGAGACGAAAGACCTGTAGGCAGAAAACTGTAAGATACTAATGAAAGTCATTAAAGATGATACCAACAGATGGAGAGGTATGCCATGTTCTTGGATTGGAAGAATCAATACTGTGAAAATGACTATACTACCGAAAGCAATCTACAGATTCAATACAATTCCTATCAAATTACCAATGATATTTTTTATGGAACTAGAACAAATCATCTTCAAATTTGTATGGAGACACAAAAGACCCCAAATAACCAAAGCAGTCTTGAGGGAAAAAAATGTATCCGGAGGAATCAGACTCTCTGACTTCAGACTATACTACAAAGCTACAGTAATCAAAACAATATGTTACTGGCACAAGAACAGAAATATAGATCAATGGAACAAGATAGAAAGCCCAGAGATAAACCCACACACCTATGGTCAACTAATCTGTGACAAAGGAGGCAAAGATATACAATGGAGAAAAGGCAGTCTCTTCAATAAGTGGTGCTGGGAAAACTGGGCAGCTCCATGTAAAAGAATGAAAGTAGAACACTCCCTAACACCATACAGAAAAATCAACACAAAATGGATTAGAGACCTAAATGTAAGACTGGATACTATAAAACTCTCAGAGGAAAACATAGGAAGAACCCTTTTTCACATAAATCAAAGCAAGATGTTTTTTGATCCACCTCCTACAGTAATGGAAATAAAAACAAATATAAACAAATGGGACCTAATGAAACTTCAAAGCATTTTCTCAGAAAAGGAAACCATAAACAAGATGAAAAGACAACCCTCAGAATGGGAGGAAATATTTGCAAATGAACCAACAGACAAAGGATTAAGCTCCAAAATATATAAACAGCACATGCAGCTCAATATTAAAGAAACACACAACCCAATCCAAAAATGGGTAGAAGAGCTAAATAGACATTTCTCCAAAGAAGAGATACAGATGGCAAAGAAGCACATGAAAAACTGCTCAACATCACTTATTATTAGAGAAATTCAAATTGAAACTACAATGAGTTATCACCTCACACCAGTTAGAATGGACATCATCAGAACATCTACAAACAACAAATGTTGGAGAGGGTGTGGAGAAAAGGGAACACTCTTGCACTGTTGGTGGGAATGTAAATTGATGCAGTCACTATGGAGAACAGTTCAGAGGTTCCTTAAAAAACTAAAAATAGAATTACCATATGATACTGCAATCCCACTACTGGGCATATACCCAGTGAAAACCGTAATTCAAAAAGACACATATAGGCTTCCCTGGTGGCGCAGTGGTTGAGAGTCTGCCTGCCAATGCAGGGGGCATGGGAAGATCCCACATACTGTGGAGTGGCTAGGCCCATGAGCCATGGCCACTGAGTCTGTGCATCCGGAGCCTGTGCTCCACAATGGGAGAGGCCACAACAGTGAAAGGCTCACGTACCGAAAAAAAAAAAAAAAGAGAGAAGAAAAGGACTCTTTATATATAAGATGAAAAATGAATAGCTTGTTGATTGCTTGGTATTTACTACTGAAGTGTTAATTGTTAGAGGGCAGACAATTCCCCTTAAAAGTTTTTAATAAGTACTCAATAATTTTTATCCTGCGATATCAGCTTTCCTAGACTTGGACAAGATTATAAATTTTTACATGATTTAAATTATTTGTTTTCTCTTTTTAATGCACTTTAATTGGCACAGTACACTCAGGGGCTATACCCTGATTACTCCAAACTGAATAGAGGCAACTCTTCTTGTTTACTTCTTATGTACTGAATAAGACATATAAGGCAAAATAAACACAATATTTCATATGACTATATGGAAAAATGAAAATTTTGATAATTGCAGAAAATAGAGAATACTGTTTTTCTTGTATGACATTTATACTTAACAGCAGAAGTGATAAGAAATACAGGAAACTTTGGTCACTTTTGATAATCAGCAAATGTTTAATTGCAGTATGTACATTTTTTAAGATGTTATTTTACTAAAAATAAATTAGGATACTTAAAATATTTATTTAAAATCTGTCAAACTTGTGGGGATCATTTTGGATTTGGATTAGTGTTGATGAATAGAATAACTTTGATCATGTTTAAACACTCAAAATAAATTAAAAGATTTTCTATGAATTTAAAAATATATTATTCAATTTTGAGGTACATACATTCACTTATGTGGCTGCAAGATGGCATGAATTTAATTACATTTATACACATGTAGAACTATTAATTGTTTCAGTTTAAAGATATATGATCAATTATTCTATAACAGCATATGAGTGTTACTGACTTTAGCAGTAAATAAAAGTTTTCAATTAATTAATTTAAAGGTATATCACCTATTCCAAATTCAGTAATAGTGGATATAGTATATTATGATAAAGCATCTAACTATAACAAAAATTGACTCAAAATAATGGACATTGCTTAAAAATCATTTCCTCTATTAAGTTTATTATCATTGACTAAAGCACTTTTACAGTAAATTCATTTTTTTTAGCAATTAAGGACTACATTCCTGTGTGCCTGAATTAATTTCCAAAAACAAAATAATTTGAATGTGCACAAGAGAAATTTTCAGGTTTCATCTTGTATATGTCACTAGTATTTTTGTTACAGCATAGAAATTTGTTGTTAATGTTGTAATGATTTAAAGAAAGAAGTGGGTCTCTGTTGTACCCAGACTTTATATTAAAGTGGTGCTGAACATACATTAAATAGTAGGAATACTGACACTTTTCAAAGTTGGCCCACAATAATACACATTTACTTGTTTCAAAAAAAGAATTAAAGCAATAGATATGACGTATAATATTTATTATTTCATGTACAGAAATATGCAACTTTTACCACAATACTCAGATTATAATGGCAAGTTAAATGTAGATTCCATCTTCAAGTAGAGTAAGACATCATACCATTTATTAAGGCATTACAAATCATATATTGATGACAGGAGCCCTATTACTTTTTACTATAAATTAGAGTGTTTTGAAGCCAAAAGACATAAACTTAAAATATTTATTGTGTGCAACATTCAATTCAGTTCAGTCTAAAATGTTTTAATGTGTAGTGCTTGTTTGCTTTCTTTGTTTTTCTTCCCAGAGGGAATCATTTCACAAGGACAATCTCAATGTTTGAAGACAGTTTGCTTTTTGGCTGTAGTGAATGAAAATTTTCTTTATTTAGTTTGTATGAATATACAAATAAAAATAAATTTATGATAGAGTAGTTACAATTACTTATTATTCACACATCATCCTTAACACCACTGCAAAAATTAGTCTCATTCAAAAATAAAGTTTTAGAATGCATCTGCAAAGAAAGAAATAAGCTGTTATCTGTTGTTTACTGTTTGTCACCTTTTCTAAAAAACCTTGATTGTGCCAGGATTCTAACTTCATTGATTTGTTTCAACACTTTAAATTGTATGTGAGTGATCAGTTTTATTAAAGCCATTTCCTTTTCATTCAATCATGGGCAAAGAGTAAAAATTATACGTATGTAAAATACAAACTTTCTTTCCCCAATGATTAGGAAAATAGAACATAAAATTATTATTTTACAAAATTTCCTTTTTTCAGCCAATTTTGGGATATTATCCACTGAGGTCTTTAAAAAATCTGTGAATATTTTGTGGCATTTCATTTAAAGTTTTGAATTACTAGGCTTACTATAGGAATAGTCATCAAAACTTATATAAATAATTATAAGATGCAGAAAAACATATTTAGAGAGCACAGAATTTAATCATTTGAAGGAAAGAACATCTTTTAGTTGACTTTATGAACTCATTACAACTAGCATATCTCTAGGGCATCAGGATGCTGACTGATAAAAATATAATATTCACTACCTTGCCTAAGACTTTTCCTAATCTTTGGCCAAGTAACATAAAATTCATGATTCAGCACAAACTAAAAATTATTCAAAACAAATTATAAAGGTATAGATTTAGAAATTCCTCTTTAACTATATTTTTTACTGTATTATTTCAAAAACTGAGAACTTTGCTTTCCTATATATGATTATTACCTATTGGAATATGGTGATAATTTTCAAGCTATTTATAAGAATACTTGGATTGTGGAAGTTTAGGTTTTTAAAATATGTTTGCTTAACACACACACAGAAATACACACACACTAACACAAGGATATATTATTTAATGCAAAAATCATGCTTCAAACTATTTTAACCAGGTCATCAAAAAGATATTTTTAAAAAATGAAAGTAGATCTGACCTCGGGAATAGCACTCTTTCAGCCTAATTCCAGATCTGTCATTGCCATCTGTTTCACATTATCCTCCAATCACTTAGGGGTTACTAAGATATGAATTTGCCTAATATTATCTTCTTAATTCACCAGAATTTTCCTGAAATGTGATAAAAATCTTTCTTAATATCCATGCAAATTTAAATAACAGCAACTTGTAATTTAATCGTTAAGTGAAAACTTTAGGCTAATTTGTTTTTCACACAGCCTGTTGATTATTACACAGAAGCTCTTGTCCTTGAATTTGATAATAAATGAAAAAATGAAACAATATTATTTATTTTTCAAAAGGTGTTAGTTGCATATTTTATGTTTTGATTTTCTTTTTCTTTTCTTTTTTTTTTATTGAAGTATAGTTGATTTACGACGTTGTGTTAGATTCATGTGTATAGAAAGTGCTTCAGTAGGTCCTGCGCCATACTGTAGGTCTTAGGTGATTATCTATTTTATATACAGTAGTGTGTATCTGTTATTCCCAAATTCCTATTTTATCCCTCCCACCCACCTTTCCTTTTTGATAAACATAAGCTTGTGAGTCTGTTTCTGTTTTGTAAATAAGTTAATTTGTATCATTTTTTTAGATCTCATATAAGTGATACCATATATTTGTCTTTCTCTGTCAGACTTACTTCACTTAATATGATAGTCTTAGGTCCATCCATGTTGCTGCAAATGGAATTATTTCAATTTTTTTATGGCTGAGTAATATTCCATTGTATGTATATACCACATCTTTTCATGTGCATTTTGGTCATCTTTATGTCTTCTTTGGGGAGATGTCTATTTAGATCTTCTGTCCATTTTTTAAATTGGGTTTTTTTTTTTTTTGTTTTTTTGTTTTTTTGCTATACTGAGCTGTATGAGCTGCTTGTATATTTTGAAGATTAATCCCTTCTTGGTCACATCATTTGCAAATATTTTCTCCCATTCTGTTGGTTTTCTCTTTGTTTTGCTTATGGTTTCCTTTGCTGTGCAAAAGCTTTTAAGTTTGATTAGATACCATTTATTTATTTTTGTTCTTATTAACATTGCTCTAGAATATGAATGCAAAAAAAGTATTGTTGAAATTTATGTCAAAGAATGTTCTGCCTATGTTTTCCTCTAGGAATTTTATAGTATGTGGTTTTACCTTTAGGTTTTTAGTCCATTTTGAGTTTACTTTTATTTTTTTGTATGGCATTAGGGAATATTCTAATTTCATTTTTTTCATGTAGTTGTCAAATTTTCTCAGCACCACTTATTGAGACACTGCCTTTTCTCCATTGTATAGTCTTGCCTCCCTGATCATAGATTAATTGACTATATGTATGCAAGCTAATTTCTAAGCTTTCTATCCTGTTCCATTGATTTATATTTCTGTCTCTGTGCCAGTACCATACTGTTTTGATTACTGTAGCTTTATATCATAGTCTTAAGTCAGGGAACCTGATTCCTCCACCTCCATTTTTCTTTCTCAGGATTGCTTTGGCTATTCAGGTTCTTTTGTGTTTCTGTACAAATTTTAAGATTTATTGTTCTAGATCTGAAAAAAATGCCATTGGTAATTTTATAAGTATTGCTTTGAATCTGTATATTGCCTTGGGTAGTAAACTCATTTTAAAAATATTGATTCTTCCAATCAAAGAACACAGTATATTTTTCCATTTGTTTGTGTCATCTTCAATTTCTTTTATCAGCAACTTACAGTCAGAGTACAGGTCTTTCGTCTTTTTAGGTAGGTTTATTCCTAGTTATCTTATTCTTTTTGATGTGATGGTAAATGGAATAGTAAATGGATTATTTCCTTAATTTCTCTTTCTCATCTTTTGCTATTAGGGTGTACAAATGCAACAGATGTTTGTGTATTTATTTTGTATCCTTCAACATTACCAAATTTACTGATGAACTCTACTAGTTCTCTGGTAGCATCTTTGGGATTTTCTATGTATAGTATCATGTCATCTGTAAATAGTGACAATTTAACAACTTTTCCAATTTGGATTCATTTTATTTCTTTTTCTTCTCTAATGCTATGGCTAAGACTTCCAAAACTATGCTGGAATAAGAGTGGCAAGAGTGGACACGCTTGTCTTTTTCCTGATCTTAGAGGAAATGCTTTCAGTTTTTCACCATTGAGTATGATGTTAACTGTGGATTTGATTTAATGGCCTTTATTATGTTGAGGTAGGTTCCCTCTATGCCCACTTCCTGGAGAGTTTTTATCATAAATGGATGTTGAATTTTACCAAACACTTTCTCTGTATCTACTGATATTATCATAGGTTTTGTAGTATTCAACTTGTTAATGTAGTGTATCACACTGATTGATTTGTTAATATTGAAAAATCCTTGCATCCCAGGAATAATTCCCACTTACTTGTTTATGGTGTCTGATCATTTAATGTATTGTTGGATCCAATTTTCTACTTTTTTGGGGAATATTTTTGCATATATGTTCATCAGTAATATTGTCCTATCATTTTCTTTTTTTGTGGTATCTATTTGTGGTGTCAGGGTGATGGTAGCCTCATAGAATGAGTTTGGAATTGTTCCTTCCTCTGCAATTTCTGGAATAGTTTTAGAAGAATAGGTGTTAACTTTTTGCTAAATGTTTGATAGAATTCACCAGTGGAGCCATCCGGTCTTGGACTTTTGCTTGTTGGGAGCTTTTCAATCACAGATTCAATTTCAGTAATTTTGATTGTTCATCTCATGTTTTCTTTTTCTTCATTGTTGTTTTGGGAGATAGTATATTTCTAAGAATTTGTCCATTTCTTCAAGGTTGTCCATTTTATCGATATATAGTTGCTTATAATAGTCTTTTATGGTCTTTGTATTTCTGTGGTGTCAGTTATAACTCCATTTTCATTTCTAATTTTATTGATTTTGGCACCCTCTCTTTTTTATTGATGAGTCTGGCTAAAGATTTATCAATTTTACCTTTTCCAAGAATCAACTTTTAGCTTCATTGATCTTTTCTATAGTCTCTATTTCATATATTTCTGCTCTAATCATTATGATTTCTTTCCTTCTTCTAATTTTGGGTTTTGTTTGTTCTTCTTTCCCTAGAAGTTTTAGGTGTAAGGTTAGGTTGTTAATTTGAGATTTTTATTATTTCTTGCTATAAGGTTCTATCACTATAAACTTCCATCTTAGAACAGATTTTTCCTGCTTCCCACAGGTTTTAGATAATTGTGTTTTCATATTCATTTGTCTCTAGTTATCTTTGGCTTTCCTCTTTGATTTCTTCAGTGATCTGTTTATTTTTTCTTTTTTGTAACATACTGTTTAGCATCCACGTGTTTGTGTTTTTAGCAGTTTTTCTCTTGTAGTTGATTTCTAATCTCATAGCATTGTGGTCGGAAAATATGCTTGAAGCTACAGTAATCAAGATAGTATGGGGGAGGGGGGACCTTGAAGATGGCGGAAGAGTAAGACGCGGAGATCGCCTTCCTCCCCACGGATACACCAGAAATACATCCACACGTGGAACAACTCCTACAGAACTCCTACTGAAGGCTGGCAGAAGACCTCAGACCTCCCAAAAGGCAAGAAACTCCCCACGTAACTGGGTAGGGCAAAAGAAAAAACAGAGACAAAAGAATAAGGACGGCACCTGCACCAGTGGGAGGGAGCTGTGAAGGAGGAAAAGTTTCCACACACTAGGAAGCCCCTCCGCGGGCGGAGACTGCGGGAGGCAGAGGGGGGAGTTTCGGGACCGCGGAGTAGTGCACAGCGACGGGTGCGGAGGGCAAAGCGGGGAGATTCCTGCACAGACGATCGGTGCCGACCAGCACTCACCAACCCGAGAGGCTTGCTGCTCACCCACCAGGGCGGGCGGGGCTGCGAGCTGAGGCTCGGGTTTTGGTTTTGGACGGAGCTCAGGGAGAGGACTGGGGTTGGCAGCTTGAACATAGCCTGAAGGGGTTAGTGCACCACGACTAGCCGGGAGGGAGTTCGGGGAAAAGCCTGCACTGGCCGAAGAGGCAAGAGACTTTTTCTTCCCTCTTTGTCTCCTGGTGCGCGAGGAGAGGGGTTTAAGAGCGCTGCTTAAAGGAACTCCAGAGACGGGCGCGAGCCGCGGCTAAAAGCGCGAACCCCAGAGACGGGCGCGAGCCGCGGCTGAGGGCGCGAGCCCCCGAGACGGGCGCGAGCCGCGGCTGAAAGCGCAAACCCCAGAGACGGGCGTGAGCCGCGGCTAAAACCGCGGAGCCCAGAGACGGGCGGGAGACGCTAAGGCTGCTGCTGCCGCCACCAAGGGGCCTGTGTGCGAGCACAGGTCACTCTCCACACCCCTCTTCCGCGGAGCCTGTGCAGCCTGCCACTGCCAGGTTCCCGGGATCCAGGGACAACTTCCCCGGGACAGCGCACGGCGGGCCTCAGGCTGGTGCAACGTCACGCTGCCTCTGCCGCCGCAGGCCCGCCCCGCACGCAGTGCCCCTCCTTCCCCCATCCCCCAACCCCCGGCCTGAGTGAGCCGGAGGCCCCGAATCAGCGGCTCCTTTAACCCCGTCCTGTCTGAGCGAAAAAACAGACGCCCTCCAGCGACCTACACGCAGAGGCAGGGCCAAATCCAAAGCTGAGCTCCTGTGAGCTGTGAAAACAAAGAAGAGAAAGGGAAATCTCTCCCAGCAGCCACAGAAGCAGCGGATTAAAGCTCCACAATCAACTTGATATACCCTGCATCTGTGGAATACCTGAATAGACAAGGAATGATCCCAAATTGAAGAGGTGGAATTTAGGAGCGAAATCTATGATTTTTTTCCCTTTTCCTCTTTTTGTGAAGGTGTACGTGTATGCTCCTGTGTGACATCTAGTCTGTATACTCTAGCTTCCACCATTTGTCCTAGGGCTCTATCCGTCCATGACTTTTTTTTAAAAAATTCTTTTTCTTAATAATTAAGTTTAATTGTAATAACTTTATTATACTTTACCTTCGTTCTTTCTTTCTTTCCTTCCTTCCCTCCCTCCTTTAGACAACGAATCACCCCAAATTGAGGAGGTGGTCTCAGGGAGCAGGATTTATGATTTTTCCCCCTTTACCTCTTTTTGTGAAGGTGTATGTGTATGCTTCTGTGTAAGATTTTCTCTGTATAGCTTTGCTTCCAACATTTGTCCTAAGGTTCTATCCGTCCCCTTTTTTTTTTCTAAATATTTTTTAATTCAATAACTATATTATACTTTATTTTATTTTTACTGTATCATCTTTCTTTCTGTCTTTTCTCCTTCTTTCACTCCTTCCTTCCTTCCTTCTTCCCTCCCTCCTTTCTTTCCTTCTTTGCTTCTTTCTTCCTTCCTTCCTTTCCTCCTTTCCTTCTTTCTTTCCTCATACTTCTACTAATTCTCTCTACTTTTTCTCCCTTTTATTCTGAGCCGTGTGGATGAAAGGCTCTTGGTGCTCCAGCCAGGAGTCAGGGCTCTGCCTCTGAGGTAGGAGAGCCAACTTCAGGTCACTGGTCAACAAGAGACCTCCCAGCTCCACATAATATTAAACAGCGGAAATTTCCCAGAGACCTCCATCTTAACACCAGCACCCAGCTTCACTCAACGACCAGCAAGCCACAGTGCTGGACAACCTATGCCAAACAACTAGCAAAACAGGAACACAACCCCACCCATTAGCAGAGAGGCTGCCTAAAATCATAATAAGGCCACAGACACCCCAAAACACACCACCAGACGTGAACCTGCCCACTAGAGAGACAAGATCCAGCCTCATCCAGCACAACACAGGCACTAGTCCCCTCCACCAGGAAGCCTACACAACCCACTGAAACAACCTTAGCCACTGGAGACAGACATCAAAAAACAACGGGAACTACGAACGTGCAGCCTGCAAAAAGGAGACCCCAAACACAGTAAGATAAGCAAAATGAGAAGACAGAAAAACACACAGCAGAGGAAGGAGCAAGATAAAAACCCACCAGACCTAACAAATGAAGAGGAAATAGGCAATCTACCTGAAAAAGAATTCAGAATAATGATAGTAAGGATGATCCGAAATCTTGGAAGTAGAATGGACAAAATGCAAGAAACAGTTAACAAGGACCTACAAGAACTAAAGATGAAACAAGCAACGATGAACAATGCAATAAATGAAATTAAAATCACTCTAGATAGGATCAATAGCAGAATAACTGAGGCAGAAGAATGGATAAGTGACCTGGAAGATAAAGTAGTGGAAATAACTACTGCAGAGCAGAATAAAGAAAAAAGAATGAAAAGAACTGAGGACAGTCTCAGAGACCTCTGGGACAACATGAAACGCACCAACATTCGAATTATAGGGGTTCCAGAAGAAGAAGAAAGAAAGAAAGGGACTGAGAAAATATTTGAAGAGATTATAGTTGAAAACTTCCCTAATATGGGAAAGGAAATAGTTAATCAAGTCCAGGAAGCACAGAGGGTCCCATACAGGATAAATACAAGGAGAAACACGCCAAGACACATATTAATCAAACTGTCAAAAATTAAATACAAAGAAAGCATATTAAAAGCAGCAAGGGAAAAACAACAAATAACACACAAGGGAATCCCCATAAGGTTAACAGCTGATCTCTCAGCAGAAACCCTACAAGCCAGAAGGGAGTGGCAGGACATACTGAAAGTGATGAAGGAGAATAGCCTGAAACCAAGACTACTCTACCCAGCAAGGATCTCATTCACATTTGATGGAGAAATTAAAACCTTTACAGACAAGCAAAAGCTGAGAGAGTTCAGCACCACCAAACCAGCCTTACAACAAATGCTAAAGGAACTTCTCTAGACACGAAACACAAGAGAAGGAAATGACCCATAGTAGCGAACCCAAAACAATATATAAAATGGAAATAGGAACATACATATCGATAATTACCTTAAATGTAAATGGACTAAATGCTCCCACCAAAAGACACAGATTGGCTGAATGGATACAAAAACAAGACCCTTATATATGCTGTCTACAAGAGACCCACTTCAGAACTAGAGACACATACAGACTGAAAGTAAAGGGATGGAAAAAGATATTCCATGCAAATGGAAACCAAAAGAAAGCTGGAGTAGCAATTCTCATATCAGACAAAATAGACTTTAAAATAAGGACTATTAAAAGGGACAAAGAATGACACTACATAATGATCAAGGGATCGATCCAAGAAGAAGATATAACAATTGTAAATATTTATGCACCCAACATAGGAGCACCTCAATACATAAGGCAAATACTAACAACCATAAAAGGGGAGATCAACAGTAACACATTCATAGTAGGGGACTTTAACACCCCACTTTCACCCATGGACAGATCATCCAAAATGAAAATAAATAAGGAAACACAAGCTTTAAATGATACATTAAACAAGATGGACTTAATTGATATTTATAGGACACTCCATCCAAAAACAACAGAATACACATTTTTCTCAAGTGCTCATGGAACATTCTCCAGGATAGATCATATCTTGGGTCACAAATCAAGCCTTGGTAAATTTAAGAAAACTGAAATTGTATCAAGTATCTTTTCCGACCACAACGCCATGAGACTAGATATCAATTACAGAAAAAGATCTGTAAAAAATACAAACACATGGAGGCTAAACAATACACTACTTAAAAATGAAGTGATCACTGAAGAAATCAAAGAGGAAATAAAAAAATACCTAGAAACAAATGACAATGGAGACACAACGACCCAAAACCTATGGGATGCAGCAAAAGCAGTTCTAAGGGGGAAGTTTATAGCAATACAAGCCCACCTTAAGAAGCAGGAAACATCTCGAATAAACAACCTAACCTTGCACCTCAAGCAATTAGAGAAAGAAGAACAAAAAAACCCCAAAGCTAGAAGAAGGAAAGAAATCATAAAAATCAGATCAGAAATAAATGAAAAAGAAATGAAGGAAACAATAGCAAAGATCAATAAAACTAAAAGCTGGTTCTTTGAGAAGATAAACAAAATAGATAAACCACTAGCCAGACTTATGAAGAAAAAAAGGGAGAAGACTCAAATCAATAGAATTAGAAATGAAAAAGGAGAAGTAACAACTGACAATGCAGAAATAAAAAAAATCATGAGAGATTACTACAAGCAACTCTATGCCAATAAAATGGACACCCTGGAAGAAATGGACAAATTCTTAGAAATGCACAACCTGCCAAGACTGAATCAGGAAGAAATAGAAAATATGAACAGACCAATCACAAGCACTGAAATTGAAACTGTGATTAATAACCTTCCAACAAACAAAAGCCCAGGACCAGATGGCTTCACAGGTGAATTCTATCAAACGTTTAGAGAAGAGCTAACACCTATCCTTCTGAAACTCTTCCAAAATATAGCAGAGGGAGGAACACTCCCAAATTCCTTCTACGAAGCCACCATCACCTTGATACCAAAACCAGACAAGGATGTCACAAAGAAAGAAAACTACAGGCCAATATCACTGATGAACACAGATGCAAAAATCCTCAACAAAATACTAGCAAACAGAATCCAACAGCACATTAAAAGGATCATACACCATGATCAAGTGGGGTTTATTCCAGGAATGCAAGGATTCTTCAATATACGCAAATCTATCAATGTGATAAACTATATTAACAAATTGAAGGAGAAAAACCATATGATCATCTCAATAGATGCAGAGAAAGCTTTCGACAAAATTCAACACCCATTTATGATAAAAACCCTCCAGAAAGTAGGCATAGAGGGAACTTTCCTCAACATAATAAAAGCCATATATGACAAGCCCACAGCAAACATCATCCTCAATGGTGAAAAACTGAAAGCATTTCCACTAAGATCAGGAACAAGACAAGGTTGCCCACTCTCACCACTCTTATTCGACATAGTTTTGGAAGTTTTAGCCACAGGAATCAGAGAAGAAAAGGAAATAAAAGGAATCCAAATCGGAAAAGAAGAAGTAAAGCTGTCACTGTTTGCAGATGACATGATACTATACATAGAGAATCCTAAAGATGCTACCAGAAAACTACTAGAGCTAATCAATGGATTTGGTAAAGTAGTAGGATACAAAATTAATGCACAGAAATCTCTGGCATTCCTATATACTAATGATGAAAAATCTGAAAGTGAAATCAAGAAAACACTCCCATTTACCATTGCAACAAAAAGAATAAAATATCTAGGAATAAACCTACCTAAGGATACGAAAGACCTGTATGCAGAAAATTATAAGACACTGATGAAAGAAATTAAAGATGATACAAATAGATGGAGAGATATACCATGTTCTTGGATGGGAAGAATCAACATTGTGAAAATGTCTACTACCCAAAGCAATCTACAGATTCAATGCAATCCCTATCAAACTACCACTGGCATTTTTCACAGAACTAGAACAAAAAATTTCGCAATTTGTATGGAAACACAAAAGACCCCGAATAGCCAAAGCAATCTTTAGAACGAAAAAATGGAGCTGGAGGAATAAGGCTCCCTGACTCCAGACTATATTACAAAGCAACAGTAATCAAGACAGTATGGTACTGGCACAAAAACAGAAAGATAGATCAGTGGAACAGGATAGAAAGCCCAGAGATAAACCCACGCACATATGGACACCTTATCTTTGATAAAGGAGGCAGGAATGTACAGTGGAGAAAGGATAGCCTCTTCAATAAATGGTGCTGGGAAAACTGGACAGGTACATGTAAAAGTATGAGATTAGATCACTCCCTAACACCATACACAAAAATAAGCTCAAAATGGATTAAAGACCTAAATGTAAGGCCAGAAACTATCAAACTCTTAGAAGAAAACATAGGAAGAACACTCTATGACATAAATCACAGCAAGATCCTTTCTGACCCACCTCCTAGAGTAATGGAAATAAAAACAAAAATAAACAAATGGGACCTAATGAAACTTCAAAGCTTTTGCACAGCAAAGGAAACCATAACCAAGACCAAAAGACAACCCTCAGAATGGGAGAAAACATTTGCAAATGAAGCAACTGACAAAGGATTAATCTCCAAAATTTACAAGCAGCTCATGCAGCTCAATAACAAAAAAACAAACAACCCCATCCAAAAATGGGCAGAAGACCTAAATAGACATTTCTCCAAAGAAGATATACAGAATGCCAACAAACACATGAAAGAATGCTCAACATCATTAATCATTAGAGAAATGCAAATCAAAACTACCATGAGATATCATCTCACACCAGTCAGAATGGCCATCATCAAAAAATCAAGAAACAATAAATGCTGGAGAGGGTGTGGAGAAAAGGGGACACTCTTGCACTGCTGGTGGGAATGTGAATTGGTTCAGCCACTGTGGAGAATAGTATGGAGGTTCCTTAAAAATCTACAAATAGAATTACCATATGACCCAGCAATCCCACTACTTGGCATATACCCTGAGCAAACCAAAATTCAAAGAGAGTCATGTACCAAAATGTTCATTGCAGCTCTATTTACAATAGCCAGGACATGGAAACAACCTAAGCGCCCATCATCGGATGAATGGATAAAGAAGATGTGGCACATATACACAATGGAATATTACTCAGCCTTAAAAAGAAATGAAATTGAGCTATTTGTAATGAGATGGATAGACCTAGAATCTGTCATACAGAGTGAAGTAAGTCAGAAAGAAAAAGACAAATACCGTATGCTAACACATATATATGGAATTTAAGGGAAAAAAATGTCATGAAGAACCTAGGGGTAAGATAGGAATAAAGACGCAGACCTACTGGAGAACGGACTTAAGGATATGGGGAGGGGGAAGGGTGAGTTTTGACAGGGCGAGAGAGAGTCATGGACATATACACACTAACAAACCTAGTAAGGTAGATAGCTGGGGGGAAGCAGCCGCAAGGCACAGGGATATTAGCTCGGTGCTTTGTGACAGCCTGGAAGGGTGGGATGGGGAGAGTGGGAGGGAGGGAGACGCAAGAGGGAAGACATATGGGAACATATGTATATGTATAGCTGATTCACTTTGTTGTAAAGCAGAAACTAACACACCATTGTAAAGCAATTATACCCCAATAAAGATGTTTAAAAAAAAAAACAAACAAAACAAAACAAAAAAAACATTAAAAGGCATAGAAATAAAATATTAACTTTATTAATATTAATTGTCATGAATACATTTTGATCATGTTGTTTTTTATTCCTACCTTTGTGCCATAACATGTGCTCTGGTTATTATTGTGTCTGAACTCAGGTTTAAATTTTAATTCAAATCTTTGTTGTGCAAACATTTCCAAGAAATTCAGAAATAAATTATGTTTAGACTTAAGCAAATATTTTAAGGTAAGCAAATATTTTAAGGAATATATATATTTTAAATATACATATTTTCCTACAGGTTTTTTGTCTCCTTAGGTAGGTTTATTCCTAGATATTTTATTCTTTTTGTTGCAATGGTAAATGGGAGTGTTTTCTTGATTTCACTTTCAGATTTTTCATCATTAGTATATAGGAATGCCAGAGATTTCTGTGCATTAATTTTGTATCCTGCTACTTTACCAAATCCATTGATTAGCTCTAGTAGTTTTCTGGTAGCATCTTTAGGATTCTCTATGTATAGTATCATGTCATCTGCAAACAGTGACAGTTTTACTTCTTTTTGAATTTGTATTCCTATTATTTTTTTTTCTTCTCTGATACCTGTGGCCAGGACTTACAAAATTATGTTGAATAATAGTGGTGAGAGTGGACATCCTTGTCTTGTTCCTGATCTTAAAGGAAATGGTTTCAGTTTTTCCCTATTGAGAATGATGTTTGCTGTGGGTTTGTTGTATACCACCTTTATTATGTTGAGGGAGGTTCCCTCCATGCCCACCTTCTGGAGAGTTTTATCATAACTTGGTGTTGAATTGTGTCAAAAGCTTTTTCTGCATCTATTGAGATGATCATATAGTTTTTATTCTTCAATTTGTTAATATGGTGTACCACATTGATAGATTTGTGTATATTGAAGAATCCTTGCATCCCTGGGATAAATCCCATTTGATTATGTTGTATGATCCTTTTAATATGTTGTTGGATTGTGTTTGCTAGTATTTTTTTTGAGGATTGTTGCATCTATATTCATCAGTGATATTGTTCTGTAATTTTCTTTGTTTTTGTAATATCTTTGTCTGATTTTGGTATCAGGATGATGGTGGCCTCATAGAATGTGTTTGGGAGTGTTCCTTACTTTGCAAATTTTGAGAGAGTTTGAGAAGGATGGGTGTTAGCTCTTCTCCAAATGTTTGATAGAGTTCACCTGTGAAGTCATCTGGTTCTGGAGTTTTGTTTGTTGGAAGATTTTAAATCACAGTTTCAATTTCATTACTTGTGATTGGTCTGTTCATATTTTTTATTTCTTCCTGGTTCAGTGTTGGAAGATTACACCTTTCTAAGAACTTGTCAGTTTCTTCCAGGTTGTCCATTTTCTTGGCATAGAATTGCTTGTAGTAGTCTCTTAGGATGCTTTGTATTTCTGCAGTGTCCATTGTAACTTCTCCTTTTTCATTTCTAATTTTACTGATTTGAGTCCTCTCCCTCTTTTTCTGGATGAGTCTGGCTAATTGTTTATTAATTTTGTTTATCTTCTCAAAGAACCAGTTTTTAGTTTTATTTTTCCTTTCTATTGTTTTCTTTGTTTATATTTCATTTACTTCTTCTCTGATTTTTACGATTTCTTTTCATCTGTTAACTTTGGATTTTGTTTGTTCTTTTCTCTAGTTCCTTTAAGTGTGAGGTTAGATTTTTCATTTGAGATTTTTCTTGTTTCTTGAGGTAGGCTTGTATAGCTATAAATTTCTCTCTTAGGACTGCTTTTCCTTCATCTCCTAGTTTTTGAGTCATCGTGTTTTCATTGTCACTTGTCACTAGGCATTTTTTTATTTCCTCTTTGATTTCTTCAGTGATCTCTTGGTTATTTAGTAACATATTGTTTAGCTTCCATGTGTTTGTGTATTTTACTTTTTTTCCCTTTGTTATTAATTTCTAATCTCATAGCATTGTGGTCAGAAAAGATGCTTGATATGATTTCAATTTTCTCAAATTTACTGAGGCTTGATTTGTATGATCTCTCCTGGAGAATGTTCCATGCGTGAGAAGAAAGTGTAATCTGCTGTTTTTGGATGGAATGTCCTATATATATCAATTAAATCTGCCTCGTCTTTTATGTCTTTTAAAGCTTGTGTTTCCTTATTGATTTTCTGTTTGGATGATCTGTCCATTGGTGTAAGTGAGGTGTTAAAGTCTCCCACTATTATTGTGTTACTGTCTGTTTCCTCTTTTATAGCTGCTGGCTATTGCCTTATGTATTGAGGTACTCCTATGTTGGGTGCATATATATTTATAATTGTTATATCTTCTTCTGGGATTGATCCCTTGATCATTATGTAGTGTCCATCCTTGTCTCTTGTAACATTCTTTATTTTAAAGTCTATTTTATCTTATATGAGCATTGCTACTCCAGCTTTCTTTTGATTTCGATCTGCATGGAATATCTTTTTCCAACCCCACACTTTCAGTCTGTCTTGTCCCTCGGTCTGAATTGACTCTCTTGTAGACAGCATATATATGGGTCTTGTTTTTGTATCCATTCAGCAAGCCTGTGTCTTTTGGTTGGAGCATTTTATCCATTCACATTTAAGGTAATTTTCCATATGTATGTTCATATTATAATTTTCTTAATTGTTTTGGTTTGGTTTTGCAGGTCCTTTTCTTGTCTTGTGTTTCCCACTTAGAGAAGTGCCTTTAGCATTTGTTGTAGAGCTGGTTTGGTGGTGCTGAATTCTCTTAGCTTTTGCTTGTCTGTAAAGCTTTTGATTTCTCCATCAAATCTGAATGAGATCCTTGCTGGGTAGAGGAATCTTGGTTGTACGTTCTTCCCTTTCATCACTTTAATTATATCATTCCATTCCCTTCTGGCTTGTAAAGTTTCTGTTGAGAAATCAGCTGTTAACCTTATGGGAGTTCCCTTGTATATTATTTGTCATTTTTTTCCCTTGCTGTCCTCAATAATTTTTCTTTGTCTTTAATTTTTGCCAATTTGATTACTATGTGTCTGGGCATGTTTCTCCTTGGGTTTATCCTGTATGGCCTCTCTGTGCTTCCTGGACTTTGGTGACTATTTCCTTTCCCATGTTAGGGAAGTTTATAACTATAATCTCTTCAAATGTTTTCTTGGTTCCTCTCTCTCTCTCTTCTACTTCTGCAGCCCCTATAATGTAAATGTTGTTATGTTTAACATTGTCCCAGAGGTCTCTTAGGCTGTCTTCATTTATTTTCATTCCTTTTTCTTTAGTCTATTCTGCAGCATTGAATTCCACCATTCTGTCTTCCAGATCACTTATTCATTCTTCTGCCTCAGTTATTCTGGTACTGGTTCCTTCTAGTGTGTTTTTCATTTCAGTTATTATATCATCCATCTCTGTTTGTTTGTTCTTTAATTCTTCTAATTCTTTGTTAAATTTTCTTGCATCTTCTCAATCATTGCCTCTATTATTTTTCTGAAGTCCTGGATCAACTTCAATATCATTATTCTGAATTATTTTTCTGGAAGGTTGCCTATCTCCATTTCATTTAGTTGTTTTTCTAGGGTTTTATCTTGTTCCTTCATCTGGTACAAAACCCTCTGCCTTTTTATCTTCTCTATCTTTCTGTGAATGCATGTTTTTCCCCACAGGCTGCAGGATTGTAGTTCTTCTACCACCAGGATGCTTTTAAACCATGAAGCAATTATTTTAAAATTGTTTATCCAATAACACATTTAAAAATTTATTTATACTATTTTTTAAAAAAGGCTTATTTCTCAAATGTAAAATAATGTCTTTGAATCACCACTATTCATTAGAATTTGGTTTGCTTGTATGTCATGGAAAAAGGCTCATCAGTTTTTTCACTGTTCAACTCAACAGAGGCTGGAGAATGACTTGAGCAAAGAAGAGACTGCTTTTACAATAATAAATATAATCAGTACCAGAATACCTGACCCGAGGCTGTAAAATAATGTATGCATAGTGTGTGAAAGAAACCTCGGTACAGCTGAGATTGCTAACAGTAATTCCTGACCTCAGTGGAATTCTTTAGCACTTATAAAACCATGCTTACTTAATCCTGACTGTAGCAGAATGTCAGAACAAGTACCTCAAATGAAAAAAGTGGACAACGTAGATCAACAACTTGGTGCCCAGGGTCAAAAAGTGATCAAGACTGAGAATAAAAATAAAACCAAGATTTCTGGTTGGCAATGATGTTATTTCCATTGCCTGTACCATTTCCCTAAGTGATAGAATTAACATCTTTCTAAATTTATTTCAGAGGTTTAGGTATTCAAAGCATTTCTAAAAATAAAAGAAAGGGCTTTGTATTTCAAATCTATTTAAGAAATATTAGTTATACTCTAATCTTTTAATTTCAAGTTTATATTATTTTCTTCAGAAAAACATTCCCTTACCCTTTCTTGCAAACTTTGGTCAACTTGTCTCTACTTTGATCATGACATAATGGATATGTGTATACTACTTTATTTTTGTGATTGATGGACTGTGCAAATTCCTTTTTTTATGCTCCACTTGTTTTTACTTTCACTATTTCAATTTCCTAAATTGTATTTAGTTTAGTAATATTGCATATTGTTTACTGTTCCTATGCCTTCTATTAGTTTTTCAACATTGTAACATTTGATTGTTTCCTCAGCTCTCATTTGGCTGGTTTCATCCTTGAAAAAGGAATTGCAGTTTCTGCAAATACTATATTAGAAACATAAAAAGATTGAAAATTTCACATAAATACCATATTTAGAGGCAATATTTAAGAAATAATAAAACAGTATAACAGTCTCATGGAGATTAAATTTACAGTCCACAATTATATTTGTATTAACTGTATGTATATTACTAAGTTCTACAAAACATAAGGATTGTTATTTAGTAATTTTGCCATAGATGTTTAGTGACTACTTAACCAGTTGTAGGAAGCAAGAAAGGAGTTCTCTTAGAAGGTTTCTAGATATTCAAACTGAACTTCAAAAGATAAGGGGATATTAGACAGTAGAAGGCAGGAAATATTACAAGTAGAGAAGACCGCTTGAACAAAACATAGATATGGAAATTACAAGCCTGTCTTTAAAAAAAATTAATTTATTTAAAATATCTTTTTAAAAAGTAAAGTAATATCTTTGTGCCTCAGTTTCTTCATCTATGAAATAAGAATTATGATAGTCTGTACTATGATTGTCATGAAATACTAAATAAGACATTACATAAAAACAACACAGAACAATGTTGGGTACATGAAAATTACTAAATAATTGTTGGCTTTTATGTTGTCAGATCAAATGTATACAGATATTGCTATAATATCTCATATCAATTCCTGAAAAGAATTGTGTACAATCAAGTGCCAAAAATAACAGTGTTGATAGGAAAAATAGGGTTAGTGTAGAACCACTCTATACTTATGGAGTTAGTAACAAAACAACACTATGCTAATAAAACAGAAGCGGAAGTTAAAATCTCCACTGACACTTGCATCCAGCATCCCAATCAGTAGGCCTTTGAATCCTTGATAAAAAGAGAGCTCTTGATTCTCTTTTTAAAAATGGTCAGCAAATACACTTGCTTCTTATATAAAGACAAATACAATTTTAAATAAAATTAAAAATTTATTCTATCAACTTAAACTTGGACATGCATACAGGAAAAATAATACATATTCACTCTCATAGAGCTGAGAGTTAATGTAGTGGAAACTATAGTTGATCTTAAAGCCACTAAATCAAACATATTATAAAATAACAGTACTATGAGATTTTCTTCTTTTTTTTCAAAATGTTGTTATGTATTTGTAAAATTCATAACAATTTTTAATTGTGAGGGAAAAAATCACCCCTAATCACTACAAAATAGTACATTGTGGGAAAATTGCATATGAATCAACATAAGTTATGTATTACACACATGTTATTCCATTTCTTATGAATAGGATGAGAGTCAATGTGCATTGAAGAAACATATCTTGTAGGAGAATAGACTGTACTTCCAAACTTAGACCTGTACTACCAGCAGATTTTTATTACCTTAAATATTCAAAAGAGTTGACTATAATTATTTCTCCTATTCACTCTTCAATGCTGTGCAAACTGATACAAGCTTGATCTTACTAAAGTCATAATTAACCTCCATGCTCTTTAATCCAATGGATATATTTCACTCCTGCTCTTAAGGACTGTAGTAGCATTGGATATTGCTTACCTCTTCTTTTTTTATGATGCTTTGTCTTTTCAAGGCATCCATGATACAGTACTTAATTTATTTTATTTCTACATGACTAACTGCTCCTTCTTCATCTCCTTTGAAATTTTATATTATTTTATAAATTTTTCAAGTTTTAGAGTTCTTCAAAGACTTTTTTCTGTTGACCCCCTTTTCTTTAAATAAGATATTTCATAGGAAATAAGGCTTCAAAGTAGCAAATGTACAAGGATTTCCCAAAAAAGTGTGCGTGCATGCATATTTCAGACTTTCACCAAAATTAGAGATTAATTGTTCCTTAAAGCCTATTAATGGTTGGTCACTAGACCTCTGCTCAGCCTTACAGCATCTCATCTTCCCTCTCTCACTCCACAATGGCAATCCTTGTACAGTCTATATACACTTTCTCAAGTCAAAGCATATCTATATTAGTTTTTCTCCATCTCTATAAGTTATATTTTAAGGAAAAATTACACAAAGGCATATAGTAAAGTTAGTAGAGCAACCACTTATTAGCTTTAGAAGAAATGATAAAATATACAAAAGTAGTAAAATAATTTATATTCACAGTGAGAAGATAAAAAAATATGTGAAACAAAATGATGTAAAATATGATGTAAAAAACATTATACATTGGAAAAGATTAAAATGCAGAATTTTTAGAATGCCTTAGAAGTTAAGGGTACATCCACTTTAAATAATCATATTTATGGCTATATATAAACTTCATGGAAACCACAAACCAAAGGTCTATAATAGACACACACACACAAAAGAAAAATAAATCCAAACACATCACTAAGGATAATCATCAAATTACGAGGGAAGAAAGCAAAAGAAGAAAAGAACAAAGAATGACTACATAAACAACCAACCAGAAAATCAAATTTTAAAATGACAATAAATACATACTTCTCAATAATTATTTTAAATGTAAGTGGACTAAATTTTTGATCAAAAAGCACAATGTAGCTGAGTGGATAAAAATAATAGACCCATATATATGCTGCCTACAAAGGACTCATTTCAGATCTCAAGTCACACGGAGACTGAAAGTGAGGGATAGAGAAAAGTATTTCATGGAAATGGAAATGAAAAGAAAGCTGAGGTGGCAATACTTATGTCAGACAAAACAGACTTTAAAACAAAGACTGTAACAAGAGACAAAAAAGGACATTACATAAGGATTAAGGGATCAATATAACAAGAAGGTATAACAATTGTAAATATATGTGAACCCAAAGTAGAAGCAGTTAAATACGTAAAGCAAAGAATAACAAGCATAAGTGGAGAAATGTACAGTAACACAATAATAGTAGGGGAATTTAATCCCCCACTTAAATCAATGAACAAATTATTCAGAGAGAAAGTCAATAAGGAAATGCTGGTCTTACATAACACATTAGATCAATTGAATGATCCATCCAAAAGCAGCAGAATAGACATTCTTGTAAAGTACATGTAGAACATTCTCCAGGATAGATCACAAGCTAGGCCACAAAATAACTCTCAATAAATTTTAGAAGGTTGAAATCATATCGAGCATATTTTCTGACCACAAAAGTATGAGACTATAATTTAACTACAAGAAAAAAAGCTGCAAAAAGTACAAACATGTGCAAGCTAAACAACAAAACTAAATCAGATACATAGATCAATGGAACAGAATAGGGAGTCCAAAAATAAACACACAATTACATGGTTAATTAATCTATGACAAAGGAAGAAAGACTACATAATGGGGAAATGACAGACTCTTCAAAAAATAATGTTGGGAAAACAGGATATCTACATGAAAAAGAACCAAACTGGACTACTTTCTCACACTATATGCACAAATAAACTAAAAATGAATTTAAGCCTTAACTGTAATACCTGAAACCATAAAACTCCCAGAAGAAAACAGGCAGTTTTCTTTGACATTAATCTTAGTAATTTTTTTTGGATCTGTCTCCTCAGGCAATGGAAGAAAAAGCAAAAATAAACAAATGGGAGTAAATCAACCTAAAAAAAACCTTACACAACAAAGGAAATTATCAACAAAATGAAAAGTTCACCCAATGAATTGCAGAATATATCTGCAAATGATATATCTGATAAAGGGTTAAAATTTAAAACATACAAAGAACTCCTACAACTAAACATCAAAAAAAAAAAAAAGAAAAGAAAAGAAAAAATGAAGAACTTAATAGACATTTTTCCAAGGAAGATACACAGATGGCCACCAGACTCATTAAGGGATGCTCTACTTCTCTAATCATGAGGAAAATTCAAATCAAAACCACAATGAGTCATCACCTCACACCTCTCAGAATGACTATCATTAAAATGACAAGAGAAAAAAAAAGTGTTTGCAAGGATGTGGGAAAAATCTCTCTTGTACTGTTGATGGGAATATAAATTACTGTAATCACTATGGAAAATAATATGGGGGTTCCTCATAAAATGAAAAATAGAACTTCTACATGATCCAGCAATTCTATTTCTGTGTATTTTTTCAAAGAAAACAAAAAATATAATTTGAAAAGATATATGTATCCTTACAGTCATTCAACATTATTTACAATAGCCAAGATATGGAAGCAACCTATATGTCTATTGACAGATGAATGGTATACACACACACACACACACACACACACACACACACAAATGATATATTACTCAACCATTAAAAAGAATGAACTCTTGCTATTAGTGAAAATATGGATGGACCTAGAGGGTATTATGTTAAGTGAAATAAGTCATACAAAGAAAACTACTCTATAATTTCACTTATATGTAGAATTTAAAAACATAATAAAACAGAAGCAGACTCATTGATACAGAGAACAATTGTGATTGAAGAGGGAAGAGGGGTGGAGGAATGCAAAGGGAAAAAGGCAAGTATGTAAGGTAATGAATGCTAATTAGCTTGATTGTGGTGATCACTTCACAATGTATATTCATATGAAATGATTGTGTTGTGTGACTAAAATATATACAATCTTTGTCAATTATATCTCAATAAAACCCACAAAGTCTTGTGCTGCTACACAACTTAAAGTCCTCACCAGCAATATATATGAGGGTTTTAATTTCTTCACAACCTGGGCAACAGTTGTTTGTTTTTGTTTGTTTGTTTTTTTTTTTAATCTTCCAGATGGGTGTGAAGTGTTATCACATTATGGCTCTGATTTGTTTCTCTAAGTGAGGAGCTCTGCAAATGGGAATACTTGTGGAGGAAGCCTGGAAGTGAAGTGCCATTGCTGAGTGACATGCAAAGGGTGGGGTTGCCATTGCAGCCCCTCCCCTCATTTGCTGGCCCTTACCACCACAGGCACTAAGGAGGGCTCCTGTTGTAACAAGCATGCACACCACTGTCATCACCTCCTCTGCCCCTCTCAAGCCTGGGTGACATGCATACCCTGATCACTGCCTGACGGGCTTATGCATTCCAAATGCTACGCTGGCAACCTCCTGCTTGGGTGCCTTGCTTGCAATGATTGCTGCCTTGGCTTCTTCCTGCATGACTGGCTTGTGTACTCTGGAAAATTCGGGAGCAGACTCAAGTGAGAGAAACACATGGAGAAGTGGGAGTGAAACCACTCTTGAGCCCCAGGGCCCATGTTACTAAGGAAGTATAGCTAATATCTCTCCTTGTGGCTGTGCAAACTGTGGAGTTACACCATCATTGATATCTTACTAAATCCAGCACCTGAAAAACATCTGAAAGGAAAAAAGGTGCTCCTGCAGCTGGGACATGTCTGGCTTTAGCAGCTGTGAGCTTTGTGGGCACATACACATGGGGGTTGGGCCAGGACAGAGTCTGAGCTGCATCCATAACTTCCACAGCAGATCCAAGTGCACGACTACTGCAGTCCTAGGACCTGACCCCAGTGGATCTGCACCAGTGGCCTGGTGAAAACAATGCCGGAGAGTCACCAAGGCCAACTGCCAGCATACACACAGTTAAGGAAGTAATGAGAGTAGTGCCAACAAGAATGTACTTTGTCAGCCCACAAAATGGGTGAAAGGGGACACAACAGAGCACATTCACAGGTGAACACCTCCAGAGAAAGAATACTCAGTGACTTCTCTCTCAGTGAGAGTGCTCCAATCCTGTCTACCTTAACTGTAGATCAGAAACACAGTTAAGAAACAGATCTGGGAGCCTCTACTGCAACAAATAGGGAGCCAACCCTACCCCTGACAGTGCAGTGAAAACTGCAGAGCAAAGAGGAGACCCCACTCAATCTCCAGGGCAGAAACGAGAACACAAACACAGTAAGTTTGAAAAAAAGGAGATGATAAAGAAATATGTGACCGACAACAGAACAAGATAAAAAAATATAAAAACAAATTAATGGAGGAGAGATAGGCAATCTACCTAAAAATAATTCAGAGTAATAATATCAAGGATGATCCAAGATCTTGGAAAAAGAATGGAGGCATGGATCAAAAAGATAAAAGAAATGTTTAAAAAAGAAATAGAAGAACTAAAGAACAAAGAGTGATGAACAATAAAATAACTGAAATGAAAAATACACAAGAATGAAACAGTAGCAGAATAACTGAAGCGAAGAACAGATAAGTGACCTGGAAGACAGAATGTTGGAAATCACTGCCACAGAACAGAATAAAAAAATAGAATAAAAAGAAATGAGAACAGTCTCAGAGATCTCTGGGACAGTATTAAATGCATCAACATTTGAATGATAAGTGTCTAGAAGAAGAAGAAAAAAAGAAAGTGTCTGAGAAACTATTTGAAGAGATTATAGTCAAAATCTTCCCTAACATGGAAAAGGAAACACACAAGTCTAGGAAACACAGAGAATCCCATACAGGATGAACCCAAAGAGGAATGTGTGTGAAGACACAGTTAATGAAACTAACAAAAATAAATACAAAGAAAAAATGTTAGGGGACTACCTGGTGGTGCAGTGGTTAAGAAACCTGCCAATGCAGGGGACACAGGTTCGATCCCTAGTCCAGAATATCCCACAGGCCGTGGAGTAACTAAGCCTGTGTGCCACTACTGAAGCTGTGCTCTATAACCCACGTGCCTAGAGCCTGTGCTCCACAACAAGAGAAGCCACCCCAATGAGAAGTCCGTGCACCACAATGGAGAGTAGCCTCAACTCGCCACACCTAACCCACAAGCAGCAATGAAGACCTAATGCAGCGAAAAATAGATAAATAAATAAAAAGATAGATAAATAAATAAATAAATGTTAAAAGCAGCAAGGGGAAAGCAACAAATAACATAAAAGGGAATCCCCATAAGGTTATCAGCTGATTTTTCAGCAGAAACTCTGCAGGCCAAAATGGAGTGGCATGATATTTTTAAAGAGATGAAAAGGGAAAATCTACAACCAGGAATGTTCTACCCAGCAAGGCTCTCTTTCAGATTTGATGGAGAAATCAAAAGATTTACAGAGAAGCAAAGACTAAGAGAATTCAGCACTGCCAAACCAGCTTTACAACAAATGATTAAGGAACTTACCTAGGCAGGAAACACAAGAAAAATGAATAAAAGAGGAAGGGAAGAAAAAAGACCTACAAAAACAAGCCCAAAACAATTAAGAAAATGGCAATAGGAGCATACCTATTGAGAATTTACCTTAAGCATAAATGTATTAAATGTTCCCAAGAAAAGACATAGACTGGCAGAATGGATACAAAAACAAGAACCATATATAGGCCATCTACAAGAGACCCACTTCAGACCTAGGGACACATACAGATTGAAAGTGAGTGGATGGAAAAAGATATTCCATGCAAATGGAAATCAAAAGAAAGCTGGAGTAGTAATACTCATATGAGGCAAAATAGACTTTAAAATAAAGACTGCTACAAGAGGCAAAGAAGGACATTACATAATGATAAAGTGATCAATCCAAGAAGATATAATAATTTTAAATATATATGCACCCAACATAGGAGAAATGCAATACATAAACCAACTGCTAACAATGATAAAAGAGGAAATTGACAGTAACACAATAATAGTGGGAGACTTTAACACACTTACACCAATGGACAGATCATCCAGGCAGAAAATTAATAAGGAAACACAAGCTTTAAATGATTCATTAGGCCAGATAGACGTAATTGATATTTATAGGACATTCCATCTGAAAGCAGCAGAAAACACTTTCTTCTCAAGTACACATGGAACATTCTCCAGGATAGATCACATCTTGGGTTACAATCAAGTCTCAGTAAATTTAAGAAAATTGAAATCATATCAAGCATCTTTTCTGAACACAACGCTATGAGATTAGAAACCAATTACAGAAAAAAAAAAACTGTAAAAAGCACAAATACATGGAGGTTAAACAACATGTCACTAAATAACCAGTGGATAACTGAAGAAATTAAAGAGGAAATCAAAAAGTACCTAGAGAGAAATGAAAACCAAAACATGATGATTCAAAACCTATGGGATGCAGCAATAGCAGCTCTAAGAGGGAAGTTCATAGGAATACAATCCTACTTCAAAAGCAAGAAAACTTTCAAATAAACAACCTAACTTTACATTTAGAGCAGCTAGAGAAAGAAGAACAAACCAAACCCAAAGTTAGTAGAAGGAAAGAAATCATAAAGATCACAGCAGAAATAAATGAAATCAAGACAAAGAAAACATAGCAAAGATCAATGAAACTAAAAGCTGGTTCTTTAAGAAGATAAACAAAATTGATAAACCTTTTTAGCCAGATTTATTTAAAAAAAAGGGAGAGGAATCAAATCAACAAAATTTGAAAGGAAAAAGAAGTTACCATAGACACCACAGAAATACAAAGGATCATAAGCAATTACTACAAACAACTGTACTTGAATAAATTGACAACGTGAAAGAAATGGAAAAATACTTAGAAAGGTACAACCTTCTAAGACTGAACTAGAAAGAAATAGAAAATATGAACAGACCAACCACAAGTACTGAAAGTGAAACTGTGATTAAAAATCTTCCAACAGACAAAAAGTCCAAGATCAGATGTCTTCACAGGTGAATTCTATGGAACATTTAGAGAAGAGCTAATAACTATCCTTCTCAAACTCTTCCAAAATATTGCAAAGGGAAGAGAACTCCAAAGCTCATTCTATAAGGCCACCATCACCCTGATACCAAAACCAGACAAAGACATCACAAAAAAAGAATATTAGAGGCCAATATCACTGATGAACATAGATGCAGAAATCCTCAACAAAATATTAACAAACTAAATCCAACAACACATTAAAAGGATCATACACTATGATCAAACAGGATTTACCCCAGGGATGCAAGGATTCTTCAATATATGCAAATCACTCAACATGGAATATCATATACACCAATTGAAGAATAAAAACAATATGATCATCTCAATAGATGAAAAAAATATCCTTTGACAAAATTCAACAACTGTTTATGACAAAAACTGTCCAGAATTTGGGCATAGAGGGAACCTACCTCAACATAAAGCCACAACAAATATCATTCTCAATGGTGAAAAACTGAAAGCATTTCCTCGAAAAACAGGAATAAGACAAGGACGTCCACTCTAGCTGCTTTTATTCTAAATAATTTTGAAAGTCCTGGCCACGAAAATCAGAGAAGAAATAAAAAGGATCCAAATTGCAAAAGAAGTAGTAAAACTGTCACTTTTTGCAGGTGACATGATACTATACATAGAAAATGCTAAAGATACCACCAGAAGACACCTAGAGCTGATCAGTGAATTTGGTAAAGTTGCAGATTACAAAACTAATGCACAGAAATCTCTTGCATTCCTGTACACTAACAACAAAAGATCAGAAAGAGAGATTAATGCAAACCCTATCAAACTACCAATGACATTTTTCACAGAATTAGAACAAAAAATTGTACACTTTGTATGGAAACACAAAGAAAGAGTCAAATGCAATCTTGAGAAAGAAAAACAGAGCTGGAGGAATCAGGGTCCCAGACTTCAGACTATGTTACAAAGCTACAGTCATCAAGACAGTATGGTAGTTATATTTTTAGTTTTTTAAGGAACCTCAATACTGTTCTCCATAGTGGCTGTATCAATTTACATTCCCACCAACACTGCAAGAGTGTTCCCTTTTCTCCACACCCTCTCCAGCATTTATTGTTTCTAGATTTTTTGATGATGGCCATTCTGACCGGTGTGAGATGATATCTTATTGTAGTTTTGATTTGCATTTCTCTAATGATTAATGATGTTGAGCATTCTTTAATGTGTTTGTTGGCAATCTGTATATCTTCTTTGGAGAAGAACTACCATACGACCCAGCAATCCCACTACTGGGAATATACTCTGAGAAAAACATAATTCAAAAGAGTCATGTACCAAAATGTTCATTGCATCTCTATTTACAATAGCCAGGACATGGAAACAACCTAAGTGTCCATCAACAGATGAATGGATAAAGAAGATGTGGCACATATATACAATGGAATATTACTCAGCCATAAAAAGAAACAAAATTGAGTTATTTGCAGTGAGGTTGATGGACCTAGAGTGTGTCATACAGAGTGAAGTAAGTCAGAAAGACAAAACGAAATACTGTATGCTAACACATATATATGAAATCTAAGGGGAAAAAAAGGCCATGAAGAACCTAGGGGTAAGATGGGAATAAAGACACAGACCTACTAGATAATGGATATGAGGAGGGGGAAGGGTAAGCTGTGACAAACTGAGAGAGTGGCATGGACATAAATGTACTACCAAACGTAAAATAGATAGCTAGTGGGAAGCAGCAGTATAGCACAGGGAGATCATCTCAGTGCTTTGTGACCACCTGGAGAGCTGGGATAGGGAGGGATGAGAGGGAGGGAGATGCAAGAGGGAAGAGATATGGGAATATATGTATATGTATAACTGATACACTTTGTTACAAAGCAGAAACTAACACACCATTGTAAAGCAATTATACTCCAATAAAGATGTTAAACTAAAAAAAACAGTATAGTACTGGCACGAAGACAGAAATATAGATCAATAGAACAGGATAGAAAACCCAGAGACAAACTCATACACCCATGGTCCCCTAATCTTTGACAAATGAGTCAAGAATATACAATGGAGAAAAGACAGTCTCTTTAATAAGTGATGCTGGGAAAATTGGACAGCTACATGTAAAAGAATAAAATTAGAATACTCCCTAACAGCATACAGAAAAGTAAACTCAAAGTGGATTAAAGACCTAAATGTAAGATGGGACAGTGTAAAACTCTTAGAGGAAAACATAAGAAAAACAGACTCTGACATAAACCACAGCAAGATCTTTTTTGACCCACATCCTAGAGTAATGAAAATACAAACAAAAATAAACATATGGGACCTAACAAAACTTAAAAGCTTTTGAAAAGCAAAGGAAACCATAAGCAAGATGAAAATACAACCCTTAGAATGGGAGAAAGTACTTGAAAATAAAACAACGGACAAAGGATTAATCTCCAAAATATACAAACATCTCATGCAGCTTGATATCAAAAAAACACACAACCGAATCAAAAAATGGGCAGAAGACGTAAATAGACATTTCTCCAAAGAATAAATACAGATGACCAAAAAACAAATGAAAAAGATGCTCAACATCACTAATTATTAGAGAAACACAGTTCAAAACTGCAATAAGCTATCACCTCACACCAGTTAGAATGGCCATGATCAAAATATCTACAAACAATACATGCTGGAGAGGGTGTGGAGAAAAGGGAACCCTCTTACACTGTTGGTGGGAATGTATATTGACACAGCCACTATGGAAAACAGTAAGAAGGTCTCTTTCCAATCTAAAAATCAAACCACAATATGACCCAATAATACTACTCCTGGGCATATACCCAGAGAAAACCATAATTCAAAAACATACATGAACCCCAATGTTCATTGCAGCACTATTTACAATAACCATGACATGGAAGCAACATAAATGTCCATCAACAGAGGAATGGATAAAGAAGATGTGCTACATATATACAATGGATTATTACTCAGTCTTAAAAAAGAATGAAATTGTGCCACTTGCAGAGGTGTGGATGAACCTGCATACTGTCATACAGATTGAAGTTAGAAAGAGAAAAACAAATATCGTATGTTAACACATATATGTGGAATCTAGAAAAATGGTATAGATGAACTTATTTTCAAAGCAGAAATAGAAACAAAGACATAGAGAACAAACGTATGGATAACAAGATGGAAAGGGTGGGGTGGGATGGGTTGGGGGACTGGGATTGACATAAATACATTACTATGTATAAAATAGACAACTAATGAGAACAGACTGTATTTGACAGGGAACTCTACTCAATGCTCTGTGGTGACCTAAATGTGAAGTAAGTCCAAGGAAGATGGGATATATGTATACTTGTGGCTGATTCACTTTGCTGTACAGCAGAAACTAACACAATATTGTAAAGCAACTATACTCCAATTAAAAAAAATAGTAATGAATCTGCACATAACACATTTTTTTTCTTGTTTTTGCTGCAAGAATATCAGGTAAGTATGTTGACACCAGAGATAAAGAGAAAAAGATACAGAAAGAGATATGAGAGATGTATGAGCAAATTAATAATGCATTATTAAATATAGTAATAATAAATCAATTTTCAAGCAACAGAAGCAAAATCAATAAAATGTTTGTTTGCTGGCAATTTTGAAATCGCTACAAATTAAAAAAATATTTTTTCCAATAATTAGATTTCTGATAATTAGATTATAGACACAGAAACTTTTTGGCTGGTCCACTTATTAAAATTCCAAAATAACTCTAAAATATTTTTTAAGTAAGTAATTAATCTGGCAACAGTGATAACACAAAGGTTGAAACCAGGCACAAAAAAAGTAACATTCTTAAGTTGTCAGACATCTTTTGGTGTTAAATATTTGTCATGTTCACTTCCCATTCTAAAGTAGTTATTTCTGGAGATTCTCCATGTTAGAAAAAATACATAAATAAATAAGGATCTATTTCCTATTTATCTTTGACTAGGTGACTGTGGACGGAACTCAGGTGACCTATTTTAGTTCAAACAAAGCTTACTTTTGAAATAAAGAGAACATTTCAGAGAATCCTGGCTGGTCTCCCAGAGTACTGCATTACCTTGTTCAGTACAACACAGTCTAAAATCAGCCCTTAGTTTAAAGGCTAAGAAACCTGCTTTGCCATCAATTGGCCCTGGATTGTGAATCCGTCTGTGAGGGATGGATTCATGTTAGCTAAACTTACATGAAGGGGAATATTTCCTCAAGGGTGAGAAATACAGCTGACGTCAGGAGTAGAGGAATGTGCTGTGACTAAGCTCACCTTTCCCTATCGCTTCTATGCAGAATCTAAAAAAAAAAAAAAAAAAAAAAAAAAAAGATACAAATAAATGACTTATTTACTAAACAGAGACAGACTCACAGACTTAGGAGACTAACTTACGGTTACCAAAGGGGAAATGTGGGGAGAATGGATAAATTGGGAGTTGGGATTGACATATATTATATGCACTACTATATTTAAAATGCATAATCAATAAGGACCTACTGTATAGCATAGGGAACTCTGCTCAGTAGTCAGCAATAACCTAAATGGGAAAGTACTTTGAAAAAGAATAGACATATGTATAACTGAAGCAGTTTGCTGTACACCTGAAATTAACACAACACTGTAAATCAACTATATTCCAATATAAAATAAAAATTAAAAAAATTCTATAGGAAAGTCAAATTACACCTAATATGTAAGCACATTTACATGTAAAACACTATTTTAAATGCTTTACCTGAATTCCCTAATTTGACCTTCCCAGTGAGGAAGCTATTGCTGGTAACCTCATTTCCCAGGTGAGGAAACTAAAAGTCAGAGAGATTAAGTGATTCTTAGTAAAACAGCTGGTAACTTGGAGGAGCCAGAGTTTGAATTCAAGTAATCAGGTTCAGGAATCAGTGCTTTTATACAACATACTGCATTGATATTCTTGAAAGAAAGCATGATTTGACCATTTTATTTTCAACTGCCTAATCTAGCTTGATATTCATTTCTCTGTAAAAGAGATATATTTGGAATTAGCAGGATCCAAGCTTTGGATAAGAACCCTGTATCGTTAAACAATTGTTAGTAGACGTTACAAAAATGTGTGACTGTGATTCTCCATTTTCTAAATAACCATCACAGGTATATTATTTTTAGATATTTAAATATAGATATATAAAATCAAGTTATATTTCAATTTTAAAGACTAAAGAGTCAATTTCTGGTGGTCTTGTGTATCTTTTGTTTGATTCATTGGACACTGGTTCATATTTTAACTTAGTTGTAAATCATTAGGAGAAAAACCTTTGTGGAATTCTCCTGGTAACTGCTAAGTCAAGATGCCTTTAACAGTTTGTATTTGCAAGGAAAGATGGCTAAGTCCTTCTTTACTCTTTACCTGCATTAGGGAGATAGGAAGTTGAATAGGAGGACATTTCTTTCTTGTACATTTTCCCATTTTCCATATTCTATAGTGATAATGAAACCAAAATAAACATATAAAATTTCAGCCTTATTCATTATTATAAACTCTAAGGAATATTCTGCTTGAGGTATTTTAATTTTGCAACTAACAAAGAAAAATTCCACTTTGTCTGATATTGTACCTTATTGCTGAAATTCTAATTTAAAACACAATCTCTAAGGATTTGTACACCAGGTCCCTCCCTTCTGCTCATAAATGATCTCCTACTGCTACTGCAACCTCAAAGTATGCTGAGAGAGATTCAAGGATAAATTATGAATCTATAATGATTCTCCCTTCACAGTTTTATTTCACATCATTATTTCTCCTTTTTTCTATATCAGGAGGTGTTATTCTTAAATTCTTAAATTAAATGTGCAAAAACTAAAGTATACAGGAGTGAAAGGGTTTGGATAATAAATATACAGTTTCAGGCCTTAAAAATATTAAGTATATCTCATTTAATATTTAAATTGGCCTTCTAGTTTGACATTAGAAATTTAAATAAATGAGATGTTATATTCAAGGTATAAGTGCAAAAACTGAGATTCAGTTATATTGTGATTGACTTAAAACCATAAATTTCAAAAGTAAGAAATCAGGAGTTTAAAACAATGTCTTTCTGATTTCCTCACTTCTATTACCTCAACATCACACATCTATTCAATGGCATAGCCAGCAATAGACTTGTCGGAAAAAAAAAAAAAAAAAAAAAACCCTGAAGTTTTCAACTCTGATACCTGATTAGCTCTTCATTCAATTTTTTCATGAGTCATTTATTTTGTGATTATGAAAAAGTTTTTTAAACTAATTTTATATATGATTCAGAAACTTCCTCCAAGGCTACAGAACAAAAAACTATCATGATAAAATATGAAAATGTAAGAATAAAATTACACAGAAACCTTTTATTACTATTCATGTGATCTACATATTTAGGGAAACATCTACAAACCAAGAAGGCAATATCTACTTCTGGAAAGTGAAGATCCTCAGTCAGTTTTTTTGTGAACTCTGGGCATTTAGTGACTGTGGAGGAAAGGCATAAAAGAGATTGTTTAAAATATTGGGTCAGATTTATTTATTTATTTTTAATTTAATTTTTTATTTAAATATAACTGACTCCTAATAATATATTAGTTTTAAGTGTACAACATAGAGATTTCATAATTGTATACATTACATAATGATCACTGTGATAACATCTGTTACCATACAAAGTTGTTATAATATTATTGACTATATTCTCTGTGCTGTACATTTTATTATCTTGACTCCTAACTTTATTTTATAAGTGGTAGTTTTACCTCTTAATCCCCTTTACCTATCATATTCATCCCCTCCTCCCAAGTCCCCTACACTCTGGCAAAACCAACTTGTCTCTGTATCTGTTTCTATTATATTATTTTGGTTTCTTTGTTTTGTTTTCTAGATTCAAATATAAGGGTAATCATATGGCATTTGTCTTTCTCTGTCTCAATTATTTCTCTTACCATAATAACCTCTAGGTCCACCCATGTTATCACAAATGACAAAATTTCATTATTTATGGCTGAGTAATATTCCATTGTGTGTGTGTGTGTGTGTGTGTGTGTGTGTGTGTGTGTGTGTGTGTGTATATATCACATCTTCTTTATCCATTCATCTATTAATGGACACTTTTGTTTCCATATCTTGGCTATTGTAAATAAAGCTGCAATGAACATAGGGTGCATATATCTTTTCAAATTAGAGTGTTGTTTTTTGCTGAAAAATACTCAGGAGTGGAATTGCTGATATGATATGTTCTAGTTTTAATGATAGTTAAAGTTTTAATGATAGTTCATATGATCATATGATCGTTCTAGTTTTAATGATAGTTCTAGTTTTAATCTTTTGAAGAAACTACATACTGTTTTAGATAGTGGCTGCATCAATTTACATCCCACCAACAGTACACAAGTGTTCCCTTTTCTCCACTTCCTCACCAACACTTGTTATTCTTTGCATTTTTAATGATAGTCATTCTGAAACATGTTAGGTAATATCTCACTGTGTTTTCTTAATTGTAATAATGTATTTTATTTAATCCAGGATAAATGAACATGTAGTCAATATAGAACATTATTTTTTTTTTTTTAGAACATTATTAATGAGACATTTTACATTCTTGTTTTGTATTAAGCTTTTGAAATTTGGTCTGGATTTTATACTTATAGCACATCTCAATTTGGACTCGTCCCATACTAAGCACTCTATAGGCACATATGGCTAGCTCACTGTGGTTTTGATTTGTATTTCCCTGATGGTTAGTTTTGTTGACAATTTTTCATGTGTATGTCAGCTAACTGCATGTCTTCTTGGGGAAAATTTCTATTCAGATCCTCTGAACACTTTTTAATCAGGGTGCTTGTGGATTTTTTGATGTTGAGTTATGAGTTCTTCATATATTTTGGATATTAACCCCTTATCATATATATTGTTTGCAAATATCTTCTCCCATTCAGCAGACAGCCTTTTTTTTTTTTTTTTTTTTTTTTTATTTTTTTATTTTTTTTTTTAACATCTTTATTGGGGTATAATTGCTTTACAATGGTGTGTTAGTTTCTGATTTATAACAAAGTGAATCAGCTATACATATACATGTGCTCCCATGTGTCTTCCCTCCTGCATCTCCCTCCCTCCCACTCTCCCCCTCCCACCCCTCCAGGCTGTCCCAAAACCCCAAGCTAATATCCCTGTGCCTTGCGGCTGCTTCCCCCCAGCTATCCACCCCACCACGTTTGTTAGTGTGTATATGTCCATGACTCTCTCTCGCCCTGTCAAAACTCACCCTTCCCCCTCCCCATATCCCCAAGTCCGCTCTCCAGTAGGTCTGCGCCTCCATTCCTGTCTTATCCCTAGGTTCTTCATGACATTTTTTCCCCTCAAATTCCATATATATGTGTTAGCATACGGTATCTGTCTTTGTCTTTCTGACTTACTTCACTCTGTATGACAGACTCTAGGTCTATCCATCTCATTACAAATATCTCAATTTCATTTCTTTTTAAGGCTGAGTAATATTCCATTGTGTATATGTGCCACATCTTCTTTATCCATTCGTCCGATGATGGGCGCTTAGGTTCTTTCCATCTCCGGGCTATTGTAAATAGAGCTGCAATGAACATTTTGGTACATGACTCCTTTTGAATTTTGGTTTTCTCAGGGTATATGCCCAGTAGTGGGATTGCTGGGTCATATGGTAATTCTATTTGTAGTTTTTTAAGGAACCTCCATACTGTTCTCCATAGTGGCTGAACCAATTCACATTCCCACCAGCAGTGCAAGAGTGTCCCCTTTTCTCCACACCCTCTCCAGCATTTATTGTTTCTAGATTTTTTGATGATGGCCATTCTGACTGGTGTGAGATGATATCTCATTGTAGTTTTGATTTGCATTTCTCTAATGATTAATGAGGTTGAGCATTCTTTCATGTGTTTGTTGGCATTCTGTATATCTTCTTTGGAGAAATGTCTGTTTAGGTCTTCTGCCCATTTTTGGATGGGGTTGTTTGTTTTTTTGTTATTGAGCTGCATGAGCTGCTTGTAAATTTTGGAGATTAATCCTTTGTCAGTTGCTTCATTTGCAAATGTTTTCTCCCATTCTGAGGGTTGTCTTTTGGTCTTGATTATGGTTTCCTTTGCTGTGCAAAAGCTTTGAAGTTTCATTAGGTCCCATTTGTTTATTTTTGTTTTTATTTCCATTACTCTAGGAGGTGGGTCAGAAAGGATCTTGCTGTGATTTATGTCATAGAGTGTTCTTCCTATGTTTTCCTCTAAGAGTTTGATAGTTTCTGGCCTTACATTTAGGTCTTTAATCCATTTTGAGCTTATTTTTGTGTATGGTGTTAGGGAGTGATCTAATCTCATACTTTTACATGTACCTGTCCAGTTTTCCCAGCACCATTTATTGAAGAGGCTGTCCTTTCTCCACTGTACATTCCTGCCTCCTTTATCAAAGATAAGGTGTCCATATGTGCATGGGTTTATCTCTGGGCTTTCTATCCTGTTCCACTGATCTATCTTTCTGTTTTTGTGCCAGTACCATACTGTCTTGATTACTGTTGCTTTGTAGTATAGTCTGAAGTCAGGGAGCCTGATTCCTCCAGCTCCTTTTTTCGTTCTCAAAATTGCTTTGGCTATTCGGGGTCTTTTGTGTTTCCATACAAATTGCGAAATTTTTTGTTCTAGTTCTGTGAAAAATGCCAGTGGTAGTTTAATAGGGATTGCATTGAATCTGTAGATTGCTTTGGGTAGTAGAGTCATTTTCACAATGTTGATTCTTCCCATCCAAGAACATGGTATATCTCTCCATCTATTTGTATCATCTTTAATTTCTTTCATCAGTGTCTTATAATTTTCTGCATACAGGTCTTTCGTATCCTTAGGTAGGTTTATTCCTAGATATTTTATTCGTTTTGTTGCAATGGTAAATGGGAGTGTTTTCTTGATTTCACTTTCAGATTTTTCATCATTAGTATATAGGAATGCCAGAGATTTCTGTGCATTAATTTTGTATCCTGCTACTTTACCAAATTCATTGATTAGCTCTAGTAGTTTTCTGGTAGCATCTTTAGGATTCTCTATGTATAGTATCATGTCATCTGCAAACAGTGACAGCTTTACTTCTTCTTTTCCGATGTGGATTCCTTTTATTTCCTTTTCTTCTCTGATTGCTGTGGCTAAAACTTCCAAAACTATGTTGAATAAGAGTGGTGAGAGTGGGCAACCTTGTCTTGTTCCTGATCTTAGTGGAAATGCTTTCAGTTTTTCACCATTGAGGATGATGTTTGCTGTGGGCTTGTCATATATGGCCTTTATTATGTTGAGGAAAGTTCCCTCTATGCCCACTTTCTGGAGGGTTTTTATCATAAATGGGTGTTGAATTTTGTCAAAAGCTTTCTCTGCATCTATTGAGATGATCATATGGTTTTTCTCCTTCAATTTGTTAATATGGTTTATCACATTGATAGATTTGCGTATATTGAAGAATCCTTGCATTCCTGGAATAAACCCCACTTGATCATGGTGTATGATCCTTTTAATGTGCTGTTGGATTCTGTTTGCTAGTATTTTGTTGAGGATTTTTGCATCTATGTTCATCAGTGATATTGGCCTGTAGTTTTCTTTCTTTGTGACATCCTTGTCTGGTTTTGGTATCAAGGTGATGGTGGCCTCGTAGAAGGAATTTGGGAGTGTTCCTCCCTCTGCTATATTTTGGAAGAGTTCGAGAAGGATAGGTGTTAGCTCTTCTCTAAACGTTTGATAGAATTCACCTGTGAAGCCATCTGGTCCTGGGCTTTTGTTTGTTGGAAGATTTTTAATCACACTTTCAATTTCAGTGCTTGTGATTGGTCTGTTCATATTTTCTATTTCTTCCTGATTCAGTCTTGGCAGGTTGTGCATTTCTAAGAATTTGTCCATTTCTTCCAGATTGTCCATTTTATTGGCATAGAGTTGCTTGTAGTAATCTCTCATGATTTTTTTTATTTCTGCAGTGTCAGTTGTTATTTCTCCTTTCTCATTTCTAATTCTATTGATTTGAGTCTTCTCCCTTTTTTTCTTGATGAGTCTAGCTAGTGGTTTATCTATTTTGTTTATCTTCTCAAAGAACCAGCTTTTAGTTTTATTGATCTTTGCTATCGTTTCCTTCATTTCTTTTTCATTTATTTCTGATCTGATTTTTATGATTTCTTTCCTTCTGCTAGCTTTGGGGCTTTTTTGTTCTTCTTTCTCTAATTGCTTGAGGTGCAAGGTTAGGTTGTTTATTCGAGATGTTTCCTGCTTCTTAAGGTGGGCTTGTATTGCTATAAACTTCCCCCTTAGAACTGCTTTTGCTGCATCCCATAGGTTTTGGGTCGTTGTGTCTCCATTGTCATTTGTTTCTAGGTATTTTTTTATTTCCTCTTTAATTTCTTCAGTGATCACTTCATTATTAAGTAGTGTATTGTTTAGCCTCCATGTGCTTGTATATTTTACAGATCTTTTCCTGTAATTGATATCTAGTCTCATGGCGTTGTGGTCAGAAAAGATACTTGATACAATTTCAATTTTCTTAAATTTACCAAGGCTTGATTTGTGACCCAAGATATGATCTATCCTGGAGAATGTTCCATGAGCACTTGAGAAAAATGTGTAATCTGTTGTTTTTGGATGGAGTGTCCTATAAATATCAATTAAGTCCATCTTGTTTAATGTATCATTTAAAGCTTGTGTTTCCTTATTTATTTTCATTTTGGATGATCTGTCCATGGGTGAAAGTGGGGTGTTAAAGTCCCCTACTATGAATGTGTTACTGTCTCTTTCCCCTTTTATGGCTGTTAGTATTTGCCTTACGTATTGAGGTGCTCCTATGTTGGGTGCATAAATATTTACAATTGTTATATCTTCTTCTTGGATCGATCCCTTGATCATTATGTAGTGTCCTTCTTTATCCCTTTTAATAGTCCTTATTTTAAAGTCTATTTTGTCTGATATGAGAATTGCTACTCCAGCTTTCTTTTGGTTTCCATTTGCATGGAATATCTTTTTCCATCCCCTTACTTTCAGTCTGTATGTGTCTCTAGGTCTGAGGTGGGTCTCTTGTAGACAGCATATATAAGGGTCTTGTTTTTGTATCCATTCAGCCAATCTGTGTCTTTTGGTGGGAGCATTTAGTCCATTTACATCTAAGGTAATTATCGATATGTATGTTCCTATTCCCATTTTCTATATTGTTTTGGGTTCGTTATTATAGGTCGTTTCCTTCTTTTGCATTTCTTATCTAGAGGAGTTCCTTTAGCATTTGTTGTAAAGCTGGTTTGGTGGTGCTGAACTCTCTCAGCTTTTGCTTGTCTGTAAAGGTTTTAATTTCTCCATCAAATCTGAATGAGATCCTTGCTGGGTAGAGTAGTCTTGGTTGCAGGTTTTTCTCCTTCATCACTTTCAGTATGTCCTGCCACTCCCTTCTGGCTTGTAGGGTTTCTGCTGAGAGATCAGCTGTTAACCTTATGGGGATTCCCTTGTGTGTTATTTGTTGTTTTTCCCTTGCTGCTTTTAATATGCTTTCTTTGTATTTAATTTTTGATAGTTTGATTAATATGTGTCTTGGCGTATTTCTCCTTGTATTTATCCTGTATGGGACTCTCTGTGCTTCCTGGACTTGATTAACTATTTCCTTTCCCATATTAGGGAAGTTTTCAACTATAATCTCTTCAAATATTTTCTCAGTCCCTTTCTTTTTTTCTTCTTCTTCTGGAACCCCTATAATTCGAATGTTGGTGCGTTTAATGTTGTCCCAGAGCTCTCTGAGACTGTCCTCAGTTCTTTTCATTCTTTTTTCTTTATTCTGCTCTGCAGTAGTTATTTCCACTACTTTATCTTCCAGGTCACTTTTCCGTTCTTCTGCCTCAGTTATTCTGCTATTGATCCTATCTAGAGTACTTTTAATTTCATTTATTGCGTTGTTCATCGTTGCTTGTTTCATCTTTATGTCTTCTAGGTCCTTGTTAACTGTTTCTTGCATTTTGTCTATTCTACTTCCAAGATTTCGGATCATCCTTACTATCATTATTCTGAATTCTTTTTCAGGTAGATTGCCTATTTCCTCTTCATTTGTTAGGTCTGGTGGGTTTTTATCTTGCTCCTTCATCTGCTGTGTGTTTTTCTGTCTTCTCATTTTGCTTATCTTACTGTGTTTGGGGTCTCCTTTTTGCAGGCTGCACGCTCGTAGTTCCCGTTGTTTTTGATGTCTGTCTCCAGTGGCTAAGGTTGTTTCAGCGGGTTGTGTAGGCTTCCTGGTGGAGGGGACTAGTGCCTGTGTTGTGCTGGATGAGGCTCGGTCTTGTCTCTCTAGTGGGCAGATTCACGTCTGGTGTTGTGTTTTGGGGTGTCTGTGGCCTTGTTATGATTTTAGGCAGCCTCTCTACTAATGGGTGGGGTTGTGTTCCTGTTTTGCTAGTTGTTTGGCATAGGTTGTCCAGCACTGTGGCTTGCTGGTCGTTGAGTGAAGCTGGGTGCTGGTGTTAAGATGGAGGTCTCTGGGAGATGTCCACCGTTTAATATTATGTGGAGCTGGGAGGTCTCTTGTTGATCAGTTTCCTGAAGTTGGCTCTCCTACCTCAGAGGCAGAGCCCTGCCTCCTGGGCTGGAGCACCAAGAGCCTTTCATCCACACGGCTCAGAATAAAAGGGAGGAAAAGTAGAGAGAATTATTAGAAGTATGAGGGAAGAAAGAAGGAAAGGAGGAAAGGAAGGAAGGAAGAAAGAAGCAAAGAAGGAAAGAAAGGAGGGAGGGAGGGAGGAAGGAAGGAAGGAAGGAGGGAAAGAAGGGGAAAATGTAGAGAGAATTATTAGAAGTTTGAGGAAAGAAAGAGGGAAAGGAGGAAAGGAAGGAAGGAAGAAAGAAGCAAAGAAGGAAAGAAAGGAGGGAGGGAGGGAGGGAGGAAGGAAGGAAAGAAGGAGGGAAAGAAGGAGAAAATGTAGAGAGAATTAGTAGAAGTTTGAGGAAAGAGAGAAGGAAAGGAGGAAAGGAAGGAAGGAAGAAAGAAGCAAAGAAGGAAAGAAAGGAGGGAGGGAGGGAGGAAGGAAGGAAGGTAGGAGGGAAAGAAGGAGAAAATGTAGAGAGAATTAGTAGAAGTTTGAGGAAAGAAAGAAGGAAAGGAGGAAAGGAGGAAAGGAAGGAAGGAAGAAAGAAGCAAAGAAGGAAAGAAAGGAGGGAGGGAGGGAGGGAGGAAGGGAGGAAGGAAGGAAGGAAAGAAGGAAAAAAGACAGAAAGAAAGAAGATACAGTAAAAATAAAATAAAGTATAATATAGTTATTGTACTAAAAAATATTTAGAACAAAAAAAAAAAGAAAAAGAAAAAAAAAAAAAAAAAAAAAAAAAGAACAGATAGAACCCTAGGACAAATGCTGGAAACAAAGCTATACAGAGAAAATCTTACACAGAAGCATACACATACGTGTTCACAAAGAGAGGCAAAGTGGGAAAAATCATAAATCCTGCTCCCAGAGACCACCTCCTCAACCTGGGGTGATTCGCTGTCTAAAGGAGGGAAGGAAGGAAGGAAAGAAAGAAAGAACGAAGGTAAAGTACAATAAAGTTATTACAATTAAAATTAATTATTAAGAAAAAAAAAATTTTTTTTTTTTTAAAAAAAAAACATGGACGGATAGAGCCCTAGGACAAATGTTGGAAGCAAAGCTATACAGAGAAAATCTTACACAGAAGCATACACATACACGTTCACAAAGAGAGGCAAAGGGGGAAAAATCCTAAATCCTGCTCCCAGAGACCACCTCCTCAACCTGGGGTGATTTGCTGTCTAAAGGAGGGAAGGAAGGAAGGAAAGAAAGAAAGAAAGAACGAAGGTAAAGTACAATAAAGTTATTGCAATTAAAATTAATTATTAAGAAAGAAAAAAAATTTTTTTTTTTTTTAAAAAACCATGGAAGGATAGAGCCCTAGGACAACTATTGGGAGCAAAGCTATACAGAGAAAATCTTACACAGAAGCATACACCTACACGTTCACAAAGAGAGGCAAAGGGGGAAAAATCATAAATCCTGCTCCCAGAGACCACCTCCTCAATTTGGGGTGATTAGTTGTCTAAAGGAGGGAAGGAAGGAAGGAAAGAAAGAAAGAAAGAACGAAGGTAAAGTTCAATAAAGTTATTACAATTAAAATTAATTATTAAAAAAATTTTTTTTTTTTTTTTTTTAAAAAAAAAAACCCATGGACGGATAGAGCCCTAGGACAAATGGTGGAAACAAGAGTATACAGACAAGATCTCACACAGAAGCATACATGCCCACATTCACAAAAAGAGGAAAAGGGAAAAAAATCACCGATCTCGCTCCTAAATTCCCCCTCTTCAATTTGGGCTCACTCCCTGTCTATTCAGGTATTCCACAATGCAGGGCACATCAAGTTGATTGTGGAGCTTCAATCCGCCGCCTCCGCGGCTGCCGGGAGAGACCTCCCCCTCTCCTCCCTGCTCTCACAGCTCACAGGAGCTCAGCTTTGTACCCGGCCCTGCCCCTGCGCGCTGATCGCTGGAGGGCGTCTGTTTTTTTTGCTCAGACAGGACGGGGTTAAAGGAGCCGCTGATTCGGGAGCTCCGGCTCACTCAGGCCGGGGGTTGGGGGATGGGGGAAGGCGGGGCACTGCGTGCGGGGCGGGCCTGCGGCGGCAGAGGCGGCGTGACGCTGCGGCAGAGGCCGGCGTGACGCTGCACCAGCCTGAGACCCGCCGTGCGGGAAGCTGTCCCCAGATCCCGGGAACCCGGCAGTGGCGGCCTGCACAGGCTCCGCGGAAGAGGGGCGCGGAGAGTGACCTGTGCTCGCACACAGCCCCCCTGGTGGCGGCAGCAGCAGCCCCAGCGTCTCCCGCCCGTCTCTGGGCTCCGCAGTTTCAGCCGCGGCTCGCGCCCGTCTCTGGGGCTCGCGCTTCCCGCCGCGGCTCGCGCCCGTCTCGGGGGCTCGCGCTTCCCGCCGCGGCTCGCGCCCGTCTCGGGGGCTCGCGCCCTCAGCCGAGGCTCGCGCCCGTCTCTGGGGTTTGCGCTTTTTAGCCGCGGCTCGCGCCCTTCTCTGGAGTTCCTTTAAGCAGCGCTCTTAAACCCCTCTCCTCGCGCGCCAGGAAACAAAGAGGGAAGAAAAAGTCTCTTGCCTCTTCGGCCGGTGCAGGCTTTTCCCCGAACTCCCTCCCGGCTAGTCGTGGCGCACCAACCCCTCCAGGCTATGCTCAAGCCGCCAACCCCAGTCCTCTCCCCGCGCTCCGTCCAAAACCGAAACCCGAGCCTCAGCTCGCAGCCCCGCCCGCCCCGGCGGGTAAGCAGACAAGCCTCTCGGGTTGGTGAGTGCCGGTCGGCACCGATCGTCTGTGCAGGAATCCCCCCGCTTTGCCCTCCGCACCCGTCGCTGTGCTCCACTCCGCGGTCCCGAAGCTCCCCCCTCCGCCTCCCGCAGTCTCCGCCCGCGGAGGGGCTTCCTAGTGTGTGGAAACTTTTCCTCCTTTACAGCTCCCTCCCACTGGTGCAGGTGCCGTCCTTATTCTTTTGTCTCTGTTTTTTCTTTTTTCTTTTGCCCTACCCAGGTACGTGGGGAGTTTCTTGCCTTTTGGGAGCTCTGAGGTCTTCTGCCAGCCTTCAGTAGGTGTTCGGTAGGAGTTGTTCCACGTGTATATGTATTTCTGGTGTATCCGTGAGGAGGAAGGCGATCTCCACGTCTTACTCTTCCGCCATCTTCCCGCCCAGCCCAGACAGCCTTTTAATTTTGTTGATAGTTTCCTTCACTGTGCAAAAGCTTTTGATTTTGGTGTAATCCCATTTGTTTAGTTTTGCTTTTTTAAATTTCCTTTCTGAGGAGACATTTTCCCTCCCCCCTCCCCCCAAAAATATGTATATTGCTAAGATCAATGTCAAAGAAATTACTGCCTAAGTTTTCTTCTGGGAGTTTTATGGTTTCAGGTCTTACATTTAAGTTTTCAGCCCATTTCAAGTTTATTTTTGTATATGATGTGAGAAAGTAGTCCAGGTTTATTCTTAGGTATGTAGCTGTCTGGTGTCCAGCACAATTTATTGAAGAGGCTGTCTTTTCCCCAGTGTATTTTCTTGCATTTTGTGTCAGAAAGCAATTCACCATATAACTGTGGGTTTATTTCTGGGCTCTCTATTCTGTTCCTTTGATCTATGTGCCTGTTTTTTGTTACTAGTACCATACTGTTTTGATTACTGTAGATTTGTAGTATACTTTAAATAAAGGACTGTGACAACTCCAGCTTTATTCTTCTTTCTCAAGCATGTTTTGACTACTCAAGTTCTTTGTGCTTCCATACAAATTTTAGAATTGTTTGTTTTAGCTCAGTGAAAAATGCCATGGACATTTTGATAGTGATTACATGGAATCTGTAGATTACCTTGGGTAGTAAGGTCCTTTTAAAAATATCAACTCTTCCATTGAAGGAGCACTGGATATCTTTTCATTTGTTTGTTTTTTTTTTTTCATCTTTACTTTCTTTCAACAATGTTACAGTTTTCACAGTACAGGCAGGTCTTTTACTTCCTGGTTAAATTTATTCCTAGCTATTTTATTCTTTTAGATACAATTGTAAATTGGATTGTTTTCTTCGTTTCTTTTTTTCTGTTAGTTTGTTTTTAGTGTATAGAATTGTAACAGATTTCTGTATATTAATTTTGTATCCTGTAATTTTACTGGATTCACTTATTAGTTCTAATAGATTTTTGGTGGCATCTTTAGTATATTCTATGTATAATATCCTGTCATCTGCAAACAGTGACAGTTTTACTTCTTTCTTTCCAATTCGGGTTCTTTTTTTTTTTTTTTTAGTAATTTATTTATTTATTTTTTCTGTGTTGGGTCTTCGTTTCTGTGCAAGGGCTTTCTCTAGTTGTGGAGAGCAGAGACCACTCTTCATCGCAGTGCACAGGCCTCTCAGTATTGTGGCCTCTCTTGTTGCAGAGCACAAGCTCCAGATGCGCAAGCTCAGTAGTTGTGGCTCATGGACCTAGTTGCTCCATGGCATGTGGGATCCTCCCAGACCAGCGCTCGAACCCCTGTCCCCTGCATTAGTAGGCAGATTCTCAACCACTGCACCATGAGGGAAGCCCCCCAATTTGGATTCTTTATGAATGCTTTTGATCAATCCTACATTTTAACCACTTCACAAACACTTAATTTTTGTATATCATATTTTACATCTTTTTGTTTTGTGTAGCATTTAACTATTTTTTTGTGCATATAAATGATTTTACTACTTTCCTTTTAGCATTTCTAATAGCTTTATAAGTGGTTGCTCTATTATCTTTACTGCTTGCCTTTACCAATGAGCCTTTTTTTTTCTTTTGTAATTCTTATATTTCTAGTTGTGGTCTTTTTTCTGTTTAAAGAAATCCCTTTAACATTTCTTGCAAAGTCATTTCAGTGGTGCTGAACTCTTTTACCTTTTGCTTGTCTGTTAACTTTTTATCTCTCCTTCAAATCTGAATGATAATCTTGTTGGGTAGATTATTCTCGATTGTAGGTATTTTCCTTTCATCATTTTGAACATATTGTGCCACTCCCTCCAGACGGCAAATTTTCTGCTGAAAAGTCAGCTTAGAGTTATGGGAGTTCCTTTATATGGTACTAATTTCATTTCCCTTGCTATTTTTAAGATTCTCTCTTTATCTTTAATTTTTACCATTTTAATTATGATACATCTTAGTGTGAACCTCTTTGGGTTTATCTTGTTTGGGACTATCTATGTTTCCTGGATGTGTCTGTTTTCCTTCCCAGGTTAAGGTAGTTTTCAGCCATTATTTCTTCAAATAGATTCTCTTCCCTTTTCTCTCTCTCTTCTTCTTTTGGGATTCCTATAATGTGAATGTTAGTACAATTGCTGTAGTCCCAGATTTCTCTTAATCTATCCTTACTTTCAAAAATTCTTTTTTTCTGTTCAGCTTGGGTGATTTTCACTACTTTTTGTTCCAATTTGTTGGTCCATTTGTCTGTATCATCTAATCTACTGTTGATTTCTTATAATGTATTTTTTATTTCAATTATTATATTCTTCATTTCTGTTTGATTCATCTTTATATTTTCTAACTCTTTGTTAAAATCTTCACTGTGTTCCTCCATTCTTCTCCTGAGTTCATTGAGCATCCTTATGATCATTACCTTGAACTCTTTATTCATTAGATTGCTTATCTCCATGACACATCTTCTGGGGTTTTATCTTATTCTTTATTTGGTACATATTCCTCCATCTCCTCATGTTACCTAATCCTCTGCTTTTATTTGTATGTATTAGGTTTGTTGGTTATGTTTCCCAATCTTGGAGAAATGGCACTATGTTGGAAATGTCCTATAGGGTGCAGAAGCTTACTCCCTCTGGTCACCTGAGCTATATACCCTCTTTGTGGTCTACGTGGGCCTTTATGTTATGACAGGTCTGAGTACAGTGGGCATGCTGGCAGGCAGGGCTGGCTTCTGGCCCAGCTGTCTGCCAGTCCCTGTCTTTTGCTGTGACTGATGACTTGCTGGTATGTTGGGCCTTGTCCCAGCATGGCAGGCTCTGCAGCCTGGGGGACCTGGGCTGGTTCTTGTCCACTGGTGGTCCAGTAAGCTCTTGGAACTAATAGTCAAGAAGGAGGAATGCAAAATGGCTACCACTGGTGTTTAAGTACCTTTTGAATCCCAGTTGCTTCCTGCCTATCTAGGAGGCTCTCCTTGATCAGTAAGTGGGTATGACTAGGCTTATTTCAAATTACTGCCTCTGTGTAAAAGATCTTGTGAGATTTTGTCAGTGTCCTTTCATAGTGAAGTCTGTTTCCTAAAGCCTTGAACTTGCCTATCCACAAAGCCCTCTGTCCTTCAAAGCTGGATGATCTGGGCTTATCATGCCAGTGCAGGACATCCAGGCTGGGAAGCCCAATGTTTGTTTGGACCCTGTGCTCCTTGGGGAGAACCTTTGCAATTATAATTATCTTCTTATTTGTGGGTTTCCACCCTGGGGCATTGTGTCTTGAATATACCTCATATTTGCCCTTCCTACCCATCTTGTAGTTCCTTCTTTATAACTTTAGTTTTGGAAAATATTTTCTGCCAGTCTCATCTTGTTTTCATACAGAGTTGCTCTGTAAATAGTTGTAATTTTGGTGTGCCCATGAATAAGTTGATCACAGAGTCTTCCTACTCCACCATATTGGCCATACATCACCCCTGGGTCAGATATTAAAAGTTTTCAAGGGATAACATACTTATAGTACATTTTTGATATGAAAACAAGTGAAAAATTTATTCTGGACTTTAAAAAAGTATATATTTTTGTCTGTGTTTACACTAAAACTTTTAAGTTAAGAAGAAGAGCATGGTGAAGATGAAGAAAACTTGGTGGTTTTTCAAATTAGAAACATCCAGATAGTTGCAAAGATTTTTAGAAGTTTCCTCTTCACTTTAGATGTCAGTTTATCTTTTCCAATGGCAGGAATAGATAATCTCAACAGTCTCTTCCTTCTCTGAATTAATTATTTCCCTCTTTTTAAAATCAACTATCATGAAATCAAATAAATCATGTTCACCAATGCTAGCCCTGGATTACTGCACGCAGATAATTAAGTCACCCCTGCTCTACTTCATTTGCCACAGTAGTAGATCAAATAATTTTAATATTGTTCCAGTACCAGGCATTATACTAAATATTTTACATATTTTTTTCCTACTATTATTAAAAAATGCATGACTGATGTATAATTGCTAAACCCCAATTTATGGAAGAGTAATGTATGTTTTAGAAAGTTTTAGCAACTAAACTTATTTTGCTGATGGTAAGAATCTCCTGGGCTTTCATCCATAGAAATCTGACTCCCAATTTTTGTGGTGAATCTCCTAGAGTCAGCTTATTTTCTTTGCATTCAATAGGACTCTGATCTTACCCCACAGAGCCAGAAATGAAAATGGCAAGAGAACTTGCTTCAGACTCACTTGGAAGATGGCGGAAGAGTAAGACACAGAGATCACCTTCCTCCCCACAGGTACTTCAGAAATACATCTACACGTGGAACAGCTCCTACAGAACACCTACTGAACGCTGGCAGAAGATCTCAGACCACCCCAAAGGCAAGAAACTCTCCATGTATGTGGGTAGGGCAAAAGAAAAAAGAATAAACAGAGACAAAAGAATAGGGACGGGACCTGCACCAATGGGAGGGAGCTGTGAAGAAGGAAAGGATTCCACACATTAGGAAGCCATTTCACAGGTGGAGACTGTGGGTGGTGGAGGGGGGAAGCTGTGGAGCCACAGAGGAGAGCACAGCAATAAGGGTACAGAGGGAAAAGCGGAGAGATTCCCGCACAAAGGATCAGTGCCAACCAGCATTCACCAGCTGGAGAGGCTTGTCGGCTCACCCGATGGGGTGGGTGGGGCTGGGAGCTGAGGCTTTCAGGCTTTGGTTGGACCACAGGGAGAGGACTGGGGTTGGCAGTGTGAACACAGACTGCAGAGGGTTAGTGCCTCGTGGCTAGCCAGGAGGGAGTCCAAGGAAAAGACTGGACCTGCCAAAGAGGCAAAAAACTATTTCTTTCCTCTTTGTTCCCTGATGCACAAGGAGAGGGTAATAAAAGTGCTGCTTAAAGGAGATCCAGAGATGGGCGCGAGCCGAGGCTAACAGCATGGTCCCCAGAGACGGGCATGAGACACTAAGGCTGCTGCTGCTGCCACCTAGAAACCTGTGTGCAAGCACAGGTCACTATCCACACCTCCCTCCCAAGGAGCCTGTACAGCTCGCCACTGCCAGGGTCCCAAGATCCAGGGACAAATTCCCTGGGAGAATGCATGACACAGCTCAGGTTGGCACAGTGTTCTGCCAGCCTCTGCAGGCGCAGGCTCACTGCACATTGTGCCCCTCCCTCCCCCCAGAATCAGTGAGCCAGAGCCATCAAATGAGCTGCTCCTTTAACACAGTCTTATGTGAGCGAAGAAAAGATGGCTTCTGGTGACCTACACACAGAGGCGGAGCCAAATCCAAAGCTGAGCCCCAGTAGCTGTGTGAACAAAGAAGAGAAATGGAAATCTCTCCCAGCAGCCTCAAGAGCAGCGGATTAAATCTGCACAGTCAACATGATGTACCCTGCATCTGTGGAATACCTGAATAGACAACAAATCATCCCAAATTGAGGAGGTGGACTTTGAGGACAAGATTTATTATTTTTCCCCTTTCCCTCTTTTTGTGAGTGTGTATGTGTATGCTTCTGTTTGAGATTTTGCCTGTATAGTTTTGCTTTCACCATTTGTCCAAAAGTTCTATCCATTTTTTTTTTTTTACTTTTAAAACAAATTTTTCTTCTTAATAACTATTTATTATTTAAATAACTTTATTTTATCTTACTTTATTTTATTTTCTTTTACCCTCTTTCTTTCTTTGTTTCTTTCTTTCTTTCTTTCTTTCGTTCTTTCTTTCTTTCTACTTTTTCTCGCTTTTATTCAGAGACATGTGTATGAAAGGCTCTCGATGCTGCAGCCAGGAGTCAGTGCTGTGCCTCTGAGGTGGGAGAGACAATTTCAGGACACTGGTCCGCAAGAGACCTCTCAGCTACACGTAATATCAAATGGAGAAAATCTCCCAAAGGTCTCCATCTCAACACCAACACCCAATTTCACTCAACGACCAGAAAGTTCCAGTGCTGGACACACTATGCCAAATAACTAGCACGACAGGACCAAAACCCCACCCATTAGCAGAGAGGCTGCCTAAAATCATAATAAGTCCACAGACACCCCAAAACACACCACCAGACATGGACCTGCCCACCAGAAAGACAAGCCAAGCCTCATCCACCAGAACACAGGCAATAGTCCCCTCTACCAGGAATCCTACACAACGCACTAAACCAACATTAGACACTGGCGACAGACACCAAAAGCAATGGGAACAACAAACCTGCAGCCTGCAAAAAGGAGATGCTAAACACAGAAAAATAAGCCAAATGAGAAGACAGAAAATCACACAGAAGATGAAGGAGCAAGATAAAAACCCACCAGACCTAACTAATGAAGAAGAAATAGGCAGTCTACCTGAAAAAGAATACAGAATAATGATAGTAAAGATGATCCAAAATCTTGGAAATAGAATAGAGAAAATGCAAGAAACATTTAACAATGACATAGAAGAACTAAAGAGGGAACAAGCAATGATGAACAACACAATAAATGAAATTAAAAATACTCTAGAAGGGATCAATAGCAGAATAACTGAGGCATAAGAACGGATAAGTGACCTGGAAGATAAAATAGTGAAAATAACTACTGCAGAGCAGAATAAAGAAAAAAGAATGAAAAGAACTGAGGACAGCCTCAAAGACCTCTGGGACAACATTAAATGCACCAATATTTGAATTATAGGGGTTCCAGAAGAAGAAGAGAAAAAGAAAGGGACTGAGAAAATATTTGAAGAGATTATAGTTGAAAACTTCCCTAATATGGGAAAGGAAATAGTTAATCAAGTCCAGGAAGCACAGAGAGTCCCATACAGGATAAATCCAAGGAGAAACACGCCAAGACACATATTAATCAAATTGTCAAAAATTAAATACAAAGAACACATGTTAAAAGCAGCAAGGGAAAAACAACAAATAACACACAAGGGAATCCCCATAAGGCTAACAGCTGAGCTTTCAGCAGAGCTCTGCAAGCCAGAAGGGACTGGCAGGACATATTTAAAGTGATGAAGGCATAAAAACTACAACCAAGATTACTCTACCCAGCAAGGATCTCATTCAGATTTGATGGAGAATTAAAACCTTTACAAAAAAGCAAAACCTGAGAGAGTTCAGCACCACCAAAGAAGCTTTACAACAAATGCTAAAGGATCTTCTCTAGGCAAGAAACACAGAGAAGGAAAAGACCTATAATAAAAAACCAAAAATAATTAAGAAAATGGGAATAGGAGCATACATTTCAAAAATCACCTTAAATGTAAATGGATTAAATACTCCCACCAGAAGACACAGACTGGCTGAATGGATACAAAAACAAGACCCACATATATGCTGTCTACAAGAGACCCACTTCAGACCTAGAGACACATACAGACTGAAAGTGAGGGGATGGAAAATGATATTCTATGCAAATGGAAAACAAAATAAAGCTGGATTAGCAATTCTCATATCCGACAAAATAGACTTTAAAATAAGGACTATTAAAAGGGACAAAGAGGGACACTACATAATGATCAAGGGATCGATCAAGAAGAAGATATAACAATTGTAAATATTTATGCACCCAACAAAGAAGCACCTCAATACATAAGGCAAATACTAACAGCCATAAAAATGGTATTCAACAGTAACACATTCAGAGTAGGGGACTTTAACACCCCGCTTTCACCAATGGACATATCACCCAAAATGAAAAAATATAAGGGAATGCAAGCTTTAAATGATACATTAAACAAGATGGCCTTAATTGATATTTATAGGACATTCTATCCAGAAAGAACAGATTACACATTTTTCTCAAGTTCTCATGAAATATTCTCCAGGATAGATCATATCTTGGGTCACAAATCAAGCCTTGGTAAATTTAAGAAAATTGAAATTGTATCAAGTATCTTTTCTGACCACAATGCTATAAGACTAGATATCAATTACAGGAAAATATCTGTAAAAAATACAAACACATGGAGGCTAAACAATACATTACTTAATCATGAAGTGATCAATGAAGAAATCAAAGAGGAAATTAAAAAATACCTAGAAACAAATACAATGGAGACACAATGACCCAAATCCTTTGGGATGCAGCAAAAACTGTTCAAAGAGGGAAGTTTATAGCAAAACAACCTTACTTTAAGAAACAGGAAACATCTCAAATAAACAACCTAACCTTGCACCTAAAGCAGTTAGAGAAAAAAGAATTTAAAAAAACCCAAAGTTAGCAGAGGGAAAGAAATCATAAAGATCAGATCAGAAATAAATGAAAAAGAAATGAAGGAAACGACAGCAAAGATCACTAAAACTAAAAGCTGGTTCTTTGAGAAGATAAACAAAATTGATAAACCATTAGCCAGACTCATCAAGAAAAAAATGGAGAAGACTCAAATCAGTAGAATTAGAAATGAAAAATGAGATGTAACAACTGACACTGCAGTAATAAAAAAGATCATGAGAGATTACTACAAACAACTCTATGCCAAAAAAATGGACAACCTGGAAGAAATGGACAAATTCTTAGAAAAGCACAACCTGCAAAGACTGAATCAGGAAGAAATAGAAAATATGAGCAGACCAATCACAAGCATTTAAATTGAAACTGTGATTAAAAATCTTCCAACAAACAAAGGTACAGGACCAGATGGCTTCACAGGCGAATTTTATCAAACATTTGGAGAAGAGCTAACACCTATCCCTCTCAAACTCTTCCAAAATATAGCAGAGGGAGGAACACTCCCAAACTCATTCTACGAGGCCACCATCATCCTGTTACCAAAACCAGACAAGGATGTCAAAAAGCATGAAAACTACAGGCCAATAACAGTGATGAACATCGATGAAAAAATCCTCAACAAAATACGAGCAAACAGAATCCAACAGCACATTAAAAGGATCACACACCATGGTCAAATGGAGTTTATTCCAGGAATGCAAGTATTCTTCAAAGTACGTAAATCAGTCAACGTGATACACCATATTAACAAATTGAAGGAGAAAACCCATATGATCATCTCAGTAGATGCAGAGAAAGCTTTCGAAAAAATTCAACACCAATTTATGATAAAAACCCAGGAGAAAGTAGGCATAGAGGGAACTTTCTTCAACATAATAAAGGCCATATATGACAAACCCACAGCCAACATTGTCCTCAATAGTGAAAAACTGAAAGCATTTCCACTAAGATCAAGAACAAGACAAGGTTACCCACTCTCACCATTCTTATTCTACATAGTTTTGGAAGTTTTAGCCACAGCAATCACAGAAGAAAAAGAAATAAAAGGAATCCAAATCAGAAAAGAAGCAAAGCTGTCACTGTTTGCAGATGACATGATACTATACATAGAGAACCCTAAAGATGCTACCAGAAAACTCCTAGAAGTAATCAATGAATTTGGTAAAGTAACAGGATACAAAATTAATGCACAGAAATCATTGGCATTCCTATACACTAATGATGAAAAATCTGAAAGTGAAATCAAGAAAACACTCCCATTTACCATTGCAACAAAAAGAATAAAATATCTAAGGATAAACCCACCTAAGGAGAAAAAAGACCTGCATGCAGAAAATTATAAGACACTGATGAAAGAAATTAAACATAATGCAAATAGATGGAGAGATATACCATGTTCTTGAATTGGAAGAATCAACATTGTGAAAATGACTCTACTACCCAAAGCAATCTACAGATTCAAAGCAATCCCTATCAAACTACCACTGGCAGTTTTTACAGAACTAGAACAAAAAATTTCACAATTTGTATAGAAACACAGAAGACCCCGAGTAGCCAAAGGAATCTTGAGAACAAAAAATGGACCTGGAGGAATCAGGCTTCCTGACTTCAGACTATACTACAAAGCTACAGTTATCAAGACAGTATGGTACTGGCACAAAAACAGAAATATAGAACAATGGACAGGATAGAGAGACCAGAGATAAACGCATGCAGTTTTTGTCACCTTATCTTTGATAAAGGAGGCAGGAGTGTACAGTGGAGAAAAACATCCTCCTCAATAAGTGGTGCTGGGAAAACTGGACAGGTACATGTAAAAGTATGAGATTAGATCTCTTGCTAACACCATACACAAAAATAAGCTCAAAATGTATTAAAGACCTAAATGTAAGGCCAGAAAGTATCAAACTCTCAGAGGAAAACATAGGCAGAACACTCTATGACATAAATCACAGCAAGCTTGTGTTTGACCCACCTCCTAGAGAAATGGAGATAGAAACATAAATAAACAAATGTGACCTAATGAAAGTTCAAAACTTTGGCACAGCAAAGGAAACCATAAATAAGACCAAAAGATAGCCCTGAGAATGGGAGAATATATTTGCAAATGAAGCAACTGACAAAGGATAAATCTCCAAAATTACAAGCAACTCATGCAGCTCAATAACAAAAAACAAACAACCTAATCCAAAAATGGGCAGAAGACCTAAATAGACATTTCTCCAAAGAAGACATACAGATTGCCAACAAACACATGAAATAATGCTCAACATGATTAATCATTAGAGAAATGCAAATCAAAACTACAATGAGATATCTTCTCACACTGGTCAGAATGGTCATCATCAAAAAATCTAGAAACAATAAATGCTGGAGAGTGTGTGGAGAAAAGGGAACACTCTTGCACTGCTGGTGGGAATGTGAATTGATACAGCCACTATGGAGAACAGTATGGAGGTCCCTTAAAAACTACAAATATTACTACCATATGACCCATCAATCCCACTACTGGGCACATACCCTGAGAAAACCGTAATTCAAAAAGAGTCATGTACCAAAATGTTCATTGCAGCTCTATTTACAAGAGCCAGGAGATGGAAACAACCTAAGTGTCCATCATCAGATGAATGGATGAAGAAGATGTGACACATATATACAGTGGAATATTACTCAGCCATATAAAGAAACGAAATTGAGTTATTTGTAGTGAGGTGCATGGACCTAGAGTCTGTCATACAGAATGAAGTAAGTCAGAAGAGAAAGACAAATACTGTATGCTAACACGTATATATGGAATCTAAGAAAAAATAAATGTCATGAAGAACCTAGGGGTAAGACAGGAATAAAGACACAGACCTACTAGACAATGGACTTGAGTATTTGGGGAGGAGGAAGTGTAAGCTGTGACAAAGTGAGAGAGTGTCATGAACATATATACACTACCAAACGTAAAATAGATAGCTAGTGGGAAGCAGCCGCATAGCACAGGGAGATCAGCTTGGTGCTTTGTGACCACCTAGAGGGGTGGTATAAGGAGGGTGGGTGGGAGGGAGATTCAAGAGGTAAGGGATATGGGAACATATGTATATGTATAACTGATTCACTTTGCTATAAAGCAGAAACTAATACACTATTGTGAAGCAATTATACTCCAATAAAGGTATAAAAAAATAAAAATTAAAAAAGAGATTTTGCTTCAAAGCTAGATACATCTGGGTTTCAATTACATGTCTGTTATTTAAATAACTTAAATAACATATTTTCACATGTATGAGATAGAAAACTACATTCTACTGTGTAAGGTTTCTTGGGGACCAGTTGGGGAATTAATGACATAATATATAAAATATTAGTTACAGTAAGTAAAGCAAAATAGATACACTGTATACTGGTAGCAAAAGGGATTGAGTTCATGTTGTCACCTATGTTGCTAAAAATTTCCTATTAGTACCTTAACAATTTTGTGGGACACAGATGCTTTTTCAAAGAAACATTGAATTGGAAATGTCAAAGTTAGAGAGGTATTATTTTGCCTGGCTCACCATAGTGTGATACAGTATAAATATTATTTTTAAATTATAATTTTCATTTTGTCTGTTAGCTGTTTAATTGAGAAAATATGCTCAGCTCCTTCACTCAATAGAATAATAGCTATATTACTGAATCATTATGGATCAAGATGTTTATATAATAAGAAAATTACACTAAACTCAAACTGATTGCAACCCTTTCATCACCTACCACAAACTGAGAGACAGAAGTGCTGTTTGAATTCATAAACCTAGAAAATCCTTCTAATTTTATGTAAAATAAAAAAAAATATATATATATATATATATATATATATATATATATATATGGGGTTAGTGAATAAATATACACACTGAAGATAATGAATAAATTGGTTTGAGCTTTAAGGGAAGAGACTCTGCAGGCCAAATTTGCTTACTCTGTATTTTTATGTTTATATGCATGGTATTTAGGAGACATTTTTAACGTTTCTACTCAACATAAGAAGTTTTTATGAATATAATTAAATACACAATAATCTTAATTATTTGCATGGAATGCAAATTATAGTTTGAAGCAGTTCAAATCAATGTACTTTTGGAAAAGTCATACATTAAACTATATTTGCTTTCAATTAAGAATGCGTATCTTTCTTAGAGCTGATCATTTGAAAATATAATTTGCAAACTAACTGTAAATTGCAAAGTCATCCTCCAATTACACTGATTCTTAGTCCTTATTTTTTTTGCGTTAATTTTAACGTTTCATCTCTAGATGGTGCTCTAGACCTGCATTGCAGCCAGGCATGTTACTGTCAGTATAAAAAACAAAAGCCAAAAAAAGTAAAAAGCAATCTTATAACCAAATCAATTAAGTTAGAAAAATTCTTGGAACTTTTGCTTTAGGCCAGAAAAGTATATGTTGCAAGGTGATTAAGCCCATGACAAAGATGTTGAGTGCTGTTCTTTTTAGGATTAGGAAAACAACAACTTGTAGGGAAATACTTTAAATCTAGTTAGAAAATTTAGAATTGATATTTCTCCAACTAACTTATATTCCTTATTTAACATCTATGTATTATAATTTTAAATCCTTGGTAGAAGAAGAAACAATTATACTCAAATAAATTATTTAACAAATTATTATTTAACAAATTATTATTTAATAATTATTTAACAAATCAACTTATTCAAGTCTTTTACAGTATCTTGGGAATAAAGCCATATTCAAATGAATAGATAAAAGCAGTTAATTGAGGTTTTATTTAACTATCAGTAACTGGCAAAATATGGCCTGAAAGACAAATCCAGCTTTCTGCCTTTTTTTGTGTGTTCCATTAGCTAAGAATAGTTCTGAAATGTTTAATTTTGATTTTAAATTTTTTTTAAAAAAGTATATTTTGAGACACATGGAAATTCACAAGAAATTTGAGTTATAATGTTTATAAATAAATTTTTATTGGAACATAGCAATGCTCACTTAAGCATTGTCTACAGCTGCTATTGTCAGAGTCTAATACTGTGACAGAGACCAGATGGCCCTCAAAGCCTAAAATATTTACTATCTGGCCTTTTACAGAAAATGATTGGTCAATTCTGGGCTAAATGAAAGTTGCAGACTGTTGCATGATCTAGTTATCTCGTAACATTGTTATCAGGAATACAGTCAAACAGATAAACTGAGCTACAACCTCCTACCTTAGATTAAAATAACACAGCCAAATCAATAGAAAATATCTATAATTGTTAAATTTAGAGTTTAACAGAATCTCTCACTTAAGGAAATTCTGAATCTTATATCTACCCAGGAACAAAATACTATATTAAAAGATTAAAAATTCATCTAAAGTCATAATTTGGCATCATGTAGCCAAGACAACTCTAATGCAAACTTGATAGAATATTAATTAATTTAAATGAGTTATGAATCTGCTATCTGGACTATATTCTATAGGTTTCCCCAATGTGACATTTGCATATTAATGAGAATTGTGACTCTCTTAAGTATGTTAGTTTCCTTGAGTTGTTCCAACCAAGTATTTCTTTTGAAAGAATCATGGGAATATGGTTTCTGCTGTTACAATTCAGTGCCTTACCATCCCCCTCTTTTAAAATCCCTGTAGCCTTTGTAAATAAAAATAATTTGTTGGAAGGACACTTAGTCATTTCATGTAATAGAAATGGAAATGAATGGAAAATCAACATTATTCTCCCAATGCCATTATCTCTACTTGTCAGATATGTGCTCTCTTATAGTGTAAATAAACAAAATTTAGGAGTGGTTAAAACATTAGAAACACTGAGTAGAAAAAGTAATATCAAAAGAAAACATACTCTATTCCCAGCCTATCCTTTGTAAAATGAGGTCTGGGTAGTACAGTGAATGGTGAAGCAATTATAGGAATAACTAAGACATTCTAATTGTCATAGTCTCAATTCACCACTCCATTTTGTTAAAACAGGTCAGTATATTGGCATTTAAATTGTCTAAATTATAGAAGCACCAACTGGAAATTATGACAATAGACATTAAACTATTGAGACTACTTTGATTTGTTCATCTCTTCAACATATAGTATTTTTTTTGAAACAGATTTTGGAAGCGACATCTAGTGCCATTTGGTTTGTGGTAGAATTCTACTAGAAGTAGAAATTCTATTCCTATAACTAATATGATTTATATTAAAGTAATATATAGAAATATTTGTAATAAATAAAAATTATTAACTCAGCTCATTTCTAGATTATGTAAATAATCAGAACACAAGACTTCTATTCAGGATATTTTCTCTGGCTAAATGACCAATTCAGGTTGCCACACATTCAATGTGATTGACTAGGTAGTAATTAATTGGCAATTAACATAGACCCTAACACAAACAACCATGAAGTAATTTGATGAGTGAGTACAGAAATGACCACAAATCTGAACAACATGTTATCAGGTAGAAATGTATGACTACCCTATTGTAAGCATTCTATTAATCTATACTCATACAAAAATGTATCCTGTAATATTTTCATGAGGTTTTTTTAATGCACTTTTTATTATGTAGTTCTGATTAAACTCCTTGACATTATGAAAAGGAAAGTCCAATTTCTTTTTCTTATAACAACATTTCTAGTAGATGAACCTAAGGTAATACATTTTCCTGATTTTTTCTCTTTCCTAGAATAAAAACCTCAATTTCTAGGTCAATTTCTATCATATCATGATTTCTTTTACCATTCTCATTATCTACTGTACAAATTCTAGTTTGTCTATGTCCCTTTTAATATGTGGTGCCTAGGAATTAAAGTACAGAAGGGTTATCAACATCTCATTTTAGATACTATAATTCTATTAATACCGTATCTTGGCAGCTACATTATACTTTGTCTTCCCTTTAGTGCCAACTAAATTCCCAAACTATGTTTCATGCTTGCTTCAACTAAATCCTTACTTTCATGTCCTCATTTCTGCATTATTTTCAGTATAAAAGCAAGTGAGAAAAGTGATCTCTAATAAAATATGTTGCAGATATTTTATGTACTCTTTGAAAATGTTTCTAAGTGATTTTATTTTGTAATGCACTGGGCAAAATCACTCCCGAAAGCATTCTGTAGTTTACTTAACTATAATAACCTCAAACTATGTAGCAACTATTGTGTTCATTTCAAGTACAAAACACAATTAACAATCCACATGCAAAGAGTGAAATTGGACCCTTATCTACATCATACTTAAAAATTAAGTCAAATGGATTAAAGCCTTAAATATAACACCTGAAACTATAAAACACCTAGAAAAAATTTGGAAGAAAGTTTCACAACATTGGTTTTGTCAATAATTTCTTGAATATGACACCAAAAGCATGGGCCACAAAAGCAAAAATAGACAATTGGGACTCATGAAACAGAAAGTCCTGTGCAACAAATGCAACACTCAACAGAGTGAAAAGGTAATCTACAGAATGAGAGAAAATCTTTTCAAGCCATAAATCTGATAAGGGGATAATATCAATAGTTTGATAAAATTATTTTTATCAATGATTTGAAATCATTTGATTTTTATCAGTTGATTTTTATAAATTTTATTAAATATCAATATTATAATTTTAATAAAATCAATAGTTTGATTTTCAAAAATGAAAAGAACTTAAAAAGACATTTCTCCAATGAAAGCAAACTAATGGCCAACAAGTATATAAAAAGATGTTCACCATCACTAATCATCACAGAAATGAGGTCAAAACCGCAATGAGATATCACCTCACACCTTTTGGGATGGCCATGGTAAAACAAAAAATAATAAACAAACAAACAAAAAACAGAAAATAAGCATTGGTAAGGATGTGGAGAAATTGGAAATGTTGGTGAGAATGTAAAATGGTGCAGCTGCTACTAAAAACAGTGTAAGTTTCCTCAAATTATTAAAAATAGAGTTAACATATGGTACTGCAATCCCATTACTGGGTACTTATCCAGAAGAATTTAAAACAAGATCTCAAAAGATATTTGCACTTTCATGTTCATTCTGGCATTCTTCACATTAACCAAGAGGGTGAAACAACCTAAATGGCCATGAACAGATGAATAAATAAAGGAAATGAGATATATACATACAATAGAATATTATCCAGCCTTTAATAAGAAGAAAATCTTGTCATATACTACAACATGGATAGAATTTGAGAACATGATAAAGAAATAATCCAGTCACAGAAGGACAAATACTGTATGATTCCATTTATGTTGAGATATCTAAATTAGGCAAACTCATAGAAAGAGTGGAAAGTAAAATGGCAGTTTCCAGGGGCTGGGGAGAAAGGGGAATAGGGAATAGTGAATGTTTAATGGGAATAAATTTGCAGTTATGAACATGAAATATTTTTCGAGATCTGCTGTCATATGTGCATATAGTTTATAATACTGTACAGTACACATACAAAATTGTGTTAAGAGGATAGATTTCACATTATGTGTTTTTACATAAATAAATAAACAAATGAAACATTTGGAGAAACTAAGGAAAGTCGAGATTTTGCTTTACAAAATTTGACAAATAAGTCTTAATTTAAAAGGTAAATGAAATATGCCTAATTATTCTCCCTAAAATTGTACTCAAATGATTTGATGCAACTTTCAATAGAGTAACTTAAAGTGTGAAATCGTTCAAACAGAATAGATAAGATATTAGGAAAACAAGCTTCAATCTTAACATGTCAAATTACTACCTGTGAAACAGTGGACAAATTACTTAACTTCTAGCTTTCTCCTGTCAAATGAGCCAGAAGGATATTGCCTTACTTGCCATTTCCCAGATGATCATGTCTTTCTCCAGTCCCTAAAATTTGTCACACTACCCTTTCTCCCTGAACTCTTATTCCCAACTCTACTTAAAATATTTTATCTTATCCTTCAAGTCCTCTCATGATAATTTTCACATGTGCCCTCTGTAACATATACAAGCATAATGATTCTATGATTCCTATGATGCTAATTTCAAAGACAAGTGAACTCTGAGTAAAAGAAGAAAGAAAATACGATATACATCTTGCCTGACAGATATTTGTATAGTGATCTTCTGTAGTCTTTATAGTTCATCTCTCTAAGACAAACTTTCACAAAATACTTTATTACTGCTCTGCACACAAAACTTTCCAAGTATTTATCATTTGCATAGTATTTATGCCTTGTTATATATCTTAAGAATTCTTAACCCCAAGTCAACTAGATATTAGATGTAGAATTATAAGATGAGTAACAAAATTCATTAGTCTTGCCTGGTTTTTAAATGTGTCTTTAATATCCCATTTCACACACCCTAAGTGAATACATATAATATATGAATTGTAGGGTTACTAATTCAGGTTAATTAAATACATGGCAATTTTGTTCTGGTTTTATTTTATTTTATTTTGATATTCAAAGTATTTTATGAGTTTAGGTGTGTCAGCTGTGAAGTATTGGCTAAGAGCAAAAGCACTGTACTCATTGCCAGCAGTCTGGGTTCTGGACCTAAATCAGCTGATCATTAGCTGAAAAATCTTAATAAAGATTCCCCTGAGAGCTTTATTCTGAATCAAGAACCCCATTCCATTTTTTGATAATTCTATACTTTAGTTTCCTTGTGTGAAAAATGAGTTTATTGAATTAGACCATTCTTAAAATATAGTGAGTTTATGTAAGAATGATTATGACTTTATTCAGAATTCCCCATGGGCAATTTTTTTGATCACTTAAGATTAAATATCAAAATGTAAACAGAATAACCATTAACTAACATGAAATCATTGAAATGTGTAACAAATGATGAAGGTTAAAAGCAAAAGTATCTTCTGTAGTAGAAAAAAAGCTGTTTGTTTTCAATTTAATAAAAGTAATGGAATACTTTTCAGTCCTATGCTAATAAATTGAAAATTAATTCTGTATATTTCATGGGTATAATAAGTTATCTAATGTACAAACTTGGATTGAATGAAGTTTCCTCCATTTTTATAGCACCTGGTAGTATAAAGCACTCTTACCTGGATGCAGTTACATTAGTTCCCCATGATTACACTGACGGTTATGGAGGGAGATGGAAGGGAGTCAAGGAGCTGGTTTAGACTGAGTGAGAACTGGTTCAGTGCCTGACACTTTAGCAATAGGTGTGGTTTTAGCTCTCTCCACCCAAGAGAAAACCACAGCTGTGAGAGCCTAACACTTTCCCAAGAGTGCAAATTAAAAAACTGGAGGAGTTTGCTTTGTTTAAAATTAGGCATTCAGACCCCATGTTCTGTTTCTTCCTCTAAAAGATATTGGATCTCACATGTACATGTAATTCTAATTCCATTCCTGTAGCTCAAATAATTGGAAATTATTTTTGGAACAAGAGGAAAAAATACATTTCTCATCAATAACTAATGTTCCAAGGTCTTATTTTAAATAATTTACGATATAGGAACAAACAGCAAATGTCTGCTTCCATTTAAAACATTGTTTTAAATGAGGTGATAGGGACATATCACATGTAAAACAATTACTTAATATAGTTCTTAAAATGTAATTCCTGATGCATTTCAGAATAGAATATGATTTAATTTGCTAAAAACACTGTGTCTGGGCTTCCCTGGTGGGGCAGTGGTTGAGAATCTGCTTGTCAATTCAGGGGACACCGGTTCGAACCCTGGTCTGGGAAGATCCCACATGCCGCGGAGCAACTGGGCCCTTGAGCCACAACTACTGAGCCTGCGTGTCTGGAGCCTGTGCTCTGCAACAAGAGAGGTCGCGACCGCGATGAAGAGTGGCCCCCGCTTGCCGCAACTAGAGAGAGCCCTCGCACAGAAACGAGGTCTCAACAGAGCCAAAAATTAATTAATTAATTAAAAAATTAAATACACGTAGTTTATTGAGTACGTGTGTGAAAGTACTGAGAGATATATCCTTAAAAACAAAACAAAACAAAACAAAAAAAAACACTGGGTCTACCACTTGTTATTCTTACTAAAGAGAAATACAAATACATCTCTGAGGAGCATGACCAAAAATTTGACAGACTGTCAGGGACTATCATTTTCACCCCAAATATGAGCAGTTTCTCCAGTGATTTTGATTGGCATTTTGAAATATGCTTGTGAATAAAACAGAAAGAAAATGGCATTACTCACATTCAAATGTCCACACAAAGGTAATAATGGAAGCAATGTTTTATGGGTCATTGGGGAAGGCAATGCCATCTGAATGTTTGTTCCTGAAGATGAGTAGAGTTTTATTCTTCTGCATCTTGTAACCCAGACTAGAGGAAGCTGATGGATAATGATTGATTTAATACAAAAATGCTGAGCCACAGAGCGTGGAAGACATAGGAAAACAAACAAACAAACAAACAAACAAAAACCCAACTGAACAGGAGTTAGTTATTCTAAATTCGTGGGTATTATAATAAATTCAAAGTCCCAGAATCCTGAATTCAGTCCTGAGACTACATCTATAACTTTATCCCCTCTCATGACTGTAGGTGTGAAAAGATAATGGAATTATAGAGTCAAAGCAGACAAAATTTTAAGAGAGACAAGGTGTATTTTTATACCCCATGAGTAGAATAAGTATTTTCCCCTAAACTTTCTAAAACCAATAGTTGTCCGTTTACTAGTGAAGGAAATTCCTCAACCTTGCTCAAAAGCACAGTCTGTGTTCGCAAGCAGTAATCAGAAACAAAGTGCCCCTTTGAAGCAATGTTTTCAAGAAGGCTTAAATTTGAGAGGTGGCGTAGTAGATAGGATCATTCTGTTTCTTACTGTTCTCCCACCCTCTGAAAACTGCCTCCCAGCCCCCTCCCTTATCAGTAGTAAACCAAATTTACTTATAAATCCTTCTGTATCCCAGAGGTCACTTGGAAAAATTATTTCTTTCAATTTTCATGTACAGAGTGCAAAAACAAGATAAGCCAATATGTGTGCATAATATGTATGCATCACAATTGTTATCTGATGGTCAGCTATACATTTACTAAGAAATGGAGGAGGAATTATACATAATCTTATATAAGCATATAGTTAACAATAGTCTAAGTTTAGTAAATATTGTGTGTACATCACTGGGAGGAAAAGAGTATTTAGCACAATAATTATTTAGAGCATAAGAAGGAATTTGTTAGATGATACTTTCTCCATCAATAAACACGTGCACACACAAACATACACAAATGATTTTATGAGATAAAATATTTTTATGGGATTTTAAAATTTGATGATGTGGTATGTTCATTCCACTTAAGAGTTAAGGCCCACAATTGCATAATACTCTTGCTCAACCTTTGTATATGGGGCTTCCATATGAACTATTAATGCATTAATTATCAGTCACTTTGAGTTATACATTTCATGCTTTCAATAGACAAGTGTTTACAGTCTAATTTTTATGCCTTTGAGCAGAACTTCTGGAAACAGAGAAGATACCCAAATAAAACTATAAAACTAAGGAAGATGGACCAAGATATAAAAACTCGGTCAAATAAAAAAGCAGACAAAAATGATTTCTGGTACCAAGCTATAGTTAATTTTATATTCTCATATTTTTGCCTAATAAAGAAGTATCCACAATGGCAAGATGAATTTGGCTTAGCTTCATGCTGTATGGAAATTTAGAGTGAGCTGAATGGAACGCAGAAAAACAGGCTGTTTGAAAGGATAGCATAAAAGGCAGGATTGTATATTTCTTTGGTTGGAGAATATGTGGTTATCACTGTCACACCAGGGTGTATTTAAAATACCAATTTTTACAATATTGTGTTATCTGTGCCATTATGCTTATTTTGTCTGTCTTGGTTTTTGTTTGTTTTGTTTTTGTTTTCAGAAAATTAGAATGATCATTCTAAGAGAATCAGCAGTATGACAATAAAAATGTGACCCATCTAAATGTGTCACTGTGGTTTTGAAATGACATATTTTAATTTTTTTCTCCTGAAGTAGTATTAACACTACATTCAGTTAAGTAAGTAAACTGGTAGTAACTTTACTAACATTTTTGAAATACTGAATGATATTTTTATTAACCCTCACCCTGATCTTCTCTACTCTAGATTAAACAATTGAAAGCTGTGCTAGTCTTTGACAGACATTACATTTCCTATTTTAAAATTTGTTTCCAGTACTTTTACAATTTCACTACAACCTCCTTAAAGAAGTAAAAAGATTTTGTTCAAAGATATACTGTGCATGATTCTAAACCCTTTGTTTTACTTTATTAAGACATCAGAAATTTGAGAAAACTTTGACCAGACTAGGGAGTTTTTGGCATTTATTTAGAGTAACTGCTTCATTAAATATTTTTCAATTCAAGAACAAAATATTTTCTTTCTTTTATTTTTTTGGGTTGAGTTAATCAGAGACAAGTATAACATCTTGATTATACCTATCTACACACTACTCTTTAGCATAGCTATAAAGAAAAAGCAAGAAACAATTACATTGAGAGAGACAAAATGAAATCAAAGACAGAATTCCAGAGATATCAAAGTTGAGAGGGCATGAAGACAAGAGCACTAAGTGTACAAAACATAGAGGATCGGCAAAAGCCCATGCTTTTTTTTTTTTTTTTTAACTTGAAAACCCCCAAAGCTAGAAAACTTGCTGGCTAGACTTTTATTATTTTAATCTTCAATTTCTTCAGCTGTTCATTTATAGATCTCATATGATACAAAAGGTGCAAATTTGTGCCAGGTCTACCTTGTACCTGCTCAAATGGAAATTACTGACCAAATGTAATTCCCTATTTTGCATGTTTAAGTGGCTTCCATTCTTCCTTAGCAAGACAGATGTAAACTGTTTCACTTATTTTATATAATATTCAACCAAACACAATGAATACAAATAAAGAGTCCTTACAGTTTAAAGTTTCACATCCCAGGGAGGCATATAAATAAAGTAATAATAAGAACAACAACAAGATAACAATAATAATACTGATACATAATGAGATAATAAAAAAAAGCTGTAGAGGCATTATTTCTCATTGAACCTAGACCAAGACCAAAGAGCTCAGTAATTTCCCCTAAATTTTAACTATTTCTAAAAGTGCTGTCTCACTTTCATAAAGAATGCCCATTTGTTGGACACAATGTGAGTATGTTTTATAGAAAGTACCTGTGAGAATAACAAGGTTCATTGGAAGAAAACTTTGGGGTAATTTAGAAAGGAGGACTTGTAGATGATTAAGGAGAAAAGTTTATAATACATAGCCAGATATCAGTAATTGACTCAAATTTGTTTGTTTGTTTGCCTGTTAAATTGTTACTGTTCCTGAGCAACAGAGAGTTAAACATTTCTGGGTTCCTGATGCCAGCAGATATTTTTGAAGGTTAATATTTCATTTTGTTCCTTCTTCATTATATCTATTTCACTATTGTTTGTGAACAACAAAACCTCCCATTCTACCTGCTCTTCTAAAACTTGGCCTTGACACTGTTCCCATTGAGCATGTGTATTTGCAGTGGTGGAGGAGAATGTTATAGGTCCCTCTTCTTGAATCTAGATAAGTCTGTGATTCATTCACGTGTAATTGAATGCTGCAGAAGTGACGCTGCATGACTTCTGAGGTGAGACCATTCCAGGTGGTGTACATTCTCTTCAGTTAGTTGAACACCTATACTTGGAGCCTTGAGCAAAGAAGCTAGTGTCCTGAAGCGTCAATTCTCTAAGGAAGCTTCCACAAGCTCAAGCTGAGAGAACACATGTAGAGGCCTTGAAATTCCATAGAGAGATGTTTTAGCTACTCACGAGCTGCTCCAGCCCCCTTCTCTTTCAGTTCTGACCACAGCCTAACTGCAACAACCTGAGACATGTGGAAGTTCTACCTGTGAGTTGAATCTTTCTGGAATTACTGACCTACAAATTGTTGCTGTTTTAAGCCCCTGTATTTGGGGATGATTTGCAACACAGAAATAGCCATCCATAACAGAGTTAATATTTATAAATGGGACTTCAACAGAATGGAGAGGTCTAATGCCAGGATACTGATAAAGTGAGTTCGTATTTTTAATTTCTCACCATTTTAACATTTTTATTTTAATATGTTTATTTACTTTTGGCCAATAGTTTTGTTTCTGTGATGAAATTTAAACTATTCAACTGTTAGATTTAATTTGATTTTAAAGAATGACAAAATATATCATGCATTGACTTTACATTTTTCTTTATTTTATGGATCATTATGGTGTCAGGGCTTAGGATGCATTAAGTGAGGTATGATACTCTTATAGTATACTGTCTAATATACTAAGATATTAATTTATCAAAAAGGAAAATAAACGTATTTACTGAAAGCCAAAATTACAGATTTTATATGAAGATATAAGATGAAAATGATACTATGGGTCTTCATAGGCCTCATAGTCATTTCCAAGAAAAAAGCTTTTTATATATATATAATTATATATTATAAATTAATGATATACTATATATATAATATATTAATATATTACATATACTATATATCATATGTAATATGTTACACATTGTAAACATATACTATGTTGTTACATTTTATTGTATACTATATATAATATATTGTATACATTAGTATTATATATAATACATATTTATATATATGTATATAAGATATATATGTATTATAAAAATTCAAGTAAGTTTTTTTAAACATTTTTATTGTAGTATAATTGCTTTACAATAGTGTGTTATTTTCTGCTTTATAACAAAGTGAATCAGCTATACATATACATATATCCCTATATCTCCTCTCTCTTGCATCTCCCTCCCATCCTCCATATTCCACCCCTTTAGGTGGTTGCAAAGCACCGAGCTGATTTCCCTGTGCCATGCGGCTGCTTTCCACTAGCTATCTACTTTACATTTGGTAGTATATATATATATGTCCATGTCACTCTCTCACTTCGTCCTAGCTTACCCTTTCCCCTCCTCATGTCCTCAAGTCCATTCTCTATGTCTGCGTCTTTATTCCTGTCATTCTCCGAGGTTCCTCAGAACCATTTCTTTTTCTGTTTTTTTTTAGATTCCATATATATGTGTTAGCATACGGTATTTGTTTTTCTCTTTCTGACTTACTTCACTCTGTATGACAGACTCTAGGTCCATCCACCTCACTAGAAATAACTCAATTAAGTTTCTTTTTATGACTGAGTAATATTCCATTGTATATATGTGCCACAACTTCTTTATCCATTCATCTGTTGATGGACACTTAGGTTGCTTCCATGTCCTGGCTATTGCAAATAGAGCTTCAATGAACATTGTGGTACGTGACTCTTTTTGAATTATGGTTTTCTCAGGGTATATACCCAGTCAAATAAGTTTTAACATAGAAAATAAATGCAGAGGATTCACAGAGCAGAGGAGACCTGTGGGGAAGGTTGTTAGTGTGAGGAACCTTGTAGAGCCACAGGAGAGAAAGCATGACTGTTTTACAAATCAGTGTCAGAGTAGAACAAGATTAAAAGAGTTCAGAAAAAGTTGTCAAGAGTTTGAGGACAAACTTCATCTATTTTACAAATTTTTCTAGAGCTGGTTCCTCATTTCCTGATGATCTTGATTTTAACTGTTATTGAAATTAATAGTAACACACAGTGTCCAATTTACATGAATTTTCATTAATTTATTTGCTTTAACTTTACCATTTGAAGTCATGCATATTTTGCTTGATATTTCATGTTCAGCCAAGCCCAAGTGAACTTCCAAGTTAAATATAAAATTGGTGAGCTTCAGCCAACTCTTTTGGGTTCACAGGTTTTGACAGGTTTTGTCATATTTTACAAAGAAACCTGGTGAGGAACTCAAAAGTAATCATAAAACCCTATGAATTCTCAAGAATTTGCTATAAAAACTGGATGGCTAAACTAAATTGAAATAGTGAACTTAGGTCTCATCTAATTCAGAAACAATGCAATATGTCATTTAGAAACCTAAGCAGGTTCTAGACAAATTTGACTTTTTTCTAAAATTGAACTCCCAAATAGCTGAGTTTGCATGCTATTGGATTTGAAATGAAATCTCCTTTTGACATTTGTTGAGACTAAAAGTATGAATTTTTAAAAGTTACGAGAAGAGAAAAAGTATTATTTCTTAATTGCCTTATTAAATATGAAAGGAAACTTGAAGAACGTTTGAACAAGGGATTAAAACTTGTTATTATTGGAGTAAAGATAGCCAAATATTCTTTGATACTCTTCTCTTCAAAAGCTGGTTTCTATTTCTCTACTAACAGAGTACCATGGAAGTAATGCTATACCAGGTCTTGTAGGTCTAGCCTTTACAACAACTGGCAGGTCCTGTGTCCTATATTTTGGAAGATTTATTTTTAGAGCCTTGGACTCTTATGAAAGTATTTCACTATTGAGGGACCACTAGTCCTAAAAGAAGGTTGTACTTAAGCTAGTCTTCCAGAGGCACCTGCCAATGTAAGAATAAAGATGTTCTTATATCTCTAGACCATCAAGAAACCAAATGAATAGCTTGAGTGACAATAGGCACAACAACATGAAGTACTGCCTTCTAAAATCCTGACTACATTCCTGACCCAAGGTTTTAGACCACAAAATTTGGGGGTGTTCTGTTATGTGGCGTAGATAGAATAGGTTATACTATTAAATTAGCCTCCTTATTTACTCCCTAGAAGGTCAATGAAATATCCTGACTGCTAATAATAGGTCTTTCAACAACATGTCCCCACAGTAATTTGATCAGTTTTACAAAGTTTTCACTGCAAATGTGAATTATTTTCAAGGAAACAATGACGCTGCTTAACCAAACACTTTTTTTTCAAGCTAAATCATCTCTTAAGAGTAGTTCTGCCATATAACCAAAATGTAACATCAGAATTTAAAATCAGTTTACATAGAAACAAAACAAAAGTTGTATGAAACAATGATAAAAAACACAAAAGTATTAAGTGTGTAAATTATTGCTTAGTGTTTCTTCTAGAGGTTATAACAAGCCAACTTAATCTGATATGTGTTCTCTCGCAAAACTAACATTCACAGAGTTAACAGTTTCTCAATTGATTCTGATTTTTGCAATATAAATGACCAATTTCTGCACCATTGATTCAACTAGCCATGCAGTCAATAGCATAACTGAAGACATCATGAAGAACAGACTATTTTTGAATGTTTTATTGTTAAAGCTTGGCAATAATGTTTAAGAACATAAAGTATTTGATGTTTAGTCTTTGTAAAAGCTCATCCAAAGCTTTGAGAACAACTAAGAACAACTTTAATATCCCAACAGAGAAATTACTTTAAACCTTTATACTTTTTACTTTTTTTTTAACTTTTTTCTACAGTAAAGTTACTTGATAAACTGTAAAAAAGTGTTAAGACAAAGCAATATATTATAAAGTCATAAGAACACAGAGGAAAAAATTTAACTGAAATATGAACAAACTGTTATCTCTATATAACATATATTTACAGAGTTGGAAAGATGATAGCAAAACATTTGAGTCATTCTGTTTAATATTATGCTGTAATTTATCTCAATAATAATAAGAAAGATAATAAATTTGTTGATATTCTGCAAGTTCCAATCACAAAACATAGAAATCAAACATTTTTCTTGTCTCTAAGTCTAAAAATTTTTACCTCTGTAGATTTACACCTTCAATATATTAAAATTCATTTTCCATAGAATTTTCAGGGAATCCAGATTGAATGTTTTTGTGTCTTCCAATTTAATCTCTAATTCATGTTTAATCACTTTTATAACACCCCTGGGAAGAGGCGGTGCAGATGACACTTAAAAAAACAACTTCCTAAATCCTGGGACAGCTCTTTTTGTTTTTGGACAACTCTGAATGTTAAAACGTTCTTTATTATTTTGAGCAAAAGTGAAATTATTTATTTTTTCATATTTTCAACCCTTGGAAATATATAGAGTATTTTATCCATATCTTTATTTGACCAATTCTATCATATTCTTTGCATTAGATTATTTCTCGAATAAAGCTAATAATGTGCTTCAAGCTTTCTTTACATGACATAAGACACTTCACCATCTTGATATGGCTATTCTGAATATGATCTTCTTGAAACATAAAGCTCAGAATTAAGAATAATATATTAATTCTGACCTGAATAGCATATGGTAGAACAGAATTATACCATCTTATTTTAGTACTCTACTTTAATTACCTAATTCATACAATAAACATTTTTTGAGCAGTGATTCTTACCTAATGGTATCTTGAGACTGGGAATGTAGTAGTTTAAATAAAAGAGAAGATATCAGAAGTTCTGCTTTGATGAAACATACATTTAGTGTGCACCTGTGTATGTAAGGAAAGTATTGTGGAGAAAATACAATAAAATTAAAACTGAATGAACCATGTACTGTGTTAGAGAATGAAAAGTGCTGCAGAAAAAGAAATGAGAAATGTGAGTAGAGAATGATAGAGGTGGTAAATGCAAAGCTATTATAAAACAGTCATCATAAAAGTCCTCTTATGATAAGAAGTTATTTAAGCAATGACCTCAAGAGAATGACAGAATCCTATAGAGATTCAGAGTACAGTAGTCCAGGCAAGGAAACAAGTACAAAGACAGTGAAGAGGACACAAGTGTGGTATGTGGGAAAAATAACAGGATGTCTGGTAAGTGCAATAAGGCTGGAGAGGGAGATACTACTGTGTAGTTTTTCATACACTCTCTCCTTATTCTTCACTTTCTTTTACCTTACTAGATTTGGACTAGCAAAGCAAATACTGTCCAATACATTTAATATTTCTCTCAGAATTGTATCATTTGTAAATATGCTTTCTATGATGTGATTCACATAATTGATTATGTTATTAAACATAGCACAACCCAGGTCAGACTTCTGAATTATGGCACTAGAAAATCCTTTCCACTTATTAAAGAGTTATAATTATCACATGAAGATCATGGAAACAAATGTATTTCAAAAGGTTTAAATTTTTTTTAATTAAATAGATTAGAAAAAAAATTATTTTATATTTATATATAATCAAACCTGTCTAAAATTGAATATTAAAGCAATCAGTAAAATCTTTGTATAAAATTATATATATAATATTCATACTATTTATAATTTCATATATGTAATAGATACATATTTCAGAGCTAGGTGAAATCACTTCTAGTTCAGATACTTAAGTAGAAACTTCATGAGGATTATGGACTCCATCGATTATGAACAATAACTGAAATATGAAGAGGATGACAATGACTATAAATGGAGTGCAGAACAAGGATCAAAGACTCAAAATGGGAAAAAAAATGTATATTCAGTTGTTGGAAAGGAGAGACGTTTGAAGCAAAAATGTTACACAGGCAGCTCTGAGGCTAGATAGAAGATATTTCAAGGACACACTGTCCTTAAAAACAACTCTAAGGCATTACAACCTGAATAAGCAACTAGGAGGTTTTGAGTTGGATCCTGACACCCAACATCACTTAATTTTTCTAGAATTAAGAATATGCACTAACAAACGTAAGGTAGATAGCTAGTGGGAAGCAGTTGCATGGCACAGGGATATCAGCTCCGTGCTTTGTGACCGCCTGGAGGGGTGGGATAGGGAGGGTGGGAGGGAGGGAGACGCAAGAGGGAAGAAATATGGGAACATATGTATATGTATAACTAATTCACTTTGTTATAAAGCAGAAACTAACACACCATTGTAAAGCAATTATACCCCAATAAAGATGTTAAAAAAATGAATATGCAGAAGAGTTTAGAAAGTGTAGATTATAATGATAAGAAATGTCTACAGCCAATCTCAAAGGAAGAGACAAATATCACAAATTGGGAGAGTGAAAAGTTATAATCTCAGAAGACCAGTGCCTATGACTGTCCCTCAGTGTTAGTAGATGTCTATGAAAAATACTGAATAAATTAATTAACCTGACTTAATTCATCTTGGTTAAAGTGAAAAACAAAAGATGAAATATAATGAGGATAAATTAAATTTCTATGTAAATAAATCAAAACTATACAAGTACATAGTGATAAAAATGATAAGATTTTAAAATAAGAAATACCCAGGAAACTTATTTCCCGTGTGTTCTGTGTCAGCCAAGTATAGGACGTGCCAGACTGGACAGCTAATAGACTTCATTATTATAAATATAGTACACAGATCAAGAAAGTTACAATCTCTCTGGTTATTGGTCAGAGAGCATCTGGCAAACCAGGTATAATGTTTCCTCCCAAAAGACACACCTCTACTTCCTCTAAGATAAAGTCTAAAGGCATGCTTAAGGCTTTGTCCAATTTAACTCCAACAGTTATTTGGAGACTTACCTTTAGCAGCCAATGTCTTCCACTTCGTAATCTGCAAACATCCTCAACACTTTCTTACTTAAGCCCACAGGGGTGGATAAGAAAGTGAAAAAAGGAGAGGGTCTGAATGACAAAAGAATGAACACTCCATCTAAAGACAATTATGTTTACTGTATGAACCAGAGTCTGCCTGCCCATTTACTTTACCAAGTTCGTACTTAGCAGCATTCAGGATTCCAAAAAATGTCCTCTCTTTCTCTGATTTTGTTTATAGTTTTCTCTTATACAGATTTTAATTATCTTCTCAACATTCAAATTCTGGTGAAAACTGTAACTATTCTGAGAAGATTTCCCCGAGTGTGGCATCCCTCCTGATATTATGTTACCATAGCAGTTCATAGATACATTTTCTTAAAGGATCACAATATTGTATTATAGTAGTTTTATTTTTTAAATCTGTTAATGTTTTCACACTACAGTTGCACAAACACACACACAAATACATGCATACACACACAGACACACACATCCCAAATCAAATCTTAAATTCAATTTAAAAAACTAAGATTAAAACATCCAATTGTGAACAACCATTACAAAGGTTTATGTTCTTTATGATTTTTTGGTTAGGAATAAAGGAGAATAAAATGTTATTTCAATTTTGGAAATAAAATTTACTTTCTTTAGTAACAAATCATCTAATATAGTCCAGGGTTTATATGAGTATTATAACTAACTCTGGGGCCTAACACTTTATTAGCACTTTTATAAAAATAACCCAGAAGAACACATGTAGAATTGGTTTCACAGGGAGGAGAACAGACCCACCACAAGATCTCTCCTGAGTTAAAAAAAAAAAAAAAAGTTATATGGGGCTTATGGGCTTTGAATAAATGGAAGGACTTTAGTAACATGACTATCAGATGGATGTAGTGGAAGTGAGGTAAAAATCAGCTGAAAAAATAGGAGTTTATAATTAGAAAGAGAAATGTTAGAGGTAAATCAAATTTTGATTAGCACGGAGTGGATGCAGATAGTGACAAAATCTAAGATGGTGACTTGGTTATTGAAAGCTACCAATAAGTACAGAGAAAGACATATGAGGTTGAAGATAATTATAAATTCTGAGATTTTGGTGTTGTATTGTCACTCACATAACCAACGATATCAACAGAGAGAATGGCATAACTTTAAGCAAAGCAGAAATAATGAGCTTATTTCAGTTAATTCTGGGGAGTGCTGATGAGAATCAGTAGATTTAGCAATGATAAAAGGCAGTGGGACTGGGCATATATCCTGAGAAAACCATAATTCAAAAACAGTCATGTACCACAGTGTTCATTGCAGCTCTATTTACAATGGCCAGGACATGGAAGCAACCTAAGTGTCCATCGACAGATGAATAGATAAAGAAGATGTGGCATGTATATACAATGGAATATTACTCAGCTATAAAAAGAAATGAAATTGAGTTATTTGTAGTGAGGTGGATGGACCTAGAGTCTGTCATACAGAGTGAAATAATAAGTCAGAAATAGAAAAACAAATGTCATATGTTAACCCATATATATGAAATCTAAAAAAAAAAAAAAAAAATCATGAATAACCTAGGTCAAGACGGGAATAAAGATGCAGACCTACTAGGGAATAGACTTGAGGACACAGGGAAGGGGAAGTGTAAGCTAGGACAAAGTGAGAGAGTGCTAGTGTATATATTGACATATATACACTACCAAAGGTAAAATAGATAGCTATTGGGAAGCAGTCGCATAGCACAGGGAGATCAGCTCCATACTTTATGACCAGCTAGAAAGGTGGGATAGGGAGGGTGGGAAGGAGGAAGACGCAAGAGGGAAGAGATATGGGGATATATGTATATGAATAAATGATTCACTTCGTTATAAAGCAGAAACTAACACAACATTGTAAAGCAATTATACTCCAATAAAAAGGTTATAAAAACAAACAAACAAACAAACAAACATGTATTGAATGAAAAAAGACAGTGGGTACTTGAGCCAGTTATCGTGAACATCAAATGAGGGTGTTATTTACACAGGTGTGGAGGATAATGAGTTTAAACCTTTTAATATTGAGTCAAGTAAATGCTGAACCACATATACATGAGACTTGGGAAAATAAGCAAACTTATTTGAGTGGAAGCAGAACTGAATAAGACTTGTTTCAGTGGAGGCAAGGATCAGAAGAGTCAGGATTTTAATATTTTTAAATTTTAAGTATAATCATTTAGTATAAAATGGATAGTCTACAATGTACCATGTTGTTATTTGGCATAAGATGAAGAGGTACAATTATAATTTTGGTAATGAAAATCACAGAACATTTTACAGACAAAACTCATAAAATGAGACAGGACTAGGACCCTCCATTTTTAATAGCAGTACGAATGGAATGGATACTTGTATGTTGGCATTAAGCAGGCCTTAAATTCCAAATGAAGCATGGTCAAATTATGACGAAATTTGGAACAGATTTCCTTACATTTAGGTAGGAAGGTTAGAATGCTGTGATTTTTAACAGTCTGTTCATAGAAATAGTTTATTAAATATTCTTCACACTAGTTGAGTCAGTTTCAGTAAATGAGTCCACACTTGCAATATTTTAATACTTTTTCTTATGCATAGATATAGCAAAATATTTTCTTGAAACTTTTATCTTCTCTAAAAGTCCTTTTTGAGAAAATTTTCCTATTTATTGAGATATGTTTATGACCTTGTTATAAAATAGGTTCCTTATAATAGGAATGGATAAAAAAAAGAAATAATGCCCAGCTTTGTACTTCCAAATTAGGCACTTGAAGTTCATGTCAAATCCAACAAAGATATCTCACAGCATCTTTAATTTGCCAGTATAAACACATGGAATGAAAGCAAAGATACACAAGCCATCTGTGGTCATACTTAACCTATGATGAGGACCCATATTAGCTGTTTCTCTGGATTCCCCTGTCCCCTTCTATTTCTATATAATTCACATGAAATATATAGTAACATTGAACCATGGTCCAAGATGACCTGAGCCCAAACTACACTGACTTATAGGGAAATCTTCCTTTTCAATGTTGTGGGATGCTCAGAATTTGGATACTTATTCATTATATTCACAGTTTCTGCCTGTTTTTTTGGTTTTCTTGCATTCTCAAGTGGGACTCAATTTGAACAATAAATTATATATTCATCCTACTCATAAAAAACCCCACCCCAAATCCCTCTGCCTTCAAGTGAGAATCAAGTTCTTGGTGCCCAGAGGGGTAATGATGAGCAAAGAACTATACTTGGTGGGACTAGATGGTGATAAGGCTTACCTTACATCCAAGGGCATGGCCTAATAAAAAGTGTTTTTATTTGTTAGAAACCTAGGAGATTATATTTCTTCCTGGCTGTTCTTCTTATTTCTTCCTCCCCTCCTCTATCTTCTTCTTCTTCTCCTTCTTGTCATTCTCCTAAAAACTGATACATATTTTATTGTGCAGGAGTATTATAATTTATATAAGTAAACACATGCTGATGGACATTTTATTTAGTTATTGCAAACAATGTCACAATGAACTGTATCAACCATATGCTATTTCACAAAACTGAGTATATCTGTGATAAAATTACCAAAATTAAATTTTCAAAGGAAATATGCATTTATATTTGTATAGATATTTTCTACATAGAATGCAGTTTGTGCTAATTCACACTCCCATTAATTTCTCCAAGTCTTTGTCAATGTAATATTTAATGAAACATTTTGCTTTTCTAATTTGGTAGAGAAAAATTGTTTTTATTTTTCAGTTTAATTTACATTACCATGAATGAAATTGACTATATCTGAATACATTTAAGATTCATTCTTCTTACTTTTCCTGGATATTCCTAGTCATGACTTCTGCGCAATTTTCTAATGGCTTTTAGAGTATTTCTTACTCATTTTTACAAACTCTTTATATAGTAAAGTCAGTTGGTAATTCTTTATTTTGTAAGCATTTTTAAACATTTTTGTTTATCAGTTTTATAAGGATTCAGAGTTTTCAGTCATCTAAGGAAACCATTATTTGATAAATTATAAAGATTATTTTATAAATATATTGACATTTTTATAATACTATTACTATGTCACATATTTTATTTTTAATTAGATTCTTGACCCATCTAGAATCTGTTTTCATGTAAAGTGTGAATTTGAAATTAAACTTTTTTTCCCCTCCACATGGTTACCCAGATGCCTGAAAAACATTTCTTCAGTGATCCATCTTTTCCTTAATGGCTCTTCTTAATTAAATGGTTCTTCCTAATCATCAGTGGCTTTTCAGTTATTTTTAGTGAAAAGTATAGAAAGTTGGGGAAAAAAAGGACAAGGAAAACAAAAACAAGTATTCAAATAATCACAGCCTCTTATAATATGATTAGCCATGTGCAAATTAATTAAGCTCTTCCAACACCAGTTTTTCCTCCTAAAAATGTGCATAGTTACTTTTTAAAATTGTAAGGACTAAGTTAGACACCATTTTTATGAGCTTCTTTATACTTTGTATGTTATAAGCCTTTTATGAGCACTAAGCCCTCTTGTTTCACTAATTATATGCCAATATACTCACCAGTGGGCTCCCAGACCAACAGCCTCATCATCACCTGAGAATTTGTTAGAAATGTAAAAAAGACAGTGGTGAGACAGTGGTCTCGTTTCATATTTTTGCATGTGACTGTCAAGTTTTTCCAGCATCATTTATCAAAGAGACAGCTTATCCTTTCTCCACTGTGTGCACTTTTTTCTTTGTCATAAATTAATTTTCTATATTATGTGGGTTTATTTCTGGACTCTCAGTTCTGTTTCATGATCTATTTATCTGTTTTTCTACCAATACCATGATGTTTTGATTACTTTAGCTTTGCAATATAGTTTGAAATCAGGGAATGTGATATCTCCAGCTTTGCTCTTTTTTCTCAGGGTTGTTTGCCTGTTCATGGTCTTTTGTGGTTCCATATAAATTTTAGGATTATTTTTTTCTATGAAAAATGCCATTGGAATTTTAATAAGGATTGCATTGAATCTGTAGATTGCTTTAAGTAGTATGAACATTTTGACAATATTAATTCTTCCAATTCATGAACATGAAATATCTTTCTATTATTTGTGTCTTCTTCAGTTTCTTTCATTAATTTCTTATAGTTCTCAGAATACAGGTTTTTCCCTCCTTGATTAAATTTATTCCTACATATTTTATTTTTTGTTACAATTATCCCATATCATACACAAAAATCAACTCAAAATGGATTAAAGAATGTAAAACATGAAATCATGAAACTCCTAGAATTCCTAGAAGAAAATATAAGCAGTATTCTCTTTGACATTGGTCTTAGTAATATCTTTCTAGATATGTCTCCTTAGGCAAGGAAGAGAAATGCAAAAATAAACAGGCTACATCAAACTAAATGCTGTACATCAAAGAAAACAATCAATAAAATGAAAAGACAACCTACTGAATGGGAGAATATATTTGCAAATCATATGTCCAAAAAGTGGTTAATATCTCAAATATGTAAAGAACTCATACAACTCAACAACAACAACAAAACAACCCAGTTACAAAGTGGGAAGAGGACTTGAATAGAACTTTTTTTTTTTCAAAGAAGACATAGAAATGGCCAACAGGCACATGAAAAGATGTTCAACATCACTAATTATTTATTAGGGAAATGCAAATCAAAACCACAATTAGATATCACCTCATTCCTGTTAAAGTGGCTATTATAAAAAAGTAAGAATAACAAGTGTTGGTGAAGTTGTGGAGAAAAGGGGAACCTCCATACATTGTTGGTGGGAATGTCAACATACCATACCATATGTTCCATACAGTATCCCATATGGTATGTTCCAAACATACCATATGTTCCAGGTATCCCACTTCTAGGTATTTATCCAAAGAATATGAAAACAATAATTTTAAAAGTTATACACCCCCTATGTTCCTTTAAGCATTATTTAGATATGGAAACAATCTAGTACCCATCATTGGATGAATGGAGAAAAAAGATGTGATATATATATATATATCACATTTTAGCCATTAAAAAAAAGATGAAATATTGCCAATTTTGCAACAACATGGAAGGACCTTGAGTGTCCCATACGGGAAGGGGTGAGGGGAAGGGTGAAATAGGTAAAGGGGATCAACTGTATGGTGACAGATGGAAACTAAATTTTTGGTGATGAGCATGCTGTGGAGTATACAGAAATATAAATATAATGTTGTATACACGAAACATAATGTTATAAACCAATGTTGCCTTAGTAAAAAGTAAAATAAGTAAAGGTAAATACAGTGGCCCTAATCCAAATTAATAAAAGTGAAGTTTGAGAACTACTGTTCTATACCATTAAACTGAATTAATTGATAGCTACCTTAAGAAAGGAGCCTCTTTAGAGAAGAAAGATACAGGTGGTTCAAGGACAAAGACTATTCCATGTTGTAACTACGTACCTAAAACCTTCTGTCTGCTTCATAAGTTTGCTTAGGGCTTACTGTGTTTACATCAATGTTTCAACCAGGAGGAACTTTTCAATATGATGGAAAATGATCACACAGATTGTATAGGAGTTCCAAAAGGTGAACTAGGTCTAACTATCTTCCAAGCAGTGTTGATAGCCAAACGCAAATGAGCCTTTGCATTAGCTATTAATCTTAGCTAACTTAATGGGACTATGTATTATTAGTCTCTTTTAGTTTGCATGTCTAAATTTGTTCTTGGAGTATATCTCTCTCTCTTTGCTTGATTCCAACTGTCTTAACCTTTTAGGGTTTTATATTTTAATTGCTTAATCTCAAATATTTATGTAATTTAAAATACATTCATTGTAGAATGAATGTAAAAACTTATATTAAATAAATTGTAAAAACAATTTATTTAATTGTAAAAACTTATATTAAATAAACAACAAAGCAATATTAAATAAACAACTTAATTTATATTAAATAAACAACAAATCAATTTTCAAAAATATAAATTGATATCATCTCCACTTGATTACTGTGATACAATGATCTTTAAATTGTAGATTTGGAGTTATGATAATGTAGATTGTGGTGTCAGTGACATAATTCTTAAAATGTTTAATGTCAAGTTTCCCCCTCAATGAGTAACGTCTGTATTGGGAAATGAGTATAAAGTTAGGGAGGTCAAAGCATAAGTACAGCAGCTCAGTCATACCTATTAACTTATATCCTCAGTTGGCTGATAGGTAATAGGTAGGAATATTTAAAACTGGGAAAACTTAGATCTTCAACTTTGAGGCTGAGGTACCCCCACAGATTCCTAGTCTGACTGTTTCTTAAAAATCTGCATTTGTACTGACTAAAAATAATATATATATTACATATATATATAATATATATGGAAAAATACATTTAAAAATTCACATATTTAGATAATGCTGTATCTAGCACTTAGAATATTGTGTAGGATAATGAACACAAAATAAATAATATGTAATTCATCAATAATTTTTTTGTGATTTTTGTTTATCTATAAAATTTTAATTGATACTAGAAGTAAAAGATAGAAAGAGGATAATGGGTAAGGCTTGTATCCACCTGAATAAATAACCATGGCAGCAGTAGCAATAAGAAGTGATGGTACAGAAAAAGAAAGAGAAATAGAAAGAGAGGAAAGATTTATTTTTCTGAAAAGTTCCACAATATCCTGCAAATTAAAAACTGTTTGACTTGGAAATACTTATACTGAGGCAAAACTACCTTGAAATGGATACTGCGGACAACAACAAATTAAAGTGTAAATTGATCAAAGGAGCAGAAATTATCAAGTTAAATGAGACAATCTGAACTAGGCCAACAAGTGTTGCATTTAATTTTGAGGATACAAGACTAGGAATTTTGAGTCCAAAATAAATGTAATGACTGCTTTGGAAACATAGAAGAAAAAGTCTGGAAAATCTCATTAGAAGATAGGTTTAGCTGCTAAAAGATAGAGAAAAAGAAAGTCGATTTTTTTACAAAATGAAATTATAGCATGAGAACACATTGATTAGTCAATTTCAAGTTAAATTTTTTTTCAAAAATATTGGATTTATCAATAATGCTTAGACTTTTCAGATGGGTAAAATACATTATCTGGAGCCTAGATAAAAGTAATTGATATATCATGTTCTATTCATCAGAGGACTATAAAGTAGAAATGTCCTATGAAATTAAAGAAGACATTTCAATGATTTTTTAAAACCTCTTGCATCAAGCTCAACATAAGATGTAGAAGGTTTTTATTCTTAAATAGCATACTGCCCCTCAAATAAGGAGTTTTATATAAATAATTTAATGTGTCTGAGTGCTAGACTCTTGGAAACATAGTGTCAATAAAATTCATTACTTAAATTTTCATTAGTCTTTGACCATAGAACTGAAATTAATTTGCTCCAACAGTACAAGATATCATCTTTACATATCACTCCATGTAATTTTGTCTTATCATTTAATTAATCTTTTCAAACACATAGCAGCAAGATGATAAAAATGTCTTGCTGATTCTCTTTAACTGTAAAATTCAAAGAAGTTTGTGCTTGATGTGTAATTGAATCATATTAAACTAAACATAGATAATAAGATTTTCATTTGATTTTAAAGTCAAGAAAATGCAGGTTAAAAATACTCGAACAAAACAAAATGGAAAGATATCAGAGTCTTTTGGTTCTTTTCATCATATTTTGGTTGCATAAGAATATAAGTAGCTGACTTAGGGTCATCTCCTCTTGAGATAAACCTTTCCATATTGCAAAAAAGTAAAACAAAACAAAACAACAACCAAAAAAACCCAAAATTCTGCAACATTTATGTGATTTAAAACTTTTAAATTCAGATTTTAGATCTTAAAGGAAAGAGAACATTAGTTTATGATATATGATGATGTATGATAACTTAATCACTAAACTTATTCCTGTGATACACTTTCTAATGGAAATTAGCAGAATATTCCATTTCTATAATATTGTCATCCATTGGTTACTCATATACTTTACATAAAAATTACAAAACAACCTCCTGTAGGATAGAGTCTGGTTTCACATTGGTCATAACATTTCTATTAAAGTTAAATAAATTTAAAAATATAACAGTTTGGTCTGATGGCACTTTATTAGAGTAGACTTCCTAGCACCTCAATTAAAAATAGCATTTTTTACTCAAGATGTTTAAAACTGTCCCTTTTGTCTCAAATATTTTGCATAGAAAGATCTCCTAGTTTATGCCTGTTATAGAAATCAAGTCTGTTTGTTGCAGTGAGGCATCGACAATTTCCTTAGAAACAGTCTCAGCACCTGCAGTAGATACTATGTAATAGTAGTAAACTGTGAGCATGTTTATTCACTGTGAGATCTTTTATTTTATTTTTTTTTTGTTTGTTTAGCTTGGGTAGAGTCAGCCCAAACTAATACTTGGCAGTGATATCAAAAAGCAGAAACAAGGAAGCTCATCTGGACTGAAGACAAGGTGACACACAAGTCATCTCATTGACACTGGCTTGACCACATAGTAACATCACTGCCGTTTTTAAGACTACAGGGAATGTGTCTGCAGCAACAGATACTCTCTGCACACAGGGTTCAGACAACTTCCACTCTCCATAAAAACCTAGAGATATGCCAAAAGTACATTCATAATGTAATAATGAACTATCACACAGAGATTACTGTGAAAAAGTCCAGAAAGAATTTTGAGGGAATATGATTTTTGAGTAATTAATGAAGAACAGGTGTTAGTCACATTAAGTTAGGAGGTATTGGGTGAGAAAATTACCTTAACAAAGACTCATAAATTAAAAAATAATAATATAAGGATTGTCATGAGAGTTGATGAGACCGACAATGTGCCTAGGTGTTGGAATGCAAACCTTGAAGGAAAGTATCAGTCTTAAGGAATTGAGATTTTACAGATAAGATAAGGAATAATTGCAGAATTTTGTCTAGAATGTGAAATAATCAGATTTTTTTAAGGTGGTTAACTCAGCAGTTATGAAGAAAATCTGTGTGATAAAAACAATAATGCAGAAAATAAAGAAAATTGAGACCTTGTAGTCATCCAATTAAGATAAGTGAATATCCTGGTCTATGGCATTGATAGAGGTATAAAGTTGCTGTGAATTTGGAAGATTTTTAATATTGATTGAATGTTGTGAATACAAAAGTGGGAATAGTCTAAGATGAGTGTCAGTTTTCTCACTTGCATAGCTAGATTGATGGAGATGTCTCCTATAAAGTTGCAGAGTAAGAATAAATTAAGAAAAGAAGATGAAAATAAAGTTTATAAATGTTGATTGTAAGATATCCAAGGAAAATCCACACATAGGTATAGAAGCCAATCATATAAATGTGTCTCTGGTTCAAGAAATGATTATGAGGTGAAGTACTGAATTGAGATGTTGGTAGCGTATACGTGGTGGTTGAAAGAAATGAGAATGCATGAAATTATCTGGTAAAAATATATGGCAAAGAAGAATGGGGGTAAAATAAAATGTGGTGTGATAACATTATTGAATGGTTCAAGAAGGAAAACAATCTCATCAAGTTAAAATAATGGATAAATCAAAGAAGTCCAAGGAGAGTGAGGATAATGTGGCAACATAATAGTTATGAGAGTAGAGATTTGAAGTAAGTATTCACTAAGGCAGAAGAAGGCAAGAAAAAAAAACTGACAAATCGCATATGATTTATAATTTTAGGGTGTTATTGGAAAATTTTAAATGGATAAAAACCCAGTTTAGGTGGTAGATGAGTAAAGCAGGGAGAGAGCAGGAACATGCCACTCTTTTAAAAACGGGATATGCATTTCTCTAATAGTTAGTGATGTTGAGCATCTATTAATGTGCCTCTTTTTCATCTGCATGTCTTATTTGGTGAAATATCTATTTATGTCTTCCACCCATTTTTTTGATTGAGTTGTTTTTTTGATATTGAGTTCCATGAGCTGTTTGTATAGTTTGGAGATTAATCCTTTGCCTGTCGCTTCATTTGCAAATATTTTCTCCCATTCTGAGGGCTGTCTTTTCTTCTTGTTTATAGTTTCATTTGCTGTGCAAAAGCTTTTAAGTTTCATTAGGTCCTATTTGTTTATTTTTATTTTCATTACTCTAGGAGGCGGGTCATAAAAGATCTTGCTGTGATTTATGTCAAAGAGTATTTGTTCTATGTTTCCCTCTAAGAGTTTTTTAGTGTCTAGTCTTACATTTAGGTCTTTAAACCATTTTGATTTTATATTTGTGTATGGTGTTAGGTAGTGTTCTAATTTCATTCTTTAACACATATCTGTCCAATTTTCCCAGCACCACTTATTGAAGAGGCTATCTTTTCTCCATTGTATGTTCTTGCTTCCTTTGTCATAAATTAGGTGACCATATGTGCATGGGTTTATCTCTGGGCTTTCTATCCTGTATCTTGAATGGCCATCATCAAAAAATATACTAACAATAAATGCTGGAGAGGGTGTGGAACCCTCTTGCACTGTTGGTGGGAATGTAAATTGATACAGAAACTATGGAGAACAGTATAGAGGTTCCTTAAAAAACTAAAAACAGAACTACCATATGACCCAGAAATCCCACTACTGGGCATACACCCTGAGGAAACCATAATTCAAAAGGACACATGTACCCCAATATTTATTGCAACACTATTTCCAATAGTCAGGACATGGAAACAACCTAAATGTCCAACAATAGATAAATGGATAAAGAAGATGTTGTGCATATATAAATGAAATATTTCTCAGCCATAAAAAGGAACAAAATTTGATCATTTGTAGAGATGTGGATGGACCTAGAGTCTGTCATACAGAGTGAAGTAAGTCAGAAAGAGAAAAACAAATATCTTATATTAATGCATATATGTGGAATATAGAAAATTGGTACAGATGAACCTATTTGCTGGGCAGAAATAGAGACTTAGATGTAGAGAATGGACATGCGGATGTGGGGGGGGAAGGGGAGGGTGGGATGAATTGGGAGATCAGGATTGACATATATACACTACCATGTATAAATAGATAACTAGTGGAAACATGGTATAAAGCACAGGAAACTCAGTTTGGTGCTCTGTGATGACCTAGATGGGTGGGATGGGGGCAGTGGGAGGGAGGTCCAAGAGGGAGGGGATATATGTATACATATAGCTGATTCAGTTCAATGTACAGCAGGAACTAAAACAACATTGTAAAGCAATTATACTCTAATAAAAAATAAAAAAATTAAAACTTTGGATAAAAAAAGACAGAGGTAGATTGGACCTACAGATTAATACAAGGTCAAAGCAAAACCATGAATCAGTAATGGATGAGCCAAGGGTTGGTAAGCACAGAAGAGGAAAGAGAATGGGCATATCAGAAAGACCAACAGGGAGATAAAATTATTAAATCACTTAATGGGATTTCTGAGAATAAAACAAAAGGCATACACTCCATTTACATTTAAGCTTTTATATTTTATTTGTTTATGATGTCATGTATCCATATATCAGTTTTTATAGTCAACCTCATCTATCATATTCATTCAAAGTTATAATTTTGGTCAATAATTCTAATCTTAGAAATATAATGAACAAAAAATTATATTCCAATTATTTCTAAGCAGTTCTTTAAAATGTAGAAAGAAAAGAGAAGAGGCTTAAACCATGCTCAGAGAAAAACAAACATCTTTTTTTTTTTGTAATTCCAAAGTTGGTGAGATATTATGTTCAAAAAACTAGTAAAATATTACAAGTTCACATAAATATTTAACAAACCAGCTGATATATTCTGTTCAAGTTTAACCAGCAGCTTCACATCCCTCCAGTCTTTCTGCTCCTGACTGAACTAACACCTGGGCTAGTCAATTACGAAATTAAATGTGCATCAGATTTTCTTAGTGGATTACAAACATGTTTAAAGGCAGTCAGGGACGAGGATGTGTGCATGGTGAAAATTGTTTTTTAATATTTCTAGACATATAAACTGCCCCTTTAACCATATTTCTCATACAACTCATATTAACCTAATGATCTGACTACAACAAATTTTAGAATGGCATTTTCCTGCCAAACTGTCTTACAGTTAAGCTGTTACTTTGTACATGCCCCTTTCTGTTCAGCCAAATAATTTGCTACTCATTTTCATGGCACAGTAAAGAGTGATGCACAGGGATTTGGAATAGATGTAATCATGTATGCAGCAAGATAAATACCACCAATTTGTTTCCAATGTATTGGAAATCTGAAGATTCTGTATTAAGCAGTAGAATTGGAGCTTTATTGAGAAAACATAATATAATATAGCATAATATAGGGAGATTTATTTTATTGTCACTTACCATTCAAAAATATTTGTAAGTATATCATTATAATTCATAATAATAAATATTGAATAGCATTTCCCTGTTCAAGAAATGTGTGAAAACTCTCAATTCCACTGTTAGGTGAACAGCTTATAATTTTATAGTAATAAAGTTTGTCATCTATGTATCTCAGGTTTAACTTTTAACTTTGATTTAAGTGTCTTTTGATCACCAAAATAATTTAGTATTCCTCCTCTGAGAAGGAACTCTGTAAGCCACAGGTGCAATGTTACAGTTGCAGAATAAAACATAAATAATGGCAATTAGTTGATTTTTTTCAGCATTTGTTTTATGAGTTTCTTATTCTTTTTGTTTGTTTGTTTGTTTTGCGGTATGCGGGCCTCTCACTGCCGTGGTCTCTCCCGCTGCAGAGCACAGGCTCCAGATGCACAGGCTTAGCGGCCATGGCTTACGGGCCCAGCCGCCCTGTGGCATGCAGGATCCTCCTGGACCAGGGCATGAACCCGCGTCCCCCGCATTGGCAGGCGGACTCCCAACCACTGTGCCACCAGAGAACCCCCATGAGTTTCTTATTCTTAAGATCACTATAGCCGTTCAATTATTTTGTATTTCATTCAATATTATGTAAACTTCCCCTACGTTTTAACCACTTAGGATATCACATTTGCTAAATTATGTTTAGGTTAACTTTTCTTACCCTTGTAATTCTTATAACTCAAATTTGAATGCAGAGACAGTTTTCAATTTATTGACTTTAAAAATATATTGTCTGATTTTTCCCAATACTTTTGATATCGAATTGGATGGTTATAACTCTATGATTTGGGTGATTTCTGAAAAATGTGGTGCCTAAAAATATACTAGCAGTTTTCAGGAGGGTTTGTTTTATGTTGTGTATTCCTTTGGTCAGTAAGTGTTTACTGAAGTGTTAATTTGTTCTTGGCACTATTTTAGAACACATTCACTGTTCTCAAGGAGCTAATCCGTTAAAATGTTCTCACCAGGTGATGAAACTCAATACAATTGCTTTTAAATTAGACAGCCTGCCTTCAAAATACATATTATAATAATATAAATATAATACATGAATAAAAATATTTAATGAGAAATATGAAATAATCTTAATGAGAATAAAAATTTAGTCACAACAGATTCCCCACTTCCTGATTAATTACTTTATCAGTTGCATTTTCTTAATCTGGTAAGCTAAAATTCTGTCACTGTCTTCAGTCAAAAGGTATTTTTAAGAGTAATTTGTTTGACATGACCACACTAATATTGTAACTAGTTTGCTCTCTCATCAGTAGATTTTTTTCTGATTAGCAAGTTCATGATTAATTTGCTAATCAGAAATTCCCACAGCATTTCTTCATTTCTTTCCACTTCATCATTTGCAACACTGACACTTGACCAACCTCCACTCATCAAACTCTCTTCTCTTCACACCTGTAGCCCTGAACTAGCTTTTATTTAATTTGTTCTGTTTGTTCTTATTCTCTCCCTCAGTCAGTTGGTCACTCAGTATGATCATAACAAGGTATAATCAGAAATAAACTTTGGCTTCAAGGAATTCAAAGAAACATAATGCAATTTTCCAAACCCTCTCTCTTTCTATTTATTTAAGGAGGACTCCCATCCATTTTCAAAACACCTCAAATTCTTAGAAGACTTGAAAATATGTCTTTGTAGTTTCAACCTCAACCTGAAATTCCTAAATGTCCCCAAGACTTGACTTTTAACAAAATCATTGAGAATTTAAGACATGAGTCAGATGCTAAGAATTTGTTGAAGCTTTAGTCAAATCCTGTAACACTTTAGTCCTGTTTTCTTCAGTCCTCTAAAAATGAAATTAGACTTAGATTACCATTGAGGTCTTTTATAATTCCAGTATTTTATAATGCTACAAATTACTTGTACTTGGATGTCCTAGATTTCCATCTCCCTTTCACCATAAATCAATTTCTTCGATTGTCTGCCAACTAAGTTTACCATGATTTCCATTATAAATATATATGTATACACACACACACACACACATATATATATATATATATATAATCTCTTTCTTGTCCTTTCCTAATCTTGAAAACTAATTAGTTTTCTGAATAAAAGAATAAGGGGTTCTATTTCCTTTAGCATTTGGAGCATAATTCAAGATTTTATTCAAGATATAAAACAAAAATATATTTATGTGAAATTTCAGATTAGAGTTGTATTTAATATATTATAGTATTCAAGAATGCAAGATTCAGTTATCTCTGAAAGAAAATGAGATTTCTGGTGTTTAAGTTTTCAAGAGTTTTTCAACCATATGATCCTATATAGAATGAGTCTAAGTCTGGAAAGAAAGGTGCAACAAGAAATGAGAATGGAGAGTAACGTAGAAGTAAGATACTGAAGGACTTTATGTATCAAAGTAAGGGGGTTGAATTTTATTTTAATGGTAAGGGTAACTAACTGAAATAGTTTACATAGAATTGTGGTATGATTATTTTTATTTTAAAAGATAAACTTTTACATCAGTTAAAAATTGAATTGAAGAAATGAAACTAGAAGCAGGAGGACCATTTATGAAGCTTTTGCTAAAACTCAGATATGAAATGACAAAGGCCTATCCAGGGCCATGTCAGGAGAAATAGACAAAATGACAATATTGGAGAAATTTTATGGATCTGAAATTGACAGGGCATTTTATATGAATATAAAGGCAGACAGGAGTCACCGTTGACAGCCAATATTATGGCTTAAGCAGCATTATGATAGATAATGCTACTACTCACAGAACTAGGGTGTAGAAGAAGAGGAGATGTTATTGGAGAAATAAGCAGCTTGTAGATTCTGAGATGACTATGGAACATGTAAATGGAGAACTAGAATAGGTAGTTAATGGCATGGTTGTTAAATTGAGACTCCCACCTCCACTTCAATAAGAACAGCTCCATTTTTATAGCTTATATTTCCATGTAACATTTCATATGTACAGATGTTTGCAAGGCTTTAATAAAAAACGATGAGATAAATTAACAAGTTTTGACTTTCCTCTGTAGACACTTTTTTTTTTATTAATAGAAGAAAGAATAAAAGCAAAGTAAGTTCTTCTGACTTCTGGTCAAATTATCTCAACATTTTCTACATATATTCATATGTTTTAGAGAACTATACCTAACCACTATGATATGACTTTCAGAAATATGTCCCTGGAAGAAAATATTCTATGGCAGAGATTGAGAAACATTTTCTATAAAGAATCAGAGAGTAGATATTTTAGATGTTTTTCAGGGCAGGTGATCTCTTCACAGCTACTCAAATCTGCCGATATAGATAGTACACAAGTAAATGGTTGTTCCAATAAAATTTTATTTTGAATAACAGGCACCATCAAGTTCAGGCCCATAGACTATAGTCTGCTGACCTCAGTACTATATGTTTCGTTCATGGACTCATAGAGACTGTCGGACTCACTTGAGAGTATTTGGGAGTGATAAGACATATTAGGAAGTAAAGCAATCTCTATTTTAATCTATAGATTACCAGAATGTAAAATCATTATAATAGCACAAAAAGAGATCTGCTTTTTCAAAGCAGAAAACACAAGTGGTTATGGAAAAAATAGGATAATATTCTATTTGTCACCAAAACAATGTGACCATTACACTTCTTAATCCTAGAAAATACTCTAACAGATTCAATGAGAGGTATTAAAACCTTGGTTCACAACTTCTTGGAAGGGTAAAGAGAGAATAATTGTCTATAAGTGACTAGCATGTGGAAAAGAACAGTGTACTCTTAATAGATAATTCAGAGTCACGTTTGGTTCATACAAATGAGTTAGATGATGGAAATCATCTGTAATTGTACATTTCAGAAGAAATTTGTCTTGAATTCATGAAAATTAAAATTATTTTTTGACACTACAATGAGAGCACTTGGTGTTTTTTGTCATTGTGTTGAGAGATTTAAATATATTTGAACACATAATTCTTATTAAAATTCAGAGCTAGGTACTTAGCATTCTCTTCTACTACAATGGATTCATTATACAATGAAAAGAAATATGAGGATGCTGAGGTATCTTTTCTATGCACTTTTAAGCCCTTTTTCATGTTTTTTCTAAGCAGGGAAGTGATTCCTTGGCCCTCTCTATTTGGTTTGTTGGCTCTTTTCTGATGCTTTTCAGGGCAATGAATAATGTGTCAAAATGTGAGGTGCATATGGATTGAACCCAAAAAAGGAGACTTATTATTAATATTCAATTGTTAAGTTTTGCATTGTATTTATTGGATTGGAAGGGGGAAGGAGATATTTAAAATTTGGCTCATACCCAAGTGGTTGAATACACTTTTCTTTTTACTTAATACTCTAACATTTTAGACACTCTCTCAAATATAAAAATGTGCATTTAAAAAAATAATAAAAAAAATTCTTCTAAATTTTCCCATTAAACATAATTATGACGAGTTTCTTTTAGGCATTATATAAACTTAAAATGAAATTTGCATATGTGTAATCTCTTATAGTGTTTTAATTTAAAGAAAGATATACCTTTGAAAAGATGGTAAAATTGTTTTCTAACTTCACTAATAATACTGTTTTGAAGATTTAAAAAGTAGAAACTTTAGATTTTTTCTTCATTTTTATGATATAACAAGTAACACAAAATTCACCACAGAAAAGGTAAAATGCTAAAAAGTCCTAATGTATCACTTGTGAGGGTAAGGTGAATCCTATTGTTATTAAGTATTTAATATAGCCTTGGGCAGGTATATATAATGAGTTATATTTCAAGTGTGGGATATTGCTAACATAACTATTTCTCATTCACCTGTTATAAAGTGTGGAAATCATTCTTACTGTTGAAAATCCATCACAACATCATTTTCTTATAGTTAAGATCATTTGTGTCATACAGTGGCTTCTTTAAGATTTTTTTTCAATTTTATTTTCTTTGAATAAAATAATGGATATTTTCCTTTGTTAAGGAGAATAACACAGCCTCTAGGATATTTTACTGAATATAAGAGGAGTTTGACTGTTAAAGTCCAAATGCATTAGAGGGTACTTTTTATTTCATCAAACTTTATAGGGCCTATTTATGTCTAAGAAGTCTCTCTAATGAAGTTATATGTTGAGTATACCTTATTAAATTGTTTCATTTTATTTTGACCATCTTTAGATCTACTTGATTTAATTCCCTCAAATAAATGATGTTTGACCAATTCAAATTATACTCAGATAAAATTAATAAAATAAATATTAGGAATTGAGTCTTTGTTGGGGCTAATGGCAGGCTCTGGGTGGGCTCACTCCAAGGAGTAATTCCAGAACTTCTGCTGCCAGTGTTTTTGTCCCCACAGTGAGCTACACTCACCCCCTGCCTCTACAGGAGACCCTCCAACACTAGCAGGAAATTCCAAGAGGCTGTGGAAACACCTCCTATTTAGCTACTGCTGATTGGAAATCTGGAACCCTCACAAAGTTCTCTGAAGTCCTTGGCAGGAAAACAAAAAAGCCGTTTAAAATCAAGATACATCAGAAATACATCTACACGTGAAACAACTCCTACAGAACACCTACTGAACACTGGCAGAAGACCTCAGACCTCCCAAAAGGCAAGAAAGTCCCAACGTACCTGGGTAGGGAAAAAGAAAAAAGAATAAACAGAGACAAAAGAATAGGGACGGGACCTGCACCAGTGGGAGGGAGCCATGAAGGAAGAAAGGTTTCCACACACTAGAAGACCCTTCATGGGCTGAGACTGCAGGTGGCAGAGGGGGGGAGCTTCAGAGCCACAGAGGAGAGCACAGCAACAGGGCTGCAGAGGGCAAAGCAGAGAGATTTCTTCAGGGAGGATTGGTGCTGACCAGCACTCACCATCCCAAGAGGCTTTTCTGCTCACCCGCTGGGGTAGGCGGGGCTGGGAGCTGAGGCTAGGGCTTTGGTTGGAGCACAGGGAAAGGACTGGTAGCATGAACACAGCCTGAAGGGGTTAGTGCAACATGGCTAGCCGAGAGGGAGTCCGGGAAAAAGTCTGGAGCTGCCAAAGAGACAAGAGACTTTTCCTTCCCTATTTGTTTCCTGGTGCACGAGGAGAGGGGATTAAGAGTGCTGCTTAAAGGAGCTCCAGAGATGGGCATGAGCCACAGTTAACAGCATGGACCACAGAGACGGGCATGAGTACCTAAGCCTGCTGCTGCTGCCACCAAGAAGCCTATGTGTGAGCACAGGTCACTCTTCACACATTCCTTCCAGGGAGGCTGTGCAGCCCACCACTGCCAGGGTCCCTAGATCCAGGGACAACTTCCCCGGGAGAACACACAGTGTGCCTCAGGCTGGTACAACATCAGGCCACCCTCTGCCACTGCAGGCTCACCCCACAAACCATAACCATACCTCCCCACAGACTGAGTGAGCCAGAGCCCGTAAATCAGCTACTCCTTTAACCCTGCCCCGTATGAAAGGAGAGACACCCTCCAGCGAAATACATGCAGAGGCGGGGGCAAATCCAAAGCTGAACACCAGGAGCTGTGTGAACAAGGAAGAGAAAGGGAAACCTCTCCCAGCAGCCTCAGGAGCAGTAGATTAAATCTCCACAATCAACTTGATGTACCCTACATCTGTGGAATACCTGAATAGACAATGAATCATCCCAAATTGAGGAGGTGGACTTTGAGAGCAAGATTTATTATTTTTCCTGCTTTTCCTCTTTTTGTGAGTGTGTATGTGTATGCTTCTATGTGAGATTTTGTCTGTATAGCTTTGCTTTAACCATTTGTCCTAGGGTTCTATCTGTCTATTTTTTTGTTTTTTAACTTTATAAAAATTATTATTCTTAATGAATTTTTTTTGATTTTAATAACTATTTTCTTTTACCTTACTTAACTTTATTTGCTTTTATCCTCTCTCTTTCTTTAATTCTACTATTTGTTCCTTTTATTCTGAGCTGTGTGGATGAAAGGCTCTTCGTGCTGCAGCCAGGAGTCAGTGCTGTGTCTCTGAGTTGGGAGAGCCAACTTCAGGACACTGGTCCACAAGAGACCTCTGAGCTCCATGTAATATCAAACGGTGAAAATCTCCCAGAGATCTCCATCTCAACACCAACACCCAGTTCCACTCAACGACCAGCAAGCTACAGTGCTGGATAAGCTATGCCAAACAACTAGCAAGACAGGAGCACAACACCACCCATTAGCAGAGAGGCTGCCTAAAATCATAAAAAGTCCACAGACACCCTAAAACACACCACCAGATATGGAACTGCCCACCAGAAAGACAAGATGCAGCCGCCACTACCAGAACATAGGCATTAGTCCCCTCCACCAGGAAGCCTACACAACCCACTGACCCAGCTTTACTCACTGGGGACAGACACCAAAAACAATGGGAGCTACAAACATGCAACCTGCAAAAAGGAAACCCCAAACACAGTAAGATAAGAAAAATAAAAAGACAGAAAACCACACGGCAGATGAAGGAACAAGATAAAAACCCACCAGACCTAAGAAATGAAGAGGAAATAGGCAGTCTACCTGAAAAAGGATTCAGAATAATTATAGTAAAGATGATTCAAAATCTTGGAAATAAAATAGAGAAAAAGCAAGAAACATTTAACAAGGACATCGAAGAACTAAAGAGGAAACAAGCAATGGTGAACAACACAATAAATGAAATTAAAAATACTCTACAAGGGATCAATAGCAGAATAACTGAGGCAGAGGAACGGATAAGTGACCTGGAGGATAAAATAATGGAAATAACTACTGCAGAGCAGAATAAAGAAATAAGAATAAAAAGAAGTGAGGACACTCTCAGAGACCTCTGGGACAACATTAAATGCACCAACATTCGAATTATAGGGGCTCCAGAAGAAGAGAAAAAGAAAGGGACTGAGAAAATATTTGAAGGGATTATGGTTGAAAACTTCCCGAATATGGGAAAGGAAATAGTTAATCAAGTCTAGAAATCACAGAGAGTCCCAAACAAGATAAATCCAAGGAGAAACATGCCAAGACACATATTAATCAAACTGTCAAAAATTAAATACAAACACATATTAAAAGCAACAAGGGAAAAACTACCAGTAACACACAAGGGAATCCACTTAAGGTTAACAGCTGAGCTTTCAGCAGAAACTCTGCAAGCCAGAACGGACTGGCAGGACATATTTAAAATGATGAAGGAGTGAATCCCACAAACAAGATTACTCTACACAGAAAGGATCTGATTCAGATTTGCTGGAGAAATTAAAACCTTTACAAAAAAGCAAAACCTGAGAGAGTTCAGCACCACCAAAGAAGCTTTACAACAAATGCTAAAGGATCTTCTCTAGGCAAGAAACACAAGAGAAGGAAAAGACCTATAATAACAATCTGAAAACAGTTACGAAAATGAGAATAGGAACATACATATCAATAATTACCTTAAATGTAAACGGATTAAATACTCCTACCAAAAGACACAGACTGGCTGAATGGATACAAAAACATGACCCATATATATGCTGTCTACAAGACATCCACTTCAGACCTAGAGACACATACAGATTGAAACTGAGGGGTTAGAAAAACATATTCCATAAAAATGGAAGCCAAAATAAACCTGGATTAGCAATTCTCATATGAGACAAAAGAGGCATTAAACTAAAGACTATTAGAAGAGAAAAAGAAGGACACTACATAATGATCAAGGGATCAATCCAAGAAGATATAACAATTGTAAATATTTATGCACCCAACAAAGGAGGACCTCAATACATAAGACAAATACTAACAGCCATAAGAGTGGAAATTGACAGTAACACATTCATAGTAGGAGATTTTAACACCCCATTTCCACCAAGGGACAGATCATCCAAAATGAAAATAAATAAGGAAACACAAGCTTTAAATGATACATTAAACAAGATGGACTTAATTGATACTTACAGAACATTCCATCTAAAAACAACAGAATGCACATTTTTCTCAAGTGCTCATAGAAAATTCTCCAGGATAGATCATATCTTGGGTCACAAATCAAGTCTTGGTAAATTTAAGAAAATTGAAACTGTATCAAGTATCTTTTCCGACCACAACGCTATGAGACTAGATATCAGTTACATGAAAAGATCTGTAAAAACTACAAACACAGGGAGGCTAAACAGTATACTACTTAATAATGAAGTGATCACTGAAGAAATCAAAGAGGAAATAAAAAAATACCTAGAAACAAATGACAATGGAGATACGACGACCCAAAATTGATAGGATGCAGCAAAAGCAGTTCTAAGAGCAAGACAATCCTACCTTAAGAAGGAGTAAACATCTCGAATAAACAACCTAAACTTGCAACTAAAGCAATCAGAGAAAGAAGAACAAAAAAACCCAAAGTTAGCAGAAGGAAATAAATCATAAAAATCAGATCAGAAATAAATGAAAAAGAAATGAGGGAAACGATAGCAAAGGTCAATAAAATTAAAAGCTGGTTCTTTGCGAAGACAAACAAAATTGATAAACCATTAGTCATATTCATCAAGAAAAAATGGGAGAACACTCAAATCAATAGAATTAAAAAAGAAAAAGCAGAAGTAACGACTGACACTGCAGAAATACAAAAGATCATGAGAGATTACTACAAGCAAATCTATGCCAATAAAATGGACAACCTGGAAGAAATGGACAAATTCTTACTAATGCACAACCTTCGAAAACTGAATCAGGAAAAAATAGAAAATATGAACAGACCAATCTCAAGCACTGAAATTGAAAATGTGATTAAAAATCTTCAAAAAACAAAATCTCAGGACCTGATGGCTTCACAGGCGAATTCTATCAAACATTTAGAGAAGAGCTAACGCCTATCCTTCACAAACTTCCAAAATATAGCACATGGAGGATCACTCCCAAACTCATTCTAAGAGGCCACCATCACCCTGATACCAAAACCAGACAAGGATGTCACAAAGAAAGTAAAGTACAGGCAAATAACACTGATGAATATAGATGTAAAAATCCTCAACAAAATACTAGCAAACGGAATCCAACAGCACATTAACAGGATCATACACCATGATCAAGTGAGGTTTTTTCCAGGAATACAAGGAATCTTCAATATAGACAAATTAGTCAATGTGATACACCATATTAACAAATTGAAGGAGGAAAACCATATGGTCATCTCAATAGATGCAGAGAAGGCTTTCAACAAAATTCAACACCCATTTATGATAAAAACCCTGCAGAAAGTAGGCATAGAGGGAACTTTCCTCAACATAATAAAGGCCATATATGACAAATCCACAGCCAATATCGTCCTCAATTGAAAAACTGAAAACAGTTCCACTAAGATCAAGAACAAGACAAGGTTGCCCACTCTCACCACTCTTATTCAACATAGTTCTGGAAGTTTCAGCCAGAGCAATCACAGAAGAAAATGAAATAAATGGAATCCAAATCAAAAAAGCAGAAGTAAAGCTGTCACTGTTTGCAGATGACATGATACTATACATAGAGCATCCTAAGATGCTATCAGAAAACTCCTAGAAGTAATCAATGAATTTGTTAAAGTAGCAGGATACAAAATTAATGCACAGAAATCTCTGGCATTCCTATACACTAATGATGAAAAATCTGAAAGTGAAATCCAGAAAACACTGCCATTTACCATTGCAACAAAAATAATAAAATATCTAGAGATAAACCTACCTAAGCAGACAAAAGACCTGTATGCAGAAAATTATAAGACATTGATGAAAGAAATTAAAGATGATTCAAATAGATGGAGAGATATAACATGTTCTTGGATGGGAAGAATTAACATTGTGAAAATGACTCTACTACCCAAAGCAATCTACAGATTCAATGCAATCCCTATCAAACTACCACTGGCAGTTTTTACAGAACTAGAACAAAAAATTTCACAATTTGTATAGAAACACAAAATACCCTGAGGAGACAAAGCAATCTTGAGAACAAAAAAACGGAGCTGGAGGAATCAGGCTCCCTGACTTCATACTATACTACAAAGCTACAGTAATCAAGACAGTATGGTACTGGCACAAAAACAGAAAGATAGATCAATGGACAGGATAGAGTCCAGAGAAAAAGCCACGCACATATTGTCACCTAATCTTTAATAAAGGGGGCAGGAATGTACAGTGGAGAAAGGCAGCCTCCTCAATAAGTGGTGCTGGGAAAACTAGACAGGTACATGTAAATGTATGAAATTAGATAATTCCCTAACACCATACACAAAAATAAGCTCAAAATGTATTAAAGATCTAAATGTAAGGCCAGAATCTGTCAAACACTTACAGTAAAACATAGGCAGAACACTCTATGACATAAATCACAGCAAGATCCTTTCTGACCCACCTCCTAGAGTAATGGAAATAAAAACAAAAATAAACAAATGGGACATAATGAAACTTCAAATCTTTTGCACAGCAAAGGAAACCATAAGCAAGACCAAATGACAACCCTCAGAAGGGGAGAAAATATTTGCAAATGTACCAACTGACAAAGGATTAATCTCCAAAATTTATAAGCAACTCATTAGCTCAATAACAAAAAACAAACAACCCATTCCAAAAATGGGCAGAAGACCGAAGTAGACATTTCTCCAAAGAAGATATACAGACTGCTAACAAACACATGAAAGAATGCTCAACATCATTAATCAATAGAGAAATGCAAATCAAAACTACAATGAGATATCGTCTCACACCAGTCAGAATGGCCATTATCAATAAACCTAGAAACAATAAATGCTGGAGAGGGTGTGGAGAAAAGGGAACACTCTTGCACTGCTGGTGTGAATGTGAATTGGTACAGCCACTATGGAGAACAGTATGGAGGTTCCTTAAAAACTACAAATAGAACTACCATATGACTCAGTAATCCCACTACTGGGCATATACCCTGAGAAAACCATAATTCAAAAAGCGTCATGTACCAAAATGTTCATTGCAGCTCTATTTACAATAGCCAGGAGATGGAAACAACCTAAGTGTCCATCATCGGGTGAATAGATAAAGAAGATATGACAAATATATACAATGGAATATTAGTCAACCATAAAAATAAACGAAATTGAGCTATTTGCAATTAGGTGGATGGACCTAGGGTCTGTCATACAGAGTGAAGTAAGTCAGAAAGAGAAATACAAATACCGTATGCTAACACATATATATGCAATTTAAGAAAAAATATGTCATGAAGAACCTAGTGTTAAGACAGGAATAAAGACAGAGACCTACTAGAGAATGGGCTTAAGGATATGGGGAGGGGGAAAGGTAAGCTTTGATAAAGTTAGAGAGTGGCATGGACGTATATACAGTACCAACATAAAATAGACAGCTAGTGGGAAGCAGCTGCATAGCACAGGGATATCAGCTCGGTGCTTTGTGACCACCTAGAGTGGTGACATAGGTAGGGTGGGAGGGAGGGCGATGCAAGAGGGAAGAGATATGGGAACATATGTATATGTATAACTGATTCTCTTTGTTATAAAGCATAAACTAACACACCACTGTAAAGCAATTATACTCCAATAAAAATGTAAAAAAAATATGTATAAGGAATTGAGATTTGGAAATGTTAATACGTGAACTTTTAAAGTAGTAAAGTATTTTGTAGTCGTATGCTTCAGATTAGAGATTCTCAAACTCTATTTTGTGTAAGTATAAACTATGTATGTTACTTTTTCAAAACTCCAGGGAATCATCCCAAAAGGTTTTTATTCATGAGACTCAACAAAACATGCATTCTTATGAAGCACTCCACGTGATTCTGATGCAAATGGTAAATCAGCTGAACAGAGAAGCACACCTAAATAAATAGTCCTAAGGAACTCATTCTGAATATTAAGGACATAAGTATAAAACCTCTGCAGTAAAACAGAGAGTAAGGTATTTGCTTAAAATTTATACTAAATATATGGGTAGTTTTGAGAAAGACGCATATATTTCCTCTCTCAGAAATATATATCTATGTCAATGGTGTTATAACAGTGGTGCTATTACTTTCTAAGACGCGTGTTACTAGGAAAAAAAGTTTAAGAAGCATAGCCATTTGTCCTTTAAAGGAAATAAAAAAAAGAATACATGGAGATTTGAAGTGAACCTCCTAAATTAAGACTTATATAATGTCCATAGGCTTACTTATATTGAAAATGTACAATAATTACCTGTGACACTTGTTAGAAGCACAGTCTTTATCCCACCATCAATAGTTTTGATCTAGTAACTCTCTGGCCAGACAAAGGACTTGCATTTTATAATTCCATCCTATAATGTGGTCCTCATTCAATTGATTTGTGCAACTCACTCTGAGAACACTGTTCAGAGTAATAAGACTGCAAATGAGAAAATTATCCATAAAATACAGCTGGTTTGAATTTTACCAGAATAACATTAAGACTGCTTCCAAACCAAGATGTTAATTCATCGTTTGAATGGAAAGGAGCACACCTTATACAGTCTAAGTTAATGTTCTTTTGGTTTCAAGTAATTCAAAGTCAATCAATATATTTGAACAAAAATAAGGTTTACTATAATTAAACAAGGTATCTTACAGTACCTAAGGGAAGAAAAACAGCCAGAACTTACTAGGAAATCAGGAGTTATGGTCTGAATTTCTCATTCTTTCTCTTTGGAGCTGCAAAATTTCACATCCTAATATCAGTTTCCATATTCACTTCTTATTTTTCTCTTCCTCAAAATAAGCTTTGCCTTTCTGTCTACATGAGTGAGTTGAAAAATATCCATTTGCACCTCCTGTGTTGTCAATTATTTTCTTTCTTCAAGTTTTATGCTTTTAACGATGATTTTTATTGCAGATATAATTTTAAAATATGTTTTAGTTTATATTTTGACACCATTTAAGTCAAGTGTTTCCACAAACCTTCAGCCAGGACAGTCACATTTGTTTTTTAAAAAAACATTTATTTAGAAATAAAAATGCTCTTGGCACTCCTAAATTTATGGAAAAATATAAGACAACATGGAGTCAAAGCAATAATATTGAGTAGGAATAGAGGCAAGCAACAAAATTAGAAACATGTTCTTGAGTCCTCTTATGAAGTGAAATGAGACAACACAAGGAAGGTCATATTTGAAAAGAGGTTTAAAAGGACAAGTATGGGCCTTTCAAACAGAAAAAGCAGAAGAATATCTGAGGAAGAGTGGAGAAAAGATATACAGTCAAGTGGATATGAAATATAGTTTTTGAGGGGAAAGGTAAATTTAGTGTTATGGAAAAGGCATGAGGTGCAAATCAGAGAATGGCAAGAAAACTTGTTAGACAAGAAGCCAAAAACTTGATCATGAATCTATTAATACATGGATCACAAAAATCATATATATTAGTCACCATAATATGTTTTCACATATTGTTTTTATTTATACTTTCCTGATGTAGCACAATCTTCCTCATGGTAACTCACTTCCTTATTCTTAGTCAAATATTGGATGAATGTTCTTTGAAACCAAGCTCAGGTATGTGATTCAATCTTGGTCAATTAGAGCAAAATATTTGCTAAATCACAGGGACTGGTTCAGAGATTGTACCATTACATACTTAAAGCAAATTACATTTTTTATCTGTCAATGTTTGGAAAGAGATTGGCAGCTCACTCAACTATCAGTATTCTGCCATGTGTGGAAATGTCTCATTCCTAGAAAATGACAATGATTTTTGTAAAAGAAGATGTGTGCCAAAAGTAGTTATAATTTTTCTCTGCAGAAAGATAAAACGACCTTAGTCCCAAAAATTTGTTCTAAAAATGATTCCATAAATAAAATATCTTGCATACAATTATAAATAAACATGCATACAAGGAGACAACAAAATATGAGTCAAGAACAACAGGTAATAAAAAGAAAAAGCTATAAAAGGAGACTCACAAAGAATCAAAGTATCAAATTAAGTAACCAAAGACTTCAAATTATGCTGCCAATGATCAAACAGGTAAAAGAAAAATTGAGAATTTTGGCTGAGAACTGGAAATCATGGGAAAAAACACATTGAAATTATAGAACTCAAAAATAAAATATCCAGGAGATTTTTGCAAAGTGGTGTCAAAGATAGTAGATTTATCCTCCTTCTGGAATGACCAAAGGAAAAAAAAAGAAAGAAGGAAAAAAGAAAGAAAGAAAGAAAGAAAGAAAGAAAGAAAGAAAGAAAGAAAGAAAGAAAGAAAGAAAGAAGGAAAGAAAGAAGGAAAGAAAGAAAAAAGGAAATATTAAAATGATCTTCAAGATATGAGACAGACAATACAAAACAGCACTTCCTGAGAGACAGAAAACAAATAAGATGAACACAACAATGACCTTAATTTACAGCCTTAATAGATTTTCTAGGTGGATGGAAGAGAGAAGATAGTAACACCACAGTAGCTAGACTTTGCAGAGCAGGGTCAGAGAGAGAACTCTGGAGAGCTGCAGAAAATCTCCCATCTCTGAGCACTGATTAATCCCTGTATGTGAGGAAATTACACAAAGCCAGGGAAGATATTGCTTATATCACCTCTTTCTCTGTATGAATGCAATCTCAGCCAACACGACACTCCTTCCACAGGCTCAAGGCACCAGCACAAGCAGCCACTGCTACCATTGCCACATGTTCCGGGAGTGGGCACCAGCCACTGCATCTGCATGCCCCGTATCAGGGGGATAACAACCAGCACATGCTGAGGAAGGAGGCACAGGTATCCATACTAAAAATGGCCCTTGCACCAAAATTATTAAACCCACATGAGCTACACAATGATGCTTACACATAAAAATAACATTCCAAACCACAGTACTAATCATTTCTCCTAAACTTACAGAATAAGAGAATACAAGTAAAATGAAGAGCAGAGGAAACCTTACAGTTAAAAGACCAAGGAAATTCCCCTGAAAGAACAATGAAACAGACCGCTTCAGTCTAATAGATACCAAGTTCAAAAAGGAGATAATGAAAGTACTGAAGGAATTAAGAAAGGCTATCAATAGAAATGCAGATTATTGTAAAAAAGAGCTAGAAACTAGTAGGAGGAGCCAAGAAAAAAATGGAAAATTCATTTGCAAAGACAAAAGCTGAGCTAAAGGCAATGAAGAACAGAATGAATAATGCAGAGGAACAAATAAGTAATCTGGAAGACAGAATAATAAAAATCACCCAATCAGAACAGCAGACAGAAATCAAAATGAAAAAACAAAAAGAAAGCTATGGGATAATATAAAGTGTGCCAATATACACATAATAGGAATTCCAGAAGGAGAAGAAAGATGTGTCAAAAATGTATTTGAGAAATTATGGCTGAAATCTTCCCAAGTCTAAAGAAGGAAACAAATATCCAGGTACAGGAAGCACAGAGGGTCCCAAACAAGATGAACCTAAACAGACCTACATATTATAATTAAAATGGCAGGGTATATTATAATTAAACTGGCAAAACTTAAAGAGCAGATTCTACAGTCAGCAGAGAGATACAAAGAGTTAATTACAAGTGAATCCCCCCCCCCCATAAGGCTATCAGCTGATTTCTCTACAGAAACATTGAAGGAGAGAAGAGTGTGGTGAAATATATTCAAAGTCCTGAAAGGAAAGAATCTTCAACCTAGAATACTTAGCAAGATTATCATTTGGAATAGAGAGTTAAAGAATTTCTCAGACAAGCAAAAACTAAAAGAATACAGCAATACTAAACCTATCCTAAAAGAAATATTGAAAATTCTCCAAATAGAAAAGATGCAAGAAGCTATAGTAAAGAGAAAATCACAATTGGAAATTAAATCCCTTAAGTAAGCCAGTATACAGATTAAAAAAAAAAAAAATTCAGGGACTTCCCTGGTGGCACAGTGGTTAAGAATCCCTGCCACTGCAGGGGACATGGGTTTGATCCCTTGTCTGAGAAGATCCCACATGCTGTGGAGCAACTAAGCCAGCACACCACAATTACTGAGCCCATGAGTCACAACTATAGCCTGTGCTCCACAACAAGAGAAGTCACCGCAATGAGAAGCCCGGGCACTGCAATGAAAAGTAACCCCCACTTGCTACAACTAGGGAAAGCCAATGTGCAGCAACACAGACTCAATGCAGCCAAAAGTTAATCAATAAATTTATTTTAAACAAGAAGAAAAAAATATTTTTGTTAAAGCAATGCTAACTACAATGAACACCCCCCCAAAAAAATTGTGTGTGAAAGGGATGATAACTACAATGGACAGCAATAATAAATACATCTTTATGTTTATAACTTCATAAACAAAAAGATGTAAAAGAGAACATCAAAATCATAAAATGTGGGGGATGAGGGTAAGAAAATGTAGATTCCTTTTTTAGAATGTGCTTAAGCCCATATGACTACCAGTCTAAAGCAAGTAGGCATAGAAAGGAGATAACACACTTGAAAAACATGGTAACCACAAGTCAAAAAAATACAATAGATTCACAAAAACCAAAAAGAAGATTAACACAAGCATAACATAAAAGTAAATCATCAAACTACAAAAATAAAAAGAAAGAAACAAAGAAGAAACAGAGAATCAACTAGTATGTAAGGTTTAAATGGCAATAAATACTTATCAATAATTACCTTAAATGTCAATGGACTAAATGCTCCAAGCAAAAGACATGGAGAAGCAGAGTGGATAAAAAAACAAGAGTCTACATGCCTAAAGTTGGTGGCCTACAAGAGACCCACTTTAAGGCAAAGGACACACATAGAATTAAAATTGAGTGGATGGCAAAATATACTTAATGAAAATGATGAGAAAGCAGGGATAACAATATTCATATAAGACAAAGTAGACTTTAAAATAAAAGCCATAAAGAAATATAAAGATGTAAGTAGGGTGTTAAACACCCCTACTATTATTGTGTTACTGTTGATTTCTCTTTTTATGGATGTTAGCACTTGCCTTGTATATTGAGGTGCTTCTATGTTGGGTGTGTATATATTTACAGTTGTTATATCTTCTAGGATTGATCCCTTGGTCATTATGTACTGCCCTTCTTTGTCTCTTCTAACATTATTTTAAAGTCTATTTTGTCTGATATGAGTATTGCTAACTCCAGCTTTCTTTTGATTTCCATTCGCATTAAATACCTTTTCCCATCCCCTCATTTTCAATCTGTGTCCCTAGATCTGAAATGGGTCTCTTGTAGACAGCATATACACTACTCGTGATTTTGTATTTAGTCAGCCAATCTATGTCTTTTAGGAGTATTTAATTCATTTACATTTAAGATAACTACCAGTCCGTATGTTCTTATTGCCATTTTGTTAATTGTTTTGGGGGCTTTTGTAGGTCTTTATTCTTCCTTTCCTCTTTTGTTCTGTTCTCTTATGATTTAATAACTATCTTTTGTGTTGTGCTTGGACTGCTTTTTCTTTTCTGTGTGTATATCTATTGTAGATTTTTGGTTTGAAGTTACCATGAGATTTTGATATAGTAGTCTGTATATATATAATTTTTTAAGTTGCTGGTCTCTTAATTTCAAATGCATTTCCAATATCCTGCATTTGTACTTTCCTCTTCTCACAATTGCTTGTTTTGATATCATATGTGTGTGTGTATGGTTTCCTACATTTACCATATGTTTGCCTTTATGGGTGAGCTTTCCCATTCATAATTTTCTTGCTTATATTTGTGACCTTTACTTTTCTGCTTAGAGAAGTTCCTTTAGCATTTTTTGTAAAGCTGGTTTGGTGGTGCTGAATTCTCTTAGGTTTTTCTTGTCTGTAAAGTTTTTGACTTCTCCGTCAAATCTGAATGAGATCCTTGCTGGTTAGAATGTTCTTGGTTGTAGGTTTTTCCTTTTCATCACTTTAAATATATTGTGCTACTCCCTTCTGGCCTGCAGAGTTTCTGCTGAAAAATCAGCTGATAACCTTATGGGAATTCCCTTGTATGTTATTCATCGCTATTCCCTTGTTGCTTTTAATATTTTCTCTTTGTATTTAATTTTTGTCAATTTGATTCATGTGCATCTCAGAGTGTTACTCCATGGATTTATCCTTTATGGGACTCTGCACTTCCTAGACTTGGATGACTAATTCCTTTGCCACATTAGGGAAGTTTTCAGCTATTATCTCTTCAAATATTTTCTCTGGTTCTTTCTCTCTCTTCTCATTCTGGGAACCCTATAATGAAAATATTGGTGCTTATAATGTTGTCCCAGGGGTCTCTTAAACTGTCTAACTTTTTTTTATTCGTTTTTTCTTTATTCTGTTCTGTGGTATTGATTTCCACCATTCTGTCTTCCAGCTCACTTATTCATTCTTCTGCCTCATTTATTCTGCTATTTATTCCTTCTAGTTTTTTTTTTTTTTTTCATTTCAGTTATCGTATGGTTCATCTCTGTGTTTTCATTCTTTATATCTTCTAGCTCTTTGTTAAATGTTGCTTGTATCTTCTTGGCCTCTGCCTCCATTCTTTTTCTGAAACCCTGGATCATCTTTACTATTATTACCCTGAACACTTCTTGGGTAGGTTGGCTATCTCCACTTCACTTAGTTGTTCTTCTAGGGTTTTTTCTTGTTCCACCATCTGAAACATATTCTTCTACTGTCTCATTTTGTCTAACGTTCTGTGTTTGTTGTCCCACAGGCTGAAGGATTGTAGTTCCTCTTGCTTATGCTGTCTGCCTCCTAGTGTGTGAGGCTGGTCTAAGAGGCCTGTGCAGGCTTTCTGGTGGGAGGGACTGGTGGGTGGAGTTGGGTCTTGTCCCTCTGGTGGGCAGGGCCATGTCAAGGGGTGTGTTTAGTGGTGGCTGTGGGATCAGGAAGACTTTAAGTAGCCTCTCTGCTGATGGGTGGGATGGTATTCCCAGCTCTGTTGGTTGTTTGGCCTGAGGCATCCCAGCACTTGACCCTACAGGCTGTTGGGTGGGGCCAGGTCTTGGTGTCAAAATGGCAGCTTCCAGGAAAGTTCACATCAATGAATATTCCCCAGTACCTATGCCACCAGTGTCCTTGTTCACACAGTGAGCCACAGCTGTCCCCAGCCTCCCCAGGAGACCCTCCAAGACCAGCAGGTATGTCTGGCCTGAGCTCCTATGAATTCACTGCTCTTCCCCCGTGTTGTGGTGTGCATGAGATCTTCTGTGTGCCCTCCAAGAGTGGAGTTTCTGTTTCCCCCAGTCCTGTGGAGTTCCTGTGATCAAGCTCCATGTCCTTCACTGCCAAATGCTATGGGGGCTCATCCTCCCAATGCCAAGCCCCCAGACTTTGGAGCCTGACATGGGGCAAAGGACTTTTACTCCTGTGGGAAGTATTATTTCCTGTGTGATATAATTATTTTCCTGTTTGTGAGTTGCCTACCTGACAGGTAGGAGATTTAACTGTTTCACAAATGTGTCCACTCTACCATCTCATTGTGTTTTCTTCTTTGTCTTTGGATGTAGAACAACTTTTTGGTAGGTTCCAGGTCTCTTTGTTGATGGTTGTTCAGCAGTTAGTTGTAATTTTGGTGTTTTCTTGAGAAGATTTGAACTCAAGTCCTTCTACTCTACCATCATGTCTCCCTCTCATTCCATGATTAACATTTAAATTTGTGAACTTGGAGTAGGTAGATTGTTCTCCATAATGCATGTGGGCTTTGTCCAATTAGTTGAAGTTCTTAATAGAACAAAAGCAAAAAATAACATCTTAAAGCAAGGAGGAATTCTCCAACAGACTCCCTTCAGACTTTATTTGGCCAGCTGAATTTAGGACAGAAACTGCACCATTGACTCTTGTGAATCTCAAGCCTCCTGCTTCACACTGAAGAATTTGGAGCGCTAACCTCCATAATCATATGAACTAATTATTTATGATAAATCTCTTTCCGTATATGTCCACATACTATTGGTTCTGTTTTGTTGTAAAACCCTGACTAATACAAATGTCTTTAAAATATACTGTGAGATAAATAAATAATTTGGAAAAATAGGTAGGATGATGACAATTCTGTTTGCTTTAGTTCTTTAGCAAAAGAACAATAAGACAATATATTGAAAGCCTAGACACTATGTAAGTGTGATTGACTTTCTCAGAATCCATGAACTGTACATTAATAGGACCTCACTCCATTTGTAACCTAAAATAAAGCAGCTGACCTGTTTTTATAACCCCATTGTTTTCAAGTAGCCACTGGAGAGATTAACACATATTTACATCTTCTCTAAGTGAGTAAAGTACACTTAAAAAACCAAAAAGATTTTATAAAATGTTAGGAAATTAGTGAGCTATTCATTATCTGACTTATTTTCTCCTTTGGATTTCAAAGAGCAAAGACCTGCATAATTTACATTTTGAGTTGATAATTTGCTTATCTCAGCGATAGGCATGGAATAATGTATCATAATGAGACAGTGTTGAGTTACAGAGTATCAGACATGGTCAAGAGATCCAGCTGAAATACTATGAAATTGTGAAGGAAAGTCAGTGTATTCAGAAATTTACAAATTAATGCCAAACAAAACTGACATTTTCTGGAGAAATAAAATGTTGTTTCTCAAAGACCAATGTTCAACTTTGACTTGAGTAGATCCTTAACAGAATTATAGACTGATTATTTCCCCAGCAATCTTTAGGCATTGAGATTATTTACATTGTCACTCAGTTATTATGATCCCAGTGTAAGGCTTCATTGTCACTCATTATCAAAACATAAAGTATTATATTTTTATGTTAACAAAACCTTAATGTTTACTATCAGTAATCCAATCTTAAAATATGTCTTTTAGATGCATAAGCATCTACAGCTAATATAGAAAACTTACGTTTTTCATTTTTTTTTTGAACAATCAGTGAAGTTTTCTGAACAATCAGTGCATTCAATTCCTTCCTCAGTATCTTCCAACTGTAATTATTTTGATAGCATCGAGTGGGCTGGTAATATGAAAATGTCTTTATAGAATATTATTAATGACTTTGCTTAGTTACATGGAGTCACATCATTGAATTTTATAGTCTTCACCAAAATTTAAATTTGTAATATCAGCATTGGTAATATTTTTCTATATGCCTTATAGATTTGTCAATTTATCACTTTCTGGAAGACTCTTGTAGCTCATAAATTTAAGTAATTAGCCACATGGTTATTATTAATTTTAACAAAACAAAAGAGGTTTATTATGTATTCATGATTTGAAAATACTTCTTGACATTTTCTTCTTAATTTAATTTAATTTATTTATTTTTAATCTATACATGGGTACCTGACTTTCTTTATTTGCAAAAAAGAGAGGAAGAACTATAAAAGAAAGGAGTTTGATGATATTGTTTGCAATCTCTTCTAACAAATGTTTTCTTTCCATTAAGGTTGTTACAAGGTAATATGACACACACTGAAGTCATATTTGAAAAAGGAAATAATGTAACAATGTATAATATCATCGACTTATAGTTTAAATATTAAGATGAGAATTTGGACTCAGGTTGGAAAGTTGATGTTGGAACAAGTTAAGAATTTGGGGGCTATTTGGATGAAATGCATATATTTTGTATTCTGTAAGACACATGAATTTGAGAGAAGACAGAGGTGGAAAGTTTTATGTTGAATGTGTCCCCCCAAATTTCATATTTTGAAACTTAATCCCCAATGTGATGGTATTTGGAGGTGGGGTCTTTGGGGTGATTAAGTCATGCAGGTTGAGTCTTCATGAATGAGACTACTGACCTTATAAGAGAGATTCCAGACAGCTCTCTTGCACTTTCAGCCACATGAAGACACAGTGAGAAGATGAAAAGATGGCTGGTTATGAACTCACCAAACACTGAATCTGTTGGAGCCTTGATCTTGGACTTCCCAGCCTCCAGACTGTGAGAAATAAATATGTATTGTTCATAAGCCACCACGGGTACGGTATTCTGTTATAGCAGTCTGAACTGACTAAGCATTTTTTAAAAAGCTATAACAAATTGCAATTCCCAAATAATTTGCTATCCATTGTATTGATAGTTCTTCATTGTCAAAGGCATACAAACTCTATATGACCTGCATAAAAAGCAATTATTTAAGAATGACATTTATAGATAATCAGGAAATTATGTTTAAGTACTTACATTCTACAGTGAGAGCATGTTACTTATTCATAGATGATTTACTGCAATTTAATTTTATTAAAGGGAAGTTGATGGGATTTGCAGCTAAGGCATAAGACATTTTATTTTTTCCCATTTAAATTAGAAATAGGCTCCTATTACTGTGATGCTTGGAAGAAAATTCCTTTACCTTAAATATGTATTTTCCACTACTTGAATCTTTTAATTTTGCTACTTATCTAATTATTTGCATTGTACCAGTTTCTAAATGTCTATAGTATTTTCACAAAGTAAAGATTTCTATTTAAAAAGTTGTGAGATTTGCTCAAAAAATAAGCAAGTATTGTTTCTTTCCATTTTGTTATTTCTTGCTAATTAATTTCAACCAATATATGTGATGATACTCAATAATGGATTGATACTGACCAAGACAGTTTTTTCTTTTCTTTTTTTTTTTTTTTTTGTTTGATTTTGCGGTACACGGGCCTCCCACTGTTGTGGCCTCTCCCTTTGTGGAGCACAGGTTCCGAACATGCAGGCTCAGCGGCCGTGGCTCACTGACCCAGCCACTCCGCTGAATGTGGGATCTTCCCGGACCGGGGCACGAACCCGTGTCCCATGCATCGGCAGGCAGACTCTCAACCACTGTGTCACCAGGGAAGACCCCAAGACAGTTTTAATATCCCTTAAGCTTTACTAAACCTTAGACAGGTTTCTTCCTGACTATAGGCCACTGATCTTCCTTTACTTAAAATCTTGTAACTGTGAATTCTTTCTTTTCTTCTTTGAGATGTAAATCTTATACAAGCCAGACATGTTTTTCTCAAGGACCTGGGAGTCATCCTTTTGAAATGTTATCAAAGAAGATATCATCCCTATTTTCCAGCCTCTGTGGGAGCTTAGGAGTCGAACTTTAATAAGCACCAATTATCAAACTCTGATGGACTAATCATTCACCAGCCATCTCTATAAAATCCTCCAGTACTTTTTCACTAGCTCACCCCAGCACTGAAAAACTCTGTTGCCTTTTGCTTCAAAGGAAATGAATTCCATCTGTTACCTCTATTGTAGTAGTCTTAAATACAGTTTAATAAAGTTCTTTGTTTCAACAAGTGTCCATAATAAATTTTTCTTTGGTAATTAATATGATGCAAGGTACATTTACTCACTCTTTAAAAAATTAATAATTTCAAAAATGAGTAAAGTTATACTTAACAAAAGCAAACACTGGACAAAAAATGCCCCCCCCCCTTGTGTTTAGTTCCTGGGAAATATATTTTTATCTGTTTTCACTGCTCTTTCTAAACTCAACTATATTTCTTTACCAGTATGTAAGTCTTGTCAATACAGTTATTAGTTTGTGGTCATTTAATTTGTAAAACCTGTGATTTAGATAAATGATAAACCATAATGTTTTTAAAAAGAAGCTCAAGAGCAAATTTATTTCTGGAAAATCCAATGAGCCTTAAGTGAAGCTGAATACTTTTGGCAAAATATAAAACTATGCACATTGCATTACTAATTGATATCTTTTGACTCCCCTCTCAAAATAGTCAGTAGAATAATCTCCCTATGTTGTAAGAGACACAGAAAATGGACTTTTCCTCTGTGGCCATGGCATGTCCTTGCCATTTCCACTTGTTCCTCTCTACTCCTCTTGATGAAATTCAAATTACCCAAACAATAGCTGGTAATCAGCAAGAACAGTTTATTCATCTCTGTGAAATTTGCATGACCCCTCCTTCCAAATAACACCTTATAAATCATTTCCCTCCCCTTTACCAAGTTAGAGTGCTCTTTAAGAGCCTTCTCATGTGGGTTATTGTTGAATAAAGGCTTATGCTAATAACACTTGACTTGATTTTAATCCACCAAAGGTATTATTGTTTCTTAAATCATTCTTGCACAATTTAATTTGTATATATTACTATATATGTATATATATATAATGATATATATTTGTGCTATATAAATATTATAAATATTACACTATTCTGTTATGAAGATATGTATATATACATGTAACATTGAAGTGTAAAAACTTTTACCTTTGCACACATAAAGAAATGTTATAAAATAAATAATTCTCAACTATATTTCTAAGCTATTTTTTGACACACTAATCTCAAAAGGGATTCTGATCAGATAGGTTTGAAAAATGCTACAGACTGAAGCCCAGGAACCACAGCATTGCCACATTACAGCATATGCTGAGTATGGCACAATTTGTACACCACAGGGACTTCAGCTGAAGAAAACATGTAGTCCTGACCATGAGCAGCTGCATAGAACCATCCCAGGACTGAAAGGCTCCAGCACTCAACCCACCCTATCATCAGAGCAAAGCTCTGAACCAGACACTTCATAAGGATTCATCATTTATATTAGTCTATTAAAAGCTCTAATGCATTCCACTCTTATAGGAACTGTTTAATTCTTTTTGTTGTGGAATTGGCTAGCTGCTTTTATTTTTGTTTTTATTCTAGCTTAGGTTTAAAGTGTTTTGTTTTGTTTTAGTGCTACATATTCTGTGAAAATATTTTGGAAAATTATATTCAAGCACTTTTGAGGGAAATGATCTTGTTATACAAGTTATAATCTTTGTTCATAAGAAAAGGGAGAAAAAGAAGATATAAATAAGAATTCATAAAATGTCTTCAAATATAGGAAAATATTAAATCTGATAATTACTCAAACATACATAGGATTTGGGGTCAACTAGCAAATTTAATCACATTAAGGCAATAGCTGTAGAAAACAGCTGTTGTCTTTTCAATATTCCACTATTTTCTTCTATCTTTGGGTACTGTGTTTTCTTTTTCTTAATGCAGTCTTCTTATATCCCTTCACAGTTCTCCATGCATTCCAGATATTATATAGTTGATAATAGTATATTTATGAGTTGATTTTTTTTTCATTTTCTAAGGAAAAACATTTATTGTTTATAGTTTTTGTCATAAAATTTGTATATTTTAAAATAAGTAGATAACATCTATGTGGAATTATTTAAATATATCAAATTTAATTATAAATGCTATTAGCACAATTATTCTTAACTTACTATTTTTGTTACTAAAATAACAAGCAAACATTCACAAATATTATCTGTATTACAAGATTTTCTAGAGTTCAGTCAAATAAACCTTTTTGATTTAGCTTAAATGGAGAATATATTTCAGTGCCATAAATAATGCTTAAAATGTTCACAGTTCCACTAAGATTGCCATCGAAATAATACATAAAATAGAGTGACTTTCTTTAACAGAACACTTTCAAGTGAAAAATGATTTTAAAATGGAGTAGAGCTAGAGTAGTTATTAAAAGACCTTTAAGCAAAACCACATAGGAAGAACTTATGCTCATGAGTGCTTTGCTGAAATCCTTTCAGTCGTATTGAAGCAAGATTGAATCTATGCTTTTCCAGTTTTGTGTATCAGATATAACATAGCAGGAGGTGAAATGAATTCATCTTTCTGTCTTCAAGTAAACTAAAAGCAATTTTTGTCTTCCCATGTGGTCACTTGAGGTGCTTGTCATGTTCAAGCTAATGATATCAGGCACCCTCAGGTTGTTTAAGTATTCATGAAGTAATTAAGTTCTCATTAACATATAAATAAAAGAAAACTGAAAACAAGTTTAGCAGGCACCTAACATCTGTTCTAATGCTTTTAAGTATTAAAATGTGACATACACAGAAGGAAAAGTGCATTCTGTTCTGGGAAGCATTTTGCATAGATTATTTATAGAAACTGTAATTAAACTGATTTGGCATATTAAAAAATGTTAACAGCAGAACATTATTTAGATAGTTTGTTGGTCTCTGTCAGAGGAATTAAAAATAGGTATGGGAAAAGTAAAATTAGGTTTTGTTTGTTTTACATTTCTGATAAAATTATACAAATAATTGAAATTTATTTCCATTCTGAAATAAGATGGTTAAAGTTCAGTCTATACAAGCATCCATCCAATTTTGCAGATGCAAGCAAAAATCCCTTTCATTGTAAATTATAAAATGGTTTCAGTGCTTGTCCAGTGCTGCCCCAGAATCATACCCCTGCTCCTCCCTCAAAAAGAAATGAATTACTCTTATCTAAGTTTCAGGAAGAAGCTGCTAACAGAAAAAACAAGAACTGCTTAGAACCAACTAGGCTTAAGATGGTGGAAGGTTTGACTTCCAGTAGACCTTGAGCCTCATTACGTGCTCATTGTAATATATCAACATGCTAAGTGACACACCCAACAGCACCATGACAGTTGACAATTGCCATTACAACAACCAGAAAAGGTCATACAAGTACTAAAAACGAGAGTTTCATCAGTTCCAGGTCCAAACCACAGCCCTGTTCTCATATTGGTCATGAATATTCCTCCCATTCTTTCCAGTCCCCACCCTTTTACCTTAATGCTCCTATATATTTGGTGTCTCTGCCCAAATTGGGTTGAAGAGTTGATTGGTGAAATAGGTTCCCCTTCTCCATTCTTTGGTCATTGAATGAAGCTTGTGCTGTTCCAGTCCCAGCATTGGTTTTGTTATTGTCTGTGCAAATCAGATTGGAAAAGAATCTCCCTTGCCTACACAAGGAGTCTCAACCTGGGCTAGGACCCTGTCACAAGTGCAGTTGTCCAACTTGGTAACACAAACATTTCACTTAAACCCATAAGTTTACCTTATTCATATGATTTCCTCATTAGTGCTTTTTATATGTGGATTTGTCAAATGGTAAAATATAATGTATCAAAGAGCATCTTGTCTTTCATTATTAACCATTCCATTTCATGCTATTTTCCACTTACGCAAAATTCTTTCCTGCTATGTTTTATATTTTATAACTACAAATTTTGCAAACTTTTTGCTGTTTCCCAATTTTCCCAATCAAATTTGCCATTCAAATAAAATAAATTCACTTATCTGGAGTTGATAAATCTGTATGTTTAAGTATAAGGACACCACAAAATAAAAATATTACACACAAAGTACAAGTGGAATTGTAGGGGTAGAAAAAGTAATTTACCTTCTACCCGTATTAAATACAAATTAACAAGAGAAAAACAAGCACAAGTTTATTAATACGTGTATCTCATGTATACATTGGAAAGATCCAGGTAAAAATGAGTATCTCTTAGAGGAGTTTGGGCCATGATGGTGGAATAGGAGGACCTGGGGTTCACCTCTCCCCATAAGTGCGTCAAGAATACATCTACAAGTGGAACAACTTGCACAGAGCACCTGCTGAACACTAGCAGAGGGCCTCAAACACATGAAAGGACAAGAAAATATCCCTGCATAACCAGGTAGGATGAAAGAGAGAAAAAGAAGAAAAAGAAAAGAGGAAACAGGGTGGGACCCACACCCCTGGGGGGAGCTGAAGGGGAGGAGTGGTTACCTCATCAGGGGAAAACCCCTCACTGGTAGGGAGATCAGCTGAAATAGAAGGGGAGCTTTGGGGGCTATTGGAGGAAAGTGCAGCAGCCAGTCTATGGCAGGCAGGACAGGGTGAGACTTACACTGATGGTCAATGTCACATCCTTGCATGCCCCAGCCTGAGATGGGTGCCCACCCGTGCTGGCAGGGGCTGGGTGCTGAAACAAGGGGTTTGAAGAGCCGATGCAGGCTTTACAACAACTGTTGGCTGCATGGAGACAGCCTGAAGGGGCAGGGTGAGGAACTCAGCAGGACAGAGACAGCCTGAAGAGATGGGAGTGAGGAGCTCTGCAGGTGGGAATGCTCCTGGAGGAAGTAAGGACTGCCATGGAAGTGAAGGACCATTGCTGAGTGGCATGGGAAGGGTGGGGCCACCATTGCAACCTCTCTCCCCACATGCCAGCTTCTGCCTCCACAGGCACTGGTAGGGGCTCCTGCCAGAGCAAGTGAGAACACCCCAGTCATTGCTGTTTTATCCCACCCCCACTTGATTGAGCATTCCCTCCCCAGTTGGTTACCACCTCCTGCCAGCCCCTACCTCCATGGGCAATACAGGGGGCTCCTGCCACAGCAAGCTTATACACTCCAGTCTTTGCTGCCTTACCCCACTCTCGCCTGAACAAGCCCAGGTACCCCAGTTAGTCTCCACCTCTTGCCTCTCCCACCTAAGTAAGGAAGCTTGCCCCAGTCAGTTGCTGCCCCACCCATTACCATTGAAATGGGCCAATGCACTCCCAGTCACTATTTTCACCCCACCTAGGCAGGCAGCAGATGACTAAGGGTGGCCCACACACAGGTGGGACTGAAACCAAAGCTGAGACTGAAACACTGGGTGAATAAAGAAGAACAGAAATCTCTCCTTGCATCTTAAAAAGCTGCAGACTAAGCCCACACAATTGGCTTGGTAAATCCAGCATCTGTATAATATTAGAATGCACTAGTGCTCCCACAACTGAGATAGGTCTAGATATAGCAGATGTGGAATTTGTGGGCATGTATACACAGGAGTTGGGCCAGATCAGAGTCAGCTGCCCCCACAGTGTACCCAAGGGTACAGAGACCTACCTAGAAATCTTGGAGGGCCTCCTGGGTAGACAGGTTATGGCTGTGGGTCACCATTGGGGCAAGGACATGGATAGTGGAGACCACAAGGAATTTGTTGTTGTGGTGGTGGAGGTTGTTTTATTTTTTATTGTATTTTTTTAAACTTTTAATATATATTTTTCTATTTTTATTTTCTTAATTTTTGTTATTTTTTGTCTTTTTCTTGTTTTTGTTTGTTTTCTTTTCTCTGCTTTTTTTTTATTTTGTTATTTGTTTTTGTTAGTTTTTTTCTTATTGTTTGTTTTGGGTTTTTTGTTTGGTTTGTTTTTCATTTTCTGTGTTGTTTTCCTTTGTTTGGTTTTGTTTTGTTTTTATTGTTTGTTTTGTTTGGCTTTATTATTATTATTATTTTGGCTGAGCCATGCTTCATGTGGGGTCTTGGTTCCCCTGTTGGGGGTTGAGCCTAAGCCCCTGTGGTGGGAGCACTAAGTCCTAACCACTGGACCACAAGGAATTCCTGGCACAGGGAATATTAATCAGAGTGAGATCTCTTGGAAGGCGCTATCTCAGCACCAAGACCCGGGTCCACCCAATGGCCTGCAAGCTTCACTGCAGGAAAACCTCAGGTGAAACAACCATCAAGAGAGGAACACAGTCCCTCACATCAGCAGACAGGCTGCCTAAAGTCATAATAAGCTCACAGATACCCCAAAATTCACCCCTTGACATAACCCTGCCAACCAGAGGGAAAAGACCCAGCTCCACCCACCAGAGAGCAAGGAGCAGTCCTTCCCACAAGGAAACCTACAGAAGCCCCTGGACCAAACTCACCCACCAGGGGACAGACATCTGAAGCAAGAGGAACTAGGACCCTGCAGCCTGTGGAAAGGAGACCACAAACACAGAAAGATAGACAAAATGAGAAGACAAAGAAATAAGTTACAGACAAAGGAGCAAGATAAAAACCTACAAGACCAACTAAATGAAGAGGAGATAGGCAATCTACCTGAAAGAGAATTCAGAGTAATGATAGTAAAGATGATCCAAGATCTTGGAAAAAGAATGGAGGCACAGATTGAGAAGATACAAGAAATGTTTAGTAAGGACTTAGAAGAATTAAGAACAAACAAACAGTGATGGATAATACAATCACTGAAATGAAAACTACACTAGAAAGAATCAATAGCAGAATAACTGAGGCAGAAGAATAGGTAAGTGAGCTGGGAGATAGAATGGTGGAAATCAGTGCCACAGAACAAAATAAAGAAAAAAAAATTGAAAGATATGAAGACAGTCTCAGAGACCTCTGAGATAACATTAAATGCACTAACATTCAAAATATAAGGGCTCCAGAAGAGAAAGAGAAAGGGATTGAGAAAATATTTGAATAGATTATAGTCAAAAAAATCCCAAAACTTGGGAAAGGATATAGTCAGCAAAGTCCAGGAAGCACAAAGAGTCCCATACAAGATAAACCCAAGAAGAAACATGCCAAAACACATGTTAATCAAGCTAACAAAAATTAAATACAAAGAAAAAATATAATAAGCAGCAAGGTAAAAGCAAAAAATAACATACAAGGAATCCCCATAAGGTCACTAGCTGATTTTTCAGCAGAAACTCAGGAGGCCAGAAAAGATTGGCATAATATATTTAAAGCAATGAAAGGGAAAAAACCTACAACCAAGAATACTCTACCCAGCAAGGCCCTCATTCAGGTTTGGTGGAGAAATCAAAAGCTTTACAGACAAGCAAAAGCTAAGATAATTCAGCACCAAAAAACCAGCTTTATAACAAATGATAAAGGAACTTTTCTAGGTGGGAAACACAAAAGAAAAGAGCAAAAAAGTAAGGGAAGAAAAAAGACCTACAAAAACAAACCCCTAACAATTAAGAAAATAGCAATAAGACTAGACCTATTGATAATTACCATAAACCTAAATGGATTAAATGCACCAACCAAAAGACACAGTCTTGCTGAATGGATACAAAAACAAGACCCACAGATATGCAGTCTAAAAGAGACCCACTTCAGACCTAGGAAAACATACAGACTGAAAGTGAAGGGATGGAAAAAGATATTCCATGCAAATGGAAATCAAAAGAAGGAGTAGCAACACTCATATCAGACAACATAGACTTTAAAATAAAGAATGTTAAAAGCAAAAAGGAAGGACACTACATAATGATCAAGGGATCAATCCAAGAAGATATAACAATTGAAAATATATACATACCCAACGTAGGAGAACCTCAATACAAAAGGCAAATTCTAAACGTCATAAAAGGGGAGAGAACTTCTGCTGCCAGTGTCCTTGTCCACACAGTGAGCCACAGGCACCCCTCGCCTCTGCAGGGGACCCTCCAACACTAGCAGGGAGTTGAGGAAGATGGCAGAAGAGTGAGACACGGAGATCAACTTCCTCCCCACAGATACATCAGAAATACATCTACACGTGCAACTGCTCCCATAGAACATCCACTGAACGCTGGCAGAAGACTTCAGACCTCCCAAAAGGCAAGAAACTCTCCATGTACCTGGGTAGGGAAAAAGAAAAAACAGAGACAGGGGGACCTTGAAGATGGCGGAAGAGTAAGACGCAGAGATCACCTTCCTCCCCACAGATACACCAGAAATACATCTACATGTGGAACAACTCCAAAAGAACACCTACTGAAGGCTGGCAGAAGACCTCAGACCCCCTAAAAGGCAAGAAACTCCCCACGTACCTGGGTAGGGCAAAAGAAAAACAAGAAAAAACAGAGACAAAAGAATAGGGATGGCACCTGCACCAGTGAGAGGGAGCTGTGAAGGAAGAAAACTTTCCACACACCTGGAAGCCCCTTCGCGGGTGGAGACTTTGGGAGGCGGAGCGGGGAGCTTCGGAGCCGCAGAGGAGTGCACAGCAACAGGGATGTGGGGGGCAAAACAGGCAGATTCCAGCACAGAGGATCGGTGCTGACCGGCACTCACCAGCCCGAGAGGCTTGCCTGCTCACCCGCCAGGGCGGGGGGTGGGGGGGGGGCTGCGAGCTGAGGCTCAGGTTTCAGTCGTAGCGAAGGGAGAGGACTGGGGTTGGCATCTTGAACAGAGCCTGAAGGGGTTAGTGCACCATGGCTAGCCGGGAGGGAGTCCTGGGAAAAGTCTGCACCTGCTGAAGAGGCAAGAGACTTTTTCTTCCCTCTTTGTTTCCTGTTGCTAGAGGAGAGAGGTTTAAGAGCACTGCCTAAAGGAACTCCAGAGACGGGCGCGAGCTGCAGCTAAAAGCGCGGACCCCAGAGACGGGCGCGAGCTGTGGCTAAAAGCACGGACCCCAGGGACGGGCAGGAGACACTAAGGCTGCTGCTGCCGCCACCCAGGGTCCTGTGTGTGAGCACAGGTCACTATCCACACCCCTCTTCCATGGAGCCTGTGCAGCCCGCCACTGCCAGGTTCCCGGGATCCAGGGACAACTTCCCTGGGAGAACGCATGGCGGGCCTCAGGCTGGTGCAACGTCACGCCGGCCTCTGCCACCGCAGGCCCGCCCCGCATGCTGTGCGCCTCCCTTCTCCCCAGCCTGAGTGCGCCAGAGCCCCCGAATCAGCGGCTTCTTTAACCCTGTCCTTTCTGATCAAAAACCTTACACCCTCCAGCAACCTACACACAGAGGCAGGGCCAAATCCAAAGCTGAGCCCCTGTGAGCTGTGAGAACAAAGAAGAGAAAGGGAAATCTCTCCCAGCAGCCTCAGGAACAGTGGAATAAAGCTCCACAATCAACTTGATGCACGCTGCATCTGTGGAATACATGAATAGATGACGAGTCATCCCAAATTGAGGAGGTGGGCTTCAAGAGCAAGATATATGATTCTTTCCCCTTTTCCTATTTTTGTGAATGTGTATGTGTATGCTTCTGTGTGAGATCTTGTCTATATAGTTTTGCTTCCACAATTTGTCCTAGGGTTCTATCCGTTCATGTTTTTTTAAAAAAATTTTTTTCTTAATAATTAATTTTAATAACTTTATTATACTTTACCTTCTTTCTTTCTTTCTTTCTTTCTTTCTTTCTTTCTTTCTTTCTTTCTTTCTTTCTTTCTTTCCTTCCTTCCTTCCTTCCTTCTCTCCTTTAGACAAAGAAACATCCCAAATTAAGGAGGTGGTCTCTGAGAGCAAGATTTATGATTTTTTCCCCTTTACCTCTTTTTGTGAGGGTGTATGTGTATGCTTCTGTGTAAGATTTTGTCTGTATAGCTTTGCTTCCAACATTTGTCCTAAGGTTCTAGCCGTCCCTTATTTTTTTTTTCTAAATAATTGTTCTTTAATTCAATAACTTTATTATACTTTATTTTATTTTACTGTATCTTCTTTCTGTCTGTCTTTTTTCCTTGCTTCCCTCCTTCCTTCCTTCCTCCCTCCCTCCCTCCCTCCTTTCCTTCCTTCTTGCCTTCTTTCCTTCTTTGCTTCTTTCTTTCTTTCTTTCTTTCTTTCTTTCTTTCTTTCTTTCTTTCTTCCCTCCTTCCTTCCTTCCTTCCCTCTTTTCTTTCTTTCTTTCTTTCTTCATACTTCTACTAAGTCTTTCTACTTTTTCTCCCTTTAATTCTGAGTCATGTGGATGAAAGGCTCTTGGTGCTCCAGCCAGGAGACAGGGCTCTGCCTCTAAGCTGGGGAGCCAACTTCAGGACACTGGTCAACAAGAGACCTCTCAGTTCCACACAATATCAAACGGCAAAAATCTCCCAGAGACCTCCATCTTAACACCAGCACCCAGCTTCACTCAATGACCAGCAAGCTACAGTGCTGGACAACCTATGCCAAGCAACTAGCAAAACAGGAACACAACACCACCCATTAGAAGAAAAGCTGCCTAAAATCATAATAAGTCCACAGACACCCAAAAACACACCACAAGACATGAACCTGCCCACTAGAGAGACAAGATCCAGCCCCATCCACCACAACACAGGCACTAGTCCCCTCCACCAGGAACCCTACACAACTCACTGAACCAATCTTAGCCATTGGGGACTGACATCAAAAACAGCGGGAACTATGAACATGCAGCCTGCAAAAAGGAGACCCCAAACACAAAGCAAAATGAGAAGACAGAAAAACACACAGCAGATAAAGGAGCAAGATAAAAATGCACCAGACCTAACAAATGAAAAGGAAATTGGCAGTCTACCTGGAAAAGAATTCAGAATAATGATAGTAAGGATGAGCCAAAATCTTGGAAATAGAATGGACAAAATGCAAAAAACAGTTAACAAGGACCTAGAAGAAAAAAAGATGAAAGAAGCAATGATGAACAACACAATAAATGAAGCTAAAAGTACTCTAGATGGGATCAATAGCAGAATAACTGAGGCAGAAGAACGGATAAGTGACCTGGAAGATAAAATAGTGGAAATAACTACTGCAGAGCAGAATAAAGAAAAAAGAATGAAAAGAACTGAGGACAGTCTCAGAGACCTCGGGCACAACATTAAATGCACCAACATTCACATTATAGGGTTTCAAGAAGTAGAAGAGAAAAAGAAAGGGACTGAGAAAATATTTGAAGAGATTATAGTTGAAAACTTCCCTAATATGGGAAAGGAAATAGTTAATCAAGTCCAGGAAGCACAAAGAGTCCCATATAGGCTAAATCCAAGGAGAAATATGCCAAGATACATATTAATCAAACTGTCAAATATTAAATACAAGAAAGCATATTAAAAGCAGCAAGGGAAAAACAACAAATAACACACAAGGGCATGCCAATAAGGTTAACAGCTGATCTCTCAGCAGAAACCCTACAAGCCAGAAGGAAGTGGCAGGACATACTGAAAGTGATGAAGGAGAAAAACCTGCAACCAAGACTACTCTACCCAGTAAGGATCTCATTCACATTTGATGGAGAAATTAAAAACTTTACAGACAAGAAAAAGCTGAGAGAGTTCAGCATCACCAAACCAGCTTTACAACAAATGCTAAAGGAACTTCTCTAGAAAAGAAACACAAGAGATGGAAAAGACCAATAATAACGAACCCAAAACAATATAGAAAATGGGAATAGGAACATACATATCGATAATTACCTTAAATGTAAATGGACTAAATGCTCCCACCAAAAGACACAGATTGGCTGAATGGATACAAAAACAAGACCCTTATATATGCTGTCTACAAGAGACCCACTTCAGAACTAGAGACACATACAGACTGAAAGTAAGGGGGTGGAAAAGGATATTCCATGCAAATGGAAACCAAAAGAAAGCTAGAGTAGCAATACTCATATCAGACAAAATAAACTTTAAAATAAGGAATACTAGAAGAGACAAAGAAGGACACTACATAATGATCAAGGGATTGATCCAAGAAGAAGATATAACAATTGTAAATATTTATGCACCCAACATAGAAGCACCTCAATACATAAGGCAAGTACTAACAGCCATAAAAGGGGAAATCGACAGTAACACATTCACAGTAGGGGACTTTAACACCCCACTTTCACCCATGGACAGATCATCCAAAATGAAAATAAATAAGGAAACACAAGCTTTAAATGATACATTAAACAAGATGGACTTAATTGATATTTATATGACACTCCATCCAAAAACAACAGAACACACATTTTTCTCAAGTGCTCATGGAACATTCTCCAGGATAGATCATATCTTAGGTCACAAATTAAGCTTTGGTAATTTTAAGAAAAGCGAAATTGTATCAAGTATATTTTCCGACCACAGTGCCATGAGACTAGATATCAATTAAAGGAAAAGATCTGTAAAAAATATTAAAAAATGGAGGCTAAACAATACACTACTTAATAATGAAGTTATCACTGAAGAAATCAAAGAAGAAATTAAAAAATACCTAGAAAAAAATGGCAATGGAGACAAAATGACCCAAAACCTATGGGATGCAGCAAAAGCCGTTCTAAGGGAGAAGTTTATAGCAATACATGCCCACCTTAAGAAGCAGGAAGCATCGCGAATAAACAACCTAACCTTGCACCTCAAGCAATTAGAGAAAGAAGAACAAAAAAACCCCAAAGCTAGAAGAAGGAAAGAAATCATAAAAATCAGATCAGAAATAAATGAAAAAGAAATGAAAGAAACAACTACAAAGATCAATAAAACTAAAAGCTGGTACTTTGAGAAGATAAACAAAATAGATAAACCACTAGCCAGACTTATCAAGAAAAAAAGGGAGAAGACTCAAATCAATAGAATTAGAAATGAAAAAAGAGAAGTAACAACTGACACTGTAGAAATAAAAAAGATCATGAGAGATTACTACAAGCAACTCTATGCCAAAAAAATAGACAATCTGGAAGAAATGGACAAATTCTTAGAAATGCACAACCTGCCAAGACTGAATCAGGAAGAAGTAGAAAATATGAACAGACCAATCACAAGCACTGAAATTGAAACTGTGATTAAAAATCTTCCAACAAGCAAAAGCCCAGGACCAGATGGCTTCATAGGTGAATTCTATCAAACATTTAGAGAAGAGCTAACACCTATCCTTCTCACACTCTTCCAAAATATAGCAGAGGGAGGAACACTCCCAAATTCCTTCTATGAGGCCACCATCACCTTGATCACCTTGATACCAATACCAGACAAGGATATCACAAAGAAAGAAAACTACAGGCCAATATCACTGATGAACATAGATGCAAAAATCCTCAACAAACTACTAGCAAACAAAATCCAACAGCATATTAAAAGGATCATACACCATGATCAAGTGGGATTTATTCCAGAAATGCAAGGGTTGTTCAATATACGCAAATCTATCAATGTGATAAACCATATTAATAAATTGAAGGAGAAAAACCATATGATCATCTCGATAGATGCAGAGAAAGCTTTTGACAAAATTCAACACCCATTTATGATAAAAAACCCTGCAAAATGTAGGCAGAGGGAACTCTCCTCAACATAATAAAGGCCATATATGACAAGCCCACAGCCAACATCATCCTCAATGATGAAAAACTGAAAGCATTTCCTCTAAGATCAGGAACAAGACAAGGTTGCCCACTCTTACCACTCTTATTCAACATAGTTTTGGAAGTTTTAGCCACAGCAATCAGAGAAGAAAAGGAAATAAATGGAATGCAAATCGTAAAAGAAGAAGTAAACTGTCACTGTTTGCAGATGACATGATACTATACATAGAGAATCCTAAAGATGCTACCAGAAAACTTCTAGAGCTAATCAATGAATTTGGTAAAGCAGCAGGATACAAAATTAATGCACAGTAATCTCTGGCATTCCTTTATACTAATGATGAAAAATCTGAAAGTGAAGTCAAGAAAACACTACCATTTACCATTGCAATAAAAAGAATAAAATATCTAAGAATAAACCTACCTAAGGAGACAAAAGACCTGTATGAAGAAAATTATAAGACACTGATGAAAGAAATTAAAGATTATACAAATAGATGGAGAGATATACCATGTTCTTGGCTTGGAAGAATCAATATTGTGAAAATGACTCTACTACCCAAAGCAATTTATAGATTCAATGCAATCCCTATCTAACTACCACTGTCATTTTTCACAGAACTAGAACAAAATTTTCACAATTTGTATGGAAACACAAAAGCCCCCGAATAGCCAAAGCAATCCTGAGAATGAAAAACAGAGCTGGAGGAATCAGGCTTCCTGATTTCAGACTATACTACAAAGCTACAGTAATCAAGACAGTATGTTACTGGCACAAAAATAGAAAGATAGATCAATGTAACAGGATACAAAGCCCAGAGATAAACCCACGCACATATGGATACCTTATCTTTGATAAAGGTGTCAGAAATGTACAGTGGAGAGAGGGCAGCCTCTTCAATAAGTGGTGCTGGGAAAACTGGACAGGTACATGTAAAAGTATGAGTTTAGATCACTCCCTTACACCACACACAAAAATAAGCTCAAAATGGATTAAAGACCTAAATGTAAGGCCAGAAACTGTCAAACTCTTAGAGGAAAGCATAGGCAGAACACTCTATGACATAAATCACACCAAGATCCTTTCTGACTCACATCCTAGAGTAATGGAAATTAAAACAAAGATAAACAAATGGGACCTAATGAAAATTCAAAGCTTTTGCATATCAAAGGAAACCATAAACAAGACCAAAAGACAACCTTCAGGTTGGGAGAAAATATTTGCAAATGAAGCAACTGACAAAGGATTAACCTCCACAATTTACAAGCAGCTCATGCAGCTCAATAACAAAAAAAAACAAACAACCCAATCCAAAAATGGGCAGAAGTGTTAAATAGACATTTCTCCAAAGAAGATATACAGGCTGCCAACAAGCACATGAAAGAATGCTCAACATCCTTAATCATTAGAGAAATGCAGATCAAAATTACAATGAGATATCATCTCACACCAGTCAGAATGGCCTTCATCAAATAATCTACAAAAAATAAATGCTGGAGAGAGTTTGGAGAAATGGGAACACTCTTGCACTGCTGGTGGGAATGTGAATTGGTTCAGCCACTATGGAGAACAGTATGGAGGTTCCTTAAAAAACTACAAATAGAACTACCATATGACCCAGCAATCCCACTATTGGGCATACACCCTGAGAAAACAAAATTCAAAAAGAGTCATGCACCAAAATATTCATTGCAGTTTTATTTACAAGAGCCCAGAGATGGAAACAACCTAAGTGCCCATCATCGGATGAATGGATAAAGAAGATGTGGCACATATATACAATGGAATATTACTCAGCCATAAAAAGAAACGAAATTGAGCTATTTGTAATGAGCTGGATAGACCTAGAGTCTGTCATACAGAGTGAAGTAAGTCAGAAAGAAAAAGACAAATACCGTATGCTAACACATATATATGGAATTTAAGAAAAAAAATAAAATGTCATGAAGAATCTAGGGGTAAGCAGGAATAAAGACAGAGACCTACTGGAGAATGGACTTGAGGATATGGGGAGGGGGAACGGTGCGCTGTGACAGGGCGAGAGAGAGTCAAGTACATATACACAGTAACAAACGTAAGGTAGATAGTTATTGGGAAGCAGCCTCATGGCACAGGGTTATCAGCTCCTTGCTTTGTGACCACCTGGAGGTGTGGGACAGGGAGGGTGGGAGGGAGGGTGATGCAAGAGGGAAGAGATATGGGAACATATGTATATGTATAACTGATTCACTTTGTTATAAAGCAGAAACTAACACACCATTGTACAGCAATTATACCCCAATAAAGATGTTAAAAAAAAAAAAAAAAAAAACAGAGACAAAATAAGAGGGATGGGACCTGCATAATGGGAGAGAGCTGTGAAGGAGGAAAGGTTTTGATACACTAGGAAGCCCCTTCATGGGCACAGACTGCGGGTGGTGGAGGGGGGAAGCTTCGGAGCTGTGGAAGAGAGTGCAGCAACAGGGGTACAGAGGGCAAAGCAGAGAGATTCCCACACAGAGGATCTGTGCCGACGAGAACTCACCAGCCCAAGAGGCTTGGCTGCTCACTCGCTGGAGTGGGCGGGGTTGGGAGCTGAGACTTGGGCTTAGGTCAGATCACAGGGAGGGGATAGGCAGCGTGAACAGAGCCTGAAGGGGTTAGTGCATCATGGCTAGACGGGAGGGAGTCCAGGGAAAATTCTGGACCTGCCTAAGAGGCAAGAGACTTTTTCTTCCCTCTGTGTTTCCTGGTGCACAAGGAGAGGGCATCAAGAGCACTGCTTAAAGGAGCTCCAGAGACAGACGTGAGCTACGGTTAACAGCACAGACCACGGAGACGGGCATGAGACGCTAAGGCTGCTGCTGCTGCCACCAAGAGGCCTGTGTGTGAGCATAGGTCACTCTGCACAGCTCCCATCCCAGGAGCCTGTGCAGCCCGCCACTGCCAGGGTCCCATGATCCAGGGACAACTTCCCCAGGAGAATGCATGGTATTCCTCAGGCTGGTGCAATTTCACACAGGCCTCTGTCACTGCAGGTTCACCCTGTAGCCCTCCCTTCCCAGGGCCTGAGTGAGCCAGAGCCCCCGAATCATCTACTCCTTTGACCCTGTCCTGTCTGAGCGAAGAACAGACGCCCTCAGGCGACCTACAAACAGAGGCAGGGCCAAATCCAAAGGTGAAGCCCCGGAGCTGTGTGAACAAAGAAGAGAAAGGGAAATCTCTCCCAGCAGCCTCAGGAACAGTGGATTAAATCTCCACAATCAACTTGATGCACGCTACATCTGTGGAATACATGAATAGACAACGAGTCATCCCAAATTGAGGAGGTGGGCTTCAAGAGCAGGATATATGATTCTTTCCCATTTTCCTATTTTTGTGAATGTGTATGTGTATGCTTCTGTGTGAGACTTTCTCTGTATAGCTTTGCTTTCACCATTTGTCCTAGGGTTCTGTCTGCCCATTTATTGTTTTTTTTTTACTTTAATTTTTTCTTAATAATTATTTTTTATTTTAATAACTTTATTTTCTTGTATCTTTATTTTATTTTATTATATCCTCATTCTTTCTTTCTACATTTTCTCCCTTTTATTCTGAGTTGTGCAGATGAAAGGCTCTTGGTGCTGTAGCCAGGAGTCAGTGCTGTGCCTCTGAGGTGGGAGAGCCAACTTCAGGACACTGGTCCACAAGAGACCTCCCAGCTCCACGCAATATCAAACTGTGAAAATTTCCCAGAGATCTCTATCTCAACACCAAGACCCAGCTTCATTCAACGACCAGCAAGCTACAGTCCTGGACACCCTATGCCAAACAACTACCAAGACAGGAACAAAACCCCACCCACTAGCAGAGAGGCTGCCTAAAATCATAAAAAGAATACAGGCACCCCAAAACTCACCACCAGACGTGGACCTGTTCACCAGAAAGACAAGGTCCAGCCACATCCACCAGAACACAGGCACTAGTCCCCTCCACCAGGAAGCATACACAACTCACTGAACCAAATTTAGACACTGGGAACAAACACCAAAAACAATGGGAACTATGAACCTGCAGCCTGCAAAAAGGAGACCCCAAACACAGTAAGATAAGCAAAATGAGAAGAAAGAAAAACACACAGCAGATTAAGTAACAAGGTAAAAACCCACCAGACCTAACAAATGAAGAGGAAATAGGCAGTCTACCTGAAAAAGATTTCAGAATAATGATACTAAAGATGATACAAAATCTTGGAAATAGAATGGACAAAATGCAAGAAATATTTAACAAGGACATAGAAGAACTAAAGAGGAAACAAGCAATGATGAACAACACAATAAATAAAATTAAAAATACTCTAGAGGTGTTCAATAGCAGAATAACTGAGGCAGAAGAACGGATAAGTGATCTGGAAGATAAAATAGTGGAAATAACTACTGCAGAGCAGAAAAAAAGAAGAAAGAATGAAAAGAACTAAAGATGGTCTCAGAGACCTCTGGGAAAACATTAAACGCACCAACGTTCGAATTATAGGGGTCCCAGAAGAAGATGAGAAAGAGAAAGGGACTGAGAAAATATTTGAAGACATTATAGATGAAAATTTCCCTAACATGGGAAAGGAAATAGTTAATCAAGTCCAGGAAGCACAGAGAGTCCTATACAGGATAAATCCAAGGAGAAAAACGGCAAGAAACATATATATCAAAATATCAAAAATTAAATACAAAGAACACATATTAAAAGCAGCAAGGGCAAAACAACAAATAACACACAAGGGAATCCCCATAAGGTTAACAGCTGATCATTCAGCAGAAACACTGTAAGCCAGAGCAGACTGGTAGGACATATTTATAGTGATGAAGGAGAAAACCCTACAAGCAACATTACTCTACCCAGCAAGGATCTCATTTAGATTTGATGGAGAAATTAAAACGTTTACAAACAAGCAAAAGCTGAGAGAGTTCAGCACGACAAAACCAGCTTTAAAACAAATGCTAAAGGAACTTCTCTAGGCAGGAAACACAAGAGAAGGAAAAGACCTACAATAACAAACCCAAAAGGTTTAAGAAAATGGGAATAGGAATGTACATATCGATAATTACCTTAAAGGTAAATGGATTAAATGCTCCCACCAAAAGACACAGACTGGCTGAATGGATATAAAAACAAGACCCATATATACGTTATCTACAAGAAACCCACTTCAGACTTAGAGACACATACAGACTGAGAGTGAGGGGTTGGAAAAAGGTATTACATGCAAACGGAAATCAGGAAAAAGCTGGAGTAGCAATACTCATATCAGACAAAATAGACTTTAAAATAGAAACTATTACAAGAGACAAAGAAGGACACTACATAATGATCAAGGGATCAATCCAAGAAGAATATATAACAATTGTAAATATTTATGCACCCAACCAAGAGAAACTCAATACATAAGGCAAATACTAACAGCCATAAAAGGGGAAATCGAAAGTAACATATTCATAGTAGGGGACTTTAACACCCCACTTTCACCAATGGACAGATCATCCAAAATGAAAATAAATAAGGAAACACAAGCTTTTAATGATATATTAAACAAGATGACTTCATTGATATTTATATGACATACCATCCAGAAACAACAGAATACACATTTTTCTCAAATGCTCATGGAATATTCTCCAGGATAGATCATATTTGGGTCACAAATCAAGCCTTGTTTAATTTAAGGAAATTGAAATTATATCAAGTATCTTTTCTGACAGCAATGTTTTGAGACTAGATATTAATTAAAGGAAAAGATCTGTAAAAAATACAAACACATAGAGGCTAAACAATATAGTACTTAATAACAAAATGATCGCTGAAGAAATCAAAGAGGAAAGCAAAAAATACATAGAAACAAATGGCAACGGAGACGATCCAAAACTTATGTGATGCAGCAAAAGAAGTATTAAGACAGAAGTATATAGCAAGACAATCCTACCATAAGAAACAGGAAACATCTCAAATAAAAAACGTAACCTTGCACCTACAGCAATTAGAGAAAGACGAAGAACAAAAACAACAATAAAAAAAAACCCCAAAGTTAGCAGAAGGAAAGAAATCATAAAGATCAGATCAGAAATAAGTGAAAATAAATGAAGGAAACAACAGCAAAGTTCAATAAAACTAAAAGTTGGTTCTTTGAGAAGATAAACAAAATTGATAAACCATTAGCCAGACTTATCAAGAAAAAAAGGGAGAAGACTCAAATCAATAGAATTAGAAATGGAAAAGGAGAAGTAACAACTGACACCACAGAAATACAAAGGATTATGAAAGATTACTACAAGAAACTCTATGCCAATAATATGGACAACCTGGAAGAAATGGACAAATTCTTAGAAATGCATAACCTGCGAGGACTAAACCAGGAAGAAATAGAAATTGAAAATATGAACAGACCAATCACAAGCATTGAAATTAAAACTGTGATTAAATATCTTCCAACAAACAAAAGCCCAGGACCAGATGGCTTCACAGGCGAATTCTTTCAAACATTTAGAGAAGAGCTAACACCTATCCTTCACAAACTCTTCCAAAATATAGCTGAGATAGGAAGAGTCCGAAACTCATTCTACGAGGCCACCATCACCCTGATACCAAAACCATACAAAGATGTCACAAGGAAAGAAAACTACAGGCCAAAATCACTGATGAACATAGATGCAGAGATCCTCAACAAAATACTAACAAACAGAATCCAACAGCACATTAAAAGGATCATACGCCATGTTCAAGTGGGGTTAATTCCAGGAATGCAAGGATTCTTCAATATATGCAAATCAATCAACGTGATACACCATATTAACAAACTGAAGTACAAAAACCATATGATCATCTCAATAGAAACAGAGAAAAAATTCAGCACCCATTTATGATAAAATCCCTGCAGAAAGTAGGCATAGAGGGAAATTTCCTCAACATAATAAAGGCCATATATGACAAACCCACAGCCAACATCATCCTCAATGGTGAAAAAATTTAACCATTTCCACTAAAATCAGGAACAATACAAGGTTGCCCACTCTCAACACTCTTATTCAACATAGTTTTGGAAGTTTTAGCCACAGAAATCAGAGAAGAAAAAGAAATAAAAGAAGCCAAATTGGAAAATAACAAGAAAAGCTGTCACTGTTTGCAGATGACATGATACTATACCTAGAGAATCCTAAAGATGCTACCAGAATACTACTAGAACTAATCAATGGATTTGGTAAAATAGCATGATACAAAATTAATGCCCAGAAATCTCTGGCATTCTTATACACTAATAGTTAAAAATCTGAATGTGAAATTAAGAAAACAGTCCCATATACCATTGCAACAAAAAGCATAAAATATCTAGGAAGAAACCTACCTAAGTACACAAAAGCCCTGTATGCAGAGAATTATAGGACACTGATGAAAGGAATTAAAGATGATACAAACAGGTGGAGAAATATACCATGTTCTTGGATTGGAAGAATCAACATTGTGAAAATGACAATCCTACCCAAAACAATGTGCAGATTCAATTCAATCTCTTTCAAAGTACCACTGGCATTTTTCACAGAAGTAGAACAAAAAATTCCACAATTTGTATGGAAACACAAAAGATGCCGAATAGCCAAAGCAATCTTGAGAACGAAAAGTGGAGCTGAAGGAATCAGGTTCCCTGACTTCAGATTATCCTACAAAGCTACAGTAATCAAGAGAGTATGGTACTGACACAAACACAGAATTATAGATCAATGGAACAGGATAGAAAGCCCAGAGATAAACCCATGCACACACCATCACCTTATCTTTGATAAAGGAGGCAAGAACATACAGTGGAGAAAAGACAGCCTCTTCAATAAGAGGTGCTAGGAAAACTGAAGAGGTACATATAAAAGTATGAAATTAGAACGCTCCCTAACACCATACACAAAAATTAAACTCAAAATGGATTGAAGACCTAAATGTAGGGGCGGACACTATCAAACTCTTTGAGGAAAACACAGGCAGAACACTGTATGACATAAATTACAGCAAGATCCTTTTTGACCCACCTCCTAGAGAAATGGAAATAAAAACAAAAATAAACAAATGGGACCTAATGAAACTTAAAACCTTTTGTGCATCAAAGGTAATCATATGCAAGACCAAAAGACAAACCTCAGAAAATGAGAAAATATTTACAAATGAAGCAACTGACAAAGGATTAATCTCCAAAATTTACAAGCAGCCCATACAGCTCAATAACAAAAAAAAAAAAAAAACAACCCAATCCAAAAATGGGCAGGAAACCTAATAGACTTTCCTCCAAAGAAGATATACAGATTGCCAACAAACACATGAAAAAATGCTCAACATCATTAATCATTAGCGAAATGCAAATCAAAACTACAATGAGATATCACCTCATACCAGTCAGAATGGCCATTATAAAAAAATCTAGAAACAATAAATGCTGGCGAGGGTGTGGAGAAAAGAAAACACTCTTTCACTGTCGGTGGGAATGTGAATTGGTACAGCCGCTATGGAGAACAGTTTGGAGGTTCCTTAAAAAACTACAAATAGAACTACCATATGACCCAGCAATCCCACTAATGGGCATATACCCTGAGAATACCATAATTCAAAAAGTGTCACATACCAAAATGTTCATTGCAGCTCTATTTACAATAGCCAGGACATGGAAGCAACCTAAGTGACCATCATTGGATGAATGGATAAAGAAGATTTGGCACATATATACAATGGAATATTACTCAGCCATAAAAGAAATTAAATTGAGTTACTTGTAGTGAGGTGGGTGGACCTAGAGTCTGTCATACATAGTGAAGTGGGTCAGAAAGAGAAAAACGATGCCATATGCTGACACATGTATATGGTATCTAAGAAAAAAAAAAAAAAACAGGTCCTGAATTGCCTGGGGGTGGGATGGGAATAAAGACACAGACTTACTAGAGCATGGACTTGGGGATATGAGGAGGGGGAAGGGTAAGCTATGACAAGGTGAGAGAGCGGCATGGACATATATACACTACCAAACGTAAAATGGATAGCTGGTGGGAAGCAGCTGCATAGCACAGTGAGATCAGCTAGGTGGTTTGTGACTGCCTATAGGGGTGGGATTGGGAGGGTGGGATGGAGGGAAATGTAAGAGGGAAGAGATGACACTACTCGTTTGTTCTGTTGCTTCCTATTAGTTAGCTTCCTAAGCGGGGTGGGAGATGAGCTTATCCAGATGGGAAGATTTTTCTTTGCTCTATGTCTCTAGGGGTCGGTGGGGTGGGGAGGGAGTCTGGGCATCAGGGTTCATGACACTCTTAACAGTTGTTACTTAAACAACTATGTTTTGGTTTGGTTGTAATATATTGTACTTCATTAAGATTGCCAAAAACTGCTAAAATTAAAAAAAAAAAATTTAAACCATGTGTATACAATTTTTTGCCAGATAAAAATGTTGTCATTTTTATTTGAAAATAAAAAGAAGGGAGAGGACTCAAATTAATAAAATTAGAAATGAAAAGGGAGAGGTTCCAGCAAATGCAACAGAAGTACAAATGATCAGAAGAGATTACTACAGATATACTACAATTTTATACACCAATAAAATGGACAACCTAGAAGTAATGAAAAAATGAAAGAAGAAATGAAAAAAATCTTAGAAAAATATAACTTTCTAAGACTGAACCAAGAAGAAATAGAAAATATGAACAGATCAATCAAAAATACTGAAATTGAAATTGTGATTAAAAATCTTCCAACCAACAAAAGTTCACTACCAGATGGCTTTACAAATTCTATGAAATATTTAAAGACGTGTTAGCAACTACACTGTTGACACTCTTCTAAAATATTACAAAAAAAGGAACATTCCCAAGCTCATTCTACAGGACCACCATCACCCTGGTACCAAAACAAGACAAAGATATCACACACACACACACTAATTACGGACCAATATCACTGATAAATATAGACTCAAAAATTCTCAGCAAAATGCTAGCAAACTGCATCCAACAACATATTAAAAGGAGCACACACTATGACCAAGTGGGATTTATCACAGAGAAACAAGGATTCTTCAATATTTGCAAATGAAACAGTGTGATACACCATACTAACAAATTGAAGAATAAAACCATATGATCAACTTGATAGATGCAGGAAAAGGTCTTGACAAAATTCAACACTGATTTATGATAAAAACTCTCCACAAAATGGGTATAGAGGGAATCTACCTCAACATAATAAAGACCATATATAGCAAACCCACAGCTTACATCATTCTCAATGGTGAAAACCTGAAAGAATTTCCTCTAAGTTCAGGAACAAGACAAGGATGTCCACTATTGTCACTATTATTCAACATAGTTTTGAAATTTCTAGCCACAGCAATCAGAGAAGAAAAAGAAACAAAAGGAATTCAAATTGGAAAAGAAGAAATAAAACTGTCACTGTTTTCAGATGACATGATACTATACATAGAAAATCCTAAAGAAACTACCAGAAAACTCTAGAGCTCATCAATGAACTTGGTAAAGTTGCAGGTTAAAAAATTAATACATAGAAATCTCTTGCATTTCTATACACTAACAACAAAAGATCAGAAAGAGAAGTTCAAGAAACAATTCTATTTACCATCAAATCAAAAAGAATAAAATAACTAGGAATAATCTTACCTAAGGAGGCAAAAGACCTATACTCAGTAAACTATAAGATAATGATAAAAGAAATTAAAGATGACACAAACAGGTGGAGACATATACCATGTTTTGGGGTTGGAAAAATCAATATTGTGAAAATTACAATATTACCCAAGACAATCTACAGATTCAATGCAATTGCTATCAAATTACGAATGGTATTTTTCACAGAATCAGAACAAAAAAATTTAGAGTTTGTATGGAAACACAAAAGACCCCATAAAACCAAAGCAATCTTGAGAAAGAAGAATGGAGCTGGAAGAATTAGTCTCCTTGACTTCTAACTATAACTCAAAGCTACAGTCATCCAAACAATATACTACTGGCACAAAAACAGAAATATAAATCAGTGGACCAGGATAGAAATTCCAGAGATAAACCCATGTACTTATGGTCACCTAATCTATGACAAAGGAAATAAGAATATTCAATGGGTAAAAGACAGTCTCTTCAATAAATGGTGCTATGGAAATTGGACTGCCACATGTAGAAGAATGAAATTAGAGCAATCTGTAACACTACACACAAAAATAAATCCAAAATGGATTAAATACATGAATGTAAGGCCAGCTACTGTAAAACTCTTAGGGGTAAACATAGGCAGAACACTCTTTGACATAAATTACAGCAAGATCTTTTTGATCCACCTCCTAGAGTAATGAACATAAAAACAAAAATAAACAAATGGGACCTAATTAAACTTAAAAGCTTTTGCACAGGAAATGAAACCATAAACAAAACAGAAATACAACCCTCAGAACAGGAGAAAATATTTGCAAATGAAGCAACCAACCAGGGATTAATCTCCAAACTATACAAATAGCTCATGCTGCTCAATATAAAAAAAACAAACAACCCAATCAAGAAATAGGTGGAGGGCTTCCCTGGTGGCACAGTGGTTGGGAGTCCCCCTGCCGATGCAGGGGACACGGGTTCATGCCCTGATCTGGGAGGATACCACATGCCGTGGAGCGGCTGGGCCTGTGAGCCATGGCCGCTGAGCCTGAGCATCCGGAGCCTGTGCTGTGCAGTGGGAGAGGCCACAGCAGTGAGAGGCCTGCGTACTGCAAAAAAAAAAAAAAAAAAAAAAAAGGTGGAATATCTAAATAGACATTTCTCCAAAGAAGAGTACCGATGGTTAAAAAGTACATGAAAAATGCTAAACAACACTATCATTAGAGAAATGCAAATAAAACCTCACACTGGTCAGAATGGCTGTCCCCAAAATATCTACAAACAATAAATGCTGGAGAGGTTGTGGAGAAAATGGAACCCTCCCCCACTGTTTATGGGACTGTAAACCTGTACAGCCACTGTGAAGAACAGTATGGGATTCATTAATAAACTAAAAATAGAGCTACCACATGATCTAGCAATCCCACTTGTCAGCATATACCCAGAGAATTCCATGATTCAAAAAGATACTTGTACCCCAATTTCATTGCAGCACTATATACAATAGCCAGGACATGGAAGCAACCTAAATGTCCATCAACAGAGGAGTGAATAAAGAAGATGTGATGCACATATACAATGGGATATTACTGATCCATAAAAAAGAACAAAATAATGCCAATTGCAGCAACATGGAAGGATCTAGATTGACTTCTTATCATACTGATTGCAGTAAGTCAGAAAGAGAAAGACAAATACCATATGATATCATGTATATGTGGAATCTAAAAAAGGGGTACAAATGAACTTACCTACAAAATAGAAATAGAGTTACAGATGTAGAAAATAAACTTATGGTTACCAGGGGGTAAGGAGGAGGGAGAGTTATAAATTGGAAGTTTGGAAACTCCACTCAATACTCTGTAATGGCCTACATGGGAAAATAATATAAAAAAGAACAGATATATGCATATGTATAACAGATTCACTTTGTGGTACACCTGAAACTGACACAACATTGGAAATTAGCTCTACTCTAATAATATTTTTTAAAAAAAATGAGTACTCCTTCTCAATTGCCTTGAGCTCAAAAAAATCCTATGTAAGGGTGGTATATTTGGGGGTGGCATATTCTGCTACCCTTTAAAATACTGTTTTTATTTAGTACCTTTGAATACAGCCTAATATCAATTGTTACTCCCAAACATTTGTATTTAAACTGTATTTTGTGATCATTCTCTAGAATTTGGTGCATATTTAGAGGAATATAAACAAGATATTTTGATTGATAAATGAGTGTATGTCCAAGAAGAAAACAAAACAAAATAAATACATGGACCAAATTTTAAAGAATTTCAGACCATTCTTAAATTTATCTTTTCCTCTTTTTTGATAGAGGAAGCTTAATTTGAGAATAGGCTTTAAAATAGATTATAAGTGTCTAAGTAAAAATTTAAGAGGTGGGGGAGGTTAATGCTCTTTCTGGCACATTTATGTGTATAAAAATATTTATAGTTAAATAATTCCTATTGACCTTAAAAAGCCAGAATATTGTGTGGAATTTTGAAATCTCATTATGGACTGTTGCAAATATTCATTTTTCAATGAAACATTGTATTTCTATAGAAAATTTAATTCTCTTCTTTCAAGTAATCATTATTCACTTCTAAAGTCCTTAGAAGCAAATACCTTGGAAGAATGTAAGATTAATCAACCTTTAAAAGTTACCAATTTAGGGACTTCCCTGGTGGTGCAGTGGTTAAGAATCCGCCTGCCAATGCAGGGGACATGGGTTCGATCCCTGGTCTGGGAAGAACCCACATGCTGCAGAGCAACTAAGCCAGTGCACCACAACTACTGAGCCTGTGCTCTAGAGCCTGTGAGCCACAACTACTGGGCCCACTTGCCACACTACTGAAGCCTGCATGCCTAGAGCCCAGGCTCTGCAACAAGATAAGTCACCACAATGAGAAGCCTGCACACCACAATGAAGAGTAGCCCCTGCTCTCTGCAGCTAGAGAAAGCCCTCACACAGTAACGAAGTAACAAAGATCCAACGCAGCCAAAATAAATAAAATACAAATTTAAAAAGTGGCCAATTTAAACCACTTCATTTACCATAAAAACACCCTTTAAGTGGATTTACTATGCAGTCCCCTCATTTATCTTATTTTTTATCAGCACTACTATTTTTGGCCAAGGAAAAATGTTGTCTTCCTTAAATACCTTTCCTTATTTATTCCAAGCAAGCATTGATCACAGTTTTCAAAAATACTTAGTTCAGGGTCTTCCCTCGTGGCGCAGTGGTTGAGAGTCTGCCTGCTGATGCAGGGGACATGGGTTCATGCCTCGGTCCAGGAAGATCCCACATGCCACAGAGCGGCTGGGCCCGTGAGCCATGGGCGTTGAGCCTGCGCGTCCAGAGCCTGTGCTCCATGACAGGAGAGGCCACAACAGTGAGAGGCCTGTGTACCATGAAAAAAAAAAAAAAAAAAAAAAAAAAACACTTAGTTCATTCGTTTAATAAGTATTTCATTAATTCTTCATACAACGTGAGTTTTCTAGGCACAAAAACAGACAAAGGGATCAATGGAACAGAACAGAGAGCCCAGAATTAAGCCCATGCTTATATAATGAACTAAATTATGATAAAGAAACTAAAATTATACAGTGGGGAAAGGACAGTCTTTGTAATAAATGATGTTGGAAAAACTGGACTGCCTCATACAATGAATGAAACTTGACTAATAGCTTATAACATATACAAAAATTAACTCATGATTAAAGACTTGAAAGTAAGACCTGAAAACATAAAACTCCCAGCAGAAGACATAAGCTCCTTGTTATATGTCTTGGTGATGATTTTTTTGACTCTGTTACCAAAATAAAAAGCAACAAAAGCCAAAATGAATAAGTACATCATACTAAAAAATTATACACAGCAAAACAGGTAAAAAAAAGGTAAAAAATTGAATGGGAGAAAATATTTATAAATTATATATCTGATAATGGGCTAATATCCAAAATACATAAAGAGTTCATACAGCTCAATAGCAAATAAACAATCTGCTTCAAAATAGGCAGATCTGAATAGACCTTTTTACAAAGAAGACATACAGATGGCCTACAGGTACACGAAATGATGCTTAACATCACTACATCACTAGGCATCAGGAAAATACAAATCAAATCCATAATGAGATATCACCTTATACCTGTTAGCATGTCTATTATCAAAAAGACAAGGTATAACAAATGTTGGCAAGGATGTGGAAAAAAGGAGCCTTGTGCACTGTTGTAGAGATGTAAATTGGTGTAGCCACTATGGAAAACAGTATGGAGTTTCCTCAGAAAATTAAAAATAGAATTACTATATCATCTAGCAATGCATTTTGGGTATTATCCAAAGAAAACAAATACACTAATTCAAATACATATATGAACCCACATGTTGCAGGATTATTTACAATAGCTAAGTTATGGAAACAAGCCAAGTGTCCAATGATTGTTGACTGGATAAAGAATTGGGGAATATGTAATTCAGTCATAAAAGGGAAGGAAATCCTGCCATTTGCAATAACATAGATAGGCCTTGTGGGCATTATTCTAAGAGAAATGAGTAAGACAGAGAAAGACAATTATTGTAGATCTCTCTTATATATGAAATCTAAAAAAAACCCCAAGATAATAGATATAAAGCACAGATTATTAGTGACTGTCAGAGGCAAGGGATGTGGGTGAAGAAATGGGTGATGGGGAGTATAAATTTATTAAAAATAAAAAATGATAATTTTAAACAATTTTAAAAGTGTTATTTTAATTTCTGTCAGATATGTTTAATTAAAGTGATGTTACTTTTGTCAGGGAAATAATCATTGAAGTTTTTGTCTTTGGATACCAAGTGTTCAAATACATAGTTACAAATACCAAAATAATTTTGAATGGTAACATTAATATAAAGTTTAAATGGCCACTAATTTAAAATTTTATAATTTTACAGACTTTCTGACCTTCCTCTCTATTTCCAATGGTTATAGACAAAAGTAATGTTTTTGAAGCTCTTCATTTGGGAGCAGGGAGCTTAAAGTATAAAAACATACACACTACATAAACAATATCTGGTGGAACATAACATTACTACATGAAATATGTATTTGATCTCACTCCATTAAACCATTTTGTTTTTTGGCTGCACAACCCTGCATTTTCGGGAGTGATAGTGTGGAGTCCTAACCACTGGACTGTCAGGGAATTCCCCAATCCATTAAACAATTTTGAACACTGCCACGAAGAATTTGTATGTATAATTATAAAAAAGTAATAGAAATATGAAAGTCTTTGGTGGCAAGATATGACGCTTTCACAAGGCTGCTATATTACTCCATGAGAAAGTAAAGTATAATACAGTGAAAAAATTGTGAAACATTACATAACAATTTATAATAGATGTGTTCCCTTCTCTGATGTTCTGTGACCTAGTAGAATGAGACTAGTTGTGCAACAGTCTAGCTATAGTCTCTTTTATTTTAAAATTATGTAATGAAGGACTTAGATTAAACTATTTCCAGATCACGTTATGACTAAAAAAATCCCCTTTTTAAAATTAAACTTCAGAACTTTCTGTGTAAAATAAAAGTTTTCAAATTTAATAGGTCAAGAAATGAGTTTCTCTTCTAAAAAACTGAAGAAATGACAATGATTATTTAATTAGATAAGAACTGCCATTTATTTTATAATTAATTCTAGAAGTCTTTACTTTTATTTTTTCTTAAAAAAATTAACTTATTTTACAAAAAATAATTAACTAAAAAAAAAATAATTAACTGATTCATTGTTTACTTATTCAACACATATTTACATATTAGTGACTAGAAATTATGTTTTGGATCTGGTGATGTGGCAATAAATACAGTGGTTAAAAAATATGTATGTGTAGAAATAGCTATATAGATTTGGATATAGGTACGATATATATAGTTATATGTAATTATATGGAAAATACAAAGGAAATCAAGATGGGAAAGCAGATGAAGAGTCCTGCAGTGGTGGGCATTGCCAATTTTAAATACAGTAGCCAAGGAACACCTCCCTGAGATTAAGATAATTGAGCAAACACCTGATATATGTCTTAGAATGAGGCTTGTACATATCTATGAGAAGAGATTTAAGCAGAGAACAGCAAATACAAAGGTCAAGGCTGAAGTGTTTTTGTCTTTGTCCAACAAGATAACTATTGTAGAGGATACAAAGGGGAGAATTGTAGCAGATAATGTCAGAGAGGGAGAGGGGCTAGGCCATTTGACACTTTGTAGTCTGTGGTAAAAGCTCTATTTTTGCTCTGAGAGAAATGGATTCCATTACAAATGACTTTGCAAAGGACTCATATGATATGGCATTATAAAAAGGATACTTCTGGCTCCTTTATTCCAAATAAACTCTAGGGAGGTAATAATAGATGCAAGAGTATAACAAGGAAGAACAAGTCTGACTCCATACTGGATCTATTTCCTTTGTTGTAACCTTTCTGTTCTATTGTTAATTGCCTTTGCTTAGTTACACTAGCTCTGCACATAAGCACCCTAATTATTGAAAGAATTTTGCCCATAGCTTGAGGTGTCCATAATAGCCCCTTCGCAGAAATTTTGCATCCTTATGGAAATAAGGAAACATGAAAAAGAAAAGTAAGATTTGTCTTATCCAGTTCTGCAGGGACATCATGACCAGACCAGAGTAATGAGTATACTGATCATGAGCAAAGACCTTTGGTAACCTCCCTTGACTCTGGCCAGCACCCAGATGCCTGCAGCTATTTCTTACCTCCAGACCTCACTCCCGCCCCTCCTGCTTTCACCCTTAATAGCATAAAAGAAGCCTGTATTCTAACCCAAGCAAGATGTTTCTCTCGGACATTTTTCTACCATCTTCTCAGTTTACTTACTTTCTGAATAAGATCGCTATTCCTTGTCTCATCACCTTTTCTCTCTACTTAATTAACCTGCTGTGAGTGAGCAGCACGAGATTGGACTTGGTAACAGGAGGAACAATAAAGGAACTGTGACAATAATCCACACTGAAATGATGCCTTATGATGATAGTGGGGAAGATGAAAAGTTGTCAGATTTTGGATATGTTTGGAAAATGAAGCCAATGTTATTTGGGGTACAAAAAAAGAGAGGAGTGGAAGGAAAGTCCAGGGTATTTTTCCTGAGAAACATGAAGAATGGAGTAATCATTTACTGAAATTAAGACCATGGGTGGGATAGCATTAGGGGTCAATTTTGAAGGTCTTGCATTTGAAATGTTTCTTATCTAACCAAGCACACCAATCAAATAGGCAGTTGAATATATAGGACTGTTTCAGAGACAAGTTTCATACCAGTAATATAAAATCTGGGAGGTAACAGAAAATTAACGGCATTTAAAGCCATTAGGCTAAATGAAATCACAAAATGAGTGTAGACAGAGAGGTGGAGTAGCTCAAAGCCTGAGCACACCAAAATTTGAAGGTCAGAGAGATGAAAAGGAATCATCCATGATGTCAAAGAAATACCAGAAGAGTGAGGTTTCTTCTAAGTCACTCAAAAAAAGTTTCAGGTAAAAGGAAATAACACAGTCAAATGTCAAGTAAGGTGAGACTGAAAATTTAATATTGAATTTTGCAACATGGAGTTCATTGGTGATTTTGACTAGAAAAGCTTTGTTGAAGAGGTGTGGGTTAATGACTGACTGAGTGGGTTAAGAGAAAATGTTGAGAGGAATTTGAAACAGGGAGTGAATATGATAACTGGGGATGAGGTTTTAAAATTAATACATTAACACATTTGTCTTGTGTTAATGTTAGTCATGTAATGTGCTTAGATAAGTACTTAGGTCACAGAAGACAGTAAATATTTGTTGGACATGTGGACAAATAAATAAATAAAGGTCAAAAGCTCAGTCTAGCAAAATAGATTCATGTTTAGCCTTTGCCTTAAGGCCTAAATTACCAGGACAAAAATGATCACAAGTTTCTTAGTTGGAAAGGTATTTGAAAAGAAAGAAATTATGAGAACTTTTAAAGCTTCAGAAGTTTATCTATTATTGACCTGGATATTTCTTTGTTATTTCTAAGGCCCTGAACCACCCTTGAAGACCCCACAAGTTATATTTCTCAGACTCCCATGCAAATCGTCTTTTTATTAATTTCTGCCAGTGCAGTTACAGGCAGGACCTTAGAAAGTGAGGGTGTTGATGACAGTGACTGGAGGTTGCTGCAGGGCCATACTCTTTAACTAGTCCTAATTGAGGCAGATGAAATCCTTTTGGTAGTTCCAGTTTTGATGGTGATGACTCAGTGGTATCCCCTGGTGTCCTAGCACCACCACCAGCAGCTGTGCCTTCAGAGAATGGTAAAAATATTCAACCTATGGAATCAAGACCATGAGTGGAAGCAGTTTCTCTATTTTTGGCTGGTAACCTATTTCTCCCTTTTACTCTGAGCCATTACATTTTTTTCTCTCCATTTCTTTTCAATGAATCAGTAAGCAATTCCCTGTGTTAAATTCCTACAGATTAAATATCTAACATAACTTCTGTTTTCCTGACAAAACATGCATGTTAAAGTTGCCAACTGCAAATTGAAAACATGCATTATAAAATTTTCACCTTTATACCTTGCTTATGTTTCTCTTGCTCTGGAGTACCCTTATGAACTTTTTTCCTCTCTGTACCTCTTAGGTACATTTAAACCTCTATTACTCTATTTGTGTATGTGTGTATGTGTGTGTGTGCGACAATTTCCAGGTAGTTCACATGGACATTTCCCTCGCTAATTTTTTGTGGCAGTCATTTGTTGAAATGTATAACATAGCGTTATTAACCAGAGGGTCCACACATTAAAATACACTGTACACAGAGAAGCAAAATCTATACACCTTTTTTTTTTTTTTTTTTGCGGTACGCGGGCCTCTCACTGTTGTGGCCTCTCCCGTTGCGGAGCACAGGCTCCGGATGCACAGGCTCAGCGGCCAGGTTCACGGGCCCAGCCACTCCACGGCATGTGGGATCTTCCCGGACCGGGGCATGAACCCGTGTCCCCTGCATCCCTGCATCGGCAGGCGTACTCTCAACCACTGCGCTACCAGGGAAGCACTATATACCTTTTTGATTTTTAATGTTGATTGGATAAAGTATTTGTTAAGGTGAAAAATAATGTTCGATCCTATAAAATTTGTGTGATACAATAATTCAAAGAGTTCTTTCAGTAAAATTATTGGATTTCGATCTCTGGGTCCTCCCTCTCTTCACTCTCTCACTGAAAATGCTGTTTGCTCTTAAAAGATCTTATAGGGATTGAGAAGAGATAGATTCCCAGATCCACACCGTATATTCCCTGATCTCCCCTTTAACATGATCTGAGCTGCTCCCTGAATGGGTGACTGCAGAGGTAAATATATTCCACACTCAGGCATTTTTTTGTCCACTGTAGCTAGAGTCTAAGGATGATTCACCTCAGGTCCTTTTCTCCCTTTTGCTGGGAATGTCTTAGTTTCTAATCTAATTTATTGAGTCCATCTTTGAAACTCACTGAAAAACCATATGCTTCCTTACTTGTTGACTTTTTGGCATGATAACTGAAACCAACATAAATTTTCTTGACCCTGTTTTAAACAATACTGAGAATAAGCATGAGGAACTTAGCTACTTTCTCCAAGAAATTATTGCTATTGAACAATATGACTGTGTATCACGTGAAGTATCAATAGTTATTTAAGAAGACTAACATTTTGTTCAACACAATTTGCTTTAAGACCCTCATCTCAGGGTGTTTACCAATTTAAAGCTACTATGTGATAATATCTTTCCTATTCCAAATAAAATAGTATCTCTTAATTTCCCTCTTCTGAGATACAAATAAGATTCAGTCAAGGTGGTATTCTCCCTTCTTACAGTATGTCTAATAAACTTAGCTGTGCCTGATCAAATGTTTCACTTTTTCCTAAGAGGTCTTATAGGGAATAAACAATTGATTGCCAGTTGGTCCCTTCGTGGTCACTCTGTACATGCACTTTGCAAGGCAATATGGAAAATTCAGTGCCCCATATACAATACACAAGAATAGAAGGGGACTTGAGAAAGCTAAATTCTGACCTTACTACATCCTATCCACTCTGCACCAACAAGCTTAGTTTTATGTGACCACTTACACATCACTACCAGCAGCTTTCAAGGCCATTCTTTTCCAAAGTCCAACATTTAGGTTGACATAGTAATTCTTTTGTCCTTAAGTAATTCTCCCAAAACAGCTAAGAAATCCCTTTCCTTTGGACCAAAACTCAGAGAGAAGTCAGATTAGAATCAGATTGTATTTTATAGCTTTTATTTGTCCTCCCTGTAATCTCTATGGTCAGAAATAACGATATGTCTCTATTTTCTTTTTCTTTTTGACTTCCTTTAGATGAAACTCTATAGTTGACTGAGTCAGTCATCTGATGGGCTCAAGGGAGAGTTTTGTGGTTACAAATCTTGAGAGTGAGGATATATCAATTTGTTCCTTTTCCTAGATCAGTGGTTTTCTAGTAGGAATAATTTTGCCCTTTGAAGATATTTTGCAATGTCTGGAGATAGATTGCCATGATTTGGGGGATATTATTGGTATCTGCTGGTAAACATCCTTTAATGCACAGGATAGCCCACAACAACAAAGAATTATCTAGCACAAAATGTCAATAGTGCTGAGGTTGAGAAACCCTTTTCTAGACAATATCACCCTCTCTTAAAATATTTCATTAGTAAGTACATTTATATACAGTAATAATTTTTCTTTTACTTTAAAGGTAATGAGTAAGACACATTGTTTATTCATTCATATATATATATATATATATATATATATGCATTTTTATCTAGTGCAACTGAAACATGGGTGTATCAAAATGATTATAATGTACTACTGTTTTCAAAAGTCTTTCCAGAGAAGCACTTCTTACTCTGCAATACAATTTAGTAAGTATTTATTACATATCTACTATGTATAAGCATTACTGGATGAACCAAATATGTCTAAATAAAAGTTTCTTTGAATCCAGAGGCTTAAAACCAGTGAGACCTACTCTAATAAGAACTGTAATTAAGATTTTAAACATTATATGAAAGGAGAGGGGAGCAAAGGATTAATTCTTGCTGGGGAATTGTGGGAAGGCCTTATTCATAGCTGTAGGATTTAAGCATGCTGGGAAATAATGTAAAAGTATTCAAAAAAAAGAACTTGTTGACAAATGCAGCCACCTAAATTCCATGGTAAAGATGAGTTAATTCTAATCATCTTAACTCATTTAATATGCTTCATCTAAGAAGTGAGGATTAAGAAGAGATTTAAAGGATTTTTTTTTAAATGGTAAATTGTCATCTGGGTACTGGAGATTGTCTTCAAATATATGGTTGCACATGAAAATATGCATGGAAAATGGAAACAAACTTGGACATGCATAAACATGGAATATTTGAATTTCAGATTGGTTGTTTTTACATGTTGTATACTAATAAGTATTCATTTTGCATTTTCTTTGGCAGTGTAAATTGAAAACATTTGCTTAATCAGCAATATATGTACATCATCAGACTTTTATCTTCTGGGAAACCAAGATTTGATTTAATTAAACATTAATTAGATCTGTTTGGTTCTATCCAGTTATAATGATGATTTATTTATAGGGGGTTTTGTTTGGAGGATTTTTGTTAAGATCTTCTTTTTACCTTATAAAGCTAAAATTACAAAGATACTGCTAAATTAATTTATTTACTCTATGTTTTTCCATGTTGCAAACTTTGACAAGAAGCAGTGTAAAAGGAAAATATTCTCTTTATGTACTATTAAAGGTCATCAGCAACTTTCTTAAAGGTCAACAGTTTGTCTCCATATGAGCAAATTTCCGTTATCTTAGACACACTCTGCAATTGGCATGCCATGTGACTTTCTGTATTATGCCTGACTATTCAAGCCAAAAAAAAGAAAAGATAAAACAAAGCTCACTTGCAAGGTCCATTAGATTGTTTCTAGATGGGGGACCTATAAGTTAATTATAGCCTACAGGAAAATTTTAAGGCATATTTGTTTATTTTGTATTACATACTTTGAAAAACGAATTACTTATCAACCTCAATTTGTATTCTGAAAATTTAAACATTTATATTGAAACTATTGCATTTGTTCTTTTAATATTCTAGTTTCAAAATTGTGACAACTTCTGAATCTGAGATTTGTAATATTAAAAGTGATATTAAATAAAAAAATAATCTTGTTTATAAGAGAATATGTTTTTGTAGTCAAATACTACATTGAAAACAACCTGCATCTTTAAAACAACATTGCTGAAGAAAGCATCTTTTTTAACAACAACTAGTTTGTATTATCTAACATAAATTTTATATTGATTTAAAATTATTTTAACACAAAATATTTGGCAAGATTAGAAAACAGTCATTCCTGAATGTTTATATAATTTTTCTAGGTGCCATAGAAAGATATTTGTCATTCTGAAATGTCAGTTTATTAATGAGTCAGGATGTTATTTTCTGAAATATGTGTGATTTTTGACACCCAAGACATTTCTACATATGACTAGCAGAGTGGACTCATTCCTAGTCCACTAGTCAAGAATATTCATTCTAGATATTCAGTGATAAATACTCAACAAAGTAACTGGATTACTCAAGGATAAATCTTCCCTATTCATGATAAAAATAACAGATGTGTCCACAATATAGACATTTGTTTTACACGTATGCTGTGACTGATGTTGACATTAAAATCACATTGGCTTTTCAGGTCTCCAGGTGAACCACATCAAACAGACTCAGAGTTTCTGAAAAGATAAACTATATCATGAAAAAAAAATCAACATTTTTGGAAACAGATTAATTATTTTATGACTCTAGAATCTTTTCAAGCAAAATTTTTGCAAATGCAAAGATGAGGTAACACATAGTGTAATAAACAACCTTAGTGATTCGAAATAATTAACTTAGAACCAAATGGTAACTTGAGTTATGTGAGTACCAGCCTCAGCTGAGTGGCTCAATTGTAATTATGAGCCATTTTCAGACTATATTTAAGAAAGGTAATTTAAATGAAATTGATCATAATCACAAAGTAGTTAAATAGGAGAAAGTGGTTGAGCCTTAGTTACTTGCTGTTAGAATCAGAAGAACTCTTATAACAAATGCTTTCTTATTCACCATTAATAGAGTCAACTACCCCCTTCCTTTTCAGTGTTACCATCGGGCCTAGTTATTGAATAATGATTTTCATGAGAGTTCTGCATGGTCTCCATTATCACACATGTTTACTAGATACACCAATAAAACAACTTGAATTTTCAGCATTATACCTCATGAGGTCACTCAGTTTTAGGTGGAGGCTTCACTTCAGACTTGAGCCTCTCAGCTGACAAAATAACTGTATACTTATAGAATGGACAGCAGTGTAATATGAGGATATTATTTTCCTTTTTTTATTACACATGAATAGTCAAAACAGTAAAATACATTTCCCTTTCTTGCTAATTCTATAGTTCCTATGACAAATAGCATTTTGCTTATTGTCATCTAAAATGTATGTATGCATACACAAACATTCACAGATAAACATATACACAAACATATGGAAAATATTAGGGATAATTGTGGTATTAGATAGGCATTTCTGTTTTGTTCTCATTTGAATTCGTTTATTTGAGTAAGATAGAATAAATCTATTGAATTCCTACATGTTCTATTCTTACCGAAAAAGTTTTAAGAGAAACTATTTATGTGGACAGTTACTGCTGTGTTTTGTTCAACACTCAAGCATCATGAATAGTAGCAGGCAGGAAACAGATACTTTGACATAACTCCTACATGCTATCTTGGATCTTCTTGTTCTTCCAAATAAAATATTGTAATGTGGACTCACCTCTAAAAATAAATATAATTTAACATGAATAAAATGGTAAATACATAATATGATTTAAATAGACCAAGAAATATATATTAAAATCATTTTATTTATTATTATTTTGTTCATTAAACAGAGCAAGCAAGCACAATTTAAAATATCATTCCTATAAATGATGTTTCTTCAGAGTATTTTTTCAGAGCTATATAGAAATAGTATCAAAGCACCATTGTCTCTGGCTTGTATTTACTTATGACAACTTCGGAGTACAATGAATTTAAATGAACACAAATAATAATACCCATGCAATAAAATAAATTAAAAGATAGCAGGCCCAAAGCAGTTATCTGAAATTTAAGTGCATTTTCTTAGAATACTAGAAAAACAAAACTTAGAACAGGCTGTACATAATTTAATTTGTAGTTCATGAAAGGCAAATTATTGGATTTTCTTTCATACTATTTTTACATTTCTTAAATGTTTACTTTTGCAATATAAGAATATATTTTAAATATATTAAAATACATTTTAAAAATGTGTGGCATATATTATTGCACTTTTTAAAGTAAGTCTTCCATAGTTGAAATAATCTGCATGTCTATTGGGCTTTCACTGACTGAAGCTTTACTGAAAACTAGAAGACTCATTGACTAAATTCATGAAATATAGGGTTGAATCTTACGGTTTTTCTCTGCCTCTGTAAGTAACATCTACTATACATAAATCCATGTTATACTATTAATTATATGTATAATTCAATGGTTATTTGCACAACTCTGGAGTAAGTTAACTGGGCATGAAAACTTGTTCCATCCCTCACTAGCAGTTTATGAACAGAATTTCCCTGAAAATGGTTCCTTATCTGTAAAATATAGATAACAATTGTACCTACTATTGTTATAAATATTACCTAAGGTAATAAATGTAAAGCATTTAGAATAGCATGTAGCATATTGCAAGTGCAAAATAAATATTAGCAGTATTTTATTTTAATTTTTAAATTTAAATTTTATTATTAAATATTGTTTGAGGTGATATGTCCAAATGAGGAGTCCTTGTAAGTAGAGCACATATCCATGGCTAGTTAGAATGTTGTTCTTTGTCTTTGACAGGTATAACTGTAGATTCCAAGAAGAACAAAACTAAGACATATACTATGAGAAGTCATACTGTGTGAGTAGAATAGGGGGTCAAGACAAATCACATAGAAAAAGTAACATTTTAAAAGAAGAGTTACAGAGAATTAATTACACAGGAAAATTGTTATGGAGGGGGAAGGAAATAATGATATTGAATGAGGAACAAGCCGTAGAGGAGTCACAGAGGCAAGAGAAACCCAGAACCTGTGAAAAACTCAAAGTTCATTTTGGGATACAGAATATGAGAAAGAAAATGGAAACAGATGCTGCAATTTCAAATTATCTAAAATTTGCCATTCAGGAAATAGGGTGTTTCTGAGTGAAATTACACACAGAGAGAAATTGTTAAATTGCAAGTATCTGTCGTGGTAGTGTATGAAATATTTGTAAATCACTTGGACAAAGGATCAAGAGAAATGTATGGGTTCAAAAGATATTTAGAAAGTAGAGTAGAATCTACCAGAAGAGTGGATATTGGTATTGACAAAGAGAAAGAAAAAAAAAAGAAATATTACAAATATATTCTCTTGGACAAAGGTTGAAAGATATTCAGTGCTGGAAAAGAAGTATACCAGCATTGAGGAGTTACATAAATTTCTGGTGGAGATTTCAGGGGTTCCTTGCTTGTACTGAGATATTTTATATATATATATATATATATATATATATATATATATATATATATATATATATATATGTTTGGTGTAAACATCAAATAAGATCTAATTGAATCTATGGGAAGAATCAGCAAATCAAATTGAGAATCAACTCTTACACATGCATTGGTAAATCCATAGGATTGTAGTGTCAAAATCCAATGGAACAGAGTATCTAAAGAAGGAAAATATAAGAAGGTTAAATAATGCTCTGCTTCCTCTGATTTCTTTACCTGGATTAATTCAAGTTACTCTCGCTATAATTCAGTAATGCATGTGTCAATATAAGTAAAAGATAGTTAACTTGCCCAAAGTCACAGATGCTTTGTGTCTGGTTTGGAATTTACCCAGAGCTCTTGGAATCAACCTATACTATACCGTGTACTATACTATACCGTGTACACAAAATTTCTCTCTCTCCCTCTCTCTCCCTCTCTCTCTCTCTTTCACAGACACACACACACACGTGCACGTGCATGTGTGCACACACACACACACACACACACAACTCTTGTAGGTGTTCAACCTGGGCTGTTAAGACAGATCTACTTGAAGCATATCTCAAAACCCAGGCTTCTCCTAATCCACCATATTTAGAATGTGACATTTATCCATGTGTCAAGATAGCAAATTTGCTCCACAGATGAGGGAGATGGAGAAGAAACAGATAAGGTTATATTCTAAATGCTGCTAAACCAAAACAAAACAAAATGCTATTCCTACCTACATCCATTACCACATTGAGAAAAAGGAAGCTAGAAAATTCAGTCTTAATGCTTAGTAGCTATATAAATAACTGAATATTATTATAGTACCTGAAGAGAGAAAATGAATATTGGTGGATACCAAGAAGTTTCAATATCCATATTTCCAAATAATATGCTTATGCTCTTAATTTTAATTTTAGGTTTTGCTTATTTATTTTTACTATGTAAAGTGAGCAATTAGCTTTCTGGCAAACTAGCCTTTCATCCCATCCCTATCTTTCCAAAATGGTTAAACCATACATTTTTTTAATCAATAATCAGTATGTACATCATTATGATAATGTAGACATTATCCATATCTGAGCCATATCAGAGATAAAAGACTTTCTTTTACAACATTCTATTTTCCTGGAGCTGATAACATATTCTTTGTGTTCTTAGTACATTAGTACCATTAATCCAGTCAGCCACCCTCAATTTCTCTGACCAAAATGTAAACAGCAGATATTCTGTCAATTTCATTTACATGGGGACATGCTTCTAGAGCTTTTGGTCCTCTTGCTGTAATCAGGATTGATTGCTCCCTAGGTCTGCAGCACAGAAATTTTGTTGTGATTTCCCATCATAATTACACTGGGAATCTCCTCAATTCTTTACTATTTGAATATCTTGCTTTCGAGATCTTGGAACTTTCCTGTTACTTTATTTCTTACTGTGGTGAAGTAGCTTCTCAAACCTCTGTCTGTGTCTAAATATCTGATAATTTGCTTATGTCTATTAATCCTTATAGTGATTCGGCATTTAACTAGGTATAGATGCATAGTACAAATAATTTGCCCTGAGTTAGAAACAGTATCAACATTTGGGAAGTGAAATGCCATTTTGATTATTAAGCCTTTGTCTAGACTATTGTTGATTGTTCTTTTTTTTTGTCTTCCCCTGGAAGATTTTATAATGTTACTTTTGAAACTTGCATTTTTAAATTTAAGTTATTAAGTTTTAATGTAGATCTTTAATCATCCATTTTACTGAGCATACATTGAGTCCTATCAATGTTGAAAAATATATTGTTTTAATTAGTTCAAAAAGAAAAAAAACACAAGCAATATATTTGGGAAGAAGTTGGCAAGCAACTATCTACAAAATGTTTCTGGGCTCAGTCAAGATAAAAGTCAATATGTTTCAAGCCTTACATAACAAATTATTCTTCTGGGGTTTAAACTTCTGTAGTATACAGAACAAGATAGATGGTTTCCTGATTCTTTTTAAAAAGTTACCATCATATTGATGTCTAAAAGCCTGCCACAAAGATAAAAGGAACTCAAGCTTATATATAGAAGCAGAAGTACTAAAACACCAATTTGAATGAATCATCTCCAACATTTTATAAAAATGTTAAGACATTAAGTACAAGCAAGGTAATTGACAGGGATGCAAATAAAGTAGTGTATTAATAAACATATCATATTTAATCATTAGTAGAGAAAAGGAGTAGAAGTAAAATGTGAACTTTTCAATACATGCTGAATAGATAAGTTGATAAATTTCACCATTAAGATGAAAACCTATAATAAATTAACCACCTTGGCAACCACACCTTCCCTAGAAGTCAGCTGACATCTAATTTCACCTTGTTTGTTCTCTTTCTTTAATATAATAAAAATACATGTCCATTTGAAATCTACACATACCATCACATTTAGATTTGAGGGCTTGGAGAATTTTCCTTTAAAATCGCAGGGAGTATGGCCTTTCTAAACGTTACCTCAAAGTTAGAAACTTTAATGAGTCATAGTGCTGACTACTTTGGTAGACACTGTCAGTTGCTTACTCAAAGCTACTTCTCCCACCACTTCAAATCTCATTGTTACAGGATTCTCTGAATCCCAATCTTTGCTACTGAGATCTGTGCTATTGCAGGAATATGAAGTTGTCTCTTAGTATCAGAGGTGATTTGTTCCAGGAACCCAGGCAGATACCAAAATCTGAGGATGCTCAAGTCTCTTATATAAAATGGGGTAGTATTTACATATAACTTACACACATCATCCCATCCATTTTAAATCATCCCTAGTTTGGTTATAATATAAATCTAATATAAAAACAATATAAATGTTAGGTAAATAGTTGTCAGCACAAGGCAAATTCAAGTTTTGCCTTTTAGAATTTTCTGGATATTTTTTTCTATTATTCTTGATCTGCAGTTGGTTGAATCTGGGAATGTGGAATGGAGGATCAACTGTAGTGTAACAAAGATGGAAAAATCTTGTCAGAATGCTGCTGCCACCACCACTAAACTCATTTACTTTGCTGTAAACTATCATGATCTTTCTGCCATCATCACTTTCTGCCATTACTTCTACTAGAAACACTGTTGCTGGAGAATGGGCTTATAAAATATTTTAAGCATTTTAATTGCTTTTTTCAGTCATATGCTTACAAATAGAAAGTCCAGATCCATTAGTAAAGTCAAGAAATTTATATAAATTAAATCATAGAGTATATTTTATGTGATTTTGTGTATACGTTTTTGGAATCTGGCTCCTCGCACTCAGCACACTCTTTTAAGATGTAATCATGTTGTTGCAACAAACAATTTTCCGAAGCAGTTTTATAATTTTATGCTTCTGACAGCAATGTATGAGAATTGCAGTCCTTTCCAGTATTTGGACTTTTTCGTCGTTTTTTTAAAACAATTTTAGTGAGTACATTTTTTTGCTCCATTATGATTTAAACATTATTATTTCTCTGATAACTAATCCTGTTGAGAACTTTTTTTTACATTATTCCTTACCACTTTCATATTCTCCCTTACCACATTGTTCAAGGGGTCAAAAATCTGTGATTTCCCCAGAAACTTAGCTACTAATAGCCTGCTGTTGACCAAAAACCTAATCAATAACATAAATAGTTGATTAACATTTTTGTATGTTATCTGTATCACATACTGTATTCTTACAGTAAAATATGTTATAGACAATTGCTATTAAGAAAGTCACAAAAAGTAATATATTAGTACAAACTTAAAATATTAAATTTATCATTTAGTGAGTATTAAAAGCCTAGAATATTATTATTAGAAATTTTTCTAGATAGAATAAATTTATTAAATCTAAAAAAATAATAAACTGCAAAATTTTATTTGTTAAAGGATGTTTATTGAAGCATTTCCCCCAATATATATGACCTGGCACCAACTGAAATCAATTGTAGACTGCTTAACATTTTCAAGCATTAATATTATGGAATGTTGTCACATCACTAAAATGATGGTGTAGAAAAATTTTGAATGCAGAAATAAAGTTATGATATATTTGCATGGAAAATATGAAGAAAAACAATAATGCACTATGATCTAATTTTTTAAAATACATATATAACTGTTAGATTGCCTACCAAAATATGACTCTTCTTGATGTTTACTTCTAGTTTTTTTCCACTACCTGTGTTTTTGAAATTTATAAATTTATAAATATTTTCAAATTAAAAGTATTTTTTACTATGCAAGAAGTTGTATTAATGTATACATAATCATTTTCAGTCCTCTGTTCACAATTTTTTTCCAATTGAATAAAACTATAAAGTCACTAAAATGTCTATAATACTTCTCACGCATATTCCAGTTGCATCTGCTGAATTAAATCCATACATTTCAGGTACCATAAGTGACATGCAGATTTCTAAACTAACTACATATTTATATATCTTCACAACTTTCTTTCCTTCCTACTTTTTATAATTATATTCACATATATGCAGATAAACATGCTTCCTTTAAGAGGCATTTCATTCAATTATCAGGCAGAATTAATTGTTTCTATTGCATTTCATCTTATGGAAGAGCCATGTGATATTAGTAATTCATAAGAATCACAGTTTTTCAGGCTTAATTGAGTTTTTTTTCTTTTTTCTTTATTGCTTTACAATGGTGTGTTAGCTTCTGCTTTAAAACAAAGTGAATCAGTTATACATATACATATGTTCCCACATCTCTTCCTTCTTGCATCTCCTTCCCTCTCACCTTCCCTATCTCACCCCTCAAGGTGGTAAAAAAGCACCAAGCTGATCTCCCTGTGCTATGCGGCTGCTTCCCAATAGCTATCTACCTTATATTTGGTAGTGTATATATGTCCATGCCTCTCTCTTGCTTTGTCACAGCTTACCTTCCCCCTCCCCATATCTTCAAGTCCATTATCTAGTAGGTCTGTGTCTCTATTCCTGTCTTAGCCCTAGGTTCTTCATGACAATTTTTTTCTTAAATTCCATATATATGTCTTAGCATAAAGTATTTCTCTTTCCCTTTCTGACTTACTTCACTCTGTATGACAGACTCTAGGTCTATCCATCTCATTACAAATAGCTCAATTTCATTTCTTTTTACAGCTGAGTAATATTCCATTGTATATATGTGCCACATCTTCTTTACCCATTCATCCGATGATGGACACTTAGGTTGTTTCCATCTCCGGGCTATTGTAGATAGAGCTGCAATGAATATTTTGGTACATGACTCTTTTTGAATTATGGTTTTCTCAGGGTATATGCCAGGTAGTTGGATTGCTGGGTCATATGGTAGTTCTATTTGTAGGTTTTTAAGGAACCTCCATACTGTTCTCCATAGTGGCTGTACCAATTCACATTCCCACCAGCAGTGCAAGAGTGTTCCCTTTTCTCCACACCCTCTCCAGCATTTATTGTTTCTAGATTTTTTGATGTTGGCCATTCTGACAGGTGTGAGATGATATCTCATTGTAGTTTTGATTTGCATTTCTCTAATGATTAATGATATTGAGCATTCGTTCATGTGTTTGTTGGCAGTCTGTGTATCTTCTTTGGAGAAATGTCTATTTACCTCTTCTGCCCATTTTTGGATTGGTTTTTTTGTTTTTTTAATAGTGAGCTGCATGAGCTGTTCATATATTTTGGAGATTAATCTTTTGTCAGTTGCTTCATTTGCAAATATTTTCTCCCATTCTGAGGGTTGTCTTTTGGTCTTGTTTATGGTTTCCTTTGCTGTGCAAAAGCTTTGAAGTTTCATTAGGTCCCATTTGTTTATTTTTGTTTTTATTTCTATTTCTCTAGGAGGTGGGTCGAAAAGGTTCTTGCTGTGATTTATGTCACAGAGTGCTCTGCCTATGTTTTCCTCTAAGAGTTTAATAGTTTCTGGCCTTACATTTAGGTCTTTAATCCATTTTGAGCTTATTTTTGTGTACGGTGTTAGGGAGTGAGCTAATCTCATACTTTTACATGTACCTGTCCAGTTTTCCCAGCACCACTTATGGAAGAGGCTGTCCTTTCTCCACTGTACATTCCTGCCTCCTTTATCAAAGATAAGGTGACCATATGTGCTTGGGTTTACCTCTGAGCTTTCTATCCTGTTCCATTGATCTTTCTGTTTTTGTGTCAGTACCTTACTGTCTTGATTATTGTAGCTTTGTAGTATAGTCTCAAGTCAGGGAACCTGTTTCCTCCAGCTCCGTTTTTCGTTCTCAAGATTGCTTTGCTATTCGGGGTCTTTTGTGTTTCCATACAAATTGTGAAATTTTTTGTTCTAGTTCTGTGAAAAATGCCAGTGGTAGTTTGATAGGAATTGCATTGAATCTGTAGATTGTTTTGGGTAGTAGTGTCATTTTCACAATGTTGATTAATCCAATCCAAGAACATGGTATATCTCTGCATCTATTTGCATCATCTTTAATTTCTTTCATCAGTGTCTTATAATTTTCTGCATACAGGTCTTTTTTCTCCTGAGGTAGGTTTATTCCTAGATATTTTATTCTTTTTGCTGCAGTGGTAAATGGGAGAGTTTTCTTGATTTCACTTTCAGATTTTTCATCATTAGTGTATAGGAATGCCAGAGATTTCTGTGCATTAATTTTGTTTCCTGCTACTTTACCAAATTCATTGATTAGCTTTACTAGTTTTCTGGTGACATGTTTACAATTCTCTATGTATAGTATCATGTCATCTGCAAACAATGAGAGCTTTATTTCTTCTTTTCTGATTTGGATTCCTTTTATTTCCTTTTCTTCTCTGATTGCTGTGGTTAAAACTTCCAAAACAATATTGAATAAGAGTGGTGGGAGTGGACAACCTTGTCTTGTTCCTGATCTTTGTGGAAATGCTTTCAGTTTTTCACCATTGAGGATGGTGTTGGCTGTGGATTTGTAGTATATGGCCTTTATTATGTGGAGGAAAGTTCCCTGTATGCCTACTTACTGCAGGGTTTTTATCATGAATGTGTGCTGAATTTGTTTGAAAGCTTTCTCTGCATCTATTGAGATGATCATATGCATTTTCTCCTTCAATTTTTTAATATGCTTTATCACGTTGATTGATTTGCATATATTGAAAAATCCTTACATTCCTGGAATAAACCTCACTTGATCATGTTGTATGATCCTTTTAATGTGCTTTTGGATTCTGTTTTTTCGTATTTTGTTGAGGATTTTTGTATCAATGTTCATAACTGATATTGGTCTGTAGTTTTCTTTCTTTGTGACATCCTTGTCAGGTTTTGGTATCAAGCTAATGGTGGCCTCATAGAATGAGTTTGGGAGTGTTCCTTCCTCTGCTATATTTTGGAAGAGTTTGAGAAGGATAGGTTTTAGCTCTTCTCTAAATGTTTGACAGAATTTGCCTGTAAAGCCTTCTTGTCCTGGGATTATGTTTGTTGCAAGATTTTAATCACAATTTCAATCTCAGTGCTTGTGATTGGTTTGTTCATATTTTCTATTTCTTCCTGATTCAGTCTTGGCAGGTTGTGCATTTCTAAGAATTTGTCCATTTCTTACAGGTTGTCCATTTTATTGGCATAGAGTTGCTTGTAGTTATTTCTCATGACCTTTTATATTTCTGCAGTGTCAGTTGTTACATCTCCTCTGCCTTTCCTAATTCTATTGATTTGAGTCTTCTCTCTTTTTTTCTTGATGAGTCTGGCTAATGGTTTATCAATTTTGTTTATCTTCTCAAAGACCAGCTTTTAGTTCTATTGATCTTTGCTATTGTTTACTTCATTTCCTTTTCATTTATTTTTTATCCGATTTTTATTATTTCTCTCCTTCTGCTAAATGTTTTTTTTATTTGTTCTTCTTTCTCTAATTGCTTTAGGTGCAAGGTTAGGTTGTTTATTCAAGATATTTCCAGTTTCTTAAGGTAGGATTGTATTGCTATAAACTTCCTTCTTAGAACTGCTTTGGCTGCATCCCATAGGTTTTCAGTTGTCATGTCTCCATTGTCATTTGTTTCTAGGTATTTCTTAAATTTCCTTTTGGATTTCTTCAGTGATCACTTTGTTATTAAGAACTGTATTGTTTACCCTTTATGTGTTTGTATTTTTTACAGCTCTTTTCCTGTAATTGATATCTAGTCTCATAGCATTGTGGTCAGAAAAGACACTTGATACAATTTCAATTTCCTTAAATTTACCAAGGCTTGATTTGTCACCCAAGATATGATCTATCCTGGAGAATGTTCCATGAGCACTTGAGAAAAATGTGTATTCTGTTGGTGTTGGATGCAATGTCCTATAAATATGAATTCAGCCCGTCTTGTTTAATGTATCATCTAAAGCTTGTGTTTCCTTATTTATTTTCATTTTGGATGATCTGTCCATTGGTGAATGTGTGGTGTTAAAGTCCCCTACTATGAATGTGTTACTGTCAATTTCCCCTTTTATGGCTGTTAGTATTTGCCTTATGTATTGAGGTGCTCCTATGTTGGGTGCATAAATATTTACAATTGTTATATCTTCTTCTTGGATCGATCCATTGATCATTATGTAGTGTCTTTCTTTGTCTCTTCTAATAGTCTTTATTTTAAAGTCTATTTTGTCTGATATGAGAATTACTACTCCAGCTTTCTTTTGGTTTCCATTTGCATGGAATATTTTTTTCCCACCCCTTACTTTCAGTCTGTATGTGTCTCTAGGTCTGAAGTGGGTCTCTTGTAGACAATACATATATGGGTCTTGTTTTTGTATCCATTCAGCCAATCTGTGTCTTTTGGTGGGAGCATTTAGTCCATTTACATTTAAGATAATTATCGATATGTATGTTCCTATTCCCATTTTATTAATTGTTTTGGGTTCGTTATTGTAGTTCTTTTCCTTCTCTTGTGTTTCTTGTCTAGAGAAGTTCCTTTAGCATTTGTTGTAAAGCTGGTTTGGTGGTGCTGAACTCTCTCAGCTTTTGCTTGTCTGTAAAGGTTTTAATTTCTCCATCAAATCTGAATAAGATCCTTGCTGGGTAGAGTAAATGTGGTTGCAGGTTTTTCTCCTTCATCACTTTAAATATGTCCTACCAGTCCCTTCTGGCTTGCAGAGTTTCTGCTGAGAGATCAGCTGTTAACCTTATGGGGATTCCTTTGTGTGTTATTTTTCCCTTGTTGCTTTTAATAAGTTTTCTTTGTACTTAATTTTTGAGAGTTGGTTTAATATGTGTCTTGACATATTTCTCCTTGTATTTATCCTGTATGGGACTCTATGTGCTTCCTGGACTGATTAACTATTTCCTTTCCCATATTAGGGAAGTTTTCAACTATAATCTCTTCAAATATTTTCTCAGTCCCCTTCTTTTTCTCTTCTTCTTCTGGAACCCCTATAGTTCGAATGTTGGTGCATTTAATGTTGTCCCAGAAGTCTCTGAGACTGTCCTCAGTTCTTTTCATTCCTTTTTCTTTATTCTACTCTACAGTAGTTATTTCCACTATTTTATCTTCCAGAAGAACGGTCACTTATCCATTCTTCTGCCTCAGTTATTCTGCTATTGATCCCATCTAAAGTAATTTTAATTTCATTTATTGTGTTGGTCATTGTTATTTGTTTCATCTTTAGTTCTTCTAGGTCCTTGTTAAATGTTTCTTGCATTTTCTCTATTCTATTTCCAAGATTTGGGATCATGTTTGCTATCATTATTCTGAATTCTTTTTCAGGTAGACTGCCTATTTCCTCTTCATTTGTGAGTTCTGGTGCGATTTTACGTTTTCCTTAATCTGCTCTGTGTTTTTCTGTCTTCTCATTTTGCTTAACTTACTGTGTTTGGGGTTTCCTTTTCACAGTCTGCAGGTTCATAGATACTGTTGTTTTTGATGTCTTCCCCTAGTGGCTAAGGTTGGTTCAGTGAGTTGTGTAGACTTCCTGGTGGAGGGGACTAGTGCCTGTTTTGTGGTGGATGAGGCTGGATCTTATCTCTCTAGTGGGCAGGTCTACGTCTGGTGGGGTGTTTTGGGGTGTCTGTGGATTTATTATGATTTTAGGCAGCCTCTCTGCTAATGGATGATGCTTTGTTCCTGTCTTGCTAGTTGTTTGGCATTGGGTGTCCAGCACTGTAGCTTGCTGGTCGTTGAATGAAGCTGGGTCTTAGTGTTGAGATGGAGATCTCTGGGAGACTTTCACAGTTTGATATTAGGTGGAGCTGGGAGGTCTCTTGTGGACCAGTGTCCTGAAGTTGGCTCTCCCACCTCAGAGGCACAGCACTGACTCCTGGCTGCAGCACCAAGAGTCTTTCATCACATATCTCAGAATAAAAGGGAGAAAAAGTAGAAAGAAAGTATTAATAGAAGTAGAAAGAAAGAAAGAATGAAAGAGAGAAAGAAAGAGGAAACAAAGAAAGAAGGAGGAAGGGAGGAAGGGAGGGAGGAAGGAAAGAAGGAAGGACAGAAGGAAGAAAAATAGAACAAAGGAAGATAAAGTAAAATAAAATAAAGATAACATATAATAAAGTTATTAAAATAAAAATTGATTTTTAAGAAAAAAAAAAAAGGACAGATAGGACCCTCAGACAAATGTTGGAAGCAAAGCTATACAGACAAAATCTCACACAGAAGCATACACATACACACTCACAAAAAGAGAAAAAGTGGAAAAAAATCATAAATCTTGGTCTCAAAGCCCATCTCCTCAATTTGGGATGATTCGTTGTCTAAAGGAGGGAAGGCAGGAAAGAAAGAAAGAAAGAAAGAAAGAAAGAAAGAAAGAAAGAAAGAAAGAAAGAAAGAAAGAAAGAAAGAAAGAAAGAAAAGATAAAGTAAACTAAAATAAAGTTATTAGTATAATAATAATTATTAAGAAAATAATTTTTTAAAAAACAAAAACAAAAGTGGACGGATAGAACCCTAGGACAAATGGTGGAAGCAAAACTATATGGACAAAATCTCACACAAAAGCATATACATACAGACTCACAAAAAGGGGAAAAGGGGAAAAAATCATACATCTTGCTCTCAAAGCCCATCTCCTCAATTTGGGATGATTCGTTGTCTAAAGGAGGGAAAGCAGGAAAGAAAGAAAGAAAGAAGGTAAAGTAAACTAAAATAAAGTTATTAAAATAAAAATAATTATTAAGAAAAAAATTTTTAAAAAAAGAAAACGAGATGGATAGAACCCTAGGACAAATGTTGGAAGCAAAGCTATACAGACTAATTTCACACAGAAGCATACACATACATACTCACAAAAAGAGGGAAAGGAGAAAAAAATCATAAATCTTGCTCTCAAAGTCCACCTCCTCAGTTTGGGATGATTCGTTGTCTAAAGAAGGGAAGGCAGGAAAGAAAGAAAAAAGAAAGAAGATAAAGTAAACTAAAATATAGTTATTAAAATAAAATAATTATTAAGAAAAAAAATTAAACAAAACAAAAACAAAAACGGACGGATAGAACCGTAGGACAAATGGTGGAAGCAAAACTATACAGACAAAATCTCACACAAAAGCATACACATACACACTCACAAAAAGAGGAAAAGGGGAAAAAATCATAAATCTTGCTCTCAAAGTCCATCTCCTCAATTTGGGATAATTTGTTGTCTAAAGGAGGGAAGGAAGGAAACAAAGAAAGAAAGGAAGGAAGGAAGAAAGAAAGGGAGGAAGGAAGGAAGGAAGGAAGGAAGGAAGGAAGGAAGGAAGGAAGGAAGAAAGAAAGAAGATAAAGTAAACTAAAATAAAGTTATTCAAATAAAAAATTTTTAAGAAAATAGTTAAAAAAAAAAGAAAAATGCACAGATAGAACCCTAGGACAAATGGTGGAAGCAAAGCTATACAGACAAAATCTCACACAGAAGCATACATATACACACTCACAAAAAGAGGAAAAGGTGAAAAAAATCATAAATCTTGCTCTCAAAGTCCATCTCCTCAATTTGGGATGTTTCGTTTTCTATTCATGTATTCCACAGATGCACAGTACATCAAGTTGATTGTGGAGCTTTAATCCACTGCTTCAGAGGCTGCTGGGAGAGATTTCCCTTTCTCTTCTTTGTTCTCACAGCTCCCCGGGGCTCAGCTTTGGATTTGGCCCCGTCTCTGCGTGTAGGTCGCCAGAGAGCGTCTGTTCTTCGCTCAGACAGGATGGGGTTAAAGGAGGAGCTGCTTCAGGGACTCTGGCTCACTCAGGCCAGGGAGGAGGGAGGGGCATGGAGTGCGGGGCACGCATGCGGCAGCACTCTCCCAGGGAAGTTACCCCTGGATTCTGGGACCCTGGCAGTGGCGGGCTGCACAGGATCCCCAGAAGTGGGGTGTAGATAGTAACCTGTGCTAGCACACAGGCTTCTTGGTGGCAGCAGCCACAGCCTTAGCGTCTCATGCACGTCTCTGGGGTCTGCGCTTTTAGCTGTGGCTCGCGCCACCTCTGGAGCTTCTTTAAGCAGTGCTCTTAATCCCCTCTCCTCGCACACCAGGAAACAAAGAGGGAAGAAAAAGTCTCTTGCCTCTTTGGCAGGTCCAGACTTTTCCCCGGACTCCCTCCCGGGCTAGCTGTGGTGCAGTAATTCACTGCAGGCTGTGTTCGAGCCACCAACACCAGTCCTCTCCCTGCACTCTGACCTAAGCCCGAGCCTCAGCTCCCAGTCCCGCCCGCCCTGGCGGGTGAGCAGACAAGCCTCTCGGGCTGGTGAGTGCTGGTCTGCACCAATCCTCTGTGCCAGAATTTCTCCACTTTGCCCTCCCCACCCCTGTTGCTGTGCTCTCCTCCATGGCTCCGAAGCTTTCCCCCTCTGCCACCCACAGTCTCAGCCCATGAAGGGTCTTCTAGTGTGTGGAAACCTTTCTTCCTTCACAGCTCCCTCCCACTGGTGCAGGTCCCGTCCCTATCCTTTTGTCTCTGTTTATTCTTTTTTCTTTTGCCCTACCCAGGTACGTGGGGAGTTTCTTTCCTTTTGGGAGGTCTGAGGTCTTCTGCCAGCATTCAGTAGGTGTTCTGTAGGAGTTTTTCCATGTGTGGATGTATTTCTGGTGTATCTGTGGGGAGGAAGATGATTTCCACGACTTAGTCTTCCACCATCTTCTACTCGTCCCTCCCTAATTGAGTTTTGAGGTTATGATTTAACAGTAACAGCATAGCCAACATGGTTATGTACTTTTCTTATTGAACTACTAAATATCCTGGATATAGAAGGAAGCAAACAGATGTTGATCTAAGTTTGGGTATTGTTAGGAGATTCCACAAAAAGATAAAGAACAGAACAGAATTCATAATGTCAGCAAGAGAGTTGTTTTAATATTGGCTCATAGAGATGGGTACAGAGAAAGTGTAAAGAATAGAAGGTTTAAATGGAGATGTTAAATGGGTCAAAAATATGGAAGGTTCAGTGTGGTAAAAGTAGAGGGAGAGGAAAACCCTATGGAGTTACTATCAGAGAAAGAGATTTTCAATTTAAAATTCTGGATATGAAGCCTTATGGATGATCCTGACAATCAGCTTATATATATATATATATATATATATATATATATATATATATATATATATATATATATATGGGCAATTAGTTGAAATATAGTGAGTGTGAACAAATGAAAGTGTTAAGACTTTAAAAATACGGATAATAGTCCTCTGCTTGAATATTTTAGTCATTCAGATTATTTCAATACTGGAGGCCAAGCAGAGGTGGAAGAAAATAATCATTAGGAAACAGAAACCAGAGCAGATGTTGTGAGAATAGTCAAACTGCATGATCTTAAAGGGCAGAAGACATTTTTATTTGTGGTTAAATAAATCATAATGTGGAAGGAGAAATGAGATGGGATAAGAGTGCTTTTCCCATCTCAGATAATCTCAGGTTCTTAAATATGAAAAAACAAGAGAAAATAAAATATAGTCCTTTAAGAAAGCTGCTGAAAAGATGATACTTGTGGTTTCAATCTGAATTTAAGCAAGACCAAGATATGGAATTATTCAGAAAATATTATGTTAATGTATGGGAGCTTTCTTTGTTTTAATCTATGGAATCAAATTCTAAAAGAAAAATGAGTTTGGAAGAGAGGATATCACCAAAGGATTGGCTTAAGCTGTGTGAGGTAGATAACAGATGAACGTGGCTTAAGGACATAACAGATTGTTTTTTTTTTAAATATAAACAGAAGGTCAGAGCTAAGAAGTCCTGGGATAATTCATTGACTTTGTGAGATCACCATTTTTGCAGGCTTCTTCTATCTCCCTGCTCCATTATCCATAGTGAGTGCTGTAAATCTCTTGATCATGTGTCTCACGTTGACATTCAGCCTCATATTGCAGGCTACTAATAGTAGACTAATAAGAAAACAACAAGAATAGGTTGGTGCCTATATCAGAATATAAAACATGGCCAAATATTCCAGCATACTTCCACTGATACCTAAGAAAATTTAGCAGTGTCAAAGTAGGCTGGGAAATGTAGGTTTATTTTATTATTAAAAAAAAATATTATAACAATGCCCACTTCCATCCTAATGAAATCAGGGATGCCTATGCTAACTCCATTTTACTTGAATATCTATATTCCACTTTAGAATTTTTCCAATAAAATTTAAATACTTTATTATTGAGACTGATAATACTTTGTCTCCCACCACCATTTTCAAGAACAGAAGAATAGAACAGCATTGTCATGAAAGTACAGAGAGGACAGAAGAGAGAGAGAGAAGGGAGAAGACATGACCCTCATTTCAGCCATTGCCCCAGTATGTAAAATAATATAAAGTCTGGTAGTAAAAATTACAAGTGTTTTCTCAAAAATAGTCATGGTGGTCCTAGGTTGAACTGATCACAGTCCAGAGAGATTTAATGTATAAGAATAGATGCTGTTGAGGGTGGGAATTGGAGACAGAGAATTATCAGCCTCAGTAATGGAATATTTAAATTTGATGGGAAAAACCTAAAATGAAAATGTAGATATCTAAGTAAGATGAAGTTAAGTGTAAGCATCTTATCTCCCCATTCCCACACCCCCATTACCTACTCAAAACCATGGCATAATCATGACAAATTAGCAAAAGACTGCACTATGCTTAGATAAGATAAAAACATTTAATAATATGGGGAAAAGCTCATAATATACTGTTAAATAGTAAAAGACTATTATAAAACTTGTGTGTACATTATGATTATTATTCTTTCCTCTGTCCCTCATAATTAAAGAATAAATACAAAACTATTGAAAATATTTATACTTGGGTGGGGATAAATTTTATTTTTTTTATATCTTCTGTTCTTGTGATATTAACTAAGTGTATGAATGAAAAGAATCATAATTTTAAAAATTCAGCATATGTATTTTTAATCATAGTAAATACTTGAGTTTTGCTAATTGACACTTTCTGAAAGGAATTTTCCCCTTCAATGACCCATGTCATACACATCCTTTCCTATATTTCTGAGAATATATCATATGACTGTTCCATATATTGCACTTTTTCAACCACGATCTAATGAGGCCCTTTATTTGGGGTCAAAGAATAGTAAGCTTTGAGACTGTCTCAGGAAAACTGACAGCTCCATTCTTGCTCATTAGGAACTTAGAGTGATTACTTGCATTTTAAAGAAACCAAATGTCTTTGAATATTTTGTAAGACAAGCCACATAATATTCTATTTTGAATGTTCTTTGGTTGTTGATACTGCATAATGTGATGCAGCCTGACATTACAGAGATCAGCTTATTTTTTGTTTGATTCTGTTCTTAAAATATTTTATAGCAAATCATTATGCAACATGAGCATTTATTTTCATATTACAGTGACAATATATTTGTAAATCACTGAAATAATGAATTATATTTGCATTTCTTTCCTTTGGTAAAACAATAGCTATTTTTTTTATTTTTATAATGTATATACAGCTTTATTCAGCAACAACAACTACAAAAAAAAAAAAAAAAGAGCCTCAACTTTTTGTAATCACACAGCTACTGTAAACACCCTGAGGAAACAATGTGACAATTAAATGCTTTTGGGTATACAATGAAGATGCTACTGAGAGAGACTCAAGTGTTTGTTTTAGAATTTCCATTAATTTTTAGGCTCTACTGAAATCTAGGTGGCATCCAGAGGAAAAATATTTATTTAGTCCTTGAATGTATTCAATATCAAGCTATTGAGTGCCTACTATGTGTTATGCCCAGCTATAAGCTATGGGAATACAAAACTAAAGAGTAAATAATTATGTTCATGAAAATTTCATTTTTTTTCCCTTTACCTTTCTTTTTCTATTAACTAGAGTTTATATTTAGGTCAGATTTAGGTTACCAAGAGTGGAAGGTACAGAGATAGAACATATACTCGCTGCCCCCTACATATATAACTTCCCCCATTTGTTACAATTGATAAACCTACATTGACACATCATATCACCCAAAGTCTATATTTACATTAAGGTTGACCCTTAGTGTTGTTGTTCTATTCATTCTATTGGTTTGAACAAATTCTATCAGTTTACAACGATATGTATCCACCATTATAAATCATATAAAGTAGTTTCACTGCCCTAAAAGTCCTCTTTGCTCTGCCTATTTATTTTTCCCTCTCTCCAATCTCTGGCAACTACTGATAATTTTCTGTTATTGTATCCATAGTTCTGCCTTTTCCAGAATGTAATAGGGTTGAAATCATACAGTATATTAAGAATTTTTTGCACTTGGTAGTATGCATTTAAGTTTCCTTAATGTCTTTTGTCTTGATAGCTCACTTCTTTTAGTGTTGAGTAATACTCCATCATTTGGATGTACTACAGATTATTCGTCCATTCACCTACTAAAGGACATTTTGGTTGCTTCCATGTTTGGGCAATTATGAATAAAGCTGCTATAAATATATGTGTGCATGTTTTTATGTGGACATAAATTTTCAAATCCTTTGGATAGATATCAAAGAGCAAAATTGTTGGAGGTATGGTAAGACTATGTTTAGTTTTGTAAGAAACTGCCAAGCCATCTTTCAAAGTGGCCTGTACTGTCTGGTTTTGGTAGTAAGGTAATGATGGCTTCATAGAATGAATTAGCAATATTCCTTTTGCTTCTCTCTTATGAAAGAGATTGTAGGTAATTGATCTAATTTCTTGCTTGAAATATTTAGTAGAATTTACCAGTGAACCCTTCTTTATCCCTGATAACTTCCCTTGTATTGAAGTCTGCTCTGGCTGAAATTAATATAGCTACTACTGCTTTTTGATTAGTGTTAGCATGCTTTATATTTGACCATTTGTTTACTTTTTTAAAAAACCAATAGAGGTTTTATTTTAATCCTGTAAGTAGCAGCCCAGAAGGAGGTTACCCAGGGCTTGTATGGTAGCTTTAAGTGGTCGTTAGGGACCCAGGTTCCTTTTTATTAAAATTTTTTATTGGAGTATAATTGATGTATAGTGTCATGTTAGTTTCAGGTGTACAGCAAAGTGAAACTGTTATACATATAGATATGTCCACTCTTTTTAGATTATTGTCTCATATAGGCTATTACAGAGTATTGAGTTATCTGTGCTATACAGTTCTCTGTGCTTACTAATTATCTATTTTATATATAGTAGTATGTCTATCTCCCAATGTAAGCAGGTACCCCCTGTAAGCACAAGTTTTATTTCTACATCTGTGACTCTACTTCTATTTTGTTAATAAGCTCATTTGTACCCTTTTTAAAGATCCCACATATTAGCAATATCATATGATATTGGTCTTTCTCTGTCTGACTTACTTCACTCAGTATGACAATCTCTAGGTCCATCCATGTTTCTGCAAGTGGCATTATTTTGTTATTTTTAATGTCTAACTAATATTCCACTGTATATATGTACACCATCTTCTTTATCCTTTCCTCTGTTGGTGCACATTTAGGTTCCTTCCGTGTCTTGGCTATTGTAAATAGTGCTGCAATGATCATTGGGGTGCGTGTATCTTTTTGAATTATGATTTCCTCTGGATAACCCAGGAGTGGATTGCAGAATCATATGGTAGCTCTATTTTCAGTTATTTTAAGGAACCTCCATACTGTTCTCCATATTGGCTGTACAAGTTTGCATTCCCATCAAAAGTACAGGAGGGGGCTTCCCTGGTGGTGCAGTGGTTGAGAGTCTGCCTGCAGATGCAGGGGACACGGGTTTGTGCCCCAGTCCAGGAAGATCCCACATGCCGTGTAGTGGCTGGGCCCGTGAACCATGGCCGCTGAGCCTGTGCATCTGGAGCCTGTGCTCTGCAACAGGAGAGGCCACAACAGTGAGAGGTCCACGTACCGCAAAAAAAAAAAAAAAAAAAAAAAAAAAAAAGTACAGGCAGGTTCCCTTTTCTCCACATCCTCTGAAGCAGTCATTTTTTGTAGATTTTTTGATGATGACCATTCTGACCAGTGTGAGGTAATACATCATTGTAGTTGTGATTTGCATTTATCTAATAATTAGTTATGTTGAGCTTCTTTTCATGTGTTTTAGCCATCTTTATGTCTTCTTTGGAGAAATGTCTATTTAGATTTTCTGCTTTTTTTTTTTTTTTTTTTTTTTGGTACACGGGCCTCTCACTGTTGTGGCCTCTCCCATTGTGGAGCACAGGCTCTGGATGCGCAGGCTCAGTGGCCATGGCTCACGAGCCCAGCTGCTCCACGGCATGTGGGATCCTGCCAGACTGGGGCATGAAACCGTGTCCCCTGCATCGGCAGGTGGACTCTAAATCACTGCACCACCAGGGAAGCCCTTCTGCCCATTTTTTGATAGGTTTTTTTTTTTGTTTGTTTGTTTGTTTGTTTGTTTTTCATATTGAGCTGCATGAGATCTTTGTATATTTTGGAGATTAATCCTTTGTTGATTGCTTCATTTGCAAATATATTCTTCCATTCTGAGAATTGTCTTTATGTTCTGATTATCATTTCCTTTGCTGTGCAAAAGATTTTAAGTTTATTTAGGTGCCATTTGTTTATTTTTGTTTTTATTTTCATTATTCTAGGAGGTAGATCAAAAAATATCTTATTGCAATATATGTCAAAGAGTGTTCTACCTATGATTTCCTCTAAGAATTTTATAGTATCTTGTCTTAAATTTAGGTCTTTAATCCATTTTGTGTTTATTTTTGTGTATGGTGTTGTTAAGGAGTGTTCTAATTTCATTCTTTTACATGTAGCTGTCCAGTTTTCCCAGCACCACTTATTGAAGAGACTTTTATCCATTTTATATTATTTTTTCCTCTGTCATAGATTAGGTGATCATAGGTGTGTGGGTTTATCTCTGGACTTTCTATCCTGTTCCATTGATCTATATTTCTGTTTTTGTGCCAGTACCATACTGATTTGATGACTGCAGCTTTGTAGTATAGTCTGAAGTCAGGGAGCTTGATTCCTCCAGCTCCATTTCTCTTTCTCAAGACTGCTTTGGCTATTCAGGGTCCTTTGTGTTTCCATACAAATTGTAATTTTTTTTTTGTTCTCATTCTGTGAAAAATACCAGTGGTAATTTGATAGGAATTTCATTGAATCTGTAGATTGCTTTAGGTAATATTGTCATTTTCACAATACTGATTCTTCCAATCCAAGTACATGGTATATGTCTCTATCTGTTTGTGTCATCTTTGATTTCTTTTATAAGTATCTTATACTTTTCTGAGTACAGGTCTTTTGCCTCCCTAGGTAGGTTTATTCCTAGGTATTTTATTCTTTTTAATTGGATAGTAAATGGGGTTGTTTCCTTGATTTCTTTTTCTGATTTTCTGTTGTTAGTGTATAGGAATGCAAGAGGTTTCTGTGTGTTAATTTTGTATTCTGCAACTTTACCAAATTCATTGATGAGCTCTAGTAGTCAAGGATGTCCACTCTCACCACTACTATTCTATGTAGTTTTGGAAGTCCTAGCCATGGCAATCAGAGAAGAAAAAGAAATAAAAAGAATCCAAATTGGAAAAGTAGTAAAGCTGCCACTGTTTCTAAATGACATGATACTATACATAGAGAGTCCTAAAGATGTTACCAGAAAACCATTCATTTACTGTTAATCTAGATTTGTCTTTATATTTAAAATGGATTTCTTGTACAGTTGGGTCCCTTTTTATTTTTAGTAACTCTGACACTCTTTGCTTTTTTATTTTTTTTTTTTAATTTATTTATTTTTGTCTGCATTGGGTCTTCATTGCTGTGTGCGGGCAAGTGGGGGCTACTCTTCATTTCGGTGCATGGGCTTCTTATTTCAGTGACTTCTTTTGTTGCAGAACATGGGCTCTAGGTGTGTGGGCTTCAGTAGTTGTGGCACATGGGCTCAGTATTTGTGACTCGCAGGCTCTAGAGTGCAGGCTCAGCAATTGTGGCACATGGGCTTAGTTGCTCTGCGTCATGTGAGATCTTCCAGAGAAGTGCTCAAACCTGTGTCCCCTGCATTGGCAGGCTGATTCTTAACCACTGCACCACCAGAGAAGTCCCACTTTTTGCTTTTTAATTTAATACTTAGATCATTGACATTCAAAGTTATTACTGATATAATTGGATTAGTATCTACCATATTATATGTTTTCTATTAGTTGTTCTTACTGTTTGCTCCTATTTTTAGTTTTATTTTATTGTTTGCTCTACTTTGTTCTACCTTTATTTGTTTTAATTGAGCATTCCATATGATTCCATTCTCTCTCCTCTTTTTGCACATCAGTTGTAATTTCTTTTAAACTTGTTTTGTGGTTTTCATGTACATTTACAGAGTATGCATTATACTACTAAAATACACATTAGCCGCTAATGCAAGCTGTGATGGTTAACTGTATGCATTAGCTTGATAAGCTAAGGGATGCTCAGATAGCTGGTAAAACATCATTTCTGGATGTGTCAGTGAGATTGCTTCTGGAGATTAGCATTTGAATGAGTAGACTAAGTAGAGAAGATCCACTCTCATCAATGTGGATGGGTATTGTCTAATTGGTTGAGGACCTGAATAGAAGAAAAATATTGAAGGAAGGGCAAATATGTGCTGTCTCTTCTTGAAGTTGGATGTTAATCTTCTCCCTGTCTTGACTTGAGAGCTCCTGGTTCTTGGTCCTCAGACTTGGAACTTACATCTGCAGCCCCCTTTTCTGAGGCCCTCAACCTTGGACTAGGAGTTACACCAGTTTGACTCCCCTGGATCTCAGGCTTTCAGACTTGGACAAAATTATAAATCTGGCTTTCCTGGTTATCTAGATTGCAGACAAAATATCATGGAACTTCTCACCCTCCATAATATATGAGCCAATTCCTTTAATAAATCTCCACTTATATCTATCTATCATCTATCTATCTATCAATCATCTATCTATCTATCTATCTATCATCTATCAATCTATCATCTCTATATCCATCCATCTACCTATAATATGCATTTGGTTCTGGTTCCTTAATACAGAAATCTACCTTCAAATATCACTATACCACTGAACAGGTGGTGCAAGTACCTTATAATGATAAAATAATTCTAATTCCTCCCTCCTACCTCTTGTATCATGGCTGTCATTCATTTTATTTATATGTAACTTTATATATATTATATTATATAAGAGTACATAATCATGTACATTGTTGTCATTATTTTGAACAAAATATTATCAGTTTGCTCAGTTAAGAATAAAAAAAAATTAAAGTTTTTATTTTATCTTTATGTATTTTTCTCCAATGCTCTTTCTTCCTTTATGGAGATCTGCATTTCTGACTTGTATCATGTTCCTTCTCTCTAAAGAACTTCCTTTAACTTTCTTTTTTATAAGGCAGGTATACAGGCAACAAACCCCATCAATTTTTGTTAGTTGAGAAAGTATTTTCCCTTCCCTTTTTTTTTTTTTTTTGCAGTATGCGGGCCTCTCACTGTTGTGGCCTCTCCCATTGTGGGTCACAAGCTCCAGATGTGCAGGCTCAGCGGCCATGGCTCATGGGTCCAGCCGCTCCATGGCATGTGGGATCTTCCCGGACTGGGGCACGAACCCATGTCCCCTGCATTGGCAGGCGGACTCTCAACCACTGCACCACCAGTGAAGCCCCTCTCTTCACTTTTGAAAGATAATTTTTCAAAATACAGAATTTACTCCCTTCGTGGGGCTTCCCTGGTGGCACAGTGGTTAAGAATCCGCCTGCCAGTGCAAGGTACATGGGTTCAAGTCCTGGTCTGGGAAGATCCCACATGCCATAGAGCAACAAAGCCCGTGTGGCACAACTGCTGAGCCTGTGCTCTAGAGCCCATGAGCCACAACTTCTGAGCCCACACCCCACAACTACTGAAGCCCGTGTGTCTACAGCCCATGCTCCACAATAAGAGAAGCCAGCACAGTGAGAAGCCCACACACCACAATGAAGAGTAGCCCCCACTCTCTGCAACTAGAGAAGAAGCCCACACACAGCAAAACAGACCCAAGGCAGCCAAAAATAAAAACATTAAATAAAATAAAAAAAAGAATTTACTCTCTTCTTGCTTGCATAATTTCTGCCAAAAAGTCAAACATAATTCTTACCTTTTCTCTTCTGTAAGTAAGGTGTTTTTCTTCCACTGAGTTCTTTAAATATTTTTCTTTATCTTTGATTTTTCCTTTTTTTGAAAACAGTATGCTTAGGTGTAGTTTTTGACAACTTTTCCTGCTTGACATTTTCTGAGGTTCCTAGATCTGTCAGTTGTCTGATAAATTTGGAGAAATTCTCAGTCTTTATATTTCAAATATTTGTTCTGCTCCTTTATTTTTTCATCCCCTTCTGGTATTCCCATTATGTGTATGTTACACATTATTTAGTTGTCCCATATTTCTTGGTCATTCTATTTTTAAGACTCTTTTTCTTTGCCTTTTAGTTTTGGAAGTTTCTATTGTGATATCCTCAAGTTCAGTAATTCTTTCCTCAGCCATGTCTAGTGTACAAATAAGCCCATTGAAGTCATTCTTTATTTTGTTTTTATCTTTAGCATTTCTTTTTGGTTCTTTCTTGGGGTTCCTTCTCTCTGCTCACAATGACTATCTGTTCTTGCACACTCTTTGATTTATGCTTTAGGGCTTTTAGTGTATTTATGTAGTCATGGTGGTCTTAAATTTCTTGTTTGAAAATTCCAACATCCCTGATATATTGGAATTTGGTTTTGATGTTTGCTTTGTCTCTTTAAACAATGTTTTGTTTGTTTTCAATATGTCTTGTATTTTTTTTTTTTTTTGTAGGCAGACAAGTTATATTGGGTAAAAGGAGTATTATCCTCACATACTTGAAGCCACACAGTGCATCACTGTGACTCCAAATCTGCTACTGCCTTCCTGGAAAACCCATCTATTTTAGTCTGTGTGAGATGGGAAGGTAACAGAAAGTTTTGCATTAAAGGCTGAGGTGATTTGATTTAAGTTTTTAAAGTAAATATTATTCTAGCAATTTTGCTGAACATAGACTTTAAAGGGACAGATGGGAAAATAGAAAAAAAAAAAGATTTGGGAGCTAATCCAACAATTCATGCTTCTCTGTGTTGTTATCAGGGTGTTGGTAGTTAGGTGGTGGTCCTAGGTTTTAGAATTTGGATATATTTTTATGATATGGGTTAACAGTGTTTGCTTATGTTTTGGATTTACAGTATGAGAGAAATCAATCATAACACCAAGTTCTTGACCAAGATGAAACAGACATTCATTGTAATTATGAAAGCAAGTGTCTGAACTGGACAGAATCCAAAGTATGGACTAATGATCGGTTAAACTTCAATAGTGAACAGATCACACATAATCCATGTGGTGTTTACAAAAATAAAATAGTAAGACAATTGCATCAAAAGTAGCACTCAGAGGAAGGAACTGGCTAAATAATAATCCAAACTTTTTTTTTTTCCAGCGTTTTTGATAGAGAATGATTTCTTGGAATTTCAATATTGTCCTGCAATGAAATTTATTTTTCTATATGTATCCTCAAGGAGACAAAGATAAAACAACTACTAGGGAACTTTAGGCAGCAAATAAAAAGAAAAAAAAAAAAAGCTTAAAGTAGATTTAGCCAGAAAAAAAAAAGTTATAGTAATACACAACAAAAATAGCAAAACCCAAAGACTTAGCTGACCCACAAAATGGCCGTGACCATCAGGTACATGTTTGAATGATTTTCTATGGAAGAAGTTACATCTGGAAGAAGCAAAAGGAACCATATGACCACTAAATATTTGTCACTTCAAATTTTTCTTTGCTCTGAGGTCAGAAATGTATTTTAGTTGTGGTTTAATAAAGTTGATGGAAGAAGATTGGAACAGAAGTCATTATTCTGAGAACAAGCCTTAGTCAATTAATCCATAACATTTTACACATTTAAGTATGTATTTGTAAAGTGTTTAATATTGTTTATGCATAAGCATCTATAATTTAATTTATTAGAGAATAATTATGTAAGTTGATTTAAATAGTGCCTAACTTAGAGATTTTGTATTTGTTTGTATTGTCAAAGAACACTCTCTGCATTCTTACATAATTTACTTATGTACTATCATATTTATTTATTTTATTCTCTTTCTTTTAGCACATTAGGTCTCTGGTCTGTTTTGTTTGATTAAAAGGGAGCTGAGTAACAAGTCATTCTTTACTTCTTTGGTCATATAGCCAACCTGTCTGCCCTTTTAAAAACAGAATATTGTTAACTTTAATAAAGTTTTACAAATTAAAACTTAATCAATACATTGAGAATGTATTTTAGGGGAAATGCCCCTCCCACCAGCAGGCTGGCACCATACCCAGAACAGCCCAAGGAGCACAGATAGCCAAGCCAGGACCCAGGCTCATCTTCCAGTGGGCTGGCAGCCACCACACAAGGCAGGATGAGACAGCCAACCAGGCCAGGGGCCAGCCTCACCTACCAGCCTGCACATAGTAGTTGGTCCTGCCAAAACTGAAGGGTTCACATAGGTGGCAGCCCTAGTATATATAGCTCTGGTGACTAGAGGGGAATGTATTTTTGGGGCCCTTAGGCCACCTGCTATCTAAGACCACATCTCTAAGATTAGGAAACATGAATGACCTGTCTAATACATAAAAATAAGCACAGAGAGTTAGGCAAGACAAGGTGACAGAGGAGTATGCTCCAAATGAAGGAAATAGATAAAACTGCAGAAGAAGAAATAAGCCAAGTGAAGATATGCAATCTACCCAATAAATAGCTCAAGGTAATGTTCATAAAAATGCTCAATGAACTTAGGAGAAGAATGGATGAACACAGTGACAAGATTAAGAAAGAATTAGAAAATATAAGGAAACAAAGCTGAACTGAAGAATACAACAACTCAGATAAAAAATACAGTAGAAAGAATCAGTGGTAGAGTAGATGACACAAAGGAACAGATTAGTGAACTGGAAGTCAGGGTAGTGAAAGTGACCCAAACTCAACAAACAAAAAACAACAAAAAAACTTAAAGATAGTTTAAGAGCTCTCTGGAACAAAATCAAGTGTACTAACATTCATATCTTAAGGGTCCCAGAAGAAGAAGAATCAGAGAATTTATTTGAATAAATAATAACTGAAAATTTCCATAACCTAGGAAGAAAAGGAGACATTCAGGTCCAGGAAGCAGAAAAAGTCCCCAAAATATGAATGCAAAGAGGCTTACACTAAGTCAAAAATTAAAGGTAAGAAAATTGTAAAAGCAGCAAGGGAAAAGCAGTTAGTTACATACAATGGAACTTAAATAAGGATATATGCTGACTTTTCAACAGAAACTTTCCAAGCCAGAAGGCAGTGACATAATATATTCAAAATAACAAAAGAGAAGAAACCTACAACCAAGAATATTCTACCCAGTAAGTCTATAATTCAGATTTCAAGGAAAGATAAAAAAAATTACAGATAAAAGTTAAAAGAGTTATGCACAAATAAACCAGTTTAAAAATAAACATTAACAGATTTCTCTAAGTAGAAAAAAAGAACTACAGCTAAAATTATAAACATTATGAAAGGAAACATTTCATTTGTAAAGGAAAACATATAGTAAAGGTAGTAGAAAAACCCAGTATGGAGGTTAAAACACAAAAGTAGAAAATTATTTTTATCCACAAGCAGTAGCTAAGGGATAGACAACAGATGTAAAATATGACATTGAAAACATATAACAATTTGGGGGAGTAAAAGGTAGGTTTGTTAGAATGTGTTCAACTTAAGGGATCATCAGCTTAAAATAAACATATATATATATAGGTTGATATATATATATATATATATATATATATATATATATATATATATATATGTTGTTATATATAAACCACATGGTAACCACAAATGAAAAATCTATAAGGGATAGGAGTGAAAAAAAAAAAGTTTTCCAAAACAAAAGATATGAAAATCAAATCACAAGGGAAGAGAGTAGTATAGGAAGAAAGGAATTAAAAAGAAATACAAAAACAACTAGGAGGGCTTCCCTGGTGGCACAGTGGTTGGGGATCCGTCTACTGATGCAGGGGACACAGGTTTGTGCCCTGGTCTGGGGGGATCCCACGTGCTGTGGAGCAGCTGGGACCATGAGCCATGGCCATTGAGCCTGTGCATCTGGGGCCTGTGCTCCGCAGTGGGAGGGGCCGCAGTGGTGAGAGGCCCGCGTACCTAAAAAAAAAAAAACTAGGAAACTATTAACCAGATTTTAATAAGTATATACCTATCAACAATTATTTTAAAAGTAAGTGGATTAAAAGATCCAATCAAAACACACAGAGAGGCTGAATAGAGCAATAACAAGACCCATCTACATGCTGCCTACAGGATGCTCAGTTCATATCTAAGACACACAGAGGCAGAAATTGAGGGAATACAAAAAGGTATTACATGCAAATAGACAGGAAAAAACTGGGGTAATAATGATTATATCAGAAAAAAAAGACTTTAAAACAAAGACTGTATTATGAGACAAAGAAGGACATTCGATAATGACTAAGGGATCAATCCAACAAGAAGATATAGCAATTGTAAAAATATATGCTCCCAACATAAGAATACTTAAATACATAAAGTGAAAATTAACATATATAAAGGGAGAAATTGACAGTAATAAAGTAATAGGAGACTTTAAAATCCCACTTACATAAACAGACAGATCATCGAGACAGAAAATCAGTAAAGAATCACTGGCCTTAAATAAAACATTAGATCAGATAGACATAATATATATATAATATATATGGAATATAAATGGAATTATATAATGTAAAATACATATATATGTGTATAAATATATTATATGTATATTAGATATATATAGTACATATACATATATACATGTAAGTATATAAAATATATATTATATTAAAATATTTTACTATAATATAAAACAATCTATTATATAATAGATAATATATAAGTATATTAATATATATTAATATGATCATTATAATAATAATAGTAATTATAATTATGGAATTATAAAATTATACATTATCTATATATAATATATTATGATAATGTATATAACATATGAAATATATATTTTACATACATATATGTATATATTATACATAGATTATATATAAGTGTAAATATAAAATATACATTTTAAGGTTAAAATTAATATTTTAATATAAAAATATTAAATTTTGATATTAAAATATTATATTTAACATTGTAAAATATATAAAATATGTGTAATATATTTTATATGTTAAAAATATGTAGTAGAATATATTATAAGGATATATATTTTTAAAATATATAAACTATATAACATATATTAGATACATTATAATATATATTATAATTTATATATTTTATATTATAATTTATATAGTATATTTTAAAATATATTATATATAATACATAGATATATACATATGATCTATGTATATTATACATATATATAAAATATAAATATAAAAGGCATATTTTAATATTAAATATATAATGTAAAATATTTACATATAAAATATTTAATATGCATATATAATATTATATATTTTATAATATATGAAATATATTATAAAATATTAAATATTTTATAACATTATGATGATTATAATATTGTATATGATATATATAAAATATAATATTCTCTAAATATATTAATCAAATATGACATACATAGAATAATATACATAATATATTATAACATATATGGAATATTCCATCTTAAAACAGCAGAATCCACATTCTTATTAAATGCATGTGAAAGTCTCCAGAATCGATCTCATGCTAGACCACAAAACAAGTCTCAATAAATTTAAGGTGATTGAAATAATTTCAAACATCTTTTCCAACCAAAACTATGACACTAGAAATCAACCACTAAAACTAAACTCCAAAAAAAAGAAAGAGATGATTTTGGACAATATGTTATTAAACAACCAAGAATCAGTGATGAAATCAAAGAGTAAATTTAATAATATCTTAAAACAAAAGAAAATGGAAAGACCATGATCCAATATTTTTGGGTCACAGCAAAAGCACTAAATGAGGGAAGTTTATAGCAATACTATACTGTCAAGAAATAAACATACCTGAAATGAACAACCTAAACTTAACCTAAAGCAATGAGAGAAAGAAGAACAAACAAAACCCAAAGTCGATAGAAGTAAAGAAATAATAAAGATCAGAGCATAAATAGAGGATAAAATAATATATACTATCAATGAGAATAATAGCTTGTTCTTTGAAAAAATAGCCAAAATTGATAAACTTTTAGCCAGTTTCAGAAAAAAAAAAAAAAAAAGACATCCCACATAAATAAAATCAGAAATGAAAGAGAAATTACAACCAACACCATGGAAATATAAAGATCATAAGAGATTACTATGAAAAATTTTATGCCAATCAAATAGACAATCTAAAAGAATCCCTGAAGACTTAGGAAGAAACAGAAAATATGGAGGAGAAATTACCAGTAATGAGATTTAATCGGTGAAATTAAAAAATAAATAAATTTTAAAAACTGTCGAAAAGCAAAAATCCAGGACCAGAGAGCTTTTACAGGAGAATTCCATCAAACATTTGAAGAAAAGTTAGCACCTATCCTTCTGTAACTACTCCAAAAATAATTGAAGGGAAAGAAAAACTTTCAAACTCATCCTGATATCAAAAGCAGACAAAGACACTGAAGAATCAACATTATATGACCATCTCAATAGATGCAGAAAAAGCATTCAAGAAAATTCAACATTTATTCATGATTAAAAACTCTCAACCTGAGTACTGAGGGAAAATACTTCAACATAATAAAGGCCATATATGACATACCTACAACAAACATCATAATCAAGGGGAAAAGCTAGAAGCATTTCCTCTAGGAACAGGAACAAGACAAGGATGCTCACTCTTGCCACTTTAATTTAATGTAGTTTTGGAAGCCTAACCCACAGCAATCTGATCAGAAAAAAATAAATAATGGAAATCCTAATTTGAAAGGAAGAAGTAAAACTGTCACTATTTGCAGATAACATAATACTATATGTAGAAAACCCTAAGGACTCCACTAAAAAAACTATTAGAACTAATAAATGAATTCAGTAAAGTTGCAGGATACAAAATTAATATACAGAAATCTGTTGTTTTTCTATATACTAACGATGCACTCTCAGAAAGAGAAAGGAAGAAAACAATCCTGTTTACAATTGTATCAAAAAGAATAAGAATAAATCTAACCAAGGAGGAAAGAGACCTGTACTTAGAAAACTATAAGACATTGATCAAAGAAACTGAAGACTACATTAACAAATGGAAAGATACACTATGCTCATGGATTGGCAGAATTAATATTGTTAAAAATGACCATACTACACAGGCAATCTGCAGATTCTGTGCAATCCCTATCAAAATATCACTGGCATTTATCAGAACTAGAACAAGTAATTCTAAAATTGTGTGAAGCTCCTGTGAGCTGTGAGAACAAACAAGAGAAAGGGAAATCTCTCCCAGCAGCCACAGAAGCAGCGGATTAAAGCTCCACAATCAACTTGATATACCCTGCATCTGTGGAATACCTGAATAGACAAGGAATGATCCCAAATTGAAGAGGTGGAATTTAGGAGCGAGATCTATGATTTTTTTCCCTTTTCCTCTTTTTGTGAATGTGTACGTGTATGCTTCTGTGTGACATCTAGTCTGTATACTCTAGCTTCCACCATTTGTCCTAGGGCTCTATCCGTCCATGACTTTTTTTTAAAAATTCCTTTTCTTAATAATTAAGTTTAATTGTAATAACTTTATTATACTTTACCTTCGTTCTTTCTTTCTTTCCTTCCTTCCCTCCCTCCTTTAGACAACGAATCACCCCAAACTGAGGAGGTGGTCTCAGGGAGCAGGATTTATGATTTTTCCCCCTTTACCTCTTTTTGTGAAGGTGTATGTGTATGCTTCTGTGTAAGATTTTCTCTGTATAGCTTTGCTTCCAACATTTGTCCTAAGGTTCTATCCATCCCTTTTTTTTTTTCTAAATATTTTTTAATTCAATAACTATATTATACTTTATTTTATTTTTACTGTATCATCTTTCTTTCTGTCTTTTTTTTCCTTCTTTCCCTCCTTCCTTCCTTCCTCCCTCCCTCCCTCCTTTCTTTCCTTCTTTGCTTCTTTCTTCCTTCCTTCCTTTCCTCCTTTCCCTCTTTCTTTACTCATACTTCTACTAATTCTCCCTACTTTTTCTCCCTTTTATTCTGAGCTGTGTGGATGAAAGGCTCTTGGTGCTCCAGCCAGGAGTCAGGGCTCTGCCTCTGAGGTAGGAGAGCCAACTTCAGGACACTGGTCAACAAGAGACCTCCCAGCTCCACATAATATTAAACGGTGGAAATATCCCAGAGACCTCCATCTTAACACCAGCACCCAGCTTCACTCAACGACCAGCAAGCCACAGTGCTGGACAACCTATGCCAAACAACTAGCAAAACAGGAACACAACCCCACCCATTAGCAGAGAGGCTGCCTAAAATCATAATAAGGCCACAGACACCCCAAAACACACCACCAGACGTGAACCTGCCCACTAGAGAAACAAGATCCAGCCTCATCCAGCACAACACAGGCACTAGTCCCCTCCACCAGGAAGCCTACACAACCCACTGAAACAACCTTAGCCACTGGAGACAGACATCAAAAACAACGGGAACTACGAACCTGCAGCCTGCAAAAAGGAGACCCCAAACACAGTAAGATAAGCAAAATGAGAAGACAGAAAAACACACAGCAGATGAAGGAGCAGGATAAAAACCCACCAGACCTAACAAATGAAGAGGAAATAGGCAATCTACCTGAAAAAGAATTCAGAATAATGATAGTAAGGATGATCCAAAATCTTGGAAGTAGAATGGACAAAATGCAAGAAACAGTTAACAAGGACCTACAAGAACTAAAGATGAAACAAGCAACGATGAACAATGCAATAAATGAAATTAAAATCACTCTAGATAGGATCAATAGCAGAATAACTGAGGCAGAAGAACGGATAAGTGACCTGGAAGATAAAGTAGTGGAAATAACTACTGCAGAGCAGAATAAAGAAAAAAGAATGAAAAGAACTGAGGACAGTCTCAGAGACCTCTGGGACAACATGAAACGCACCAACATTCGAATTATAGGGGTTCCAGAAGAAGAAGAAAGAAAGAAAGGGACTGAGAAAATATTTGAAGAGATTATAGTTGAAAACTTCCCTAATATGGGAAAGGAAATAGTTAATCAAGTCCAGGAAGCACAGAGGGTCCCATACAGGATAAATACAAGGAGAAACACGCCAAGACACATATTAATCAAACTGTCAAAAATTAAATACAAAGAAAGCATATTAAAAGCAGCAAGGGAAAAACAACAAATAACACACAAGGGAATCCCCATAAGGTTAACAGCTGATCTCTCAGCAGAAACCCTACAAGCCAGAAGGGAGTGGCAGGACATACTGAAAGTGATGAAGGAGAATAGCCTGAAACCAAGACTACTCTACCCAGCAAGGATCTCATTCACATTTGATGGAGAAAATAAAACCTTTACAGACAAGCAAAAGCTGAGAGAGTTCAGCACCACCAAACCAGCTTTACAACAAATGCTAAAGGAACTTCTCTAGACACGAAACACAAGAGAAGGAAAGGACCTATAGTAGCGAACCCAAAACAATATATAAAATGGAAATAGGAACATACATATCGATAATTACCTTAAATGTAAATGGACTAAATGCTCCCACAAAAAGACACAGATTGGCTGAATGGATACAAAAACAAGACCCTTATATATGCTGTCTACAAAAGACCCACTTCAGAACTAGAGACACATACAGACTGAAAGTAAGGGGATGGAAAAAGATATTCCATGCAAATGGAAACCAAAAGAAAGCTGGAGTAGCAATTCTCATATCAGACAAAATAGACTTTAAAATAAGGACTATTAAAAGGGACAAAGAAGGACACTACATAATGATCAAGGGATCGATCCAAGAAGAAGATATAACAATTGTAAATATTTATGCACCCAACATAGGAGCACCTCAATACATAAGGCAAATACTAACAACCATAAAAGGGGAGATCAACAGTAACACATTCATAGTAGGGGACTTTAACACCCCACTTTCACCCATGGACAGATCATCCAAAATGAAAATAAATAAGGAAACACAAGCTTTAAATGATACATTAAACAAGATGGACTTAATTGATATTTATAGGACACTCCATCCAAAAACAACAGAATACACATTTTTCTCAAGTGCTCATGGAACATTCTCCAGGATAGATCATATCTTGGGTCACAAATCAAGCCTTGATAAATTTAAGAAAACTGAAATTGTATCAACTATCTTTTCCGACCACAACGCCATGAGACTAGATATCAATTACAGGAAAAGATCTGTAAAAAATACAAACACATGGAGGCTAAACAATACACTACTTAATAATGAAGTGATCACTGAAGAAATCAAAGAGGAAATAAAAAAATACCTAGAAACAAATGACAATGGAGACACAACGACCCAAAACCTATGGGATGCAGCAAAAGCAGTCCTAAGGGGGAAGTTTATAGCAATACAAGCCCACCTTAAGAAGCAGGAAACATCTCGAATAAACAACCTAACCTTGCACCTCAAGCAATTAGAGAAAGAAGAACAAAAAAACCCCAAAGCTAGCAGAAGGAAAGAAATCATAAAAATCAGATCAGAAATAAATGAAAAAGAAATGAAGGAAACAATAGCAAAGATCAATAAAACTAAAAGCTGGTTCTTTGAGAAGATAAACAAAATAGATAAACCACTAGCCAGACTCATCAAGAAAAAAAGGGAGAAGACTCAAATCAATAGAATTAGAAATGAAAAAGGAGAAGTAACAACTGACACTGCAGAAATAAAAAAAATCATGAGAGATTACTACAAGCAACTCTATGCCAATAAAATAGACAATCTGGAAGAAATGGACAAATTCTTAGAAAAGCACAACCTGCCAAGACTGAATCAGGAAGAAATAGAAAATATGAACAGACCAATCACAAGCACTGAAATTGAAACTGTGATTAAAAACCTTCCAACAAACAAAAGCCCAGGACCAGATGGCTTCACAGGTGAATTCTATCAAACGTTTAGAGAAGAGCTAACACCTATCCTTCTCAAACTCTTCCAAAATATAGCAGAGGGAGGAACACTCCCAAATTCCTTCTACGAAGCCACCATCACCTTGATACCAAAACCAGACAAGGATGTCACAAAGAAAGAAAACTACAGGCCAATATCACTGATGAACATAGATGCAAAAATCCTCAACAAAATACTAGCAAACAGAATCCAACAGCACATTAAAAGGATCATACACCATGATCAAGTGGGGTTTATTCCAGGAATGCAAGGATTCTTCAATATACGCAAATCTATCAATGTGATAAACCATATTAACAAATTGAAGGAGAAAAACCATATGATCATCTCAATAGATGCAGAGAAAGCTTTCGACAAAATTCAACACCCATTTATGATAAAAACCCTCCAGAAAGTAGGCATAGAGGGAACTTTCCTAAACATAATAAAAGCCATATATGACAAGCCCACAGCAAACATCATCCTCAATGGTGAAAAACTGAAAGCATTTCCACTAAGATCAGGAACAAGACAAGGTTGCCCACTCTCACCACTCTTATTCAACATAGTTTTGGAAGTTTTAGCCACAGCAATCAGAGAAGAAAAGGAAATAAAAGGAATCCAAATCGGAAAAGAAGAAGTAAAGCTGTCACTGTTTGCAGATGACATGATACTATACATAGAGAATCCTAAAGATGCTACCAGAAAACTACTAGAGCTAATCAATGAATTTGGTAAAGTAGCAGGATACAAAATTAATGCACAGAAATCTCTGGCATTCCTATATACTAATGATGAAAAATCTGAAAGTGAAATCAAGAAAACACTCCCATTTACCATTGCAACAAAAAGAATAAAATATCTAGGAATAAACCTACCTAAGGAGACGAAAGACCTGTATGCAGAAAATTATAAGACACTGATGAAAGAAATTAAAGATGATACAAATAGATGGAGAGATATACCATGTTCTTGGATGGGAAGAATCAACATTGTGAAAATGACTCTACTACCCAAAGCAATCTACAGATTCAATGCAATCCCTATCAAACTACCACTGGCATTTTTCACAGAACTAGAACAAAAAATTTCGCAATTTGTATGGAAACACAAAAGACCCCGAATAGCCAAAGCAATCTTTAGAACGAAAAAAGGAGCTGGAGGAATAAGGCTCCCTGACTTCAGACTATATTACAAAGCAACAGTAATCAAGACAGTATGGTACTGGCACAAAAACAGAAAGATAGATCAGTGGAACAGGATAGAAAGCCCAGAGATAAACCCACGCACATATGGACACCTCATCTTTGATAAAGGAGGCAGGAATGTACAGTGGAGAAAGGACAGCCTCTTCAATAAATGGTGCTGGGAAAACTGGACAGGTACATGTAAAAGTATGAGATTAGATCACTCCCTAACACCATACACAAAAATAAGCTCAAAATGGATTAAAGACCTAAATGTAAGGCCAGAAACTATCAAACTCTTAGAAGAAAACATAGGAAGAACACTCTATGACATAAATCACAGCAAGATCCTTTCTGACCCACCTCCTAGAGTAATGGAAATAAAAACAAAAATAAACAAATGGGACCTAATGAAACTTCAAAGCTTTTGCACAGCAAAGGAAACCATAACCAAGACCAAACGACAACCCTCAGAATGGGAGAAAACATTTGCAAATGAAGCAACTGACAAAGGATTAACCTCCACAATTTACAAGCAGCTCATGCAGCTCAATAACAAAAAAACAAACAACCCCATCCAAAAATGGGCAGAAGACCTAAATAGACATTTCTCCAAAGAAGATATACAGAATGCCAACAAACACATGAAAGAATGCTCAACATCATTAATCATTAGAGAAATGCAAATCAAAACTACAATGAGATATCATCTCACACCAGTCAGAATGGCCATCATCAAAAAATCTAGAAACAATAAATGCTGGAGAGGGTGTGGAGAAAAGGGGACACTCTTGCACTGCTGGTGGGAATGTGAATTGGTTCAGCCACTGTGGAGAACAGTATGGAGGTTCCTTAAAAAACTACAAATAGAATTACCATATGACCCAGCAATCCCACTACTTGGCATATACCCTGAGAAAACCAAAATTCAAAGAGAGTCATGTACCAAAATGTTCATTGCAGCTCTATTTACAATAGCCAGGACATGGAAACAACCTAAGCGCCCATCATCGGATGAATGGATAAAGAAGATGTGGCACATATACACAATGGAATATTACTCAGCCTTAAAAAGAAATGAAATTGAGCTATTTGTAATGAGATGGATAGACCTAGAATCTGTCATACAGAGTGAAGTAAGTCAGAAAGAAAAAGACAAATACCGTATGCTAACACATATATATGGAATTTAAGGGAAAAAAATGTCATGAAGAACCTAGGGGTAAGATAGGAATAAAGACGCAGACCTACTGGAGAACGGACTTAAGGATATGGGGAGGGGGAAGGGTGAGTTTTGACAAGGCGAGAGAGAGTCATGGACATATACACGCTAACAAACGTAGTAAGGTAGATAGCTGGGGGGAAGCAGCCGCAAGGCACAGGGATATTAGCTCGGGGCTTTGTGACAGCCTGGAAGGGTGGGATGGGGAGAGTGGGAGGGAGGGAGACGCAAGAGGGAAGACATATGGGAACATATGTATATGTATAGCTGATTCACTTTGTTGTAAAGCAGAAACTAACACACAATTGTAAAGCAATTATACCCCAATAAAGATGTTTAAAAAAAAATAAAAAAATAAAAAAATAAAATTGTGTGAAAACACATAAGGCCTTGACTAGCCGAAATAATCTAGAAAAAAAAGAACAAAGCTGGAGGTATGCTCCTTGATTTCAAATTAAACTCCAAACCTAAAATAATTAAAATCCTATTGTATTGCCACAGAAACATATCTGTAGATCAGTGGAACAAAATAAACTCATAGTTATGTGGTCAATTAATCTATGACAAAGGAAACAGGAATATACAATGAAGAAAAACAGTATCTTCAGTAAGTTGTATTCTTAAAACCAAACTGAAGCCTATCTGCTCAACCTTTTTTTCACTGTAAGGTGGGAGGAAATAGAGCCATTCATCCCTTGCATAATTCTATAGAACAGACTTCAACAGCAGCACAATATTCTTCTTGGAAGGAGTCAGTTTTGCTCGGAGGAAAACAATTTTAGACATTAATATGTAGAGCAATTTAATATAGTTTCAAAACTTTATCTTCATTAAAATAATCTTATTTCACATTTATATCACCAAAGGCCCATTTAGGTGATTTCCCTACTCTCACTTCTACCAAAAGATGAACTTCTCCCCAGTGAATTTTTCCTCTAACGAATAAGACTTTAGAATTACATCTCCCCTAATTCTATACATCTATTATCAGGTATTGGGGTCAAGTCTCAAAAGACTCTCTATAAAATGTCTCTAGAGTTAGACTTTTCAACAGAATACAGTATATATTTAGCCATATATATATATTTAGCATAAGTTTAGCCTGATAGCTAAACATAAGAAGCCTTTAAGTGACATTAATGGTTGAATATATAACCAATTTTGCTTACTCTACATACCAGAAAATGACCTGCAATGGATAGAAATAACTTCTTATTTCCAATATCTTTTGAAAAGCATACTGGAAGTGCTTTCCCCCACCTGTTTCTGACACACACACACACTTAGAACTGAATGAAAACAACAAGGGAACTTGTTGAGAATGACTTTATAAATTTAAATGTGTGTTTCATAATTTTGAAATATTAATGAAACTGTTTTTTCTGATGTCTTCTGATTCTCTTGCCCCCTCACCCATTTCAGCAGAACTTACTGTTCTATGCTTACTGCTCCATGGAAGGAAATGTTAGATAAAGCAGTTTCTTCTAACTTTTGAATTTCAGATGACTAGTCCTTGAGGAGAGTAGAAAGAACACACACCATAAACAATACGCTTTTGAAAGGATAATAGAGAAACTGCTTTGTTTTTCTGGTAGAACTAGGGGAAGAAATAGGACTAGAGAACCCCAGAAAAAACCAGATCTGTGTGAAGAACCTAAGCAGATGATCTTAAACAGCCTCATAGAGTTTCCTCGGTAGAAGCATAAAAATGATTTCCTCCAGTGGACCTTTGAAGATTGAATTGAAGAAAGATTCAGTGACAGCCCATATGCATGGACAACTAAGGACCCAGCAGGGTGATGGATGAATCAGTAAATACCATAATGGACAGTTGATGATGAGAACCAGATGGTGCTCTTTCAGCAGCAAGTAACAAACAACCCAACTGACAAGGACTTACGAAATAAGGACATTGTTTTTTTAACTAAAGCCCATACTTTATTTAGATTTCTTTCATTTTTTATTGAAGTATAGTTAATTTAAAATGTTGTATTAGTTTCAAGGGTACAGCAAAGTGATTTGTATATATATATATATATATATATATATATATATATATATATATATATATTTAGATTCTTTTCCATTATAATAAATAAGGACATAAAGCAAGAACTCAGGAGGTCTGATTAATTTAGCACACAATTATGTCATCAAGCCCCTAGGGATTTTCATATTTTTCTCAGTCAACTCAGCTGTTTGCTTTAGTTCTGTCTTTTCTTCCAAGATCACTGGACAGTTACCATAGATCTTGGCATCATATTTATTACGCTGCCTCCAAAGAAAACAAGAGTATTTTCTCCTTGAAATTCTCTTCATTAGAAAGAAAAAATATTGCTTAGGATACGAAATACAATCTATTTTTATTTTATACTTAGCTGAATGCAGGCAAAAATTTGTGAATTCTGTTGGCAGGAAAATGAGGTAAAGGGGATTTAGGGTAAGGGGTGCGAATATGTATCTGATAAAAATGTGTCACCCATTTCTTCCAGTCTATATCTTTTACCACTTGACCACAGAGTACACACACCCATGACCCTGAGAAAGGGGAGAGATTTCTTCATTGACATGTGTTCTTCAGTGTTCGTAGAAATATTTAAATAAAAACAAAACCAAGCCCCCGCAAAAAAACACCCCTTACAGTGAGTTATATGAAATATGATTATATTTCTTACAAAATTAAGTCTACAAAAAGATACTCAGTAGATATAGCCATTAAGATAGAAACATATGAAACCACATGTACCATATGTATTTTTGAGAGGGACAAATGTGCAAAGATTTTAGGTTTAATATTAATTCTTTATGGTGTAACAAGAAAAACTGTCCATAAGTGACCCAAGATGCTCTTTCTGCATGCCTGAACAATAAGATAACAGGGATTGAGACTCCCCTTTCCCTCAGCAGGAGTAGGGCCACACTACACTAGTGTCTTTCTCATCCTTACAGTATGGTTGCTAGATAAACTACAGGATGCTCAGTTAAATCTAAATTAAAGAAAGACAACAAATAATACTTTAGTGGGACTTCCTTTGTGCTGCAGTGATTAAGAATCCACCTGCCACTGCAGGGGACATGAGTCAATCCCTGGTCTGGGAAGATCCCACATGCCATGGAGCAAATAAGCCCATGCTCCACAACTACTTAGCCTGTGTGCTGCAACTACTGAAGCTCACACGCTTAGAGCCTGTGCTCTGCAACAAGAGAAGCCGTCACAATGAGAAACCCGTACATTGCAATGAAGAGTAGCCCCCACTTGCCACAACTAGAGAAAGCCTGCTCTCAGCAGTGAAGACCCAATGCAGCCAAAAAAGAAAATAATAATTTAGCATAAGTAGGCCCTAAATATTGAACAATGCATATTTATATAAAATATTTGTTGTTAACCTGAAATTCAAATTTGACTGGCTTCTTGTGTATTTATTTGCTAAATCTGGCAACCTACCTTAACCAGAGGAGTTGGAATATCCCAGGGCCATTCAAGTCTCCAAGTGCTTCTGGGTACCCAGATTTCCAAGGATTATTCTTCAACAGCAGGCACCATAAATTTGAATAATCTGGCCCAGAGGTAGCTGCAATACAAGTTGTGACTGTAACACTCTTCACAATTTCCCTAAAAAAAAGGGAAAACTGTGGGGGTGAAGTCTTCTTCCAATGGACCATGTTCAGTAGAACACCCCAGTGCCTACATTCTCCTCTAAGATAATGGAAGAAGCAAGCATTCATGCCTTCTCTTGTCTTGTTGACCAAGTCATACGTGTTTCTTGCATCCCTGATTCTCATGCCACCAAGAAATTGAGAGTTACTTCTTACTTTTGTGAAACTGTCTTCCACTCTTGAGACAAGGGCCAAGTGAGATGTACGTCTGTTCTTCCCATAGGGACACAGTCATATCCCTTATTTCTTCATAATACATACAAAAAGACTCTAGTTCCTATGATAGTGCTTGACATATAGTAAAACCTTAATATTTTTTTTTACTGAGTAAATGAATCAATTAATTTTACTTCACGATTGGACATAACTCAAAGGAAATACATTTTAGAAAAAATAAGGATTGATATTCCCTGAGCACTTTCAGAAGTTACAGACTGAGAATACCCATAGGTAAATCCTGCTAGGCATTGGTTTACTGATTAAGCATAAATTTATAGAGCTGGAATCTGGCTGAGTACACTTTATTCAAGTGATCACAATTAACGCCATCAATGATGGAAAAACTGTGTGCAACTTACTATGTTGAAATAAGGACACCGCATCACTTCTGTGATAGTCCTGCCAAAGATGCATAAAATAAATCTAGAGTGTAATTATGAGGAAATATTAGACACACTCAAGTTGAGGGACATTCTGAGAAATAATTGTCCTGTAATATTCAAAATTCTGAGGAACTGTTCAAACTGAATGACACTGAAGAAAATAATAACCAAAAGTAATGCATGATCTTGAAATGGCCCATTTCATTATTGAAACTTTTGATGGAACTTGAATGGAATCTAGGGATTAGATGGTAGTACTGTCTTAGTACTAAATTCCTGATCATGATGGTTGTGCAATGGATATAGAGGAGAATGTCCTGGTATGTTGAAATAATGCTCTAATTTTTCATTGATAATTAACGTATCTGAAAGATCCTACAACAATCATCATGAAAATATCATATCCTCAATCTACTCTCAAATCATTCAGATAAAGCAGTTTTTGTACAATTTTTGTAACTTTTCAATTGAAATTGTTAATAAATATAAAGAAAACAACAGCAACAAAAATAACTGGGATGATAGCGCTCAACAATCCAGGCCAGAAACCTCTTCTTTGGAAGGCCTTTCTGTTCCTGACATTGTTTTCTAGTGAGAAGTGAACAGAGGAAGAAAAAAACTATCTAGACTAGATGGCCCTGCTGGAGAAGATGAGAAAGTAGAGCACTTTTTCAAGGGCCTACTGCCATAGACTTTGTGAATCCCATACAGAAAGTGCTTTTTTTTGCACAGTAACTGAGGGTAACTGAGCTTCCCTTAGCCAGAGTGTGAAGGTCTCCTGAAAAACATTGGACTCACTGTGAGTAAGAAAGATACCTAGGGGCTTCCCTGGTGGCGCAGTGGTTGAGAGTCTGCCTGCTGATGCATGGGACATGGCTTCGTGCCCCGGTCTGCGAGGATCCTTCATGCCGCAGAACGGCTGGGCCTGTAAGCCATGGCCGCTGAGCCGATGCGTCCAGAGCCTGTGCTCCCAACGGGAGAGGCCACAACAGTGAGAGGCCCACGTACCGCAAAAAAAAAGAAAGATACCTAAAAATTACTAAAACCTATTGATTATTCCTTTTAAAACATAACATTTATGTCGTTTGTTATGCATAGATATTCTTTGTAATTTAGTTGCTTCTGGGGAGCGGAATTGACTGGCTAAGGACTGGGGAAGAGGGAGAATTTAACTGTGTACGCTTGAATTTTGCACTATGTACATGCATTTCCTGTTCACAAAAATAAACAAAAGCTACATAAAAATAGTCATTATTATTTTTTTTTGTCCTCACCACGTGGCTTCCAGGATCTTACCTCCCTGACTAGGACTTGAACCCAGGCCACGACAGTGAAAATGCCAAGTCCTAACCACAGGACCAGCAGGGGATTCCCAAAGTAGTCATTATTTTTAATGTACTTATGTTGAGATAGGGTATCACTGTCCCTTTTACTGGTTGGTAGAGAAAATTGATTCTAAGTATGAGAACGTATGATGAGAAATAAATGTTCACATTTCTCCTCTCAGACAAGTTCAGCTTATTGAGGTCAGATTCTTGATATGCTTTCTTCAATCCATTTCTGTGAGCCTTAATGCTATTGTATACTATGCCCAAATTCTGATACTATGCTGCCTGTCAGTTTTAGCTTTGTGTGTTGTTGATTGTTTGCTGTTTTAGGGAGTAGCTGTGAGCATTTTAGAGAAATTCTGGGTAACTATGCACGAGAGGCTTTTAGCCAAATCCTATTTTACAACAAAATTCATAGACAAACAAATATTTGAATCACAGATTGAATGGAATTAACCTTAAATTTTAGGGTTGAAGTGATACCAATCTCCAATAATTTTGTAAACAAGAACTCCAAAAATGTAGAACATAATTATAGACAGTAAACATAAATAGATTGAACAGTATAGATAAAACCATTTCCAATTAAATAGCTGTATTGTTTTAAAATTATGTTCCAAATGTATTATTCTTAAATTCTTAACTTCAAATAACAGAAAACTACTCTAAAATATGAGTAGTGAATATTCTATAAATTGATTCAGTTATATAAAAATATAGTTAACAGTCCATTGGTCTTTTTAGGTACACTCAGATTCTCTTACATATGAGAAATATAGCAGTGTGATTCTTGTTATTCTAGGAATCAAGATTCATAGAATGTACTCCCAGCACTTAATATCCGTGTTAACAAGAGGATATTAATAACAGGGCAGCCTAACTTACAGAGTGTAATCAGCATACAAATGCATTCCACATATAATTTTGCAACTGTGTTTTGAAAATCATATCATTCTATGAATATATATGATGATATAAGAAATATATGTCAGTTTTATAAAACTGTGTGGAGGAGTTTGTAGAAATTACAAATTGAAAAATTTTATCTGAAAAAATATATTTTTAGTTCTCAGTAAGAATATTTTCTCATTGTTATTATCATGTACACATGCACACAGAAAGAATGTCTTATTTATTTTCATGTTTTTATTTATTTGGCCACTCTGCACAGCATGTGGGATCTTAGTTCCCTGACCAGGGATCAAACCCGTACCCCCTGCAGTGGAACCATGGATTCTTAACCACTGGACTGCCAGGGAAGTTCCATGTTTTTATTTAAATTCCCCTTCTCAATTCTGATAAATCATATGTTAAAAATCTTAATAAGTATGACCATTTTTAATATGAAAGTTGATCAATTTATAAATTACTAAAATTTTGATTTTCACTGTTTTATGTTGTGGTCAAAAACATGTAACACAAAATGAACAATATTTTGTTAAGTGTACTTTGTTAAGTATACAATTTAGTAGTGCTATGCACACTCATATTGTTGTGAAATGTATTTCCAGAACTTTTTATCTTGAAAAACTGAAACTCTCTGCACTATAAACAATAAATACCATTTCCCCCTTCATCCAGTTCTTGGTAACCACTATTCTACTTTTCATTTCTATGAATTTTGAATATATTAGATACCTCATATAAATAGAATCATGCTGTATTTGTTTCTCATGACTGGTTTATTTCACTTAGTATAATGTCCTGAAGACTCATCCATGTTGTATCATGTGACAGGATCTCCTTTTTTATAAAACAGAATAATATTCCATTGTATGTCTATATCACATTTTGTTTACTCATCTATTCATTAATAGATATTTGGGTTGCTTGACTTTTGTGGATAATGCTGCTATGAACATGAGTGTGAAAATTCAGCTTTGAGACCATGCTTTCAATATATACCAAGAACTGGGATTGCTGCATCATATGATCATTTTATTTTAATTTTTGGAATAAATGATACTATTTTCACAGTCGTTGCTCCATTTCAGAATCCCACCATAAGGATTGCAATTTCTCTGCATCCTCACAAACACTTGTTATTTTCTGTTTTTTGTTTGTTTTTGTTGTTGTTTTTGATAGTAGCCACCCTATAAGGTGGTATCTCATTGTAATTTTTATTTGCATTTCTTTCATGATTATTGATGGTGAACATCTTTTAATATGTTGTTGGTCATTTGTATATCTTCTTGGAGAAATGTCTATTCAAGTCTTTTGCCCATTTGTAATGCATTGTTTTCTTGTTGTTGTTGCTTAGGGTTAGGGTTAGCGTTAGTTTTAAGAGTTTTTAATCTAGATATTAACCCTTTTTTCAGGTATCGTATCTGAAAATATTTTCTCCCATTCCATAGATTGTGTTTTCACTCTATTGGTTGTTTTCTTTGCTACATAGAAGTTTTAAAATTTTATATAGTCTCAATTGTCTGTTTTTTGTTTCTATTGCTTGTAATTATGGTATCATATCCAAGAAATCATTGCTAAATCCAATATTATGAAGATTTCTCTTTTTATTTCTTCTAGGAATTTTATAGCTTTAGGTAATACATTTAGGTCTTTAATGCATTTTGAGTTAATGTTTGTATGTGCTGTAAGGTAAGGATCCAAAATAATTCATTTACATGTGGATATTTAGTTGTCTTAGGTAAATTTTTTGACAACATTGTCTTTCCCCATTGAGTGGTTTTGGCACCCTTGTTGAAGATCATATGATCATATATTGGAGGGTTTATTTCTGTGTTCTCTATTCTACTCCATTGGTCTATATGTCTGCATTTACGTCAATGCCACATTGTTTTGATTACTGTATTTTTGTAATATGTTTTGAAGCCAGAAAGTGTGAAGTCTCCAGATTTGTTTTTCTTTCTCAAAATTGTTTTGGCTGTTTGCAGATCCCAAGGGAAATATAAATTTTAGGATTTTTTTTCCTATTTACACAAAAAATCCTTCTAGGATTTTGACAGATATAGCACTGAATCTTTACATGGCTTTAGGTAGTATTAGAAACTTAATATAAGGTTTTCCAATCTATGAACATGGGTTACATTTTCATTTATTTTTCTCTTTGATTTTTTTCTATCAATGTTTTGAGGTTTTCAGTGTATGAGTATTCTACCTCTTTGATTAGGTTTATTATTAAGTATTTTATTTTATACTATCATAAATTAAGTTTTCTTAATTCTTTTTTGAGTGTTTATTTTTAGTATATAGAAATACAACTGATTTTTGTGTGTTCATTTTTGTTCTGCAACTTTGCTGAATTTGTTCTGATATTTTCTGGTAGAGTCTTTAGAGTGTTCTACATATAAGATAATGTTATCTTCAAACAGAGATAGTATTATGTCCTCCTTTCTATTTGGAAAGTCATTTGGATGTCTTTCAGTTCTGTTTCTTGCCTAATTGTTCTGGCTAGAGCTAACAATACTATATTGAATAGGAGTTATGAAAGTCAGCCACTCGTCTTATTGCAGATATTGGAGGAAAATCTTTCAGTCTTTCACCATTGAATACAATGTTAGTTGTTGGCTTTTTATATATGACCTCTATTATGTTGAGGTAGTTTTCTTCTGGTCACTTTTTGCTGAGAATTTTTTACCATGAAAGGGTATTGAATGTTGTCAAATGCTTTTTCTGCATCAATTGAGATGATCATGTGGTTTTCATCATTTATTCTGTTAATGTGATGTATTACATTGATTGATTTCTTTGTATTAAAACATCCTTCCATTCCAGGTATAAATCCCACTAGGTCAAGGTGTACTATTCTTTATTTATTTATTTATTTATTATTATTTTTTTTTTTTGCTGTATGTGGACCTCTCACTGTTGTGGCCTTTCCTGTTGTGGAGCACAGGCTCCGGATGCACAGGTCCAGCGGCCATGGCTCACGGGCCCAGCCACTCCGTGTCATCCTCCTGGACCGGGGCACAAACCCATGTCCCCTGCATCAGCAGGCAGACTCTCAACCACTGCGCCACCAGGGAAGCCCCAGGGTGTACTATTCTTTTAATATGCTGCTGAATTCAATTTCCTGATATTTTGTTTAGAGTATTTGTATCAATATTTATCAGGGATATTTGTCCTTAATTTTCTTTTCTTGTAGTATCTTTGGCTTCAGTGTCAGGGTAATGCTGGCCTCATAGAATAAGCTTGGAAGTGTGCCTTTCTCTTCAATATTTGGGAAGAGGTTGAGAATAGTTGGTGTTAATTTGTCTTTAAATATTTGGTAGAATTCTCCAATGAAGTAATCTCTAGTTTTGAGGTTTTCTTTTTTGGGAAGTTTTTGATTACTGATTCATTTTCTTGCTAATTATTGTTTTTTTAAGATTTTATTTCTCCATGAGTCAGTTTCTGTTGGTCATGTGTTTCTAGGAAAGTATCCATTTCTTATATGTTATCCAATGTGTTTGCATGTAATTGTTCATAGTATTCTATTTTAACCCTTTTTATTTCTGTTCAGTTGTTTAATGACCCCTTTTATACTTCTGAATTTAGTTATTTGTTTTCTCTTTTTTACATTAGTTAATATAGTATTTGTCAATGTTGTTGATTTTTTTTAAATCCAACTTTTAGTTTTATTAATTATTTTCTGTTGTTTTTCTATTCTCTGTTTTACTTATCTCTGCTCAAATATTTAATATTGTCTTCCTGCTGATAGAATTAGGTTTATTTATTTATTTTCTTTTCTAATTCCTTACAGTGTAAAATTAGTTGTTGATTTGAGACTTTTTTCTTTATTAATGTATGTGTTTAGAGCTCTAAGTTTTCCTCTTAGCAGTGCTTATGCTGCCATCCATATTTTGGTTTTGTTTTCATTTTTCACAAAGTATTTTTAAATTTCTCTTGTGACTTCTTTAACCAATTTAAGTATGTGTTGTTTAAGAATGTATTGTTTGCTTTTCATGAATTTATGGCTTTTCATTTTTTTCTTTTACTATTGATTTCTAGTTTCATCTCATGGACCAGAAATGATAATTTGCCTTACTTCAATCTTTTAAAATTGTTAAGATTTGTTTTGTGGCCTAATATGAAGTCTATTGTGGAAAATATTTTATGTAGCCTTGAGAAGAATGTATATTCTGCTATTCTCTAGTGACGTGTTTTATATATATTGTTGTCTATATTGTTGTTAAGTCCTCTGTTTCTTTATCTCTGTCTGGTTGTTCTATCCACTGTTGAAAGTGAGATATTTAAGTCTCCCGCTATTATTTGGCTTCTTTTATTTCTCCCTTAAGTCTGTCAAACTTTGTTTCATATATTAAGGGCCCAGATATTGGGTGTACAAATATGTACAGCTGTTATACCTTCTTGGTGAATTGGCACTTTAATCATTATATAACGTCCTTCTGTTTCTCATAACGGTTTTCAACTTAAAATCTAGTTTACCGGATATTGGTATGACCACTCCTGATATTCTTGGTTTACCATTTTTATGGAATATGTTTTTTCTTCATTTCATTTTCAGTTTCTATGTGTCCTTAGAACTAAAATGAGTCTCTTGTAAATAGCATATTTTTAATCCATTTAGGTAATTTATGTGTTTTGATTGTTGAGTTTAATCAACTTACATTTAAATTAATTATTGATACAAGACTATTAGCAGTTTATTAATTGTTTGCTCTATGTTTTATAGCTTCTTTGCTCTCAATTACCTCTCTTACTGCTTTCATTTTGGTTTTATTTATTTTTGTGGTGATATGCTTTGAATCCCTTCCCATTTCCTTTGGTGTACATTTTATAGATATTTTCTTTGTGGTTACAATTGAATTTACAGTAAAAAACTTAAAGTTTTAACATTTTATTTTAAACTGTGCAGTGTAATAACTTAATTTCAATCACCTACAAAACTCTACTACTTTATAGCTTCATCCCCCACTTTTTGTTATTGATTCACAAATTTCATCTTTACATATTGTAAATTAACATGGATTTATAGTTATTTATTGTTTTTGTAGTTTAAATTTTATACAAGAATTAAAAGGGACCCAAATTACAATAATACCTGTTACTACTATTTGTTTATGTATTAACCTTTACTAGAGAACTTTATATTTTTGTATGACTTTATTTTCCTATCTAGTGTCATTTCATTTCAACCTGAAGGACTACCTTTAGCATTTCTCACAGAATGGGTCTAATGGTAATGAACTCTCTTGATTTTTATCTGTGAGAGTCTTAATTTCTCCTTCATGTTTGAAGGATAGATTTTTTCCCAATATAGAATTTTTTGTTGACAGTATTATTTTTAGAATTTTGAATACATTATCCCTCTCCCCTTTGGCCTGCAAAGTTTCTACTGAGAAATCCACTGATAATTTCATGGAGGCTCCCCTATATGCAAAAAGTTGCATTTCTCTTGCTACCTTCAAGATTCTTTTCAATTTGAATTTTGGCAGATTGTTTGTAATGTGTCTTTATGTGGATCCCTTTGGGTTTATCATACTTGAATTACATTCAGTTTCTTGAATTTCTATATCTATTTCCACAGATTTGAAAATTTGGGGGACACTATCACTTCAATTAAACTTTCTGCCTCTTGCTTTTTTCTCCTTCTGGGACTCCCATCATATATATTATAATGATTAATATCATAATGTAATTATGAATAAACCACTATAAACATTCAAGAGAAGGTGTTTGTGTGTAAGGTTTTAATTTCTTTGGGTAAATACCAAGGTGCATAATTGATGCATCATATGATAAGAACATGTTTATTTTTGTAAGAAGCTTTCAAACTGTCTTCCAAAATAGCTGTACCAACACCAATTATGTGAGTGTCTATTGCCCCACATCCTCAGCAATATTTGCTGTTGTCAGTGTTCTGGATTTGGGCCATTCAGATAAGCATATATAGTAGTATCTCCTTATTTTGACTTGCACTTCTTTGATGACATATGTGGAGCATCTTTTCTTATGCTTATTTGCCATCTGTATTTCTTATGTTCTTTTTAATATCTTAACTGTGTCTTTTGGCAGAGACAACATTTTTCATCTTAATTTTAATGAGGTCTAGTTTGTAATTATTTTCTATCATGCATTGTCCCTTTGGAACAATCTAAAACAGTCATCACCAAACCCATGGTCATCTTCATTTTCTTCTAAGTGTTTTACAGTTTTGCATTTTTCTGCATATGGATATCCAATTTTTTAAAAGGCTACCATTTTTTGGAAAGACTGTCATTTCTCCATTGTAATACTTTTGCCCCTTTATTGAAATTCAGTTGAAGGGACTTCCCTGATGGTCCAGTGGTTAAGACTTCACCTTCCAATGCAGGGGTTGTGGATTTGATCCCTGGTCAGGGAGCTAAGATCCCACATACCTCACAGCCAAAAAACCAAAACATAAGACAGAAACAATATTGTAACAAATTCAGTAAAGATGTAAAAAAAAACCAGATAATTAAAAAATAAGAAATTCAGTTGACTGTATTAATGGGAGTCTAACTCTGGGCTCTCTATTTTGTTCCATTGATCTAGTAGTCTATTTTTTCTAATTCCATACTATCTTAATTGGTGTACATTAATAGTAAATCTTGGGTAGTGTTAGTCTTCTGAAATTTTTCTTCTTTAATACAGGCATACCTCATTTTATAAAATTTTTCTTTATTTTACTTTGCATATATTATTTTTTTTTACAAGTTGAAGGTTTGTAGCAATCCTACATGGAGCAAGTCTGTCAGTGTCTGTTTCTAACAGGATTTGTTCACTTTGTGTCCCTGTGTCACATTTTGGTAATTCTTGATATATTTTAAACATTTTTATTATTATTATATTTGTTATGGTGATAAGTGATTTTTGATGTTAATACCATTACTCACTGAAGGTTCAGATGATGGTTAGCAGTAAGATATTTTTTTAACTAGGGTATGTACATTGCCTTTGTAGACATACTGCTATTGCACACTTATTAGACTACAATAGAGTGTAAACATAACTTTTATAGGCACTGGAAAATAAAAAACATTGTGTGACTCATTTTAGTGTGATATTTGCTTCATTGTGGTGGTCTGGAACTGAACCAAAAGTATCTCAAAAATATGCCTGTATTGTGTTGACTATTCTGGATCTTATTCCTCTCCATAGAGAATTTAAACTTCGTTTGTTGATATCAAAAATATAATTTCCTGGTATTTTGATTGGAATTGCATTTAGATCTATAGAGCAAGTTGGAAGGACTGATATCTTGGTAATATTGAGTCTTTCTATCCATAAACATGGAATATTTCTCTAATTATTTAGTTCTCCTTTGATTTCATTCAATGGAGTCATGTAGCTTTCCTCATATAAATCATGCACATGTTTTGTTAGATTTAAACATAAATGTTTCATTTGGGGTAAACATAAATGGTATTGTGTTCTTAACTTCAAATTCCACTAGTTTATTTTTGGTATGTAGAAAAATGATTGACTTTTCATATTAACCTTATTACTTTAACCATATTAACCTCATATCCTGCTAATTTGCTGTAAACACTTGTTAGTTCAGGACTACTTTTGTCCACTCTCTCAAATTCTCTACATAGATGCTCATGTCATCTGTGAAAAGAGATAGTTTTATTTCTTCTTTCCCAAAATGTATACCTATTTTTTTTTCTTTTAGTGTGTCGTTGTTTCAATTAGAAATTTCAGTACAATGTAGAAAAGCAGTGCATGAGAGAAAACATCTTTGTTTTGTTCCTAATCTTGGTGGTAAAGCTTTGTGTTTCTCCCCATTAAGTACAATGCAAACCGTAGGGTTTTTGTATATGTTTATTATTAAGTTGAGGAAGATCTCTACTTCTAGTTTGCTGTAGTTTTTATCATAAACAGGTGTTATGTTTTGGAAAATTCCTTTTTCTCCTTCTATTGATATGATCATGTGATTCTTTTCTTGTTTAGTCTTTTGATTTGATGGATTACATTAACTGATTTTAGAATGTTGAACCAGTCTTGCAAACCTTGGATAAATTCCACTTGGTTCTACTGTGTAATCATTTTATGCATGGCTAGATTTGATTTGCTGATATCTTGTTGAGTGTTTTCGCATCTGTGCTCATGAGAGATATTGATCTGTAGTTTTCATGTAGTGTCTTTGTCTAATTTTAGTAACAGGGTACTGCTGGCCTCATAGAATGAGTTAGGAGCTATTACCTCTGCGTCTATCTTCTGACACACATTAGAAAGAATTGGTATAACTCCTTTCTTAAATGTTTGGTACATTTCACCAGTAAAACCATCTGTGCATGATGTTTTCAGTTTTGGAAGGCTATTAATTATTGATTTGATTTCTTTTGTAGATATAGACCTATTCTGATGATGTATTTCTACCTGTGTGAGAAAAAAATAGTTGAGGGATTTTGGCCATTCTAATAGTTGTATAGTAGTATCTCCTTGTTTTAGGAGATCACATCTTTCAAAAAAAATCATTCTATTTTTATGTAGGTTGTCAAATTTGTGAGCATATAATTATTCATGGTACTCTTCATGATCCTTTTAATTTCCCTGAGATCTGAAAGAATTTTCTACCATTTCTGATAATACTAATTTGTGTCCTCTCACTTTTTTCTTAGTTAACCTGGCTAGAGGCTTATACATTTTATTGACCTTTTCAAATAACTAGCTTTTGGTTTCAGTGATTTTTCTTCATTGATTTTTATTTTCAAATCTATTGACATTTATTTTACTCCTTAATATTTCTTTTCTTCTACTTACATTAGATTTAATTTTCTCCTCTTTTCTAGTATTCTATGGTGCAATCTTAAGTGACTAATTTTAGAAGTTTCTTATTTTCTAATATATACATTCAATGATAAAAATTTCTCTTTAAGCACTGTTTTTGCTACATCCCACAAATTTTGATAATTTGTAATTTCATTTGTATTCAGTTCAAACTATTTTTAAATTTCTCTTGAGATTTCTTCTTTGACATCTGTGTTTGTGTGTTGTTTAAATTCTGAATATTGGAGGTTTTCCGTCTACCTTTCTCTTACTGATTTCTAGTTTAATTCCACTGTGGTCTGAGAACAGACATTGCATGATTTCTATACTTTTAAATTTGTTAAGATGCATTTTAAATGTGGTGTGTGATTGGTGAACGTTCCATGTGAATTTGAGAAGAATGTGTGTTATGCTTTTGTTGGATGAAGTAATCAATTGATGTCAATTATACGCAGTTGATTAATGGTGCCATTCAGTTCAGTTGTGTTCTTTCAGTTTTTCTGCCTGTTGCATTTGTCCATTTCTGACAGTGGAATGTTGTAATCCCCAACTATGATAGGTCAGTCATTTATTTCTCCTTGCAGTTCTATCAGTTTTTGGCTTACTCAATTTTAAAGATTATTGTTAGATTCATACATATTAAGGATTGATCTGTCTTCTTGAAGAATACACATTCATCATAATATAAAGTTGTTCTCTATACATGATGAGTTTCCTTGCTTTTAAGTTGACTCTGTATGAAATTAATGTAGATATTCTTGTTTTCTTTTAATTAGTATTAGTATGGTATATCTTTTTCCATCCATTTACTTTCAATTCATATGTCTTTATATATAAAGTGTATTTCTTTTAGACAACAAATAGTTGGGTCTTGTTTTTTTGATTCACTCTGTCAATCTCTGTCTTTTAATTTGTGTATAGATCAATGTGGTTTAAATTACTGATATAGTTGAATTAGTATCTACCTTATTTGTTACTATTTTCTATCTGTTGACTTGTTCTTTGTTTTGATTTTTATCTTCTACTCTTTTTCTGCCTTTTTTGTTTTAACTGAGAATTTTATATTCTATTTTGTTTCCTTTTTTAGCATATCAGTTGTGACCATTGACTTTCTTTCAATGAATGGGTTAAATGATACCCAGATAGCAGGTAAAACATTTTTTTCTGGGTGTGTTTGTAAGAGTGTTTCCAGAAGAGATTAACATTTGGATCAGTAGAGTGAGTAAAAACATCTTCCCTCATCAATGTTGGTGGGCATTATTCAATCCTCTGAGCATCAGAGTAGAACAAAAAAATGTGGAGGAAAAGTAAATTTCTCTCTTTGAGTTGGAACATTCATCTTCTCCTGCCTCCAGACATTGGAGCTCTTGGTTATTGGGCCTTCAGGTTCTTGGACTTAGAGCAATGGCCCATTCTGGCTTTTGTTCTCAGACTGAGAATTATGCCATCAACTCCCCTTGTTCTTAGGCCTTCAGACTAGGACTGTATTATACCATCAGCCCTCCTTATTCTCAAGCTTACAGATGAAAAATCATAGAATTTAATCAGCTTCAATAACTGTATGAGTCAGTTCTTACAAGAAATATATATATATATATATATATATATATATATATATATATATATATATATATATATTCTATTAGTGTTGTTTCTCTGGATGTCTCTAACTAGCACATCAGTTATACTTTTTTTTCATATATAAATTTATTTATTTATATATTTATTTTTGGCTGTGTTGTGTCTTTGTTGCTGTGCATGGGCTTTCTGTAGTTGCGGCAAGTGGAGGCTACTCATGGTTGCAGTGCATGGCCTTCTCATTGTGGTGGCTTCTCTTGTTGTGGAGCACGAGCTCTTGGCACACGGGCTTCAGTAGTTGTGGTACGTGGGCTCAGTAGTTGTGGCTTGCAGGCCCTAGAGCACGGGCTCAGTAACTGTGGCGCGTGGGCTTTGTTGCTCCATGGCATGTGGGATCCTCCTGAACCAGGGCCTGAACCCATGTTCCCTGCACTGACAGGCAGATTCTTAACCACTGCACCAACAGGGAAGTCCCTATACTTTTATATTTACAATTTCAGCAGCTGACTTAATTTACAATATGCATTTACAATTGATTAAAGTCCACTTACAAATAATTCTACACCACTTTGTTACAATAAAATAATTCTAATTCATCCCCCTATCCCTTATATCATTGCTGCTATTCTTCTTACTTGTATATAAACATACATAAGGATTCATAATCTAATCTATTTTTGGTCTTATTTCAAACAAAATGTTATCTGTTAGATCAATTAAGAATAAATGTTTTCATTTTGCTTTCACTTATTCCTTTCTGATACTCTCCCTTTCTTTATATAGATCCAAAATTTTAACCTATATTATTTTCATTCTTTCTAGGGAATATTTTTACATTTCTTGCAAGTCAGGACTACTGGCAACAAATCCCAACATTTTTTAATTACTTGAGTAAGTCTTTATTTCTCCTGCACTTTTGAAAGATAATTTTTCAGGATACAGAATTCTAGGTTGTTGGGTTTTTTCTCTGGACACATTAAATTTTCACTTCACTCATTTTCTATTTATGTATTTTCTGAGGAGAAGTTAGATGAATTTCTTATATTTGCTCCTCTAGGTAAAATTTCCTGCCCCCTGTCCCAGCTTTCAAGTTTTTTTTCTTTATCTTTGATTTTCTGTCATTTGAAAATGATATGACTATGTATACTTTTTGGCATTTTCCTACTTGGTGTTCTCGGAGATTCCCAAATCTGTGGTTTGGTGTATAACAGAAATTTGGGAAAATTCTCATTAATTATTGTTTCAAATATTTCATCTGTTTTATTCTCTCTTTCTTCTCCTTTTGTTATTCCCATATGTATGATATACTCTTGTATATTTCCCCCAGTTCTTGAATATTCTACTTTTGTCTGTTTTTTTTTTTTTCTTTCCATATTGGAAGTTTCTATTGAGATATCCTCAAGCTTGGCAATTATTTCCTCAACTACATCCAGTCTACTAGTGTGCCCATCAAAGGTATTCTCCATTTCTGTTATACAGTTTTTGATATCCAGCATTTCTTTTTGATTCTTTCTTAAAATGTCCATCTCTTTACTTACATTGCCTTCTGTTCTTATATGCTGTGTAACTTATTCATTAGGTCTCAGCATATAAGTCATAGTTGTTATAAATTTTTGGTCTAATAATTCCAACACCACTGCCATATCTGATCCTGGTTTTGATGTCTGTTCTGTCTCTTTAACACTTTTTGTTTTTGTCCTTTAGTAGCCTTGTTATTTTTCTTGATATATGGACATGAGGTGCTGTGTAAAATAAACTGCTGAGAAATGCCTTAAATAATGTGGTGGTTTTGAGCGGGGATAAAATGTCTATAGTCCTATGATTAGGTCTTAGTCTTCTAGTAAGATTGTGGTTCTGGACTATAAATATTATAAGTGTCTCTCAGTAACCATCATCCTCCTTTAGTATGGGCAGAATGGCTAGATGGGGCTGAAGTTGGGTATTTCCTTTCCCACAGATCAGTTAGGCTCTGAAGAAAATCTCTCAAATTTTAGGCTCTGGTAAAATAGTTTCTCTTGAGAGCAGATCTTTAAGAACATAATGCTCTAGGCTTTTCAGAATGTCTATTTTCCCTCCCACTGTTGGAAGCACAAGTGGATTTTTCCCTAATATTCACTGTAAAGACCTGTTCAAACCTTTAGATATAAAACTCACAAAAGTGTGGGGACTCCCCTATGCTTGAGTCTTCCTGAAATTTTTAACTCTCAGACTTGTCCATGCTGAGCCTCCAGTAATTTATCAATTGTAATTTAGAATTTCCTTCCCACCACTGATTCCAGTGGAGATTTCTTCTCCTGGATACCTGCTGCTAAGCTGTGATTCTTTGTATTCATCTCTCTGTCTCTGCCCATTTGGGGGCAGCAATTTGCCCTGTGTCCTCACTTCTGTGATATATATATATATAAGGAGTGTTGTAGATTATTTTAGTTTGCCCTGTTTTTTACTTCTTAGAATGGAGTGCCAACTTCCAAACTCCTTACATGCTGACTGGAAACCAGAATTCCTTCAGCATTTAATCTTTTCCTGAAAATATTCTCCAATTTTTAATTTGCATTTTACTATATACAATTTTTATATGATTCCTCTAAATTCTAACTATTTTTTTCCATTTAAGATTATCATTTTTTTGCCATGTTTAAACCAACTCTCAGCTCAAGTTGTTGAATAATTAATGAACATTTTATCCTAATTGTGTTTTAGAATTTTACATTTTAATTTACTGTCTAAAAATTATTTTGGTGAAAACAAGATTATCCACTTTTCTCAGTACCAACGTTTGGCATATCTTTTGTCTCCTCATTTAAGTTGCAGTCTTTCCTTTATTATCAAATCACCATATATACTGAGTCTATTTCCAGACTTTGCATTCAGATCTGATGATATCTATATCTGTTAAAAATCTGCTAATTACCATAATTTCATAATATATTTAAACATATCATATTTCTAACTTCATTACTCTTTATATACAGCTAAAATTTGTTTGCTATATAATTTGCCAGAAATTAACTATCTTTTTGACAAAATTTAAAGTGTCACTAATCTTGTTTTTAGACTATTTTGCTAAATATAGATTTTTTTCAATAAAATTTTATAATTTATTTCTATATATCCTGTGCATTTAATTTGATTTCACATCTATTCTTGTGTTCTGGTGAAGTGAAAGGGATTATGTTGCTGTTACTGTTGTGTTTACATTTTGAAATTGGTTACTATTGCAATGTAAGAGAATTTTTGAGTTTTGTCGATCTATTTCCTACTCTTTATTGATGTTCTTTCATTTTTCTTATATGAAATCAGTTATTCTGAAATAACTATCTTCTAATACTTATTTAACTTTTACATCTAATTACTAGTTGCTCATGAAAATAAAGTAAAATTATTGTGAAAAAAGATCATGTTGTGTTTTCAATTTACATTTTGAACTGTAGTACCGGCTGATAATTGTTAAAGAGTCATTAGTTTTGCACAACCACCTGAAATAATTTTTTTAATTAATTTTAATTTGTTTATAACTTTGTATAAGTTTTATGTGTACAATACTATATTTCAACTCTGTATATACAATGGAGTGCTCACCACCAAAAGTTGTTTCCATTTGTCATCATACTGTTGACGCCCTTTACCCATTTCACTCTCACCCCACCCCTCTTCTCCTCTGGTAATCACTACTCTGTTCTCTGTATCTATGTGTTTGCTTTTGTTTGGCTTGTTCATTTATTTTATGTTTTTTAAATGTTTCACATGTGAGTGAAATCATACAATATTTGTCTTTCTCCTCCTTACTTATCTCACCTAGCATAATACCCTCAACTTTCATCCACACTGTCACAAATGGCAAGTTTATATATATATATATATATATATATATATATATATATATATATATATATATATATATAAATAGCTGAGTAGTATACAATCTTCTCTCTACATTTATCTGTTGATTGGAAGTTAGGTTGTTTTCATATCTTGGTGATTATAAATGCTGAAATGAATATAATGATGTGGTATATCTTTTCAAACTAGTGTTTCCATATTCTATGGATACATATGCAGAAGTGGAATAGCTAGATAATATATTAGTTCTATTATTAATTTTTTGTTGTTTTTAAAAAAAATATTTACTTTTATTGAAATATAATTGATTTGTAAGTTGTGTTAGTTTCAGGTGTACAGCAAAGTGATTCAGTTATATATACACATTTTTTTTTCTGGTTTCTTTTCTCTTATAGATTACTATAAAATATTGTTTATAGTTCCCTGTGCTATACAGTAGGTTTTTGTTTGTTTTCTATTTTATATACAGCAGTGTGTAGATGGTAATACCAAACTCTCATTTATCTCTACCCCTTTTCCATTTTGGTATTGACAAGTTGTTTTCTATGTCTGTGGGTCTGTTTTTATTTTGTATATAGGTTCATTTATATATTTTTTATATTCCACATATAAGAAATATCATATGATATTTGTCTTTCTCTGTCTTTCTCACTTCACTTAGCATGATAATCTCTAGGTCCATCCATGTTGCCAGAAATGGCATTATCTCATTATTTTTTATGGCTGAATAATATACCATCGTATAAATATACCACAACTTTTTTATCCATAAATCTGTCAATGGGCATTAAGGTTGCTTCCATATCTTGGCTAATGTAAATAGAGCTTCTATGAATATTAGAGTGCATGTTTCTTTCTGAATTATAGTTTTCTCTGCATATATGCACAGGATCATATGGTAGCTCTATTTTTAGTGCTTTAAGAACCTCCACACCATTCTCCATAGTGGCTGTATCAATTTACATTCCTACCAATGGTGTAGTAGGGTTCCTATTTCTCCACACCCTCTCCAGCATTTATTACTTGTAGACTTTTTGATGATGGCCATTCTGAAAGGTGTGAGGTGAGACCTCATTGTAGTGTTGATTTGCATTGCTCTAATAATCAGTGATGTTGAGCATCTTTTCTTGTGCCCTTTGGCCATCCGTATGTCTTCTTTGAAGAAATGTCTATTTAGATATTCTGTCCATTTTTTGATTAGCTCATTTATTTAATTTTTTGATTCAGCTGAATGTGCTGTCTGTATGACTTATAGATTCATTCCTGGTCATTTGCAAGTATTTTCTCCCATTCTGTGGGTTATCTTTTGGTTTTGTTTATGGTTTCCTATGCTGTGCAAAAGCTTTTAAGTTTTATTAGGTCATGTTTGCTTATTTTTGCTTTTATTTCCATTACTCTAGAAGAAAGATCCAAAAAGATATTGCTGCAATTAATGTCAAAGTGTTTTCTATCTATGTTTTCTTCTAGGAGTTTTATAGTATACAGTCTTACATTTAGGTCTTTAGTCGATTTTGAGTTTATTTTTGTGTATGGTGCTAGAGAATGTTCTAATTTCATTCTTTTACATGTGGCTGTCCAGTTTTCCCAGCATCACTTATTGAAGAGACTGTCTTTTCTCCATTGTATATTCTTGCTTCCTTTGTTATAGACTAATTGAGCATAGGTGCCTATATTTATTTCTGGTTTTTTTATCCTGTTCCATTCATCTATATTTTTGTTTTTGTGCCAGTACAATACTACTTTGATTAATGTAGCTTCATAGTATAGTCTGAAGTCTGGCAGCCTGATTCCTACAGCTCTGTTTTAGTCCTCAAGATTGCTTTGGCTATTTGGGGTCTTTTGTGTTTCCATACAAATTGTAAATTTTTTTGTCCTAATTTCGTGAAAAATGCCATTGGTCATTTGATAGAGATTGCATTGAAACAGTAGATTGCCTTGGGTAGTATAGTCATTTTGACAGTATTGATTCTTCCAGTCCAAGAACATGGTATATCTTTCCATCTGTTTGTGTTATATTTGATTTCTTTCATCAGTGACTTATAGTTTTCAGAGTACATGTCTTTGCCTCCTAAAGTAGGTTTATTCCTAGGTATTTTATTCTTTTTGTTGCAATGTTAAATGGGATTGTTTCCTTAATTTCTCTTTCTGACCTTTTGTTTTTAGCGTATAGGAATACAACTGATTTCTGTGTATTAATTTTGTATTATGGGACTTTACCAAATTCATTGATGAACTCTAGTAGTTTGCTGTAACATCTTTAGGATTTTCTATGTAGAGTGTCATGTCATTTGCATACAGTGACAGTTTTATTTATTTTCCAATTTGGATTCCTTTTATTTCTTTTCATTCTCTGATTACCATGGCTATAACTTCCAATACTATGTTGAAAAAAAGTGTTGGGATTGGACATCCTTGTTCCTGATCTTAGAGGAAAGTTTTCAGCTTTTCATCCTTGAGTATGATGTTAGCTATGTATTTGTCACCTATGGCCTTTATTATGTTGAGGTAGGTTCCTACTATGCCCACTTTCTGGACAGCTTTTTGTCATAAATTGAATTTGAATGTTGCATTTAATCAAAAGCTTTTTCTGCATCTACTGAGATGTTTCTATGTTTTTTATTCTACAATTTGTTAATGTGGTGTATCACACTGATTTATTTGCAGATATTGAAAAATCCATTCATCCCTGGGATAAATCACACTTGATCATGGTGTATGATCCTTTTAATGTATTGCGAGATTTGGTTTGCTATTGCTTGCTGAGAATTTTTGTGTCTATGTTCACCAGTGATAATGGTCTGAATTTTTCTTTTTCTGTGATATCATTGTCTGATTTTGATATAAGTGTGATGATGACCTCATAGAATTCGTTTGGAAAAGTTCCTTTCTCTGCAAATTTTTGGAATAGTTTCAGAAGTATAGGTGTTACCTATTCTCTAAATCTGTGATAGAATTCAACTGTGAAGCCCTCCTGGATTTTGTTTGTTGGAAGTTTTTCAATTACAAATTCAATTTCAGTACTTGTAATTGGTCTGTTCATATTTTCTATTTCTTCCTCATTCAGTCTTGGGAGATTGAACTTTTCTAAGAATTTGTCCATTTCTTCTAGTTTGTCCAATTTGTTGGTATATAGCTGCTTTTAGTAGTCTCTTATGGTCCTTTGTATTTCTATGGTGTCTATTGTAACTTATTTTTTTCATTTTTCATTTTACTGATTTGATTCCTCTCCCTTTTTTTCTTGATGAATCTGGTTAAAGGTTTATCTCTTTTCAAAGAACCAGCTTTTAGTTTTATTGATCTTTTCTCTTGTTTTTTTTTTAAACCTCTATTTCTTTTATTTCTGCTCTGATATTTATGATTTCTTTCCTTCTACAAACTTTGGGTTGTGTTTGTTCTTCTTTCTCTGGTTGTTTAATGTGTTAAGTTAGGTTATTTGAGATTGCTTTTGTTTCCTGAGGTAACATTGTATTTCTAAAAACTTCCATCCTAGCACTGTTTTTTGTGTGTTCCATAGGGTTTGAATTATTGCATTTTCATTTTCATGTGTCTCTAGGTATTTTTTTTATTTCCTCTTTGATTTCTTCAGTGATCCATTGGCTGTTTAGTAGTGTATTGTTTAGCCTCCATGTATCTCTGTTTGTGGCAGTTTTTTTCTGGTAGTTGATTTCTAATCTCATATAATTGTGGTTCAAAAAGATGCTTGATATCATTTCAATTTTCTTTTTTTTTTTTTAATTTATTTATTTATGGCTGTTTTGGGTCTTTGTTTCTGTGCGAGGGCTTTCTCCTGTTGTGGCAAGCAGGGGCCACTCTTCATCGCGGTGTGCGGGCCTCTCACTATCGCGACATCTCTTGTTGCAGAGCACAGGCTCCAGACGCGCAGTCTCAGTAGTTGTGGCTCATGGGTCGAGCTGCTCCACGGCATGTGGGATCTTCCCAGACCAGCGCTCAAACCCATGTCCCCTGAATTGGCAGGCAGACTCTCAACCACTGCACCACCAGGGAAGCCCACAATTTTCTTAAATTTACTAAGACTCGCTTTATGGCCCAACATGTGATCTATCCTCATGAATGTTTCATGAGCACGTGAAAAGAATGTGTATTTTTCTGCTTTCAGATGGAATGCTCTATAAATACAAAGTCTATCTGATCTTGTTTGTCATTTAAGGCCAGAGTTTCCTTACTGATATTCTGTCTGGATGATCTGTGTAATGATGTAAGTGGGGTGTTAAAGTCCCCCACTATTATTGTGTTACTGTCAATTTCTCCCTTTATGTATGTTAATATTCACTTTATGTATTTAGGTGTTTGTATGTTGGGTTAATATATATTTACAATTGTTGTATCTTCTTCTTGGATTGATTCCTTGATCATTATGTCATTTCCTTCTTTGTCTCTTGTAACAATCTTTATTTTAAAGTCTATTTTGTCTGTTATGGGTATTGCTACTTTGGCTTTCTTTTGATTTCCTTTTACACGGAATACCTATTTCAGTCACCTCACTTTGCCTGTATGTGTCTCTAGTTCTGAACTGGGTCTCTTGTAGACAGCATATGTATTGGTTATTTTTTCCATCTATTCAGCCAGTGTATGTCTGTTGGTTGGAGAATTTAATCCACTTACATTTAACATAATTATTGATATATATTTTTAATTGTCATTTTGTTAGTTGTATGTCTTTTTTCTTCCTTTCTTCTTTCATTCTCTTTTCTTGTGATTTGTTGTATCTATTTAGTGTTGTGTTTGGATTGTGTTTTCTTTTGTGTGTGTATATGTATTATAGATTTTTGTTTGCAGTTACCATGAAGTTTTGATATAGCACTCTATATATACATATATATATATATACACACACACACACATATGATTGTTTTAAGTTACTAATCTCTTAATTTCAAATATTCTGCACTTCTATTCTCTTCCCCCCACAATTACTGGTTTAGATTACATATTGGTGTGTGGGTGATTTCCTACCTTTACTGTAGCCTTGTCTTTATGGGTGAGCTTTCCCATTCATAATACATTTGTTTCTAGTTGTGCCCTTTATTTTTCTGCCTAGAGAATATCCTATAGCATTTGTTGTAAAACTGGTTTGGTGGTGCTGAATTCTCTTAACTATTGCTTGTCTGTAAATCTCTGTCAGATCTGAATGACAGCCTTGTTGGGTCAAGCAACCTTGGCTGTAGGTTCTTCACTTTCATCACTTTAAATACATCATGTCACTCCCTTCTAGCCTGCAGAGTTTCATCTGAAAAATCAGCTAATAACCTTAAAGGGATTCCTATGTATGTTAGTTGTTGCTTTTTCCTTGTTGCTTTTAATATTTTCTCTGTCTTTAAATTTGTCAATTTAGTTAATAAATGTCTTGGCATGTTCTCCCTTGGGTCACCTTGGGTTTATTCTCCCATACAGGGCTAAAAGAAGTCTTACCATTGTCTTGTTTAATTTTAGCTGATCTCATAAACCATTTCAAAAATTACTAGTTTACAGTAGTGCATTGATAAAATCTAGAAAACTAGCTAGAAGACAGAATACTTGGACACTTATGTGGAAAACGGAAATGGCAAAATATTTAAACAAATTGCACTGAAAGGCAATTTTTTTTTTTTTTAAATTCACATTACTATACCATCTCAGGTTTGGGCTTAAGCTTAGGTATTTGTTAAATCACTATTTTTTAATCCTATTAATACTGCTAAGGATAATAAAGATGATGGTAAAATAAAATCTTATTAGACAGTTACCTTTTAGTATCTACTTTCCTTTTATCAATCATATCAAAGCAAAACTGAACTTAGTTGCTTTATTTCTATGAAAAATATTAAAAGTAATACCATGAATAATTATACATATGTAACATGTTATATGTATATAATGTTATATATGTAATAATATATATATATATATTAAAAAAAAATTATGGGACTCTGCTTCCTGGACTTGGGTAACTCTTTCCTTTCCCTTGTTAGGGAAGTTTTCAGCTATTATCTCCTCAAATATTTTCACTGGCTCTTTCTCTCTCTCTTCTCTTTCTGAGACCCATATAATGTGAATGTTGGTGTGTTTAATGTCGTCCCAGAGGTCTCTGAGACTTTCCTCATTTAGTTTAATTCTTTTTTCTTTATTCGGCTTGGTAGCAGTGATTTCCACCATTCTGTCTTCCAGCTCACATATTCATTCTTTTGCTTCATTTATTCTCCTGTTGATTCCTTCTAGTGTGATTTTCATTTCAATTATTGTGTTCTTCAACTCTGTGTGGTTGTTCTTTATATTTTCTAACTCTCTGTTAACAATTTCTTGTAACTTCTCACTCTGTGCCACTATTTTTTCCTGACCTCTTGGATCATCTTTACAATCATTAATCTAAACTCTTTCTTGTGTACATGGCCTATCTCCTCATCACCTATTTGTTCTTCTGAGGTTTTATCTTGCTCCTTCATCTGGAACATATTCCTCTGCCATCTCATTTTGTCTAAATTTCTAGTTGTATTTTTATGTATGTGGAAAGTTAGTTATGCTTTTTGCCCTCTGAGAAGTGGCCTTCTCTAGAGGATGCTCTATGTGTCCCAGTAGTACTTTCTCATCTCATCATCCAAGGGCAAAGGAACAGCTGGTCCTAGGGTAAGTCCTGATCTTTGTTTGTGGACTGAGTTCCGCAGGATGCTGGATCATAGCATTCTTGCTTCTAGTGTCTGCCCCCTGGTGGATGAGGCTGGTCTAAGAGGCTTGTGCAGGCTTCTTGGTGGGATGGACTACTGCCTGCTCACTGGTGGTTGGACTTGGGTCTTGGTCCTCTTGTGGGTAGGACCTTTCAGTGGGTGTGTCTAGAGTGGCTGTGAGCTCAAGAAGTCTCTAGGCAGCCTTTCTGCTGCTGGGTGGGGCTGTATTCCTACCCTTTTCATTGTTTGGCCTGAGGCATCCCAGCACTGGAGCCTACAGGATGTTGGGTGGGGCCAGGTCTTAGTGCCAACATGGTGACGTCCAGGAGAGTTAATGCTGATGAATATTATCTAGGACCTTTGCCACCAGTGTCCTTGTCCCCATGGTGAGTCACAGCCAACCCCCAACTCTGCAGAGTTCCTCCAAGACCTGCAGATAGGTCTGGTCCAGGATCCTATGAAATCAGTGCTTTTCCCCAGGGTCCTTATTCACATAAGACCTGTGTGTACCCTCCAAGAGTGGAACCTCTCTTTCCTTCAGTCCTGTGGATCTTCTGAAATCAAGTGCCTCTGGCCTTCAAAGCCAAATGCTGTGGTGACCCCTCCTCTTGATTCCAGACTCCCAGACTGGGGAGCCTGATGTGGAACTGAAATCTCACTCCTGTGGGAGAACTTCTGTGATATAATTGTTCTCCAGTTTGTGGGTCACCCACTAGGGGGTATGGGATTTTATTCTATTGTGAGAACGCCCCTCCTACTGTCTCATTGGGTTTCTTTTTTGTCTTTGTATGTAGAATATCTTTTTTGCTAGGTTCAGTTCTCTTTTTTTTTTTTTTTTTTTTTTTTATTGGCTGTTCAGGAGTTCTTTGTGATTTTTTTTTTTTTTTTTTTTTTTTTTTTGTGGTACACGGGCCTCTCATTGCTGCGGCCTCTCCCGTTGCGGAGCACAGGCTCCGGACGCGCAGGCCCAGCGGCCATGGCTCACGGGCCCAGCCGCTCCACGGCATGCAGGATCCTCCCCTACCGGGGCACAAACCCGTGTCCCCTGCATCGGCAGGCGGACTCTCAACCACTGCGCCACCAGGGAAGCCCTCTTTGTGATTTTGATATGCTCATGAGAGGAGGTGAGCTTAGGGTCCTTCTACTCTGCCATCATGTCTCCCTTTTCCAATGTTCACCTCATCCCTACCTCAACCTTCCTCCCTGTGGCTTGGGACCTAGAGTCAGCAGATCCCAACCACTGGAAGGAGGAAAGCAGGAAAAAGTTAAGAGTCAGAGGCCTATTCTTAACTTTTAGAGAAATCTTCATACTGTTTTCCATAGTTGTTGCATCAAATGCCATTCCCACGAACAGTGCATGAAGTTTCTTTTTTCTCCATATACTCTCTGACAGTTGTTATTTCTTTTCTTTTTGATAACAGGCATTCTAACAGGTGTGAAATTATATCGCATTGTCATTTTAATTTACATTTCCCTAATAATTATTGACATTGAACACCTTTTCAAGTGTCTGTTGGCCTACTTAAAAAAAAAGTCTATTCAGTTCCTCTGCCCTTTTTTTTTTTTTTTTTGCGGTACACAGGCCTCTCACTGTCGTGACCTCTCCCATTGCAGAGCACAGGCTCTAGATGTGCAGGTTCAGTGGCCATGGGTCATGGGCCTAGCCGCTCCACAGCATGTGGGACCTTCACAGACCGGGGCACGAACCTGTGTCCCCTGCATCGGCAGGTGGACTCTCAAACACTGTGCCACCAGGGAAGCCCTTCCCATTTTTTTAATTGGGTTTTTTTGTTTGTTTGATATTGAGTTTTATTAGCTCTTTATATACTTTGAATATTAACCCCTTATCATCACATAATTTGCAAATATATTTTCCCATTAGGTAAGTTGTCCTTTTATTTTGTTGATGTCTTCCTTTGCTATGCAGAAATTTTTAGTTTGATGTAACCCCATTTGTTCATATTTTCCTTTGCTTCTTTTGCCTGAAGAGATATATCCAGAAAGATATTACTAAGACCAATGTCAAAGAGCACACCGCCTATGTTTTCTTCTAGGAGTTGTATGGTTTCTGACCTCATTCAAGTCTTTAATCCACTTTGTGTTAATTTTTGTTATGGTGTGAAATACTGGTTTAGTTTGATTCCTTTGCATGTAGCTGTCCAGTTTTCCCACTATTTATTGAAGAGACTATCAGTTTCCCATGGTATGGTCTTTGCTCCTTGTCTTAAATTAATTAATCATATAGGTGTGCAGTGTTTTGGGGTGTTCTTAACTCTGTTCCTTTGATCTATGTGTCTGTTTTTCTGCCAATACAGTGCTGCTTTGATTACTAGAGCTTTGTAACATAATTTGAAATCATGAAGTGTGAAACATCCAGCTTTGTTCTTTCCTCTCAGGATTTCTTTGGATATTTGGGGTCTTTTTTGGTTTTACACAAATTTTAGGGTTTTTTGTTCCATTTCTGTGAAAAATGTCATCAGGATTTTGTTAGGACTTACACTGAATATGTAGATTGTTTTGGGTAATATGGACATTGTAACTATGTTAATTCTTCTAATCCATGAACTCAAAATATTTTTCCATTTTTTGTGTGTCTTCTTCAATTGACTTCAACAATGTCTTATAGTTTTCTGTGTATGGGACTTTCACCTCATTGTTTAAATTTATTCCTAGGAATTTTATTCTTTGAGATGCAATTGTAAATGTGATTGTTTTCTTAATTTCTTTCTGCTAGTTCATTGTTAGTGTATAGAAATGCAACAGATTTTTGTATATTAATTTTTACCATGCAAATTTACTGTATTCATTTATTATTTCTAATGCATTTTTGTGGTTCCTTTAGGATTTTCTATTCTTAAAATTATGTCATCCACAAATATGAGTTTTACTTCTTTCTTTTCAGTTTATATGTCTTTTATTTCTGTTTCTTGCCTAATTTATCTGGCTAGGACTTCTAATACTATGTGGAATAAGAGTGGTGAGAGTGGGCACCCTTGTTTGTTCCTGATCTTAAAAGGATAGCTTTTAGTTTTTCACCATTGAGTATAATGTTAGCTGTGTGCTAGTCATATATGAACTTTTTGTTGTTGTTGTTGAGGTATGTTCCTTCTATACCCATTTTATTGAGGGTTTGGATCATAAATGAGTGTCTAATTTGCCAAATCCTTTTTCTACATCTATTGAAATGATATGTTTTTTATATTTCATTTCTTAGTGTGGTGTATTACATTTATTGGTTTCTGGATTTTGAACCATTCTTGCATCCCTGGAATAAATCCTACTTGATCATGGTGTATGTTTCTTTGAATGTATTGTTCAATTTAGGTTGCTAATATTTTGTTGAGGATTTTTTCATGTATGTTCATCAGAGATATGAGCCTACAGTTTTCTTTTTTGTGGCATCTTTGCCTGGTTTTTTATCAAGGTAATGTTGGCCACATAAAATGAGCTCGGAAGCATTCACTTCTTTTTAATATTTTTGAAGAGCTTGAAAATGATAGGTATTAAAACTTTGGATGTATGGTAGAATTTACCTGTGAAGCTATCTGGTCCTGATTTTTCAAAGAGGTGTTTCGTTGATGTTTCAGTCTCATTACAAATGATTTGTCTATTGAGATTATCTATTAATTAATGATTCAGTATTAGAAGGTTGTATGATTCTCAGAACTTATACATTTCTTCTAAGTTGTCCAATTTGTTGGCATATAACTGTTCATAATATTCTCTTATAATTCTTTGTATTCTGCGGTGGTCATTGTTATGTCTCCTCTTTAATTTCTGATTTTATTTGTCAGAGCCTTCTGTCTTTTTTTCTTGGTGAGTCTAGCTAAATGTTGTTACTCTAAAATCTTTTCAAAGAAACAGCTCTTAGCTTTATTTATCTTTTCTATTTTCTTTTCATTTCTATTTTATTTGTTTCCATTTTCATATTTATTATTTTCTTTCTTCTACTGATTTGGGGCTTTGTTCATTTCTAGTTCCTTTAGGTGTAAGGTTATATTGTTTATTTGAGATTTTTTCTTTCTTGAGGTAGGCCTGTACTGCTTTAAACTTCCCTCTTAGTGCAGCTTTGATGCATCCTATAGATTTTTGTGTGTTGTATTCTCTTTTCCATTTGTCTCTGGGTTTTTTTTCCTTTAATTTCTCCTTTGATTTCTTTCTCAACCCAACAGTTGTTCAGTAGCATATTGTTGTCTCCATACATGTGTGATGTTTCCACATTTCTTTTTGTAATTGATCTCTAATTTTATACCATTGTATTTGGAAAAGATGCTTATATGATTTCAGTCTTCTTAAATCTATTAAGACGTCTTTTGTGTCTCAACATATGGTCTATCCTTGAGATATTTCTTGTGCATGTGAGAGTGTATATTTTACTGCAGCTGGATGGAATGCTCTGTATAACTCTGTTAAGTCCGTCTGGTCTAATGTTTCATTTAAGGCCACTATTTTTTGTTCTTATTGTTGACTTCTATCTGGATGATATATCCAGAGATGTAAGTGTGGTGTTAAAGTCCCCTACTATTATTGTGTTGTTGTCAATTTCTCCTTTTATGTTTGTTAATATTTGCTTTATGTATTTAAGTGCTCCTATGTTGGGTGCATATATATATTAACCTTATGGGGATTCCCTTGTGTGTTATTTGTTGTTTTTCCCTTGCTGCTTTTAATATGTTTTCTTTGTATTTAATTTTTGACAGTTTGATTAATATGTATCTTGGCATATTTCTTCTTTGATTTATCCTGTATGGGACTCTCTGTGCTTCTTGGACTTGATTAACTATTTCCTTTCCCATATTAGGGAAGTTTTCAACTATAATCTCTTCAAATATTTTCTCAGTCCCTTTCTTTTTCTCTTCTTCTTCCAGAACCCCTATAATTCGAATGTTGGTGTGTTTAATGTTGTCCTAGAGGTCTCTGAGACTGTCCTCAGTTCTTTTCATTCTTTTTTCTTTATTCTGCTCTGCAGTAGTTATTTCCGTTATTTTATCTTCTGGGTCACTTAACCCGTTCTTCTGCCTCAGTTATTCTGCTATTGATCCCAACTAGAGTACTTTTAATTTCATTTATTGTGTTGTTCATCATTGTTTGTTTCATATTTATTTCTTCAAGGTCCTTGTTAAATGTTTCTTGCATTTTCTCTATTCTATTTCCAAGATTTTGGACCATCTTTATTATCATTATTCTGAATTCTTTTTCAGGTAGACTGCCTATTTCCTCTTCATTTGTTAAGTCTGGTGGGTTTTTATCTTGCTCCTTCATCTGCTGTGTGTTTTTCTGTCTTCTCATTTTTCTTACCTTACTGTGTTTGGAGTCTCCTTTTTGCAGGCTGCAGGTTCGTAGTTCCCATTGTTTTTGGTGTCTGTCCCCAGTGGCTAAGGTTGGTTTAGTGAGTTGTGTAGGCTTCCTTGTGGAGGGGACTAGTGCCTGTGTTCTGGTGGATGTGGCTTGATCTTTTCTTCCTGGTGGGCAGGTCCACGTCTGGTGGTGTGTTTTCGGATGTCTGTGGACTTATTATGATTTTAGGCAGCCTCTCTGCTAATGGGTGTATTATGTTCCTGTCTTGCTAGTTGTTTGGCATAGGTTATCCAGCACTGTAACTTGCTGGTCATTGAGTGAAGCTGGGTGCTGGTATTGAGATGGAGATCTCTGGGAGATTTTCGCCATTTGATATTATGTGGAGCTGGGAGGCCTCTTGTGGACCAGTGTCCTGAAGTTGGCTCTCCCAACTCAGAGACACAGCACTGACTCCTGGCTGCAGCACCAAGAGCCTTTCATCCACACGGCTCCTCAATTTGAGATGATTTATTTTCTATTCATGTATTCCACATATGAATGGTACATCAAGTTGATTGTGGAGCTTTAATCCACTGCTTATGAGGCTGCTGGGAGAGATTTCCCTTTCTCTTCTTTGTTCTCACAGCTCCCGGGGTTCAGCTTTGGATTTTGCCCTGCCTCTGCGTGTAGGTAGCCAGAGGGTGTCTGTTCTTCACTCAGACAGGATTGGGTTAAAGGAGCTGCTGCTTTGGGAGCTCTGGCTTACTCAGGCCGGGGGCAGGGAGGGGCACGGAGTGCGGGGTGGACCCACGGCAGCAGAGGCCAGTATGATGTTGCACCAGCCTGAGGCACAACATGTATTCTCCTGGGGAAGTTGTTCCTGGATTCCGGGACCCTGCCAGTGGCGGGCTGCACAGGCTCTCCTGAAGTGGGGTGTGGATAGTGACCTGTGCTCACACACAGGGTTCTTGGTGGTGGCAGCAGCAGCCTTAGAATCTAATGAATGTCTCTGTGTTCCACACTTTTAGCTGTGCCTCGCACCCATCTCTGGAGCTCCTTTTAACAGTGCTCTTAATCCCCTCTCCTCGTGCACCAGGAAACAAAAAAGGAAGAAAAAGTCTCTTACCTCTTCGGCAGGTCCAGACTTTTCCCCGGACTCCCTCCCAGCTAGCTGTGGTGCACTAACCCCCTGCAGGCTGTGTTCATGCCACCAACCCCAGTCCTCCCTCTGCACTCTGACTGAACCCCGAGCCTCATCTCCCAACCCCTGCCCACCCCGGCGGGTGAGCAGACAAACCTCTCCGGCTGGTAAGTGCCTGTCGGCACCAACCCTCTGTGTGGGAATCTCTCCGCTTTGCCCTCCACACCCCTGTTGCTGTGCTCTCCTCCACAGCTCCGAAGCTTTCCCCCTCTGCCACCACAGTCTCTGCCCACGAAGGGGCTTCCTAGTGTGTGGAAACCTTTCCTTCTTCACAGCTCTCTCTCACTGGTGCTGGTCCCATCCCTATTCTTTTGTCTCTGTTTATTCTTCTTTCTTTTGCCCTGTCCGGATATGTGGGGAGTTTCTTGCCCTTTGGGATGTCTGAGTTCTTCTGCCAGAATTCAGTAGGTGTTCTGTAGGAGTTTTTCCACGTGTGGATGTATTTCTGGTGTATCTGTGGGGAGGAAGGTGATCTCCTCATCTTACTCTTCCACCATCTTCCCCTCGTCTCCAAGAATAAGTTTTAAAAGGCAGGCTGGTTTACCAAATTCTCTCTTCACCTGTCTAGTGATGTCCAGCCAAAGGGTGCTTTGTCAACATGGGTTCTTTGGTGAAGAGTACCAGCCAGGATTCCTGAGAGGCCACATGACCGTGCATAAACCAAGATGCGCTCTACTTAGAAGGTACAAAACGCCCCAGCATGTCACTCGCATATATATTAATAACAGTTTTTTCTTCATGATGATTGTTCCCTTTATTATTCTATAATGTCTATCTTTGTCCCTCATTAACATTTTTGGTTTGAAGTCTCTTTTGTCTAGTATAAGTATGGTTACACCCAATTTCTTTTGGCTGCCATTTGCTTGGAGTATCATCTTCCATCCTCTCACTATAAGCCTATGTTTTTCTTTAGAGCTGAAATGAGTCTTCCGGAGCCAGTGTATAGTTGGGTCTTGTTTTTTAATCCATTCAGACACTCTGTGTATTTTGATTGGTGAGTTCAATCCATTGACAATTAGGGTAATTACTGATAAATGAGAACTTGGTATTGCCATTTTCTCTTTTGTTTTCTGGTAGCTTTATATCTCCATTATTTCTTTTTTTCTTGTGTTTCTGTCTGTCATTTTATTTTGGTGGATTTCTATGATGTTTTTCTCAGTTTCCTCCCTTTTTATATGTTGTGTCTCTGCTCTGGATTTATGCCTTGTGGTTACCATGATGTTTGTATAAAACATCTCATAGATAAAATAGTTTTTTTTTTCTGCTGATAGCATCTTATCTTTATTTGCATATATGAGTTTCATCCATTTTCTTCCCTTTTATGGTATTGTTGTCACAAATATTTTCACTTCTTTTACTGAGAATTTCTTACCAAATTGAAATAGCTATGGTTATTTTTACCACTTTCTTTTAAACCTCAGTGTCGTAATTGTGTTTAAGAACCTACCTGAGTTTTAATTTATTGATGCTATTTATCACATTACTCAAAGTTTTGTGTAATTTTGCCTTAAGAGCTCATTTTAATATTTCTTGTAAAGCAGGTCTAGTATTGATGAACTTCCTCAGCTTTTGTTTGTCTGGGAAACTATTTATTTCTCCTTTGTATCTGAATGATAACTTTGTGGGGTAGAGTATTCTTGGCTGACAGGTTTTATCTTTCAATATTTTGAGTATGTCATTCCACTCCCTCCTGGCCTTTAGAGTTTTTCCTGAAAAATCTGTTGATACTCTAATGGGGGTTCTTTGGTATATTACCATCCAGTTTTCCCTGACTGCCTTTAAATTATTTCTTTGTAATCAACTTTTGATAGTTTTAATATAATGTGTCTTGGAGAAGGTCTTTTTACATTGAGGTAATCAGGTGTTCTTTTACCTTCATAAACTTATATATCCAGTTCCTTCCCCACATTTGGGAAATTCTCAGGTATTATTTCTTTAAATAAAATCTCTTCTCCTTCTGGCATACCCATTGCCCTAATGTGTTTCTTCCTAAAAGAATTAAATTTAAATCTAATTAAAATTTCATAGAATTTAAATTTTAAGAGATCTTAATTCTCTCTCCTCTTATATTTGTATTATTTCTCATAGAATTTAAATCCTCATAGAATTTAAATTTAAAAAAAAGTCTTAATTCTCTCCCCTCTTATACCAGTAAGACTCCATCTTCAAGCTTGCTAATATCTCTTCCATGCAGTCTGCTCTATTTCCAATGCTTTCTAATTCATCATTTATTTCATTTATTGAGTTCTTCCGTCTCATAATTTTTGTTTGTTTCTTTTTTAGAGTTTAGATCTTTTTGGTAAATATTCCTTTTATTCATGAATTTTATTCCTGACCATATTAAACTGCCTTTCTGTGTTTTCTTGCAGTTCATTGATTTTCTTCATGAAAGCTATTTTGAATTCTCTATCAGAAAACAATATTTCATGGCTTAAAATTTGATTTCTGGAGAAGGTTCCTTTTATTTTTCTGATATTGTGTTTCTGGGTTCTTTGTGGTGTCTAATGAATTGTCCATCTGCTGACACATTTAAAGCAGCAAACACCTTTCTTCTTTTGGTAAACTTTAGTTTTTGGGGGTTTTTTTCCCCCTCACATCTAAGGATTGAACAGGTTAGAAATTTTTTTTTTTTTTCTTTCCAGTAGGTAATGTTATAGCATGCGTTTATCTGAGCTCCCTCTGGCTATATTTGAGAATCAGCATTTTTCACTTTCTTCTGACTCTGTTAGAGACATCACCAGTGTCTTTGCTATCACTGCGTTTGCCTTCATGGTCATTGGGGCCATGCTGTTACCAGTGTCGCTGGTGTTGTGGCCCGGAACACCAGGGTAGCAGTCCTCTTCACCACATCTATGGTCTCCTGGATTGTAGTCTCTGCCAACTTGGAGAGTGGGGGAGTTTGAGGGGAAAGCCAAGGTCACAGGTGTCTCTGCCATGACAGTAATTATCAAGTTTGTGGATTCCATTGTTATGGGTAGGAGTGTAGCTGGAGTTATGGGCACCTTAATGGTGCAGACTCACAGCTGCTACCATCTTGTTCCCTGTGGTTTGGGTGCTACAGCTGGAGGCCAGTGTTGCATGCCTACCTTCCCTGATACTACCTAGTTCTCTGGGGGTTATAGGTTAAGCTGCCATGCCCAGGGTAAAGTATTGCATACACTGACTCATCTCTTTCCCAGGTTCTGCATCCTCTGTGTGTTCCAGTCCACCCAACTTTAGATGTACAGAATGTGGAATTATCCAGCATGCTGGAATGTTGGGCAGAGGCACCCTTGTTGAGTTATAGATGTTTTACTGGTTATAGATTGAAGGAGAGAGTCAAAGTAGCAACTTATACTGCCATGATGGTGACATCACATCCTGAAATCAATTTTTTTTTTTTTTTTCTGCAGTATGCGGGCTTCTCACTGTTGTGGCCTCTCCTGTATGGAGCACAGGCTCCGGACACGCAGGCTCAGCGACCATAGTTCACAGGCCTAGCCACTCTGTGGCATGTGGGATCTTCCTGGACCGGGGCACAAACCCACGTTCCTTGCATCAGCAGGCGGACTCTCAACCACTGCTCCACCTGGGAAGCCCCTGAAGTCAATTTTTAGTGTGATCTTTTGATGAAATCACTTTCCAAAATTTATCAAAACTATAGCTTCCATTTGGCATGTTAATATAATACATTTTACATATGTTTTCCAGTATTAAACCTTCTTATTGTTCTAGAATTTTAAGTCATGTTTAGTATTTTAATGACTCTGTTATTTTCCCTTTAGATGTTTATATCTGTAATCATAATGGAGATTGCTTTTCACTTTTATATGCCCAAATCTTTGCTAGGTTCTGGTATTCTGTGTATTGGTAAAATTTCTAGAGACAAACAAACAAACAAACAAGCAAACAAAGAAAACCCTCACTGTATCATGTTTAAGCACAAAATGTTTTATTGAAGCACATTAGACAAGAAACTTCATTATAGAAAATCACCATAAAGTTTACTTGGACATAGTTGGAATATTAGATAGTTCAGTAAGATTCATGTTTGTCAGAGAGCATGAGATTAATCACAAAAATTCAGTGTGAGGAGTAACAGTTCAGTGGTGTTTCTAGAGATCCTGCAACCTGTAGCAAGTAGAAGAAGGAAGGAAATCAATTGCAAGATTGATACAGGAGAGACATGTTGGGTCCCTGATGAATATGAAGCAGTCAAACTCTCCATGGACTGTGTACTTTCTGAATTTACAAAATAAGGAAAACATAAAATAGTTTTTGTCATGTTTAAACAGCTTAAGTGTTTTTGTTTTGTTTTGTTTTGTTTTTACTGTTGTTAGTATATGCACTTGAGCTTAATCATAATCGCTACAGGCTTCATATCAATGTTGTGGCTATTTTATCTTTGTTTGATTGCAAATTTTAAAGTGATAAGCTTAGAATCTGACAGAATCCCCACATTTTTCAGGAAGAGCCAAGTGGAAACAATTATAGATCTTCCTATTTACAATCAAAATGGAATAATGCATCTATTTGGGAATCATAAAGATTAATGCCTTAATCAAAGTTTTGAATCATACAGCTATAGAGATGCTTATCATCTATCCATTACTTTCCCTGGCTTGAACTACACAACAGTCTGACACATATTGGAAAATGACAATAGATTATAAGAGAATTAATCAGGCATTGATTGCAATTATAGCTGCTATTCCAGATGAAGTCTCTTTTCTTGGGCAATGTAATACATCTCTGACATTGGAAAGTGACTGTGTGTCTACAAACTTCTTTCCTTTTACTTTCTTTTTAAAAAGTAGAATACACTTTTAAAAAACTTTTTATTTTATATCGGATCACAGTTGATTAACAATGTTGTGTTAGTTTCAGGTGTACATCAAAGTGATTCAGTTATACATATGCATGTATCTATTCTTTTTCAAATTCTTTTCCCATTTAGGTTATTACAGAATTGTGAAGAGTTCCCTGTGCTATACAGTAGGTCTTTGTTGGTTATGTAAAAAAAAAAAAGTATATTCTGACAAGTACAGGTCACCAGGAATTAAGTCTTTGCATGCTTTAAGGATATATCATGCTCCATATCTGTGCAATAAAATAGTTTTGAAGCACATTGACAGCCTCATTATTTCCACATGTCATGATCCTGGGACACCTCTCTAATATCTTGATTCTTAGTGAACTAAGAAAACTAAACTATCAGGGAGCAACAAGTTCAAGTTCCCCAGTTATAAAGTAAGACATATGTGTGTCAGAGTGGAGAAGAAATTCAGAAAATGTTAAATTTCAATGTACCTCATTGAAAGTCCTGGGAATTTAAGTATCTAAGCAATTGAAGTTACTATCTCAAAGTGAAGAATATGCCTGATTTTCCTCTCTGTATCAATCAGGCTCCTGACTGACCCACAACTAGGGTAAAATATTAAGTGGTTAATAAGGGAATTTACATATCTCTGGGAGGCATGGAAAAGGAAAGTCAACAAAGTATATGGAGGCATGCCAAGGTAGCACAGAGAGGAAACAATTATCAGCCACATCAGAAGAAGTAAAAGGAAAAATTAGTTGTACAAATCCAGAGATAGTATCTATACCTATGGAAGATGTCAGGTTGACAGAAACTATGTAGTCTTTGTTATATGGATATACCCTTCCTGGAGCAGCCAACATGAAGCATACAGTGAAAGAGATATGTTAAATTAAACCTCCTCCTGCACTTCATCTCCTGAACCACTCATTAATTCAACTGAGAGTAGTTCTTCTGCCTTTTCATTTTGCTTAACTTTCTCTGCCTCTATGAAATTAAGTCAAAGAGTTACCTATTGTGTTCAGATGTGGGAGCATCCCTAAAGAGACTGCATGTTCCCAAAGCCTTTTGTGGGATAGCCAGACATGATGTAGGTGCAATTCATGTCTTTCCTCAGGGTGTACTGGAAGATATCACCTTGGTTGGGAGTGGGGGTGGAAATGGAGTGCTAGTGCTAGATCCAAGTGTGAGGCAGGACTTTCCCTGTGCTTAGTGGCTGTCATAGTCCTATCAGGGCCAGTGCTTATCCCAAGTGGCTGGAGCAGAATCCTTGAGAGTCAGGTCCAAGGTGGTTCTGTTTCCTTTAATTGTATGTTTTTCCTCTCTCCCTGCACTGAGGACCCTGCCTAAGATTGGAGGATTACTAAAGCAAAAGCAGCACGTGCAGGCTTTCAGCTGATATTGGATACAGAGGTCTGACCTGTCTCCATTGTCCTGCCTGTGCAAGTGCTCACACTGTTTCCCTGTTGTGCTCAGAAATAGCTTCCAGTGCAAGTGCCTTTTGGCCCTCAAAGCCAACCACTTCCCCTAGCCTCCTACCACCTCTGCCCTTTTGTTGAAACAGTCCTCAGGGCAGGCAGGGCTTATATGAACTCTCAGCATGTATTGGGGGTGAGCCAAAACTGTCCACCTCTACTCCACCCAGACACCACTTGAAACCAGGCAGCCTCTGCATCCCATGGTCAAGTCTTCTCCCTGGTTGTGGCTGTCCCAGATCCAGTGCTATGTTGTGACATGGAGAGAGTATGGCCAGAGCATTCACGTGGCTGGGGAGCTCAGCGATGTGGTCATGGGAAATCTGGCAGCCGCCAGAGCAGACCTCTCTCCACCCTGCCACGGAGGGAAGCCAGTAAGTGCTTGCATCTCATGACCAGAGTCCAAGCTTCCCACTGCCCTTCTGTTAGTCCCAACCATCGTTCAACCAGCCAAAGGGGGTTTGTCTCCCCTCCATAGAACCCCAGGACTGGGGTGCTCAAATTATGGCTTTAACCACTCACTTTCCAGGGCAGGTGTCCACTCATGTAATCTTTTTTATCCTTTGAGTTCCATCCCAGGGGCAGAGCTCCTGACTTGATCACTTTCTTCCCTTCCTGTCTCTTTGGTTACATGTGTAGCATTCTTACAGCCTTGGTTGTATAGTGATTCTTTTTCCAGTTTCCAATTAGTTTTCAGTGATAATTCTTCCACATGTAGATGTATTTTTGATGTGTTCACAGGGGGGAGGTGAGCAACATGGTCTTTTCCTCCACCACCACCTTGATCAATTCCCTTTCTCAAAACAGAGCTAAAATGTAGTCATTTTTTTCTCTATGAATTTGTATAAAATGTACTACCTTCTGTAGAATATACTTAATAGCACTGAGAGTTTGTATTTTCCATGGGGTGATTGAATTTTTTTTCTTTTTTCCTTGTTGCAACTTTAAAATAAAATGAAGAAGAAAAGTACTTCAAGAGTCTTTCTAGATTTTTACATTGGCATTTTCCCTCATGATTGAACCTTCATACTGATAATCAAGGTATGGAATTAATATTAATTAAAACAGACTATATCTGAATGTTAAAATCTAAAATAAAATATTTATTTTATTTGTTCAAAATATGACTCTGTTTCTATGGGAATTTCAAAGATTCAATTAGATTAACTGAGACTTTGTGGGAAAAGAATTTTTTTCCCAGATTCAATAAAGGTTATCTAAGACTGTGAATTTACTTTGAAAATCATGCAGCAAAGAGTCAGCAAGAAAACATCACTCAGCTTAGTCTTGAGCCTTAAGAATGATAAAGACATCTCATGTTGACATCTCAAATTTATTCACATATATGAGTGATTAACTTTAACTTCAAGATTACTTTCTAAAATATATTATACTTTTGTAAAAAATGTAATTATTTTTTCATATGATCATTCAAAGTGACCCAAATAATTTCATTTCTATAAAATGTGTGATTTTTCATATATAAATTTGAGAAATGTATTTATAAGCCCTTAATCAGAGCTCTTTAATTTCAGATGAGGTAACATGGTGAATGACAAAAGGGTGTGCATAATCCAAGCCAGCTTCAAAAATTTTATGATAGCTTCTTTTTATTTTAATTCTAATTTTGACACATTTACTGAGTTTTAAAATTCCCCAGCTTCTTTTGGTTTTGAACCGATCTAATATTAATCAGAGATATTTTACTGAGAAATATGGTCATGGCATTTTTGTGTAAGCACATTAGTTTCCGTAGAAACATATGGCAAATATTCTTTATGCTATTTCTTTTTAACAGAATGTGTTATGAATTGTTTTTAAAGTTACTTTGTGTGAGTTAGATATTATGTCACTGATAGAAACATACTATTTGAGTTCATAATACACAAGTGTGGCCTGAAAATGCAGGAAATAATGTAATCCTTTCTTATAAGCAATCTCTCAAACTTACAAACATGGCTTTAGTTTTTTCTTTTCTTCTTGAACTTCAATTGGAAAAATAATGTTTAACAAGGAAACTACTCTGTTTTGGGGTTAACTGTTTAAGACTCACTAAGAACAGATTCAGTTGAGTGAGAAATCAACTCATGACTCTTGAACTTTCATAAGTTAAATAAAATTGTTTGTGGTGATCCCTTGAAAAAATTATCTGAGATTCAATATTAGTTGAAGTGGAAAAATCATGGTTCAAAATTCTATAATGCTGTAAAAAAGAAATTGGGTCATATTGATCAGGGTTTATGAGGGCATGATTGAAAAGCTGAACAGGAGAGTGATTTGACTCTGGTAAGATCTTGCTAAGCTGTTAGGTCAAAGTTGTGCTGACAGGGAGCTGTACTTGAGACTCAGATAGAACTTGAGTATTGTACTGTGGATTTGCCCATGGAAATTTTCTTAGATCAACCAGCTGAAAAGATTACATTTAGGTGAATGTAAATATTTCACAAATATTTGATATATGATATTTATTTTTTTATTTTCCTCCTATTATATTTATTTTTTATTTAAAATTTTTCTTTATATTTTTATTATGTATAAATAATATACAGTATTTATGTTATATATATTTATAGTGTATATATATATAACAAAATTTACTATCTTAACCATTTTTAAGTGTACAGTTTTGTGGCATTAGGTACATTCACAATGTTGTACAATCATTACCTCTATCTATTTTCCAGAACATTTTCATCATCCAAACAGAAGCTCTATATACATTAAACAATAACTCCCCATTCCTCTCTCTGCTCAGCCCCTGGAAACTTCTACTTTCTGTCTCTATGAATTTGCGTGTTCTAGATATCTCATATAAATGAAATTATACATATTTACCCCTTTTATGTCTGGATTATCTCAGCAAAATGTTTTCAAGATTCAACTATGTTGCAATACATATCACAATTTCATTTTCTTTTAATAGAAAAGTAAACAGAAATATAAAAATGAGATAAATCAAAGATTTTATTCCCCATAATACAAGAAAACTTCCTCTTTTTCAATAGCACTGGAGAAAAATGAGGAAATAAAATGTTACAAACTTAAGGAATGGAGACAAAACCATGGGAAACTTTAAGATAACAGGATAATGGGAACCTTGCAGTCATCTTCCTGTGATATCCTTCCCTCTTGATATATGATATGTAATAGTAATGTGTAGGTTTTACAAATTCTATGCCTCTCTAAATTTCTTATTATGTGGTATGTTACAGAAATATTGAGAAAAGAAACTATACACATATAAACTTAGAATTTGAAATGTCATATATATTTATGAAATGTCATATTTTTATATGTGAGTTGGAATGTGGGAAAACTATGTAGAAGAAGATATTAGAAAGTACACTTCACAAGATAGTGAAAATGTATAATTTGAATGCTTAGGTGTACAACCTTATTTTGGGATAAAAATACCATTGTTTTTTGTTTTATGACTATTTCACTAAGTTTTTTTTCACCAGACCCTAGTAAATATTAGATGAAAGAAGAGTGTTTACACATAAATACAATTTTATTTCTTTTTAAATAGACTTTACTGACTATGTACACAGATATACACACATATATGTTTAGTTTACTAAATCTTAATATTTTCTTCTTTAATGAAACTTTCACCACCACAATCAACAGAGTCACATTTCTTTCCATTTAGAAAGTTTCTTTGTGATTATTTGGAATCAGTTCCTCTACATTTAGTGCCAAAGAAGCACCAAACTCTTTCTGTTATTTTTAGCTTTTATTGTTCTACTTTTGATCCATTGCAAGTAAATTTTTGTGTACAGGGTGAGGTAAGTGTTGAGGATCATTTTTAAATTCCATACAGCATTGTTTTTTTTAAGACTATGTTTTCTCCACTAACTTATCTTGACATCTTTGTAAAAAAATTAGTTGTTATAGATGTGTACCTATTTCTGGAATCTATTTCTTTTCATTGATCAATATGACTATCTACACACTAATTCTATACTGTTTTGATTACTGTTTTAATAACTTGATTTCAAACTTGAAATTTCAAACTTGAAATCAAGTAGTTTGCATTTGCCAAACTTACTCTATCTTTTCAAAAGTCAAATAAGTTTTGAAGTTTTGTATAGTGGACTATACAAAATCATATCTCTTTCTTAATGGAGGACTCCATAGAACTTTGAGTATGCTAATACGATTTGAAAATATTGGGCTAGCCAAAAAGTTCATTCGAGTTTCAAACTTTTCGAGTTTCAACTTAAGAGTAAATATACAATAAAACATTTCCTAAAATTATTCCACAAAACTCATATTTCCCCCCCTCCACACACACAGAACATGTTGCAAGTTTATTTTCTACAAATACACTTCGGAATGTCTGCATTTGACGGGTAAAAGGGCATATATAATGATAAGATATACAATACATTTGAATCTAGTAATTGGTGTGAAGTCTCTATAAGATTAAGAACACATTGACTCAAAGTAAGTGGAATGCAATACAAACTGGTGGGGTAACATCTGTATATTTAAGATATGCAAATTAAATTACTACTGTCTAGCAAAAAGCAAGAAATGTATTACATTTGAAGGAACAAAATAAAAATTTAAATACTGCAGTAGATTTCCTTTCATGGTGAGCCTCAAAAGTAAACATGAACTGAGAAGCATCTGTTCCTACAGAAACTTACTGTGATACAATGGTTGACAGTTTATTTTATGTGGATGTCTGAAGGGATTATTTATAGATAATTTAAAGTAAATATATGTTAATGTGCTTCCATATACTAACTTTAACATCTACTATCATATAAAATGCAACTCACCTGTAATACTTGGCTAAACTCTTTTATTAAGTTGAAGCTAGGTGCTCTGAAGACTTGGTCACAAAGTCAAGGTGGTCAGGGCAAAAATTCTCTTCCAGTAATAGGAAAGAAGCAAGTGTCACTGAAGGATTTGTCTTTCTTTAAAATAATGTCAGGAATTAAGAGGCAATCCAACACAAAGTCACTAAGATATCCTTTTATGTTTTCTCCATTTTTAGATCTATGATTAATTGTAGGTAAATTTTTAAATACTGTAAGATTTAGGTTACATTTATTTCCTCACATATGAATGTCCAATTGTTGAAACAAGTGTCCTTTCTCCATCAAATTACCTTCGCACCTTTGTCCAAAATCAATTTACCATGTAAACGTCCGTTTATTTTTAGGTTCTCTTTTCTGTTTACTTGTCCTATGAGACTATTCTTTTATCATTACCATACTATCTTAATTATTGCAGTTTTAAAATACATCTTGATATCAATAGTATGAGAAATCCAACTTTGTTTTCCTTTTGATAATTGTTTTGGCTATTCTAAGTCCTTTACATTTTCCCTTATGTTCTAGATTAACTTGTAAACTTCTACATACATTTCTTCTGATAGTTCTTTTGAGATGATTTGGGGGAAAATTTAAATCTTCTCACTACTGAATTTTCCAACACATGAATACAGTATACTTCTCAATTTTGTAGGTCTTGTTTGACACAACACATTAGTGTTTCATAGTTTTCAGCATAAAAGCTTGCACATCTTTTGTTAGAATTATACATATATATTCATTTTTGATGCCGTTAGAAATAGAACTCTTTAAAAATATATAAATTTCTATTTTACGTTGTAGTCTGTAAAAAGTCAATTGGTGTATTTATATTAACCTTTTATCCTACAATTTGCAAAACTAACTTCTTAGAAACAGTAGCTTTTTAAAAGGTTTGTTGAAATTTTTCAGGTAGACATTTATGTTGCCTTCACAGAAAGATAATTGTATTCCTTCCTTTCCAATCTGTATTTTATTTCTTTTACTTAGAATATTGCACTGACTAGGACATCTTAAATAATATTGAGTGGGAAAGGTGAGTGTGAATGGCATCATTTTGTTTCCAATTTTGGGAAAAGGATATTCATTTTTCACCATAAAATATGATACTCTGTGCTAATTTTATTGTTATTCTTTCTCAAATTGAGGATAACTTATTTGATTGGTTACAAAAATGTAAAGAAAAATAAATTAATTGATAAATTGGACATCATCCAAATTTAAAATTTCTTCTTTCTGAAAGAAAATAAAGTATCACAAATAGATAAAGTATTTTGCAAAGTATGTATCTGCTAAAGGATAACTACCCATCATGTGTAAAGAAAACTTAGAACTCAGTAATAAGGAAACAAACATTCTAATAAAATTTAGATAAAACTGTAAACAAATGAAGATATATTGAGGACAAACAAATACATGATTAAATGCTCAATGATATTAGTCATTAGAGAAATGCAAAAAACCCACATTGATATACCACTGAACAACAACTGGGATGAAAAAAGATGGTACCAAATGAGGGTGAAATTGTGCAGTGACTACAACTCTCATGTATTGCCGATGAGAGTTTAAAATGGTACAACCACTTTGTAAAGCTGAAATTACCTCTAAAATTACCTTTTCATATTCTGTGTCTGAGATGACACAGAATCAGTGAAATTTTTTAGTGACTACGTAATATTCCATGGTAAAAAAGAACACAATTTATCCAATAAGTACTCTGTATTCCTCTATAGATATGTATTCCAGCGTGTGTTTGTGTGTGTGTGTGTGTGTGTGTGTGTGTTTGTGTGTGCCTCTACTAACAGCAATGCAAGAATATTTTTGGCCTTAATTTTTCATGGAATTGTATTTCTAAAGTAGGTTTCAGAAGGAACTATGTAGCATTGCAAATGTATCCCAAATTTCAATAGACATCCCTACTGGGTAATATAAATTTCTATACATTACATAACAACAGCTTTCAAATCAAATTAATGTACTAGAGCTCATTTTGACAATTGCCAGTCTAATGAGTATAAAGTAATATTTTATTGATACTTTAGATGTCTCTGACTACTATTATTTTTAGGAATCTTTGCAATTATTTGGACTTTCTCTTGTCAGAATTATCATACACACTTTTAAATTTTCTCTAAATATATTGTACCCTCCCTGTCAATGCTTTTTAACTTTTTATTTTCTATTGGAGTATAGTTGATTAACAATGTTGTGATAGTTTCAGGTGTACAGCAAAGTGACTCAGCCATACATATACATGTATCCACTCCTTTTCAATTTTTTTCCTATCTAGATTGTCACATAATACTGAGTAGAGCTCCCAGTGCTACAGGACAGATCCCTGTTGGCTATCCGTTTTAAACATAGCAGTGAATACTTGTCAATCCCCAAACCTCTAACCATCCCTTCCCCTCTGTTAACCATAAATTTGTTCTCTGAGTTCATGAATCTGTTGCTCTTTTGTAAATAAGTTCACTTGTATCATTTCATTTTTCATTCTGCATATAAGGAATATCATATGATATTTCTCTTTCTCTGCCTAACTTAGTTCACTAAATATGACAATCTCTAGGTCCATCCATCCATGTTGCTGCAAATGGCATTATTTCATTGTTTTCAATGGCTCAGTAATATTCCATCGTATATGTGTACCACATCTTCTTTTTTGTGTGTGTGGTACGTGGGCCTCTCACTGCTGTGTCCTCTCCCGTTGTGGAGCACAGGCTCCGGACATGCAGGCTCAGTGGCCATGGCTCACAGGCCCAGCCGCTCTGCAGCATGTGCGATCTTCCCGGACCAGGGCATGATCCTATGTCCCCTGCACTGGCAGGCAGACTCTCAACCACTGCGCCACAAGGGAAGCCCCCTGGATTTTTATTATAGTAAAGTTATTGTTTTTATTTTGTTTGTTTGTTTTACTCTCTACATTATGTTATCTTCCTCATTTCCAGAACTTCATTTCAACCACCCATCCAATGCTTGAACTGACTCCACAAGAACCCTTCCAATTGTTCATTCATCCTAATACATCAGTAAAGCACAAGGGGTTAAGACCATGAGCTTGGATTGAAACCTGGTTCTATCTCTCATTAGCTGTGTGCTAGCTTTTACTTGCCAGTCTCAGATTCTCTATAAAATGGATAAAATTGAAGCACCTAACTGATTTAATTGTTCTGATGGTAAAGTTATACAAAGTGCTTCTCATTATTACTATCTCATAGAAAGCACTCAATGATTTTGTTATGCAGATGGCACTATCCTTTGAGGAAGCTTATTTTTGCTAGAGCATCTACTGTTAAAAGGAAGTACATTATTTTGATTATTTATTTATTTAATTTTTTGGTAAGCAGGCCTCTCACTGTTGTGGCATCTCCCATTGTGGAGCACAAGCTCCAGACACACACGTTCAGCGGCCATGGCTCACAGGCCCAGCTGCTCCATGGCATGTGGGATCCTCCTGTACCAGGGCACGAACCCACGTCCCCTGCATCAGCAGGCAGACTATCAACCACTACGCCACCAGGGAAGCCTGGAAGTACATTATTTTGAAACAAGATACATTCCATGTTTTTCCTTTTGACTTTAGAAGTAACTCTAATGTCTCTTCTATGCATCTGTTCTCTAGAAGTGTGATGAAATTAATTTCTTCTTAAATCATATACCTCTCAAATTACATATTTTCTTATGTGACCATTATTCTAGAGTTAAAAAAAAAACTCTAGTGGAACACAAAATATCTCAGCTTTCAAACTTCAAATCCTTATAATTAACTTGATACCAGAATTTCTCCCAGTCCAATAAACATAGTTCATTCTTAAAATTTCCATTCATATAAAAAATTCTGTTCTTTATGTATTCTCTGACTCCACTACCTAACCACCTCGTGTAATTTCTGAATATTTTGCTATTCTGTGTTCTTCAAAACACCTATCACTATTTCAGTTCAACTGAATCATTTGCTTGCCTTCTTCATTTTAATTATTCCACACTAAAATTTAAACTTTATCAGATAGGCAGTTCTGCCTTCTATGTCACTGTATCATATGTGTCTAGACTTGTGCCTGACACATATTTCCCATTGTGATTAAATGTAACTTAATTTAAACATATTTAACAGCATTTTTTTTCTTCAGCTTCCAATCTTATCTATGTCTGTATCTCTCTTAAAATAGTGTTTTCATAATTGAATTCAATTCTATAATTAAAAGGAAAAATTGATTGCCTTATTCCTTTCCTAAATATTGTATAACTATAATTGCATCCAAAGTTCACATTTGCATTTTTGATGGACATCACATATGGGCAAGAGATGGAGAGGGAGGAATTAAAGGTTCAACAGAGAATTGAGAACATTAATAGAATATAATCCAATAAAGCTAACATGCTAGAATTGTAAGCATAGGTGATGAGATTAGCCTTAAAAAAAATTGAGTCACCTCTTTTCCAGAGACATATAGAAGAAGTTAAGTTTAGGTAAGTGACGGCAGTGATTTGAAAGGAGGAGGAAAGGAGTTTGCATCTTACCATTTTTTTTTTTATTGAAGTTAAAATCAATGAATATGTGTACTTTTTACAGTTTTCATTGTTAACATTTTGGGGCAATAAGTTTAAGTGATAACAACAACAAAACCACAACAGAAACTGCAATAATAATAATATTGATAATAATAGCTGATATTTGTTAGTATTTGCTATGTGTGAGACATTCTTCTATGGACATTAAATGAGTTATTATAATATAATTATTATATTTCTGTTTTACTTGTATGTATTTAACAATAGAACAGGAAGGGATTTCGGTCTTTGTTTAATGTTAATTTATATTTACATAAATAATGATTGGTAGTGATATCAACAATTTTACAACAAGATGGACTTGGAATTATCCTTTCTACACTAGTTAATTATCCCACAGATTCTGATTTTGCATGTTTTCCATGACTAACTTTCCCGCATTTTACTGAATGCACTTTAAGGTAAATGATTTAATAAAACTGGGAAAGTAGTTTCTCCAGTTCTTATTTCACTGTTCTGAGCATATCAATATGGTGTTTTCTACTCTAATTATTATCATCATATTTTCTGCCTCTCTATGTAATTAGATGTTATTAGAATAGAACTTTCAGTAACTGGTGCTAATAACACACAACCTCTGCTAATTTTATTTTATTTTTTCTTATTGAAACTTTCAGTTGCTTCTGGACTGATTTGAATTTGAAATAATGCCAGGGAAAACTAGAATGCTCTATTTCTGTTCTTTTATTCAGTTTATTGCCTTTAAATTCTTTTGAAAAAAAATCAATACAATTTCTGTGAGGATTCAAAGATAATTTACAGAAAATACAATGATACCTTTTAGATTTAAAAAATATATTAAAGAACCATTACTCCTATTAAGTATGCTGCAATGGTAGTCTCTGAAAGACAGCAGTATTCCTATTCACAGGGTGTACTTCTTCATTTTAATCATCAATTTTAAACTTCCATCATATTCAAGCTGTCACCTCCATTTCTAACGGTGCATTGATTTTGGAAGTCATAGTCATTTTTTCTTACACATTTCTGTCAAGATAGATATGTAGGATAATAAAAATTAGTTTGCCTTAAAAGGAATATCTGAATTTGCATATATGACTCACTATCTCAGAATATTAATATTGAACTGTGGGTAAGAGGGTTAGGAATGTAAATCCACATGACATGTTATTGGTTCATATTTTAAGAAACAGGAATTTTTATTTATTATATTTCTGAATTACAAAGTAAATAATTATCATTCAATGTCTTTATTTGAGAATCCTCTTGTTTTTATACTGCAGATTGTTACAGTCTTTTTATTCTACTACACTTAATATCAGTAGTTGAATTTCTATTCAAACTGTAGATTTAGAACTAGGATACTTTTATTATTTAACATTATTTATTATGTGTATTTTTATTATATGTTTTATTATTTTCTCATTTGACTTCAAATCATAGACTGTTATGTTTAAAGATCTACAAGGAGAATTTGATATTCCTCAGACCTAAATGTCACTTTTAATACCTGTGCCATGAGAAACTACTAAAAATATCTGGGCCATGATGGTCACACATCTGGAAAATAGTGTATATTCGCCTACATCTCCCAGCATTACCACATACAAGCTTTCATAATTTTTTACCTTGTTATGAAATAACACTTGTTATTATGCAGGTATGTGGTTTTAAAACAGAATTGAATCATAGGAAGAAGAGTTTTAACCTGCAATACTCCCATATCCTGTGTTGAATCTCCTCAAAGTATTTTAGCAGTACCTAGCCATATATTTGCATAATAGCTTTTCATTACTCCAATTGATGTCTGAAAACTCTACCTCTAGTCCATTATTTCCATGACAAAAAACAGATTATTGTTATGTAAAATTCACTTAATTTATTGTTTTAAAGAACATTATCCAAATCATTAATTTTGGCTTTCATCCTGAAATATTAAAAGAGACAAAGTCCTTGGCAAGATTCTATCAAAGATTTCTTATTTGTCTTTAGTATTGGTGTTTGAAGGAGAAAATGTAGATAATAGGAGAAATACTTACAATCTTTTTTTATTTATAAAATCTGATAATTTATATCCATAAATCATTGTTTGACTCTCCTGGTGTTAGGGTCAGTACAGGCCAATGACATCTCCTAAAATTCAGCTGCTCAAAAATTTGCTTTCTTAACATTATTTCATAATCCTCCTAAGGCCATATTTTAAATATGGTTTAGTGGGAAAAATAAGGAAATTTTGCATCACCCCTGAGATACAATTAATGCACCTCAACATTTTTTCAATATTTTGACAGGCATTGTAAGTATCAAACAATTAATTCAGCATGTGTTGGGTGACTGTCTATAGAAGACTGCTCTAGATTTTCTGAGAGAAACAAAAAAGGATAAATTCTGGTAACTTTTTCAAAGAATTTAGTTAAAAAAAATGAGAAAAGTAGCACATAAAGATCAAACATACTTTGGCTGATGGTGCTTAGGTAACAAAAGATAAGGATATGGATAAAGAGGAATAGCAGAAGAGGTTATTTACAGTTCAGCAAATGTGTGAAGACTTTATAAAAGTGATATCTAAATTATGTATCAAAGTCCATAGGATTTCAGGTAGAGTTGGATGCAACAAAATAAGGAGAAAGTTTGCATACAAATAACAGTATGGAAATGTTAGAGGTGTATTTGAATATCAATTTTAGCCTAGTTTGTTTGAAATATAGAGAATATTAGAAGGAAAGGGTGAGGTTAGAGCCAAAGATGCTTGGACTGCTAAGCGAAGGGTTTTTATATTTTTGAGGGAGACAAGATGGTGGAGTAGAAGGACTTGAGCTTCCCTCCTCTCATGAAAATATCAAAATCACATAACTGCTGAATAACCATAGACAAAAAAGACAGGAACCTACCAAAAAAGATATTCTACATCCAAAGGCAAAGAGGAAGCTACAATGAGATGGTAAGAGAGGCACATTCATGACACCACAAAATCTCATACATGTCGGGGGTGAGGGTGACCCAAAAACTGGAAAATAATTATACCTTAGAAGTTCTCCCACAGGAGTGAAAGTTTTGAGCTGCTTGTCAGGCTCCCAAGTCTGGGAATCAGGCATCAGGAGCAGGAGCTTCCAGAGCATTTGGCTTTGAAGGCCAGTGGGACTTGATTGCAGGAACTCCACAGGACTGGGAGAAAAAGAAAATATACTCTTGGAGGGCACACAAGGTGTTGTTTGTACTGGGACCCAGGAGAAAAGCAATGAGTTCACAGGAGCCTAGGTCAGGCCTACATGCTTGTCTTGAGAGTCTCCTGGGGAGGTGGGGAGTGGTGGTGCTGACTGTGTGAACAAGGACACTGGTGGCAGAGGTAATGGGAAATATTCATTGGTGTAATCTCTCCTTGAGGCCACCATTTTGACATCAAGACCTGACCCCACTCAACAGGCTGTAGGCTCCAGTGCTGGGACACCTAAGGCCAAACAACAAACAGGGCAGGGACACAGCACCACTCATCAGCATACAGGCTATCTAAAGTCTTCCTGAGCCTATAGATGTCTCTAAACACATCTCTTGTCATGACCCTGCCCACCAGAGGGCCAAGACTCAGCTCCACCCATCAGTGGGCAGGCACTAGGAACAAAAGGAACTACAATCCTGCAGCCTGTGAAATGAAGACCAAATGTTAGACAAAATGAGATAGCAGAGGAATATGTTCCAGATGAAGGAACAAGATAAATTCCCAGAAGAACAACTAAGTGAAGTGGAGATAGGTAATCTACCTGAAAAAGAATTGAGAGTAATTATAGTAGAGATGATCCAAGTTCTCATAAAAAGAATGGAGGCACAGATCGAGAAGATACAAGTAATGTTTAACAAAGAGCTAGAAGTTATAAAGAACAAACAAACTGTGTGGAACAATAAAATAACTGAAATGAAAACCACACTAGAAAGAATCAATAGCAGAATAAATGAGGCAGAAGAACAGATAAGTGAGCTGGAAGACAGAATGGTAGATATTACTGCAGTGGAACAGGATAAAGAAAAAGATGAAAAGAAATGAGGACAGTCTAAGAAACTTCTGGAGCAACACTAAATGCACCAACATTCACACTGTAGGGGTCCCAGAAGAAGAAAAGAAGAGAGAGAAAGAACCAGAGAAAATATTTGAAGAGATAATAGCTGAACTATTCCTTAACACTAGAAAGGAAATAGTCACCTAAATCCAAGAAGTGCAAGGAATCCCATATAGAATAAGCCCAAGGAGGAACACACAGATACACATATGAATCAAATTGATAAAAAATAAAGAAAAAGAGAAAATATTAAAAGCAACAAGTAACATACAAGGGATCCTCATAAGGTTATTAGCTGATTTTTCAGCCAAAACTCTGCAGGCCAAAAGGAAGTGGCATGATATATTTAAAGTGATGAAAGTAAAAAGTTACTACCAAGAATATTCTACCCAGCAAGGTTTTTGTCAGATTCAAGAGAGAAATCAAAAGCTTTATAGACAAGCAAAAGGTAATATAATTCAGCACCACCAAACTGGATTTACAACAAATGCTAAAAGTACTTCTCTAGGCAGAAAAGAAAAGGCCACAACTAGAAACAAGAAAATTGTGAATGGGAAAGCTCACCCATAAAGGCAGATATACAGTAAAAGTAGGAAATCATCCACACACAAATATATCAAAAAAACAGCAATCATAGATGAGAGTACAAATGCAGGATATTTGAAATGCATTTGAAATTAAGAGACCAGCAAGTTAAAACAATCAAAAATATATTAAAACTTGATGGTAACCTCAGACAAAAATCTAAAATAGATATACATACAAAAAAAGAAAAAGCAATCCAAACACAGAACTAAAGATATTCATCACATCACAAGAGAAGAGAACAAAAGAGGAAGGGAAGAAAAAAATAACCTTCAAAAACTAATCCAAAACAATTAACAAAAAGGCAATAAAAATATACATATCAATAATTATCTTAAATGTAAATGGATTAAAATGCTTGAACCAAAATAAATAGACTGGCTGAATGGATACAAAAAACAAGATCTCTCTCTCTATATATATGTTCTCTATAAGAGACCCACTTGAGATCTAGAAACACATACAGACAAAGTGAGGGGATGGGAAATGGTATTCCTTGCAAAATGAAACCAAAAGAAAGCTAGAGTAGCAATACTCATACAAAGTAGAATTTAAAATAAAGACTGTTATAAGAGATAAAGAAGAATGCTACATAATTATCAAGGGATCAATCCAAGAAAAAGATATAACAATTGTAAATATATGTGCCAAACATAGGAGCACATCAATATATAAGCCATGAAAAGAGAAATCAACAATAATGCAATTATAATAGGGGACTCTAATATCCTGCTTACATCAATGGACAGACCACCATGACAGAAAATCAACAAAAATACACGGGCCTTAAATGACACACTAGACAAGATTGACTTAATTGATATTTATAGAGAATTCCATCCAGAAGCATCAGAATACACATTCTTTTCAAGTGCACATGGAATAGTCTACAAGATAGATCATATGTTGGGCCATAAAGCAAGCCTTGTTAAATTTAAGAAAATTGAAATCATATCAAGCTTCTTTTTTGACCACAACATTATGAGATTAGAGATCAACTACAAGGAAAAAACTGTAGAAAACACAAACACGTGGAAGCTGAACAATATGTTACTAAGTAACCAATGAATCACTGAAGAAATCAAAAGTGAAATAAAAAAATAATAATTATATACAAATGAAAATGAAAACACAATGATCCAAAACCTATGGGATGCAGCAAAAGTAGTTCTAAGAGGGAAGTTTATAAGAATACAATCTTACCTCAGGAAACAAGAAAAATCTCAAATAGACAACTAAACCTTACACCTAAAACAACAAGAGAGAGAAGAATAAACAAAACCCTAAGTTAGTAGAAGGAAAGAAATCATAAAAATCAGAGCAGAAATAAATGAAATACAGTGGAAGAAAACAATAGAAAAGATAAATGAAGCTAAAAGCTGGTTATTTGAAAAGATAAACAAAATTGATAAACCTTTGGACAGACACATCAAGAAAAAAAGGGAAAGGACTCAAATCAATAAAATTAGAAATGAAAAAAGAGAAGTTATAATTGGCACCACAGATATACAAAGGACCATAAGAGACTACTATAAGCAACCATGATCCAATAAAATGGATAAACTAGAAAATCATGGACAAATTCTTAGAAAGGTACAATTTCACAAGACTGAACCAGGAAGAAATAGAAAATATGAACAGACCAATCACAAATACTGAAATTGAAACTGTGATTTAAAAACTCCCAACAAACAAAAGCCCTGGACTAGATGGTTTCACAGGTGAATTCTATCAAACATTTAGAGAAGAGTTAACACCTATACTTCTGAAACTATTACAAAAAACTTCAGAGGAAGAAACACTCCCAAACTCGTTCTATGAGGCCACCATCATCTTGATACAAAATCAGACAAAGGTCACACAAAAAAGGAAAGTTACAGGCCAATATACCTGAGGAACATAAATGCAAAAATACACAACAAAATACTAACAAGCCAAATACAACATTACATTAAAAAGATCATACGTCAGGATCAGGTGGGATTTATCTCAGAGATGCAAGTATTTTTTAATGTCCACAAATCTCTCAATGTGATACACCACTTTAACAAATTGAAGAATAAAACCTTTTGATCATCTCAATAGACACAGAAAAAGTTTTTGACAAAATTCAACACCGATTTATGATAAAACTTCTCCAGAAAGTGGGCATACAGGGAATCTACCTCAGCATAATAAAATCCATATAGGACAAACCCATAGCTAACATCATACTCAATGGTGAAAAGCTGAAAGCATTCCCTCTAAGATCAGGAACAAGACAAGGAAATCCACTCTTGCCACTTTTATTCAACATAGCTTTGGAAGTCATAGACATGACAATTAGAGAAGAAAAAGACATAAAAACAATCCAAATAGGAAAAGGTGAAGTAAAACTGTCACTGCTTGCAGATGACATGATACTATACATAGAAAATCCTAAAGATGCTATAAGAAAACTATTACAGATCATCAATAAATTTGGTAAAGTTGAAGAATACAAAAATTAATACACAGAAATCTCTTGCATCCCTATACACTTACAACAAAAGTACAGAAAGGTAAATTAAGGAAACAATCCATTTTAACGTCTCATAAAAAAGAATAAAATACCTAGGAATAAACCTACCTAAGAAGGCAAAAGACCTGTACTACAATAAATATAAGACACTGATGAAAGAAATTGAAGATGACACAAACAGATGGAAAGATATACCATGTTCTTAGATTGGAAGAATCAATATTGTCAAAATGACTATACTCCTCAAGACAATCTACAGATCCAATGCAATCCCTATCAAACTACCAATGGCATTTTTTATAGATTTAGGAAAAAAATCTTAAGATTTGTATGGAAACACTAAAGACTCCAAATAACCAAAGCGATCTTGAGAAAAAAATTCAGTGCTGGAGGATTCAGGCTCCCTGACTTCAGACTATACTACAAAGCTACAGTCATCAAGACAGTATGGTACTGGCACAAAAACAGAAATGTAGATCAATGGAACAGGATAGAAATCCCAGAAATATACACTCTCACCTATGGTCAATTAATCTATGACAAAGGAGGCAAGACTATACAATGGAGAAAAGACAGTCTCTTCAATAAGTGATGCTGGAAAACTGACAGCTACATGTAAAAGGATGAATTTAGAACATTCTCTAACACTATAAACAAAAATAAACTCAAAATAGATTGAAGCCCAAAATATATGATTGGATAGTATAAAACTCTTACAGTAAAACATAGGCAGAACACTCTTTGACATAAACTGCATCAAGATGTTTTTCAATCCGTCTCCCAGAGTAATGAAAATAGAAACAAAAATAAACAAATGGGACCTTATTAAACTTAAACGGTTTTTCCCATCAAAGGAAACCATAAACAAAACAAAAAGACAATCCAGGGAATGGGAGAAAATATTTGCAAATGATACAACCAACAAGGGGTTAATCTCCAAAATATACAAACAACTCATGCAGCTCAACATTAAAAAAAAAAAAAAAAAAAACAACAATTAAAAAACTGGCAGAAGATCTAAATAGAGGTTTGTCCAAGGAAGACATACAAATGGCCAAAAAGCATATGAAAATATACTCAACATCGCTAATTATCAGAGAAATGCAAACCAGAACTACAATGGGCTCTCATCTCACACATCATCATGGCCATCATCAAATAGCCTACAAACAATAAATACTGGAGAGGATGTGGAGAAAGGGAACCCTACCACACTGTTGGTGGGAATGTAAATTGGTACAGCCACTATGCAGAACAGTATGGGGGTTCCTTAAGAAACTAAATATAGAGCTACCGTATGATTCATCAATCCCACTCCTGGGCATGTATCTGCAGAAAACCATACTTTGAAAGGATATATGCACCCCAGTTTTCATTGCAACACAATTTCCAATAGCCAAGACATGGAAGCAAACTAAATGTCCCTCACAGATGAATGGATAAAGAAGACGTGGGGGCTTCACTGGTGGCACAGTGGTTGAGAGCCCACCTACTGATACAGCAGACATGTGTTCATGCCCAGGTCCAGGAGGATCCCGCATGCCATGGAGTGGCTGGGGCTGTGGGCTGTGGCCGCTGGGTCTGTGTGTCCAGAACCTGTGCTCTGCGGTGGAGAGGCCATGGCAGTGAGAGGTCTGCATACTGCAAAAGAAAAGAAAAAAAAAAAAAAAAAAAGAAGATGTGGTACATATACACAATGGAATATTATTCAGCCATTAAAAATAATGAAATAATGCCATTTGTAGCAACATGGATGGACCTAGACATTATCATACTAAGTGAAGTAAGTCAGAGAGAGAATGACAAACATCATATGATATCACTTACATGTGGCCTAAAAAATGATACAAATGAACTTATTTACAAAACAGAAACAGACTCACAGACTTAGAAAAAGAACTTATGGTTACCAAAGTTGAAAGGTGTGAGGGGAGGGATAAATTAGGCAGTTGGGATTAATATATATGCACTATTACACTTAAAATAGATAATCAACAAGAACCAACTGTATAGCACAGTGAACTCTACTTAGTACTCTGTAATAACCTATATGAGAAAAGACTGAAAAACAATAGTTATATGTATATGTATAAAAAATGAAAATCATATTTGTAATCCAGTAAACTATTCAGGGCAGGATAAGTGTTTTGAGAACTGAACAAGGGGTTAGGATTAGGAAATAGAGGACAGGTCCATAAATTAACAAACGACTAAAGAGTAGAGAGAAGTCTTGACATAAGTTTATATATAACTGAAAAAAAGCTGTGTTTTTAAAAATTAGGTATGATTTTATGACCAATTCTAAAAAACTTAAAGCAATGTTTAAAAATTACAACAATTATGCATTTATTTTTTTCAAGATACCTTTTGACTAAGAATTAATACAATAATTTTATCATTTTATTCATTATTCATTATACTGTTTACATAAAGACAAGTGGAATGGGTTATGGATATAATGGATATAATGATGGTTGATCAACCACTCACATGTATTCTTGACTAAAATGTCCAATACTATTGTCCCTTCTATGGGTTCAATTGCTGAGGATCTGCCTTTATTGCCACATGGTCAAAGCAACACTTTTGCTCAAACAGAACTCTCTCATCTCCTTTGGTCTCATGTAAATATAATGAGAATTGATTATATATGGTTCCCAATTATGCTGCAATATCTGTTTTAATATATGTAATGATGCCATGTGATTTATTTTATCTGTTAATATGTACATATGTTTGCGTTTGCTCCAGAAATGTTGTAAAATGGTTTATACCTAAATAATACATAACTAACATATTGAAAAAGAAAGAAAACCCTAGGAAAACCAAGACTATAAATACAAAAAAAAAAAAAATAAAAAAGAATTAGACTAATGCAAAATATGCATTATGAAAACCTATATACTTATTTAACTTAATTAATGATTTGTTCATACACTTTCCAGTAGCCAACACAAAGAAAAATACTGACAATTAACAGCATTCACAGAAAATAACTGATCAATGCCATAGAAGTTAAATTATTCCTGATCTTATGTACACACAGAGCTGTCTCCTAAGAAGTCTAGTAAAGCCACAGTTTTTATGTATCATTTTCAAATTTACTTGACAGTATATTGAATTTTGCTATCATATCCTGTACTTTCAAAGGTGAAATGATTGTTGAATTATAATTAATGGAAGACACTAGTTACTAAGTGGGGAAAATAATTAAGAAAATTTGAGGGTTTTGTTACTTACTTAAAATTTTCTACTCTTACCAGGGTTCAAATTATAACTAGAGTTAATATTTTATATACTTCAAAATAGTGTCTAGATAATTAATTCATCTTTTCAAAGTACTTTAATTTTATAAAATGTTACTTCCTTGAGACTTATTTTTATATTCAAAGCAGCTGTGTTACTCTTGGTTTCTCTTAAAGCATACTCTAACATTAATTCAGCAACCTCATGGACCTAGTACTCTGCTCAGTACAGGTGGTACACTGATAAGCAAAAAACATATTAGTCCTTGTCCTTGGGAGATTATAGTGTAAGAGGAACATATATTTATTCATTAGAGGGAATATATATCATACAATTAATGTGCTTTGAAGGAAATAACTGTATTTTCATGATTCTATAAGTGCTTATAAAAAAGAGTGATTTTGACTTATAATTCTAGAAAAAAACTTCCCTAAAAACGGCTACTTGTGATGTTGCCTGAAAGATTTTAAGAAAGCAACAACTTAGGTTACAGTAAAAAAAAAAAAAAAAAAAAATTCCAGATGGAATAGCTTTATTATGAACCTCACATAGAAGTAAGCATGAACATTAGAAGACCATTAAAATGGTTGGTATGACTGCAGCACCAAGAACAAAGGGAAGCATGGTATGAGATAAAATTAGAAAATGAAAGAGTGGCCAGAGCATACAAAACCCTGGCAGAGATTTTGGTCTTTATCTTATAACCATTGACAAGTTCTTTAAATTTTTTAAAGTAGACCCACTGAAACTTTGTTTTATATTTTGAAGAGAAAGCTAGTTCCAGAAGAGAAAATTTACTGAGAGGAAGTTATAAACTTGCTCTCTTATTTGTTGAGTTTGGTGTTTCTTGGAGATACATAGGTGGGAATACAAAGGGATAGCTGGATTGACAACAGTGGGGCTCATTGTAGATAATTTAACTGATGATAATGATTTGAGGGGCATTGAAATATAAATTTTGTTAAAGCCATGACTGGGAATCAAGTCCTTACAGATGGCACTATTTCTAATGGGTGTTTCACATAATATGTCCACATTTCTCTCACCTGTTTTACAACTATTACTTCTGTAGACAAGGCTTAATGATAGAGTTGAACTTTGAGTTGTATCTGGAAAGGAGAAATAGAATTAATAGTGCAAATTGGATGAGCTAACTAAGCAAACTCTATGCAATAACATATCTATATGAATGAGCTTTCAGAAAACAGTGAATGGCTTAAAATCTTCCATGTTCATGATATATGTAGAAAAGCTCTCAAAAGTGAACTAAACTTGATTATAGTAGTTTATTTCATTCTTGAACAGGATACTTAAACTCTTGGCCAAAAATTATTCCTTCTCTGGCCTATACTATTTTATACATCATATATTCAAAATTTATCTGACATTTATATTTGCAAAGTCATAACTTGTGTTCTACTTTCATAGACTTTAACCCAGCTTGTATTCATTTTGGCAACACTATTACAAATCAATTTGGCTTCAATTTACTGGTGGCAAAATAATATTCTGAGGGCAGAAGTGGACTGTAAGATTGAGGAGTTGGTAAAGATTTGAAGAGAGTAAAATTTTTGAAAATGCCTTTAAAAAGAAGGAGAGAGAAAGAAATGTGCAGGTAAATAGGTAAATTTTAGTTAAGACAATGAGGACCCGCATAGGGTGGTGACTCCTTTCTATAGTTTTATGATTTTATATTCCTATCTACTCAATAATCTAAGTACAAATACAGAGAAAGCTGCCTGTCTACTGAGTTTTTAATTTTCATGTCCACATCAAAGTTTGGAAGAATAGAATGACATAGGTTATTTTTCATCATTCATAGTCTTAGAAAGAATGAAATAAAAATAAGATAATCACTTACTTTTTGACATTGACCAGGGTCACTTCATTTATCTTAAATCATAAGACATGTTCTACAGTACTCAGTGGAAGTCTGGGGGAAAAAAGGAGAAAAAGAAAATAATGAGTCAGACTGAGAGAAAAAAATACATGTAGAAATAAATTCTTACACTTTGGATGGCAGGCAATATGGTAGATTGGAAATATTAACCAATAATTATATTTCAAGGGACTAGAAGAGTAATGTGATATAAAAGGATAATGAAGAATTTTAAAGGCCATTCCTGGAAAACAAATTCAAGATTACACTGAAGAGTAAAATTTCAGGTTATTATTTTAAAATATTGATAAGAATTCAATAGGGAAATAAAGAGATGTAAAGCCATTCTATACTAAAGGAAAAGTTGTAAATTCAAATACATATGAAAGATTGTCACTAATATTGAAATAATGACATTGTAACTGAGGCATGTTATGTTTCAAGGATTGGTAGATGATGAATCCAGAGAGGTAGACTAAATAATAATTATGAACTTAGTCTTGCAGCTAGTCTCAAGATATTTAAATTTCAGTTAGAAATGTGAGATCCCACTTAATATTATTATATATTATCTATCAATACTATGTCTTCCTGTAAATAAATGCCACGATATTTAGCATAATGAGCTTTTTTGAACTCTCCAGATTTGTGATAAAACTTTAAAAATAAAGGAGCCTATATGTCTTGTGTGGCTGAATTATCATAAGTAACATTTGGCCATATACATTGATTTCTTGAAATGTTTTGCCTCTGTTGGCAGAGGTATGTCTCTTTTGTGAAGGTCATTTTTCCTAGATGGCAATGGCTAATTGTACATTAAGCAAACATATTCAGAAGTGAGCCTGACGCCATTTTATATGCATTACATGCTGTAGACAGAAACTTCACTTTGGTAAAAATGATGAGAGAAGGCCTTTGGAAAATGTGAACTTTAATTTGATTTGGCACCTAGCAGTGTTCTAATCTTTTGTAGACTTGCAAAAATTAATTTAATATGTACATTTAAAATAAAAATTCTAGAAAACTACTAGAGCTAATTAACGAATTTGGTAAAGTAGCAGGATACAAAATTAATGCACAGAAATTTCTTGCATCCTTATACATTAATGATGAAAAATCTGAAAGAGAAATTAAGGAAGCACTCCCATTTACCACTGAAAAAAAAAAAGAATAGAATACTTAGGAATAAACCTACCTAAGGAGACAAAAGACCTGTATGCAGAAAATTGTAAGACACTGATGAAAGAAATTAAAGATGATACAGAAGATGGAAAGATATACCATGTTCTTGGATTGGAAGAATCAACATTGTGAAAATGACTCTACTACCCAAAGCAATCTACAGATTCAATGCAATCCCTATCAAACTACCACTGGCATTTTTCACAAAATTAGAACAAAAATTTCACAATTTGTATGGAAACACAAAAGACCCTGAATAACAAAGGCAATCATGAGAAAGAAAAACAGAGCTGGAGGAATCAGGCTCCCTGACTTCAGACTATACTACAAAGCTACAGTCATCAAGACAGTATGGTACTGGCACAAAAACAGAAATATAGATCAATGGAACAGGATAGAAAGCCCAGAGATAAACCCACGTGCATATAGTTACCTAATCTATGACAAAGGAGGCAATATTATACAATGGAGAAAAGACAGCCTCTTCAATAAGTAGTGCTGGGAAAACTGGATAACTACATGTAAAAGAATGAAATCAGAACACTCCCTAACACCATATACAAAAATAAACTCAAAATGGATTAAAGACCTAAATGTAAGGCTAGACACTATAAAACTCTTAGAGGAAAACATAGGCAGAACAGTCTATGACATAAATCACAGCAAGATCATTTTGGACCACCTCCTAGAGAAATAGAAATGAAACAAAAATAAACAAATGGGACTTAATGAAACTTAAACGCTTTTGCACAGCAAAGGAAACCATCAACATGATGAAAAGAGAACCCTCAGAATGGGAGAAAATATTCACAAATGAAGCAACTGACAAGGATTAATTTCAAAAGTATCCAAGCAGCTCATGCAGCTCAATATCGAAAAACAAACAACCCAATCCAAAAATTAGATAGACTTCAATAGACATTTCTAAGACCTAAATAGACATTTATCTGAAGAAGATATACAGATTGCCAATAAACACATGAAAGGATGCTCAACATCACTAATCATCAGAGAAATGTAAATCAAAACTGCAATGAGATATCACCTCACCACAGGTCAGAAGGGCCATTGTCAAAAAATATACAAACAATAAATATTGGAGAGGGTGTGGAGAAAATGAAACCCTCCTACACTGTTGGTGGGAATGTAAATTGATGCAGCCACTATGGAGAACAGTATAGAGGTTCCTTAAACACTAAAAATAGAACTACCATATAAGCCAGCAATCCCACTACTGGGCATATACTCTGAGAAAGCCATCATTCAAAAAGAGACATGTACCACAATGTTCATTGCAGTACTATTTACAATAGCCAGGACATGGAAGCAACCTAAATGTCCATCAACAGATGAATGGATAAAGAAGATGTGGTGCATAAATACAATGGAATATTACTCAGTTGTTAAAAGATACGAAATTGAGCTATTTGTTGTGAGGTGGATAGACCTAGAGTCTGTCATACAGAGTGAAGTAAGTCAGCAAGAGAAAACAAATATCATATGCTAACACATATATATGGAATGAAAAAAAATGGTTCTGAAAAACCTTGGGGCAGGACAGGAATAAATAAGCTGATGTAGGGAATGGACTTGAGGGCATGGGGAGGTGGAAGTGTAAGGTGGGACGAAGTGAGAGAGTAGCATTGACATGTACACATTACCAAATGTAAAATAGCTAGTGGGAAGCAACAGCATCACATAGGGAGATCAGCTCAGTGCTTTGTGACCCCGTAGAGGTGTGGGATAGGGATGGTTGGAGGGAGACACAAGAGGGAAGTGTATATGAGGATATATGTATTCATATAGCTGATTCACTTTGTTCTACAGCAGAAAGTAATACAACATTGTAAAGAAATTATACTGTAATAAAACATGTTAAAATAATAATAAAGTAAAATAAAAAAGAGTGCTTGTGGATAAAATCTCAGAATAGGAGTCAGAGGGAGGCAGTTCATACACTTCCTCATATGCTCACACACATAAAAAGCACACACACATTCAGAGATTGAATATTGAGTTTCAGCATTTAAAATCCAAATACTCCAACTGGGCCACCTCTTACTTCTATTGCACAGATTCACTGTAGTTTGTCAGTTCAAGCTAGCTTAAGTTTTTATCTTGTTGAGAATATCATTGTCTGGTGATTTTCTTCTTTATCTCAGAAAAGCTTAAAGATTTTATTTCATTTTATGGAAACAGAAACCATAGAAAAGGATGTGTAAGTAATTATTATGTAGACTATATGGTTCACAAAATAAGAAATATATAAGAAGAATATTTATTTTACAACAACAAAACTATTAAGGACATTTTTAATCTCAAGTCCTTTCTCTTAGTAAGATGTTTATTTTATTTTTGTCTTTTCAAAATAATCTCATACATAGTAAAATATATTTTAAATTTGTATATTACATCAGAGCACAAAGACTTAGTTTTATGATGTTTTATCAAAATGAAAACCTACAAAGTTCCAAAATAGTTTGAAAAGTGAAGACTATCCATGTAAATAAAGGTCCATATGTATTTGACATGTGGATGTAAGCAGATTATCTATACCTGTCATCCAAACCAAATCATGACATATGTATTTTGTTCAAAATCTATTTTGAATTAAGTCTGTTGAGGCAAAAATGTGTGGTCCTGTTTTAATTTAAGGTGGACTTAATAATTATCAAACTGAGCTTCTTTTTAAAGATTAAATTCATCTACTTGATGGAAGTTCTGCTTCTTATAGTCATCACAGTATGATTCAATTTACTAGTGAAAGCAGGATACCATTATAAAGAATTTCTAAGTGGGTTTAAAGACTTATTCCCAAACAGTTAATGTCTATTTTTATACTTGATCAGGAACAGAGAAAAGAATTCCATGCTTAAAAGAACAAAAAGTTGGAAAAGTGAAAACAATAATATTATATGTATTATCTTTAGTTTTGAATGCAATGATTTTTTTTCAATGTTCTTTTTTACTTTAATTTTCTTTAATTTTTATTTTATATTGGGGTTTAGTTAATTTAAAATGTGTTAGTTTCAGGGGTACAACATAATGACTCAGTTATACATATACATATATCCATTATTTTTCAGATTATTTCCCCTTATTGCAGAATACTGAGTAAAGTTCCCTGTGCTATACAGTAGGTCCTTGTTGTTTATCTATTTTATATATAGTAGCATGTATACATTAATCTCAAACTCCTAATTTATTGACTTCTGAAAAATATTAACTGGGTAAAGATTTGTGGGAAAGAAGATCAAGATGACAGAGTAGAAGGATGTGGACCTCACCTTCTCCCATGTGCACACCAAAAACACATCTACATGTGGAGCAATATTTAATGAAACAAACTGGAAACTGGCAGAAATATTCTTATACTATCAAGGCTGTAAGAAAGATCCACACAGAGGTGGGTAGGAAGGGAAGAGAAGTGATCAGGTCAAGACCTGCTCCTCTAGGAGGAGACACAGAAGAGGAGAGGGGAATTGCACTGGCTCAGAGATCCTCCTTGGGGAGTGAATAGTTCAGACACATACTAGGCACCCCAGGCCTAAGGTCCAAAACCTGGAAAATTAGTGCCTTTAGCTGGTTTAAAAAACTGTGGGACTGACAGTGGGGCTGTAAGAAACCTAGCCTTTTCTCATGAAGTGTTCCCAATCTTGTTTAATCCCACAACAAGGCAGAAGAAGTAGATTGAAACTGCCCAGGATTCTGGCTGGTTTCCCACGACCACCCCAGTACACACCCCAGCCAAAACCAAGCACCCAATACAGCCCTCTTGATCCACAGTACAGCTCTGTACTAGGGCAAAGGCTGCTATGGCCAACTAGAGTGTGCAGTTGTGACGAAAGAAGCTGACACAGAACCAACACAGCATCTGAACAGGATAAAAGCAGCAATTACTCTATTTAACTGATGTAGAATATGGAGAGTGGGATGGAACTCTTACTGGTGCCAGGACTTCTGTTGAGTGTGCTCTGGTACCTCTTGCTCTGTGGCACAGCTCCCCATTAGGGCAACGGCTGAGGCTGCTGCTGCCAAGGAGAGTTCACAAAGGACTCTGACCCACTCCATGTGCTTACTACAGCCCCTATTGCCCTGGTAGTGCTCCTTTTAGATGCCAATACTGGTGGGGAGGAAGAGAACACACACCTGGAGGAAAGAGAAGCAGCTTAGGCCAGAACCTAGGGCTTATGCTCCACCAACTTGGGATCAGGTGGTGTTGGCCACTGAGAAGAGGAGAAGCCCTGGATCACATTTGATTCTGGCTCCAGCCCCTTTATTTCTAGTCCCACTTCCTAACAAGGTGATAGGTTCCAGCACAACCTGGGGGAAGATGCGAATCATGTTCACTTCCAATCCAGCTCTCCCACCAAAGACACATGGCACACACAGACTGTATAAGGATGCTCCCACACAAGAACACACTTTCAAGACTTGGATAGGTAACTGTTTTACCTAATAAATAGAAACAGGGAAAGTTAAGCAAAATGAGGAAAAAGAGAAATTTCCTTCAAATGAAAGAACAAGAAAAAACCCCTGAAAATCAACTAATGAAACAGAGATAAATAATTTAACAGATAAAGAGTTGAAAGCATTAGTAATAAGAATGTTAACTGAACTAAGGGAAAGAATAGATGAACGCAGTGAGAATTTTGACAAGGACTAGGAAATATTTTTTTTTTAAGTCAGAACTGAAAAATACAATAAATAAAACTAAAACCCTGCTAGAAGGAAAAAAAGCACACTAAGTGATACTGAAGAACACATAAGTGATCTGGAAGACAGAATAATCAAAACTACTCAATCAGAAGAGCAAAAAGAAAAAACAAATTAAAAAGTGAGAACAGTTTAAGGGCTCTCTGGGACAAGCATACCTATATTTGTATTATAAAGATCCAAGAAGGAGAAGAGAGAGAGAAAAGGGTCAAATATGTATTTGATAAAATTATTCTTGAAAACTTCCCAATCCTGAAGAAGAAACACATATCCAGATAAAGGAAGCACAGAGAGTCCCAAACAAGATCCAATAAAAGAGACCCACATTAATTTGTATCATAATGTAAATGACAAAAATAAGATAAAGAGAAAATTCTAAAGGCAAAAGAGAAAACAATAGTTCACATACAATGGAATCCCCATAAGGATATTAGCTGATCTGTCTGCAGAAACTTTGCAGGCCAGAGGGAGTGGCATGATATATTTAAAGTGCTGAAAGGGAAAATCTACAACCTAGAATACTCTACCAAGCAAGATTTTCATTCAGAATTAAAGGAGAGATAAATAACTTTTCAGACAAGCAAAAACTAAAACATATCATCAATATGAAACCAACACTAACAGAAATGTTAAAGGGTATTCTCTAAGGGGAAAGAATAAGCACAGTAAAAAGTAGGAGTCTACAGGAAAGGAAAAATCTCACTAGTCAGGACATATATATATATATATATATATATATATATATATATATATATATATATATAGTAAAGGCTGTGGATCAACTACTTAATTAAACTAGTCCAAAGATTAAAACAAAAAAATATATAAAATCAATTGTAACTACAATAAACAGTTAAGGGATAATCATGAAAATGTAAAATATGATATCAAAAACACAAAATGTGGAGGAGGAGAATAAAAAATGTACATATTTCAGAAGGTGTGTGAACTTAAGTGCCTACCAGTTTAAATCAAGTATATATAGTCACAGGTCAACGTAAATGAACCCACTTCTAACCACAAATCATAGTCTAAAATATATACACAAAAACTGGAAAGAAAGGAACACAAGTATACCAGTAAAGAAAATCATCAACCCAGAAGGGAAGAAACTAAAAGAAGGAAGAACAGAGAAGAACTACAAAAGCAATGAGAAAATAAGTAACAAAATGGCCATTCTTACAAACCTATCAATAATCACTTTAAAAGTCAATAGACTAAATTCTCCAATCAAAAGACATATGGTGGGGCTTCCCTGGTGGTGCAATGATTGAGAGTTCGCCTGCCAATGAGGGGGACACGGGTTTGTGCCCCAGTCTGGGAGGATCTCACATGCCATGGAGTGGATGGGCCCAGGAGTCATGGCCGCGGAGCCTGCGTGTCCGGAGACTGTGCAGGTGGGTAGACCTAGGTTCTGTCATACAGAGTGAAGTAACTCAGAGAAAGAAAAACAAATAGCATATGCTAACATACATATGGAACATAAAAAAAAATAATAATAATGGTTCTGAAGAACCTAGGGGCAGGACAGGAATAAAGGTGCAGACATAGAGAATGGACTTGAGGACATGGGGAGGAGGAAGGGTAAGCTGGGACGAAGTGAGGGAGTGGCAGGGACATATATACACTACCAAATATAAAACAGATAGCTAGTGGGAAGCAGCCATATAACATAGGGAGATCAGCTCAGTGCTTTGTGACCACCTAGAGGGGTGGGATAGGAAGGGTGCGAGGGAGATGCAAGAGGAAGGGGATATGGTGATATATGTATACATACAGCTGATTCACTTTGTTATAAAGCAGAAACTAACACACCATTGCAAAGCAATTATACTCCATAAAGATGTTAAAAATTAATACTTTAAGAATCATTACTACAAATGCATTTTTGTGTGATAAAAATGTAACTTTTTGAGTAAAGAATTAGCAGGGTATTTCTCTAAAAGGAAATGAGTTTTCCTGCTTATTTGTTTCCTTGTTTCTGGCTGATTACAAGAAATTGGAAGAAGAGAATAACCAGAAAATGTAGACCTGCTTGTGGGAAGTATAAGTTTCAAGAAAAGTTGGTATTGGTGAGCTCATTGAAACCTGGAATTGGCCTGAGGACAACCAGATAACTGAGGGTAGACAGACAAAACTAAATATAGAGAATAAGAGAAATGTTTTAAAGAAAATCTGGCTTATTTTATAATTTTGCATTACTGTAGAAAAGTAGTTCAGTAGCTCAAAGATAATTAGCAATTGAAAAATAAATATTTACAAACTTTCATTTTCAGAAATCATCAAATAAAATGCAAAATAAGTCCATTTTATGGTATGATTTTTTACCCTTGAAATTGGCAATTATTAAAAAGTATAACATGGGCTTCCCTGGTGGTGCAGTGGTTGAGAGTCTGCCTGCCGATGCAGGGGACACGGGTTCGTGCCCTGGCGGGAAGATCCCACATGCCACGGAGTGGCTGGACCCGTGAGCCATGGCCACCGAGCCTGCGCATCCGGAGCCTGTGCTCTGCAACGGGAGAGGCCACAGCAGTGAGAGGCCCATGTACCACACAAAAAAAACAAAAATAAAAAAACCCAAACAAAAATGTATAATAACCATGTGAAGGATGCTTGGGAAAATTGGTCACTAGGACTTTGCTGATAAGTAAAAATTAAGTACGTATACAACCTGACATCATGTACACAGTTAATAAAGTGATTAAAATCCCACACTTTAGAAATAGGTGGTTTTGGTTCAAAAAAAAAATATCCAACTCTGTCACATACCTGTTGTATGATCTTGGACAAATTATTGAATTTCTGTTTTCCTCAGCTTCCCCCCCATACAAGGAATGGAAATAGTATTAATACTGCACTCAAATGTACATTGTGAGGTTAAACATGTTAGTTTGAATAAAATCCTTAGAATAATACCTGTCCCATATTATATACTCAATAAATGTGATATAATATTGATACTTTTTACAATGTTTATATCCATCAATTTCATTCTGTGGACCTGTTTTTCTAAGAAAATTATCAGAGATACTTACAGAAGTATACAAAGGCATCAGTTTTGATAGTATTTATAGAATCTAAACTCCTGAAATAGCAGAAACATTCAGTAATAGGTAATTGGCTAAGCAGATGTGTCTATGGAGACATTAAGGATTCTTCATAGATCAATTTTTTTTTTTAGATCAATTTTTAAAATGCCACAGTACTGCATTTAAAAAAGACAAAGAATATATGCAAAAATATTTTTGTTTAATATAATTATATATCATATCACAACAAATATGTAAAGAATGCATCAAAATGTGAATCATGGTTACCTTTGGTTGGTAGACTATTGATGAGTTTTCACTATATGCATGTCTATATGTGGTAGCACTCTTCTATGTTTCTATTAGTTATAGGTTGAATCATGTCCCCCAACATTTATACATTGAAGTCCTAACCCCCAGTACCTCAGAATGTGATCTTATTTGGATATAGGGTCATTGCAGATCTAATTAGTTAAGAAAAGTTTACACTATAGTAGTCGGGCCCCTAATCCAATATGACTGGTTTCCTTATAAAAAGGGAAAGCAGAGATCAGGGTGCCATGGACCACCAAAGATTGCCAGCAATTTACAAGAAGTTTATGAAGGAGACATGGAACATATTCTTCCTTACAGCCCTTAGAAGGAGCCAACTACACCAAGACCTTATCACAGACTAGTCTTCAGAACTATGAGATAATATCTGTTGTTTAAGTCATCACATAAGTGGGACATTTTTACCTTGACTGTAGGAAACTATCATACTATGTTTTGAAACTTACTGTATTAGTTATGCTTCTTTGTAATAGAAAATAAAACATACTTGCTATATTTATGAATATTGGCAATCATAACAGAAAATATTCAACACTCCAAAAAAGTCTGTCTTTCCTTTGGTTGTATTGACCCTGAAGCTGAAAATGACATTCACCCTATAAGAGCATTAAGAGAATGTCATGTTCCAATCATCACTATATGGCCTTATTATCATCTTGGGTTGAAAAGTTTATTTTCTTAGGGTAGTTCAGAAACGATAAAATCTGTGTTCTGTAATTTTCCCAAGTAAATTCTAATTCCATTTATAAATTCTTAAAATATTTTTAAAGACAAAACTGTGACTTACAATAATATATAATGACTTACTGTCAAAGAGCTTATTCACCTCATTAATTAATGAAGTGACCAGTGAGATATTACAACTGGCTCAAAGAAGAATCCAAAGAACCACATATATAGACAAAAAGTAGTCTGAAATAAATTTACAAATAGAAAAATCCCTTTAAAATTGCATTCTACTAAACACAGTTTATTTCTATTTGAATTGTTTGTGTTATTTTCAATTTTAGAGAACTTATAGAGTAGTAAATGAACTCAGAAAATAAAAGGCATAGATAACGTTGCCATAGATAATAACTACTTTTCCATTAGTTTTCAGTAATCCTTTTGGTCCAATTCAAACTCTTTTACAACTTTTCCCTATAATATTCTACTTTGTTGGCTAATTCTATTTCCATGAACCATGCATAACTATTGAGCACTTGATAATGTGTACAGTATTACTGAAATAAAAGATTATTTTTAAGTAATTTAAATTTAAAAAATAATTCTTATAAAATAATTATATCCATTAAATGCATTTTTATTGTTTTGATAGGAATACACTTGACTTTAACCATTGCAGTGTGTAATACGTTATTGTTTATTTTATTATGCATGTCAAACACATGCATTATTTTTACTATGGTATTAAACACAAATACATTGCTGATCTAGTTGCTGTCAAAAAATTGATTAATATAGAATAAATTTTCTACATATTAATGTAACATTTTAATTCATGTATTAGACAATTATATGTAGGTTGCATGATTTACAATGATACCTATATAAATAATAACTTTAAATAAATAAAATTTTTTTTACTTTATTTATAGTATATATTGGTTTCATATTGCTACTGCTACAAATTATCACAAACTTTGTGGCTTAGAACAACACAAATATATTATCTTATCACTCTGGAGACCAGAAGTCCAAAATGGGTCTCACTAGCTACAGTCAAGGCTGTGCTACATTCTTTTTAGAGTCTCTAGGGGTCAATTAATTTTCTTATTAATTTCAGCTTCTAGAGGGTAACAACATTCCTTGGCTAATGGCTCTATTTCTCCATTGTCAAAGCCACCAACAGCAGGTTTAGTCCATCTCCTGCTAGTATTTCTCTGGTTCTGTCTATTCTGCCTCCCTCTGCCATTTGTATGGAAATCTGTGATTACTTTGGTCCTACCCACATAATACAGAATAATCTTCCCATCTCAAGCTTGATTCTATGTGCAACTTTATTTCTCTATTATCATGTGTGCAAGCAAAGTTTAACTCATCTTGGGTTGTGCAAACCCTGCACATTAGCAAGAAAAATCCCATTTTCAGGACTTCCCCTTGGCCAGCTCCTGGGAACTGACCTCTGATTCGAAGGAGGATTCAACCCGGTATGAATGTGTTGGTGTGCCTAAGGCCTTGGATCACACATACTAGTTTGGTTAGTTTATGCTGCCAGTGTGGTTTATGGTGACCAGCTGATTTTAATCTGGGCATCTGGAGTCTGAGTTGATGGAGCCAGTCATGCCAGTACTACCTGCCTATGTGAGTGACTCCCAAATAAAAACTTTGGAAATTAAGATTCAGTTGAACTTTTCTTGTGGGTAACACTTAAAATATGTTTCACTCAGCATTGCTGAGACAATAAAATGTGTCTTGTGTAACTCCCCTGTGAGAAGACAACTGAAACGTTGTGCTTTCTTTCTCCTGACTTTTGTTCCATGTACCTTTCCCTTTGCTTATTTTAATCTATATCCTTTCAATGTAATAAACTGTGACCAGGAGTATAACAGTATCTGAGTCCTGTGAATTCTACAAGCAAATCACTGAGACTAAGGTTGGTCTTTTGGACCCCAAGTATAGCATGTAACCTTATGTTATCACAGGTTCTGGAGGTTAGGACACAGGCATATTTAGAGGAATGTTTTTCTGCCTACAACATAATAGAGCTGATTTTTTTTTAGTTTATGAATTAAATATGAAATTTTTAACATTAAAACAAAGGCACAATTCTGATGTAGAACAAAGTGAAGATGTGGACTCTATTATTAAATCCATTACAATAAAAATGAAGGGAAAGATTGGAAGGGGAGTTGTGTGGAAGAGGGTGAGAAGGGAATGTGCAATTTGCTGCTTCAAATCATAATGTAAAATCTGTATTTTTGTATAAAAATTTTAAGGTAATTAAGCAGACAATATTAAATGTCATTACTAATAAAGACATAATACATTTGATAAGGACAGTGAAAAAAGACAATGACTCAAAAAGGCAAACAGTAGCTTTCATGGTCCTTTAATATCCCTTACAAACAGAATGTGAGACTAGAAATATCGATCATTTGGAATTTGTTCTAAATGTTTTGGCACCTACTATGGGAAATAGGAAATTTAGTATGAATGCCTAGCCATGAGAAGAGATATTTGTGTCTCCTTTTTAATGTAATATTTCCTTTTATCATCTCAAAAACAATAGTTCTCTTTTGAAATTGAAGATAATTCAAAGAAATGGAAAGATACACCATGCTCTTGGATTGGAATAATTAATATTGTTAAAACAGCCAAAAGCAATCTAAGCATTTAATGCAATCCCTATCAAATTACTCATGACATTTTTCATAGAACTAGAACAAATAATCCTAAAATTTATATGGAAACATACAAGGCCCAGAATTTCCAAAGTGATCCTGAGGAAAAAGAACAAAACAGGAGAGATAACCCTCCCAGACATCAGACAATACTACAAAGCTAGTGTAATCAAGACATCAAGGTATTGGCACCAAAAAAAAAGACATATAGATCAGTGCAACAGAATAAGGAGCCCAGAAATAAACCCACACACCTATGGACAATTAATCTGAGACAAAGGAGGTGAGAATACACAATGGAGACAAGACAGTCTCTTCAGCAAGTGATGTTGGAAAAGTTGGACAGCTGCATGTAAATCAGTGAAGTTAGAACACACGCTCACACCATACACAAGAGGAAAGTCAAAATGGCTTAAAGGTTTAAATATAATATGACACCATAAAACTCCTAGAAGAAAATATAGGCAAAAAACTTTCTCTGACATAAATTATACCAACGTTTTCTTAGGGTCAGTCTCCCAAGGCAATAGAAATAAAAGCAAAAATATAAAAATGGGACCTAATTAAACTTAAAAGCTTTTGCACAGCAAAGGAGACCATCAACACAATGAAAAGACAGGCTACAGACTTGGAGAAAATATTTGTAAATGATTCAACCAACAAGGGCTTAATTTCCAAAATATACAAAGAGCTCATACAACTCAATAACAAAAATAATACAACTCAGTCAAAAAGTGGGCAGATGACCTAAATGACATTTCTCCAAAAAATATATACAGATGGACAGTAGGCACATGAAAAGTTGCTCATCATTAATTACTAGAGAAATGCAAATCAAAACTACAATGAGGTATCACCTCACACTGGTCAGAATGGCCATCAGTAAAAAGTCTACAAATAATAAATGTTGGAGAGGGTGTGGAGAAAAGAGAACCCTCTTACATTATTGGTGAGAGTGTAAATTGATGAAGCTACTATGGAAAACAGTGTGGGGGTTCCTCAAAAAACTAAAAATAGAGTTACCATATGATCCAGCAATCCCACTCTGGGACATATACCCAGACAGAACTAAAATTTGAAGAGATACATGCACTCCTATATTCATAGCATTCACTATTTACAATAACCAGGACATGGAAGAAACCTAATTATTCATCAGTAGAAGAATGGATAAAGAAGATATGAGATATATATATATATATATATATATATATATATATATATATATATGAGATATATGTATCTCCAGTGGAATACTACTCAGCCATAAAAAAAGAATGAAATAATGCCATTTGCAGCAACACGGACAAACCTAGAGATTATTATACTAAGTGAAGTAAGTCAGAAAGAGAAATACAAATACCATTTAATATCACATATATGTGTAATCTAAAATATAACACAAATGATCATATATTATGAAAGAGAAACATGCTCACAGACATACAGAACAGAGTTGTGGTTGTCAAGGGGGAGGGTTTTGGGGTGGGAAGGATTGGGATTTTGGGATTAGCAGATGGAAACTATTATATATAGAATGGATAAACAACAAGGTCTTACTAAATAGCACAGGAAACTACATTCAGTATCCTGTGATAAATGATAATGAAAAAGAATATATATATTTATAACTGAATCACTTTGCTGTACTGCAGAAATTAACACAACATTGTAAATCAACTATACACCAATAAATTTTTGTTTTAAACATCTTTATTGGGGTATAATTGCTTTACAATGGTGTGTTAGTTTCTGCTTTATAACAAAGTGAATCAGCTATACATATGCATATGTTCCCATATGTCTTCCCTCTTGCGTCTCCCTCCCTCCCACTCTCCCCATCCCACCCCTCCAGGCTGTCACAAAGCACCGAGCTAATATCCCTGTGCTTTGCGGCTGCTTTCCCCCAGCTATCTACCTTACTACGTTTGTTAGTGTGTATATGTCCATGACTCTCTCTCGCCCTGTCAAAACTCACCATTCCCCCTCCCCATATCCTCAAGTCCGTTCTCCAGTGCGTCTGCGTCTTTATTCCTGTCTTACCCCTAGGTTCTTCATGACATTTTTTTTTTCTTAAATTCCATATATATGTGTTAGCATACGGTATTTGTCTTTTTCTTTCTGACTTACTTCACTCTGTATGACAGACTCTACGTCTATCCATCTCATTACAAATAGCTCAGTTTCATTTCTTTTTAAGGCTGAGTAATATTCCATTGTGTATATGTGCCACATCTTCTTTATCCATTCATCCGATGATGGGCACTTAGGTTGTTTCCATCTCCAGGCTATTGTAAATAGAGCTGCAATGAACATTTTGGTACATGACTCTTTTTGAATTTTGGTTTTCTCAGGGTATATGTCCAGTAGTGGGATTGTTGGGTCATATGGTAATTCTATTTGTAGTTTTTTAAGGAACCTCCATACTGTTCTCCATAGTGGCTGAACCAATTCACATTCCCACCAGCAGTGCAAGAGTGTCCCCTTTTCTCCACACCCTCTCCAGCATTTATTGTTTCTAGATTTTTTGATGATGGCCATTCTGACTGGTGTGAGATGATATCTCATTGTAGTTTTGATTTGCATTTCTCTAATGATTAATGATGTTGAACATTCTTTCATGTGTTTGTTGCCATTCTGTATATCTTCTTTGGAGAAATGTCTATTTAGGTCTTCTGCCCATTTTTGGATGGGGTTGTTTGTTTTTTTGTTATTGAGCTGCATGAGCTGCTTGTAAATTTTGGAGATTAATCCTTTGTCAGTTGCTTCATTTGCAAATGTTTTCTCCCATTCTGAGGGTTGTCTTTTGGTCTTGCTTATGGTTTCCTTTGCTGTGCAAAAGCTTTGAAGTTCCATTAGATCCCATTTGTTTATTTTTGTTTTTATTTCCATTACTCTAGGAGGTGGGTCAGAAAGGATCTTGCTGTGATTTATGTCATAGAATGTTCTTCCTATGTTTTCCTCTAAGAGTTTGATAGTTTCTGGCCTTACATTTAGGTCTTTAATCCATTTTGAGCTTATTTTTGTGTATGGTGTTAGGGAGTGATCTAATCTCATACTTTTACATGTACCTGTCCAGTTTTCCCAGCACCACTTATTGAAGAGGCTGTCCTTTCTCCACTGTACATTCCTGCCTCCTTTATCAAAGATAAGGTGTCCATATGTGCGTGAGTTTATCTCTGGGCTTTCTATCCTGTTTCACTGATCTATCTTTCTGTTTTTGTGCCAGTACCATACTGTCTTGATTACTGTTGCTTTGTAATATAGTCTGAAGTCAGGGAGCCTGATTCCTCCAGCTCCTTTTTTCGTTCTCAATATTGCTTTGGCTATTCGGGGTCTTTTGTGTTTCCATACAAATTGCGAAATTTTTTGTTCTAGTTCTGTGAAAAATGCCAGTGGTAGTTTGATAGGGATTGCATTGAATCTGTAGATTGCTTTGGGTAGTAGAGTCATTTTCACAATGTTGATTCTTCCCATTCAAGAACATGGTATATCTCTCCATCTATTTGTATCATCTTTAATTTCTTTCATCAGTGTCTTATAATTTTCTGCATACAGGTCTTTCATCTCCTTAGGTAGATTTATTCCTAGATATTTTATTCTTTTTGTTGCAATGGTAAATGGGAGTGTTTTCTTGATTTCACTTTCAGATTTTTCATCATTAGTATATAGGAATGCCAGAGATTTCTGTGCATTAATTTTGTATCCTGCTACTTTACCAAATTCATTGATTAGCTCTAGTAGTTTTCTGGTAGCATCTTTAGGATTCTCTATGTATAGTATCATGTCATCTGCAAACAGTGACAGCTTTACTTCTTTTCCGATTTGGATTCCTTTTATTTCCTTTTCTTCTCTGATTGCTGTGGCTAAAACTTCCAAAACTATGTTGAATAAGAGTGGTGAGAGTGGGCAACATTGTCTTGTTCCTGATCTTAGTGGAAATGCTTTCAGTTTTTCACCATTGAGGATGATGTTTGCTGTGGGCTTCACATATATGGCCCTTATTATGTGGAGGAAAGTTCCCTCTATGCCTACTTTCTGGAGGGTTTTTATCATAAATGGGTGTTGAATTTTGTCGAAAGCTTTCTCTGCATCTATTGAGATGATCATATGGTTTTTCTCCTTCAATTTGTTAATATGGTTTATCACATTGATAGATTTGCGTATATTGAAGAATCCTTGCATTCCTGGAATAAACCCCACTTGATCACGGTGTATGATCCTTTTAATGTGCTGTTGGATTCTGTTTGCTAGTATTTTGTTGAGGATTTTTGCATCTATGTTCATCAGTGATATTGGCCTGTAGTTTTCTTTCTTTGTGACATCCTTGTCTGGTTTTGGTATCAAGGTGATGGTGGCCTCGTAGAAGGAATTTGGGAGTGTTCCTCCCTCTGCTATATTTTGGAAGAGTTCGAGAAGGATAGGTGTTAGCTCTTCTCTAAACGTTTGATAGAATTTACCTGTGAAGCCATCTGGTCCTGGGCTTTTGTTTGTTGGAAGATTTTTAATCACAGTTTCAATTTCAGTGCTTGTGATTGGTCTGTTCATATTTTCTATTTCTTCCTGATTCAGTCTTGGCAGGTTGTGCATTTCTAAGAATTTGTCCATTTCTTCCAGATTGTCCATTTTACTGGCATAGAGTTGTTTGTAGTAATCTCTCACGATGTTTTTTATTTCTGCAGTGTCAGTTGTTACTTCTCCTTTTTCATTTCTAATTCTATTGATTTGAGTCTTCTCCCTTTTTTCTTGATGAGTCTGGCTAGTGGTTTATCTATTTTGTTTATCTTCTCAAGGAACCAGCTTTTAGTTTTATTGATCTTTGCTATCGTTTCCTTCATTTCTTTTTCATTTATTTCTGATGTGATTTTTATGATTTCTTTCCTTCTGGTAGCTTTGGGGTTTTTTTGTTCTTCTTTCTCTAATTGCTTGAGGTGCAAGGTTAGGTTGTTTATTCGAGATGTTTCCTGCTTCTTAAGGAGGGCTTTTATTGCTATAAACTTCCCCCTTAGAACTGCTTTTGCTGCATCCCATAGGTTTTGGGTCGTTGTGTCTCCATTGTCATTTATTTCTAGGTATTTTTTTATTTCCTCTTTGATATCTTCAGTGATCACTTCATTATTAAGCAGTGTATTGTTTAGCCTCCATGTGTTTGTATATTTTACAGATCTTTTCCTGTAATTGATATCTAGTCTCATGGCGTTGTGGTCAGAAAAGATACTTGATACAATTTCAGTTTTCATAAATTTACCAAGGCTTGATTTGTGACCCAAGATATGATCTATCCTGGAGAATGTTCTGTGAGCACTTGAGAAATATGTGTATTCTGTTGTTTTTGGATGGAGTGTCCTATAAATATCAATTAAGTCCATCTTGTTTAATGTATCATTTAAAGCTTGTGTTTCCTTATTTATTTTCATTTTGGATGATCTGTCCATGGGTGAAAGTGGGGTGTTAAAGTCCCCTACTATGACTGTGTTACTGTTGATTTCCCCTTTTATGGCTGTTAGTATTTGCCTTATGTATTGAGGTGCTCCTATGTTGGGTACATAAATATTTGCAATTGTTATATCTTCTTCTTGGATCGATCCCTTGATCATTATGTAGCGTCATTCTTTGTCCCTTTTCATAGTCCTTATTTTAAAGTCTACTTTGTCTGATATGAGAATTACTACTCCAGCTTTCTTTTGGTTTCCATTTGCATGGAATATCTTTTTCCATCCCCTTACTTTCAGTCTGTATGTGTCTATAGGTCTGAAGTGGGTCTCTCGTAGACAGCATATATAAGGGTCCTGTTTTTGTATCCATTCAACCAATCTGTGTCTTTTGGTGGGAGCATTTAGTCCATTTACATTTAAGGTAATTATCAATATGTATGTTCCTATTCCCATTTTCTATATTGTTTTGGGTTCGTTATTATAGGTCGTTTCCTTCTCTTGTGTTTCTTGTCTAGAGAAGTTCCTTTAGCATTTGTTGTAAAGCTGGTTTAGTGGTGTTGAACTCTCTCAGCTTGCTTGTCTGTAAAGGTTTTAATTTCTCCATCAAATGTGAATGAGATCCTTGCTGGGTAGAGTAGTCTTGGTTGCAGGATTTTCTCCTTCATCACTTTCATTATGTCCTGCCACTCCCTTCTGGCTTGTAGGGTTTCTGCTGAGAGATCAGCTGTTAACCTTATGGGGATTCCCTTCTGTGTTATTTGTTGTTTTTCCCTTGCTGCTTTTAATATGCTTTCTTTGTATTTAATTTTTGACAGTTTGATTAATATGTGTCTTGGCATATTTCTCCTTGTTTTTATCCTGTATGGGACTCTCTGTGCTTCCTGGACTTGATTAACTATTTCCTTTCCCATATTAGGGAAATTTTCAACTATAATCTCTTCAAATATTTTCTCAGTCCCTTTCTTTCTTTCTTCTTCTTCTGGAACCCCTATAATTCGAATGTTGGTGCGTTTAATGTTGTCCCAGAGGTTTCTGAGACTGTCCTCAGTTCTTTTCATTCTTTTTTCTTTATTCTGCTCTGCAGTAATTATTTCCACTACTTTATCTTCCAGGTCACTTATCCGTTCTTCTGCCTCAGTTATTCTGCTATTGATCCTATCTAGAGTACTTTTAATTTCATTTATTGTGTTGTTCATTGTTGCTTGTTTCATCTTTAGTTCTTGTAGGTCCTTGTTAACTGTCTCTTGCATTTTGTCCATTCTACTTCCAAGACTTCGGATCATCCTTACTATCATTATTCTGAATTCTTTTTCAGGTAGATTGCCTATTTCCTCTTCATTTGTTAGGTCTGGTGGGTTTTTATCTTGCTCCTTCATCTGCTGTGTGTTTTTCTGTCTTCTCATTTTGCTTATCTTACTGTGTTTGGGGTCTCCTTTTTGCAGGCTGCACGTTTGTAGTTCCTGTTGTTTTTGATGTCTGTCTCCAGTGGCTAAGGATGTTTCAGTGGGTTGTGTAGGCTTCCTGTTGGAGGGGACTAGTGCCTGTGTTGTGCTGGATGAGGCTGGATCTTGTCTCTCTAGTGGGCATGTTCACGTCTGGTGGTGTGTTTTGGGGTGTCTGTGGCCTTATTATGATTTTAGGCAGCCTCTCTGCTAATGGGTGGGGTTGTGTTCCTGTTTTGCTAGTTGTTTGGCATAGGTTGTCCAGCACTGTGGCTTGCTGGTCGTTGAGTGAAGCTGGGTGCTGGTGTTAAGATGGAGGTCTCTGGGAGATTTCCACCATTTAATATTATGTGGAGCTGGGAGGTCTCTTGTTGACCAGTGTCCTGAAGTTGGCTCTCCTACCTCAGAGGCAGAGCCCTGACTCCTGAGCTGGAGCACCAAGAGCCTTTCATCCACACGGCTCAGAATAAAAGGGAGAAAAAGTAGAGAGAATTGGTAGAAATATGAGGAAAGAAAAAAGGAAAGGAGGAAAGGAAGGAAGGAAGAAAGAAGCAAAGAAGGAAAGAAAGGACGGAGGGAGGAAGGAAGCAAGGAGGGAAAGAAGGAAAAAAGACAGAAAGAAGATACAGTAAAAATAAAATAAAATATAATATAGTTATTGAATTAAAAAATATTTAGAAAAAAAAAAAGGGATGGATAGAATCTTAGGACAAATATTGGAAGCAGAGCTATACAGAGAAAATCTTACACAGAAGCATACACATACACCTTCACAAAAAGAGGTAAAGGGGGAAAAATCATAAATCTTGCTCTCAGACACCACCTCCTCAATTTGGGGTGATTCGTTGTCTAAAGGAGGGAAGGAAGGAAGGAAAGAAAGAAAGAAAGAACGAAGGTAAAGTATAATAAATTTATTACAATTAAAATTAATTATTAAGAAAAAAAAATTTTTAAATAAACCAAGGACGGATAGAGCCCTAGGACAAATGGTGCAAGCAAGAGTATACAATCAAGATCTCACACAGAAGCATACACGTACATATTCACAAAAAGAGGAAAAGGGAAAAAAATCATAGATCTTGCTCCTAAATTCCCCCTCTTCAATTTGGGATCATTCCTTGTCTATTCAGGTATTCCACAGATGCAGGGTATATCAAGTTGATTGTGGAGCTTTAATCCGCTGCTTCTGTGGCTGCTGGGAGAGATTTCCCTTTCTCTTCTTTGTTCTCACAGCTCACAGGAGCTCAGCTTTGGATTTGGCCCTACCTCTGCCTGTAGGTCGCTGGAGGGCGTCTGTTTTTTGCTCAGACAGGACGGGGTTAAAGGAGCCGCTGATTCGGGGGCTCTGGCTCACTCAGGCCGGGGGTTGGGGGATGGGGGAAGGAGGGGCACTGCGTGCGGGGCGGGCCTGCGGCGGCAGAGGCAGCATGACGTTGCAGCAGAGGCCGGCGTGACGTTGCACCAACCTGAGGCCCACCGTGCGTTGTCCTGGGGAAGTTGTCCCTGGATCCCGGGAACCTGGCAGTGGCGGGTTGCACAGGCTCCACGGAAGAGGGGTGTGGAGAGTGACCTGTGCTCGCACACAGGCCCCTTGGTGGCGGCAGCAGCAGCCTTAGCGTCTCCCGCCCGTCTCTGGGGTCCGCGGTTTCAGCCGCGGCTCGCGCCCGTCTCTGGGGTTCGCGCTTTCAGCCGCGGCTCGCGCCCGTCTCTGGAGATCCTTTAAGCAGCGCTCTTAAACCCCTCTCCTCGCGAACCAGGAAACAAAGAGGGAAGAAAAAGTCTCTTGCCTCTTCGGCAGGTGCAGGCTTTTCCCGAACTCCCTCCTGGCTAGTCGTGGTGCACTAACCTCTTCAGGCTATGTTCAAGCTGCCAACCCCAGTCCATTCCCTGAGCTCCGTCCAAAACCGAAACCCGAGCCTCAGCTCGCAGCCCCGCCCGCCCCGGCGGGTGAACAGACAAGCCTCTCGGGTTGGTGAGTGCCGGTCGGCACCGATCGTTTGTGCAGGAATCTCCCCGCTTTGCCCTCCTCACCCGTCGCTGTGCACTACTCCGTGGTCCCGAAACTCCCCCCTCCGCCTCCCGCAGTCTCCGCCCGTGGAGGGGCTTCCTAGTGTGTGGAAACTTTTCCTCCTTCACAGCTCCCTCCCACTGGTGCAGGTGCTGTCCTTATTCTTTTGTCTCTGTTTTTTCTTTTTTTCTTTTGCCCTACCCAGGTACGTGGGGAGTTTCTTGCCTTTTGGGAGGTCTGAGGTCTTCTGCCAGCCTTCAGTAGGTGTTCTGTAGGAGCTGTTCCACGTGTGGATGTATTTCTGGTGTATCCGTGGGGAGGAAGGCGATCTCCGTGTCTTACTCTTCCGCCATCTTCAAGGTCCCCCCTCAATAAATTTTTAAAAAAAGAAACAATAGTCTTCTTTTAAGCTTTTAAGTAAATACTCCTAATGATTAATCTCCTCCTTCTTTGAGGGACTAAACATTATTTAACTTTTTAAATTTCTTAAGTCAAGTGTTAGGAAAGTAATATTAAAAAAAGATTTTTTTCATGGTCTATAATCATCAACTTGATTCCTTGAATCTATCCTTAAAGAAAAAGTCATTTTGGGGACTTCCTTGGTGGTCCAGTGATAAAAAAAAATCTGCCTTACAATGCAGGAAGCATTGGTTCAATCCCTGGTCAGGCAATTAAGTTCCCACATGCAACTAAGCCCACACACCACAACTACTAAGCTTGCATGCCTCAACTAGAGAGCCTGTGTGCTGCAAACTACAGAGCCCACATATTCTGGAACCCACGTGCCACAACTACTGAGCCCACACACCCTGGAGATTGTGCACCACAACTAGAGAAGAGAAAACCTGCATGCCACAACTAGAGAGAAGCCCACTCACCACAACAAAAGATCCCGCATACCTCAGTGAAGATCATGTGTGCCACAACTAAGATCCAATGCAGCCAAAAATAAATTAAAAAAAAATAATAATAAATAAATCTTTTTTTTTTTTTTTTTTTGCAGTATGCGGGCCTCTCACTGTTGTGGCCTCTCCTGTTGTGGAGCACAGGCTCTGGATGCACAGGCTCAGTGGCCATGGCTCACGGGCCCAGCCGCTCCATGGCATGTGGGATCTTCCCGGACTGGGGCACAAACCCGTGTCCTCTGCATTGGCAGGTGGACTCGCAACCACTGCGCCACCAGGGAAGCCCCCATAAATAAGTATTTTTTAAAAAAGAAAAAGTCATTTTTTTCTACTAAGAATTTTTGTTTGGAGTAAATTTTAAAAATATTAATTAGTAAGGAGAGATATGAACAATCTGTACTCAGTCAAATCTAATTCTGAGCAAGAGATGGGATTACCAAGTAGCATCTTAGGCACAAAACATGTTAATGTGAACTATCAAAGTCCTGCAGAGGATCTCCTTAATAGTCCTAATATATATGTTTTCCTTTCCATTTCTTTGCCTCTGTCTTATTTTATTTTCTACCTATTTTTTTTTTTGTCTGTTTCCTAATAGATTTTAGGTTTTAGTCTGTCCATTTTTTATACCCACTCACACTGGTCTTCCTCCAATCACACATGCATTTCTGCAGATGGGTTCATCTGGCATTCCTGCATATAACACTTTAATGATTCCCTTTAACTTTCACAGTGAAGTCTGCATATGGTACAGGTGATATAATTTAGATGCCACTCATCATCAGTTTCTCAGTGTCTTCACACATTTTATTTCCTCTTGGATGGTCATTACTCCTCTGCTTCTTCATCTAGCCATCCAATTTTTCTAAGTGATTTTCAAAACTCAACTTAACATCATTTCTTTCAGAAGGTTTTCTTATAAATCGCATAACTTGTATTCTGTCAGTGCTTTACCATTCCAAATTATCATGTGATTTTTAATATAGTATTAGCCAATCTTTCACACTACTAAGTAAGTCTTTCAGGGCATGTTATGTCTTGTCAGAATTTCTTGTTCCTAGAGATTGTTTTAATGTCTGACAAATATTAACTGTTTAATATATATTTGATAAATGCTTAATAAATGCCAATGAAGTGCTAGAAAGCAAATGTTCAGGTTGAAAATGGAGTTATCAACTTACATTAGCTCCCTAGCCTATTTCCCCTTCTATGGTTCACTGGCATTTTGTGCATACCCGCAATGTCTCTAGCATTATTTCTCAGTTGTATAGTTTACCTACTTTAATTAATTTCAACTGTGCTTATTACTTTAAAAAGTAGCTATTATTTCAAAAAGGAATTACTTTTAAAATATGTAATTTTTTTATTATTATTTTTAATGGAAATATAGTTGATTTACAATATTATATTATTTTCAGGTGCACAAAATAATGATTTAATATTTTTATAGATTACACTCCATTAAAAATTATCATATTGTCCACATTTTCTGTGCTGCACAAAACATCCCTGTAGCTTATTTATTTGGTACATCTTAATCCTGTAGCCCTATCTTGACCATCCCTCTTCCCACCGGTAACCACTAGTTCATTCTCTATATCTGTGAGTCTGTTTCTGTTTTCTTATATTCAATTGTTTGTTTTATTTTTCATATTCCAAATATAAGTGATAATATACAGTATTGGTCTCTTTCTGTCTGACTTATTTCACTGAACATAATATCCTCCAGGTCATTCATATTGTTGCAAATGACACAATTTCATTCTTTTCATGGCTGAGTAATATTCCATTGCTTATATATCACATCTTCTTTATTTTATATATAAATTTATTTATTTATTTATTTATTTATTTATAGCTGTGTTCGGTCTTCTTTTCTGTGCGAGGGCTTTCTCTAGTTGCGGCAAGCAGGGGCCACTCTTCATTGCGGTGCATGGGTCTCTCACTATTGCATCCTCTCTTGTTGCGGAGCACAGGCTCCAGATGTGCAGGCTCAGAAGTTGTGGTTCACGGGCCCAGTTGCTCTGCGGCATGTGGGATCTTCCCAGACCAGGGCTTGAACCCGTGTCCCCTGCATTGGCAGGCTGATACTCAACCACTGGGTCACCAGTGAAGCCCCTATAGCATCTTCTTTATCCACTCATCCATCAATGGACACTAAGTTTGCTTCCACATCTTGGCTATTGCAATAATGTTGTTGTGAAAATTGAGGTGCAGGTATCATTTTGAATTAGTGTCTTCGTTTTCTTCAGATATATACCCAGGAGTGGAACTGATGGATCATTTAATAGGTATATTTTTAGTTTTCTTGAGGAAACTCCATACTATTTTCCGTAGTGGCGGCACCGATTTACATTCCCACTAACAGTGTACTAAGGTTTCCCTTTCTCCACATTCTTGCCAACATTTTTTATTTGTAGACTTTTTTATAATAGCCATTCTGACTGGTGTGAGGTGATATCTCATTGTGGTTTTGATTTGCGTTTCATTGATGATTAAGGATGATGAGCATTTTTTCATGTGTCTGTAGGCCATCTATGTATCCTCTATGGAAAAATGTCTATTCAGGTCTTCTGTCTATTTTTTAATTGGGTTGTTTGGATTTTTGTGGGTTTTATTGGATATTGTGTTGTATGAGCTGTTTAACACTTTATCAATCATATAATTTGCAAATATTTTCTCCCAATTGTAGGTTGTCTTTTTATTTTCTGAATGATAAACTTACTGAGTAGAGTATCCTAAGTTGTAGGTTTTTCCCTTTCAGTACTTTAAATATATAATGCCTCTCTGGCTTGAAAAATATCTGCAGAAAAATCATCTGGTAGCCTATGAAGTTTCCTTTATATATGACTTTTTGTTTCTATCTTACTGCCTTTAGAATTCTCTTCATCTTTAATACTTGCCATTTTAATTATAATATGTCTTGGAGTCTCTTTGGTAATCATCTTGTTTTGGACTCTATGATTACTGTACCTAGATATATTTCCTTTTTCAGGTTTGGAAAGTTTGCAAGCATAATTTATTCAAACATATTTTGACCTCTTTCTCTCTCTCTTCTCCTTCTCGTACCCCTATAATGCGAAAAACAACACATGATGTTGTCCCAGAGGTCCTTTTAACTGTTCTCATTTTTTAATTTGTTTTTTGTTTTGCTGTTCTGATTGGGTGATTTCCATTATTCTATCTTCCAGATCACTTATGTGTTCTTCTGTATCACCCAGTATGCTGGTACTTCCTTATAGTGTGTTTTTCACTTTAGTTATTGTATTCTTTAATTCTGACTGGTACTTTTTTATATTCTCATCTTTCTGTTAAAATTATCACTGTGCTCACGTATTCTTTTTTGGAGTTCAGCTAACATTCTTATTAATTAGGCATTGAACTCTTCATCTAGTAAAGTATTTATCTATTTCAGGGTTTTTTCTTGTTCTTTCATTTGAAACAATTTCCTCTGTGTTCTCATTTTACTTAAATTTCTTTCTCTCTATGAAATAAGTGAAACTGTTGCTTATTTTAGTCTTGAAGGGGTATCCTTGTGTGGGAGTATCCTTATACAGTCTGTGTATGCCCAGTGTCTTTGGAGGGAAATCTGGATTTGAACTGAGTATGAGTGACATCTTTCCCCAGTGTGTGGTGGCAGCTATCATCTTGGTAGGAGGTGGGATTGGAGATGAAGTGTCTAGAGACAGAGCCAGATGTGAGCCAAGACTTCTATTCTGTTCAGTGGCCAACATCACCCTATTGAGAGCAGGGTCCGGTCCCAAGTTACTGAAACAAAAGCCTTGAGGTTTGGGTACAAGCCAGATCTCTCCACCACGACTGTACACTTTCCTTGGTTACAGCAGTCCTCACCCTAGTGCTGAGCTGCACAGAGGACCAAGAGGTGTTAGAGTGGGCCTGGAGTGCATTCTAGGGTGGTTCTGGCACCAGTCAGAGCTCCAGACTGCTCTATATATGCACCACTCTCCTGCCATGAATACCAGTAATGGCTATCCTTGCCACAATTAGATGCCATGCTGGGTCTCAGCTGGTTCCACATCTACACTGTGCTTGTTCCTCAGCCATGGGAGCCTTTGTCCTGGTGTGGAGCTGCACTGCAGAGCAAGGGAGGCTGAAATGTGCACTTGACTCAGACTGGGGTGGGCACTGGGGTGGTGGAAGGAAATCAGCCAGCATCTTAAGCAGTTTCAATCTGCTTCCTCCAACTTGTTTCCATAGTGAGTAAGCTTGTGCGAACTCTTCATGAGTGGAGTCTAGGTTTCTTACTGTCCCACCGTCAGTCACATAGGTTTTCATACCAGGTCAGGGGATTCCTTGTCCTCGTGTTGGATCCCAGGTCTGGGAATCCAATATGTGGTTTGAACTGTTCACAATCCAGGGAGGATCTCCAAACATGTGTAATTCCCCTCCTCTTCTGTGTCCCTTCTGAGGGGTACATGTCTGGACCTGATCACTTCTCTCCTCTTCCTACCTGACTCTGTGTGGAGTTTTCTTACAGCATTTGTTGTATAAGAGTCTTTCTGCCAATCTCCAGTCCATTTTCAGTAAGAATTGCTCCAAATGTATATTTATTTTTGATGTGTTCATGGGGGATGATGAGCTCCATGTGCTTCTACTCCACCATCTTAATCTTTTCCCTCAAAAAAGAAAGTACTTTATTAAAGATGGAATAACCTGGCACAAAACCTGACTTCCTCTACAGAGTTGCTGAGTGAATTTATAATAAAGTTTTATTTCACATGTATTCATATGGAAGGAGGGGAGAATGAGAGAGAGAGAAAGAGAGAGATTCAAATCAAGGGGAAAATATAGGGAGAGCTAGAGATGGAGGCCTGGGTCACTGTCAGATTTGTGTTTTTGTTTCACATGGAAAGGAACACGAAACTGACTAGATTTTTCCCTTTATTTTGACAGTCACAAAATCTTTTTTTTTTTCACATGGCTTCCTCAATGCATTTTCATCATGTATTTATTAGCTTATCTTTACTGCAACCTTGGATATACTCCAGTTTCAGAGAATGTATTCAGGAAATGTGACCCTGCAGGGCACCTACTCTGGTTTCTAACAGTGTTAAGGGAATATGTTTCTCAGTAGATGTGGCACTGTTGATGGTATGCATATTAAGGTTAGATTCGTTTTGTAGTCAGTGACACTAGCATATGTGAAGGCAGACTTGAAAAAATAGCAAACTCTCAGATCAGCAGACATGAGGTAGAGTATACGAGGAAAAAGCTGGAGGGTAAATTGTCTCAAAATAATAATGAAGTATATAAACCTTGCTAAAAATTATATCGATTCGGGATATCATTGTAAAGCAATTAATGCTGTTTTAAACATAGGTTTGATGTGATCATATCTATCTATCTATCTATCTATCTATCTATCTATCTATCTATATGAATCAGATGCAAAGATATTTTAATTATTTATTTAACAAAATTAAGAAAATTTCATCACTCATCTATTATATTTTTTTCAGACACTATACAAGGCATAATTACCAAGCAAGAAACTGTTAGGGAATCTTTTAATGAATACAGATGACATGAAGATGGGGAGAAAAAGATGTAAGATAGAAATAGATACAAATACAGTAAACAAGAGATTTGGTTGATCAACTAATAGGAAGTGTAAAGGAGAGGGAGAAGTTTAGGGTAAAACTCAGGTGTTTTTCAAGGATAGATGGATATATTACAATATTTAAGATATAAAATGTATTTTTTCTTAAAGTTGTAGCAAAGAAAATCAATTCAGTTTGGGACACTTAAAGCTGAAATATCTTTTCATAATTCAGAGGACATATTATCATTGAACTGAATGTAATTTCTTGGTGTCCCAAGCAAGAAAGACTGGGATAAAAATGTAGACTTGACAAATAGTAAAAAAAAAAAAAATTGCAAACAAAAATGGCATGCAGAATTAGTTCTTACAAATCTAGCATTTCCAATAATAATATATGAGTTATTATGTCATAACAATACATTTCTAATAAAAATTTAATAAAATTATTTATAGTATTCAAAAGAATGAATAAATAAACATTTTTTATGCATGCAGTTGGACAAAATAAAATATATTTTTGCAAGAATTTGTTTGATTATTTCATGACTCCTTGGGAACTCCAAATTGGAGTAACTCCTTAGAAATTGCCAATTGGTAATTTATGTCAAAAAATTAAATTTATTTATATTATTTCCTATTATTGATAGGAATATTTTCTGTTCAAATATTCAGATATATAGCATTGAATATAATTGTTTAAATTTTTATAATGTGGAAAATATTGTATCAACATTATTCCTAAGTAGGGAAATTATTAAACATATGTTTCTGTGAGATATTATTTTGCAGTTTGAAAATTATGCTTCTAAATGATTTTTGATCATGTAGAAAATGGACACAGTGAGAGCATCTCATGAATGTTTGATGAAAGAACTAAATAACAGGGCAATACAAACCTGTATTACTCTGATCCAAAATATGTCCAGTACAAAATATTATGTGTTCACATATGCAGTAAACATGTATATATAAGAGATACAATTTGTCTGATTTATACAGGTGGTTTTAATTTCTTACATTACAGTTTTGCAATTTTCTTATCATAAACATGTGTTAAATTCTAAATTTAAAGAATCACATTTCTAGGGCTTCCCTGGTGGCGCAGTGGTTGGGAGTCCGCCTGCCGATGCAGGGGACGCGGGTTCGTGCCCCGGTCTGGGAAGATCCCACGTGCCGCGGAGCGGCTGGGCCCGTGAGCCATGGCCGCTGGGCCTGCGCGTCCGGAGCCTGTCCTCCGCAACGGGAGAGGCCACAACAGTGAGAGGCCCGCGTAACGCATAAAAAAAAAAAAAAAAAAAAAAAAAAGAATCACATTTCTCTGAACATGGATATATCCATGTTCTCTATAGTTAGACTCCAAACATGTTAAGATTCCAACATAATGTAAATTAATTTATATGTATTTGGAGTCTCACTTGTCTTAATGAATTTGCTGTTTCCATTTGACCTGAATACTGAATCAGAGTGGGGAAAACTTTCTTCAGGTTTCCCCATATCCACATTCAAGGAGGTCTTGGCAGAGGCCATGGAAGAGAACCTTGACCAAAGGCATTATATAAAGAGAAAGATAAAGGCACCGAGGAGAAGGCAGGTATGCGTAAGAGCAGGATAAGCTAGAGGAGCCTGCATCCTTCACTGGAACTCCCTTTAAAGAGGGAAATGCATTTTACCCAGGGTAATCTGATGAAAGCCAGAGGCTCTACACCCACCTGTGTTTGTATGGTAAGTGAGAACCCCAGAAATATGAATCTAGGAGTTTATGTAGAAGAGGGGAGTTGTTTTGAAGGAGGAAGAGAAACAATTTTTCGATACTGTACATAAATTTCCCTCCAGAAGAAAGAGGAAAGGATTCTGGATTATTATTATTTGGAATGTAAACAATTATTTACAAGGCGGGGGAAGATAAGACAAGGATTTTTTAATTTAAAATGAGATTTATCCCTTTTGGAGTATAAACACAGAGGAAAAAACTCTAAATCCCTCAGGAAGATTCTTGGCTATTCAGCAGACTTTTCCATCAATTCAGTACCCTCTGCTGACCTTAAGCATCAAAAGGGGATAAAAGAAGGTTTATATCTTTTAAATCAGAGGCAAATGGTTTATCATTAAGGAAACAGTTGGCTGCAAGTCTAACACCCATGGCATATGAGAAGCAAATATTTCTGGTAGAAATAAAAGCAAACATTCTCCCTCTCATAACATATCAATTTCTATAGCTCTGGAGACCAGACTTTGAAAGAACATTGAGAAATCTCGGGTAAATTTGTCTTCTCACAGTGATAACTTAATTCAATAGAAAGTTTTACGAATGGTAAAAATAAAAAAATAAAATAAAAACCAGTTACTCTAAAAGAAAGTATACTTAGGGTAAAGGTCTTGCAATGCCCTTCAATTAGAATCAGGGACATCAGTCTAGTTTGCTTAGTTCTTGTGTAAACCATGACCACAGGAAGTAAGAGAAACTGGTTTTGTTTTGTTTTGGAAGTTGAGAACTAAACTGTTGCCTGTCATATCAGTACACAAAGAATATTGCATCACATTATAGCCACCAGGACAATGAGCCCTGAGAGAACTCAGGATGCAGACTAACAGGCTACCCACTGCCAAGCCCATCTAGCAGTCAGCAGCTGCAGCCACTCCCAAGGGTGCACCATGAGGAAACTCAGGATGAGAAAAAACAGGATACTGGCCCCAGAGAGCTGAGGTGCATATCAAAGAAATAATTTCAGTTAGCCCAGATTCTTGCATCTCCTCATACATAGGAAAGTGCTAAATTACTTAACGTGAGATATCTGGTTTGCTTTTATTAACAGTAATTCTTTGATATTTTGACTACCTGATCTTTTGTTGCAAAACTTCTATATAATCCTGGCTTACCCCCTTGCCTCTTTGGAGCAGTCTCTCAGAGGTATTTGAAATTCTGTCTTCCAGGCTTGAAGTCCTAACTAAGAATGTCCACTGAATAAAATATAACTATCAACTTTTAGGTTGTGCATTTTTTTCAGTCAACAAAGTGAATATTAAAAGGTACAGTTTTTCTTTGAAAAAAATTTTTTACTATATTACTTTGGATTAGTTACAAAGAATTAGAAATAAACTGACATTTTGATATATTTTCTTTTAGTGTAACTATACTAACATAAGAACACATATTTTAAGAAGAATGTTAAGTATCAAAATTCATGTAGATAAAATATGGAACTTACAAAAGTTAAAAAAACTCAAGTGTGCTTCTCTAACCCATAAACAGTTATGCTGCTTGACTCTACACAAATAGCCAGGGCCAGAAAATTTTTGTGAAAAATAATTTTTTGAAAATATATAATTCTGTGTCTTATGATCACAAGGGCATGTATTGTTATTGTGAGCCTGTCACAAATTAAATGAGGATATAGCTGCCAGAAATTAATTAGCCAAATAGAATTCTCCACCTATTTCAGTAACTTTCCATGGAAAGTGTGTATTCAATTTTATGCCCCAAATCATCTCTTTTATAGTAATTAGCTAGTATTCTTTTTTAGAATCCTAAATCTGATAATGAATATGTTAAGCCAGTTAAAAAATGTAATTGATATTGTTTAGGTAAAAATATCATTATGAGGGCTTCCCTGGTCGTGCAGTGGTTGAGAGTCCGCCTGCTGATGCAGGGGACGTGGGTCCGTGCCCCGGTCCGGGAGGACACCGCATGTCACGGAACGGCTGGACCCATGGGCGTGGCCACTGGGCCTGCACCTCCAGAGCCTGTGCTCCACAACAGGAGAGGCCACAACAGTGAGAGGCCCACGTAATGCAAAAAAAAAAAAAAAAAATCATTATGAGAGTATAATTTTAAGGTAATAAAAATTGATTATTTTTGTCTTCTAAGTATCTTCCATTTGAAGGTTAATATGGAATTAAAACATTTTATTTCTTCTCTCTTCCTAAATGTCACTAATAGTCTACTCGCAGGGTTTGTTTAAAAACGCATAAAATTTCTATAATCCTAAGTTACTATGTCTTTCTTGCTATCTATCATAATTAATAGTCTAAATAGCTGACTATCTCGACATATTCTTATATACATTTTCGTTATTCTAAATTTGTGGACAATAAACTACATATATGTTATTTAATATAACTATTCACTTAAAAATGGGCCTACCCCAAAATGAATATAACCAAATAAAAAAAAATACCAGACTCAAAAAATCTACAAAAAATAAGTGCTTGAGTGGGTGTGGAGAAAAGGGAACCCTCCTACACTGTTGGTGAGAATGAACGTTGGTACAGCCACTATGGAGAACAGTATGGAGGTTCCTTATAAAACTAAAAATAGAGCTACCAAATAATCTGGCAATCTCACTCCTGAGTATATATCTAGAGAAAAAAATGGTTTGAAAGGATACATGCACCTCAATGTTCATTGCAGCACTGTTTACAATAGCCAAGACATGCAAGCCACCTAAATGTCCATTGACAGATGAATGGATAAAGAAGATGTGGTACATATATACAATGGAATATTACTCAGCCATTAAAAATAATGAAATAATGCCATTTGCAGCAAGATGGATGGACCTAGAGGTTATCATACTAAGTGACGTAAGTCAGAGAAAGACAAATATCATGTACCATTGCTTATATGAAGAATCTAAAATGAAATGATACAAATGAACTTATTTACAAAATAGAAACAGACTCACAGACTTAGATAATGAATTAATGGATATTGGGGGGAAGGGCTTGGGAAGGGACAGATTGGGAGTTTGGGATTGACATGTACACACAGCTATATTTAAAATAAATAACCAAGAAGTACCTACTGTATAGCACAGGGAAGAGCTGAATATTCTGTAATAACCTAAATGGGAAAATAATTTGAAAAAGAATAGATACATGTATATGTATAACTAAATCACTTTGCCATACACCTGAAACCAGCACAACATTGTTAATCAACTATACTCCAATAAAAAACAAAAATTAAAAAAAAAATACCAGATTCGATTGTTCTAGTACTTGCTTGGTCACATCAACTTCATCTTTTTTGTTAGTTCTTTCATTATTCTTTTATAAAAGTTTTATATAATGGAATTGGGCACAAGTCTAACTCTATCATTATTGTTTGCCTATGGCAACCTAGATGACAATTGTATGATTTTTATTAGTTTAGTTTTTATAAGTAGAAAATAAAAATACCAATAGTACTACTACTAATAAAACTAAAAATACAACTTCAAGTGAATATAGACACAGAACTTAAGTCTTTCACAAAAATTAACTCAAAATGTGTCATAGATCTAAATGTGAATATAAAACAATGAAAATCTTAGATGATAACATAGGATTACAAGCTAGAAGATATATGATAGAATCGATTTGGTGATCACTTTTTAGATCAAATAGCAAAGGCTCAAATCATGAAAGAAAAACAAAACATAAATTAAGCTTCATTAATATTAAAAACTTCTGCTATAAAAATGATAATATAAGAATGCTGCTTAAAGGAGCTCCAGAGATGGGCGCGAGCCTCGGCTAATAGCGTAGACCCAAGAGACAGGCTTGAGACGCTAAGGCTATGACTGCTGCCACCAGAAGCCTGTGTGTGAGCACAAGACACTATCCACACTATCCACACTCCCTTCCGGGGAGCCTGTGCAGCCCGCCACTGCCAGGGTCCCGGGATCCAGGGACAACTTCCCCAGGAGAAAGCACGGCGCACCTCAGGCTGGTGCAATGTCACACTGGCGTCTGCCACCACAGGCTCGCCCCGCACCCTGCCCCTCTCTCTCCCTGGCCCGAGTGAGCCAGAGCCCCCGAATCAGTGGCTACTTTAACCCCGTCCTGTCTAAGCGAAGAACAGATGCCCTCCGGTGACCTACATGCAGAGGCAGGGCCAAATCCAAAGTTGAACCCTGGGAACTGTGCAAAAAAAGAAGAGGGAAATCTCTCCCAGCACGCTCAGGAGCAGTGGATTAAATCTTCACAATAAACCTGATGTACCCTGCATCTGTGGAATGCCTGAATAGACAATGAAACATCCCGAATTGAGGAGCTGGACATTGAGAGCAAGATTTATTTTTTTTCCCCTTTTCCTCTTTTTGTGAGTGTGTATGAGTATGCATCTGTGTAACATTTTGTCTGTATAGCTTTGCTTTCACCATTTGTGCTAGGTTCTATCAGTCTGTTTTTTTTTATTATTATTACTTTAAAATTTTTTTCTTTAAAAAAATTTTTTAAATAATTATTTTTTATTTTAATAACTATTTTATTTTATTTTATTTTATCCTCTTTCTTTCATTCTTTCTACTGTTTCTCCCTTTTATTCTGATCCATGTGGATAAAAGGCTCTTGGTGCTGCAGCCAGGAGTCAGTGCTGTGCCTCTGAGGTGGGAGAGCCAACTTCAGGACACTGGTCCACAAACGACCTCCCAGCTCCATGTAATATTAAACGATGAAAATCACCCAGAGGTCTCCATCTCAACACCAGCACCCAGCTTCACTCAACGACCAGCAAGCTACAGTGCTGGACACCCTATGCTTAACAACTAGCAAGACAGGAACACAACCCCACCCATTAGCAGAGACTGCCTAAAATCATAATAAGACCACAGACACCCTAAATCACACCACCAGACATGGCCCTGCTCACCAGAAAGAAAAGATCCAGCGTCATCCACCAGAACACAGGCACTAGTCCCCTCCAACAGGAAGCCTACACAACCCACTGAACCAACTTTAGCCACTGGGGAGAGACACTAAAAATAACAGGAACTACAAAACTGCAGCCTGCAAAAAGGAGACCCCAAACACAGTAAGATAAGCAAAATGAGAAGACAGAAAAACACACAGCAGGTGAAGGAGCAAGGTGAAAACCCACCAGACTAACAAATGAAGAGGAAATAGGCAGTCTACCTGAAAAAGAATTCAGAATAATGATAGTAAACATGATCAAAATCTTGGAAATAGAATAGAGAAAAATCAAGAAACATTTAACAAGGACATAGAACTAAAGATGAAACAAGCAATGATGAACAACACAATAATTGAAATTAAAAATACTCTAGAAGGGATCAATAGCCGAATAACTGAGGCAGAAGAACGGATAATTGACCTGGAAGATAAAATAGTGGAAATAACTACTGCACAGCAGAATAAAGAAAAAAGAATGGGAAGAACTGAGGACAGTCTCAGAGACCTCTGGGACAACATTAAACGCACCAACATTCGAATTATAGGGGTTTGAGAAGAAGAAGAGTAAAAGAAAGGGACTAAGAAAATATTTGAAGAGATTATGGTTGAAAACTTCCTTAATATGGGAAAGGAAATAGTTATTCAAGTCCAGGAAACACAGAGAGCCCCATACAGGATAAATCCAAGGAGAAATACGCAAAGACACATATTAATCAAGCTGTCAAAAATTAAATATAAAGAAAACATATTAAAAGCAGAGAGGGAAAAACAACAAATAACACACAAGAAGGATGGGGGAAGATGGCGGAAGAGTAAGACGTGGAGATCGCCTTCCTCCTCACGGATACACCAGAAATAGATCTACACGTGGAACAGCTCCTACAGAACACCTACTGAAGGCTGGCAGAAGACCTCAGACCTCCCAAAAGGCAAGAAACTCCCCACGTACCTGGGTAGGGCAAAAGAAAAAAAGAAAAAACAGAGACAAAAGAATAAGGACGGCACCTGCACCAGTGGGAGGGAGCTGTGAAGGAGGAAAAGTTTCCACACACTAGGAAGCCCCTCCGCAGGCGGAGACTGCGGGAGGCGGAGCGGGGAGCTTCAGGACCGTGGAGTAGTGCACAGCGACGGGTGCGGAGGGCAAAGCGGGGAGATTCCTGCACAGACGATCGGTGCCGACCGGCACTCACCAACCCGTGAGGCTTGTCTGCTCACCCGCCGGGGCGGGCGGGGCTGCGAGCTGAGGCTCCGGTTTCGGTTTTGGACTGAGCGCAGGGAAAGGACTGGGGTTGGCTGCTTGAACATAGCCTGAAGGGGTTGGTGCGCCACGACTAGCCGGGAGGGTGTTCAGGAAAAGCCTGCACCTGCCGAAGAGGCAAGAGACTTTTTCTTCCCTCTTTGTTTCCTGGTGCCAGAGGAGAGGGGTTTAAGAGCGCTGCTTAAAGGAACTCCAGAGACGGGCGCGAGCCGCGGCTAAAAGCGCGAACTCCAGAGACGGGCGTGAGCCGCGGCTGAGGGCGCGAGCCCCCGAGATGGGCGCGAGCCGCAGCGGGAAGGGCGAACCCCAGAGACGGGCGCGAGCCGCGGCTAAAACCGCGGACCCCAGAGACGGTCGGGAGACGCTGGGGCTGCTGCTGCCACCACAAGGGGGGCTGTGTGCGAGCACAGGTCACTCTCCGCGCCCCTCTTCCGCGGAGCCTGTGCAGGCCGCCACTGCCAGGTTCCCGGGATCCAGGGACAACTTCCCAGGGAGTACGCACGGCGGGTCTCAGAGTGGTGCAACATCACGCCGGCCTCTGCTGCAGCGTCACACTGCCTCTGCCGCCGCAGGCCCGCCCCGCACGCAGTGCCCCTCCTTCCCCCATCCCCCAACCCCCAGCCTGAGTGAGCCGGAGCTCCCGAATCAGCGGCTCCTTTAACCCCGTCCTGTCTGAGCAAAAAACAGACGCCCTCCAGAGACCTGCGCGCAGGGGCAGGGCCGGGTACAAAGCTGAGCTCCTGTGAGCTGTGAGAGCAGGGAGGAGAGGGGGAGGTCTCTCCCAGCAGCGGCGGAGGCGGCGGATTGAAGCTCCACAATCAACTTGATATACCCTGCATCTGTGGAATACCTGAATAGACAAGGAATGATCCCAAATTGAAGAGGTGGACTTTAGGAGCAAGATGTATGATTTTTTTCCCTTTTCCTCTTTTTGTGAATGTGTACGTGTATGCTTCTGTGTGAGATCTTGTCTGTATACTCTTGCTTCCACCATTTGTCCTAGGGCTCTATCCGTCCATGATTTTTTTTTTTAAATTCTTTTTCTTAATAATTAAGTTTAATTGTAATAACTTTATTATACTTTACTTCCGTTCTTTCTTTCTTTCCTTCCTGCCTTCCCTCCTTTAGACAACGAATCACCCCAAATTGAGGAGGTGGTCTCTGAGAGCAAGATTTATGATTTTTCCCCCTTTACCTCTTTTTGTGAAGGTGTATGTGTATGCTTCTGTGTAAGATTTTCTCTGTATAGCTTTGCTTCCAACATTTGTCCTAAGGTTCTATCCGTCCCTTTTTTTTTTCTAAATATTTTTTATTTCAATAACTATATTATACTTTATTTTATTTTTACTGTATCATCTTTCTTTCTGTCTTTTATCCTTCTTACTCTCCTTCCTTCCTTCCTTCCTCCCTCCCTCCCTCCCTCCCTCCTTTCTTTCCTTCTTTGCTTCTTCCTTCCTTCCTTCCTTTCTTCCTTTCCTTCTTTCTTTACTCATACTTCTACTAATTCTCTCTACTTTTTCTCCCTTATATTCTGAGCTGTGTGGAAGAAAGGCTCTTGGTGCTCCAGCCAGGAGTCAGGGCTCTGCCTCTGAGGTAGGAGAGCCAACTTCAGGACACTGGTCAACAAGAGACCTCCCAGCTCCACATAATATTAAACGGTGGAAATCTTCCAGAGACCTCCATCTTAACACCAGCACCCAGCTTCACTCAACGACCAGCAAGCCACAGTGCTGGACAACCTATGCCAAACAACTAGCAAAACAGGAACACAACCCCACCCATTAGCAGAGAGGCTGCCTAAAATCATAATAAGGCCACAGACACCCCAAAACACACCACCAGACGTGAACCTGCCCACTAGAGGGACAAGATCCAGCCTCATCCAGCACAACACAGGCACTAGTCCCCTCCAACAGGAAGCCTACACAACCCACTGAAAAATCCTTAGCCACTGGAGACAGACATCAAAAACAACGGGAACTACGAATGTGCAGCCTGCAAAAAGGAGACCCCAAACACAGTAAGATAAGCAAAATTAGAAGACAGAAAAACACACAGCAGATGAAGGAGCAAGATAAAAACCCACCAGACCTAACAAATGAAGAGGAAATAGGCAATCTACCTGAAAAAGAATTCAGAATAATGATAGTAAGGATGATCCGAAGTCTTGGAAGTAGAATGGACAAAATGCAAGAAACAGTTAACAAGGACCTACAAGAACTAAAGATGAAACAAGCAACGATGAACAGCGCAATAAATGAAATTAAAACCACTCTGGATAGGATCAATAGCAGAATAACTGAGGCAGAAGAACGGAAAAGTGACCTGGAAGATAAAGTAGTGGAAATAACTACTGCAGAACAGAATAAAGAAAAAAGAATGAAAAGAACTGAGGACAGTCTCAGAGACCTCTGGGACAACATGAAACGCACCAACATTCGAATTATAGGGGTTCCAGAAGAAGAAGAAAGAAAGAAAGGGACTGAGAAAATATTTGAAGAGATTATAGTTGAAAACTTCCCTAATATGGGAAAGGAAATAGTTAATCAAGTCCAGGAAGCACAGAGAGTCCCATACAGGATAAATACAAGGAGAAACACGCCAAGACACATATTAATCAAACTGTCAAAAATTAAATACAAAGAAAGCATATTAAAAGCAGCAAGGGAAAAAAAAACAAATAACACACAAGGGAATCCCCATAAGGTTAACAGCTGATCTCCCAGCAGAAACCCTACAAGCCAGAAGAGAGTGGCAGGACATACTGAAAGTGATGAAGGAGAAAAGCCTGCAACCAAGACTACTCTACCCAGCAAGGATCTCATTCACATTTGATGGAGAAATTAAAAGCTTTACAGACAAGCAAAAGCTGAGAGAATTCAGCACCACCAAAACAGCTTTACAACAAATGCTAAAGGAACTACTCTAGACACGAAACACAAGAGAAAGAAACGACCTATAGTAGCGAACCCAAAACAATATAGAAAATGGGAATAGGAACATACATATCGATAATTACCTTATATGTAAATGGACTATATGCTCCCACCAAAAGACACAGATTGGCTGAATGGATACAAAAACAAGACCCTTATATATGCTGTCTACAAGAGACCCACTTCAGACCTAGAGACACATACAGACTGAAAGTAAGGGGATGGAAAAAGATATTCCATGCAGATGGAAACCAAAGAAAGCTGGAGTAGCAATTCTCATATCAGACAAAATAGACTTTAAAATAAGGACTATTAAAAGGGACAAAGAAGGACACTACATAATGATCAAGGGATCGATCCAAGAAGAAGATATAACAATTGTAAATATTTATGCACCCAACATAGGAGCACCTCAATACATAAGGCAAATACTAACAGCCATAAAAGGGGAGATCAACAGTAACACATTCATAGTAGGGTACTTTAACACCCCACTTTCACCCATGGACAGATCATCCAAAATGAAAATAAATAAGGAAAAAAAGCTTTAAATGATACATTAAACAAGATGGACTTAATTGATATTTATAGGACACTCCATCCAAAAACAACAGAATACACATTTTTCTCAAGTGCTCATGGAACATTCTCCAGGATAAATCATATCTTGGGTCACAAATCAAGCCTTGGTAAATTTAAGAAAACTGAAATTGTATCAAGTATCTTTTCTGACCACAACGCCATGAGACTAGATATCAATTACAAGAAAAGATCTGTAAAAAATACAAACACATGGAGGCTAAACAATACACTACTTAATAATGAAGTGATTACTGAAGAAATCAAAGAGGAAATAAAAAAAATACCTAGAAACAAATGACAATAGAGACACAACGACCCAAAACCTATGGGATGCAGCAAAAGCAGTTCTAAGGGGGAAGTTTATAACAATACTAGCCCACCTTAAGAAGCAGGAAACATCTCGAATAAACAACCTAACCCTGCACCTCAAGCAATTAGAGAAAGAAGAACAAAAAAACCCCAAAGCTAGCAGAAGGAAAGAAATCATAAAAATCAGATCAGAAATAAATGAAAAAGAAATGAAGGAGACGATAACAAAGATCAATAAAAGTAAAAGCTGGTTCTTTGAGCAGATAAACAAAATAGATAAACCGCTAGCCAGACTCATCAAGAAAAAATGGGAGAAGACTCAAATCAATAGAATTAGAAATGAAAAAGGAGAAGTAGCAACTGACACTGCAGAAATAAAAAAAAAATCATGAGAGATTACTACAAGCAACTCTATGCCAATAAAATGGACAATCTGGAAGAAATGGACAAATTCTTAGAAATGCACAACCTGCCAAGACTGAATCAGGAAGAAATAGAAAATATGAACAGATCAATCACAAGCACTGAAATTGAAACTGTGATTAAAAACCTTCCAACAAACAAAAGCCCAGGACCAGATGGCTTCACAGGTGAATTCTATCAAACGTTTAGAGAAGAGCTAACACCTATCCTTCTCGAACTCTTCCAAAATATAGCAGAGGGAGGAACACTCCCAAATTCCTTCTACGAGGCCACCATCACCTTGATACCAAAACCAGACAAGGATGTCACAAAGAAAGAAAACTACAGGCCAATATCACTGATGAACATAGATGCAAATATCCTCAACAAAATACTAGCAAACAGAATCCAACAGCACATTAAAAGGACCATACAACGTGATCAAGTGGGGTTTATTCCAGGAATGCAAGGATTCTTCAATATACCCAAATCTATCAATGTGATAAACCATATTAACAAATTGAAGGAGAAAAACCATATGATCATCTCAATAGATGCAGAGAAAGCTTTCGACAAAATTCAACACCCATTTATGATAAAAACCCTCCAGAAAGTAGGCATAGAGGGAACTTTCCTCAACATAATAAAGGCCATATATGACAAGCCCACAGCAAACATCATCCTCAATGGTGAAAAACTGAAAGCATTTCCACTAAGATCAGGAACAAGACAATGTTGCCCACTCTCACCACTCTTATTCAACATAGTTTTGGAAGTTTTAGCCACAGCAATCAGAGAAGAAAAGGAAATAAAAGGAATCCAAATCGGAAAAGAAGAAGTAAAGCTGTCACTGTTTGCAGATGACATGATCCTATACATAGAGAATCCTAAAGATGCTACCAGAAAACTACTAGAGCTAATCAATGAATTTGGTAAAGTAGCAGGATACAAAATTAATGCACAGAAATCTCTGGCATTCCTATATACTAATGATGAAAAATCTGAAAGTGAAATCAAGAAAACACTCCCATTTACCATTGCAACAAAAAGAATAAAATATCTAGGAATAAACCTACCTAAGGAGATGAAAGACCTGTATGCAGAAAATTATAAGACACTGATGACAGAAATTAAAGATGGTACAAATAGATGGAGAGATATACCATGTTCTTGGATGGGAAGAATCAACATTGTGAAAATGACTCTACTACCCAAAGCAATCTACAGATTCAATGCAATCCCTATCAAACTACCACTGGCATTTTTCACAGAACTAGAACAAAAAATTTCGCAACTTGTATGGAAACACAAAAGACCCCGTATAGCCAAAGCAATCTTGAGAACGAAAAAAGGAGCTGGAGGAATCAGGCTCCCTGACTTCAGACTATATTACAAAGCAACAGTAATCAAGACAGTATGGTACTGGCACAAAAACAGAAAGATAGATCAGTGGAACAGGATAGAAAGCCCAGAGATAAACCCAGGCACATATGGACACCTTATCTTTGATAAAGGAGGCAGGAATGTACAGTGGAGAAAGGACAGCCTCTTCAATAAATGGTGCTGGGAAAACTGGACAGGTACATGTAAAAGTATGAGATTAGATCACTCCCTAACACCATACACAAAAATAAGCTCAAAATGGATTAAAGACCTAAATGTAAGGCCAGAAACTATCAAACTCTTAGAGGAAAACATAGGAAGAACACTCTATGACATAAATCACAGCAAGATCCTTTCTGACCCACCTCCTAGAGAAATGGAAATAAAAACAAAAATAAACAAATGGGACCTAATGAAACTTCAAAGCTTTTGCACAGCAAAGGAAACCATAATCAAGACCAAAAGACAACCCTCAGAATGGGAGAAAACATTTGCAAATGAAGCAACTGACAAAGGATTAATCTCCAAAATTTACAAGCAGCTCATGCAGCTCAATAACAAAAAAACAAACAACCCCATCCAAAAATGGGCAGAAGACCTAAACAGACATTTCTCCAAAGAAGATATACAGACTGCCAACAAACACATGAAAGAATGCTCAACATCATTAATCATTAGAGAAATGCAAATCAAAACTACAATGAGATATCTTCTCACACCAGTCAGAATGGCCATCATCAAAAAATCTAGAAACAAATGCTGGAGAGGGTGTGGAGAAAAGGGGACACTCTTGCACTGTTGTTGGGAATGTGAATTGGTTCAGCCACTATTGAGAACAGTATGGAGGTTCCTTAAAAAACTTCAAATAGAATTACCATATGACCCAGCAATCCCACTACTGGGCATATACCCTGAGAAAACCAAAATTCAAAAAGAGTCATGTACCAAAATGTTCATTGCAGCTCTATTTACAATAGTCCGGAGGTGGCAAGAACCTAAGCGCCCATCATCGGACGAATGGATAAAGAAGATGTGGCACATATACACAATGGAATATTACTCAGCCTTAAAAAGAAATGAAATTGAGTTATTTGTAATGAGATGGATAGACCTAGAGTCTGTCATACAGAGTGAAGTAAGTCAGAAAGAAAAAGACAAATACCGTATGCTAACACATATATATGGAATTTAAGGAAAAATATGTCATGAAGAACCTAGGGATAAGACAGGAATAGAGGCGCAGACCTACTGGAGAACGGACTTGAGGATATGGGGAGGGGGAAGGGTGAGTTTTGACAGGGCGAGAGAGAGTCATGGACATATACACACTAACAAACGTAGTAAGGTAGATAGCTAGGGGGAAGCAGCCGCAAGGCACAGGGATATTAGCTCGGGGCTTTTGGACAGCCTGGAGGGGTTGGATGGGGAGAGTGGGAGGGAGGGAGATGCAAGAGGGAAGACACATGGGAGCATATGTATATGATAGCTGATTCACTTTGTTATAAAGCAGAAACTAACACACCATTGTAAAGCAATTATACCCCAATAAAGATGTTTAAAAAAAAAAATAACACACAAGAGAATCCCAATAAGGTTAACAGCTGATCCTTCAGCAGAAACTCTGCAAGCCAGAAGGGACTTGCAGGACATATTTAAAGTGATGAAGGAGAAAAACCTACAACCAATATGACTCTACCCAGCAAGGATCTGATTCAGATATGATGGAGAAATTAAAACCTTTACAGACAAGCAAACGCTGAGAGAGCTCAGCACCACCAAACCAGTATTAAAACAAATGCTAAAGGGTCTTCTCTAGGCAAGAAACACAAGAGAGGGAAAAGACCTATAATAACAAACCCAAAACAATTAAGAAAATGGGAATAAGAACATACATATCGATAATTACCTTAAATGTAAATGGATTAAATACTCCCACCAAAAGAGACAGACTGGCTGAATGGACACAAAAACAAGACCCTTATATATGCTGCCTACAAGAGACCCACTTCAGACCTAGAGACACATACAGAGTGATAGTGAGGGGATGGAAAATGATATCCCATGCAAATGGAAATTAAAAGAAAGCTGGAGTAGCAATTCTCATATCAGACAATATAGACTTTAAAATAAAGGCTCTTAGAAAAGACAGAGAAGAACACTACATAAAGATCAAGGGATTGATCCAAGAAGATGATATAACAATTGTAAATATTTACACATCCAACATAGGAGCACCTCAATACATAAGGCAAATACTAACAGCCATAAAAGGGGAAATCAACAGTAATACATTCATATTTGGGGACTTTAGCACCCCACTTTCACCAATGGACAGATCATCCCAAATGAAAATAAATAAGGAAGCACAAGCTTTAATTGATACATTAAACAAGATTGGCTTAATTCATATTTATAGGACATTGCATTCAAAACCAACAGAATACACATTTTTCTCAAGTGCTCATGGAACATTCTCCAAGAAAGATCATATCTTGGGTGACAAATCAAGCCTTAGTTAATTTAAGAAACCTGAAATTGTATCAAGTGTCTTTTCTGACCACAATGCTATGAGACTAGATATTAATTCCAGGAAAACATCTGTATAAACTACAAACACATGGAGGCTAAACAATACACTACTTAATAATGAAGTGATCACTGAAGAACTCAAAGAGGAAATCAAAAAATAGCTAGAAACAAATAACAATGGAGACATGATGACCCAAAACCTATGGGATGCACCAACAGCAAGAAAATCCTACCTTAAGTAATAGGAAACATCTCGAATAATCAACTTAACCTTGCACCTAAAGCAATTAGATAAAGAAGAACAAAAAATCCCCAAAGTTAACAAAGGAAAGAAATAATAAAGATCAGATCAGAAATTAATGAAAAAGAAATGAAGGAAACAATAGCAAAGATCAATAAAACTAAAAGTTGGTCCTTTGAGAAGATAAACAAAATTGATAAACCATTAGCCAGACTCATCAAGTAAAAAAGGGAGAAGACTCAAATCAATAGAATTAGAAATGAAAAAGGCGAAGTAAAAACTGACACTGCAGAAATACAAAAGATCATGAGAGATACTACAAGCCACTCTAAGCCTATAAAGTGGACAACCTGGAAGAAATGGACAAATTCTTAGAAATGCACAACCTGCCAAGACTGAATCAGGAAGAAATAGAAAATATGAACAGACCAATCACAAGCACTGAAATTGAAATTATGATTAAAAATCTTCCAACAAAAAAAAACACTGGGCCAGATGGCTTCACAGGCGAATTCTATCAAACATTTAGAGAAGAGCTAACCCCTATCCTTCTCAAATTCTTCCAAAATATGGCAGAGGGAAGAACACTCCCAAAATCATTCTATGAGACCACCATCACCCTGTCACCAAAACCAGACAAGGATGTTCCAAAGAAAGAAAACTACAGGCCAATATCACTGATGAACATAGATGCAAAAATTCTCAACAAAATACTAGCAAACAGAATCCAACAGCACATTAAAAGGATCATACACCATGATCAAGTAGGGTTTATTTCAGGAATGCAGGGATTCTTTAATATATGCAAATCAATCAACGTGATACACCATATTATCAAATTGAAGGAGAAAAACCATATGATCATCACAATAGATGAAGAGATAGCTTTCGACAAAATTCAACACCTATTTATGATAAAAACCCTTCATAAAGCAGACATAGAGGGAAGTTTTCTCAACATAATAAAGGCCATATATGACAAACTGACAGCCAACATCATCCTCAATGGTGAGAAACTGAAACCATTTCCACTAAGGTCAGGAACAAGACAAGGTTGCCCACTCTCACCAATCTAATTCAACATAGTTTTGGAAGTTTTAGCCACAGCAGTCAGAGAAGAAAAGGAAATAAAAAGAATACAAATCGGAAAAGTAGTAAAGCTCTCACCTGTTGCAGATGACATGATACTATACATAGAGAATCCTAAAGATGCTACCAGAAAACTGCTAGAGCTAATCAATGGATTTGGTAAAGTTTCAGGATACAAAATTAATGCACAGAAATCTCTGGCATTCCTATATACTAATGATGAAAATTCTGAAAGTGAAATCAAGAAAACATTCCCATTTGCCATTACAACAAAAAGAATAAAATATCTAGGGATAAACCTACCTAAGGAGACAAAAGACCTGTATGCAAAAAATTATAAGACACTGATGAAAGAAATTAAAGATGATACAAGTAGTTGGAGAGATATACCGTGTTTTTGGATTGCAAGAATCAACAATGTGAAAATGACTCTACTACCCAAATCAATCTACAGATTCAATGCAATCCCTATCAAAATGCCACTGGCATTTTTCACAGAACTAGAACCAAAAAATTCACAATTTGTATGGAAACATAAAAGACACCAAATAACAAAAAAATCTTGAGAACGAAAAATGGAGCTGGAGGAATCATACACCCTGACTTCAGACTATACTACAAGGCTATAGTAATCAAGACAGTATAGTACCGGCACAAAAACAGAAATATAGATCAATGGAATAGGATTTAAATCTCAGTGATAAACCCACACACATATGGTCACCTTATCTTTGATAAAGGAGGCAGGAATGTACAGTGGAGAAAGGACAGCCTCTTTAATAAATGGTGCTGGGAAAACTGGACAGGTACATGTAAAAGTATGAGATTAGAACACTCCCTTACACCATACACAAAAATAAGCTCAAAATGGATTAAAGACCTAAATGTAAGGCCAGAAACTATCAAACTCTTAGAGGAAAACATAGGCAGAACACTCTATGACATAAATCACAGCAAGATCCTTTTTGACCCACCTCCTAGAGAAATGGAAATAAAAACAAAAATAAACAAATGGGACCTAATGAAACTTCAAAGCTTTTGCACAGCAAAGGAAACCATAATCAAGACCAAAAGACAACCCTCAGAATGGGAGAAAATATTTGCAAATAAAGCAACTGACAAAAGATTAATCTCCACAATTTACAAGCAGCTCATGCAGCTCAATAACAAAAAAACCCAATCCAAAAATGGGCAGAAGTCCTAAATAGACATTTCTCCAAAGAAGATATACAGACTGCCAACAAACACATGAAAGAATGCTCAACATCATTAATCATTAGAGAAATGCAAATCAAAACTACAATGCGATATCGTCTCACACCAGTCAGAATGGCCATCGTCAAAAAATCTACAAACAGTAAATGTTGGAGAGGGTGTGGAGAAAAGGGAACACTCTTGCACTGTTTGTGGGAATGTGAATTGGTACAGGCACTATGGAGGTTCTTTAAAAAATTACAAATATAACTACCATATGACCCAGTAATCCCACTACTGGTCATATACCCTGAGAAAACCATAATTCAGAAAGAGTCATGTAACAAAATATTCATTGCATCTCTATTTACAATAGCCAGGAGATGGAAACAACCTAAGTGTCCATTATTGGATGAATGGATAAAGAAGATGTGGCACATATATACAATGGAATATTACTCATCCATAAAAAGAAATGAAATTGAGTTATTTGTAGTGAGGTGGATGGACCTAGAGTCTGTCATAAAGAGAAAGACTTGTCAGAAAGAGAAAGACAAATACCATATGCTAACACATATATATGGAATCTAAGAAAAAAACTAATGTCATGAAGAACCTAGGGGGAAGACAGGAATTAAGACACAGACCTACTAGAGAATGCACTTGAGGATATGGGGTGGGAGAAGGGTAAGCTGTGACAAAGTGAGAGAGTGGCATGGACATATATACACTACCAAACGTAAGATAGATAGCTAGTGTGAAGCAGCCGCATAGCACAGGGAGATCGACTCGGTACTTTGTGACCACCTAGAGAGGTGGGATAGGGAGGGTGGGAGTGAGGGAAACACAAGATGGATGAGATATGGGAACATATGTATATGTATAACTGATTCACTTTATTATAAATCAGAAACTAACACACCATTATAATGCAATTATACTCCAGTAAAGATGTTAAAAAAAATTATACCTTAATAAAGTCACTGAACCTAAAAAAAAAAAGTTCCAATGGCCAGAGTTGAAACAATATGAGCAATGTAGTAAATAATGATAATATTACATTGTAATTCAAGGAATAAAACAAATCACACTGCTAAAAATATATGATTGAATAAAAATAATAATAATATTAAGAGCATGAAGAGACAATGGGAGACACATCTGAAAAGGGACTGGTTTTCAAGGTATACAAAGAACTCTTAAAACTCAACAATAAGGAAACAAATAATACAGTTAAAATATGGGCATATGATCAGAACCGACCCTTCACCAAAGAAGATTTACAGCTGGCAAATAAGCAGAAGAACAAATGTTCAATATCATATATTTTCAAGGAATTGCAAATTAAATGAGATACAACCATACAACTGCTAGAATGTCTAAAATTCAGAATAAACCCAACTCTGATGAGGGTGTGGAGCAACAGAAAATCTCCTACATTGATGCCAGAAATAGAAAATAGTGCAGCCACTGTGTAAGACAATTTATCAGTTTCTCATAAAGCTAAACATACTCTTAGCATATGGTTCAATAATCACAATCTTTGGTATTTATCTAAATGAATTGAAAGCTTATGTCTACACACAGTCTTGCACACAATTGTTTATAGCACGTTTTTTCATCATTTCCAAAACTTAGAAGCAGCCAAGATGTTCTTCAAGAGAGGAATGGATGAATAAACAGTGGCACATCCATGTAATGGAATATTATTTAGTGATAAAAAAGAAATGAGCTATCAAGTCATGAGAAGATATTGAGTGAAAGAAACCAGTATGAAAAGTCTACACCCTGAATGGTTTGTATTACATAACATTCTGGAAAAGATAAAACTATGGAAGTAGTTAAAAGATCAGTGCTGGCAGGGACTTGGGGGAAGAGATGGAGAAATGAAAAGGCTCAGAGCAGGAGATCTGTAGAGCAGTGAAACTATTCTGTATGATACATATATGATGGATACATGTCATTAAGTAGTCAAAACTCATAAAATGTACAACACAAAAAGTAAACCCTAACATAAACTATGGACTTAATTTAATAATAATGTGTCAATATGAGTTCAGCAATTGTACCACATGTGCCAAAAAAATACAAGTTGTAAATAATAGGACAAATTGTGTGTGGAATAGAGGGAGTACATACTGACTCTGTATTTTTCAATTAATTTTTCTGTAATCCTAAAACTGCCCTAAAAATAGTCGATTAATTAAAAAAAAAATAAAAAGTGAGGAGAAGATTCAGAGGAAAGTGAAAAAACACACAGTTTTATGTGAGGATTAAGTGAGAGTTTTGCTCTTAGCTCAGTGCGTGGCACTCAAATATGTCAGGATTGGATCTGTGTTGTGGGAGTTGTGATGATGAATATGATAATGATGATAAGGAGAAAACGACATCCCTAGATTAGTGTGATATGCCAGTTTACAAAGAACTCCTCGAACTCAGAAGAATAAATAAATACTTCTAACAGGGTTGGGAACGGATATATGACTATGTAAAACGTTGCTCTAGCAAGATGTCATTTGAGCTGAGATTTGAAGGATAAGTAAATCTGACCAAGTAGAGCAGGAGCTTTCCAGAGAGCAAATGGCATTTGTAAAGCAATGGATATATCATATAAACTGACAAATTTGGGAAACTGACTAATAAAGTTGCCTAAAGCACTAAATTTATGGCAAAAAATAGGGATGAATTTACAAGCCAATAGTCGTTTAAGATCATCTACAAATTATTACTTGATTTAGGTACTAAAAACTTAAGGAACGAGTATTCCTTTTATGATAGTTAGCTACTTGCTTTACATATTAGATTAATGAGTTATTGGAGAAGATTTATAGACTATTTAGTATTTTGTGAGTTCATGAAAGTACATTATTTTGCATGCAGTTTTGGATTAAAGAATTTAATATTAGTAGTGGGTAGATAAAATTACTCTAGACATATTAAGCTATTTAAATATTTCAGGAAATTTTTATTGATCATTTGAACATAGAAAAAATAATAAAATATTATATTTTGCCCACATTCTCCATCAAAAACTTTACTCAGTGAGAATAAATGAACTAAACTTTAATGAGACTCTAATAACAGTGACACATGATTCAAAGATCACAAGGTGATTGATGGCTGCCTATAGGTCTGATAATGACACAACCTGAAATGAAAATACAACTTTTCTGGTGTGAAAAATATAGTTGTCCCTAAAAGCCTCTAAAGTATCAATGTGTGTTCATAGGAAGTAGTAGTAATTATGCTTCACATTTACCACAGTTAAATTTAGTCTTTGAGGCACTACTTATTAACCATCCCAAGTACTTTTTTATAGTATCCATAAGCAGAATTCATGGTCATCCAAGGGAGACCAAACTTATAAGTTACTATATCAACTTCTAAAAGTTAATAAGTAGCCTGGGGAGTTATGATTCACAGTCAGTCCACCAAGAAATGTCAGTGCCCTAGAATATAAGAAGGCAAGTGTCATCTAGCTAGATTTGTGAACTTTTCACTTTGCCATTCAGTAGACAGCAAACAGAAAATTAGTCTATAAATAATTGAACTTGAATTTTTTAAAAAAATCTATCACAGAATGTTAAAAGCAATTTTGTTCTTGAATTAGCTCTCCACAAGTAGTAAATATGCCAAATAGGTTTTAAATAATGCAACATATAGGGCAACAGTTGAGAAGCTTTAATAAGAATAAGAAAAGACATTAGAAAATATACAGGATGTATGATTTTGTTAGTTGTATTTTCTTCTGAGAAAATTGGAATAGAAATCTGATTTTAGAATGCCAATTAAAAGTAGACTATTTGCATAAAGATGTTTTAATATTCTAGGAAAATATTACAAATTTGTAAGTAAACATTTTTAATGACTTTATTCTGTTTAACAGATGCATATATGTTACATCTTCCTTAAGAATAAAAATAGGGTTGCAAGTAATTCAATGGTTCATAAAGACAAGAAAAGATGAAGGGTGAAATGATGTTTCAATAACAGCTCTACTTGGTGATTTTTTTATGTGTCTGATCAGATATCCAAATTAAAAAACACCAAGTTTTTAGGTAGTTTTAAAGAACCATATTCATAACATTAAACTTTTTTATACTGTTTATATTGTGATATCTATAATATAGAAGAAAATATATAACAACTCTGATATTTTTAAAAGTACATTTGGTTTGGGTATTTAGTATAAAATCAAAATTTATTGGCATCAATAATTATAAATATTTTATGAAACTAAAAGTTATATGAAATGAAGTGTTACATGGCAATAAATATATACCAATGGAACATTAGTTTGTGTATTTAGATTTATTATTAATTTTTAAATATTAAGTAATTTCAAACTTATAAAAAGTTGTAAGAATACTACAAAAATAACTTTCTTATTCCTGAACTAGTTAAAGTACTGACATGATGACACATTACCCAAGTATACTTGAGTGTATATTTCTTACAAAGAAGGACATCCTCATATAACCCTGTAAAGCCATCATAATCAAGAAATTAACATTGGGAAAGTGCTTTAGGAATCTGAAATTGTCTTACTCCTAATCAAACTTTTAATTTCTTTACTCATTTGTATCAATCTTGTACATAAAGATTGCCTACTTTAATTCTTGGTCATATTCCCATAGTATTATTTATTTTGATAATTGAACTATCCCAGATTTGTACCACAAAAACACCTTCGAGGTAACTTTGTGTGACTGACATGTTTGCATCATTTTCTGATCACACTCCTACTTTGTTCTGTGTGTGCATGCACAAACAGGTACAAACAAAATATTTCAGATCATTTTCTAATTTTTTGACCCAGCCCTAGAAACAGTCATTTCTCCAAGGAACCTTGGTTCCTTTTAGGCGAGAATGGCATTTACAAATAATTATCAGGGCACAAATTGTGCTCTTTGTTAATTAGATTGTCACTGCTCCTCTCTCTTCTCAGTGGACAGAGCCAGGGAATATATCAATGTATGAATGTACACACATGTACACACATAGATATTCCTTTACTTACTATGGGTTTGTGTTCTGATAAACCCATCATAAATTAAAAATATTGTGGGTCAAAAATGCATTTAATACACCTGACTTACCAAAATCATAACTTAGCTTAGCCTACCTTAAACATGTCCAAAACATTTACATTACCCTACAGTCAGGCAAAATCACCTAACACAAAGCCTATTTTGTAGTAAAGTTGTTGAATAGCTCATGTAATTTATTGAATACTGTAATGAAAGTCAGAAACAGAATGGCTGTATGGGTCCAGAATGGTTGTGTTTCTGTTATTTACCCTTGTGATTGCATGGCTGACTGAGAGCTGTGGCTTGTTGGTGATGTCCACTTATAAGAAGGTTTTTTTCAATAGTAAACACTACACTACTACACTATCCATTGTTGGTTGAATCTGCAGATGCGAAACCATGGATAAGAAGGTCTGGCTATAAGTTATACTTAGATTTTCGACTGCATGGAGATTCAGTATTCCTAACCCCCTAGTTGTTAGAGGGTCAACTGTGTGCTAGTATGTGTTTATATATATATACATACACACACACATATACAAATATTTATGAATATATATGTGCTGTATGTAATTTATGCATATAAACTTTTACATCCATTTATGTACTTATGTGTATACATATGCACATGTATGTGGGTATATCAATATACATATAGATTGATATAGATATATCAATATACTACTACAAATTCACACCATCTCCAGTTCCTATCCAGTACCACAATATTTGCTTTCATTTTGTCCCTTAACATATTTATGTTTTTCTTCTCTGTCAGTGGAGAAACTAGCTATAATTATCTTCAATCAATTTTCTTTTTGACAAATCTCATTGTATACACTCGATCTCCCATTGTTGCTGCTGCCCAAGTTCCTGGTGGAAATATCCACCTCAAACCTACTCAGGGTCTATCCTCCTGCACCCTGAATGATAATTGATACATAGCTGCATGATACCTAGTAAATGTGGGGATAATTGAGAAGATAAATTGTGGTGGATAATATGGCTTTGTAGTCACCATCCATCTCAATATTCTTCTAATGTGCCTTCCTCAATGGTGAAGTTGAAAACTGCTTCTCTAAGGCTTATTTGCAGTTATTGTTCTTTTGTCATTTAACTTCCACTAAATAGATGTACTCATGCAAATTTTGCAAATGGAAGTTAGAGAGATTTTATACATCACTCCTTCTGCTATTATTTCCACAGGCACATGTCATATTTGAATTATCTATTTTGTGTTTTTCTCTCTTAGCTTCCTGGTATTCATAGTTTCTCATGATGGTACTTCCACTGCTAACCATGACTGGCTTACATAGATAGTGCCTATTTAGTCATAGTATTGTAGTACTATGTAGAGGTTGTAATGGTAGCTTCCAGAGTGAAGAACAGGCTCTAGCTACCTTGGCTACTTGGTTCTTTACAATAATCTCAAAGTTGCATCTGAAATTCAAACTAGAATGTGTTTCTTTGCACTACTGTTCCTAAAGGAACAACCAATGGTTAATTGGAAGTTGTCTATGTAAAATCAGGTTCTAGCAAATTCTGAATGTGTTAATAATTTACATGAGTATGTGACTTATGTTTCCAGTGCACCTAGTCATGCGGCAGTGACACTGTTTCTTCACACACATTGAGGATCCCAAGAGAAATTTGTTATGATCTGTTGCCTAAAGAAGAACCAATTGGCTTTGATTTTTTGTGTTCTGAAAATATGCTGGTTCAAGCTGAGATGAGACTACTGGAGCAATAAAACCCCACTTAAGGATGTTCTTGAAAGATGATAAAGAATAGAACCTTTTTTTAGTAGGCTAAACTTCAAGTTTTAAATCTTTGTTATCCACTTTGGAAGCGGAATTTTTCAGTAGTATCAATCTATAATGATTCATGGACCTTTAATTATTCTTTTGAAAACAATCTGGAATTTTCCATAATCAAGAAGGAAGAGGTGGTTACACGGAGGTTTAGGTGATGTGAGTGAAACACTGAGATTAGTTTTAAAATAGAACTGTTTCTTTCAAATCTGAATGTTTACCAGTTCTTGTAATAACCATATGGACAAAAAAGACTTATTTTGTGGACTGTTTTAGCAATTTTATTGAGTATTTGCTATACACTAGGCATTATTCTACATCCAGGAATACAAATATCACATAAAACAGACAAAAATACCTATCTTCATATAACCTTCATATAGTTGTGGAGAGAGATAAGTAGGGGACACCATCAACATTAGAATGCATAATACATTAGATAATATTTAGTATTAAGGAGATAAACAGTTGTTGGAAGTGGCTATAATGTTATGCAGGGTGATTAATTTAGCAAAGACTAGAATGTGGTGAGAGAGCAAATAATACTCTTGTATGAGGAAAAATCATTCCAGCAAAAGGAAGCATGAGTACAAAGTCTCCGAGGAAGAGTAATTTCTGATGTATTTCAGAAACATTGAGAAAGCCAGTGTGACTTAAGCAGAAAGTAAGGCAAGGGGAATTAAGTAGGACATAAAATGAAAGAACAAAGTGTTAGCCAAATCACTTTTATTTTGAAGGTCTCTGAAAGATATTTGGTATTTTTCTCTGAGTCATGTGGGAAACTCAATAGAGTTTTTTGTTGTTTTTGTTGTTGCTTTTTAGTGGAGGAGCAACCTGATACAAGTTAATTTTAACAGACTCACACTGGCTATTATGTGGCGAGAAGGGTGGAATGAGAGGTATAAATTGGCAATAATCCAGATAAAGGATGGTGACATCATGGATCTTGTTGTGAAGGGCATGAGAAGAAGTGGCCTGTTTTGAGATACAATTTGAAGGTAGAACCAAGAGATCATACTGAGAAATCTCTCACCCTCTCTACCTGTCCTCAACGCAGTGGTTCCTTAATGGGATTACAGATATTGTTGCCACATGATTCAGACAGTGTTTATCTATGAATCAATAACATGGACTTACTTTCAAGTAAGTTAAATTAGCCACATTTACTGTCAGATATACAATCTGCTAACAGCTAGGACAATGTTATGATATAGCACTACTCTGCAGATGGATCAGTTTGTTACTTAGTTCTATCAAGAAAGGTATAATGTTATATCCATACTATGTCAGATATTTAATCTGGTTATGTATTTGCTTTTCTTGCTCACTATACTTCTCTACCACTTTCATCTGGGTACTTACTGAATGCCTCATTGATGGTTACAATATACCAAACAAAATTGCTTTTGAGCATAAAAGATTAATTTACATCAAACTGTGAAAGAGTGACAGATGACCATGGGTCTCATCAACCAAAAGAAGTTGCTCTTAAAATAATTTGTTTTGGTCTCTTATTGAAGAATTTGTTCTCATGTTTGTATCCTTTTGTGTTTGGTATGCTTCTTGACATCAAGTTTATTTCTTCTTGAATGTTATACCTCTAGAACTTGATTCTTGATAGATGACATAGTTCTGGGGAATGTCTACATTCCCAGATTAATCATTAATCCCAATAATTAATGTTTAATAAATGGATTACATTCAATGACTTGTAAGTCTTACACTGACCTAATTTTCCTTTGAAAAATAGTGCTTATCAAAATATATATGCATTCTCCATATGCTTATTATTTTAAAATTTGATTTGTAGCAATAAGGACTTTCTAGAGATCTATGCAGCAAGAGTAACTTATCTTCCTTTCTATAGATAATGATTCTTGTCTACTTAATAAATCTGAGATTTGTTAAAGAAATAACACCATTAAACAAAAATAATTTCTGAAATATAAAAAAATATTTCAAAACAAAATAACAAAAATAATAGATTAAAATTGAAAATACATAAAATAGTCACAAAGTATGATAATTGTAAAATATTTTACTTATTTAAATATTTTTATAAATATTTAAAATACTTTAGTCCGGAGACGATGTTGTGCCCACATTTTGAAAAGAGAAAATATGTAGCCCTTGAAATTACTGATCCCTTAATTTAAGTGTTTTCTTCAAAAGATAATAAAATATATCTTATAAAATCAATTATAAGCACCTGGAAGAGAAAAGGTTACTCTGAAAGATAGGATTACAACTGAGTGATTATTAATTTGCTTAGTGACTGAGACAATAACAGGCAAGTTTTGCAATTTTCATTGTTGGAGGGAGTATTACTTGTCTGCCAGCAAGTTTGTCTTCTTGCCAGCCAACAGGGGAAATATTCTGGTCTATTTTATGGAGGTAATTTAACCCTGGAAATAGTTAATAACAACAATGGCTTTGCGAAGTACAAGTCTTATCAAACTAATCTAAACTTGATCAATCAAGGGGAAGAATAGATGCAATCTTTCTTGACAGGAGCAATGATTTTGGTGCTACTGCATGTGAAATATTTCTCAGTAAAACATGTACTCTAACAGAGCCTGACTTTCAGTTCAGCACACAACTTTTTGCTTGAACCTGTCTTAAAAATTATTCACTATCTTTTTGGCAATAAGTGGATAATAATAAGAACAATAAATAAGTGTAGAGAGGGAGAAGAAGGATAATTCTTTATATGTAAACTGAATCCAATTTTAATGACTAACAATAATGTTATTATCAATTATATTTGGGGTACTGTTGGTTAATTTTTGTGAATAATTTACACTGGTATACACTGACCCACACATGTGTGTTAATGATTTTTATAAGGAGGCTAAATTCATTCCTGTCTGGGAGCCAAAATTTGTAAACCAAAGTTTACCTAGCTCCTAAAATAATTTTAATTATGGGCTTCCCTGGTGGCGCAGTGGTTGAGAGTCCGCCTGCCGATGCAGTGGACACGAGTTCGTGCCCCAGTCCGGGAAGATCCCACATGCCGCAGAGCGGCTGGGCCCGTGAGCCATGGCTGCTGGGCCTGTGCGTCCGGAGCCTGTGCTCCTCAACGGGAGAGGCCACAACAGTGAGAGGCCCGCCTACCGCAAAAAAAAAAAAAAAAAAAAAAAAAATAATAATAATTTTAATTATTACATTCTATTCTATCACATCCCAGTGTATCATTTTTTGTTTCCCTCTGCTAAAACAAAATAATGCTGCACTTTCTCAATATATTTATTGGTAGGGGTAGAAAAGTCCCATTCCAGCCCACTCTATTTACCTGTTGGCTAACTGAAATGTATACATGATTATAGATGTCTTTGAGTTGCATGAAATAAATATATATGTTGGCTATATAAGCTTTCACTTTTATTTTAAATTTATTTCTTTTTATTTTTTTTATTTTTGGCTGCATTGGGTCTTTGTTGCTGCATGCAGGCTTTCTCTAGTTGCAGTGAATGGGGGCTACTCTGCCGTGCATGGGCTTCTAATTGTGTTGGCTTCTCTTGTTATGGAGCACAAGCTCTAGGTGCATGGGCTGCAGTAGTTGTGGTGCACCTGCTCAGTAGTTGTGGCTCGTGAGCTGTAGAGTGCAGGCTCAGTAGTTGTGGAACACAGGCTTAGTTGTTCCGCAGCATGTGGAATCGTCCTGGACCAGGGCTTGAACCCGTGTCTCTTCCATTTATAGGCAAATTCTTAACCACTGCTCCACCAGGGAAGCCCAAGCTTGCACTTCTTAGACCTCTTTTCCTAAGCACATGGCTTGCTGCCCACTTCTATAGCAGAAATAAAATGTCAGTAGAAATGAGTCCACATCTGCAATTCTGATATCAAATAATTATATAGTCCATTTCAGAGCTGGAAGGGATAGTTAAGGTTATTTAATTTAATTATCCTTTCTATGCTTGAATTTCCTCTATAGTATTGAATTAAACTTCTTCAATTCAATTAGAATTTTTATTGAGTACTTCCTTTTTACCTGATACTATGCTAGATTCTAAATATACAAAGATATATTGTGAGCCTTCAGTGATCTCACAAGTTAATGAAAAGATAAGGAAATATATAAATGTGAATATAAAATTATATAAACCAAATAAAATTATTAAGTTTCCACAAGGTGTAATATGAGCATGGGGAAACAGCCTCCCTGAGGCTGAAGAATTCAAGGAAGACTTTCAAATAGGCAGTTAATCTTGTATTGGAAATAATAGAGAAGCCGAAGTCAGAGAAGAAAGAACAGAGGTGTAGAAATAACTGGTTTGATAGAGTGTATTATATATATGTAATGACAAGTAGCTCAATATACCTGAGCATAGCATTTGTCATAGCAAATCAAAATTATTTTTGCCCTGCCATCTCCCCCAATACACTGTAAGTTTTTGTAAAAGAAAATACAGATCTATCTTTCTAGTTTTAGTTCCCAGCAAAATGTCTGCCAAAATGAGGATTTTTTACAGAAATTTTGCCTAACATATTAATTGAGAACCATAATATTAACTATTATTAATTAATAATATAATATGTAATTATATAATATATAAATATATAAAATAAGTATATAAATATATTGTAAATCCAAATATATTCTATATATAAGTATAATATAATTAATTATAATTAAAATTAATTATTATTAAGAATTATAAATAACCAAAAGTATTCCAGCTAGTTATTTGTAGAGTTGAGATATAAATCTAAGTGACTGACTCACAGTGATGTGTTGGACTTGGCCAAACCTCACCAGAGCCATTTATTAAATGTTTCAAAAGTTTGAGAGCCAATTGTCAAATCATTGGTAATTGAAATAAGTCATGGTGAGAATATTTATACAACAAAAATTGATAAACATTATGTCAATGATTTTTTTAAGGTGGAGAGCTGATTTACTGACAAATCACTATATCTAGATTAACTATATATATATATATATATATATATATATATATATATATATATATCTTTATAACTAACAATCTACTGTACTTGCCCACTCACTACTCTCACACATGTTCCTAAACAATTGTTGGAAACTCCCTTTAATCATTGATCTAGCTAGTTTTAGACCTTCACGTATTTATTTTTAGGTAGACCTAAACACTTCTTCCCTTATCAGATAACCTTGCTCACAGTACCACATTTGATCCCACTGATAATACCCAAAATTTGCTACACGTAAGTCTTGTATATCCTTTTCACAAAAGTAAATGTTTCCACCTTTTTCTTTTCAATTCGCATTGCTGCTGTATTAGGTGATGTTCTTAGCAATGAGGATATGACTATTTCCTCTTTCCTCACTTTGTATCATCCTACCCTAAACTATTTTTAAGCTGTGTTGCTAGATTTATTTTCCTGAATCACTAATTTGTTCATGTTCCTCAATTAATTAAAATGTTCAATCAATAGCTTTCTACTCCACAAAATAAAGGACACATACTTCAATTTCTTAGTCAATCCCTTCACATTGTAGTTCTATTCTGGTTTCTTTTTAGGAATTAATATGATCAGATGTTCAAAATAGGATCACGTACATGAAAAAGAATCAGTCAGAATCACTTCATGAAAATACACTTAATGAGAATCAATCTGAAGACATAGTAAAAGTAGGGTAACATACAAGAGCAAGGATTGTGATAAAAGGAAAAAAAATTACCATAAAATATATCCAACAGATCAGATTGATTCTAAAAATCTGGCAAATTATATCCTTTTTTTTTTAATAGGAAGAGTAACATCTTTATGTCTATAAGGCTACCCAAAATAAAGACACAACAATTGGTTGACAAAGATAAAATTGGTATTGATATACTGAAGGGTGTTCTAGTAGAATGTTAAATGCTCTTTGTAAAAGCCATTATAATCTGTGGAACTGTGTATGTTACTAAGCCTGCAGTAGTTTTGGAATTGACATTGGTGAGTATTATGTGCCACAAATACAAAGGTCTACATATACGTAAGTAATTTAAAGTGTGCATCACCCTTAAATTCTAAATTTAGTGGTCTCTATTTATTTGATATTTCATGGCACTAGAAGCCAAGTTCCTGGAAAATCATGTTCCAAATGCCCTTATTCTTCTCTGCTTTAATCTCTTATCTTTTATCCTCTGATATAACTGATGCTCAGACTTAGTCTATAGAACTTATATATTTATATATTTCATATATATTAGTGTTGTAAATAACACTGTAAATAATGTTGTGATTGCTTTTTTATTAATTATAATTAATTATAAATAACTTAATTAATAATGCTGTGATCCTTTTTATTGTCTATGTGACTAGTAACACAGACTGCTCACTACCAGGAGTGGGATAAGCTTTGCAATCTGGACACTTGGGATCCATGACAGATTCTCTCCCAACAAACTCTTTCACATAAATATTTTCTCTTTACCATCTACTCTGTTCTTTCATAATCTTTCTCACTTCTTTTCTTCTTACTCATTTCACTTCATCCACCTTGCTGTTTCTCCAAATCACAAGTATAAATTCCCAACAGAAAGCCAACATAAGCCTCGTTCTTACCAGGAGAATTTTCTGCAAGGATGGAACTAGTATGCAATCTGCACTCTGTACATGTGGTTACTAAACATTGACACTCAATGAAATAATTAAATTTTAAAATTTAATTAAATCTAATCAGTTTAAATTTAAATAACCACTTGTGGCTAGTGGACTGTGCAGCTCTAAAAGTTTCACCTACTTGCAATAACCACAATAACCTTCCATGAATATTTGTCTGTCATCTTCTAAAAGTCTTTGTCTATATTTTATCTTCTCAGCGAGACTTTTTCTGACTCCCCTATATAATGCTGCAACTATTTCCCACCTCACAACCTACACTCTCCATCTGCTCTCTTTTTTGTTGTTGTTGTTGTTGTTGTTTTTACTTTAAAGCACCTATTACTTTGTGATATAGTATTTGAGTATACATTTATTACATTAATGTCTATTTAAGCCTTTGGGGAAAAACTTCACTGATATCATTTTGTTGTCTTTCCCCATTGATATTTTTTCCTGTTTTCTAAAATCAAATGTATTACTTTTAATTTTTCCATATAGACATTCATTCTAAAATTCTCAGGTTTATTAACTTATTATTACATCTAATATTCTCTTTAAAAATAAGCAACTGAACTGTTATGGGGCATTAGATATATGACATTATGCATTTAAAACCTATAAATAATGACATTAACCGTATGCAAATTAAAAATAAATAAACAGATTTCAAGAGTCCCAGCACAGAATGTTGAATGTGACAAATGAATCCATTTGTATTACATAATTACATTGAAGAGGGTGAGGGGAAGTATAACTTTGGAAAATTGTTTGAATGGTAACTGTAGGACTAAGGAGAAAAGAAAACCATTCTCCTTGAAAAATTTGTTTCTTACAGTGATACATCAATATAGGTTAAAAATTCTGAAATTATTTTGCATGTATACAGGGGTTGAACACATATGTAAATAACAGCAGTAAATGGGAGCCAGATTTCTCACTATCAGAGTAGAAATGTACATCTAAGCAAACACAGAAGGCCATAATAAACTCCATGTGGCTAGATTAAAGTCAAAGATATATATATATTTATTTATTTATATTCATAATAACCCTGCCTGAATATTTACATGATTTACTCTGTCATCTGACATCAGATAGATATCTGTTATCAGATATATATAGAAATACTAACAGATATGTGTTATACCTGTGTTAGGTAAATACATATACTTACTAGCGCTGTCATCTGAAATAAGGCCTAGGGTCATTGACAACCCAGTAGCAATATATTTTTAGTTATTATTTTTAATTTATGTAACATTATATAATTACACTTAAGTTTTTCAAAATCCATGTGTAGTTTTTATTTCAATTATGATTTTGGAAATTATCATTAAATTTCTATTTGTACATGTTTAAAGCAACTTAATCATATTTCTGTTATTCTGATTAATAACACAGTCATTAAATTGATTCATTTTGTCTCTAGTGTAAACTATATTTAGAATTTAAATGAACTTCAGCAGACAGTTGGGTATATGGACATGATTCCAGATTATTAGGCACAAATTTTGGAGAGATTTCTCTCAGTATATTCATAATAAAAGTTATTCTATATAATTGAGTCTTGTTAAAGATTCTCATCATTCTATCTGTAGTGGAAGAAAAATCTAAATTAATAAGAATTTGTCTTCTACAATTAAACTTTGTAATTAATTTTAAACAAACAAGATACCATTTTACTCCGTATATATATATGTGCTTAAACTAAACATAATAACTAAGGATAACATAATAAAGAATGCTATATAGAACTATCCCTATTATATTGCATTGAATACTCCACAAGATGTGTCTAGGTGGAACCTGTGAGTATGACTTTATTTGGAAAAAGTGTCATTACAGATATAGTTTAGTTAAGATTTTGAAATGTGATTATCCTAGATAAGGTGGACCCTGAATCTAATAACAAATGTCCTTAAGAGAAGGGGAGAATACATAGATGACAAAGCTATGTGAAAATGGAAGAAGATTAGAAGTATGTTGTCACCAAGCAAGGTACAGCTGGAGTTACCGGACGCTGAAAGAGGCAAGGAAGTATCCTTCTCCAAAGCCTTCAGAGGGAGTTCAACCATATCAACCCTTTGATTTGAAACCACTAGTTCCAGAACTGTGAGAGAGCACATTTCTATGTTTTAAACCACCAAGTTTGTGACAGTTTGTTATGGTAGCCATAGGAAAATAATACATTCACATTCACCTTAAATAAAAAGTTACTGAAAACTTTAAGAAGTATAGGTCGAGAATTGCCTTTGATTTTTACCATGGCTTCTTTTACTTTCCCTTGATCTTCCCTTTTCCCTTGATCTGCCCATTGAACTGTGTTTGTGGGCTGAACAAATCAGTACTGAACTGGTCACTGACTTTTATTAAAGATATTTCTTTAAAAAAAAAGAAAGAAAATTTCTCCTTTTGTCTACTGTGAAGTACACATTTCAGACTTTATTAATTAAATATGCTGGTAATTTACTTTCTTCCAATGAAATCAGCACTATATATATTTCCAGTTCTTTTTTACATGAGATGTTAATTTTCCTCTGTAAGACCTTGTGGCTTTTTCCTTTTGTGTAATCTCAGGTTTCTCCACATTCTGTTTCACATTAAAGATGCAGAAGTTCAATTTTCTTGGTACTAACTCTATCCAAAAAAAATCATTTTCAAACTCGAATCCACTATAAAAATAGAATATTTATCATTGTGCTCAATATGGACTCTAAGACAATTCTTACATAGTTTAATTAATCATGGTTCTTTGCTCACTGTCCTTTACTATATGATTTAGTCTATATCATTGTAATAAAAGGAGTGAACTAAATTATTGCTTGTAAACATTTAGTACTATTTAACATTCAATAAAATTGAGAAAAATGTGTCTAAAAGGAAGTCAAACTGTGTGAAGAAAAAATTAAGATCTGATCTGAGATATTATCATTAGTTGGATCATTATGATAAACATGATGAGCATGATGAATATGGTAAAATAAATGATAGGTGCAAACTGATCAGCTAAGGACTAGATAGAGAAGGAAGTTTTGAGTGAGGAGAAAAGAAAGTTTTAAAATAATACCCTAGGAAATGGGCAGAGATTGGACTCTGCAGACATATTTTTATTCTATTTATCAAGATTAAATGTGTGCTGAAGTTCATGGTCATCAGGTTGAATTTTTTATGTATTATTCTTCAGTCAAATTCTACTGTAAAGAACTAAAGGAGAGTTATGTTTAAACAATGTAATGGTTTTGCCAAGCAAAGAAAATGGAGAGTAAATCAAGAGTTTGGTAGGGAAGAAGGAGGGGAGGGAGTGGATATGAATCCATGAGGAAAAGTGGAAACTATTGGGGTAGAGGGATTGACCATACTAGTGTGGTATGGTCAATTGTTGAATCTAAGTATTTTAGGAATCAACTGGAAAGACATAACATGGTGGCCAGAGTTAGGGATAAGTCTGGCACATATTTCAATCCATTTATGTAAAATTCATGAAAGTTTAAAAGTTGCTTACTTATATATTTGCTAGTCTTATAGTCTATATATTATGTAATTTCCTAATAAAACTAAACATTATCTTTTCAAATATTTTATCAATAGTAGCCTCAGTCAATACAGTTACTGAGGCATAATACTTAAATCAATTTTGGTATATATATATATATATATATATATATATACACACATATATAAATTATTTATATATAAATACACATTTACATAAAAAAGTTTTAGTTTTGACATTTTTCAGCACAAGTAAATTATATGTATGTTTATGAAAAATTGTACAAAAACAGTCATATAAATTTTACTCGAGTCATAAAAGGAAACAAAATTGAGTTATTTGTAGTGAGGTGGATGGACCTAGAATCTGTCATACAGAGTGAAGTAAGTCAGAAAGAGAAAAACAAATACTGTATGCTAACACATATATATGGAATCTAAAAAAAAAAAAAAAACATCATGAAGAACCTAAGGGCAAGGCGGGAATAAAGACACAGACCTACTAGAGAATGGACTTGGGGATATGGGGAGGGGAAGGGTAAGCTGGGACAAAGTGAGAGAGTGGCATGGACATATATACACTACCAAATGTAAAATAGATATGGGGACATATGTATATGTATAACTGATTCACTTTGTTATAAAGCAGAAACTAACACATCATTGTAAAGCAATTATATTCCAATAAAGTTGTTTTTTTAAAAAAATTAATAACATTAATTTTAAGTTTGTGTGGTATATATTTATTCTCAATTAAACAGCATGATACCTAGCTGAGAATTTTGGTAAATACTGAGTTTTATCTATGCAAAATCTACTTTTAAATTCTCGTTTTATTTAAAAGTAATTTGGAGAGGACTTAATTTCATATATATAAGTTGTAGTTAAAGCATTTGCTAATGAACAGATCTATAATAAGATAGTGATGAGGAAGCAGGGAAGAGAAATGGGGACAAGAAAAGGAAAAATGATAAGTGGCAAATTGTGAACATAGATCATATTGAGAAGCTTCTAGAGTTAGAGAACAGACACTCTTAATAACTATAAGCTAATAATTAAATCTAATTTTTTTTAAATCTTTCCTAGTATGTATGCATTTCTATGGTATTATTTTGTTCTTGTAATATATTACTTTGCTGTTACTTTTAGATAGGTTCTTCTTTCATGATTTTCCTTCAATAAATTTTGTAAACTCTTCATGAGCAGAGACTTTTCCTTTCACTTTATGAATTCTATAAGTACTTCTATTTTGTTATGCTAATGAAACTGTCACTCAATAAAGTTGTGAACTGAAAATCATTGTATATTTTTCCTAATCTTAATTTTCCAAGTTTTAAAAAAAATTCCAATTTCCATAATTTATAAACATCATCTATACTTTGGTATAATTTGAAATAGGGTTATTTTGAGATATGAAGTTTTAGACATGTATTTGATCCTTTCTAGATTCAATGAATTAATGACATTGATTCATCTAAATAGAACTTTTAATGTCACTGTACTTTTCCTGTTAAATAGAATGCATACCTTTTTCATATATTAACTTATTGGCATAGGTGCCATACTCTTTGTGCCATTTTAGTAGATCGCATTAACCTAGTCTATCACAACCTCACATTTAACCTCATTTTTCCTCATTTTCTCATTTAAAAAAATGGACTTTTACTGAATAATCTCTAAATTTGTATTACTTATGATTTAACCATATGGATTTTTAAAGCGATGTTGTTGAAAAGAAAGTTCAAGAAACAGAAAATATATTAATAGTTTCAATGACAACAAAATTCTTCCATATATAGTACTTTTATATCATAAGTATTTGCCTATTGTGTTGATAATATGGAAATTTTATTGAACTATAAATACTAAAATGAAGTCCTTTCATAGAATTTAAGGTGAATATACAATAGTAATGTGAAAATATATATATTTCCTATCAGTTTTCCAAACTACATACTATTTTTCCAAAATATAATTTGAGTTTATAGCGATATAATTTAAATAACTAAACACAAAATACATGAATATGTATGTGGATTGTTAGAAAATGATATCTTATATTCCTGCACATCTTGAGAGTGAGGCAGTATTGCCCATTGTACTGGGCTATCTTTTTTAAGTTGCTTATATGATAAAAAGACTTGGAATGGGTATGCATATATTTACATAATGGGTATATATATATATTTATACAATGGGTATCTATATATATATATATTTTTTTTTTTTTTGCCTTGAGACAAAAGGAAGGATTACTATAGCCTTGGAATATAGAGATAATATCTCCCTGTGAAGAAATGACAGACATGTTTACTGTCCAGTATAATAAATGTAATTTTTGCATCCAAAAGCAAAGAACAAGCATGCTAAATGATAGGTGCTCCCTAAGTTCAGAGTTCTTCTCCTTTAATGCAACCCTCCACAGGTATAGGCATCTATCTGGGCCTATATTTCATTGCACCCATGGGATTTGTTTGGAAATCACATGTTGATTCTCATGTTCTTTACTGTGTTCTACTATAGTCCTTTGTCTTTGACCCAGAAGTTGTTGGGCTTTTACAAGCATCTATGAAATTGTGGCAGTCTCATTTGTTAACTGACAAGTAGAGTAAAGTCTCAGACCCTTGACATTTCTTGACAGCTTTGGTGTGAAGTATAGGATACTCTCAGAGACATGACTCTTTTGAAGAAGAATAATGAAGATCTGTTGAGTAATTTATAAGACTTGGGGTCCCAGGAAATCAGTAGTGAGCATGTAGAACAATTTTACGGACAATTAGCAATAAGTGGTCCAGCATTTTGCTGACTTTTATTGAGGCAATGACTACTAATTGAGTGCTGGGAAATGGTTCAAAAGTCAATCTTCTGAATGGTGTACTTGTTCTGAATGGTGTACTTGCTGCTAACTCTCCTCTCAGTAGGGGCACTTCCTTTCCATCTGGCTTTCAGCTTAGGTGAATAACTAGTACTAAGATTGTAATAACTAGTACTAAGATTCATCCTGGATGGACACAATTTTCTGGCTTACTCTCCTCCCTCCATCAGCTGACAAAACTTACAGAGATACGCTACCTACACAAAGAAATGAAAAGAGTAAAATCATGACCACTATGGGTTGAAAATCAGAATACTTTTAAAATTTAGAGTCATTGAGAGATGAAGAAATGGGATACATAATACTCGCAAAGGAAGGACAGTAATGACTGGGATGTTGCACAGCTCAGACCCTTCTATAATCTATCTTAACAGTTTTGGATTTATTTGGATAAAATTTATTTGGATAAAAAATGCCTTAGAGTTATTTGCATTGAGTACAGGCTACTATAAGGCATATTTGGCACTCCTGAGGCAATTTCTCTGAGAGAGGCAAACCCCCATGTGAAACCACAGATAAGGTATTAAATAGTATTTTGGATTTTATTGCCCCCGATTGGGTTGAAAATACCAATGAAGTGAACTTTCTGAGGAATAAAAAACAGCCCCAAATAAATCTAGATGGATTCTTGAAATCAACCCATCTGACATGAAAGACACCCCTAACTCTTATGTTAAAAATGGCCAGAAATGTGAGAGATACTATTATGACAATGGGGCAGAAAACAATCTGGATAAAGATAAAACTTTTTTTTTTTTAAAGACACTACTGTGTGAGTCAAGACCTAGTAAGCCAAAATGCAAACTGTGTAGTTACAACAGAAAAGCAAAGCGATGTGTCTATGATTAATCAGTCAAGGGATCCTCAAAGATGAAATTAATGGTTTCGTTAATATTGACCTTACAGTCAATAAAGAACTTTGCATGGAACAAACATATTGAAAGCTTGGTTGAACATCAGGCAACCATGTGTTGCTTGAAACTAAAAATTCATCTTCCTTGCTCACTGCCTTGGAGTCATCCTTTCCCTTCATGTATCCTTATTCTTCCCTCCCTTTTTATTTTGTCTTTAGGTGCTTTAAACTGAGAGATGATTATAGGTGGGGTTGAGTGATTGATAACCATACAATCTCCTGAGGACAGGAGAGAATCTAACTTTTATGGTTTTCTCAGATATAGAGATAAAAGTTACATCCTACCTTGTCCTATGAAGAGAAGAGTTGTGTGAATTCAATAATGAGGTTTGAGGAACTTTTACAGCAGGGAAAGGAAGATGAGTTGTGTGTGTGTGCATGTTTATGTGGTGGACTCTGAAGCAACACAATCTATGTTGTTGTTGCTTCTACCTCTGAATACATAGTAAGAATTGATGTGTCATATGATTATCTTGTGTTATAGGATTCTTCTTCCCCATCCCATAAGTGTCAGAGGAAATTCTGATTGAGAAAGTTTGCATATACAGAAATGCTTCTACATTTGACACTCCACTATGCTAATGATGCTTTTTGAGTTTCTGTTATTGATATTTTGATAGTAACTGGAGACAACATCAAACAGCAATCATTCTTTGGGGTTTTGGATGTGTTGCCTACCTGACAGGTTCAGTTATGGATGGCTACCAGGTATGCAATTTTTAAAAAACATCTCATGTCTTGCTACTGGAATCTTGTTGAAATTAAATATCTGATCCAAGGAATGCATTTGACTTTCTGGTCTAAAATACCCATTTTTTGGTGTCATCTTGGACTCAAGGACTAACATGATGAATAGTATTCAACAAAGTTCTCACTAGTGTAAAAGATATAGTAAAGAATGCAACCAGACAGGCCCCAGTAGAAAAGTGGTTACACATAAAACAGTAATAACTATCTCTTTCATGAAAATTTTATCTGCCACTCCACCATGTGAAGCAGAACTGCTGGCTCACTGCGGATCTCCATTTACAGAGTTTCACCTAAGTTCCTAGGAGGGGTTCACTGATAATTAGGCAAATCTAAATTCAGTGGGGTTCACTTGCTACTACAGTTGTTCAACTTGGGTAGTTTTGCTTTTTGTCTATTATAAATAATGCTTCTATGAACATTCAGTATGAATTTTTGTGTGAGCATATGTTTTCTTTTCTCTTTAGTACATACCTAGGATTAGGATATGGCAACTATGTTTAAACTTTTGGAGAAACACTCAAACTGTTTTAAAAGTAGCCATGCAATTTTATATTACTAACAGCAGGGTATATGAGGGTTCTAATTTTTCTACTTTCTCTTTAATATTTATCTTTCTTTTCTTTCATTTAAATTAAAAATGTATAGCCATTCCAGTGTGTAATGACATAGCTCACTGTGGTTTTGATTTTCATTTCCCTGAAGACTAATCATGTTGAGAATGTTTTCATGGGCTTATGGGCCATTTGTATGTCTTTGGAGAATTGTCATTGCCATTTAAATTTATTTTCTTTTTATTATTGATAGCAAGGGTTATTTATGTATAAGAAATACAAGTCTATTTTCAAATATCTGATTTGCAAATATCTGGGTTGTCTTTTCACTTTCCTGATGGTATCTTTTTGAAGCACAAAACTTTTAAATTTTGATAAGGTTTATCTTATTTTTTCTTGCTGGTACTTTTGGCTTATATTTACAAAGACTCTGTCTAAGCCAAAGTCATATATGTTTACTTCCAAATTTTTGTTTAAGAGTTTTATAATTCTACCTCTAACATTCACACCTTTGATCATTTTGAGGTAATTTTCTGTGTATGGTTTGAGGAAGGGCAACAATTTCATTATTTTGCATATGAATAGCGAATTGTCCTAGCACTATCCTTTCCCCATTAAACCTTTTTGGTATACTTTTTAAAATATATATTTATTTATTTATTTTATTTATTTTTGGATGTGTTTGGTCTTTGTTGCTGCCCATGAGGGCTACTCATCATTGTGGTGCACAGGCTTCTCATTTCAGTGGCTTCTCTTGTTGCAGAGCATGGGCTCTAGGTGCGTGGGCTTCAGTAGTTGCAGCACGGGAGCTCAGTAGTTGTGGTGCATGAACTTAGTTGCTCTGTGGCATGTGGGATCTTCCTGGACTAGGGCTGAAACCCGTGTCCCCTGCATTGGCAGGAGGATTCTTAACCACTGCAACACCAGGGAATCCCTGGTATACTTTTCAAAGCCGCCAGCATCTTGATTATTGTAGCTTTGTAACAAATTTTGAATAGAAAAGGTAAGTTCTCCAATATTTTTCTTTTTTGATTATTGTAGCTTTGTAACAAATTTTGAATAGAAAAGGTAAGTTCTCCAATATTTTTCTTTTTCAAAATTATTTTGAAACAATTTTCTATATTAATTTTAGGATAGTTTTCTATATTCATATTCATTTCAGGATAATTTTGTCAATTACTGCAAAAAAAAGCACTGCATTTTGATAGGGAGTATGTAGATCAATTTGGAGGGTATTTCCATCTCAGTAACATTTATTTCTAAGAACTTTATAATTCTACTTTTAACATTTACATCTTTGATCATTTTGAGTTAATTTTTGTGTATGGTTTGAAAAAGGGGAACAGTTTCATTCTATATTAATTATTTTCAGGGTTAACTAATGGACTTATTAACATCAAATTAGGTATTGTATAATTTCTTTCAATAATGTTTTGTAGTCTTAAGTGTACATATCTTATCCTTTTTGGTTAAATTTGTTCCTAAACATTTTATATTTTTTGATGGTTTTGTAAATGGAATTATTTCCTTAATTTAGTTTTCAGTTTGTTTATTGCTAGTATATACAAATAAAATTTATTTTTGTAGTTAGATAATGTATCCTGTAATCTTGCTGAAGTTATTTATTAGATCTAAATATTTTTTAGTGAATTCCTTAGGATTTTCCATATACAAGATTATGTCATGTACAAATAGAGATTGTTTTACTTCTTCATTTCCATTTGGGTGCTGTTTATTTATACTTGTTGATTAATTTCCCCTAGCTAGAACATGTATTATAGTGTTAAATAGTAATGGTGAGAGAGGCATCCTTGTCTTGTTCCTAATGATAGGGGGTAACATTCTTTCTTTCATCATTAAGTATGATGTTAGCTGTGGGTTTTTAACAGACACCCTTTATCAGGATGAAGAAGTTTGCTTTTACTCCTGGTTTGATGAGTGTTTATCATGAAGGGTGTCAGACTATGACAAAATTGTTTGCTTTGACTACTGAGATCATGTGGTGTTTGTCCTTTACTCTATTTTTTTTTTTTTTTTTTTTTTTGCGTACATGGGCCTCTCACTGTTGTGGCCTCTCCCGTTGTGGAGCACAGGCTCCGGACGCACAGGCTCAGCGGCCATGGCTCACGGGCCCAGCCGCTCCGCGGCATGTGAGATCTTCCCGGACCAAGGTCCGAACCCGTGTCCCCTGCATCGACAGGTGGACTCTCAACCACTGCGCCACCAGGGAAGCCCTGTCCTTTACTCTATTGATACAGTATATTAAATTAAGTTATTTTTGGAGAGTTGAACGTGCCTTATTTTATTGGGATAATTCTCGTTTGGTTATGGTGTATAATTATTTTCATTGCAGACACTGCAGATTCAGTCTGCTAGGTTTTTTTGTTTTAAAGGATTTTACATCTATATTTATAACATATATTGGTTTGTAGTTTTCTTTTGATGGCTTTGTCTGGTGTTGGTATCAGGATCATACTGGTCTCATAAACTAAGTTTGGAAATGTTTCTTCCTATTCTATTTTATGGAAGAGTCTGAAGAATTGGTGTTCATTCTTCTTTAAAAGTTTGGTAGAATTATCCAGTGAAGTCTTATGGGCCTAGAGTTTTCTTTATGGGAAGGTTTAAAATAACTAGTTCAATTTATTTACTTGTTATATGTCTATTCGAATTTTACATTTCTTCTTGAGTCAGTTTCAAGGTTTCATCTCTCTAGAACTGTGTGTACATTTCATTTATATTATCTCATTTTTTGACATATACTTATTGATAACATTCATTTATAATTTTTTTAAAAAATTCTATAAGGTCAGTAATGATGCTCTCTCTTTCATTTCTGATTTTAGTAATTTAGTCTCTTCTCTTTCTATCTTGTTCAATTTAGTTTAAAAGTTCATAGATTTGCAGATCTTTTTCAAACCGAAATTTTTTATTGATTTTTTTCTATGGTTTATATTCTCTATTTCATTAATCCTCACTCTAATTTTTATTTTTTCTCTTTATGTAAGATTTAGTTTGTTCTTCTTTTTACTGTGTTAAATTGAAAAGTCAGGTTATTGATTTTCTTTCTTTTAAATATAAGCCTTACAGGTATACATTTTCATTCAACCCTGGCTCTGTCGCATTCCCTAAGTTTGGGTGTGTTTTGTCTTCAATTTTGTTAAACTCATAGTGCTTTCAATTTTTTTGATTTATACTTTTGCCTATTGATTAGTTAGGTCTATGTTAATTTCATAGAATTTGTGAATTTCCTCAATTTTTTGTTATTAATTTCTAATTTCATTATATTTTAGTTTGAAAATATAATTTGCATGTGGTATTATTTCAATCCTCTTAAATTTATTCAGGGTCATTGTATGACCTAGCATATTGTTTCTTCTGCAGAATGATCTATGTGCTCTTGAGAAGAAAAACGTACAGTTTAGGGAGTCTTTCAGAGATGACCATTAGGTCTAAATGTTTTAAAATATTGTTCCATTTCCTTGTTGATATTCTTCTAGTTATTACATACATTATTGAAAGCGAAATATTGTAGTTTCTAAATAATTATTATTGAATTGTCTATTTCTTTCTTTAATTCTGTCAGTTTTGGGTTCATGCATTTAGGTCCCCAGTTATTTGCATATGTGTTTAAATTGTTATATATTTCTGATGAATTAACTTATGTATTACTGTAAGATGATCTTTGTAATCTTCTGTACATATTTTCATTTGTCTTTAAACTTATTTTTCTGATAATAATCCAATCAGCTTTCTTATGCTTGTTGTTTGCATGCAGAACATTTTACCCACTTTTACTTTGCATCTATTTGTATCTCTAAACCAAAGGTATTACTCTTTTAGACAGAATATATTTGGGTCTTTTTTCCCCTAATGTCACAATCTCTGGCTTTTGATTAGATTGTTTAATCCATTCACTTTTATTTTTGATGTACTTGAATTTATGTAAGCCATTTTACTTTTTTTGTCTAAGCATTTCATGTCTTTTTTGTGGCTCTTTGCTCATTCTTTTGCATTAAATTAGTACTACTTAGTGTAACACCTCAATTTTTCACTGCATATATGAATTGATTTTCTTACCAGTTGCTCTACAGCTTACCATATTCATCTTAAATTATAATCTACTTTAGAGTAAGACAATGTTAACTCTAGTGAATATAAAAATGTTGTTATTTTATAGCTTTATTCCAATTCCTATATCTGCACATTGCCATCTGTAAATGTTAAAAAAAACACTATATTATTATAATAATTATTTTATATAATTTTTTGTCATGAAAATATTGGAGAAGGAAGCAGAGAAGGCATATTCTTATATCATTTGTTAAATTAATCTTCTCATGTATCATTTCTTGTCCTCTTCATTTGTTCCTCTGGATTGGAGTTAGCATCTGTTACTTCCTTTATCCAACACAGCTTTGCTTCCACTGTTTCCTTGGTCTCTTATTGTTAAATGTACTGTACAATTCTATATAATATAGGCCCAACAGTGAGATTATATACCTATTGTTTTATACAATTACCATTTAAATCAGTCAACATAAAAACAATAATAAATATAAATTTTCAGTCTTTTGTAATTACATAATTATTTTTACCTGTGTTCTTTGTTTTTAATGTGCATTTTAATTACTGTTTGGGGACACTTGCTTTCAACCTAAAGAAGAACTTCTTTTATTATATCTTATAAAATGTCTACTTGCAACATATTCTCTAACATTTGCTTATTTGGGAATATTCTTTTTCACCTTCACATTTGAAAGTATTTGTGGTCAAAGGAAGATTCCTGGTTTACAATTTTTTTTTTTTTCTTTCAGGACTTTGAAAATGTCTTCCCACTTCCTCTGTTCTCTATTGTTCTGATGAGAAATTAGTTGTTAATCTTATTGGGGTTCCCTTGTACATTATGAGATATTTTTCTCTTGCCATTTTCAAGGCTTTCTCTTTGTCTCTGGCTTCCAGCATTTTTACTATGATATGCCTAGTTGTGGTTCTATTTGCCCTTTTCCTCTTTGGAGTCTGTGTAGCTTCTTGACGTATAGATAAATGCTTTTGATAAAATGTGGTAACTTTATGGCTAGTGATTCTTCAACTATCTGTTCTTTTTCTGGACTCTCTCCTCTGTTGTTATCCTCTTTACACATGAATTGGTATGCTTAACGGTGTACTCTATGTTTCTGAGGTCCTATTCATGTTTCTTTATTCTTTTCTTTCTCTTCTTCAGAGCACATAATTTCTACAGAATAATTTTCAAGTTTTCTGATAACATTTTCTGCAAATTAAAATTATTTTTAAATGTCTCTGGTATAATTTTGATTTAAAGTATTGAACTGTTGTACTCCAGAATTTTATTTTGATTTATTTTATATTTTCTATCTGTTTATTGATATTATACACTTGATAAACAATAATATTATATCTTTACTTATTTAGGCATGATTTCCTTTAGTTCTTTGAACATAATTATAACAGCTTTTTTAAAGACTTTATCTGCTAATTCTGACATCTGGTCTCTCCCACATCTAGTTTTTGGTTACTGTTTCTGCTGTTTCATATATGGGTCACATTTTTCTGTTTTTTGTTTGTTTGTATTTGTTTGTTTATCTCATAAATTTTTGTTGAAAACTACACATTTTGGATTATTTATTGTAGCAAGTTTGGATATTGATTTTCCCTTCTCCCCCTGTCTAGGGTTTGTATTATTTTTTATCTTCTTACATGTTTGTAAGCAGACTTGATCTCTTGGATAAACTCACCTGGAATTTAGCTTTTTCCACATTCTGCTGGGATGAATGGGAAATACTGGTGGTTTGACCCTCCTGGAGTGAAACTGAAGTTCCTGGATGGCAACTAGGAAAAGGTGCTCCTTGTCTTCTTGGCCTATACATTCAGAATGGTGTTTTCATCATGCTAAACTGGAGTGGATAGTGATTGGTTTATTCCTCAAATAACATATATAATAAATAATCAAGATTTAGTAAATTTTCTTGAATGAGTCATTTTTCATATGTTCCATGCACTTAGGACAATTTCCAGCTACTCAAAAAAAAAATGTAAATGATTTTTCACTTGTTTTCATTGTTCACTGGGGAGAGGATCCATGGAGAAACTCACACTATTCTTGAATTAGTCTCCCTCCCTGGTTATTCTTTATTGGACTATTCAAAATCACTTGGCTATTCAGTCTGCAATTTAGAAAACAACCACACTGTAAGACTGAAGATTACCCTTTTAATGGCTGTGTACTCTGGAAATAAACTTCTGCTATTGACCAAAGAATAAGGAACATTCATGAAGATTCTCACAGTAAGGTTCTGATGATACCACCTATAATGAAACTACTAAGCAACTCATATTACCATCACTGATGACTGATTCTATCATCCTGCAAGATATTGCAACACATCCACCATCAAAAACTGGACACAAATAAAGGATTACATGTTTATAATATAAAAGCTACTGCTGCAAGTCAGACTGCCTCCTGCCAAAAACTGACTGGTTTCCTCATGGTGAGGGAAGCCACATTGTACAGGACTTTGCCTCCATCTTGTTCCTGGCAAATTGACATTTTTACACCCCTATGAGGCAATTGGTGGTGTCTCAACACTGTTGATACATGTTTTATATTTTGCTTGTTTGATTAATCATTTATTAAGCACCTATATCCTACTGTTTAATCTTAGTAATAACTCCATGAGGTAGATATTATTATGACTGTCACCATTTTACAAGTAAAAAAAAAAAAATACTGTGGCAATGTCCTTCAAAATGTGAATGGATCAATAAACTTTGGTACATCTAGACAATGGAATATTTTTCAGCACTAAATAGAAATGAGCTATCAAGCTACAAAAAACCATGGAGGAATCTTAAATGCATATTAATAAGTGAAAGAAGCCAATCTGTAAAGGCTTTGTATTGTATGATTTCAACTACATGACATTCTGGAAAAGGCAAAACTCTGGAGACAGTAACAAGTCAGGGCTTATGGAGAAGGGAAGGATGAACAGGCGAATCATAGAGGATTTTTTGGACAATGAAAATACTCTGTATGCTATTATAATGGTGAATACATGTCATTATGCATTTGTCAAAACCCATAGAATGTACACCACAAAGAATAAACTCCAATGTGAACTATGGATTATGGTTGATTAAAAAAAAAAAAAAAAAAACAAGGAGAGAGGGGGAGGGATAGATAAATTGGGAATTTGAGGTGAACAGATATGTACCACTATACATAAAGCAAACACAAGGACTCACTGTATACCCCAGGGAACTATATATATTTTTAATTGTTTTTTTTTTTATTTTATATTGGGGTATAGTTGATTTACAATGTTGTGTTATTTTCAGGTGTACAGCAAAGTGGTTCAGTTACACATATACATATATCCATCATTTTTCAGACTCTTTTCCCATAAAAGTTATTACAGAATATTGAGTAGAGTTCCCTGTGCTATACAGTAGGTCCCTGCTGACTACACAGTATATATAATAGCACATATATGTCGATCCTAAACTCACAATTCATTCCTCCCCCCCACCATCTTTCCCTTTGGTAACCATAAGTTCATTCTCTGAGTCTGTTTCTGGCTTGTAAATAAGGTCATTTGTATCATTTTTTTTAAGATTCCATATATAAGAGATATTATATGATATTTGATTTTCTGTGTCTTACTTTGGTTAGTAGGATAATCTCCAGGTCCATCCATATTGCTACAAATGGCAGTATTTCTTTCTTTTTTACAGCTGAGTAATATTCCATTGTATATATGTACCATATCATTTATCCATTAATTTATTGATAGATATTTATGTTGCTTCCATGTCTTGGCTATTGTAAATAGTACTGCAATGAACATTGGGGTGAAAGTGTCTTTTTGAATTATGGTTATCTCTAGGTATATGCCCAGGAGTGGGATTGCTGAATCATATTGTAGCTCTATTTTTAGCTTTTTAAGGAATATCCATACTGTACTACATAGTGGATGTACCAATTTACTTTCCCACCAAGAGTATAGGAGGCTTGCCTTTTCTCCACACCCTCTCCAGAATTAATTGTTTGTAGACTTTTGGATGATGGCCATTCTGACCAGTGTGAGATGATTCCTCATTATAGTTTTGATTTGCATTTCTCTAATAAATAGTGATATTGAGCATCTTTTCATGTGCTTTTTGGCCATCTAGTGTGTCTTCTTTGAAGAAATGCCTATTTAGCTCTTCTACCCATTAAAAAACTATATTTTATATTGGTCTATAGTTGATTTACAATGTTGCATTATTCTGCCTATTTTTAAACTGGGTTGTTTGTTTTTTTGATATCGAGCTGCATAGCCATTTGTATATTTTAGAAAGTAATCCCTTTTGTTTTTGGTTTATTTTGCTGTGCAATAGATTTTAAGTTTAATTAGGTCTCACTTGTTTATTTTTGTTTTTATTTTCATTACTCTAGGAGATGGATCCAAGAAGATATTGCTTGCTGCGGTTTATGTCAAAGTGTGTTCTGCCTATATTTTCCTCTAAGAGTTTTATGGTACCCAGTGTTAAATTTAGGTCTTTAATCCATTTTGAGTTTATTTCTGTGTATGGTGTTAGAGAATATTCTAATTTTATTCTTTTATATTTTGCTGTCCAGTTTTCCCAGCATCATTTATTGAAGAGACTGTCTTTTCTCCATTGTATATTCTTGCCTCTTTTGTTATAGCTTAGGTGACTCTAAGTGCATGTGTCTATCTCTGAACTTTCTATCCTGTTTCATTGATCTATATTTCTGTTTTTGTGCTAGTACCACACTGTTTTGATGACTGTTGCTTTGTAGTATAGTCTGAAGTCAGGGGACCCTGATTCCTTCAGCTCCATTTTTCTTTCTTAAGATTGCTTTGGCTATTTGGGGTCTTTTGTGTTTCCATACAAATTAAAAATTTTTTGTTCTAGTTCTATGAAAAATGCCATTGGTAATTTGATAGGGATTAAAATGAATCTGTAGATTGCCTTGTGTAGTATAGTCATTTTGACAATATTGATTCTTCCAATCCAAGAACATGGCATATCTTTCCAACTTTTTGTGTCATCTTTGTTTTTTTCATCCATGTCTTATAGTTTTCAGAGTACAGGTCTTTTGTCTCTTTAAGTAGGTTTATTCCTAGTTATTTTATTCTTTTTGATGTGATGATAAATGGGATTATTTTATTAATTAATATTTCTGAACTTTTGTTGTTAGTGTCTAGAAATGCAAGAGATAATTTTGTATCCTGCAACTTTACTGAATTCATTGATGAGATCTAGTAGTTTTCTGGAAACATCTTTAGGATTGTCTATGTATAATATCACGTCATCTGCAAACAGTGACAGTTTTACTTCTTCTTCAATTTGGATTCGTTTTATTTCTTTTTCTTCTGTGATTTCCATGGCTAAGAATTCCAAAACTATGTTGAATAAAAGTGGTGAGAATGTACATCCTTATATTGTTCCTGATCTTAGAGGGAATGTTTTCAGCTTTTCTCCATTGAGTATTATGTTAGCTGTGGGTTTGTCCTATACAGCTGTTATTATGTTGAAGTAGGTTCCCTTTATGCCCACTTTCTGAGAGGTTTTTTTTTTTTTATCATAAATTGATGTTGAATTTTGTCAAATGATTTTTCTGCATCTATTGAGATGATCGTATGGTTTTTATTCTTCAATTTGTTCATGTGGTGTATCACAATGATTCATTTGCAGATATTAAAATGTCCTCACATCCCTGGGATAAATCCCACTTGATCATGGTGTTTGATCATTTTACTGTATTCTTGGTTTCAGTTTGCTAGTATTTTGTTAAGGGAAACCTGTTTTAGGTGTAAAGTTTTACTGCTCCAGTCCTGTCAATTGACTGCAGTTACATAATTGTGTTTCTTGAAAGTAATATATTATATTTTCTAATTTCCAGAACAATTTCATTCTGATAATGGTGTATCTTTATCAAAACAGTCACTGAAAAATAAACTGGTAGTCTAGGTATTTGATGGACCTCCACATACTTTACCACCATTCAACCTCTGGTCTTTTGACCATTAAGACTGCCTTCTCAAATGTCAAATCTAAAAGATTTCTTACCCTACCTTTCTTATTTCCCATTGGCGTAAAAGCTTATTGAGCTTGTTTGCTAGTTGACCCAAACAAGTGACCGTTTATCACTTTGCCCCTCCCTGGAGGGTGGGGGCATGGAGGAAAATTATTCTATATAACTATTTTCTAAGATTGGATTCAACCTTTACCATTTCTAGACATAATGCTGTTTTCTCTCCTTAGAAGGACACCCAGATCATTTATAATCTTTGTCTTTAAGATGTGTTCCTTAAGCTTTTCTCTCAATGAGAAAGGCCCTGATGTAGCTCTCCAAAATTTATAAGCATCTTAGTTTTATTTGATTTTTCGGTCTAACATCTCTCTGCCAGATGGCTCTCATCATGATTTGATGAGCATATCTCTGAATATTACCAGGAAGCCAATATATCAAGGGAAAATATCAAGCGAAAGCCCCAGATACTGCCCCTCCCACACAAAACACCTGTCAACACTTGTGGATGATTTTGTACACCATTTCCATAGCTATTTTTCCATTATTCTTTTCAACAGGTGAATGCCTGGGTGGACAAACAGTACAATTTTGGGTGGCTGTTTTCAAGGTAGTCTTTTCAAATTATGACTAGACTCAATTATTCAAATTGAGCTAGGTATTGAAAGACCTACTAACTGGCTGATAAAGTACATTGGAATAACTGCTTGATGTAGGTCCCAATTAGGGGACCTCAACAGTTATCATTAACACATACTTTCTAGGGTCTTTATATGTGCCTTAGGGGTGCACTATTTATGTGGAAACAAGGTTTGTGCTTGACTCTTTCTTGAAAACACTTGTTTCACCAAAGAGAAATTCATTTTTTATATTTCTAAATTTTTTATTAGTTTTTTTTTTTTAATTTTTTGGCTGTGTTGTGCAGCATGCAGAATCCTAGTTCCTTGACCAGGGGTTGAACCTGTGCCCCCTGCAGTGGAAGTTGAGAATCTCAACCACTGGACTGCCAGGGAAGTCCCAAGAACTTCAACTGTTTAAGGTAGTAGCAGACAATTTAGCCCTCAAATAACTTTAGATTCTTTTACAAAATGAGGCTTCCATTGGTGTATTTTTGGGACCTTACTAGAGGGATAAGTCATTAATAGGTATGATTTAGGATGCTATTTCTAAGATGAGAGTCATCCAGTTAGAAAAGGTATTAGAAAATTTATTTCTGATTTTAGCTAAAGTGATAACACCTTAGCTCCAAAAGTGGTTCTGGATAGCCTTAACCCTCTGGCCAGGGTAATGATAGAATTCATGATAGAATTTCCCTAGTTTTTCTTCTCAAAGGCTAAGGTGAAATCTTTGCAATTGTTAGTGTATACTACTATACCTCAATTCAGGAACCGGACCAAATGGAAGTGCTAATAAAAATGTAAGAAGAAAGCCACTGGGATTCTGGGATCTCTAAGGTAGATCTTGTTGTTTATGGGATTTTTTTTTTTTGAAATGATCTGGAACTCAGGGGTTGGGGAAAGTTTTGCTGAAATCAATATTGCAAGCTGGTCTCACTTCCCTGCATGGAATCCTATTGAAAGTCAACTTAGTTGAATGCTATATGAAACAAATTAAATGAATATGGTCCTAGCCTTTTTAAGTCATGTTAATCAGAGTATATGCTGGAGTGGCATACTCACAGAAAATTTTCCATAAGCCAAGAAGCTATAGAAATCAAGGTGTGAATCTCTGGATCTCTCATTATTTTGCATATCCTGTAAGTGACTGGTTATCTTTTGCATGGTACAATCCTTTCCTGAATATATTTATAGCTCACAGTTTTAGAAGATGAATAACATGAGAGTCAAGTCTAAGCATGCTGAATATCCAGTATTATAAAGATAATATCTTCCTGCAAGATATATCCAAATTTTATATATTTTGAATATCCTTACATTTTACTTTAAATTTATTAGATAATCATTATTGGTAAAGCACAAATTATATAAACATTATCACTGTAATGACATAATGATTTTCCTGAAATGTAGGCAAGAATATTTTATAAAATAAATACATAGTAATTTATAAACCAAATTAAAAAATCTTCCTTCAGAAGAAAAGAGAAGTTATGTTTATTGCTCAACATAGGAGATTCAGAGTTCCTCTCCTGTAAGTTAACCTACTGTGTATGCAGTTCATCTGGGCTCATATTATGTTGCCTCCATGGCACTGGGGCCAAGAGGAACTAATGCTAATGCTCAGTGGGCTGTGAGCAATAAAATTTTATCTCTGGTCCTGAGTGTCTTGTCTTATATACAACATCTGAGAAATTGTGGTAGGCAAAATTTTTAGAATGCAAGTAGTATGTAATCTCAGACCTCACACAATTTTTGGCATAGATGTAAAATATTTTAGTAAAATCATGGAAATTATATTAAAAATAGGTGCAGACATCATTTAGAAGATTTCATTAAAAGGAAACATTTTAATGAAAATTATGATATAAATTTCATATTTTTTTCTTATTTTAAGCCAATTTTATTTATATTAAAAACAGAAAACAATGCATTTTCTTTTCTGAAAGACATTTGAACTCTTTTCCATTATTCACAGAATATAAAAAAAAGTTTACTTCATGATTTAAAAATGATATATAGGGAGACTTCCCTGGTGGTCCAGTGGGTAAGATTCCATGCTCCCAGTGCAGAGGGCCTGGGTTCAATCCCTGGTCAGGGAACTAGATCCCACTTGCATGCTGCAAATAAGAGACTTTGCATGCCACAACTACAGAGACTGCATGCCACAGAGAAGATCCTGTGTGCCACAACTAAGACCCAATGGAGCCTAAATAAATATTTTTTTAAAATGATATATAGGACATTATAATTGCTCAAAATAAAAAGAAGAAATAAAGACTTCAGAATGATTAGGTTGTCCATTCTTGAATGTTTTAGTCAGAATATAACTACATTTTCATTTGAACGATTTCTATATTTTATGAAATATAATCTTTCCAAGTATATGAGTATTGTAACACATTTTGCATTACTTTATTTAATATGATTTCACATAACACAACTTTGACATCTAGATATAAAATTAATAAACGTCTAAGTTATACATATTGTGACATTAAATCCTTTTTTATTTACAAAATAAATGCCAAAATTAGATTTTTATGGTTAAAAAATACATATTTTTTCCAATGTTGTATTCTTAGAAGTATTTCACTGAAAGCCACCAAAGCAATTGTCTCATAAAGCATGAAAGGAGGTACCTGCAAAGACTTAAAACATTCTTTTCAATTCCCAAAGGCAATATTTTAAGCAAGTAGTCAATAATGTTATAATGTTATAAAGCTGATGCAAATATATCTCCAAATAAATTATTTAGTCTGTACAAGCTCAAGAGCTGAACAAACAATTTTTTTCCCCAAATACTTGCATATTGGAGTAAAATAGCTAATATACTCTTTGCTAAATCTACTTTGTCTCTTTTTTTTTTTTTTTTTTTTTTTTTTTTTTGTGGTACGCGGGCCTCTCACTGTTGTGGCCTCTTCCGTTGCGGAGCACAGGCTCCGGACGCGCAGGCTTAGCGGCCATGGCTCACGGGCCCAGCCGCTCCACTGCATGTGGGATCATCCCAGACTGGGGCACGAACCCATGTCCCCTACATCGTCAGGCGGACTCTCAACCACTGCGCCACCAGGGAAGCCCTCTACTTTGTCTTTAATCGTTAGTCAAAATTCATTTTTTTAATTGAATTGACAACACTTAATTGGAGTTCACAACTGATTACTGCCTGACAACTCATAATAAATCACACCAAAATATCAGTTTGAGCATTTTATCAGAAATTACTAGTCAGGTTATCTGTGACTCATTAACAGGTGTGGACACAGAAAGCAACCTTATTTTGGAAGATTCTAATACACGTATTTTATTATGTACAGTGTTTTTACAATATAGACAAGGCAATAATACTGATATTTTAATATCAAAATGAGCATTGGAAAACATTTTGATTAAATTTTTATTAGAGATTGTTGAAGAAAAAAATAGCTAACTATGTAAGTAATTAGTAATAGTTTTCTGTAATATTTTTAAACATATTTTGCAATTAATTCTTTTATTATTTTATTCACTGGTTATTTTATTCGATATGAGTATATTTTGTGCAGATCAAGTTAATCAAGGGAAGATTAAATATCTTAAACAAGTCCACGTTCTAATAACTGTTGAGGTGGTAGACCTAGGATTTCAGACTAATTAATGATACTTAAGAAAAGTATGTTACATACCTTTCACAGACTGAGATACAAAGGGAGAAGTCACTACACTAAAAATGCAGAAATCAAATCATCATAACTCCAGTAGACTATGTTTAGTAGTGATATATTTTTTCTTATTACATTGAAGAAGTATCATTTAGATTTCTTTCAAAAGATTTCTTTTTAAAGTTAAAATCAAATGTTTTAGAGGACAAAAGAAAAAAAGTCACATATTTTAGAGTCACAAAAGAAAGGAGTATATAATTTATGGAATTTTTCACTAAGTTGCCAATGGATTTTATTTTATTATTTTTTTTTATTTTTAAATTTTATTTTGCAATATGCAGGCCTCTCACTGTTGTGGCCTCTCTCGTTGAGGAGCACAGGCTCCGGACATGCAGGTTCAGCGGCCATGGCTCACCAGCCCATCCGCTCTGCGGCATGTGGGATCTTCCTGGACTGGGGCACGAACCCGTGTCCCCTGCATCGGCAGGCGGACTCTCAACCACTGTGCCACCAGGGAAGCCCATCAATGGATTTTAAATTGTTTCTTTACACAAACTCAAGTTTAGCATCTCATAATCTTTAGATGGAAAAGAATAACTTTAAATGTAAAGTATTGCAGGCATGAATAGCCTATGTGTAAAGACTGACATCACACATACACTGTTAAAACAGGGACATTCACTTTGTCACTTAAGATCACTTTAAGTGAGAATTAAAAATAATTTATTTTCAACTATAATTGGTATTTTGAATCCAGAGTAACTGCATTCAAGAATATAGTTTCCAAAGTTATTGCTTTAACTAATACCCTAATTTATTGAAATTGGTCTTAAAAGAAATTTAGTTCTTCCATTTTTAAGAAGAAGATTTTACTAGATTTTCTGCATAGCTATGGAAAATTTTTTTGTTACTGAAAACTGTAGTAATATGACATGAGTTATGCTATATAGTTACTGCTTCACAGTCTTGAGTAATTTAATAGATTTCACAAAGAAAGATTTGCGCTATTTGAATAGAATAGACTAATTTTCTTGAAGAGTTGAAATAACAAGTAAATATCAGACATTTCTTCAGAAATTCCAAAAGAAGTGTGTACACCTATGTGTGCAAATAAAGATATCATTGTTTTATATTCTAAACATTTAAGTTATCAATCAAAAATAGTACTTGCATTATTCTATATATTAACATAGTCTTCTAAAAATTGGCTTTGAAAGGACTGATGTTAACAAAAAAAAACTAGACATTCTGCACTTAAAAATATATAAAATTTTTGAAGGGTATTTTATTTTATGTATCATATCATTCATCCATTTAATTCAAAATCCCATAGCCTGAATAATCATGTCCATTATCTGTTCCTCTCCCTTGCTCTCAATCCAGGCAACCATTAGTTACACTTCTTTGTCTGACTTTTTATTTTGAGATAATTTTCAATTTACAAAGTGGTTTTCAAATTAACCTTTGTTTGGATTTCACCAATAATGTTCAGTTTATGGTCCAGTATTCAATCCAGAATTTGTGTATTTCTCGTGTTTCTATAATACACACACTAATGCTCACTTTAATCCTTGCCCTACCTGCCCCTGGAACGTTCATGCCCTAATCCCTACTACCTGTGAATATGTTACTTTACAAGTCTAAAGGAATGATTGAATGTAGCGTACTTGGGATGGAGAAATTATTATTGATTTTCCAAGTGGGCACATTCTTATCACATAAAACCCTTAATAGCAGAGAACCATTCATTGCTGTGGTCAGAAAGATGTGTGAAGATAGAAAGAAGGTTAGAGAGATGTGTTGTTCCCTTTGGTGATGGAGAAAATGGGCCAAAGCTAGAAGCTAGAAAGGTCAAGGACCTCCAGAAATGAACTCAGTGCTACCAATATCTTATTTTAGCCCAGTGAGAACCATGTTGAAATTTTGATCTGTGGAACTGTAAGATAATTAATGTGTACTGTTTTAAGCTACTAAATTTGTGGTAATTTGTTACAGCACCGATAGAAATCTAATTACGGTGTTTGCTAATGTTACAGCCCTTTGATGTTTTGTTATATTTTATGACCTTGACATTTTTTAAAGGGGGAAGTTCAGTTATTTATAGAATGTTTCTCAATTTTGATTTGTCTAATTTTTTTTCTGATGATGGGGTTGAGAAGGTTACAACAAAAGTAATATGCTACTCTCTGTGAATGAATCAGGGATTACAAGGTGTCCACAGGTATTATTTGTAATATTAACCTTAAGCACTTGGTTAAGATGGTGTATGGTGTCTGCTAGGATTCGACACTGTAAATTTACTTGTTTTCCCTTTATTATATAGTTTATAATTCTCTCTTTGAAACTAGACATATATCATATATTCAATTTTAGCTTGGTAATTTCTGCATTCATTGGTAGAGCTAGCCTGTGGTAATTATTCCGTGGTGTTCTACTGGTGATTTTCCAGCCATTATTCCTTCAACATTTTTAATGGGAACTGTTCTCTAAGGAAGTTATCCTTTTCCTTATTTTCTTTCTCCCTCCCTCTCTTTAGTTGTTTTTCTTTTTCCTTCTTCCTTCCTTCCTTCCTTGCTTCCTTCTTTCTCTTTTTTCTCTCAGTATGGACTTGTGGATGGTTATTTTATACTTTGAGTTATAATCCAATGTTATCATAATTTATTTTCTTCCTCAGGGTGTTATTTCAATGTTGGCTGTGGGTAGTTCTTTCAGGTGAGCTCCCTATGCTCTTTTGACATTCCTCTTTCTTTTTATCCTCTTGTTCTAGCACCGGAATCAGTAAATTCACAAAGAACTCTGATTCCTTCTCCTGATGAATAATAAATATCTGGGCAGTAGATTTGCTAGTTACTACTAGAGTTTAAATGCTGGATTTTGAACTCGGAAGGGAAAAATATTCTTCAGTGATTTTAGCTGTTATTGATCCCAGAATGAGTTTTGGGTTAAATGAGAAATTTACATAGTAGCTTATTAATAGAATCAAGTTGAATTTTGTTCAGTCTTTAGTTATTTATTTGTATATTTCCATCAGTCTGAAATTTAAATCAGAAATCACAATGTTTATTGTGCTTATTACTATTATTGTGTAAAATGAGGACAAAGTTCTAAATGGATATGCAAGAAAATAATCTTTATTGTAGATCAATATTAATGGTTATATTTTGAAGCAAGATCAAATTAAGTATGAAAAATCCTAATGTAAAGGAAGGGTCAGATAAAATTAAATTAAACACAGAAAATTATATCAAATAAATGTGAAATATTCGTTTTCTTGAGGAACTTAAACTTTGAGCAATCTACTTTCACTGTCAGTCTTAGGGATTTAAATTACCCCAAAAGCACACGACTCTTTCCCTGATCCTGCCCAGTATTCATACGTACTTTTTTCCTCCTAATAAACACTTTACTAACTTCACTACTTTCCATCTCTTTGTCGAAATTTCCTTTCTCCAAAGCAGATGAGCTAAGGCCTCATCACTAGCCACTGGCCCTTGTGGTCTAGTTACTAGGATTTGGGACTCTCAATGCCGTAGTGTGGCTTCAATCTCTGGTTGGGGAACTGAGATCCTGATTCAGGCTGCTGCAGGCTGAGGCAACCCGAGGTCAGACTATAGTTCTTCTTTCTGTCTTAATCTGTGTTATTCTATCAATTGCCACGACCTATGCTCTGCACAAGGCACCTATATATTTCTCATTTAACTGTAACACATGAATGATGTTCAAATTACATATTTTTTCAGCTGAGGAATCTGAGTCTCTTAGAAATTAAATCTAATTTCCAAAACTTCGGATAGAGCAGAATTTCAGATTTGCAATCAAGCCCCATATAACTTTAAATATTTCATTAAAAGTCCCATAGAAAAGTTAGTATTATTATGTTTATATCTTAGGTTTTCTCTAAATACATTTGTTTCCCCCATTTGAAGCTCATCAAACACTTTGTTAATAACATACAAAACTTTATTGAATATTAATTTTGCAAAGAAAATGTATGTAGTAGATATGAATTAGTTCCTTAAAGTCTGGTTTCCAGGATCTGCTATCTAAAATGTATGTGACCTTGGGAAAGTCACAGTCTCTCTGCCCTAAGCTACCTCATTCTGTGAGTCCATTAAATAGAATCTATAGTTTTTTGAAGAATGAATTAGTTAATGTCAGTAAAGTGTTAATATAGGTTATAATAAATTAATTAATATGGGTAAAGAATTATTACTATATTTGAATTATTTCGATACTTATAAGAAAATATAAATATACTTATATATATAACATATATAGTTTATGAGTATTTTATATATGCTCATAAATATGTACTTATAATGTTTATATATTTTTCTAAGTATATAAGTAACTATATTTATAAATAAATATAAAGATAAATATAAAACACCTTATACATACATTTATAATTCTATAATATTTATGTTTTTCATATTTATAAAATGAAGTTTAATACTTTATAATAAATTAGGTAATATATGTAAAGTACTAATCATTATTACATTTTAGCTATTTTCCTACTTCATTACTAGGAAAAATTCTGTGTGATCCACAAACTTAGAAGTTTCACTGTAGTATGATCTCTACACTACTGAAAAAGTGTTAATAACAGAACTTTCAGAAAATGGGATAAAGAGAAAATAATGCTGTGTACTGGATTTAGATGTTATTACAATTTATAAGTTTCCTTTTTCCATCTTTATACCCTAAATCACTTTCATTGGACTATAGTTTTATTAATTTCAGTGACTGTACTTTTGCTTTGCAGAACACTTTGCTTGCAGAATATTGCTTTTCAGAAAATTTGAATAAATTAAAACATCCATAGATTATACTTTCTTGACATGCTTTGTATCACCTCAAAACACAACTGAATTATCAGCTGTCAGGACACTATCCCAATCTTGGAGAAGTACTGGTGGTAAAGCTGTGGTATAAATCCCTAACTGCTGGCTCTCAAACCACCATCTTTCCTCTGTGCTGGTTCTCTTCACAAAGTAAAATTTTACTTCAATAGATGAATAGAATCTCATCTGATGAAACTATAAATGGCATAGGAAAAGAGAACTGCATAATATAAGAAGTTGCTTATTTGGCCACAAAGTATATAAACTGTCATATTTTCATGAAAGAATGTAATTGAGTCAGATTTGTTTCTCTAACAGATTTGTTTCTTTGTTTCACAGAGTCATAAATTGTGCATGTGTATGAGATAATGAAAAGTCAGATGAAAAAATTACCTAGAATGTACTAAAACATTTTAAAATTATATATGTTTTGATCTGTGAAATTAATCTTGATTATAATTTAGGTCAAACATTTTATTTTACAGATAAAGTAAATAAAACTGTAACATGTAATAAGTTGTCCAAGTTCACATAACTAATTTTGTCAAAGTCTGGGTGAGAACTCACTTCCCCTGACTTTAAAGAGCAGTTCTTTTTATGTATTCCTAGTATATGTCCTATAAATTCTTACAATAACTTAGAGATACATGTTACATAAATAAATATATATGCAAAAAATCCAAAAAGTTATAAAACATGACAACTATGTTATTGATTTGACCTAAAAAATTATTGTGCCAGTTCTAATAACTGATAATCAATTAGTACATAACAACTTCTCTCATCTTCCCAATAAATGCTTTTATTGAATAAGTGATAGTTATTTAATAAGCAGAAGTTCATGGAAGAGTAAGATAATTTTTTTCTTAGCTGTAAGGTAAAACTCCTGTAATAATTGCATGCATATTCTTGATAAATCTATTAACTCTAACTTGATCTTAGTCATGAGGATTTAATGAGCTATAATCGCTGGAGTTTCATTAAATGCAGAAACTGAATTAAGAGATATTTTCTACAATTTGCTAGCTGTGTGACCTTAGGAAATTTACTTAAATTCTTTGTGCCCAGCCATTCATCTATAACATGGGAATGATAATAGTACTAGAGAGGTCTATTTTAAGGATTAAAAAGTTAGTTCATGTAAGGCACTCACAAAACACTGCCTATTTTTGTCCTTTTTCTCCTTTGAGATTTGATGTAGCATTTGCCTTTGTAAGACATTTTATAGAACTTCATTAAATGCACTTTAATGCAGTTAAATGCATAAAAACTGTTGGAAGTTTGAATTTTGCTCTAATACTTCCTCTTCTTGCTGAAACGCTGCTGTTTCCTAGAATTGTGACTGTCTGGCAATGAGAAAAAAACAGTGTGTTCTCCAGTGTATTCTGACACTCATGCAATCAGTTGTTGAAGGAAGCGGTCTACGAGTCACGGTGAGGTGCTTAAGTCAGCTCTGCCTCCAGCAATATCTATCCTACAGTATTTCTGCAGGTGATGCAGGCTTCTTTACGGGAAAGCAGTTTTGTGATGCTGGATGGCGATGTTAAACTTTTCGTAATGTTAATTCACTATGTGTCCTGGGAAGGTGGTATGTTTTCATAAGCAATTAACACACGTCTTATTATAGTAGAAAAAACTATACAATTTATATATGTTTTACAATTATATTTCTCTACTTTTCCTTCTTGTCAAATGTCGTTTTGTTTACCAGTCAACTTGGATTTTATGGCTCAACTAGAAAGCAATAAATGGCAGTATGCTTTGATGTCACTAGAAATATTTTCTCCTAAAGTTACTCCAAGTTACTCTTAAAATGACTTCCCAAAAAATAGTTGCTTATATTTCCAAGGCCCTAATCACTCATAAGTTTGGTCTAAGCTGCCAAATTTCTCTGTAAGTAACTGAATTCAATTCAATTCTTATAAGACCTGTTCATTGCTCAGGTGAGATAAATTCAAAACCTGGAAGAATTTATGCCAGAGGTAAGCAGTGAAGAATTTTATGTGCCCTCTGTACAAGAAGGTTAAAATATAGAAAAACAGCATATTTTCGAAATATATATGGAACTTATTATTAAAAATAAATGCCATATTAATTAAGCAGAATAAGTGAAAAATAAATAATATGCTCATTTTTAAAGAATAGTAGAAAAATTTCCTTAAAGAGATAGAAATTGAAATAGGGTGGGTAAGCATATATCAAGAAACTTTCAAATATATGTCAGTTTAGCTTTGTTTTTAATATATTTCATGTGATAATCTTGATTTATTCTCACTGCCAAGGTATATCAACATTGCAAAAAATAATCAATTATTTCTACTGGACTTAGGCCCGATTGTGCTTTTTTCTTTTAAATCTAATATTGAATAAAAAATAGAGAAACTCAGAGGAGAACTAATGTGAATGTTCTTCAGGGGAATTATTAATGATAACCTTAATCCATAAGTACAAACACTACTCAGCTTACAAATTTCATTTTTAAAAAATTTACTGCTATTGTGTGAGTTTTTAAACAACATTGTACTTTAATTGACTGGATATACCCCAGTTTTGTCATGTTACCAAACAAAGACTTCTAGGATGTGTTTTATGTCATAAATATGATAATTTTTTTTTTCATATTGAAAATACCAAGATATTTCCTGATTAGAACAATAATTTATACAATACAACCTAAAACCCAAAATTGTTATTACCAAAATCTGTGTATTCCATAGGTACTGTTTAATCAATGAATGTTTTTACTATAGTTAGAAACAATATTAATAAATAGATAGAAAGATAGACATTTGAGATACAGTGGAATTTCTCCTAAATCTTCTAGGTTAAGAACACTATGAAAATTAAACCCCTATTATATTTACAAGTTAACTTTCCAAACTTTCTTAGCAGTCTCCCTTTGCTATTATCCTTCCCCGAGTGTGTTAATTCACCATTCTTTTCCTGTCAGCTGTCTGAACATTTAGTTGAAGGTTTCCAAAATGCCTGAAGGGTGCAGTGTCAGCTGCAGATACCTGAGTCAATGTGGTAATATCAGTTGATTTCATTCTGGGCAATATACATACACACACACTTGCACACAGTACACCTTGTAGAGGCACTTGGCACATTTCAAAATATAATCTTTGTTATTGTGTTAAGTGCCTTGCAGCAACGCAGAGATTTTATAATAATTTTTTGCTCCTCAATTAATTTTTTTTTATTCTAAAAGTTTTGGGAAGAGATATTCTGTAAGAGTTGCACTTAAAAAAAGCTTAATTCTCATAGTACTTGAATAAATCACTAAGCAATCTAGCCTCTGCATTGTTCCACTTTTAAATGCACTTCAGCCTATGAAGAAGCTGAACGTACTTATTTGGAAAACATACTTATTGGATTGGTAGGGTTATACATACTATATATACACGCTATTAATTTAAAGTTTATGTTAAAAAGCTAACTCCAATTTCTTTATGGTATAGAAAGAAAGAAAGATGGTAGTTAGAACCAGGCACAGATATTGAACCTAAAGTAATTCAAGGTCCACAGGCAAGTTTAATTCTGTTAGTATCTCTACCCTGTCAGATTAACTATTTTGTCTCTTCCCTCAGATTTCCTTTGGTAATTCCATAATCTACTAAATAAACAGTCAGTAAAATTGCATAAATTGCCATGACATTCTACATATTGCCATGACAAGTGAGGCTTCCTCTAGGACCCAAGAATCAAAGGTCCTTTTTGTTCTATTTAATGTCAATTTTCATGGCAAGAAGTATTAGAAATTACATTAGCATTTCTTATAGTTCAGTCATCCAGCTATATAAGTAATTCTTTTTTGAAACTATTATTTGGACAAATATTTGAGTAACATTTGGGCAAATATTTGGATAGTAAGTTTCATAGTTGTATTTACTACTGAGTGAAGTATTACTTCTTTTTATAGATTCAGGATCATATATTCATTAACTGAAGTATACAAAGCTTGGGAATCAAACCCACGTTTATCTTGTTTAAATATGACATATAATACATTTAGTTATAAATTTGGAGACCTGAATTTCCTATCTCATATATTTCAAAGCATATTCATGTCAGTATCTCAGACAATATGTAGAATGTACCTCTCTGGTAGATCCATTATTAGCAGAATTTATTGGATCAGAGTATATTGAATGATGAAGAGGTCACCTTTAAACTACCAGCAAAAGGAATGCTCAGAAAGTGAGTTTAGGTTTCCATATATAACAAGCATCTAGGTAGCAAACACACACAGCAGGATCTGAAGAAGAATGTACCATGGAACACAGAGCAAAGTAGACTGGAAACATTCTGAACACAGGAAACCAAAACCAAAAAAGAAAATCAAGAGTAAGAATACAGAAAAGTAGATCCAGTGCTTATATAGAACTCAAGGTCAGGGGAAATAACTAAAAGACCATGATTCAGGCTTTCATTCCAGCACATGTGAGACTGGAGAAGAAAATATATAGAAGAGTATACTTGAGTATCTTACTTTTTTTTTTTCCATTCTTACTGGCTAGTATTTTCTCCTTTACTAATTCTGGCTTACATGTTTATTCTTACAAGTTACGTCTATCTTTTCCTTTGAAAAGTTCCGATCTACAATGTCATAGTAAAGAATACCTTTTCTGTAATCCCCAATGCAAAATGGTTTACCAGAAGAATCTAACTTGTTTAAAAATTATTCCCATGAACAATATTTTATCAGCCATTAGTTGTAATGTGCTTGTATATATGTATATACATTTTATATGAACCTGTATTCACATAAATTCATAGATGTATAGCTTCACAAACATGTTTTACAATTGTGAGCCATTATATATATTCAGATGTTATTGTATTTTTCTTTGATAATAATTTTTTTTTCATAAAGTTGAGACAATAGCCTTTAATGTCATAAAAACAGTATTTTAATTCATTCTTAAATTATATTCAATATTATATTTGAGAATTCTTTTATAAAATTATTTTAATTTAAGCAAGGTTTATAACTCACTTTTTTTAAAGTATATTGCTATTTTTTCTTCTTTGCATATATACTTGTACTTTTTTTTTCTCAAGGTCATATAGCCCTGTATCAGATAGCAACAGAACTTCAGCAATAACAGCAGAAGACATCTTAGATTAATGTAAGTGAATATTTTTTGCAATTTTTATAGTTTCTCTCTTTCACACACATTTTGACAGGGAACAATGGTGGGTTCAATGTGGGGTGCCCTAGAGGTGCCCTAGAGTTATTTTAACAAATTCAGTTTGCTTTGCTTTTCATGTAAAAACAGCTTTTCCTCTTAGTTTTTGAGGTAGAAACTATTTCTTACATAAAATATTTTTAAAAGTTTACTCTTTATATAATTTTTCATTATAGAATCAGAGAATTTTAAATCTAGAGACCACAGAGATAATCTATTCCAATGTTTCTCTTGGCTTATAAAGTAAAAAATTCTACCATTCATTTCTATTCTTGTTTTACTTCATGAATATAGTGATTCTTGCCTGCTTTCCCCACTCCTTCTTTAGGTCAACAGTGGAGGATTTAACTGGTTTACTTGTTTGTAGTACATTATGAATTACAAAACATTGCAGTGGTTCAATTCCTTATTTTACAGATAAAGAAACAAAAGTACACAGCAGTTTGTCTAATTGCCCAAGAGCATACAAAACTTGTAGTAGCAGAGATAGACCTAGAATGCCTTAAGGGCTCATTAGTGCAGGAGAGTTTCCTCCATTGACCTCTATTCTTTTTCTCCTATTATATTTTCCCCATTACCTTCATAATTTCTTGATTGAAATTATGAAGGTAATGGGGAAAATATAATAGGGGAAAAATATAATGGCTCATCTCTGTCCATTTTTCCTCAGTGCTTGCTATACGATTTTTATTTTATCTTCATTTGCTTTCATTAATTTTTACAGTAATTTTTCTATATTTATGTACCTGATGCCAGAGTCCATATAAAAGCTAAATCAGTTATGTTATGCTCTGGCTTGAAATGATCCAATAATGCCCCAATTCCAACTGTAATCCCCAATATCCTGGGAGATTTGGACACTATGTACCAAGCAGTTGTGTGCAATGGGAAAGAGTCAAAACTCGAGTTTCATACGGACTCCCTGGGTCAAAATCTTGTGTCTTTATTTACCATATAACATTGTGTGTTATTATACTGCTTTGTTGCACAATCACCTCTGCTGTAAAATGTGCATAATAATTGTACCTGCCTCTTAGTCCAAAGGATTAAATGAGTTAATATGCACTAAGAGGTTAGAACAGTGTCTGGTACATAATAAATACTCAGTAAGTGTAAGCTGTTTTTATAATACCCTCTTGCCTGTAACTAACCAGCCATACTCACTTTCTTTCTGTTTGAACATTCCTTGTTAGGCTTTTAATTAACTCTTTATAATCTCACTCTTCATGTAACTTTCTTACTTCCTATGCTTCTCATCTTCTTGACATGATTTTCAGTTTATATGTTAAATATTAATAGAGGTCTTACCTGACTCCAAGTATCACATCCTTTTATTTTCTGTTACAGCAACTGCTTCACTTTTGTCATGTAAAATTTTGGACCTGATGTTTCTTATTTATTTTTGAGCTCCTTTATATTGTGCATTCTTATCAATGATAAAACTGTCTATAGTAATTCCTACTCATCAGAGTAGCTTAAGTGTAGCTACTCAACAGAGTTTGAAAGGCATATAGTAATAGACCCTCAAAACTACTGTGAAATTAGTTTAGTATTTTTAAAAATACTTTTTTTCCTTTTCTTCTAAATAATTTGCCTTAACAGTCCTCAATTTATTAGATATCACTGTGTATCTCTGAAAAATATAAGTAGAAAGTTGAGTAATTTTTAGACAGCTTAAGAATCAAGGAGACCGATAACATAATTCTATTCCAGAAAAATAAATTTTTCCTCTTGTTATTTAGTCTAACTCCATCAACAGTTCTTTCTTTATATCAGTGTCGGGTGCCTAATTAAGATTGGCTTGCATAGAAATAAAGTAAAATGAAATTAAACTTCCTTTGAACCCAGTTGTATGTGTCTTTCACAGTATATGTACAGAGAGACAAATAATATTTGTTCCTGGATCATGGGACCCTGGCAGTAGTGAGCTGCATAGGCTCCTAGTAGGGGAGGTGTGGATAGTGACCTGTGCTTGCACACAGGCTTCTTGGTATCTGCAGCAGCAGCCTTAGCATTTCATTCCCATCTCTGTTGTCCGCACTGATAGCCACAGCTCACACCCATCTCTGAAGCTCATTCAGGCGGTGCTCTGAATCCCCTCTCTTCTCACACCCTGAAACAATTGGTTTGGTTGTTCTCTTCTTTCTTTTTCTTAACTTTTATATTTTTAAAAATATTTATGTTTTATTTTAATAAGTTTATTTTTTTCTTTCTTTCTTTTTTTTTTCTCTCTTTTATTCTGAGCCACATGGTTGATAGGGCCTTGGTGCTCTGGCAAATTTCAGGCCTGAGCCTCTTAGGTGGGAGAGCAGAGTTCAGGACTTTTGACGACCAAAGAGCTCCTGGCTCAAGTAATATCAGATGGCAAAATCTCTCTCAGAGATATCCATCTCAACATTAAGACACAGCTCCACTCAATGACCAGCAAGCTAAAGTGCTGTACACCCCATAGCAAACAACTAGCAAGACAGGAACACAACCCACCCAGCAACAGAGAGGCTTCCTAAAATCATACTAAGTTCACACATGTCCCAAAACACACCACAGGATGCAGTCCTGCCCACCAGAAAGACAAGAGCCATCCTCATCCAGCAGAACACAAGCACCAGTCCCCTCCACCAGGAAGCATATACAACCCACTGAACCAACTTTACCCACTGGGGGACAGACACAAAAAACAATGGGAAATAGGAACCTGCAGTCTGAGAAAAGGAGACCCCAAACACAGTAAGATAAGAAAAATGAGAAACAGAGAAATACACAGCAGATGAAGGAGCAAAGTAAAAACCAACCAGACCAAAAGTATGAAGAGGAAATAGGCAGTCCAACTGAGAAAGAATTCAGAGTAATTAAAGTAAAGATGATCTAAAATCTTGGAAATAGAATGGAGAAAATACAAGAAACATTTAACAAAGAATTAGAAGAACTAAAGAGCAAACAAACAATGATGAACAGCACAATAAATGAAACTAAAAATTCTCTAGAAGGAAACAATAGCAGAATAACTGAGGCAGAAGAATGGATAAGTGACCTGAAAGATAAAATAGTGGAAATAACTACTGCAGAGCAGAATAAAGAAAAAAGAATGAAAAGAATTGAGGATAGTATCAGAGACATCTGGGGCTACTTTAAATGCACCAACACCCGAATTATGAGGATCCAAGAAGAAGACAAAAAGAATGGGACTGAGAAAGTATTTGAAAAGATTATAGTAGAAAACTTCACAAATATGGGAAAGGAAATACTTAATCAAGTCCAGGAAGTGCAGAGAATCCATACAACAAAAATCCAAGGAGAAAAACGCCAAGACACATATTAATCAAACTATCAAAAATTAAATACAAAGAAAACGTATTAAAAGCAGCAAGGGAAAAGCAAAAACAACATACAAGGGAGTCCCCATAAGGTTAAGAGTTGTTTACTCAGCAGAAAATCTGGAAGCCAAAAGGGACTGGAAGGACATATTTAAAGTGATGAAAGGGAAAAACTGAAGACCAACATTATGCTACCCAGCAAGGATCTCATTCAGATTCAATGGAGAAATTAAAACCTTTACAGACAAGCAAAAGCTAAGAGAACTCAGCACCACCAAACCAGCTTTACAACAAAGGCTAAAGGAAATTCTCTAGACACGAAACACAAGAGAAGGAAAAGACCTAAAATAACAAACCCAAAACAATTAAGATGATGGGAATAGGAACATACATATCAATAATTACCTTAAATGTAAGTGGATTAAATGCTCCAACCAAAAGACACAAACTGGATGAATGGATACTAAAACAAGACTGGTATATATGCTGTCTACAAGAGACCCACTTCAGATCTAGGGACACATACAGGCTGAAAGTGAGGGGATGGAAAAAGATATTCCATGAAAATGGAAATCAAAAGAAAGCTGGAGTACCAATTCTCATATCAGACAAATTAGACATTAAAGTAAGGACTATTATAAGAGACAAAAAAGGACACTACATAATGATCAAGGGATCAATCCAAGAAGAAGATATAACAATTGTAAATACTTATGCACCCAACATAGGAGCACCTCAATACATAAAGCAAATGCTAATAGCCATAAAAGGGAAAATCAACAGTACACAATAATAGTAGGGAACTTTAACACCTCACTTTCACCAATGGACAGATCATCCAAAATGAAAATAAATAAGGAAACACAAGCTTTAAATGACACATTAAACAAGACAGACTTAATTGATATGTATCAGACATTCCAACCAAAAAGGACAGAATACACTTCTCAAGTGCTCATGGAACATTATTCAGGATAGATCATATCTTGGGTCACAAATCCAGCCTTGGTAAATTTAAGAAAATTGAAATTGTATCAGGTATCTTTTCTGACAAAAATACTATGAGACTAGATATCAATTACAGGAAAAAAACTGTAAAAAATACAAACACATGGTGGGTAAACAATATGCTATGAAATAACCAAGAGATCACTGAAGAAATCAAAGAGGAAATCAAAAAATACCTAGAAACAAATAACAATGAAAACAGGATGACCCCACACCTATGAGATGCAGCAAAAGCAGTTCAAAGAGGAGGTTATAGCAATAAAATCCTACCTCAAGAAACAAGAAATATCTGAAATAAACAACCTAACCTTATGCTTAAAGCAATTAGAGAAAGAAGAACAAGAAAACTCCAAAGTTAGCAGAAGGAAAGAAATCATACAAATTAGATCAGAAATAAATGAAAAAGCAATAAAGGAAATGATAGCAAATATCAAGAAAACTAAAAGCTGGTTCTCTGAGAAGATAAACAAAATTGATAAACTATTAGCCAGGCTCATAGAGAAAAAAAGGGATAAAACTCAAGTCAATAGAATTAGAAAGGAAAAAGAAGTAACAACTTACACTGCAGAAATACAACGGGTAACGAGAGGTTACTACAAGCAACAATACACCAAGAAAATGGACAAACTGAAATAAATGGACAAATTGTTAGAAAAGCAGAATCTTCTGAGACTGAACCAGGAAGACATAGAAAATATAAACAGACCAATCACAAGCACTGAAATTGAGACTGTGATTAAAAATCATCCAACAAACAAAAGCCCAGGAACAGACAGCTTCACAGGTGAATTCTATCAAATATTTAGAGAAGACCTAGCACCTATACTACTCAAACTCTTCCAATATATAGCAGAGGGAGGAACACTCCCAAACTCACTCTATGAGGCCAGTATCACCCTGATACCAAAAGCAGACAAAGATGTCACAAAGAAAGAAACCTACAGGCCAATATCACGGATGAACATAGATTCAAAAATCCTCAATTAAACACTAGCAAACAGTGTCCAACAGCACATTAAAAGGATCATACACCATGATCAAGTGGGGTTTATCCCAGAAATTCAAGGATTGTTCAATATACACAAATCAATCAATGTGATAAACCATATTAGCAAATTAAAGGAGAAAAACCATATGATCATCTCAATAGATGCAGAAAAAGCTTTCAACAAAATTCAACACCCATTTATCATAAAAACCCTCCAGAATGTAGGCATAGAGGGAACATACCTCAACATAATAAAGGCCATATATGACAAACCCAGAGGCAACATTGTTCTCAAAGGTGAAAAACCTAAACCATTTCCATTAAGACCAGGAACATGACAAGGTTGCCCACTCTCATCACTATTATTCAACACAGTTTTGGATGTTTTAGCCACAGCAATCAGAGAAGAAAAAGAAATAGAAGGAAACCAAACTGGAAAAGAAGAAGTAAAACTGTCACTCTTTGCAGATGACAAGATAGTATTCATAGAGAATCCAAAGAGGTTACTAGAAAACTACTAGAGCTAATCAATGAATTTGGTAAAGTAGCAGGATACAATTAATGCACAGAATTCTATTTCATTCCTATACACTAATGATGAAAAATCTGAAAGAGAAATTAAGAAAAACTCCCATTTACCATTGCAACAAGAATAAAATACCTAGGAATAAACCTACCTAAGGAGACAAAACACCTGTATGCAGAAAACTATAAGACACTGATGAAAGAAATTAATTAGATGCAAACAGATGGAGAAATATACCATGTTCTTGGATTGGAAGAACCAACATAGTGAAAATGACTATATACACAAAGAAATCTACAGATTCAGTGCAATCCTTGTCAATCTACCAATGTTTTTTTTCACAGAACTAGAACAAAAAGTTTCACAATTTGTATGGAAACACAAAAGACCCCAAATAGCCAAAAAAATCTTGAGAAGAAAAATGGGGCTGGAGGAATCATGCTCCCTGACTTCAGACTGTACTACAAAACTACAGTAATCAAGACAGTGTGGTACTGGTACAAAAACAGAAATATAGATCAATGGAACAGGATAGAAAGACCAGAGATTAGCCCATGCACATATTGTCACTTTACCTTTGATAAAGGAGGCAAGAATATACCATGGAAAAAGACAGTCTCTTCAAGAAGTGTTGCTGTGAAAACTGGACAGCTACATGTTAAATAATGAAATTAGAACACTCCCTAACACCATACACCAAAATATACTCAAAATGGAGTAAAGACCTAAATGTAAGCCCAGACACTATAAAATTCTTAGAGAAAAACATAGGCAGAAAACTCTATGATATAAATCACAGCAAGATTGTTTTTGACCCACCTCCTAGAAAAATGGAAACAAAAACAAAAATAAACAAAGGGACCTAATGAAACATAAAAGCCTTTGCACAGCAAAAGAAACAATAAACTAGATGAAAAGACAACCCTCAGAATGGGAGAAAATATTTGCAAACTAAGCAACTGACAAAGAATTAATGTTCAAAATATACAAGCAGCTCATGCCACTCAATATCAAAAAACAAACAACCAATCCAAAAATGGGCAGAAAACCGAAATAGACATTTCTCCAAAGGAGATATACAGATTGCCAATTAACACATGAAATGATGCTCAATGTCACTAACCATTAGAGGAATGCAAATCAAACCTACAATGAGGTATCACCTCACACTGGTCAGAATGGCCTTCATCAAAAAATCTACAAACAGTAAATGCTGGAGAGGGTGTGGAGAAAAGGGAACCCTCTTGCAATGTTGGTAGGAATGTAAATTGATACAGCCACTATGGAGAACAGTATGGAGGTTCCTTAAAAAACCAGAAATAGAACTACCATATGACCCAGCAATCCCACTACTGGACATATACCCTAAGAAAACCATAATTCCAACAGGGTCATGTACCACAATGTTCATTGAGGCTCTATTTACAATAGCCAGGACATGGAAGCAACCTAAGTGTCCATTGACAGATGAATGGATAAAGAAGATGTGGCAGATATATACAATGGAATATTACTTAACCATAAAAAGAAACGAAATTGAGTTATTTGTAGTGAGATAGATGGACCTAGAGACTGTCATACAGAGTGAAGTAAGTCAGAAAGGGAAAAAAAAAAATACCGTATGCTAACACATATATACGGAATGTAAAAAATATAAGGGGTCTGAAGAACCTAGTGGCAGGATAGCAATAAAGACCCAGATGTAGAGAGTGGACTTGAGGACATGGGGAGGGGGAAGGGTAAGCTGGGACTAAGTGAGAAAGTGGCATGGACGTATATAAACTACCAAATGTAAAATAGATAGCTAGTGGGAAGCAGTCACAAAGCACAGGGAGATCAGCTCAATGCTTTGTGTCCACCTAGAGGTGTGGAATAGGGAGTGTGGAAGGGGGACACAAGAGGGAGGGGATATGGTAATATATGTATATGTATAGGTGATTCGCTTTGTTATGAAGCAGAGACTAACACACCATTGTAAAGCAATTATACTCCATAAAGATAGTAAAAAAAGAAAAAAAAAAAGACAGTCCTGAGGAAATAATGGTGATCATAATTTTATTGATAATTTCTATATTCATATTTTTTTATTGCATGCTTACATGTTTGGTAGCTTTGCATGTGTCTGTGTGTAGTTTTCCCAAATATCTTGTAAGTTCTCAGAGAGGAGTCATTATGTCCTTATTTGTATCTTCCTTTAAGCATGTAAAAATAAATTGAGGAAGCAACTGCCAAAATGTTATTTTAAGGGAGACCTAAAGGGCAGAGCAAAACACTCAAATTTATTTTCTTTATCTCTTGAGGAAAATGTTATTGAGTTATATTTCAATGCCATTTCTCACTTGAATCAAATACTTTAAAGCACACTAAAGCCCTGAATGCTTTTCTCTGCCTGTATAAATAAAGATGCAATCATGTTTATTTATATGAATATTGATATTTGAAGATTTTAAGCTGCCTTTATCAAAACTATAATATATCTGAGATTTCTTAGTCTTCTTAAAACTAACAAGTTAGCCTGACACAGTTACATGGGTGCTGGCAGAGGACACAACACTCCTGGGCCAGATGCAAAATAACAACAGCCAAGCTCCCTTAGCCACACCCAATTCCCACAGACTGACAATAAGAGGGCCAGGTGACATCTGCATATTCAGTGGGATGTATGACAAGAGAGGAACCCTGTGATCTTAAGGAAACCAAATCTTCTATAATAGACAGTAAACATGCCAGGGTTTTTGCTTATGAGGGAGATACTAATCTTACATTTCAAGCCTCAAAAAGTCTTTGCTTTTCTGTATATTCCAAGGTAGTTTGCTATACAAACATTCTTGAACAGGTAGTCCTAAAAAAAAAAAAAAAAAAAAAGCAATCAGTGCCTCTGCTCTCAGGATATACAGAAACACAAGAAACCTATGGTTATTTGTCTCCCAACAACCCCTATCTAGGATGTCTTTTGATTATAAGATCAAAGGACAGCATAACATTTGCTTTATGTTTTTTGGGTTTTTTTTTAATTTTTAAAGGTATTTTTTGATGTGGACCATTTTTTTAAAGTCTTTATTGAATTACTTACAGTATTGCTCCAGTTTTATGTTTTGGTTTTTTGGCTGCGAGACATGTGGGATCTTAGCTGCCCAATCAGGGATCAAACCCACATCCCCTGCATTGGAAGGTGAAGTCTTAACCATTGAGCCACCAGGGAAGTTCCCATAACATTTGGTTTAAATTGAAGCTTTGAATATCAAAATGTTTTTTGTTAGCTATGACTGTCTTCTATCTTTACTTCTGAGGAATCAACCTATATTTTTATTGCTTCAAGAGATAAGGATCCACTTAACACTTATTTCCTACCATTTTACTTTAGTTTAGTTTTATTTTGTTTTCTCTTACCCCCAGTTCAGAATATGTTTTTGATATATATTTTTTACTTCCTCATAGAACTAAGAAAAAGATTCTGATTTTCACTTAGAGCAACCTTGAACCATTACTTAGCTATCACACAGACTAGACAGGAAGATGTGGTAATAGTACAGGGTATTATCTCTAGAAGGAGACAAAATGAGAAGCAAACAGTCAACCAAACCAGAAAAAAACGCTGAAAGTGAAATATTGGTGCAAAGTGTGCATTTTTTGTAATTCTTTGATTACCATTATTTAAAACAAAGACTAATGTATTGCATTTTTAACTGTATGCTTTCATAAACATACCACTTAGACTGAGAATAACCTGATACAATTCACTCCATGCCTTATTTAGATATTAACTTGTTTACATTTAATTTTTGTCACCTCTTGATAGGTGTATATTTTATGAGAGTATGGAATGTGCTTCTTCTGTACACTACTCTTATTCTTGCACCTAAAAGTGTGCCTGGAAAAACAGGCAATCGTGGACATTAGTTAAATAAACAAATAAATTTGTATCATTATGAATTGCTGTAGGCTGTTTAACTATCATGATTTATTTAACTCTTTGTAGCATGATAACTAAACACACAAAATACATGTTTCAAGATTACCATGGTTTAAAGATATAAAAGAAATCCAAACGTTATGTCTTTAATAAAATGACCAAAATTTATACTATTAGAAATGAGTTTTATTGATTCAGAAATGAGAACAGGTATTTGATTTAATATTCTTTTAAGTGCATACTTGTAAAATTAAGCTAAATGTGTTAATCTAGCAATATCATTAAAACAAAGCTTCAAAATACTTTGTAATACCCTCATTTTAAAATCATTATGTGTTGCACAGGAGTTGGTGCACTATGGCGCTGCTTAATGGCATGAACTTTGGATCATTATAGACTTGGGTTCAAATCCAAGTTCTGCCAACATTTATGTGACTTTGACAAAATTTAAATATTTAAAAGTTTTGGTTCCTTTCTCTATAAAATAAGGGTAATAGTAATGTATAATTTCTAAGTACGACATAAAAATATATAATGGTACATTATTATTACTATTGTTAGCAAATTTTGATATGGATTTCTTAAAATTTCTATTTCATGAGAAGAATGAAAAAAAACCTTCTTGCTATGTAGTCTGCCATATCTTGAAAATGATACCCCCAATCTGAGGCTTTGACTATATGAAGATCTGCCTTGTTTACCTTGTTTCACCAGAGATTAAGTTATTCATTAATTGAACAAATAGCCTGTACAATATCAGTGTGTGAAAAGCTAGGCGTTACCAAAAAATGTAATACATTGAGGAAATGGTATATAGTAATATACTATATGCTATATATTTACTACTATAAGTTTGTGAGTGACTATAGTAATTAAGATTTCAATTACTCTTTAGAGCTCTCAGATATAGAAAAATCTTGAATGCCTATAAAGCAATACACATGTAGACTGATGAGAACACTTTGAGTGAAATCATATTAAACTCAAAGACTCACAGCAGAGTAAATATACAGGAAAAGTTGTGGAGACTTATGAAATTAAAGTAAGGATACCAAGCTAAGGAAATCATATCCTCTACTTCTTATGGAAATTCCCAGTAGTATCTGATAAATTTTTCAGAGGATAGAGAACACTTACTTAAAGTTTTAATGAATCTGGATCCCATCACTACTTAAGTAACATAAAAGTAAATTATCACTCTAAATAGATATTCAGATACATAGGTGTACTTCAGGAAAACATTTTTAGAGAAATCTGATACACACACATAATTTTTGAAATGTTTAAAAGTCAACTCCATTCACTCTATATTTTAGTATTCAAATTATTCCTAGCACTTGCTGCACATCATAGTTTCAAAATGGAAAACAAAAATAACCAGTAATTTCTTCTTCAGCATGTTAAAAGGACTGCTAACTATTGACTTTCCCCACCAGTCACCAGAATAACCTATCAGTCAAGGAACATAGGACATCTCTTGGACAGTCTTAGTAATATCTCAGAAGGGGAAGTTCATCAGAAGATATTTGCAGAGATTTTGTTTCTGAGCTTATGTAGTTTAAAGAGGGTCATTTAAAGCCCCAAATTGATTAAGATCAGGCAAAGTTTATAACAATAGTTTAGAAGTAGTGTACACGATGAGGTAAGAATCTTAAAGTGAGTTGCTATAAGTAAACTGTGGTTTGATAAACAACATTTTTACTTTTGTGAACAGTTTGATCTGTAATTAATAGAGTTTGGAGGAACCCTGTCTCAAAAAAACAGTAAAGTTATTTTTCACATTATCTTTCTGGGCAATAATTGCACAGAAGAACTATTTGTTCTTGTTGACCAAATTTCCTTTTTTGTCAGGCCTGGTAGTTAAAATATGTTGATACAGGTGCTTTCAGTTCTCTGTGCCCATTCTTTTCAGTCTCATAAATCTGTTTCAGGTTTTTTTTAAATTTGAGGGTTCTAACAGAAAAGAAAACTTTAAATATTCAAATATGAAAAGCATAGAATAGAAAGGTACACCTGCAGTTAATATTAATTAAAGAGACCATTAATTCATAATTAATAATCAGATAAATTCAGGACTTTTAAGGGACTAATTAAAGAATACTTCTTTCACAAATACACACACACACACACACACACACACACACACACACACACACACAGAGTAGTACCTCTTGTTAAATGTCCCTGTTAAATAACAGTTAAATATTTTTTGTGACAAAAACAAGTAGGACTTTTGAATAAATTTTAAAATAATTACATCTTAACCAACTATGATTTGGTAATAATCCTAATGTTGTTAAAATATAAACAATTGCCAATTTGGAAACAGATCCAGAAATTCAATTAGGAACTGGAAGTCTTTGGGGAATAGAGAAGGTTTGCTACTGCTAGACATTTTGAACTTTAAAGCAGGAAAATATAATATTATAATTATAATATTATAATATAATTCTATTTCAAGTCAGGTTTATAATAGAAATAGTTGGACTCCAAGCTGATTTTATTTTTTAACCTTATTTTCTCTTCCTACTATTGCTACTATTTGGTCACAATGGTACATGCAAACCATCATATAATCAAAAAGGATTATATTGGCCCATCCATGTACTTCAAGTTGTAGACAGCTGTACACAGGACCATTGGCTACCATTGGCATAATTTAAGGGCCATAAGCTATCTCCACATTTGCATTCTGCATCTGTAGACCCTGTGGTCTACAGGATTTTCAGAGAAATCTCATGTCAAAAGTACCAATATACCAATACAATGAAAGGTTTATGATCTGAATGTATTCTGATTACCGCATTTCATTCAATAAGAAGAAAAATTGTCTGTGTAAAGCTTTCCAAAAATCTACTGGCATAAGTTTACTGCTTCTCTCAACATTTCAGACTTAAAAATACCTTGTTTTAGTTACACATATGAAATTATTTCCACATATGGAAATAGTTAATGTGTGCATGAGGCTATGTATACTACCAATGAGGTCTGAGTTGTTAAATCTTGTTTCTTTAGTCCCTACCCTTTTTCTTTCTTCTTACTACCCCTGGTGTGACACAGCCCTCACTATGCTTTGAGCAAAAGTTATTCGAAATATGTTGAAATCTAAAGGACTACATTTTAAATATAATTTGGAAACCGTATTCTTATATACAGACTTGCACCACAGAAAAAAATAAAAACTGTGACTTGAAGCATCTCTGGCTGGGCATAAGTAGTAGTCAACATCAGATGATTTAGACACAGCTGCTTCTACAGACATGTGAGGGATTCTTCTGAGTTTAAATGTATCTTTTTTTTTTTTTAATCTCTAACATACAGCAGTCTGGAAATTCAATAACATTTTAATTATAATTATTAATAAATAAAAGTAGGATTAAAGAAAAATTGTGTGTTTCCTTAGGAAGCAGGAATATAGAAGTGGACTTTTGATCAATTTTGGCTGCTTGCTCAAAGTAATTTTTATTTATTTTTCATAGTTTTCTTGACTCTTGTTGGATGAGGTTTAAAGTATATGGATCTCTGAAAATGTACTGATTTTCCCAAATGACTGAAACAAATCGGGGAAAGAAAACCTGCTGGGGCAGCGTCCGGGAAGATGGCGAAAGACTAAGATGCGGAGATCACCTTCCTCCCTACAGATACAACAGAAATACATCTACACGTGGAACAACTCCTACAGAACACCTAATGAATGCTGGCAGAAGACCTCAGACCTCCAAAAGGCAAGAAAGCCCCCATGTACCTGGGTAGAGCAAAAGTAAAAAGAATAAACAGAAACAAAATGAGAGGGACAGGACTTGCAGCAGTGGGAGGGAGCTGTGAAGGAGGAAAGGTTTCCACAAACTAGGAAGCCCCTTCGCGGGCAGAGACTGCGGGTGGCGGAGGGGGAAGCTTTGGAGCAGCGGGGGAGAGCACAGCAACAGGGGTGCGGAGGACAAAGCGGAGGGATTCCTGCACAGAGGGTCAGTGCCGACTGGCACTCACCAGCCTGAGAGGCTTCTCTGCTCATTTGCCGGGGGTGGAGGGGGCGGCGGGCTGGGAGCTGAGGCTCGGGCTTCTGACGGAGCGCAGGGAGAGGACTGGGGTTGGCGACGTGAACACAGCCTGCAGGGGGTTAGTTCACCACGGCTGGCTGAGAGGGAGTCCGGGGAAAAGTCTGGACCTGCCAAAGAGGCAAAATACTTTTTTTTCCGTCTTTGTTTCCTGGTGTGCGAGGAGAGGGGATTAAGAACACTGCTTAAAGGAGATCCAGAGATGGGCACGAGCCTCGGCTAAAAGCGCAGACCCCAGAGACGGGCATGAGACGCTAAGGTTGCTGCTGCCACCACCAAGAAGCCTGCGTGTGAGCACAGGTCACTATCCACAACCCCCTTCCTGGGATCCTGTGCAGCCCGCCACTGCCAGGGTACTGGGATCCAGGGACAATTCCCCAGGGAGAACGCATGGTGCGCATCAGGCTGGTGCAACGTCATGCCAGACTCTGCCGCTGCAGGCTCGCCCCGCACTCCGTGCCCCTCCCTCACACTGGCCTGAGTGAGCCAGAGCCCCCGAATCAACGGCTCCTTTAATCCCGACCTGTCTGAGTGAAGGGCGGAGGCCCTCCAGAGACCTACATGCAGAGGCGGGGCCAAATTCAAACAGCCCCTGGGAGCTGTGAGAACAAAGAATAGAATGGGAAATCTCTCCCAGCAGTCCCACAAGCAGTGGATTAAAGCTCCAGAATCAACTTGATGTACCCTGCATCTGCGGAATACATGAATAGACAACGAATCATCCCAAATTAAGGAGATGGACTTTGAGAGCAAGATTTATGATTTTTTCCCCTTTTCCTCTTTTTGCGAGGGTGTATGTGTATGCTCTGTTTGAGATTTTGTCTGTATAGCTTTGCATTCACCATTTGTCCTAGGGTTCTATGCATCCATTTTGGGTTTTTTTCTTAATAATTACTTTTTATTTTAATAACATTATTTTATTTCAATTTATCTTCTTTCTTTCTTTCCTTCCTTCCCTCCATTAGACAATGAATCATCCCAAATTGAGAAGGTGGACTTTGAGAGCAAGATTTATGATTTTTTCCCCTTTACTTCTTTTTGTGAGTGTGTATGTGTATGCTTCTGTGTGAGATTTTGTCTGTGTAGCTTTGCTTCCACCATTTGTCCTAGGGTTCTATCAGTCTGTTTTTGTCTTTTTTTTCTCTTAATAATTATTATTTTTATTTTAATAACTTTATTATACTATAACTTACTTTATATTATTTTACTTTATCTTCTTTACTTCTTTTTTCCCTTCTTTCCCTCCTCCCTTCTCCTTCCCTCCCTCCCTCCCTCCTTTCTTTCATTCTTTCTTTCTATTTCTATTAATTCTTTCTTTCTACATTTTCTCCATTTTATTCTGAGCCGTGTGGATGAAAGGCTCTTGGTGCTGCAGCAAGGAGTCAGTGCTGTGCCTCTGAGGTGGGAGAGCCAACTACAGGACACTGGTCCACAAGAGACCTCCCAGCTTCACGTAATATCTAATGGTGAAAATCTCCCAGAGATCTCCACCTCAACACTAACACCCAGCTCCACTCAACGACCAGCAAGCTACAGTGCTGGACATCCTATGCCAAATAACTAACAAGACAGGAACACAACCCCACCCATTAGCAGAGAGGCTGCCTAAAATCATAATAAGTCCACAGACACCATCAAACACACCACCAGACGTGGACCTGCCCAGCAGAAAGACAAGATCTAGCCTCATCCACCAGAACACAGGCACTAGTCTCCTCCAACAGGAAGCCTACACAACCTGCTGAACCAACCTTAGCCCCTGGGGACAGACATCAAAAACAATGGGAACTACAAGCCTGCAGCCTGCAAAAAGGAGACCCCAAACACAGTAAGATAAGCAAAATGAGAAGTCAGAAAAACATACAGCAGATGAAGGAGCAAGAAAAAAACCCACCGGACCTAACAAATAAAGAGGAAATAGGCAGTCTACCTGAAAAAGAATTCAGAATAATGATAGAAAAGATGATCCATAAGCTTGGAAATAGAATAGACAAAATGCAAGAAACACTTAACAAGGACCTAGAAGAACTAAAGATGAAACAAGCAACAATGAACACCACAATAAATGAAATTAAAATTACACTAGATGAAATCAATTGCAGAATAACTGAGGCAGAAGAACGGATAAGTGACCTGGAAGATAAAATAGTGGAAATAACTGCTGCAGAGCAGAATAAAGAAAAAAGAATGAAAAGAACTGAGGACAGTCCCACAGACCTCTGGGACAACATTAAACGCACCAACATTCGAATTATAGGGGTTCCAGAAGAAGAAAAGAAAAAGAAAGGGACTGAGAAAATATTTGAAGAGATTATACTTGAAAACTTCCCTAATATGGGAAAGGAAATAGTTAATCAACTCCAGAAATCACAGAGAGTCCCCGGCAGGATAAATCCAAGGAGAAATACACCAAGACATATTAATCGAACAGTCAAAAATTAAATACAAAGAAAACGTATTAAAAGCAGCAAGGGAAAAACAACAAATAACACACAAGGGAATCCCCATAAGGTTAACAGCTGACCTTTCAGCAGAAACTCTGCAAGCAAGAAGGGACTGGCAGGACATATTTAAAGTGATGAAAGGAGAAAAACCTGCAACAAAAATTACTCTAACAAGCAAGGCTCTCATTCAGATTTGATGGAGAAATTAAAACCTTTACCAACAAGCAAAAGCTGAGAGAGTTCAGCACCACCAAAACAGCTTTACAACAAATGCTAACGGAACTTCTCTAGGCAAGAAACACAAGAGAAGGAAAAGACCTACAGTAACGAACCCCAAACAATTAAGAAAATGTGAATCAGAACATACATAACGATAATTACCTTAAATGTAAATGGACTAAATGCTCCCACCAAAAGACACAGATTGGCTGAATGGATACACAAACAAGACCCTTATATATGCTGTCTACAAGAGACCCACTTCAGACCTAGAGACACATACAGACTGAAAGTAAGGGGCTGGAAAAAGATATTTCATGCAAATGGAAACCAAAAGAAAGCTGGAGTAGCAATTCTCATATCAGACAAAATAGACTTTAAAACAAAGACTATTAGAAGAGACAAAGAAGGACACTACATAATGATCAAGGGACCCATCCAAGAAGAGGATATAACAATTGTAGATATTTATGCACCCAACATAGAAGCACCTCAATACATAAGGCAAATACTAACAGCCATAAAATGTGAAATTGTCAGTAACACATTCATAGTAGGGGACTTTAACACCCCACTTTCACCAAAGGACAGATCATCCAAAATGAAAATAAATAAGGAAACACAAGCTTTAAATGATACATTAAACAAGATGGACTTAATTGATATTTATAGGACACTCCATCCAAAAACAACAGAATACACATTTTTCTCAAGTGCTCATGGAACATTCTCCAGGATAGATCATATCCTGGGTCACAAATCAAGCCTTGGTAAATTTAAGAAAATTGAAATTGTATCAAGTATCTTTTCCGACCACAACGCTATGAGACTAGATATCAATTACAGGAAAAGACCTATAAAAATGCAAACACATGAAGGCTAAACAATACACTACTTAATAATGAAGCAGTCACTGAAGGAATCAAAGAAGAAATTAAAAAATACCTAGAAACAAATAACAATGGAGACATGACAATCCAAATTCTATGGGATGTAGCAAAAGCAGTTCTAAGAGGGATACTTATAGCAATTCAGTCCTACCTTAAGAAACAGGAAACATCTCGAATAAACAACCTAACCTTGCACTTAAAGTACTTAGAGAAAGAAGACCAAAACACCCCAAAGTTAGCAGAAGGAATTAAATCATAAAAATAGGATCAGAAATTAATGAAAAACAAATGAAGGAAATGATAGCAAAGAACAATAAAACTAAAAGCTGGTTCTTTGAGAAGATAAACAAAATTGATAAACCATTAGCCAGACTCATCAAAAAAATAGGGAGAAGACTCAAATCAATAGAATTAGAAATGAAAAAGGAGAAGTAACAACTGACACTGCAAAAATACAAAAGATCATGAGAGATTACTACAAGCAACTCTATACCAAGAAAATGGACAACCTGTAAGAAGTGGACAAATTCTTAGAAATGCACAACAAGCCAAGTCTGAATCAGGAAGAAGTAGAAAATATGAACAGACCAATCATAAGAACTGAAATTGAAACTGTGATTAAAAGTCTTCCAACAAACAAAAGCCCAGGACCAGATGGCTTCAAAGGCGTATTCTATCAAACATTTAGAGAAGAGTTAACACCTGTCCTTCTCAAACTCTTGCAAAATATAGCAGAGGGAGGAACACTCTCAAACTCACTCTATGAGGCCAGCATCACCCTGATACCAAAAGCAGACAAAGATGTCACAGAGAAAGAAACCTACAGGCCAATATCACTGATGAACATAGATGCAAAAATCCACAACAAAATACTAGCAAGCAGAATCCAACAACACATTAAACAGATCTTCCACCATGGTCAAGTGGGGTTTATTCCAGGAATGCAAGGATTCTTCAATATACGCAAATCAATCAAAGTGATACACCATCTTAACAAACTAAAGGAGAAAAACCATATGATCATCTCAATAGATGCAGAGAAAGCTTCCAACAAAATTCAACAGCCATTTATTATAAAATCCCTGCAAAAAGTAGGCATAGAGGGAACTTTCCACAACATAATAAAGGCCATATATGACATCGCACAGCTAACATCATCCTCAATGGTGAAAAACTGAAAGCATTTCCACTAAGATGAGGAACAAGACAAGGTTGCCCACTCTCACCACTCTTATTCAACATAGTTTTGGAAGTTTTAGCCACAGCAATCAGAGAAGAAAAGCAAATAAATGGAATCCAAATCAGAAAAGAAGAAGTAAAGCTGTCACTGTTTGCAGATGACATGATACCATACATAGAGAATCCTAAAGATTCTACCAGAAAAACACTAGAGCTAATCAATGAATTTGGTAAAGTAGCACAGTTTGAAATTAATGCACAGAAATCTCTGGCATTCTTGTACACTAATGATGAAAATTCTGAAAGTGAAATCGAGAAAACCCTCCCATTTACCACTGCAACAAAAAGAATAAAATATCTAGGAATAAACCTACCTAAGGAGACAAAATAGCTGTATGCAGAAAATTATAAGACACTGATGAAAGAAATTAAAGATGATACAAGTAGATGGAGAGATATACCATCTTTTTGGACTGGAAGAATCAACATTGTAAAAATGACTCTACTACCCAAAGCAATCTACAGATTCAGTGCAATCCTATCAAACTACCACTGGCATTTTTCACTGAACTAGAACAAAAAATTTCACAATTTGTATGGAAACAAAAAAGACCCCGAATAGCCAAAGCACTATTGAGAACGTAAAATGGAGCTGGAGGATTCAGGCTCCCTGACTTCAGACTATACTGCAAAGCTACAGTAATCAAGACAGTATGGTACTGGCACAAAAACAGAAAGATAGACCAATGGAACAGGATTGAAAACCCAGAGATAAACCCACGCACATATGATCACCTTATCTTTGATAAAGAAGGCAGGAATGTACAGTGGAGAAAGGACAACCTCTTCAATAAGTCGTGCTGGGAAAACTGGACAGGTACATGTAAAAGTATGAGATTAGGTCACTCCACAACACTATACCCAAAAATAAGCTCAAAATGGATTAAAGACCTAAATGTAAGGCCAGACACTATCAAACTCTTAGAGGAAAACATAGGCAGAACACTCTATGACATAAATCACAGCAAGATCCTTTCTGACCCACCTCCTAGAGAAATGGAAATAAAAGCAAAAATAAACAAATGGGACCTAATGAAACTTCAAAGCTTTTGCACAGCAAAGGAAACCATGAACAAGACCAAAAGACAACCTTCAGAATTGGAGAAAATATTTGCAAATGAAGCAATTGACAAAGGATTAATCTCCAAAATTTACAATCAGCTCATGTAGCTCAATAGCAAAAATAACAAAAAAAAAACCCAATCGAAAAATGGGCAGAAGACCTAAATAGACATTTCTCCAAAGAAGATATACAGACTGCCAACAAACACATGAAAGAATGCTCAACATCACTCATCATTAGAGGAATGCAAATTAAAACTACAATGAGATATCATCTCACACCAGTAAGAATGACCATCATCAAAAAATCTAGAAACAATAAATGCTGGAGAGGGTGTGGAGGAAGGAGAACTCTCTTGCTCTGTTGGTGGAAATGTAAATTGATACAACCACTGTGGAGAACAGTATGGAGGTTCCTTAGAAAACTACAAATAGAACTACCATATGACCCTGCAATCCACTACTGGGCATATACCCTGAGAAAACCATAATTCAAAAGGATCCTGTACCAAAATGTTCATTGCAGCTCTCTTTACAACACCCCAGAGATGGAAACAACCTAATTGTCCATCATTGGATGAATGGGTAAAGAAGATGTGGCACATATATACAATGGAATATTACCCAGCCATAAAAAGAAATGAAATTGAGTTATTTGTAGTGAGGTAGATGGACCTAGAGACTGTCATACAGAGTGAAGTATGTCAGAAAGAGAAAGACAGATACCGTATGCTAACACATATATATGGAATTTAAGAAAAAAATATATCATGAAGAACCTAGGGGTAAGACAGGAATAAAGACACAGACCTACTAGAGAATGGACTTGAAGATATGGGGAGGGGGAAGTGTAAGCTGTGACAAAGCGAGAGAGAGGCATGTATATATATGCACTACCAAACGTAAGGTAGATAGCTAGTGGGAAGGAGCTGCATAGCAGAAGGAGATCAGCTTGGTGCTTTGTGACCGCCTGGAGGGGTGGGATAGGGAGGGTGGGAGAGAGCGAGATGCAAGAGGGAAGAGATATGGGAGCATATTTATATATATAACATTCACTTTGTTATAAAGCAGAAACTAACCAAAAAAACCTTTAAGTCCTCAAGATCAACCCATTTGTAAATAAAACTAATGTTTGTCTGACAGAAAAAGAAAACCTGCTGAGAAAGTAGAGAAGCTAATCCAGTTTTTCCTGTTCCTTTTGAACTTTGAGCAGAATTAGAGGACCAAGGCTAGCTTTTCTCTACTTGTCTGGAGTTAATAATGTAAGTAGAAATTTGAATTACTCTTTGAAGTTAACTCATATGATTACTACCAACAGAAAAGATACTAGGCAAGATGAGATCATAGTCAGTGAATGATGTCTAATCTCGACTACTTTTTAAGATCTTTGAGTCAGGCATGACTCTTGGGAGACTACAATGAAAAATGAAAATGAGAGTGAAAGAGAAAGAGGTCACTGCCCTCAATTTCTTCCATTAATTTGTTTACTGTACAAAGAAATAATTGGAAATGACTGACATATTTCATCTGTGAATATCTTAGATTTTGTTCTTGATGTTTTGTTTCCATTTGCCCCTTAATGTCATGGTTTTATTTGACTATTAGTTGAATATATGCATTAAAAGCCTCAAGTCATAGAATATTAATTAAGATTAACAGGACACTACTGTTACTTGCTATCTTATATTCATTGTGGATTAAAAATAAATAAACACATTGGTCTGTTAATACCTGCTAAAAGTTAGACTAAAAATACTTCTTTTGGTTTAATAGAAGGATATGAAATTTCTTCCTCTTGCATAAAAATCCAAGCCTATGGGGAGCATTCACCTGGGAGATGGATTGTAGAACATTATGTTACAAACTGGATATCATGAGAGAAATCAACACATAGTGTTCAAATTTATTTGATAGGCCTAGTATCTTAAAATATTTTGAGTAGCATGATTATAGTAATGTATCTAAATGCTTATAAAGGAAAATATTTTCTGTTGGCAGATACTTTAATAGCACTGGCAATTATTTAAACGTACTAAAATATTAAACTTTAGTAAACATTCAAAATAAGCTGAATGACCTGTTGAATCACATAAAAGCTCAAAATGCTAAGAAAGATAGACAGAGTTAAGTTTTAAAAAACATCATTCATTTAAACCTGTACATGTTTTTCTCTCTTATTACTAACTGCGGAGAAGAATATTACTCTCCTGCCATGTTCAGTAATTGCCATCAGACATCCATTTGAAATTGTTAGAGAAGCCAGCATAATTGAAAGTGAATTTTAATTTATTTTTTCTCATGATTTAAAGAGTCTAAAACTCTGTTCCATCATTGGTTGTTCATATCCCAAACCTCAGAACCTGGTTTTCAAAAGATGATTCAAGTGTTTCTGAGATAATTTATTTTCTCAATTTTAGCCCTTGGATCACTTATAAAATTATATACTCCTCATCCAAAAGGGCTTTAATGGCATATTAACATGATTTTCCTTATTTGAAGCATAACAACAATAAAGTAGAGAAGAATGACAATGACAATCATGGCAATATGACTTTCACCTTGAGTCAGGGGAGAAAGAGTCTGTGCTAGAAGTCTATATTTCTCAGATCCTTATATCCTTAACTTAACATCATATATGTTAACAAAACTGTTTTAGGAAGATGGAAAATGATGCTCAAAAAGTCAAATAAATCACATGTACAATCTAAAGTTACAGACTCAGGGTTCAGAATTCAAACATAAATCCTTAGGGCTCCAAAGATTATGTTATTTCTGCTAATCTGACACTGAGATAACCTAGATTTAAATTTCCAGTTGCTAATGAATAGCATGTGACACAAGATAAGACTCGTGTTATCCTTTGGTTTCAGGTTCCCCATTATAGATTCTTTGGTATGCTGATTTTTCGCTTTGCAAAATGCACAGTTATGAGATAAGTTCTATTCCTTCATGTATCCATCATTAGAAAAATGTCAAGATAGATGGGAGACCAATGTTAAATAAACTCACTAAATTTTTGTTAAACTCCTCTAGGTCATCAGTGGAGTAGGCAAAGATAATGCAATTTGAAACATTCACTCTGGTCAGCATTCTTTTCTGACTTGCCTTCCTATTAATTTGTTTTTCCAGACAACTGAAATATTACCATTTTGGTGGGAGAGGGGCATTCTTTACCTTTTGTTTGCTATCATCTTTTAAGTTTTTTTTCATTTTCTTAGCTTTATTCTTTTCACAAACATATATGTATGTAGTAGGGCAAGTCCTTTATTCTGGAAAAGAAAGAAATGCTTTAAAAATATATTGTCCTCCTAATTAGAGGTGATTTTGTTGTTGTAATTATGGGTTGGAAAAGAATTATAGTTTGTCTGTGACCTTTTCCTGCTGTGAAGTATTTTTCATTTTCTGGCCAATACTTATAAAGTCACCATATCTCACACAAATGGATTAAAACTGACAATTGGATAAGATAAAATATCATGTCATGAAATGTTTATATACAATACTCCCCAAAAACATGCTCACAGATACATATACACATGCATGTACAGATACACACACACTCTTACAGATAGACATACAAACTGCCACTTTGCGTATGAATTTGTTCTAGTAATAGCCCTGGGACTTAGAGATTTTGAGACCATGATATCATAGTTCCTAAGTAAATTTGACTTAAATTATCTGTGAATTTTCATAATTTTATAAGCATTTTGAAATTCTCTAAATTATTTAAATATTTTAGACTATCATTACATAAGACACTTCTATGCTTTCTTTAAAAATACTAATTTCACAATTGATATTTGAAATAGCAAGACATTGAAAACAATTGCTAGGGCATAATGCAAAAGAGAAATATCCTCATCTTAGAGGCTCAGAAGTCTGGACAGGACCAGGGATATGGTCTCTGTATAGCATACACTTGCAAAATATTTCTTTGTGTTTTGTACCTCCCAAATATTTTTAAACATTTTATCATGTGTAACAGGGACTTTATGGAAATATATTACTTCTCCTTCCACATTTTCTACCTATATCTCTTCAAGGACACTCATAAACTTTAGATTAGTACAATGGGAATTTCTAACTTTTCATATTCAGGTTCCCTTTTCAGTGAATTCTGTTGTAAGAGGGACTACTCAGTTTTTCTTTGCATTCTAACTAATTTGTTATGCTCCTGTGATTTATTTATAACACTTTTCCTTGATCTGCAGGAAACTCTTCAAAAGCTGGCCATCAATCACTGAACGTCCACATGAAGAAATGACCTTCATGTCTATTTCTTGTTCTAAATAATTTCTCTCTCCTTGTATAAATTCTTCAAGGTAGTATAATTGTTTTTCTGCTTGTTGTTCCAAGTTTTTGCTATGAAATTAGATTCAAGATAGAAGGATATATATGTGTATATACATATATATGTGTATATATATATATAATATATCTGTATTAATATTTATGTTATATAGGTATGAATATTTATAAAAGCCAAATCTATTAACTCATTATTTAGCTTCTTGTTGTTTTCTTATTTTATGTGAGCAGACATAATGAGGAGCACACCATGTAATAATTAAAAAAATATTTTTGTGTGTATACTTCTCTTCAGAATGTTTTAGCTATTTGGAATACCTAATTATATGATTCAGTTTGAATCCTTAATTATTTTAAATACTAATGTTGCACAATACTGTTACACAAGGTTAAAAGTGCAATATCAAATAGTGCTAGACTCTTTTCATTATTTTTTTTTTTAATTGTTCAATATGTGAGGAATAAATGTCTGAGTATAGGCTTTCCCTGAAGGTGGACTAGAAAGATCCATCAGAGTTACACAATAACTATGGATTAGTCAGGTTAGGCTATATTATCCTGTGGTAACCAACAACCCTAGATCTTAGTGGTTAAATACAACAAACTGTTAGTACTCACTCACACTGTGAATCTAGCATGCTTTGGTAGATAGTTCTATTCCACACAGTCAATTCAGATACAGTCTGATGGAGACCTATCTTCATATAGCTGAAGCATTTGGAAGACCTGACTTTTTAATTACCACAGATGGTGAGAAAAGTACTTAAGTGTGTTAAACTTCTTTGGCACAGAAGGTGCTATCTATCATCCCTCTACCATAACTATAACTCTTGTAGTCTATTGACCAGAACTATTCACATGGCCCATCCCAGTTGCAAGGAAGAAGAAAACTGCAGTTCAGCTATATGTTTAGAAGAACAGGAGACCAAGATAAGGGGGAACATCAGAGGAGTCTTGATTGAATGTAAACGTATTCTGCTACATATATTCATGTATTACTTCTCAAAAAGTTTAAGTAAAATTCCACGTGTTTAACAATAAAATAATAATATTGTAATGTAAATATTATGTTCACCAGTTTATTAATATTTAAATTATTTGATTAAGCATATTCTCCTTGTCTTTTGTTTAACTATTTGTATTATTTTAATTGATATTTGTAATTTTTATATTTTAATAATTAATTGACTTTAACCCTTGTTTTTGATATTTGTCCTGCTAAATTATATATCTCAGAATTATATAGTTTATCTTTTTTCTAGTTATTTTAGCATAAGGAAATTAGTAATTTAAATCTCTTTTTTGTTGTTATTGAGAAAAACTAATAAATTGCCAAAAATTTTAAAAAACATCCATATCCTTTCTCATTATAAAGGGTGTTTATAGACTTTGTCTTTTTAAAAAGAAACCACATGTTCTGTTTTATTTCCTTCAGTTGGTATAAAGGAATCTGTAAAGAATCCTTTAATATTTCAACAGCTTAGTCTTATTATCATCTGCTGTATCTACACTTCTCTTGTTTCTATAGAACACAGCACAGCCACGTCACGTTATGTTCATTCATATCAACTATCAACCATTTTCTCAATTTTATCTAAAGCATTTCTGTGTGGTTAACGTGAATAATTCAGCCAGCTTTTTGAGTACCTATTAGGCTCAAAGCACTATGATACCTGCTGCAACTTGACATGTATAATATAGTTGAAGAGATAAAGCACTTACACATGCATTTGTTTTATTGTTTTATAGCTCAAGAGTGTTCATTTTCAGAATTGCATGGGGAAAGAGAATTATGTACACAAATATGAGTAAATCTCTCTTAACTGTGCATGACTTTGGGGGATTATATAATTCTAAAAAATTTTTTAAAACCATTTGCATTTCACTTATGGAATATTTAATAAGATTTGAAGCAGTAGAATAAATAATCATCTGATATATATTTTGTTTGAATTAAAGCTGTAATTGTCTGCCTTCCCTTGGAAAACTTGTATCATGGGCTAGGGCAAGGATAGTCTTTGTGTACTAGAAGATGAGGTAAGTAAGCCTAGGAGTAAAAATTCAACATAAAATATCCTCCAAATGAATAACCATATGTGAATAAGTAGGAATTTCAATGCATTTATAGTTTAATTGAAGAAAATACAAATTCTTAATTGTCTGACTTGGATGAACTTATACTAATAAATGCTGAAAGTATATACTGGCTAAATGCTGATTCATAGATTATATCTTCTGATGTGCCATTTACCATTATGTGTGTGCTATTTATCTCAAAATTCTTGTTTTCAGTCACAAAGCTCTTATATATAAGAAAGCTATAGCCTGCCCCATTTCTATATCTAATCCTTCAAAATAATATACTTTCCAAAAACTTAACTGTTTTACATATTTATGAATTTTTCCATAGTTTTCCTAAGGGATTTATTTCTCAATTGTGTCATAAAACACCACAGTAAAATGCTTTGCTTATTTTCTCATAAAGTATTGTCCTACAGCTAAATGGTGCTTTCTATCTGTTATCTAGAGCAAACGGAGGGGTGTAGCATTGACCCAGCCTGCTCAATGTGCAGGATTCATGCCTGCAAGCACTGGAACTCTATAAGACTCATCACTGTGCATTTCTGTGTCATATCAGCAAGCTCATCTGCAGAAATACATTCTGACTGAGTAACCCTGAGGTAGAAAATGCTTAATTCTCCATTTCAAAAATTCACAGAAATGGAAAAATGATTCAGTTGGAAGGCATCTGCCCTGTCAGCACCCTATTATCTTAATATAGTGTTTACTCTGTTACTGGTTTCAGTTATCCTTACACAGTTTGATAATCGGTTTTGAAGCTGACCTGGTGTATAACTTAACTCTGGTTCACAGTATGTTTATGACTGGTTTTAACATGATACCTAGGGATTTGCATCTTTCTTTCTGCCTAGTTTCTCTAGTCCCTTATTCTGAGAAATATATTTAGAAAAGATGTAATAAGAGGATAAATTATTAAAAATTGTAAAGCCATTTGTTAAAAATAATCTAAAACTATTATAGTAGTTACCAATCACCAATATATTGAAATAAATGTATCCACTGACAAAAAGAACATTTAAATAGACATTACACACACACACGCACATAGTGAAAATGATGCTATCTACATCTAATCATATATATGTACTTATTATATACACATATATAGTTGTACATGTGTACAAGTTATATTTAATTTAGGGTCTACACAAATCTGATATGACCTCATCTTAACTAATGGCCCAATGCTTCTAAAGAAGGTCATATTTGCAGATATCAGGGTCAGGACTTCAACATACCTTTTTGGAAGACTCAATTCAAGATACAGTCAGTGTTCTGTATCCGTGGTTTCTACATCTGCATATTCAAATCAGTTGAGGATTGAAAATATTTTTCAAAATTCCAGAAAACGCCCTGAAGCAAAACTTGTATTTTCAATAGAGATCTTCATATATTTCCATCTAAATGCTTATTTATTATACCAAAGGACAATATTTATTACACCTAAATTCTTATCAAAATTAGAGAAGAGATATCCTGTGCATTCTTTGTTTAAATATCATTTGGCTATTTTTGTTTAATTTTTATATCTTTATTCAATTAAAATTCACATTCCATAAAATTCACCCGTTTCTAATGTATTATTCAATGGTTTTAGTATATCCAAAGAGTTGTGAGACCATCACTACAGTCTAAGGTTAGTACATTTTTATCACTCAAGAAAAAACAAATGCCCACGAGAATCATTCCCCTTTTCCCACCTGCTCATGCGCTAGTCCTAGCGTATTACTCATCTTCTTTTTGCCTGTGTATATTTGCCTGTTTTTGACTTTTCATGTAAATGGATATTCTTATAACATGGAATTGGAGACTGGCTTATTTTACTTACCATGTTTTTTAGATTCATCCATGTTGTAACATGTATCAGTAAATAATTATTTTTTTACTGCCAAATGATATGTTATTGTATGGATACACCACATTGTGTTTATACATCCATCCAACTTTCAGCTATTTTTTAAAAGTCTTTATTGAATTTGTTACACTAATGCTTGCTTTTTTTTTTTTTTTATGTTTTGGTGGTTGGGCTGTGAGGCATGTGAGACCTTAGCTCCCCAACCAGGGATCAAACCCATACCCCCTGCATTGGAAAGTGAAATCTTAAACACTGGACCACCAGGGAAGTCCCTTGGCTATTCTGAATAATGTTTCTTTAGACATACAAGTAAAAGTATATTGGTGGGCGTATATTTTCATTTTTCATGGGTATGTAAAATGGACTGGAGCTCATCCACCAGAGGGCAGACAGCAGAAGCAAGAAGAACTACAATCCTGTGCCTGTGGAAAAAACCCACAGTAACAGAAAGATAGACAACATGAAAAAGCAGAGGGCTATGTACCAGATGAAGGAACAAGATAAAACCCCAGAAAAACAACTAAATGAAGTTGAGATAGGCAATCTTCCAGAAAAGGAATTCAGAATAATGATAGTGAAGATGATCCAGGACCTAAGAAAATGAATGGAGGCAAAGATCGAGAAGATGAAATGAATGTTTAACAAAGACCTAGAAGAATTAAAGAACAAACAAACAGAGATGAACAATACAATAACTGAAATGAAAACTAAACTAGAAGTAATCAATAGCAGAATAACTGAGGCAGAAGAATGGTTAAGTGACTTGGAAGACAGAATGGTTGAATTAAAAAAAAAAAAAGAAAAGAAAAGAAATGAAGACAGCCTAAGAGACCTCTGGGACAACATTAAATGCAACAATATACACATTATAGGGGTCCCAGAAGGAGAAGAGAGAGACAAAGGACCAAAGAAAATATTTGAAGAGATTATATTTGAAAAATTCCCTAACATGGGAAAGGAAATAGTCACCCAAGTCCAGGAAGTGCAGAGAGTGCCATACAGGATAAACCCAAGGAGAAAAATGCTGAGACACATAGTAATCAAACTGGCAAAAATTAAAGGCAAAGAAAAATTATTGAAAGCAGGAAGGGAAAAATGACAAATAACATACAAGGGAATTTCCATAAGGTTAACAGCTGATTTCTCAGCAGACACTATACAAGCCAGAAGGGGGTGGCATGATATACATAAAGTGATGAAAGAGACAAACCTACAACCAAGATTACTCTACCCAGCAAAGATCTCATTCAGATTCAATGGAGAAATCAAAAGCTTTACAGACAAGCCAAAACTAAGAGAATTCAGCACTCTCAGCTCTACAACAAATGCTAAAGGAACTTCTCTAAGTGGGAAACACTAGAAAAGAAAAGGACCTACAAAAACAAACCCTAAACAATTAAGAAAATGATAATAGGAAGATACATATTGATAATTACCCTAAACATGAATGGATTAAATGCTCCAAATAAAAGACCCAGGCTTGCTGAATGGATACAAAAACAAGACCCATATATATGCTGTCTACAAGACACCCACTTCAGACCTAGGGCACATACAGATTAAAAGTAAGGGGATGCAAAAAGATATTCCATGCAAATGGAAATCAAAAGAAAGCTGGAGTAGCAATACTCATATATAATAGACTTTAAACTAAAGAATGTTACAGGAGACAAGGAAGGACACCACATAACGATCAAAGGAAAAATCCACAAAGAAGATATAACAATTATAAATATATATGCACCCAACATAGGGGCACCTGAATACATAAGGCAACTGCTAACAACTATAAAAGAAGAAATTGACAGTAACACAACAGTGGGGGATTTAACACCTCACTTACACCAATGGACAGATGATCCAAACAGAAAATTAATAAGGAAACACAAGTTTTAAATGACACTATAGACCAGATAGATTTAATTGATATTTATAGGACATTCCATCCAAAAACAGGAGATTACACTTTCTTCTCAAGTGCACACAGAACATTCTCCAGGATAGTTCACATCTTGAGTCACAAATCAAACCTCAGTAAATTTAAGAAAATTGAAATCATATCAACCATCTTTCCTGAGCACAACATTATGAGATTATAAGTCAATTAAAATGAAACAAACGTAAGAAACACAAACACATGGAGGCTAAACAATACGTTACAAAATAACCTAGCAATCACTGAAGAAATCAAAGAGAAAATCACAAAATATCTACAGCCAAATGACAATGAAAACACAACAATTCAAAACCTATGGGATGCAGCAAAAGCAGTTCTAAGAGGGAAGTTTATTGTAATATAATCCTACCTTAAGAAACAAGAAAAGGGCTTCCCTGGTGGCGCAGTGGTTGAGGGTCCACCTGCCGATGCAGGGGACATGGGTTCATGCCCTGGTGCAGGAAGATCCCACATGCCACAGAGCAACTGGGCCCGTTAGCCATGGCCGCTGAGCCTGCATGTCCGGAGCCTGTGCTCTGCAACAGGAGAGGCCACAACAGTGAGAGGCCCACGTACCACAAAAAAAAAAAAAAAAGAAAAGAAAAGAAAAGAAACAAGAAAAATATCAAATAAATAATCTAACCTTGCATCTAAAGGAACTAGAGAAGGAAGAACAAACAAAACCCAAAGTTAGTAGAAGGAAAGCAATCATAAAGATCAGAGCAGAAATAAATGAAATACAAACTAAGAAAACAATAGCAAAGATCAATAAAAGTAGAAGCTGGTTCTTTGAGAAGATAAATAATATTGATAAACCATTAGCCAGACTCATCAAGAAAAAGAGGGAAAGGACTCAAATCAGTAAAATTAGAAACGAAAAAGGAGAAGTTACAACAGACACTGCAGAAATACAAAGCATCCTAAGAGACTACTACAAGCAACTCTATGCCAATATAATGGACAACCTGGAAGAAATGGACAAATACTTAGAAAGGTATAACTTTCGAAGACTGAACCAGGAAGAAACAGAAAATATGATCAGACCAATCAGAAGTAATGAAATTGAAACTGTGATTAAAAATCTTTCAAGAAACAAAAGTCCAGGACCAGGTGGCTTCACAGGTGAATTCTATCAAACATTTAGAGAAGAGCTAACACCCATCCTTCTCAAACTCTTCCAAAAAATTGCAGAGGAAGGAAAACTCCCAAGCTCATTCTATGAGGCCAACATCACCCTGATACCAAAACCAGGAAAAGTTACTACCAAAAAACAAAAATTACAGACCAATATCACAGATGAATATAGATGCAAAATTCCTCAAAAAAAATACTAGGAAACAGAATCCAACAACACATTAAAAGGATCATACACTATGATCAAGTGAGATTTATCCCAGAGATGCAAGAATTTTTCAATATATGCAAATCAATCAATGTGATACACCATATTAACAAATTGAAGAATAAAAACCATATGATTATCTCAATAGATGCAGAAAAATCTTTTGACAAAATTCAACACCCATTTATGATAAAAACTCTCCAGAAAGTGGGTATGGAGGGAACCTACTTCAACATAATAAAGGCCATATATGACAAACTCACAACAAACATCATTCTCAATGGTGAAAAACTGAAAGCATTTCCTCTAAGATCAGGAACAAGACAAGTATGTCTACTCTCACTGCTATTATTCAACATAGTACTGGAAGTCCTAGCCACTGCAATCAGAGAAGAAAAAGAAATAAAAAGAATACAAATTGGAAAAGAAGAAGTAAACCTGTCACTGTTTGCAGATGACATGATAGTATACATAGAGAACTCTAAAGACATCACCAGAAAACTACTAGAGCTCAAAAATGAATTTGGTAAAGTTGCAGGGTACAAAATTAATGCACAGAAATCTCTTTCATTCCTATATACTAATGATGAAAAATCTGAAAGAGAAATTAAGGAAACACTCTCATTTACCATTGCAACAAAAAGAATAAAATACCTAGGAATAAACCTACCTAAGGAGACAAAAGACCTGTATGCAGAAACCTATAAGACACTGATGAAAGAAATTAAAATAATACCAACAGATCGAGAGATTTACCATGTTCTTGGACTGGAAGAATCAATATTGTGAAAATGACTATATTACCCAGAGCAATCTACAGATTCAATGCAATCCCTATCAAATTACCAATGGCATTTTTTATGGAACTAGAACAAAAAATCTTAAAATTTTTATGGAGACACAAATGACCCTGTATAGCCAAAGCAGTCTTGAGGGAAAAAAACAGAGCTGGAGGAATCAGACTCCCTGACTTCAGTCTATACTACAAAGCTACAGTAATCTAGACAATATGGGACTGGCACAAAAACAGAAATTTGGATCACTGGAACAGGAGAGAAAGCCCAGAGATAAACCCACACACCTATGGTCAACTAATCTATGACCAAGGTGGCAAGGATATAAAATGGAGAAAAGACAGTCTCTTCAATAAGTGGTGCTGGGAAAACTGTACAGCTACATGTAAAAAATGAAATTAGAACACTCCCTAACACCATGCACAAAAATAAACTCAAAATGGATTAGAGACCTAAATGTTAGACTGGGCACTGTAAATCTCTTAGAGGAAAACATAGGAAGAACACTTTTTGACATAAATCACAGCAAGATATTTTTGATCCACCTCCTGAAGTAATGGTAATAAAAACAAAAATAAACAAATGGGACCTAATGAAACTTCAAAGCTTTTGCACAGCATGGAAACCATAAACAAGACCAAAGGACAACCCTCAGAATGGGAGGAAATATTTGCAAATGAATCATCAGACAAAGGATTAATCTCCAAAATACATAAACAGCTCATGCAGCTCAATATTACAAAAACAAAAAAACCCAATTCAAAAATGGGCAGAAGGCCTAAATAGGCATTTCTCCAAAGAAGGCATACAGATGGTCAATAAGCACTTGAAAAGCTGCTCAAAATCACTAATTATTAGAGAAATGCAAATCAAAACTACAGTGAGGTATCACCTCACACCAGTTAATGGGCATCATCAGAAAATCTACAAACAACAAATGCTGGAGAGGGTCTGGAGAAAAGAGAACCTTCTTGTACTGTTGGTGAGAATGTAAATTGATACATCCACTATGGAGAACAGTATGGAGGTTCCTTAAAAAACTAAAAATAGAATTACCATATGGTCCAGCAATCCCACTACCGGGCCTATACCCAGAGAAAACCATAATTCAAAAAGATACATGCACCCCATTGTTCATTGCAGCACTATTTACAATAGCCATGTCATGGAAACAGCCTAAATGCCCATCAACAGACGAATGGAGAAAGAAGTTGTGGTACATATATACAATGGAATATTACTCAGCCATAAAAAAGAATGAAATTGGGTAATTTGTAGACTCATGGATGGACCTAGAGACTGTCATACAAAGTGAAGTAAGTCAGACAGAGAAAACCAACTATCATATATTAACACATATATGTGGAACCTAGAAAATGGTACAGATGAACCAGTTTGCAGAGCAGAAATTGAGACACAGAAGTAGAGAATAAACTTATGGACACCAAGAGGGGAAAGTGGTGGTGGGTGGTGCTGGTGGTGTGATGAATTGAGAGATTGGTATTAACATGTATACACTGATGTGTATAAAATGGATGACTAATAAGAACCTGCTGAATAAAAAAATAATTAAAATTAAGTTTTAAAAATAGAAAAAAAGAAAAGGGACTGGAATTTATGGGTCATATGATAACTCTATGGTTAACATTTGAGGAACTGTCAAGCCATTTAAAAAGTGCTGTACCATCTTACAATCCAACCAGCAATGAGTGTTTTAACTTCTGCAAACCTTCCCATCACTTGTTATTGTCTGCCTTTTAAAATTGTAGCTATCGTTGTAGGTGTGAAGTGGTATTCCATGGATCTTTATATTGTAATTACCTTAATGATTTGAACATCTTTTTACTTATCACATTTTGATTCTAGTTACAAATAGTATTTCCATGAAAAAATATAGGAATTTTAAACAACAAATATATTTTATGTATAAATATGTTCCAGATATTGCATAGCATACAGTTTCATACTAAATAAATATTATTTGAAATTTTATTTTATTTTTAATTTTAATTTAATTGGGCTTCCTTATCCTGTGTCTTTATTTGAAAGATATAGCAACCTATTAGCAGGAACCTTGGAATAGGGTGAATAATTCTTTAAAAATGTAAAAATACTGAAAGTCAGTAGGCCTAGATTTTAACTTCAGTTTTGTAAATAACCCTGTAAGTTATTTAACTTCACTTGGCTGCCTTAACATGTACAACAAGGGAGGGAGATAATGCCTGACCTCACTTTCTTCACAGGAACATTGTTAGAATGAATAAGGTAATGTACACATAAACACAGAGCATATTAGAAGAAAAATACTCTATAAAACTGTAGTATCATCTTTACTATTATTATTATAGAGGGAATTTCTGAAAAGTCAGCTGGCTAAATATATTATAGTAATCTTCTACAAAAGAGAAAATAAAACCATCATTACAATATAGATTTAATGGCTCTGTTTTCCATTTTATTCAGCACAGCATAAGAATATAGCTGTACCCACTTTGGATTATTACAAAAGTACATTGTCTTCTGTTTCATGTTACCTTTATGGCTTCTTAATCGGGACCTAAAAATATGTGTGCTATTGAATTTATTCCTTTCCTTATATTTCCTTATATTCAGTAAAAATTACTGAAGCATAAAGAGTCAGAGGTGCCAGATTATTTATTTAGATTACATCTTGACTCTTATATGTGTGTGTATGTATATATGTATACATAAAATTATCATTATCAAAGCTACTTTTATTGAGTGTCTGCTATATACACCTCAGAAAACCTTTCAAAGTTGGCATACTTAGTATTATTACATATGTATACATAGTGAAAATATAATCTTTGTGCATTAGTAATACAGAATTACACTGCGTATAATCCTCTGAAGGCTATGTGATGGCCCACATATTTAACAAAAGTATCAGTATGTTAGTTTATATAACTTAGATCCTGTATGTTAATTTATACATCTTAAATCCTGATTACTTCGTCTTATAATGGAAGGATCATATATAACTATGAGTTTACATTTTAAACAATAGATGTTGGAATGAGCAATTGTTTTGACTAGCTCTATAAACATGGGCAGATCAACTTCTCAGGGATTCTTTGTGTGAAATGTTATGGGATTGTTCAAATTAACTACATTTTTAAGCTCTGCTCACATTCTAATGTTTTTGGAATATGCAGAGCTTTTAAAGCAGAGGGGGGTGAAGAAAAAGAGGCTAAATTCTGGGATGATGTTATAGAATATATATGGAAAATATACATATATATATCTCAAAACAAAATCTAACAATTAGAACCCTTTCAAAACTTTAGTTTTCTAAAGTAATTAAAACTTTATGATGTCAATATTTTCCTTCCACTTTTTGTGTAATTCTTACAAAGTATTAACTTTAGCATGCAATTCATAAAGCACATATCAAAATAAGGTTAGAAATAGGTGATGTCCAGTAAAACAAGTGAGGTGTATGAGTAGTTTTATCCCAGCATATTTAAAACATTCTGTTTCTGATTGTTAATTTGTTTTATAGTTAGTTATTTTCTTCAAATATTCTTCTAATATTTTACCTAAAAATGGAACTTAGATTAAATGTATTTTAATGAGGATCACTTTTTATTTTTTATATGTTTTATATATTTGAGAGAAATTATACAATTATTTACTTACAAATGTTATAATTACTTAATAAAATCTAACGGAATTCTTGGTTTTGATTGTGGAAAAGTTTTAGATTTATTTTCTCCAAGGCCTTGAAAACAGATATTTTATTTTTGTCTTCATCCACAAAGGCATTTAATATTTTCAAACTAATGTGTCATATTTGGCTGCCCTTGTCATATTATATCAATCATCTTCCTTTCAGTGAGGCATAATCTCATTTTAGTTGATGAACATAACTTGATTTGAGATACTAGGGCTCCATTTTATATAAAAGGTCAAAGAAAACAAAAGTAAAGGTGAAAATTTTAAGATTAAAAACAAACTAAAGTCTTTTGTCATGGAACAATTGGAATACACACTAGAAAATATATGTTTTTATTCTTCTTGTATTCTTACTTCTCAGTTATATTTAAATATATAAATTTAAAAGAGGAAAATATGCAATAAAATGACTGACTGTTAGATGCAATTATGGCTGTAGTAATATAGATAAAAGTTTTGACAAATATATATATATATTTTTAGTAAAGCCACTTTGTTTTATTGTTGACAAATTTGTTATATACTTTTTTTTTTTTTTTTTGCAGTATGCGGGCCTCTCACTGTTGTGCCCTCTCCCAGTGCAGAACACAGGCTCCAGACATGCAGGCTCAGTGGCCATGACTCACGGGCCTAGCCACTCCACGGCATGTGGGATCTTCCCGGACTGGGGCACGAACTGGTGTCTCCTACATCAGCAGGAGGACTCTCAACCACTGTGCCACCAGGGAAGCCCCTATATACTTTTAAATAGTGTTTGTTTCTGCCAGTGTATGCTTCAATAAGTTATGCCTCATTTTTATATCCCTTTGTTTTTTCTGCTGATTCTAAATTCTCTTGAATCATATGGCGTCAGATAGATTCTTCAAGAATTTTTGCTTTCTACTATTAGACCCTACTATGTTTGCCATTGCAACTACCTCTTCTGCCCCTCATTTTTGACATTTAGATTTTATAGTTATTCAATAAAATATTCCTCCAACAAACATAAAGTAGAGTTATAATACTCCTTAATTATTTACTAGGGAAGTTGATATTATTACTGAATTCAGAATAAGGAAAAATAAAAAGAAAATAAAACTAATGAAATATCATGGGCTTGAATTATTCTATAAATATTTTACTTTTCTCTTCAATTAGCCTGCATGGAAATTCAACATCACTATTTTTTATGGTATATTCTCTTATAAATTTTGAATATTTTTATTTTTTAACCTTTAATTTTGAAATTAAGTTAAAGATAACTGTACCTCATTCTCTCCCTCATTGCAACCAATTAAAGCTAATTTAGTAAAATGCCTGGGAAATTGAGAAATAAATAAAAATCACAGTAAATTAGTTTAGTATTTTAAGAACAGTGATAGTTGAGTTACAAATTATAGGGGTTTTTTGCAACAACTTAATATTTAATGAATGATAGTGATAGCAAACACAATGTTCACAAGTCACATTTTACTATTTCTATTTTTATGTTACAATTATAGACATCAGTATAGTAAAACAATTTTTTTTAATTAGTAAAATTCTTAGAGCAGTTTTATGTATACCAAAGTATTGAAGAGAGAGCAAAATGTTTTCATATATTCCCTTGTCCCTATCCAAGATTTCCTCTATTATTGACATATTTCTTTGATGTGGTACATTTACTACAATTGCTACTAGTACCACGCCTCTAGTTGTGGCCTGTAAGTTTTCTTTCTCTAGTTGTGGCTCGCAGGCTCCAGAGTGCATGGCCTCTGTAGTTTTTGTGGCATGCAGGCTCTCTAGTTGAGGCATGAGGCTTCAGTAGTTGTGGCACACAGGCTTAGTTGCCCTGGGGCATGTGGGATCTTAGTTTCTCGATCAGGGATCAAACACATGTCCCTTGCATTGGAAGGCCGATTCTTTACCACTGGACCACCAGGGAAGTTCCTGATAATGTGTCTTTTACAAATTGAAAATTTGTGGCAACCCTGTGACAAACAATTCTATCAGCGCCATTTTTCCAACAGCACTTGTTCACTTTGTGTTGTATTTTGATAATTTTTGTAGTATTTCAAACATTATTATTTTTATTATATTTGTTATAGTGATCTGTGAACAGTTATCTTTGATGTTACTACTACTCCACAAAGCCTCAGATGATAGTCAGCATATTTTAGCAATAAAGTAACTTTTAACTAAAAGTTTTTTTAAGCATAATGCTATTTCATGCTTAATAGACTATAGTATAAATATAACATATATTCACTGGAAAACCAAAAAAAAAATATGTGACTTACTTTATTGTGGTCTGGAACTGAACCTGCAATATCTCCGAGGTATGCCAATATTAGGTAAAATCTTTAATTTACATTATGGTTCATTCTTTGTGTTGTACATTTATATGTTTTTGTCAAATGCTTAAGGCCATATGTGCACCATTGCAGTATTGTGCACCATTACAGTATCATACAGAATAGTTTCACTGTCCTAAAAATCCCATGTTCCACTATCCTTTCCTTTTGTCATTCAACCCATGGAAATCACTGATATTTTTACTTTCTCAGTAGTTTTGCCTTTCTCATAATGCCACATATTTGGAATTTTATAATATACTGACTTTTTAGACTGATATTTTTCACTTAGCAATATGTATTTTAAGGTTCCTCTGTGTATTTTGTGACTTGATAGCTTATTTATTTTTATTTCCATTGTATGGATGTACTACACTTTGTTCATCCATTCATCTATTAAAGAAAACCTTGATTATTTCCAATGGTTGGTAATTATAAATATAGTTGCTATAAATATTTGCAGGATTTTGTGTGGATATGTCTTCAATTCATTTGAGTAAATGCCTAGGAGACTGATTTCCGGCTTGTATGGTAAAATTATGTTTCATTCTATAAGAAACTGTCAAATAGTCTTCCTAAGGTTGTACCTTTTTTGCATTCCCATTAACAATGAACACAAGTTCCTGTTGCTTCACATTCTCACAAGCAACAGATCCTGCAGTGTTCTGAGGTTTAGCTATTCTAATAGGTTCCTAGTGGCATCTCACTGTTGTTTTATTTTACAATTCATTAACAACATATGATGGTGACACATTTACTATCTGTACATTTTCTTTAGTGAAGTGTCTGTTCAGATTTCTGCCTGCTTTTTAACGGGTCCTTTGTTTTATTATTGTGGAGTTTTAACAATTATTCATATATTTTGGATAAAAGCACTTCATCAAATATGTATTTTGTAGATATTTTCTCCCAGTTGTGGTTTATCTTTTAAACCTCTTAACAGTGTCTTTCACAGAGCAGAAGTTTTTCTTTTTAATGAAGTCCAACTTAGCAATGTTTTCTTTCATGGATTGTACTTCTGAATTGTTTTTAAAAACTCATTGCCAGAGCAACGTTAAATAGATTTTTTTCCATTATGATCTTCATATGTTATCTTTTAAAGTTTTATAGTTTTACACTTAAATTTAAGTATAGTATCTATTTTGGGTTAATTTTCATGAAAAGTGTACAACTTATGTCTGCATTCAATTTTGAATATGAATATGTGGATATTCAGTTGTTTTGGCACAATTTATGAAAAAGACTATTCTTTCTCCATTGGGTTTCCTTTAGTCATGTCATAGAACAGTTGACTATATTTGTGTGGATCTATTTATGGGCTCAGTATTCCATTCCACTAATCTTTTTGTCTATTCTTTCACTAATACACACTACCTTGATCACAGAAGCTATACAGTAAATCTAGATGTTGAGTAATGTCAGTCTTCTGACTTTGTTCTTCTTCAATAATGTCTGGACTATTCTGGATATTTTTTTTATCTATATAAACTTCAGAATGAGTTTTTCAAAATCCATAAAATAACTTGCAAGGAAATTTATTAGAATTACATTAAATCAGTAAATGAATTTGATGGTAACTGACAACATAAAAAATATTGTCTTCAAATCCATGAATATGGAATAACTCTATTTAATTTTTTCAACAAAATTTGTAGTTTCTCTCATATTCATCTTGTACATATTTTCCTGGATTTTATCCTAAGTATTTCTTTGGCAGGGGAAGGGAATCATGTAAATACTGTTGTGTTTTTAATTTGAAATACCATTGCTGGAATATAGGAAGGCAATTGACATATATTAAATATATTAACCTTATATCCTGCATCCTTGCTTTAAGCAACTATTATAATGTTCCAGAAATATTTTTGTCAATTCTTTTGGATTTTCTGCATATATATTCATGTTATCTGTGTGTGTATATATATATATATATATATATATATATATATATATATATATATATATATATATTCATGTCATCTGTGTACATATATGTTCATGTCATCAATGTACTTTTAGTACACTGTTGAAAAGGAGAGGTGAGAAGGGACATTCTGGCTTGATCTTAGTGGGAAAATTTCTAGTTTCTCACCATTAGGTATAATGTAGCTGTAGGGTTTTGGAGATGTCCAAGTTAATGAAATTCCCTTCTATTCTTAGTTTTCTGAGAGTTTTTATCATGAAAGGATGTTGGAGTTTGTCAAGGGCTTTCTCTGCATCTATATGAACAATGATCCTTTTTTAGCCAATTGAAGTGATGGATTATATAAACTTATTTTTGAATATAAACTTGTGTTGCATACCTGGAATAAATCCCATTTGAGTGTAATGTATAATTTTTTCATACATTGTTGAATTTGATTTGTTAATATTTTATAGATTATTTTCACATCTATGCTTATGAGAGATATTGTACGTTTTCTTTTTTATAATTTATTTGTCTGACTGTGTATTAGGGGAATGCTGGCCTCATATAATGTATTAGAAAATTTTCCTCCTGCTTCCGTTTCTCAAATCAGATTGTAGAAAATTGGTATCACTTTTTCCTTAACATTTTGGTATAATTCATCAGTAAAAGCTTTTGGGCCCAAAATTTTGTTATTTTGAAAGGTTATTAATTGATTCAATTTTGATAGATATCAGTCTATTTGAATTATCCATTTATTGTTATGAATTTTGGTCAATTGTTTCAAAGACTGCATTTCATCTAAGTTATCAAATTGGTGTGCATACACTTGTTCATGACTTTTTTTGTTATCTTTTAATATCCATGCTATCACTAGTTATGGTCCCTCTTTTATTGCTGATATCATTATTTTGTATCTAATCTCCTTTTTCTTGGTTAGACTAGCTATGGGGTTATCAATTTTATTGATCTTTTCAAAGACCAAGCCTTTTGTCTTATTGATTTTCTCTATTGTGTACCTGTTTTCAATTTTACTGATTTCTGCTCTTGGATTTTGTTTCTTTTCTTATCCATACTTCGGATTTATTTTGCTCTTCATTTTTTCTGGTTCCCAAAGTAGAAGCTTATCTTATTAACATTTGATTTTTCTTCTAGTATATGCATCAGTGTGATAGATTTACCTCTAAGCATAGCTTTTCCTGCATCCTGCAAATTTTGATAGGTTGTATTTTCATTTTCATCTTGTTCAAAATATTTAAAAATGATTTTTGATACTTCTTATTAACCTGTGCAATTTAGAATATATAATTTCATAGTCAAGTATTTGGAGATATTTTTTAAGCTATTTTCCTGTTATTTTCTAATTTCTGAGAGTATACATTGTATAATGTCTATTCTAAATTTGATCAGATGTATTTTATGGCCAAGAATGTGGTCTATATTGATGAAATGTTTTACATGAGCTTGAGGATAATGTGTATTCTGGCTTTGTTTGAATAAGTATTTTATAAATGTCAATTACATCCAGTTGATTTATGGTGCTTTTCAGTTCAACTTTATATCCTTTATGATTTTCTGCCCTCTGGATCTGTCAATTACTAAAAGAGGGGTGCTGAAGTCTCCAAGTATAAAAAGGATTTATCTCCTTGTAGTTCCTCATGTATTTTGCCATTCTATCATTAGGACATAAAAGTTGAGGATTGGTACATCTTCTTGGAGAGTTGACTCCTTTATTATTATGTAATGTTCTTCTTTAAGCTATTAATTTTTCTTTCCTTGAAGTCTTCTGTTTCTGAAATTAGGTACTATAGCTCTCTTTTAACTACTGTAGCATACATCTTTCTCCATCCCTTTACTTTTAATTTATATGAGTCTTTATATGTAAAGTGGATTTATTTTAGATAACATATTTCTTTTTTTAACAATTCTCATTCTCTTTCATTTGATGTATTTAGACCATTTGCATTTTAAATGATTATAACATACTTGGATTAATATCTACATTTGTAATTGTTCTCTATTTACTGCTCTTCTGTGTTTCTTTTTTTCTTTCTCTTTTTCTTCCTTTTCTGGTTCTGGTTCTAATTGAGAATTTCATATGATTCTGTTTTCTTTCCTATCTTAACATATCAGTTATATTTCCTTTATTTTTAAATCTTCAGTGAGTATCTTAGAAATTGCAATGTACATTTAAAATTAACTCAGATTCTGTTTCAAATAGCTTTACACCACTTTATAGGTAGTGCAAGTACAGGCACACCTTGGAGATATTGTGAGTCCAGTTCCAGACCACTGCAACAGGCAAATATTGCAATAATATGGGTCACATGAATTATTTGCTTTCTCAGTGCATGTAAAATTTATGTTTACACTGCATTATAGTCTGTAAAGTGTGCAATAGCATCATGTCTAAAAAACAATGTACATATCTTAATTAAAAATACTTTATTGCTAAAAAATGCTAACCATTATCTTGGCCTTTTATGAGTCACAATTTTTTGTTGGTGGAGGGTCTTGTGTTGGTGTTGATGGCTGCTGACTCTCAGGGTGGTAGTTACTGAGGGCTGGGGTGATTGTGGTCATTTCTTAAAATAAGACAACAATGAAATTTGCTGAACAGATTGACTCTTCCTTTTACAGACAATTTCTCTATAGCATACAATATTGTTTGATAGCATTTTACCCTCAGTAAAATTATTTTTTTTTCAAAATTGAAATCAATCCTCTATAACCCTGCCACTGCTTTATCAACTAAGTTTATGTAATATTCTAAATCCCTTGTTGTAACTCAACAATTTCCCAGCATCTTCACCAAGAGTAGATTCCACTTAAGAAACATTCTGCGCTTCCCTGGTGGCGCAGTGGTTGAGAGTCCGTCTGCCGATGCAGGGGACATGGGTTCGTGTCCCAGTTTGGGAAGATCCCACATGCCGCGGATTGGCTGCGCCCGTGAGCCATGACCACTGAGCCTGCGTGTCCGGAGCCTGTGCTCCTCAATGGGAGAGGCCACAACAGTGAAAGGCCCGTGTACTGCAAAACAAACAAACAAACAAAAAAAAAAACATTCTTTGCTCATTTATAAGACACAACTCCTTATCTGTGAACATCTTACCATGAGATTGCAACAATTCAGTTACATTTTCAGACTCCACTTCTAATTCTAGTTCTCTTGCTATTTCCAGCACATTTGTGGTTACATTATGCACTGAAGTCTTTAACCCCTCAAAGTCATCCATGAGGATTGGAATCAACTTATTTCCAACTCGTTATTTTGACCTTTTCCAATGAATCAGAAATGTTCTTAATAGCTCTAGAGTGGTGAATCCTTTCCAGAAGGTTTTCAATTGCCTTTGCCCAGATTCATCAGAGGAATTACTATCTATTGCAGCTATAGACTTACAGAATGTATTTTTTTTAACAATAAGACTTGAAAGTTAAATTTACTCATTGATCCGTAGGCTGCAGAATGGATGTTGTATTAGCAGGCATGAAAAAACACTAATCTTGTACATCTATATCAGAGCTCTTGGGTGACCAGTGGCATTGTCAATAAGCAGTAATATTTTAAAAGGGATCTTTTTATCTGAGCTATAGGTGTTAACAGTTGGCTTAAGATATTCAGTAAACCAAGTGTTGTAATCCGAGCTTTGTTGCTCCATTTATAAAGCACAGGTCTAGTAGTTTTAGCATAATCCTTAAGGACCCTAGAATTTTCAAAATGGTAAATGAGCCTTGGCTTCAACTTCAAGTCACCAGCTACATTAGCCCCTAGAAAGAGAATCAGTCTGTCCTTTGAATCTTTGACTCCAGCCTTGACTCCTCTCTAGCTGTGAAAGTTCTTGATAGCATCTTCTTTCAGTATAAGACTGTTTCATCTGCATTGAAAATCTGTTGTTCAGTGCAGCCACCTTTATTATTTACCTTAGCTAGATCTTCTGGATATCTTGCTGCAGTTTCTACATCAATGCTTGTTGCTTCACTTTGCACTTTTATATTATGGAGATGGCTTCTTTCCTTAAACCTCAGGAACCAATGTGTGCTAGCTCCAACTTTTCTTCTGCGGCTTCTTCACATCTCTCAGCCTTCATAGAATTGAAGAGAGATAGAGACTTACTCTGGATTAGGGTTTGGCTTAAGGGAATGTGGTGCCTGATTTGATCTTCTATCCAGACCACTAAAACTTTCTCCATGTCAGCAGTAAGGCTATTTTTTTTTTAAAATTAATTAATCAATTAATTATTTTTAATAGATCTTTACTGGAGTATAATTGCTTCACAATACTGTGTTAGTTTCTGTTGCACAACAAAGAGAATCAGCCACATGCATACACATGTCCCCAGATCCCCTCCCTCTTAAGCCTCCCTCCCATCCTCCCTATCCCACCACTCTAGGTCATTGCAAAACACCGAGCCAATCTCCCTGTGCTATGCTACTCCTTCCCACCAGCCAACTATTTTACATTCAGTAGTGTATATATGTCGATGCTACTCTCATTTCTCCGCAGCTTCGCCCTCCCACCCCATGTCCTCAAGTCCATTTTTTATGTCTACATCTTTATTCCTGCCCTGCAACTAAGTTCATCAGTATTTTTTTTTTTTTTTAGTTTCCATATATATGCATTAGCATATAGTATTTATTTTTCTCTTTCTGACTTACTTCACTCTGTATGATAGACTCCAGGTCCATCCACCTCACTACAAATAACTCAATTTAGTTACTTTTATGGCTGAGTAATATTCCATTGTATATCTGTGCCACATCTTTATCCATTCATCTGTCAATGGACACTTAGGTTGCTTCCATGTCCTGGAGCTGTAAGTAGAGTTGCAGTGAACATTGTGATACATGTCTCTTTTTTAATTATGGTTTTCTCAGGGTATATGCCCAGTAGTGGGATTGCTGGGTCATATGGCAGTTCTATTTTTAGGTTTTAAGGGACTTCCATACTGTTTTCCATAGTGGCTGTATCAATTTACATGCCCACCAGCAGTGCAGGGTGGTTCCCTTTTCACCACACCCTTTCCAGAATTTATTGTTTCTAGATTTTTTGAAAATGGCCATTCTGACGGGCATGAGGTGATACCTCATTATAATTTTGATTTCATTTCTCTAATAATTAGTGATGTTGAGCATCTTTTCATGTGCCTCTTGACAATCAGTATGGCTTCCATGGTGAAATGTCTATTTAGGTCTTGCACCCATTTTTTAACTAGATTGTTTGTTTTTTTGATATTGAGCTCCATGAGCTCTTTGTATTGTTTGGAGATTAATCCTTTTTCTGTTGTTTCATGTGAAAATATTTTCTGCCATTCTGAGGGTTGTCTTTCTGTATTGTTTATGGTTTCCTTTGTGTGAAAAAGCTTTTAAGTTTATTTAAGTCCCGTTTGTTTATTTTTTAAAATTTCCATTTCTTTAGGAGGTGGGTCAAAAAAGATCTTGCTGTGGTTTATGTTAAAGAGTGTTTTTCCTATGTTTTCATCTAAGAGTTTTATATTGTCTGGTCTTACATTTAAGTCTTTAATCCATTTGGAGTTTATTTCTGTGTATGATGTTAGATAACATTCTAATTTCATTCTTTTACATGTAGCTGCCCAGTTTTCCCGGCACAACTTACTGAACAGGGCCTCTTTTCTCCATTGTATGTTCTTGCCTACTTTGTCGTAAATTAGGTGCCCATATAGGCATGGTTTTATCTCTGGGAATTGTATCTTGTACCGTTGATCTATGTTTCTGTTTTTGTGCCAGTACCATACTGGCTTGATTACTGTAGCTTTGTGGTATAGTCTGAAATCAGGGAGTCTGATTCCCCCAACTCTGTTTTTCTTTCTGAAGATTGCTTTGGCTATTTGGGTTTTTGTGTTTCCATATGAACTGTAAAATGTTTGTTCTAATTCTGTGAAGAATGCCATTGGTAGTTTGAGAGGGATTGCATTGAATCTGTAGATTGCTTTGGGTAGTATATTCATTTTAACGATATTGATTCTTCCAATCTAACAACATGGTATATTTCTCCATCTGTTTATGTCATCTGTGATTTCTTTCAGCAGTGTTTCATAGTTTTCTGAGTACAAGTCTTTTGCCTCCTTAGGCAGGTTTATTCCTAGGCATTTTATTATTTTTGTTGCAATGGTAAATGGGAGTGTTTCATTATTTTCTCTTTCTGATTTTTCATTGTTGGTGTATAGGAATGCCAGAGATTTCTGTGCATTAATTTTCTATCCTGCAACCTTACCAAATTCATTGATTAGTTCTAGTAGTTTTCCGGTGGCATCTTTAGGATTTTCTCTGCATAGAATCATGTTGTTGGCAAACAGTGACACTTTTACTTCTGCTTTTCCAATTTGATTCCTTTTATTTCTTTTTCTTCTGTGACTGCTGTGGCTAGGACTTCCAAAACTATGTTGAATAAGAGTGGTGAGAGTGGACATCTTTGTCTTGTTCCTGACTTTAGTGGAAGTGCTTTCAGTTTTTCACCATTGAGTATGATGCTTCCTGTAGGTTTGTCATATATGTCCTTTATTATGTGGAGCTAGGTTCACTCTATGCCCATATTTTGGAGAGTTTTTTATTGTAAATCGATGTTGAAATTTGTCAAAAGCTTTTTCTGCAACTATTGAGATGATCATATGGTTTTTATTCCTTAATTTGTTAAAGTGGTGTGTCACGTTGATTGATTAGTGTATATTGAAGAAAACTTGCATCCTTGGGGTAAAGCCCACTTAATCATGGTGTATGATCTTTTTAATGTGTTGTTGCTTTCAGTTTGCTAGTATTTTGTTCAGGATTTTTACCTATGTTCATCAGAGATATTGGTCTATAATTTTCTTTTTTAGTGATATCTTTTTCTGCTTTTGGTATCAGGATGATGGTGGCTTTGTAGAATGAAGTTGGGAGTGTTTCTCCCTCTGCAATTATTTGGAAGAGTTTGGGAAGGATGGATGTAGGTCTTCTGTAAATGTTTGATAAAATTCACCTGTGAAGCCATATGGTCCTGGACTTTTGTTTGTTGGAAGATTTTTAATTATGGTTTCAATTTCATTACTTGTGATATATCTGTTTATATTTTCTAATTCTTCTCAGTACAGTCTTGGAAAATTGTACCTTTCCAAGAATTTTTCCATTTCTTCATGGTTGTCCATTTTATTGGCATATATTTTTTGTAGTAGTCTCTTATAATCCTTTGTATTTCTGCAGTGTCAGTTGTGATTTCTCCTTTTTCATTTCTAATTTTATTGATTTGCATCTTCTCCCTTTTTTTCTTGATGAGTCTGGCTAATGGTTTATTGATTTTGTTTTTCTTCTCAAATAACCAGCTTTTAGTTTTATTGATCTTTGCTATTGTTTTCTTTATTTCTATTTCATTTATTTCTGCTCTGATCTTTATGATTTCATTCCTTCTACTGACTTTGTGTTTTCTTTGTTCTTCTTTCTCTAGTTGTTTTAAGTGTAGTGTTAGATTGTTTATTTGAGATTTTTCTTGTTTCTTGAAGTGAGATTGTATTGCTCTAAACTTCCCTCTTAGAACTGTTTTTGCTGCATCCCACAGGTTTTGGGTCATCATGTTTTCATAGTCATTTGTTTCTATGTATATTTTTTTTAATTTCTTCTTTGAGTTCATCAGTGATCTCTTGGTTATTTAGTAGCACACTCATTAGTCTCCATGTATTTGTGTTTTTTACAGGTTTTTTTTCCTGTAATTGATTTCTAATCTCATAGTGTTGTGGTCAGAAAATATGCTTGATATGATTTCAATTTTCTTAAATTTTCCAAGGCTTCATTTGTGAACCAAGATATGATCTATCCTGGAGAATGTTCCATGCACACTTGAGAAGAAAGTGTATTCTGCTACTTTTGGGTGGAATGTTCTATAATTATCAATTAGATCTATCTGGTCTCTTGTGTCATTTAAAGCTTGTTTCCTTATTTATTTTCTGTTTGGATGATCTGCCAATTGGTGTGAGTTTGGTGTTAAAGTCCCCTACTATTGCTGTATTATTGTTGATTTCCCCTTTTACGGTTGTTATCATTTTCCTTCTGTATTGAGGTGTTCTTATGTCAAGTGCATAAACATTTATAATTGTTATATCTTCTTGTTGGATTGATCCTTTGATCATTATGTGGTGTCCCTCCTTATCTCTTGTAACAGTCTTTATTAAAGTCTATTTTATCTGATATGAGTACTGCTACTCCAGCTTTCTTTTAATTTCCATTTGGATGGAATAACTTTTTCCATCCCCTCACTTTCAGTCTCTATGTGTCCCTAGGTCTGAAGTGGGTCTCTTGTAGACAGCATATATATGGGTCTTGTTTTTGTATCCATTCAGCCAGTCTGTGTCTTTTGGTTGGGGCATTTAATCCATTTACATTCAAGGTTATTATTGATATGTATGTTTCTATTACCATTTTCTTAATTGTTTTGGGTTTGTTTTTGTGGGTCTTTTTCTTTTCTTGTGTTTCCCACTTAGAGAAGTTTCTTTAGCATTTGTTGTAAAGCTCATTTGGTGTTGCTGAATTCTCTTAGCTTTTGGCTGTCTGAAAAGCTTTTGACTTCTCTGTCGAATCTGAATGAGATCCTTTCTGTGTAGAGTAATCTTGGCTGTAGGTTTGTCTCTTTCATCACTTTAAGTGTATCATGCCACTCCCTTCTGGCCTGCAGTTAGTGCTGAAAAATCAGCTGATAACCTTATGGGGATTCCTATGCATGTTATTTTTTGTTTTTCCCTTGCTGCTTTTAATACTTTTTCTTTGAATTTAATTTTTGTTAGTTTGTTTAATATGTTTCTTTCTGTGTTTTTCCCAGGGTTTATCTTGTAAGGGAGTCTCTGTGCTTCCTGGACTTAGGTGACTATTTCCTTTCCTATGTTAAGGAAGTTTTCAACTATAATCTCTTCAAATATTTTCTCAGACCATTTTTTTCTCTTCTTCTGGGACTACCCAGAATATTGCTGCATTTAGTGTTGTCCCATAGGTCTCTGAGATTGTATTCAATACTTTTCATTCTTGTTTTCTTTATTCTGCTCCTTGGCAGTTATTCCACCATTTACCCTTCCCACTCACTTATTTGTTCTTCTGCCTTAGTTACTCTGTTATTGATTCCTTCTAGTGTATTTTTCATTTCAGTTATTGTGTTGTTCATCTCTGTTTGTTCTTTAGTTCTTCTAGATTTTGTTAAATATTTCTAGTATTTTCTCATTCCATGTTTCCATTCTACTTCTGAGATTCTGGATCATCTTTACTATCATTACTCTGAATTATTTTTCAGGTTGATTGCTTATTTCCTCTTTATTTATTTTGTCTTGTACTTTTTTTTTGTTTGTTTGTTTTTTGCTGTACACGGACCTCTCACTGCCGTGGCCTCTCCCGCTGCAGAGCACAGGCTCTGGACACGCAGGCCTAGCGGCCATGGCCCACGGGCCCAGCCGCTCCACGGCATGTGGGATCCTCCCGGACCGGGACATGAACCCGTGTCCCCTGCATCGGCAGGCGGACTCCCAACCACCGTGCCACCAGGGAAGCCCCATGTCTTGTAGTTTTTAACTTGCTCCTTCATCTGTGACATACATTTTTGCTGTCTCTTTTTTTTTTTTTTTTTATGAGTGGGATTATGTTCCTCTCTTACCGGTTGTTTAGCCTGAGGCTCCCAACACAGGGGTTTGTAGGCTATTTGGTACAGCTATGTCTTAGTGCTGAGATGAGGAACTCCATGGTAACTCACTCCAATGAATATTCCCTGGGGTCTGAGGTTCTCTGTTAGTTCAGTGGTTTGGACTCAGAGCTCTGACCACAGGAGTTTGTCCCCACCCCAGGCTCATGAACCAGGATTCCATAAGCTGCCTGGGGGAGCAAAAAAAAAAAAAAAAAAAAAAAAAGAATAAGAACGAACCATAACAAAGTAAAAAATAAAATTAGACTAGGGAACTCATAGATATATTAGGAAGAATATAAAAATAAAAATATAGATGAATCAACAACCAGAAGGTACATCAGTACCACAATAGTAAAAAAGAGCAGGAGGTTAAAGAAAAAAAGAGGGGGAAATGTCTTGGCTGTGGAGAGCAGGGCCTAAGCAAGTGTGAGTTTGGGGTTGTGGGCATGGCCAATGCTCAGTACCCACAGGGCTGGAAAAGGCCCTGGGGTCTGTGAGGAGTGGTGCTTAAGCTCAAGGAAGAGAAGGGGTCCAGCGTTCCCCTCACCCCTGGCCTCAAAGGCAGGGGACCTCACTTGGGAGGACAGCAGGCTTCCTCGGCTCAAGTAGGCTGGGCAAATGCCCTCCTCTCCTCTCCTCCTTCTCTGGTCTGGGAGGGTCCCTCCCACCTACCTCTCCTGATCTCCCCAGCCTACCTCCTATAACCACAAGGACCCATGTAACCTGGAGGGGGTTTTAGGGGGCAGGGGATTGGCCTGGGAGCTCAGCAGTCTCCCTGTGCCCGAGTGTGCAGGGCAATTACCTTCCACTCCTCTCCCACCCCTCCTGGATGGCTCCTCCCACCTGACTCTCCTGATCTCTCCAGCCTCCCTCTTTTGTCCCCAGGACCCACACTGCCTGGATGGGGCTTTGAAAGGGAGTGACCAGCCTGGGAGCTCACCAAGTTCCCCAGCCTGAGTGGGCTAGGCGATCACCCTCCATTCCTCTCCTGCTCTTCCTGGAGAGTTCCTCCCACCTGCCTCTCCTGATCTCCCTGGCCTCATGGACGCTGATCCTCTCTGTTCTCCACTTCTCTCCCCTCAGTCCCCCTACAACCTACCGGTTCCCTTTGGTGTTCTTCCCATCTCCTTGGGCATCAGAGTCCCCCACCAGTGTCCTGCAGGAGCCCTAGTTGTGGGGAGATGTTAACTCCATGTCTTTCCACACCACCATCTTGACTCCACCTCCTATTTTGCTTTCTTATCATGTGTGTATTCACTGGAGTAGCACTTTTAATTTCCTTCAAAAACTTCTTTGCATTCACAACTTGGCTAGCAACTTGGTGCAAAAGGCATAGCTTTTGGTCTATCTAGGTTTTAGACAAGCTTTACTCATTAAACTTAATCACTTCTAGCTTTTGATATATAGTGAGAGAGGTGAGACTCTCCTTTTCACTTGAACATTTAGAAGCCATTGTAGGGTTATTAATTAGCATAATTTCAATATTATTTTGTCTGAGGAATAGGGAAGCCCAAGGAGAGGAAGAGAGAAAGGGAAATAGCTGGTCGGTAGAGGAGTCAGTACATACAGTATTTATCAGATAAGTTCACCATCTTATATGGGATTGGTTTGTGACACCCCAAAACAATTACAGATCACCATAAAAAATATAATAAAAATAAAAGTTTGAAATTTCATGAGAATGATCAGAATGTGAAACAAAAACATGAAGTAAGCAAATCCTGTTGGAAAAATGACCTGATAGATTTGTTCAAGGTAGGGCTGCCACAAACCTTCAATTTGTAAAAAATGCAATATCTGTGAAGCACAATAAAATGAAGCACAATGAAATGAGGCATGCTTGTAACTCATAACAGGGTATTGTTTTATTCCTGCCTTCCATACTTTATAACATTGCTGTCACTCATTTTACGTATTCATAAGCCATACTTCCTAAATATATCACTGCTATAAGTATTTTGAAGTAATTCCTATATTATATGAATTAAAAATAATAAATATAAAATATTTTATTTTACCTTCATTCATTTCTTCTCTAACTCTTCTTTACTTTATGTAGATCCAAGTTTCTAATCTATATCATTTTCTTTCTCATTGAATAACTTTTTACATTTATTGCAGGTAGGTCTTATGGTAACAAATTACCTCAACTTTTGTTTGAGAAAGTTTAATTCTCTTTCACTTTTGAAATATAATTTATCCTGGATAGAGTATTCCAAGTTGGTGTCTTAACTTTTCTCTTTCAACGTTTTAAATAATTCACCCCACTCTCTTCTTGTTTGCATGGTTTCTGAAGAGAATTCTGATATAATTTTAATCTTTGTTTCTTTGTAGGTAAGGTTTTTATTTTTTTGTTTTTGTTTTCCTCATGGCTACTGTTTTTTGTTTTTGTTTTTGTTTTGCTGCACACAGGCCTCTTACTGTTATGGCCTCTCCTGTTGCGGAGCACAGGCTCCGGACGTGCAGGCTCAACGGCCATGGCTCATGGGCCCAGCTGCTCCACAGCATGTGGGATCTTCCTGGACTGGGGCACAAACCCACATCCCCTGCATTGGCAGGCGGACTCTCAACCACTGTGCCACCAGGGAAGCCCTCCTCATGGCTACTTTTAAGATTTTCCTTTATCTTTGATTTTTTTTTCAATTTAAATATGATATGTATATGTCTAGATTTTAAAATATTTATCCTGTTTGGATTTCTCTGAGCTTCCGGGATCTCTGTTTTATTGTCTGTCATTAATTTTAGAATACTATCAGTCATTATTGCTGCACATATTTCTTCTGTTCCTTTCTTTCTCTCTTTTTGGTATTCCAATTATGTGTATGTTACACCATTTGTAATTGTCTCACGTTTCTTGGATATTCCTTTCCTCTTTTCTATTTTTTTTATTTTTCTGTATTTCAGTTTTATATTTCTATTGACATATATTAAACTTCACTCATTCTTTCCTCAGCCATGTATAAGGTGACAAACCCATTAAAGGCATTCCTCATTCCTGTTACAATTTTTTGCTAGCATTTCCTTTTGATTTTTTCAAAAAGTTTTTAACTCTGCTTGCATTACCCATCTGTTTCTGTGTGTTGTCCACCATTTCCTTTATAGCCTTAGCCTTTTTAACATCATTATTTTAAATTTCTAGCCTGATAATTCTAAAATATTTGCCATATCTGAGTCTGGTTTTGATGCTTGCTTTGTATCTTCAGACTATGCTTTTTGCCTTTTTGTATATCCTTTAATTTTTTGTTGAAAGCCAGACATGATGTATTGGGTAAGTGGAAATAAGGTACCCATTTACACAAATTGATGTGTCTTCTGATTACTTATGCCTACCTGTGACTTGTAGAACTAAAACTGGGAAAATCCTGGAGAAATCCTCAAACTGGTTTGAGTTTGTTCACCTTTCTCAGAGCATCCAAATTAATAAAGGGAGAAAAATATTAAATGATGCACACTGAATCTGTATGCCCCTGGTTATATTTTATATTTTTTTGCTATAGAAACTGTATTGAATTCTCAATGTCTAGAAGCCTTAGATAAATAAAATTTTAATGTCCACTAAAAATTGTGGCAAGATTGTCACATTGGTTCAGAACAATAGATTTGTGTCAGGGGGAAGTCATCACCCATCACTGTGCGTGATGCAGCTTTCAGTTCAGTTAATTTTTGGTAAAAATGAACAATGTACCACAAATTCAGCAAATTTAGCAAGGGTTTCTGGATGATCTCTATGACTTCAAAGTTCCAGTTTACTTGACATAATCTCTTGAAAAGAAAACAAACTTTATTTTCTCACATAAATTTCAAATTTAAAACAGAGAAATGATAAAAACAACTTTAATATTTATGGAGAGTTTGTCTCTCTCTTTAAAATGGGAACATTTTAACTACTCTGAAAGACAAAAGATGGTTACTTTACCCTCCTTATTTTCATAGTAATTCACTCATTTAGCAAGTATTTATTGAATACCTATTATGTACCAGGGACTGTTTAGGTGTTAGAGGTATGAAAGTCTGTCTGTGATACCCCTGCTGTCAATGAGTTTATATTCTAATAATGTGTGTGGCAGAAAGTAAATACACAAAAAAATAAATACATGCTAAAATATCAGCTACACATAACTAATAAGAAGACACACTGATTTGTGTTATTGGGTGAAAAAGGGATGAGGATTACTATTTTAGATCAGGTGGTCAGAGTATTTCTCTCTGGAGAGGTGACATTGAACAGAGATCTGAATAAAGGTGCATTGTATTCAGAATAAACAGGTCATGAAAAAGTGTTCAAATTATTGTTTGACATAATGGAGGAATATAAAAAAGGCCCATTTAGGTGAACACTATTCAGAAGTTGCCAAATGACCTGAAATTGATGTCTATATGGCTTTAGCCAGTGATTCCCAAATGTGGATGCAAATTAGAATGACCTGGGATCTTTAAAAACCACTAATGTCTGAATTCTACTGGTAAACATTTCGACTTAATTAGTATTGTGTGCAACCTAGGCAGCTGAATTTTTAAAAATTTACCCAGTGATTCTAATAGGCAGCAAAGTTTGGCAACTTAGCTACACTCTAAGCTGTCTTTCAATCTTTGAACAGCATAAATATTAAATTACATAACATAACACAAAATCAACTTCACAATCTTGCCTCAGTTTCTCCCAAATCATATCTGCCACTATATCTTTTGCTGCATTCATCAGATTTTCCAGGTCCTTTCCTTCTCAGTGTTTCTGCTTATGCTGTGTATTATATGACTGAATTTTCTTTATTTTTGTCCACTCTCTCTCTTTGAGTAACTCCCAATTTAAATTTAATTTCAGATGTCCCTTGTGTAGTATTCTACCTTTGCCAGACTAGTGTGCCCATTACCCCAGTTTCCATGCACAATTTGTTGACCCTTGTTGTTCCAGCATAATTATCAATAATGACTCCCATTTTACTCACAAAAAAGCTCCAGTTTGTTCCATGGTTTTTATGGCCATGTTTTAATTTGTGTTCCCACAGTTCCTATAATGTTTATAATTTGTCAGAACATACCAAAATTTTTAATTAACTTTGGTACATCCTTTACTATTTTGTGAACTCTGTAAGGGTAAGACCACGCTATATTTTGTTTTGTAACCCCCATAACAAGCACATGACACAATAGATATTCACATAAATTATTGAATCGATTTAATGGATGTATAGAAGTTAATGTATATAGGAATAATGTAGTATTTTGATAAAATCATCTCAAATATTTATATATTTAATTTTTAAACTATTTTAATTCTTACACTTCTGGCCAATATTCAATCAGATGTCCAGAATATTATGGATTGAATTTACACAAATCCAATTAAAGTCACATCTGCAACACAGTGACAATGATTTTACCAATATAGTCTGAAGCAAATTGAGGTCAGTGTACATTTTCTCATAACCTTGCTCTTAGCTTTTCTTCCATGAACTGCAGAAGGTTTCAATTTACTGAAGCACCGAGGTAGGTAAGATCCAATCAAAGTAAAAGCAAAATCAATAAATGTTAACCTCGAAGGGCTAAATAGTAGTGACATCAGTCATGAAGAAAAGTTGTTTGTAGGTTTGAAACACTATTGTTCTGTAATGGTAGGAGAATAAAACTGCAAATATGACCCTGATATATTTAAGTTTTATTTAGCTTAATGTATTTAACACGCAGACAAAGAGATTCAAACTTAACTGCATTATATTGATAGACTAGTGCTTAACAAGGAAAGAAAAATTTGATCTTTTCATTATAATATGAAAATATTTTGTTATTGTAACGTTTTTTGATAATATATTCTAAAATATGATCACTTAGAGAATGCTTTTAATGTTTGTGATAATATTTATGTAAATGGTTATTTCTTTTAAAATTAATACTTTTAAGGTATATGTGCAAAGGTATACATGGATTTTATACCTAGAGCAAAATGTATTAAATATAAAGGAAAAGCAGAACTATATATCAAAAAATATATAGAAAAGTGATTAAAAGCACACGCATTTCAGTCCCACCTTTGCCAACTTATTAATCTTATTTTTGTATTTGTAACACAATACTACTTATCTAATATGGTATTTTGAGGATTCTTGTAGTACAAGAACATATCAGATACCTCTTAAATATTTATCAAATAACTGAATAAATGACAACATACAATAGTAAAGAATCAAAAAATTGGTGGCATACAAGGGGAGGACACTGATTTTTTCCATCAATAATTTTGTGAAGATTAAATGAGTAAAATGATTTGAGTACCAAATATAACTTGTGATACAGTTTTTTTTTTAGTTCATTTTTATCAATTTTAATATTGCCATCCATTTCCTTTCATTGATTCATAAATCAACCATGGGTAATTGCTTTATTTGACCACTTTTGACTCACCACTGGTTTTATATTCAATCTAATAGTTTCATTCCTAATACACTTCAAATTCCTGCAAAGATTAACATCTTGCATGTATGTTTTAAATCTGTGGAAATAAAATTAAGGTAAGAATTATACACATCTTGTGTTCAATATGATCACATACAAAGCTATAATCCTGAACTCATGACAATATTGTAAAATGGTTTTTACACTACTCTATCACACAGTTCATTGTACCATATCCAGTACAGAGATCATCATACTCTCATTTATATTTAGGTTATTTTTTCAATACTTCTACACCATTGTGAAATACCTGATCTTTAAACTAAACCTCTAGTATAGCATAGATATTTCTATAGACTGAATGTTGATTCATAATATTATACTTAAGCACACTTGTTTTTGAACAGTGTGTGCTTTTCCCAGAAAAGTTTATAATTCATCCAGGAAAGAGGTTTGTTTTAAGACAGTGTCCTGAAACTAGGAAGATGAGGCTTACATATCTTTGCTTAGGGGCAGACATGTTTAAGAACATCACATTCATATGCCACGTGAATTGGGTTGGGACCAATAAGGATAATATCCTCTCTCATTTTTACCCTTTTGTTATCACTTAAGACGTAATATGATTTTTATATATCTAGTCTGATCTCATCTCTTACAAGTGGAGGATGACAGTGTCAAGCAGATAAGTGCATTAAAGAGAAAACAGGGATCCTTTAGAACCCCATATTAACTGCTTGAAGATCCCAAGGTTAAGATAAACAGTAGGGACACCAGAAGGTGGCCTAATGCAATTTAGCTGCACTTTTCATCACATATTGTCCCTTCTTTGACAACTTAAATAATTTGTATTATTCAGCCTTAAATGAAGGAAATCCTGCCATTTGTGTCAACATGGATGAATCTGGAGGACACTATGCTAAGTGAAATAAGCCAGGCACAGACAGATAAATACTGCATAACCTCACTTATATGTGGAATTTTAAAGTGAAACTCATACTAACAGAGAGTAGAGTGGTACTTGCTGGGCATTGCGAGTGAGGGGAATGGAGGATGATGGTCAAATGGTACAAACTTTCAGTTATAAGATGAATAAATTCTGGATACCTAATGTACAATATGCTAACTATAATTAATAATAGTGTACTATATATTTGAAATTTGGTAAGAGAATAGATCTAAAGTGTTCTCATCACACACAGAAAGGTAGCTATGAGAGGTGATGGATATGTTAATTAGCTTGTTTCTGGTAATCATTTCACAATGTACATCTATATAAAAACAGTATGTTGTATACTTAAATGTATATAATTTTTATTTGTCAGTTATTTCTCAATAAACCTGGGGACAAAAAATAAATTTTTCTTTCAAAGCCTGAAGAAATAATTTTAGAGAAACATATTTTTTTCTACAAATTGAAAAGAAAAATAGTTGTTTTTATTATTCCCTTGACCATGAGATTTCATTAAAGCAATCAGGTTTTCACTCTAGAAAATAACATAATGGTATGATCAATAAATTTTGGTTTCTAAAATTGGCTTATAGTTAGAATGAATATGACTCTATTGTATGTTTTATAGTCAGTGTTCAATATTTGATGCCAGAAAGCCCCCTGGTTGGAGGAGGGCAACACATGGCAGTCAAATCTCTGCAGTTGCAGCTAGCATCATGGTGATAAGAAGTTGTTTCATGTTTGTTGTTTTGTTTTGGTTTTTGCTCAACTGAAATCAAAGAAGCTAACAAAACTAGAAGGGCAAACTGTGCCAGGAAGAGAGGTGTAAATAAAAATCCAATACATCAACTGGGAAATCTAGATATTACTGATAAGATAAGGCTAGAAGCAAATATCACAGCAGCCGTAATCCAAGAAGAAGATAATAGCATGAGAAAGCTTTAAGAGGGCATAAGTCTTGTCTGTCTTAAATCAGACCTATCCGCTTTTTCAAATGAAAGAACAAACACACCAATGACTCTTTTTTTTAAGTGACTGACAGACTGAAGGAAAAAACATAAGTTAAAAGTAAATGAGAGGGACTTCCCTGGTGGTGCACTGGTTAAGAATACACCTGAAAGTGGAGGAGACACAGGTTTGAGCCCTGGCCCAGGAAGATCCCACATTCTGTGGAGCAATTAAACCCGTGCACCATAACTACTGATCCTATGCTTTGGAGACCATGAGCCACAACTACTGAGTATGAGTGTCACAACTACTGAAGCCTGAGTGCCTAGAGCCTATGCTCTGCAGCAAGAGAAGCCACTGCAATGAGAAGCTCACGCACTGCAACAAAAAGTAACCCCCGCTCACTGCAACTAGTGAAAGCCCGTGTGCAGCAAAGAAGAGCCAATGTAGCCAAAAAATAAATAAATGAGTGAATAAATTTTTTAAAAAAAAGTAAATGAGAGAGAGATCAAGATGGCGGAAGAGTAGGAAGCAGAGTTCATCTCCTACTACAGAAACATTGAAAATACATCTACAAGTGGAACGATTAAGGTAGATTAGCTACTGAGCACCAACAGGAGACCTCAGACATCCAAAAAGACAAGAAAACCTACACATAACCAGGTAGGACAAAGGGAAAAAGAAAAAGAAGGAAACAGAACTGGGCCTGTGTCCTGGGGAGGGAGCTGTAAAGGAGGAAAATTTCCTGTACCTTGTGGAGATCAGTGGGGAGATCAGCCTGGACAGAGGAGGAGCTTCAGGACCTAAGAAGAGAGAGGAAAACTGGTTTGTGGAAGGCAAAATGGGGAGTAACCTTCATAGGGAGTCACCACCACCACCACCCTGCACTCCCCAAACTAAGATTTTCCTCTTTTGGTGAGGGTGGGGTTTGGGTGCTTGAAGCTCAGACTCCAGAGCTCAGTTCCAGGGAGAGACCAGGGTTAGGTGTGGAAACAGCCTTAAGAGGTTGGGCCATGGCAGTGGAGGGTGAACTAGGCAAAAGCTTGGTCCCGCCAGAGAGGCAAGCCACCATTATTGGGAGTTGTATGAAGAGAGGGGCAGGACCACCAGAAGAGCTTATTTCTCTGTGAATGCACCCAGGCAACAAGACACTGCCTATGGGAGCTCCAGGGGCTGGCATGAATTGCCACCACCATCTCGGGCTCCAGAGGCAGACACTGGTTGCCTCTTCTAGACACACAGGCAGACATCAGACCCTGCCCTTGCTGATCCAGAAGGGCATAGACAACTCCTGCCACTAGGAATTCCACCAGAGGGCCCAAGGACCTGCCATGCTGACTTGGAAGGGTGTAGAAACTCCTGCCAATAGGAATTCTGCCAGTGGGCCCCCAGACCTGCCCACCCTGTCCCGAGGAGGCAGATAGATTCCGCAACTAGGAAATCTGTCAGTCAGTGCCAAAACATGCCCTGCAGCCCTGGGAGTGTGCAGATAGCTCCCCCAGTAAATCTGTCAGTGGGTGCCAGGACATTCCCCACCGTCCCTAGAGCATGGATAGCTTTTACTACTAGAAAATCTGCCAGTGGGTGCCAGGACCTGTCATACTGTCCTGGGAGGGCATGGATAGCTGCCCCTACTAGGATATCTGTCAGTGGGTGCAGGGACCTACCCCACTGTCTTGGGAGCATGCAGATAGCTCTTGCTACTAGGAAATACATCAGCTGGTACCAGGACCTGCCCGCTCTGTCCCAGGAGGGCACGGATAACTCCCCAACTAGGAAACCACCCAGAGGAAGGGCTGAAAACACAGCTGAGCCCCAGGGGCCATGTAATAAGGAAAGAAAAGATGAAATCTCTCCTCACGGCTGCACAGTGTGGAGTTATGGCTGCACACAAGTTACATCTCCACTGATGGTTTCCTAAATTTAGCACCTGTGAAACATCTGAAAGGGCAACAAGTGCTCCTACAGCTGGGATGGGTCTGGAGTTAGCAGCTCTGGGGTTTGTGGGCATGTACATGTGGGGCTTGATCCAGGCCAGAGTCTGAGTTGCCTCTATATCTCCCACAGTGTGTCTAGGTGCACAACTACTGCAGTCCTGGGACCTGACCTCAGTGATCTATGCCAGTGGCCTGGTGAAATCAATGCCTGAGAGTCACCTGGGCCAATTGCAAACTTACCTATAGCTAAGGCAGTACTGAGAGCAGTGCCAACAAAAGTGTGCTTTGTGAGCCCACACAATGGACAAAAGTGGACACAACAGAACACATTCACAGGTGAACATCTCCAGAGGAAGAATACTCGGTGGCTTCTCTCCTAGTGGGAGTGCTCCAGTTCCACCTACCTTGTGCTGCAGATCAGAATTACAGCTAAGAAACAGATCTGGTGGCCTCTACTACAACAACTAGGGAGCAGACCTGACCCCTGATAAGGCAGTGACAACCACAGAGCAAAGGGGAAGCTCCTCTCAATATCCTGGGCAGGATCTAGTCACCACAGCACCTATTAATTCCCCTATCAAGGGTATAATGGCATAAGCCTCTAGACCAACCTCACCCAACTGGGGGCAGGTACCAGAAGCAAGGGGAACTATGATGTGGCAGCCTGTGGAAAGGAGACCACAAACACAGTAACTCTGACAAAATAAGATGGCAAAGAAATTTGTTGTAGGTGAAAGAGCAAGAAAAAACAAAACCTACAAGAACAACAAAAAGAAGAGGAGATAGGCAGTCTGCCTGAGAAAGAAATCAGAGTAATGATAGTAGATGGTATCCAAGACCTCAGAGAATGGAGGCATGAATATAGAAGACACAAGAAAAGTTTAACAAAGACCTAGAAGGACTAAAGAACTAACAAACAGAGATGAACAATGCAATAACTGAAATGAAAATACACTAGAAGGAATCAATAGCAGAATAATTGAGGCAGAAGAACAGATAAGTGACCTGGAAGACAGAATGGTGGAAATCTCTGCTTTTGAACAGAAAAATGAAAGAAGAAAATGAAGACAGTCTCAAAGGTTTTGGAGACAACATTAAACACAAAAACATTTGAATTTCAGGGGTCCCAGAAGAAAAAATAAAAGAGAAAGTCCTGAGAAAACATTTGAAGAGATTATAGTCAAAAACTTACCTATAATGAGAAAGGAAATTTTGAACAAAGTCCAGGAAATGCAGAGAGTTCCATAAAGGATAAACCCAGGACAAAAAAAAAAAACATGCCAAGACAAATATTAATCAAATTAACAAAAATTAAATACAAAGAAAAAATATTAAAAGCAGCAAGGAAGAAGCAACAAATAATATACAAGGGAATCCCCATAAGTTTATCAGTTGATTTTTCTGCAGAAACCCTGCAGGTCAGAATGGAGTGACATGATATACTTAAAGTGATGAAAGGGAAAAACCTACAACCAAGAATACCCTAACCAGCAAGGTTCTCAATCAGATTTGATGGAGAAATCTTAAGCTTTACAGACAAGCAAAAGCTAAGAGAATTCAGCACCACCAAACCAGCTTTACAACAAATGCTTAAGGACTTTCCCTAGGCAGGAAACACAAGAGAAGAAAGAGAAAGGGAAGAAAATAGACCTGCAAAAGACCACATAAAACAATTAAGAAAATGGCAATAGGAATATACCTATCAATAATTACCTTAAACGTGAATGGATTAAATGCTCCAACCAAAAGACATGGACTGAATGAGTGGATACAAAAACAAGACCTGTATATATGCTGTCTACAAGAGACCCACTTCAGACCTAGGGATACATACAGAGTAAAAGTGAGAGGATGGAAAAAGATATTTCATGCACATGGAAATCAAAAGAAAGCTGGAGTAATAATAGTCATATAAAACAAAATAGACTTTAAGGTAAAGACTGTTACAAGAGACAAGAAAGGACACTACATAATGATCAAGGGATCAATCCAAGAAGATATAACTATTGTAAGTATATATGCACCCAACATAGAAGCACCTTAATATATACGGCAAATTCTAACAGCCATAAAAGGGAAAATTAACAGTAACACAATAATAGTGGAGGTTTTTAATACCCCACTTACACCAATGGACAGCTCATCCAGACAGATAATTAATAGGGAAACACAGTCCTTAAATGAAAAATTAGACCAGGTATACTTAATTGATATTTATAGGACATTCCATCTGAAAGCAGCAGAATACACTTTCTTCTCAAGTGCACACAGAACATTCTCCAACATAGATCACACCTTGGGTCACAAATCAAACTGGAGTAAAGTTAAGAAAATTAAAGTGATATCAAGAATCTTTTCCAACCACAACACTATGAGATTAGAAATCAATTACAGGGGAAAAAATGTAAAACACAAAAACACATGGAGGCTAAACATTATGTAATTAAATAACCAATGGATCACTGAAGAAATCAAAGAGGAAATTAAAAAATACCTAGAGATGAATGACAATGAAAACACGATGACCTAAAACTTATGGGATGCAGCAAAAGCATTTCTAGAAGGAAGTATATAGCAAAACAACCTTACCTCAAGCAACAAGAAAAATCTCAAATAAACAAGCTAAACTCACACATAAAGCAAATAGAGAAAGAAGAACTAGCAAAACCCAAAGAAATCATAAAGATCAGAGCAGAAATAAATGAAATAGAAAGAAGAAAACAATAGCAAACGTCAATGAAACTAAAAGCTGGTTCTTTGAGAAGGTAAAAAAAATTGATAAATCTTTAGCCAGACTCATCAAGAAAAAAAGGGAGAGGACTCAAATCAAAAAAAATTAGAAATGAAAAATGAGAAGTTATAAATGACACTGCAGAAATACAAAATGCCAAAAGAGACTACTACCAGCAACTATATGTCAATAAAATGGACAACTTGGAAGAAATGGACAAAATCTTAGAAAGGTACACCTTCCAAGACTGAACCAGGAAGAAATAGAAAATATAAACAGACAAATCATAAGCAATGAAATTGAAACTGTGATTAAAAATCCTCCAACAAACAAAAGTCCAGGACCACATGGCTTCACAGGTGAATTCTATCAAACATCTAGAAAAAGCTAACATGCATACTTCTCAAACTCTTTCAAAAAATTGCAGAGGAAGGAACACTCCCAAACTCATTTTATGTGGCTTCCACCACCTTGATACTGAAATGAGACAAATATTTCACAAAAAAGAAAATTACAGACCAATATCACTGATAAACATAGATGCAAAATTTTTCAACAAACTATTAGCAAACAGAATGCAACAACACATCAAAATGATCATACACCATGATCAAGTGAGATTTATTCCAGGGATGCAAGAATTCTTTAATAAACACAAATCAATCAATATGATACATCATATTAACAAACTGAAGGATAAAAACCTCAATAGATGCAGAAATATCATTTGACAAAATTCAACACCCATTTATGACAAAATTTATCTAGAAAGTAGGCATAGAGGGAATCTACCTCAACATAATAAAGAAAGTATATGACAAACTCACAGCTAACATTATTCTCGATGGTGAAAAACTGAAAGCATTTCCTCTAAGATCAGGAACAAGACAAATATGTGCACTTTAACCACTTTTATTCAACATAGTTTTGGAAGTTCTAGCCACGGAATTCAGAGAAGAAAGATAAATAAAAGGAATCCAAACTGGTAAAGAAGTAAAACTGTCACTGTTTGAAGATGACATAATACTATACATAGAAAATCCTAAAGATGCTACCAGAAAACTACTAGGGCTCACCAGTGAATTTTGTAAAGTTGCAAGATACAAAATTAATGCACAGAAATCTCTTGCATTCCTATACACTAACAATGAAAGATCAGAAAGAGAAGTAAAGGAAACAATCTCATTTTCCATCACATCAGAAAGAATAAAATACCTAGGAATAAACATACCTAAGGAGGCAAACGACCTGCATGCAGAAAACTATGAAATATTTATAAAAGAAATCAAAGATGACACAAACAGATGGAGAGATATACCATGTTCTTGGATTGCAGGAATCAATCTTGTGGAAATGATTACATTACCCAAAGCAATCTACAGATTCAGTGCAATCCCTATCAAATTACCAATGGCATTTTTCATGAAATTAGAACAAAAAAATTACAATTTGTATGGAAGCACAAAAGACCCCAAATAGCCAAAGCAATCTTAAGAAAGAAAAATTCTTAAGAAAGAAAGAAAGAAAATTCCATATATATATATGGAATCTAGAAAAATGGTACTGAAGAACCTAGTGGCAGGGCAAGAATAGAGATGCAGACATAGAGAATGGACTTGAGGATACAGTGTGGGAAGGGGAGGCTGGGAAGAAGTGAGAGAGTAGCATTGACATATATGCACTACTATGCATAAAATAGATAGCTAGTGGGAAGCTGCTGCATAGCACAGGGAGATCAGTTCGGTGCTTTGTGATGACCTAGAAGGGTAGGATGGGGAGGGTGGGAGGGAGGATTAAGGTGGATGGGATATATGTATACATATAGCTGACTCACTTTGTTGTACGTTGTAAAGCAATTATAATCAAATAAATATTTTTTTTAAAAATGAAGAAGATAGTATATAGTGCTATTAAGAGCATGGGTTTTAGAACAACTAAATAATCATTTGACCTTGGACATATTAGTTCCTCAAAAAATTTTCTATTTATAAAATAGTGGAAATGAGAATACATATAATAAAGAATAGTTATGTGGATTAATTAAATGATGCCAGTAAAGTTATTAGTAATGTGTTTACTACTTAGCTTAATGTGTAGTAAATATTCAGTATGTGATACTTACTTTAGGTTTATTATTATTCTTCTGTATCTGAGTAGGGATTTTGCCCTGCTTCTTGATGATTTTTCTAGTGCTTTGAAATGATGAAATATTAAATATAAAAGAGCAAATAGCAAACACATAAATGAAAAAAAAAACTTCCTTAATCTTCTAGCATAAAGTGCTACCAAGATCTTTGTATTTTCACCCCTGAGTGGAGTTCTACTCTTTTCCAGAAAGAAGTTAAAATATTAAATATTAAGTTAAAACTTTGAGACATGCAGTTAGACTTTACTTGGACCACTGGTTATAATAACTCAGCTATAATAACTGGTTATATTTTGACCAACAGGAATCCCTGTCAGCCTATGAAAGTAGTGGAGCAATGTCCAAGGTAGGATAACAAAAATCTTATAGAAAAGATAGAGTTAGAAAAGTTAGAAGAAACTGGAAACACATATGCCTTTATTTTCAAAGAAAATACTCTGATGAAGAGGAAGAATGAAGGGTGGAAAAGGAGGGAGAGAAAGAGAAGCAGAAAAAGAGGAGAGAAGAGATGAGGGAAGAGAGGCAGAGAGAGATGGAAGGTGGGAGGAAGAAAGGAAGGAAGGAAAAGAAAAGCAGAGTGTGAGAATATCAGCAGTCTAAACTACACAGGAGGAATTGTTGTCTGTTTTTCATCTTCTAATTATTAAATCACAAAGGGTCTATGATTTTTTATCTGAGAATTCTAATATTTTTCTCTGAAGAAGCTGAGAATGTCCTTCTCCTTACCTTCCACCTGAAATATTTCCTCTCCTAAATTTTAATTTTCTCATTCAATTGTTTCTTATTTCATTTGTGTAAGGAGGGGGAATGGGAGAGGGAGAGGCAGAGGGGAAGAGGGAGAGAGAGAGATCCTAACTTCCTAACTTTAAGTTCAACTTCTCTATTCTTAGAATCTTTAGCAAAGATTATCTAATATCTAGTGATATTGTTATAGACACAGAATCACTGGGCCATTTCCATAATCACTGGTGAATTGCAGTAGGTTTTTGGGTCCTGCAGTGAAGAACTCTATTATTGCCATCTTCTTTGGATGATTATCCTATTTGGCTAATGTTCTGCATGACTGCTACTGAGCTTCCATCTGTCACGGCTTAATGTAACATCTAGGACAGGCACTTTAAAAGGGTAATTTCTTTACTGTCTAGTGGACTTATAAATAATAAAGGAAAAGGAGATAACACTGTGAGAGTTTACATTAAATAAAACAGAGCCTCATTTACTGAGTACCTCTTATGAGCTAAGCATTCTACAGTATGCTCTCCTTTTAATTAATGCAAATTTCCTATAGTAGAGTCATTAGCTGGTAAAGGAAGACAAGCTCATAAATTAATTAATTTCAACACAGAATTGAAATTCAAATCTATTGTATTTAAAATCTTGACTACTTGTCTTGGTCATAATTTTTCAAATGCTTAGGAATTAGTGTAATTTTCAGGAGATATAAAAATTTCATTTAAAGGTATTCATTCCGTTTTCTATGTGTTTTCTTTGAAACCATGTCTTGAGACTCTATGTCAACTCTTAAACCCTTTTGGCTTTTCTTATCTCATATGGAAAAATGCACAAAATTACTTCACACATCTTGAAAGCCCTCAGGACAGAATGAAGTTCTATTCGTCTAACTTGCAGCATCCTACACATCTACCTGTCTACATGGGTACAACTACATAGATATATTACTAATGGCCATGTGTCTTCATGCTTTATGCTGTGTATACTTTGTGGAGTGCTGGTTTTCTCCCATTTAACTCTTCAGCTCCATTCCCTCACAAAATGTCCTTTCCATCTACCTGAGAATTACTATTATCATTCAAGATCATGAGGAATATTCTCTTTTTATCTTCTTTTGATCCCAAGACCCCAATATTGTTATTAGTTATTTGTTGTGTACCTTATTATCCCAAGTATACCCTTAGAAAAGAACATATTGCATTCTTTTGTATATTTTCATCTCTGTCTCCAATTAGACTAAAATCCTTGAGAGCAAGTATTGTATCACAGTATTGTAACACTCCCGCAATTGTAATATACAGATTACACAAAAGTCTTTGAGTTATAATCATGTAAATAAGTGAATAATTCATTTTCAGCATTTTAAACACTACTTTGAAAAGTCTTACGCTATTAGAACGTTTTATATTCTTACTTAAAGTAACATAATTCTTGGAAAAATAAAAATATAAGATTATATGTTGTAAATTTTTAATGTCTGATATGGGGTGTTTCTTGAAATATATACCTCTTCTTTTCTGAAAATTATAAACTGATACTTAGCATAATATTACAAACCCTTGAATAGGTACCTACAATTGTCAAAACATTTTTTTTAAATTTAAATGACTATAAAACAGAAAACCTGACTTTATATTTTCTTAAAAAACTATTTTTTTCCTGCAATTATATTTGCTTCCTGAAAATACAAAGTCGACTATCTCATTATTGTTATATACATTATTTCAGTGAATTGTTTGCAAATGAAATGCAGAACTGATAAATAACACAAGGTACAGGATTTGTAGAACATTAAACTGTAAAACATAAAACATGTAATATGGTTTTGTAGGGAAAATTGGGTCCATATTCCATTTTACCCAAAGCTCTATTTAGCAAGACTTCATTTTATTACCATGCAATTTACCAAGCATGAGTGATTTCCACATCAATTCTTTTATCCAGTGACAACATAAACATTCACACTTTCTGAAATAAAGGAGTTGGAGTATTATAGTTGCTTCATTCAAGCAGCTAACTTTAGGGTTGTGTCAGCATTTCCATTCTATACCCAGTTTCTTGAAGTTTATAACTTGCAGTAAAAGGTAACACTTGGGTTGAATCTTTATGTACAGAGGTAGTTTTCAGTGCAATTTATGGAGATATAGCTGCAAGACACCCCATTTCTGTTAATAGAAGCCAGGTTGTGAATCCCTCCCTGGTATTTGAACAGATTTATCCTGCAACTTTCCAGTGCGAGAAAATTGTTTTATCAAAATGGGAGAAATATTTCAGTTTTATTTTAGTAAAGTTATAAAGTGTAATACCTATCCCATGCACATATACATTTTTACTAGTTTTTTATGCTTACGGCAAAACTCTTCTTTTTTTCCCCAAAACTGACCTTGGCAAAAGTTAGTTAGTTCTACTCAGGTATAATTAAAAATAAGCTCACTTTTTTTTTTTCTTCCAAAAGTATTAAAGTATTTTCTTTCTTGAACATGTCACTTAAAGCTAAAAAAAAATTTAATATGTTTTTAAAATAAAGTAAAATTAGTAATTGATTATGTATACATCACAGTTCTACCTACAGTATACATGAGTTCCATTTGTATCCCACAGTTATTTGCTGGTAATTATTTTTTAGTAAATAAATATAAAAAAGGGACAACATTCTGACATTTTATGAAAAGTTAAAAGGATATACCACAAAATAAGTTACGTAGAAATTAGACAATTTTATGCTATCATTTATATAAGCAAAATTATACAAAGTTGACATTTTAAAATTATGATTTAGATCCTCTTTTACATTTTTAACACACACATTTTGGTGTCATTATTCAGTCCATAAACTTCATGAATTCAGTGAGACTCAGCACATGTTCTGAATAAATAAAAGAGAGGTGTTAAAATCAATTAAATCAATGATCCTTAAATTAAAGATAGGCTATAAAAATAAATTATAATGGACCAAATCTCCATCAGTTCCAACAACTAACATAAACACTCATAAAATATAGTATAGCTGACAAAGGATTCATGCTAAAATATTAACAGTAGATAAAACAAAAAAACAATATGAATGAAATTGTTTAATGTTTAACAAAAATACATATGCATGTTTAATATTAATTTCAATATTATAATCAATAATTTGTTTTCAATTAACAAGTTTAAAGAAATTAAATGATCTCTATATAGTGATAATTTTAGTTATCTCTATCAAAAAACCTACCATCTGGCCCTTTAGTTTAAGCATTCTAAATACAGGTATATTTGAGAGTTTTATTTTGGAATGATGTTGGATATTTTGATTTCTGTATAAACATTATATACATATAAATTTTAAAACTCATAGAGTTGAATGGAAACATTTAAATTTAGTTTTGGTGTGCTCTTTTACCTATATATGAGCAAAGACTTATAGAAAAGGAGAGGTTCATTTAATGAGATTAAGAAATATGGATTATCTTTTAAATTTTAAATTAAAATTAAAGACAGAGTTTACTCATAAGTGACAGTTTTTAAACACACCCTTTCCAAATCAATTCAAAATTTTACAATCCTGAGGAAAAGGGAATAATGATTGTAAACCACATTGAGATTTAATTAACTCTATGCCCAAACAAGTTTGCTGATGCTAGGAAAAAGGGAGATAATTCTATCAGAAGAGTACATGTTTAGATATAGAAAATAAAGAGCAAACGTTGATAATTTCTTCCCTTCTTTTGCAAATTTCAAATTAATGTCTATGCTAAATTCTCACCACAATTCTTTTCATTCTTGGCTTTAGGAAAGTTCCTATTGTGAATAATAGACTCAACAGAATGCAATGATAAATAAGAGAAACTTTAAATATGTGTATTTCAGTCACGTGGTTTGTTTCAGATATTCAAACTAAATGAGGATTAGATTTCAGAAGTATTTAGTTAGAATAGGCAGGTTACAGTACAGGGTAGAGAACAGCTTAGAAAATGTTATTTACCTTTGTCTTGCTCAAAGTTAAATAATATGCTGAGTAACTCTCCAGGCTATTTAGATGTCACTCAAGTCAACCTGCTTTAAATGTCTTCAACTTGCTTTTGATGCAATTTAATGTTCATAATGCCATCTTAAAATTTGCCTTAAATGTTTGCTCGTAAAGATAGCTTTCAATGTTATCATTAGGGTCGCTTTATAGTGTGTCAAATGGGCTAGACTGACATAATTTCTAAGAACTCTCTGTCCTCTGTGTTTCTGGATAGAGGGTGCCACAGAAATATTTTGTATGAGATATAGAGAACAAAAGTGAAGCATCAGCCATATTTGTTTTACACTTAAAAGGTTGATATATGGCCACCTGGAGCTGTTGCAGGTTACACATATAATTTATCTCCTGGTTCACTTAGTGACACAACCAGGTCTATAGCTGCCCCATTATTCCCTAGAACTCCCTTTACCTTCTGTGATTACTGGGCCAGGTCATATGCTTAGCTCTGTGATGAAGGGCTCCAGGTTCCCCATAAGACACCACCATCAGAAAACTTGGAGTCTGTGAGAGACTCACTTGGGTACGAGTCCATCCTTGTGTGTCTTGCTTTACATCTGTCTTCCCTTCCCATCTGCCTGCCTTGAGACTTCAAGACTCAGCATCAGACACAAAGATAAGAGCTCTATAGAGACTGGTAAGTGTGTGTGAGTGTGTGTGTGTGTGTGTGTGTGTGTGTGTGTTTTCTGGGCAGAGGTACTCCTTCTCTTACTGAACCCTGATTGATATAATTTCAAATAACAATTACATAAGGTATTATCCACAAGACTTTATCGAAAGACATACAACCCTATTAAAAATGGAGGAGAGGGCTTCCCTGGTGGTGCAGTGGTTGAGAGTCTGCCTGCCAATGCAGGGGACACAGGTTCGTGCCCCGGTCCGGGAAGATCCCACGTGCCGCGGAGTGGCTGGGCCCGTGAGCCATGGCCTCTGAGCCTGCGCGTCCGGAGCCTGTGCTCCACAATGGGAGAGGCCACAATGGTGAGAGGCCCATGTACCGCAAAAAAAAAAAAAAAAAAAAATGGAGGAGAAAGGATTTGAATAGATTGTACACAAATACCTGATAAACACTTTATTAGTCATTAGGGGAATGCAAATTAAAACCAGAATGACACATAATTTCACACCTATTAGAATGGTCAAAATTAAAAAAAAAAAAAAAACAGGCAATGATAAATATTGTTGAAGATGTAGAGAATTTGGAACCCTCATGTATTTCTGGTGGGATTGTAAAATGGTGTAATCCTTTTGAAAAACAGCAGTTCCTAAAAAAGTTAAATATAGATTTACTATAAGACCTAGCAATTCCACTCCTAGGTATATAATCAAGAGAAATAAAAATGTATGCCTACATGAAAACGTGTATAGGAATGTCCATAGCACTTTTCATAATAGCTAGAAAGTGGCAACAATGTAAATGTCCGTCAGCTGATTAATGGATAAATAAGATGCAGTATATTCATATAATGTAATATTATTTGGAAATAAAATAGTAGGGAAATTGATATATACTCTAAGATGGCTAGACCTTAAAAATATTACTGAGTGAAAGAACAAGTCACAGAAGATAAGATACTGTATGATTGCATTTGTGTGGAATTCCCTGAGTGGGTAAATCCATAGTGACAGAAAGTAGGTTAGTGGTTGACTGGAATCAGAATAGAGTGAAGTAGGGGCAGTGTGAATTGGGAATGGTTTCTAAGACATACAGCTTTCTTTGTGGGGTGTTGAAAATATTCTAGTATAGATTTTAGTGATGATTGTACAACTCTGGGGAAATAACTAAGAAATACTGAATTGTATGCTTTATACAGGTGAATCTATGGTATGTGACATATGTCTCAATAAAGCTATAACAAGATTTCTGTCTTTCTTTATGGGTCTCAAGATAATTATGCTAAGTTAAAAAACTAAATAAACTTTACCTACTTTACAATTCCATTCACACAAAATTCATGAAAATGCATACTAATCTATTAATCTGTAGTAATATGAAACAGGTCATTGTTTTCTTGTGGATGAGGATGAGACAGTAAGGTACAGGAGGGATTACAAAGGGCACAAGGAAAGTTTGGAGGTTATGGATATACTCACTAGTTTGATAGCGTTGAAGGTTTCATAATTGTATACATGTTCCAAAATGTACATCAAAATATCCAAATGTAAACTTTAAATATTTAAATTGTGCAGTTTATTATATATCCATTAGAACTCAAAAAGTTGTTAAAATTTTATTATTTTAATTGTAAAATTACATTTTCCTGCTATAATAAAATTATCTTTTCTGGACCTGGAGAGCTTCAAAATACATGTAATTTAAGAATGTTGTTGTTTGCATTGGAGAAAGTATAGATAGGTGAAACTATATCCTTGTATGCTTTATCAAATCTTATCTTTAATCATTTTGTCATACTGTACAAACACACACACACACATTATTTGTGTGTGTGTGCTAATTCCATATTCATTTTGGGTTGTCAACATTCACTGATACCAGTATACAACTCTGAAGGGAACTATACCACCAAATCTATGTTTACTTTAAAAATACTATAGTAATTTAGGCATAAGCAGATTTATTAACCCAACAGTCCTTGTATCACCACTTCTACCTCCACATCCTTGTCTCTACTATGCATTCTAGATCTTTGTATTATTGGAAGAATTTTCCATACACTAATGTGTTTCTCAACCTTTCCCTTCCTGTTTGCTGTTATTATCCTTTGTGTAATTTTTGACTCAAGGGAACACTATAAATTAACCTGTTCTTTTGTACAATTTTGGAATTAATTTAGAATATGAAAGAGGAAAATACATGGGCATCTGCATTTTCTGATAAATATTATAAAACATGATATATTTGTAGGCAAGTTGGATTTAAAATATTGAATCTCAGAATTAAAAAGAAAACTCAACTTACAGCAGCAATTCTGAAAAACTTAAGCCTTAAGTTCATGGCACAGCCAAATGCAATGAAGGACACATGCTTTTTCAGAAATACCAGCTCTTAAGAGAAGGGGAAGAGTAAAGGGCATAGCAAGAATTTCCTTTCTCTCCTAAACTCACCACAATTTTTTCCCTGGGACAAAGTGTATGAACACAGCCAGTGACCAGGAGTGTTTTACTAATAGTTGTCCCTACACATTGAAGATGGAATTCACTGGGATGTAGTACTAGGGATATGAGATATTTGCTTTTGATTATTTATGTAGCCTTAGTGAGAAATTTGAGTTAATTATCTGAGGGGGAGAAGCTAGTTGGAGTTTGGGAGAAAGGAGAAAATATCCTCTTGGGAAGTGGAAGAGGAAATTGACTAGGATGCAGTGAATTATCTAGGATTCCCAGGATTCAGCTATTTCACTTTAAAGACTGAACAAATAAAGACGTTGATGAAAAATTTTGCATTTTATATCTGGCCTTTATTATAGTGGGAAAAAGGACCAAAATAATTGAAGCCTTTTTGTAATGGATGGGTTCTATTCAGTGATTTGTTTATTCTCTTATTTTAAAAATTCTCTAAGTAGCATTTGGCACAATTGATTATCACTTTCTTCTTTAAATGCATTCTTCACATCACTTCAGGGAGACTATATACTCCTGGTTTTTCCAACCTCAATTGTTGCTCCTTCTCAGTTTTCACCACTGCTTTCTCCTCCTCTTACTAACTTATAAATGTTCTTATAATGTTGAATACTGATCTTAACTCCTGTCAATATTCTCTAACATCCTAGGTAACCTTATTCCTTCTCATATTTTTAAAATTTCTCTATTGTTAAAGTGTCACACTTTAATTGTTTAACCTAGTTTCCCAAAGTACCAGAATTATATTTACAAAAGTCTATTCCACACCTACCTAACTGGATGTGTAAATGGCATATCAAATATAATATGTATAAACCCAAGTTCTTCATTCCTCAACTCATCCAAATCCCATTTTTACCCCACTTTTCCACATTTTGGTAGAAGGCAAAAGCGTTACCCTAAGACTCAGTTTGGATTTCCGTAATTTTTTATTCCTGGCAACCAAACAATCAGCAAATTTTACTGGCTCTACCTTTACACATCTTATAGATCAGAGCAGTTCTCATAGCACCACTCCTCCTCGTAACCCTACAGTGACTTTTCATTAGACACAGACATGGGATTTGTTTTCTATTGCTGCATAACAAATTACTATATAGTTAGCAGCTTAACACCACAAAATTGATTATTTCAGTTTCCATGACTCAAGAGTCCAGGCACAGTTTAGCAAGATTCTCTGCTCAGGGTCTCATGAGTCTGCATCCAGCTGTCAGCCAGGGCTGTGGTCTGAGACACAGGGTCCTTTTTCAAACTCATGTGACTGTTGGTAGAATGCATTTTCTCCTAGCTTTAGAACTCTTAGTGGCTTATTTCTTCAATGCCAATAGGAGGGGGTCTCCGTTGCTTGAAGTGTCTTCCCTCTAGACCCTCTTTTAAAAGGCTTGACTGATAAAATCAGGCCTACCAAGGATTATCTACCTTTTGATGAATTCAAAGTCAACTCATTAGAGAACTTAATCATATCTGTCAAAAAAAAAAAAAAAACCCTTCACTTTTTCCATATAATGTAACATAATTAGGGAATGACAGCCACCTTATTTACAAATCCTACCCAAACACAAGGGGAGGGAACTATACAGGATAAGTATGCAAGCAGATGAGAATCTTGGAAGCAATCACAAAATTCTGCCTATGATAGATGTAAAATCCTTATCGTGGCCTTTAAAAAAATCTTTAAACTCACTTCTTATCACCATTCCCTTAGCACATTTTGATCTACTATTTCTTCTGTTCCTCTAACAGGTCAAGTTCAATTTGACAATGCCACTGGAATTTCTTTTCTCTACCTAAAAATGTTCTTCCCATAGCATTCATATCTTTAATTTTTATTTTATTGTCTTCTCAAAAATCACATTTCGGGTTTCCCTGGTGGCGCAGTGGTTGAGAGTCTGCCTGTTGATGCAGGGGAACCGGGTTTGTGTCCTGGTCTGGAAAGATCCCTCATGCCACGGAGCAGCTAGGCCCATGAGCCATGGCCACTGAGCCTGTGCGTCCAGAGCCTGTGCTCCGCAATGGAAAAGGCCACAACAGTGAGAGGCCCGAGTACCGCAAAAAAAAAAAAAAAAAAAAATCACATTCAAAGGGGGCTGTTGCTGATCACCTAATTTAAAAAAATTCTATCCTCTTTCTATCTCCTTATTATGTTTTGTATGTACCATTTCCCGAAATTATATAATATTATGTTACATTATGTTGTAGTTTGTCACATTGATTTATGTTATTCATTAGTTAGCATACTGTATGTCTCCTCCTCTGCAGCATAGTCTCCATCAAAGAAAGGACCTTTCTATATTGTTGACTACTCTATCCTTAGCACATAGTCAGTACTGATAAATAGATGCAAAACAAAAAAAAAAAAATGAAAGAAGGAATGTAAGGTAGTAAGAAGGGAAGAATTAGTCTTAAAGAGATATTTAATCATATGATTCCATAATTACATCTTTTTGATGGCATTCCATGTTGTACAGAGTAAAATACTGAAACCTTTAGAGTAGTAAAAATAAATAAATAAATAAATGCCTTGTTTTTGTCTAACTCCCAAGGTTTGTCTCTTACAGTTCTCTGACCCATACTCTGAACTAGAGTAATGGAATGTCTCATAACACAATCCACATGCTATGTTGTAAAGCATGTCTCTTCCCTAGCTAATGTATTTACCTTGCCCAGCTCACCTGTAACTCATTATTTAATGCAGCCTGAGGCTCCTTTCCAACTTATTAGCTGAAAAAGTTCTCCCTCATATATATTTGTGTAATAAATTCAACTCTGTTGAATGATATATTTTATCATTTTATTTTATCATGATATATTTTATCACTTTATCATTTCTAATTGCATATGTTTCTGCTCTTATTTTAAAGGTGTTACAAATTAGCAAGTGAATATTATCCATTGATCATTTTATCAATTGATTTTTTCTAATCTTTAAATTAAAATATAATTTATATAAGCAAAATATATCTTCTTTAGAGTACAGTGCTATAGGTTTTGACAAACATATGTAGTCATGTAACTACCACTGTAATCAATATAAAGAATTGTTTAATCACATCTAAACATTCCCGGAATCTCTTTGTTTTCAATTTCAACCCCAAAATGTAGCTGTTGGCAACAACTGACCTGTTTTCTCTTTCTCTAGTTTTAGCTTCCCAAAATATTGTATGTATGAAATCCAAAAATATGTAGTCTTTTAAGTCTGACTTCTTTCCCTTATAGGGCATTTGCAATTAACCCTTGTGGCATGTGTCAGTAGTTTCTTTCTATTGCTGAATGATATCCCATTGTATGGATTTACCATAGTGTAGTCATCTACATCCTTTTCTCTGTTAAGATATATAGGTTTTTGTGTGAATGCTTTTTTTTTTTTTTTTTTTTTTTTTACTTTTCATTTCACTTAGACAAACACTTGGGCATTGGTTTACTGGGTTATATGGTAATAGTATGTGTAACTTCTTCATACTGACAAATTGCTTTCCAAACTGGCTATCTCATTTTGTTTTCTTGTTTTTTTTTTTAAACATCTTTATTGGGGTATAATTGCTCCATAATGGTGTGTTAGTTTCTGCTTTATAACAAAGTGAATCAGCCACACATATACATATGTTCCCATATGTCTTCCCCCTTGCGTCTCCCTCCCTCCCACTCTCCCCATCCCACCCCTCCAGGCTGTCACAAAGCCCCTAGCTAATTTCCCTGTGCCTTGCGGCTGCTTCCCCCTAGCTATCTACCTTACTACGTTTGTTAGTGTGTATATGTCCATGACTCTCTCTCGCCCTGTCAAAACTCACACTTCCCCCTCCCCATGTCCCCAAGTCCGTTCTCCAGTAGGTCTGCATCTTTATTCCTGTCTTACCCCTAGGTTCTTCATGACATTTTTTTCCCTTAAATTCCATATATATGTGTTAGCATACGGTATTTGTCTTTTTTTTTTCTGACTTACTTCACTCTGTATGACAGACTCTAGGTCTATCCATCTCATTACAAATAGCTCAATTTCATTTCTTTTTAAGGCTGAGTAATATTCCATTGTGTATATGTGCCACATCTTCTTTATCTATTCATCCGATGATGGGCGTTTAGGTTGTTTCCATCTCCGGGCTATTGTAAATAGAGCTGCAATGAACATTTTGGTACATGAGTCTTTTTGAATTTTGGTTTTCTCAGGGTATATGCTCAGTAGTGGGATTGCTGGGTCATATGGTAATTCTATTTGTAGTTTTTTAAGGAACCTCCATACTGTTCTCCATAGTGGCTGAACCAATTCACATTCCCACCAGCAGTGCAAGAGTGTCCCCTTTTCTCCACACCCTCTCCAGCATTTATTGTTTCTAGATTTTTGTTGATGGCCATTCTGACTGGTGTGAGATGATATCTCATTGTAGTTTTGATTTGCATTTCTCTAATGATTAATGATGTTGAGCATTCTTTCATGTGTTTGTTGGCATTCTGTATATCTTCTTTGGAGAAATGTCTATTTACGTCTTCTGCCCATTTTTGGATGGGGTTATTTGTTTTTTTGTTATTGAGCTGCATGAGCTGCTTGTAAATTTTGGAGATTAATCCTTTGTCAGTTGCTTCATTTGCAAATGTTTTCTCCCATTCTGAGGGTTATCTTTTGGTCTTGATTATTGTTTCCTTTGCTGTGCAAAAGCTTTGAAGTTTCATTAGGTCCCATTTGTTTATTTTTGTTTTTATTTCCATTACTCTAGGAGGTGGGTCAGAAAGGATCTTGCTGTGATTTATGTCATAGAGTGTTCTTCCTATGTTTTCCTCTAAGAGTTTGATAGTTTCTGGCCTTACATTTAGGTCTTTAATCCATTTTGAGCTTATTTTTGTGTATGGTGTTAGGGAGTGATCTAATCTCATACTTTTACATGTACCTGTCCAGTTTTCCCAGCACCATTTATTGAAGAGGCTGTCCTTTCTCCACTGTACATTCCTGCCTCCTTTATCAAAGATAAGGTGTCCATATGTGCGTGGGTTTATCTCTGGGCTTTCTATCCTGTTCCACTGATCTATCTTTCTGTTTTTGTGCCAGTACCATACTGTCTTGATTACTGTTACTCTGTAGTATAGTCTGAAGTCAGGGAGCCTGATTCCTCCAGCTCCTTTTTTCGTTCTCAAGATTGCTTTGGCTATTCGGGGTCTTTTGTGTTTCCATACAAATTGCGAAATTTTTTGTTCTAGTTCTGTGAAAAATTCCAGTGGTAGTTTGATAGGGATTGCATTGAGTCTGTAGATTGCTTTGGGTAGTAGAGTCATTTTCACAATGTTGATTCTTCCCATCCAAGAACATGGTATATCTCTCCATCTATTTGTATCATCTTTAATTTCTTTCATCAGTGTCTTATAATTTTCTGCATACAGGTCTTTCGTCTCCTTAGGTAGGTTTATTCCTAGATATTTTATTCTTTTTGTTGCAATAGTAAATGGGAGTGTTTTCTTGATTTCACTTTCAGATTTTTCATCATTAGTATATAGGAATGCCAGAGTTTTCTGTGCATTAATTTTGTATCCTGCTACTTTACCAAATTCATTGATTAGCTCTAGTAGTTTTCTGGTAGCATCTTTAGGATTCTCTATGTATAGTATCATGTCATCTGCAAACAGTGACAGCTTTACTTCTTCTTTTCCGATTTGGATTCCTTTTATTTCCTTTTCTTCTCTGATTGCTGTGGCTAAAACTTCCAAAACTATGTTGAATAAGAGTGGTGAGAGTGGGCAACATTGTCTTGTTCCTGATCTTAGTGGAAATGCTTTCAGTATTTCACCATTGAGGATGATGTTTGCTGTGGGCTTGTCATATATGGCCTTTATTATGTTGAGGAAAGTTCCCTCTATGCTTACTTTCTGGAGGGTTTTAATCATAAATGGGTGTTGAATTTTGTCGAAAGCTTTCTCTGCATTTATTGAGATGATCATATGGTTTTTCTCCTTCAATTTGTTAATATGGTTTATCACATTGATAGATTTGCGTATATTGAAGAATCCTTGCATTCCTGGAATAAACCCCACTTGATCATGTTGTATGATCCTTTTAATGTGCTGTTGGATTCTGTTTGCTAGTATTTTGTTGAGGATTTTTGCATCTATGTTCATCAGTGATATTGGCCTGTAGTTTTCTTTCTTTGTGACATCCTTGTCTGGTTTTGGTATCAAGGGGATGGTGGCCTCGTAGAAGGAATTTGGGAGTGTTCCTCCCTCTACTATATTTTGGAAGAGTTCGAGAAGGATAGGTGTTAGCTCTTCTCTAAACGTTTGATAGAATTCACCTGTAAAGCCGTCTGGTCCTGGGCTTTTGTTTGTTGGAAGATTTTAAATCACAGTTTCAATTTCAGTGCTTGTGATTGGTCTGTTCGTATTTTCTATTTCTTCCTGATTCAGTCTTGGCACGTTGTGCATTTCTAGGAATTTGTCCATTTCTTCCAGATTGTCCATTTTTTTGGCATAGAGTTGCTTGTAGTAATCTCTCATGATATTTTTTATTTCTGCAGTGTCAGTGGTTACTTCTTCTTTTTCCTTTCTAATTCTATTGATTTGAGTCTTCTCCTTTTTTTTCTTGATGAGTTTGGCTAGTGGTTTATCTATTATATCTTCTCAAAGAACCAGTTTTTAGTTTTATCGATCTTTGCTATTGTTTCCTTCATTTCTTTTTCATTTATTTCTGATCTGATTATTATGATTTCTTTCCTTCTGCTAGCTTTGGGGTTTTTTTGTTCTTCTTTCTCTCATTGCTTGTGGTACAAGGTTAGGTTGTTTATTCGAGATGTTTCCTGCTTCTTAAGGTGGGCTTGTATTGCTATAAACTTCCCCTTTAAAACTGCTTTTGCTGCATCCCATAGGTTTTGGGTCGTTGTGTCTCCATTGTCATTTGTTTCTAAGTATTTTTTTATTTCCACTTTGATTACTTCAGTGATCACTTCATTATGAAGTAGTATATTGTTTAGCCTCCATGTGTTTGTATTTTTTACAGCTCTTTTCCTGTAATTGATATCTAGTCTCATGGCGTTGTGGTCAGAAAAGATACTTGATACAATTTCAATTTTCTTAAATTTACCAAGGCTTGATTTGTGACCCAAGATATGATCTATCCTGGAGAATGTTCCATGAGCACTTGAGAAAACTGTGTATTCTGTTGTTTTTGGATGGAGTGTCCTATAAATATCAATTAAGTCCATCTTGTTTAATGTATCATTTAAAGCTTGTGTTTCCTTATTTATTTTCATTTTGGATGATCTGTCCATGGGTGAAGGTGGGGTGTTAAAGTCCCCTACTATGAATGTGTTACTGTCAATCTCCCCTTTTATGGCTGTTAGTATTTGCCTTATGTATTGAGGTGCTCCTATGTTGGGTGCATAAATATTTACAATTGTTATATCTTCTTCTTGGATCGATCCCTTGATCATTATGTAGTGTCCTTCTTTGTCCCTTTTAATAGTCCTTATTTTAAAGTCTATTTTGTCTGATATGAGAATTACTACTCCAGCTTTCTTTTGGTTTCCATTTGCATGGAATATCTTTTTCCATCCCCTTACTTTCAGTCTGTATGTGTCTCTAGGTCTGAAGTGGGTCTCTTGTAGACAACATATATAAGGGTCTTGTTTTTGTATCCATTCAGCCAATCTGTGTCTTTTGGTGGGAGCATTTAGTCCATTTACATTTAAGGTAATTATCGATATGTATGTTCCTATTCCCATTTTCTATATTGTTTTGGGTTCGTTATTATAGGTCGTTTCCTTCTCTTGTGTTTCTTGTCTAGAGAAGTTCCTTTAGCATTTGTTGTAAAGCTGGTTTAGTGGTGTTGAACTCTCTCAGCTTGCTTGTCTGTAAAGGTTTTAATTTCTCCATCAAATGTGAATGAGATCCTTGCTGGGTAGAGTAGTCTTGGTTGCAGGATTTTCTCCTTCATCACTTTCATTATGTCCTGCCACTCCCTTCTGGCTTGTAGGGTTTCTGCTGAGAGATCAGCTGTTAACCTTATGGGGATTCCCTTCTGTGTTATTTGTTGTTTTTCCCTTGCTGCTTTTAATATGCTTTCTTTGTATTTAATTTTTGACAGTTTGATTAATATGTGTCTTGGCATATTTCTCCTTGTTTTTATCCTGTATGGGACTCTCTGTGCTTCCTGGACTTGATTAACTATTTCCTTTCCCATATTAGGTAAGTTTTCAGCTATAATCTCTTCACATATTTTCTCAGTCCCTTTCTTTTTTTCTTCTTCTTCTGGAACCCCTATAATTCGAATGTTGGTGCGTTTAATGTTGTCCCAGAGGTCTCTGAGACTGTCCTCAGTTCTTTTCATTCTTTTTTCTTTATTCTGTTCTGCAGTAGTTATTTCCACTACTTTATCTTCAGGGTCACTTATCCTTTCTTCTGCCTCAGTTATTCTGCTATTGATCCTATCTAGAGTACTTTTAATTTCATTTATTGCATTGTTCATCGTTGCTTGCTTCATCTTTAGTTCTTGTAGGTCCTTGTTAACTGTTTCTTGCATTTTTTCCATTCTACTTCCAAGATTTCGGATCATCCTTACTATCATTATTCTGAATTCTTTTTCAGGTAGATTGCCTATTTCCTCTTCATTTGTTAGGTCTGGTGGGTTTTTATCTTGCTCCTTCATCTGCTGTGTGTTTTTCTGTCTTCTCATTTTGCTTATCTTACTGTGTTTGGGGTCTCCTTTTTGCAGGCTGCAGGTTCGTAGTTCCCGTTGTTTTTGATGTCTGTCTCCAGTGGCTAAGGTTGTTTCAGTGGGTTGTGTAGGCTTCCTGTTGGAGGGGACTAGTGCCTGTGTTGTGCTGGATGAGGCTGGATCTTGTCTCTCTAGTGGGCAGGTTCACGTCTGGTGGTGTGTTTTGGGGTGTCTGTGGCCTTATTATGATTTTAGGCAGTCTCTCTGCTAATGGGTGGGGTTGTGTTCCTGTTTTGCTAGTTGTTTGGCATAGGTTGTCCAGCACTGTGGCTTGCTGGTCGTTGAGTGAAGCTGGGTGCTGGTGTTAAGATGGAGGTCTCTGGGAGATTTCCACCATTTAATATTATGTGGAGCTGGGAGGTCTCTTGTTGACCAGTGTCCTGAAGTTGGCTCTCCTACCTCAGAGGCAGAGCCCTGCCTCCTGGGCTGGAGCACCAAGAGCCTTTCATCCACACGGCTCAGAATAAAAGGGAGAAAAAGTAGAGAGAATTAGTAGAAGTATGAGGAAAGAAAAAAGGAAAGGAGGAAAGGAAGGAAGGAAGAAAGAAGCAAAGAAGGAGAGAAAGGAGGGAGGGAGGGAGGGAGGAAGGAAGGAAGGAAGGAGGGAAAGAAGGAAAAAAGACAGAAAGAAAGAAGATACAGTATAAATTAAATAAAGTATAATATAGTTATTGAATTTAAAAATATTTAGAAAAAAAAAAAAAAAAGGACGCATAGAACCTTAGGACAAATGTTGGAAGCAAAGCTATACAGAGAAAATCTTACACAGAAGCATACACATACACGTTCACAAAAAGAGGTAAAGGGGGAAATATCATAAATCTTGCTCTCAGAGACCACCTCCTCAATTTGGGGTGATTCGTTGTCTAAAGGAGGGAAGGAAGGAAGGAAAGAAAGAAAGAATGAATGAAGGTAAAGTATAATAAAGTTATTACAATTAAAATTAATTATTAAGAAAAGAAAATTTTTTTAAAAAACCATGGACGGATAGAGCCCTAGGACAAATGGTGGAAGCAAGAGTATACAGACAAGATCTCACACAGAAGCATACACGTACACATTCACAAAAAGAGGAAAAGGGAAAAAAATCATAGATGTCGCTCCTAAATTCCACCTCTTCAATTTGGGATCATTCCTTGTCTATTCAGGTATTCCACAGATGCAGGGTATATCAAGTTGATTGTGGAGCTTTAATCCGCTGCTTCTGTGGCTGCTGGGAGAGATTTCCCTTTCTCTTCTTTGTTCTCACAGCTCACAGGAGCTCAGCTTTGGATTTGGCCCTGCCTCTGCGTGTAGGTCGCTGGAGGGCGTCTGTTTTTTCCCCAGACAGGACGGGGTTAAAGGAGCCGCTGATTCGGGGGCTCCGGCTCACTCAGGCCGGGGGTTGGGGGATGGGGGAAGGAGGGGCACTGCGTGCGGGGCGGGCCTGCGGCGGCAGAGGCGGCGTGACGTTGCGGCAGAGGCTGGCGTGACGTTGCACCAGCCTGAGGCCCGCCGTGCGTACTCCCGGGGAAGTTGTCCCTGGATCCCGGGAACCTGGCAGTGGCGGGCTGCACAGGCTCCGTGGAAGAGGGTTGTGGAGAGTGACCTGTGCTCGCACACAGCCCCCTTTGTGGCGGCAGCAGCAGCCTCAGCGTCTCTCGCCCGTCTCTGGGGTTCGCGTTTTAAGCCGCAGCTCGCGCCCGTCTCTGGAGTTCCTTTAAGCAGCGCTCTTAAACCCCTCTCCTCTCGCACCAGGAAACAAAGAGGGAAGAAAAAGTCTCTTGCCTCTTCGGCAGTTGCAGGCTTTTCTCCGAACTCCCTCCCGGCTAGTCGTGGTGCACTAACCCCTTCAGGCTATGTTCAAGCTGCCAACCCCAGTCTTCTCCCTGCTCTCCGTCCAAAACCGAAACCCGAGCCTCAGCTCACAGCCCCGCCCGCCCCGGCGGGTGAGCAGACAAGTCTCTCGGGTTGGTGAGTGCCGGTCGGCACCGATGTTTGTGCAGTAATCTACCCGCTTTGCCCTCCGCACCGGTCGCTGTGCACCACTCCGTGGTCCCGAAGCTCCCCGCTCCGCCTCCCGCAGTCTCCGCCCATGGAGGGGCTTCCTAGTGTGTGGAAACTTTTCCTCCTTCACAGCTCCCTCCCACTGGTGTAGGTGCCATCCTTATTCTTTTGTCTCTGTTTTTTCTTTTGCCCTACCCAGGTACGTGGGGAGTTTCTTGCCTTTTGGGAGGTCTGAGGTCTTCTGCCAGCTTTCAGTAGGTGTTCTGTAGGAGTTGTTCCACGTGTAGATGTATTTCTGGTGTATCCGTGGGGAGGAAGGCGATCTCCTCCTCTTACTCTTCCGCCATCTTCCAACCCCGGCCCTCGCTATCTCATTTTGCATACCACTAACAATGTGTGAGATTTCCTGTTGTACTATCTCCTTGTTAATATTTGGTATTAATATTTTCAGCCATTCTATTTGTCACAGTATACCATTGTAATTTTAATTTGTATTTCTCTAAAATCTAATGTCAGTATCTTTTATATGTGTATTTACTATCCATATATCTTCAGTGAGGTAACAATTAAAAATTTTTGCCTGTTCATTAAAATCACATTGTTCATTTTATTATAGTTTTGAGAGTACTTTATATATTCTTAAAAAAATCTTTATCAAATTTGTGATCTACGAACATTTTCTCTCAGCATTGTATTGTATTTTCATCCTCTTAACAAAAATTTTAAAGGAGCAGAAAACTTTAATTTTAAAAAAGTCTAAAATAGTGAAACAAAATTATGAGTTGTGCTTTTAGGATTTATGTAAGAAATCGTGGCATAGCCCAGGGTTATAAAGATTCTCTGCTATGCTTTTTCTAGAGGTTTTCTAGTTTTAGTTTGGGCACTTAAGTTTATGATCCATTTTGAGTTAATTTTAGTATACTATGAAATTCATATGAAATATGAATCATATGAAATATGAAATCATATGAATCAAGATTAATTTTTTTCAGATGTATATCGAGTTATTCTAGCACCATCTGTTGAAAAGGCTGTCTGTTTTCTATTCTTCATTGAAGGACATTTCTCATTTTCCATATCAATTGACCATATTGCATGGCTCTAAATCTGGACTCTCTATTCTGTACCATCCATCTATATGTCTACGTTTTGTCTAAAAAGACTCCACCTTGACCAATATAGCTCTATATTGTGCCTTGGAATTTATGCAGATTGAGTCTTCTATTTTAATTCTTGTCCTTTTTTGGCCATTCTCATTCTGCTTCATTCACACATTTATTTTTGATCAGCTTGTCAATTTATACAAAAACTTCAACTGGTATTTTTTTATTACAATTATGTTGAATCTATACATCAGTTTGAAGAGAACTGATTATTAAATATGAAATATTCCAATCCATGAATATGCTATATCTCCCTATTTATTTAGGTGATCTGTGATTTTTTCACCAATGTTTTACAGATTTTAGAATACAGATATTGCCTATGTTTTATGTCTTATACTTAAATATTATATGTCTTGGGTGCAATTGTTAAATCAATTAGACAAGGGCGCTATTAGACTGACGTGTCTTTAATGCCTTAATAGCTACGTAAGCAAATCAAAACCCAAACCTGAGATGACTTGAGGTTAAGAAATGAAAACCTAAGGACAACCAAACACTAACAGCAAACTTGCTTTTCCCAAATAATGCATCAGATTAAGCTATAATGAATCAAATAATTCTCTTGCTTGGCTTACACCTCTTCTCTGTAAAAGTCTTGCCTCTAGATCCTGTCAGTGAAGCATTCCTAACCATTCTGGTTTGGCATTGCCCAATTGAAATTGATTTTTGCTGAAATGAACTCAAAGAACTTTTTACTATGCCTTTTTTTATCTTATGACACTAATAAACTGTTTGAAATTTTCATTTTCAATTCTTTATTGCTATTATAGAGAATTATAATTTATTTTTAAACACTGGCCTTATATCTTGCAACTTTCCTAAACTCATTCCTTAGTCCTATAAGATTTTTGTAGATTCTTTGTGTGTTTTATGAAGATATTCATGAAAGCTGGGAAAAGAGGAAATATCATTTCTGCTTTTCTAATTATATGCCTTTTATTTCTATTTCTTGCCTTTTTGCCTTAGGTGTTATCTCCGTAAGATATAAATTTGAATTGTTTGTGTCTTTAAAGGAATTTGCCCATTTCATACAAACTTTTGCATTTATGAACACAACGTTATTTGAAGTTTTCTATTAATAGTCTTTTAATATCTGTAGGTTCTATAATGATTTCATCTCTTTTCTTTTGTTGTGTGTAGTGCAGGGAGGGAAGAGAGCAAGAACTTGCAGACAAATGCTTTTGAAGGTCCATGGGTTAGGTAGCTTGTGGAATGTGGGAAATATTTTAATTGGGTAATTTTAATGTAACTCAGTCAACTTGGAAATAATGTAACTGAGTCAACATGGAAAGGAGGAAAGGAGTTCAATGCAGAAGTCATCATGAGGCTTATCGCTTGAACACACTTGTTGCAAGATAAGTTCTTAGTTATAGACACCTAGGTAAAAGTTCATAACAAGCAGGGCAGGTGCAGGTACTCAGGGAGTCACTGAGGTAACAAACAACCACTTTACATTACAATAGGACAGACTGTCATCTATAGTCAAAAGCTGTATAGGACATAAAAATAGATCATTTCTAAGGTATATATATATGAGTAGCAAACTTAGAGAAGGAAACAAATTTAATTTAAAAATATGAACTTTTTTGAAAATATTTTTTACATAAGACAGTATATTAGAAAATTACTGGAAAAAACAAGGTTTTGGAGTCCATGAAATTATATCTGTCAATGAATATAGAAATTATCACGGTTTACCATTCTGAGACTTCTTCTTAGTACTATGTATGCACTTAGTGTTACATGTATCATACCTGATAAGCATGGTAATTATTTTTTTAAACCCATAGATAAAGTCAAAACATTATGAAAAGTAAAGTATAAATGGAAAAAATGTATGTAACATTTTGGTTCCCTTGTCTCTCCTCATATCTACTGAAGGCACAGCTACCGGCTAACTTACCATCAGTCCTGATTCCTGCTCATAACTGACTCCTTAACATAATACGATTACAAGATAATGTAAAGTTTTCTTTTTTGTTTTAATTTTCCCAAAAATTTTACTTTGGTAAAAATCACTTAAACTATATTTTTAATGGAATTTTTCTAGCTCCAAAAATTTAGAATCAGCTGACTGTTCATTTGATAACTATCTCCAAAGATATATTCTCTTATAAAACAGGATGTCCCTCTTCAACCCTTATTTTCCTAGATTTCTGGCTTCACTTTAAGCACCCTTAATTTCCTCAGCTTTTTCATCCTTCCATTGCACATACCTTATTAAAGTCTTTCACAGAGTAGTTCTAAAAATCTGCATTTTCTGCTCCTATCCCCAAGCTCTTGCGACATTTTGGAGAAAATTACATAACTTACCTGAATAGTGCCAAAACACATTTATTGATTCAAACTCCAAACTTGTGGGAACTTCAACACTACTTACAGTTATATCACTTATCCCAACTCAGTCTTCTTTCAGTGAAGTGGGTGTTGTGAAATGCTTTATTCTCATTCTCTCTAACCTTATTGCCCACATTTCAACAGATAGTTTGCTTCATAATGAATATAGAAAATAAAAGCACTCAGGAGTGAGTTTTCTTAACACCTTCACCATGTCCCAGGCCACTTTCCTGAATGTTTAATTCCTAATTATCCCTCAAATTCCTATATTTCATACAGATTTTCAGTTTACTTATTTTATTCTTAAATCCTTTCCCTCATATGTTTACCTTATGGTTTTCCTTCCCTTCATCATCAAAAAAGGGTGGTCTATGCTCCCCGTAAATACTTTCTTACCTGTGGTTCCTTCTTCAGCCTATATAAGACAGATTAAACTGTATTGAAAATATTCTTTAAAAGTCATCAACAACTTACTTTGTCCAGTATTAGTTTGGTATTCTTGAATCAGATGTATATAGAATTGTAATATTTTATTATTCTATAATTAAAAGTAAATATTTCCATCACATTATTTGTCCCACATTGATTATAATCTTATATCCTAAAAGAAACTAATTCTTGTAGATTTTATTTTCTTTATCTTACAAAAGAGAAAATAAGATTCAAACCCTGTCCAACTGCCCGTATCACCAGAGTTTCTTACACTGCACTGCGCTGTCCCTCCTGTTTCCATCCTCTGGTCATTTCTGCATGAGAACTGAAACAATAAGGCAGAACATCACCTTTTTAGACCTCAGCTGAGAGTGTGCACTGCTAGGTGACTCAATTTTTTTGCTGCTCTGTGTATGTTTGTGGAGAACTACAAAAGCACAAGGAGTATTAATTTTAGAATAACAGATACATTTTATCCAGTAGGCAAATTCACAAATACTGAAGTGAATAATGAGAATCAACCCTACATCCTTTATCAGATACGTGTATGAGTATTCTCATATGTAGATACCAGTTCACAATTCCTCATTTTGGGTAATAAAAAATTACAAATATATACATATTTTTGTGTGTGTAGAATATATGTATGTATGTGTGTGTGTGTGTATATACATGAGTGTGTTTACATGTAGAAATATATGCAGTGGTAAATAAATATTCCAAATCAGGAATCAGCAAGGCAGTCATTTTTTTCAATGCTCTCTCCAATTTCCCTCTCCTTATGAATACTCTTTTCCTCCCCTCCTTCACATTCTGCTTCTAATCTCAAGAGTTGCCACATACCTTTGGCCAGGTAATAAAAAATAGAAAGAAAAGTTTTATAATAACCATATTTAGACAGATTTTGGTGGCAGGGGAAGTGAGTCATCCTCTTTTTTTGTTCTGTGGCAGGCTATGTAAAACTGTTGGGCCTTTTGCTGATCTAACTCAGGGATGTTATCCTTACTTGAATAGGAATCAACATAAGCCCTTGGGGGCAAAAATTTCACTTATTATGTGAGCTCTATGTGCTCCATCATCCTTTATTCATGTGTGATCTCATGAGGAAAAATATTTTTCCCACCTCTTCTAGAATTAGATCCACACATACGTTGACATATATCTACTTGTTTTAAAGTGATAGTCATTTAAGGTCAAATACATTGTAAAAGATCTACTTTTTTTTTACTTCCCTTCCCCCCCTTTGTGTTTTTGATATCATATTTAACATTTTTACATCTATCCCTTAACTGTTTATTGTAGTTAGAGTTGGTTTTACAATTTTTGTCTTTTAAACTTTCATAGTAGCTTATTTAAGTGATTGACACACAGACTTTACTATATATTTGCCTTTACCAGTGGCATTTTTCCTTTTCTATAATTTCTTATTTCTTGTTGTAGCCTTTTCTTTTCTCACTTAAAGAAGACCCTTTAATGTTTCTTGTAAGGTCAGTTTAATATTGATGACCTCTTCAGTTTTTGCTTATCTGAGAAGCTCTGTATCTTTCTTTCAGTTCTGAATGATAATCTTGCTGGGTAAGGTATTCTAGACTGTAGGTTTTTCCCTTTCAGTACTTTGAATAATTCATGCCACTCCCTTCTGGCCTGCAAAGTTTTTGCAGAAAAATCAGCTGATAGCTTTATGAGGGTTCCCTTGTATATGACTGTTTTTCTCTTGCTGCCTTTAAAATTTTCTCTTTATCTTTAACTTTTGCCATTTTAATTATGCTATATCTTGGTGTGGGTCTCTCTGTGTTCATCTTGTTTGGGACTCTGTACTTCCTCTCCCTGGATATCTGCTTCCTTCTCCTGTTTCTGGAACTTCTCAGCCACAATTTTATCAAATACGTTTTCTACCGTTTTCTCTCTCTTCTCCTTCTGGGACTCCTGTACTGTGACTATTAGTATACTTGATGTTGTCCCAGAAGTTCCTAAAACTCTCCTTATTATTATTATATTTTTTTAATTTGCTTGTCTTTTTGCTCTTCTGGTTGAGTGATTTCCATTATTCTATCTTCCAGATCATTTATGTGTTATTCTATAACATCTAGTCTCCTGTTAGTTCTTTCCAGTGTATCTTTTATTTCAGTTACTGTATTCTTCAGCTCTGACTGGTTCTTTATAATATTTTCTAATTCTTTATTAAAATTCTAATTGTGTTAACTTATTATTTTCCCAATTTCAGTTACCATTCTTATGACTGTTGATTTGAACTCTTTATTAGGTAAATTACTTCTGTTTCATTAGGGTTTTTTTAAGGATTTTTTTTTTTTTTTTGGTGTTGTTCTTTTTCTTTCATTTGAAACATACTCCCATCTTCTTATATTGTTTAACTTTCTCTGTTTCTATGAAATTAGGTGAAACATTATTATCCTAGCCTTGAAGTAGTGTCCTTGTGTGGCAGCATCCCTATGCAGTCTGCCTGTGCCCAGTGGCTTCAGTGGGAGAGCTGGATCTAATGTGAGTATAAGCCTGGGGTGTGCTGGCTGCCACCACCTTGGTGAGAGGTAGGCTGGAGTTGGAGTGGTTAGAGCCAGATGGGAGAGGAGCTTCTCCTGTGTTCAGTGGATATTACTGCCCTATTGTGAATGGGTGTGGGGCCCAAGGTGCTGGGATAGGAGCCCTGAGGGAGTGGATTTCTCTCTGGTGTAATGACAGTCTCTGCCTTGATTTGGGATGTGGCCAGGGCTTGTGAGCTTGGGGATGCACTTCTGTGTTGGTTTCATTTTTTTCCCCTAGTGAGTGTGCATGGTTAAATGTTACTAAATAAGGGAAATGCTTGTAAATTATATGTGTGATAAAGGGTTAAGTTTGAAAATATATAAAGAGATCATGAAACTCTATATCAAAAAAACAAGCAACCTAAAAAATAAAATGGGCATAAGACCTGAATTTTTCCAAAGAAAACATACAGATGGGTGCCTGGCACATGAAAAGATGTTCAACATCACTAATCATCAGGGAAATGCAAATCAAAGCAATCAGATATCACTTCACGCCTGTCAGAATGGCTATCATCAAAAAGACAACAAATAATAAATGTTGGCAAGTATGTGGAGAAAAGGTAACACTGGTACACTGTTAATGGGAGTGTAAATTGGGCCAGGAACTGTGGAAAACAGTATGGCTATTCCTCAAAAAAACAAAAATAGAACAACCATATGATCCAGCAATTCTATTCCTGAGTATACATCAGAAGAAAATGAAAACCCTATTCCAAAAAGATACATGCACATCAATGTTCACAGCATTATTTACAGTAGCCAGGATATGGAAGCAACTTAAGTGTCCACGAGCAGATGAATGGAGAAAGAAGTGCTATATATTTGTATACAATGGAATATTACTCAGCCATAAAAAGAGGGAAATTTTGCCATTTGCAACAACATTGATGGGCTTGTAGGGTATTGTGCTAAGTTAAGTAAGTCAGATAGAGAAAGACTAATGTTAAATGTTATCACTTATATGTGGAATCTAAAAATTAGAACAAACAAATACATATAGGAAACTAGACCCAGGCAATTGGGTGCTCCTCCCCCACCCTTATAACTTACATTCTGTTTGCCTTTCCTGCTCCCAGAAGCTTCCCCAAGAATACGACCTTGGGATAGTAATGTGGTGAGGAGACTATTTCATCTGTGTACATGGCTGAACCCAGTTGAGGCTGTTATGTAAACTTTTAAGGTTCTGGCAAGTGGGTGTGAAAATCTCGTTTTATGGCCACCCAAGCCTTCTAAGTAAGTCTCTTACTTATTAAAACTATCATATACCAATCTGGCATGGTCTGCCTCTTCTTGGAGTCTCTCCTTGTCCTCCATGTACAGGGGCCAGTTTACGAACCAACATCAATATCTCTGAATGCTTATCCAACTGGTTACTGCTGCTATGTTTTCCTGAAAGAGATACTCAGGAGAGATGGAAAGGTATCTACTAGCCTTTTCATCTTCTGTTCTGAATGATACCAGTTAAAAAATAATAATATATACACTTCTCAGCATTATCCACTTAGCTTTTCAGCTTATTTAGTGGGCTTAAAAATAATAATCATATCAAATTTTAACTTATGAACAATAAAGCTAGCCCATTTTAAGTATTCAGTTCTGAACTTTGACAAATGTATACTCCCATGTAGATATCACTACAATCAAGATAGAGACTATTTACCTCACCCAAGAAAGATCTTTGTGCCCCTTCCCAGTCAATTCCCATTCCCCATTACCTCAAATCAAATGCTGATAATGATTTTTATCACTGTAGATTAGATTTGTCTTTTCCCTAGTACTCACATTTTTCTCATTCTATTTTTCTCCAGCTAGTTTATAGTTACACCTAACTTTTTCTATTTTCTTTGTGATTATATACTTAAAAAATTAATTTGCACTAAGATTAAGAATGATTAAAAATTTTCCTTTTTCTCAAATAGTAAAAACTGAATGTCATTTAGCTCATCATTATATACTTCCAATGTATATGAAACTAATTCAAGTATTTTTTTTAAATCTTTTTATGTTGAACCTCCAAATTACATATGATAATCATATTACGTTAACAATATATAATACATAAAATAATGTGTTATTATTATATAAAATATTATCATTTATATTATTTTGTATTTAATTAGTGACAGATTTCTTAAATATTTTTCATTTTATTTTCTTTACATTCTTACTTGCTTTGTAATATATATATTATTTTTCAGATTCTTTTCCATTTTAGGTTACTGTAAGTTATTCAATATAGTTCCCTGTGTGATACAATAGGTCTTTATTGTTTACCTATTTTATAGTAGTTCATAGTAATGTGTTAATAGTGTGTAATCCCAAACTCTTAATTTATCCCTGCCCCCCCCCCCCCAATTTCCCCTTTGGTAACCATATGTTTGTGTTCTATATCTGAGAAACACACATTTTTAATGATTTACTGACATTAACAAATAATTCAGGGATTATCTTATAGTTACCTGTGTGCACATATAGAAGCACTGAAAACTAATTTAAGATATGTGGATATGTGATATTAGTTTCATTCCAGTTGGGAAGATATGGGCTAATTATATATCATTATCTTATATACAATTATATATAATTAGTATGCTATTTCACTTTTTCTGATATCTTGTTTGATATTATACTTTTTATTGTATCACATTTATTTACTATAATTATTATAATGTAACATACACTAGTTGTGTCACCTTAGCAGATTAATAAATTCTGTAGTTCTCAGATTTTCTACCCACAATGAAAAGCTTTAATTACAGTCTCATATTGTTATTTTGAGAACTAAGTATTAAATTTAAATATCTATGATAGTTGGTACAAAGAAAGAATTTTATTTTGCCTTTTTTTTCATTTTTATTTATGTTACCACCTTGCATTTCAATGGAGAGGAAAACAGATTTCTCTTATTTTACACTGATTCAAAAACATTTTTTGAATGTGGGTTACATTTTTTAGGCAGAATATAAAGAAATTCACCATAGGCATTTAGAACTGAGCCTAAGAGTGTACTATCACTCTTCTAAGAGGTGGACCATTTTACAGACAGAAAACATATGACCCAGGGCCAAAATAAATTTCTTGACATGTAGCTCCTTGGATATGGCTAGTGCTGGGCAAAGCAGGAATGACAATTTTTGGAGTGAGAACGTAGAACAGAGTAGGTCTACTAAGAGTGTAGAAAAATGAAGTTAATGTTAAGGGAAGAATAAAGTTCAATGTTTGTTAGGAATAAAATCATAATGAATAATTGAAATTAGTTGGTAATTTCTGGAAGCAAGGATCAACTAAGTTCTTATTTACATTCGAGTCTTGAACACCACTGGGGATTAAGACTTTCATTATTTAATCTGAAATTAGCTCAATTTAGTTGTGAAAATTCAGTAGTCTTTTTTTTTAAGTATAAGTTGATATAGTTTCTATACACATAACTTGGTTTAAGAAAATTCATACATATGTATGATAAATGCATATAATTCCTTTCACTCTCACAACTAGAAAGTCTTTATTTTACTAGACAGAAGGTAAAATATTTGTAGAGTCTTTACTGCAACGTTTATGTTACCCTGATGTTATTATTCTGATTAATATCTGATCAGTTGAGCTTGAATATAATTCTCAGAGTTTTGATCTAGTAACCTATTTTTAAACAAATTACTGGAAGTGAGAAATCTAAAAATAAATTTACACTGGGGAAAACAAAATTTTTAAAAATATATAATTTTTATATTTGTAAGAAATGTTTATATTTTTATTTACATTTTGCCTAGCTATAATATTAACCTACATTCAGTTTGATACTCTGATTTGTTTACCTTTTATTTTATTGAGTCCCTGGAAAATAGACTGAGACAGAATTGTGTACAGGTAATTAGTGAGAAACCCTTGTGAGAAAATGTGGAAATCAGGGATTGGGTATAGGAGTTGAACTGAAGAGCAATTTCTCCAAAGGTGAGGTATCAGCCCATCTCTTAGACCAGAGGCTAGGTTTGCTCTTCAGTGATGTGATGACTTGAAGCTAGGGTACTATGATTTTGTGTGCCTAAATCTACTGATCATTGAATTTAGGCTGTCCCAAAGGAGGGTGTAACTATGAGTTCAGCAGCTTCCCTCAGTCAAGGGAAATTCCTGTGAAGAGACTCCTGTGATCTGTGGGCAGTCAGCGATGCCAGCAGTCAGGAGAAGGGCACCTGACTCTTGAATTGAGGATCTATTATGAGAAAAACTGCATCTACACTTTTATAGAAGTATTCAATCATGGTTACTGTTAGAATCTACATTATATTCCACTGTAAAGATATGACTAAATTTACTTCTCCATTTTGTTCCTATTTCAGATTTGGACAGTTTCCAATTTCCTCAAAGGAAATATTGTTGGAACTATTATTTTTTTTCTTTTCTCCTTCCTTCTTCCCTTCCTTCCTTCCTTCCTTCTTTCCTTTTATTTTTATATTTTTAATAATTTTCCTCAAGTTAATATCATAAATATATTATTTGTATAAATGTTGAAAAATACTAATAGTAGTTATCATCTTCCTTAGATATCATTGTATTGTATTGTTTAAAATTAAACATCTTGGGCTTCCCTGGTGGCGCAGTGGTTGAGAGTCCGCCTGCCGATGCAGGGGGCGCGGGTTCGTGCCCCGGTCTGGGAAGATCCCGCGTGCCGCGGAGCGGCTGGGCCCGTGAGCCATGGCCGCTGGGCCTGCGCGTCCGGAGCCTGTCCTCCGCGGCGGGAGAGGCCACAGCAGTGAGAGGCCCGCGTAACGCATAAAAAAAAAAAAAAAAAAAAAAAAAAAAAAAAAAAAAAAAAATTAAACATCTTAAAGTGTAAGACCTTGTATGACAGTTGAGCTTGCAGGACCATGGGGTCATGTAGTGCAATATTATTAGCCATTTTGACATCATCTAAATTTATCACAAACTAGGTAGACAATTACACTATCATTGTAGGCTTAAGAAATAATCCCTAGTACAACTGACCTAATCATAATTTCAATTAAAAGATATACATTGGGGCTTCCCTGGTGGTGCAGTGGTTGAGAGTCTGCCTGCTGATGCAGGGGACACAGATTTGTGCCCAGGTCCGGGAGGATCCCACATGCCGCAGAGCAGCCAGGACCGTGAGTCATGGCTGCTGAGCCTGCATGTCCAGATCCTGTGCCGCGCAACGGGAGAGGCCACAGCAGTGAGAGGCCCGCGTACCACACACACACACACAAAAATTGAAGATATACTTTTATACATCTTTTTGTATACAACCTAAGCTATAATATAATATTTCTGGGAAAGAAATGAGTTATTATTTAGAATTCAAACCGGTGAAGATTTGTATATTGTCTGTTGTTAATTATTACACACTGTTTGGTACTATGTAATCTATTAAGTACATATTTAATGGTTAATTTTGGGGTAAAGTATATTTTATATACTTATTGAATCCTCCCACATGCTTTTAGCTTTTCAAGGATGATTTTAGATTTTGAATACATATCTTTGTCTCAGATAGGGGGTTCCATCTTAAAATCTAAATTGCTGATGCAACAGATTGTTAACTCCACCAATTCATCCTTATTATTCTGAGTGTGTTAAGATATTTGAAAAAAGTTAATAAATTGTTTTTCAAATTTGTTCCACTGTTTTATATTCCACAGCTAATCATAATATTTCATCAGAACTTGTGGTTATGATATGGTTATTTCATCATAAATAGTCAGGTCTCAGATATTGTAATTATTGTCAAATTTTATAATTTTAATGAGCGTAAAATTAAATCCATTCAGAGTTTAATGTACATGTTTTAAATAATGAATGGTTTATCTTCTGTGAATTATTCCTCCACAATCTTTGCTTTTTTATTTACAGAGAAAAACTTCTATATCACAGAATAATAATAATAAAGAATGGTATAAAATAAAGAATGCTCTATGCTCTCATTGAAAAAAGTTTCTATCTTTCCCTACACACCTTCCCTTTCTTCTGCAGTCTGCATACAACTAACTGTATTAACTAATATATAGTTTATTCTTATTAAAGTAAAGGGATTAAATCATCTCAGATTCCTTCTTCTGGTACTAAAATTGAATAATGCATAATAAGGAACAACTTGCAACATTAAAAAATATACTACTTATTTTCAAAATAATCGTAAAAGGTGATATACTATATAATATTTGCAGATAGATATTTATAGGCCCAAAGTTTATTGTAGCCTCTAAGTCTGCTGACTTGAAATCCAGTACTCTTTTGTTTAGATTGCACTACTCGCAGCATGCTGAACTTGGCAAACGAAGATGCAGTTTGTAGACCCCAATGCATGCAAGTAACATTTTCTGTCACAGTAGCATTTTGCCTTCATATGCATTTTACTGGGATCTTTTTCTTTTTGAAGGGGGGATCTTTTTTCTTTAAAAAAATGTAACATGTTGACAACTTCTTTCAAAGTTACATGTTCTTGACTAATTTGTTCTCAAAGCACGGCACAACTGGATAGTTGGATATTGATCAGTAGCTAATTTATTATTTCATTCTAGCTATAATCAAGATGCTTAATAGTGTATCATGAAGGATTCATATCACTAATGGAAATAGTTCTCTAAATGAGAGCTGAATATATATACATACATATATGCATACTTTTTAAAGTACCATATAAAATGAAAAATTATTCAGTAAATTTTTATGAATAATTTATAACTTGTGTTCTTGATTTGCATTGAATGTTATCACTGCACAAAATAATTAATTTTCAAAAAACCACATTTATTAGAAGAGAAAGTGATATAAAATTTTTTATCAATATATAGACTAATGTAAGTATTTGAAACCTGCTTTATTAAGATGAATTTCTATGAAAATTCTCATAAGAATAGACTCTGTTTGCAGCTGTAAAAAAAAATGAATACATAAAGAAATGACAAGACAGACAGCCTGTCACAGCAGCAGCTGCTACAGTCTGTACAAGAGACATGAAGAGAATGAACAGCCTGTGTTTTTTCTTGCTGCTCTGAGTGCAATGACCTGCTAAGGGTATCCTGGCCTTAGGCTTGTCTATATGTATACTGCTTAATTAGAAAGTAAAGTATGTGAATTTTCCTAAGATAACAAAGAATTCCAAATGATAATCTTATTGGCGAACATACTTATTTGCTCCATAATTTATCTTTAAAGATGATTTGTTTTAATTGATTTTATCTATAAAAATCTCCCAGTGATATAATTTAAATATTAACTGAATAAAAGTTTTTAATGGATCAATTCATAACTAATTCTGTATAGTCACTCTTTCCAGAGCTTCCATTTTCCTTCCAACTTTTAAATATATTAAGCATAAATTGTGTCTTTATAACATGAAATTTGTGTTGAAAATTATTTGGTTGTATACATTTATTGATTCAAGATAAAATTAATTAATCTCTCAAAAATGAAATACTTTGAGCAAGGATGGAATGTAGTCTCTCAAGGCTGTCAATGCTTCCCCTTAATGAATAGTAAATTATAACAAGCTTTCTTTACACTTGCTTTAAGTCTCATTGAACCCACAGGCATTATGAGTCTATTGCAATTCTGTGCTCTTGGAACATCATGTATGCTGTATATGAATAGAGCAGCAAGAAAAAGCAACAGACAGATTGGTTCAAGATGGTGGAGTAGAAGGACATGTGCTCACTCCCTCTTGTGACAGCACTAGAATCACAACTAATTGATTAACAATATTCAACAGGAAGACACTGGAACTCACCAAAAAAGATATCCCACATCCAAAGACAAAGGAGAAACTACAGTGAGATGGTAGGAGGGGCACAATCACAATAAAATCAAATCCCATAACTGCTGGGTGGGTGACTCACAAACTGGAGGACAATTATACCACAGAAGTCCACTCACTGGAGTGAAGCTTCTGAGCCCAATGTCAAGCTCCACAACCTGGGGGTCCAGCAACAGGAGGAGGAATTCCAAGAGAATCATACTTTGAAGGCTAGCGGGATTTGATCACAGTACTTTGACAGGACTGGGGGAAACAGAGACTCCACTCTTGGAGGACACACACAAAGTAGTGTGTGTATCAGGACCTGGGAGAAGAAACAGTGACCCCATAGGAGACTGAATCAGACCTACCTGCTAGTGTTGAAGGGTTCCCTGCAGAGACAGGGTGTGGCTGTGGCTCACCACAGGCACAAGGACACTGGCAGCAGAAGTTCTATGAAGTACTCCTTGACATGAGCCCTCCTGGAGTCCGCCATTAGCCCCAACAAAAGGCCTGTAAGCTCCAGTGCTGGGTCACCTCAGGCCAAACAACCAACAGGGAGGGAACTCAGCCCCACCCATCAGTAGACAAGTGAATTAAAGTTTTACTGAGCTCTTCCCACAAGAGCAACACCCAGCTCAAGCCACTACAATTCCCTCCCATCAGGAAGCTTGCACAAGGTTCTTAGATAGCCTCATCCACCAGAGGGCAGACAGCAGAAGCAAGAAGAACTACAAACCTGCAGTCTGTGGAATGAAAACCACATTCACAGAAACATAAACAAAATGAAAAGGCATAGGACTATATACCAGATGAAGGAACAACATAAAACCCCAGGCGAACAAATAAATGAAGTGGAAATAGACAACCTTCCAGAAATAGAATTCAGAATAATAATAGTGAAGATGATCCAGGACCTCAGAAAAAGAATGGAGGCAAAGATGGAGAAGATACAAGAAATGTTTAAAAAAAACCTAGAAGAATTAAAGAACAAAAACCTAAAAGAATTAAAGAACAAACAGAGATGAACAATACAATAACTGAAATGAAAAATACACTAGAAGTAATCAATAGCAGAATAACTGAGGCAGAAAAAATAGATAAGTGACCTGGAAAACAGAATGGTGGAAATCACTGCCATGGAACAGAATAAAGGAGAAAAATGTAAACATATGAAGGCAGCTTCAGACACATGTGGGACAACATTAAACACACCAATATTTGCATTATAGGGGTCCCAGAAGGAGAAGAGAGAGAGGAAGGACCCAAGAAAATATTTGAAGATATTATAGTCGAAAACTTCCATGACATGGGACATTATATAGCCACCCAAGTCTAGGAAGTGCAGAGAGTCCCAGGCAAGATAAACCCAAGGAGGAACATGCAGAGACACATAGTAATAAAATTGACAAAAATTAAAGTCAAAGAATAATTATTAAAAGCACCAGGACATAATGACAAATAACATGCAAGGAAACTTCATAAGGTTAACAGCTGATTTCTCAGCAGAAACTCTACAAGCCAGAAGGGAGTGGCATGATGCATGATATATTTAAGTGATGAAAGGGAGGAAACTACAACCAAAACTACACTACCCTGCAAGGATCTCATTCAGCTTTGATGGAGAAATCAAAAACTTTACAGACAAGCAAAAGCTAAGAGAATTCAGCACCACCAAACCAGATCTACAACAAATGCTAAAGGACTGTTCTAAGTGGGAAACACAAGAGAAGAAAAGGACCCACAAACACAAAGCCAAAACTATTAAGAAATTGGTAATAGGAACATACATATTGATAATTACCTTAAATGTGAATGGATTAAATGCTCCAACCAAAAGACACAGTCTCGCTGAATGGATGCAACACAATATACATATATATGCTGTCTACTACAGACCCACTTCAGACCTAGGGGCACACACGGACTGAAAGTTTGGGGATGGAAAAAGATTTTCCATGCAAATAGAAATCAAAAGAAGCCTGGAGTAGCAATACTCATATCAGATAAACTAGACTTTAAAATAATGAATGTTACAAGAGACAAGGAAGGACACTACATAGTGATCAAGAAATCAGTCCAGGAAGAATACATAACAATTATAAATATATATGCACCCAACATAGGAGCATCTCTATACATAAGGCAAATGCTAACAGCTGTAAAAGAGAAAATTGACAGTAACACAATAATAGTGGGGGACTTAAACACCTCACCTATAACAAAGGACAGATCATCAGGAGAGAAAATTAATGAGGAAACACAAGCTTTAAATGACACAATGGAGCAGATTGATTTAATTGATATTTATAGGACATTACATCGGAAAACAGCAGATTACACTTTCAAGTGCACACAGAACATTCTCCAGGATAGATCACATCTTGAGTCACAAATCAAGCCTCAGTAAATTGAAGAAAATTGAAATCATATCAAGCGTCTTTTCCAACCACAATGCTAAGATATTAGAAATCAATTACAGGGGAAAAAAGTAACAAACACAAACACATGGAGGCTAAATAATACATTACTAAAGAACCAAGAGATCACTGAAGAAATCAAAGAGGAAATCAAAAAAAAAATACCTAGAGACAAATAACAAAGTAAACACAATGATCCAAAACCTAAGGGATGCAGCAAAAGAAGTTCTAAGAGGGAAGTTTTTGGCAATAGAATCCTACCTCAAGAAACAAGAAAAATCTCAAAAAAAAATCTCATTTACACTTAAAGGAATGAGAGAAAGAAGAACAAACAAAACACAAAGTTAGTAGAAGAAAAGAAATCATAAAGGTCAGAGAAGAAATAACTGAAATAGAAACTAAGAAAACAATAGCAAAGATCAATAAAGCTGAAAGGTGCTTCTTTGGAAAGATAAACAAAATTGATGAAACTTTAGCCAGACTCATCAAGAAAAAGAGGGAGAGGACTCAAATCGATAAAATTAGAAAAGAAACAGGAGAAGTTACAATGGACACCACAGAAATACAAAGCACCATAAGAAACTACTAGAAACAACTCTATACCAATAAAATGGACAACCTGAAAGAAATGGACAAATTCTTAGAAAGGTATAACCTTCCAAAACTGAACCAGGAAGAAATGGAAAATATGAACAGACCAATCACAAGTAATGAAATTGAAACTGTGTTAAAAATTTTTCCAACAAACAAATTCCAGGACCAGATGGCTTCACAAAAATTTAGAGAATAGCTAACCTCCATCCTTCTCAAACTCTTCCAAAAATTTGCAGAGGAAGAAACACTCCCAAATTAATTTTATGAAGCCACCATCACCCTGAAACCACGACCACACAAAGATGCTACAAAAAAGAAAATTACAGACCAATATCACTGATGAATATAGATGCAAAAATCCTCAAAAAAATACTAGCAAACAGAATCAACAACACATTAAAAGGATTATACACCATGATCAAGTGACATTTATCCCAGGAGTGCAAGGTTTCTTCAGTGTACGCAAATCAATCAATGTGATACACCATATAAACAAATTGAAGAATAAAAACCATATGATCATCTCAATAGATGCAGAAAATGCTTCTGATAAAATTCAACACAGATTTTGTTAAAAACACTCTGGAAAGTGGGCCTAGAGGGAAACTACCTTAACATAATAAAGGCCATATAGGACAAACCCACAGCAAACATCATTCTCAATGGTGAAAACCTGAAAGCATTTCCTCTAACATCAGGAGCAAGACAAGGATGATGACTCTCACCACTATTGTTCAGTATAGTTTTGGAAGTCCTAGCCATGGAATTGAGAGAAGAAAAAGAAATAAAATGAATACAAATGGGAAAAGAAGAAGTAAAACTATCACAGTTTGCAGATGACATGATACTATACATAGATAATCCTAGAGGTGCCACCAGAAATCTGCTAGAGCTCATCAATGAATTTGGTAAAGTTGCAGGATACAGAAACTAATGCACAGAAATCTCTTGCATTCCTATATACTAAAAACGAAATATCAGAAAGAGAAATTAAGGAAAAAATCCCATTCACCATTGCATCAAAAAGAATAAAATACCTTGGAATAAAACTACCTAAGGATGTAAAAGACCTGTATGCAGAAAACTATAAGGCACTGATGAAAGAAATCAAAGATGACACAAACAGATGGAGAGATACACCATGTTCTTGGATTGGAAGAATCGATATTGCGAAAATGACTGCTCTACCCAAAGCAATCTACAGATTCAGTGCAATCCCTATCAAACTACCAATGACATTTTTCACAGAACTAGAACAAAAAAATTCACAATTTGTATGGAAGCACAAAAGACCCTGAATAGCAAAAACAATCTTGAGGGAAAAATTGGAGCTGGAGGAATCAGACTCCCTGAATTCAGACTATACTACAAAGCTACAGTAATCAAGCCAATATGGTACTGGTACAAAAACAGAAATATAGATCAATGGAACAGGATGGAAAGCCCAGAGATAAACCCACACACATATGGTCAACTAACCTATGACAAAGGATGCATGGATATTCAATGGAGAAAAGAAAGTCTCTTCAATAAGTCGTGCTGGGAAAATTGGACAGCTACATGTAAAAGAATGAAATTAGAACATTCAACACCATGCACAAAAATAAACACAAAATGGATTAAATACCTAAATGTAAGACTGGACACTGTAAAATTCTTAGAGGAAAACATAGGAAGAACACTGACATAAATCACAGCAAGATCTTTTTTGACCCTCCTCCTAGAGTAATGGATTTAAAAACAAAAATAAACATATAGGACCTAATGAAACTTAAAAGTTTTTGCACAGTAAAGGAAACTATAAACAAAACAAATAGACAACCCTCAGAATGGGAGAAAATATTTGCAAATGAATCAATGGACAAAGGGTTAATCTCCAAAATATATAAACAACACATGCAGCTAAATAAAAAAAAAAAAAAAAAATCAAAAATTTTGCAGAAGACCTAAATAGGTATTTTCCAAGAAGACATACAGATGGCCAAGAGGCTCATGAAAAGCTGCTCAACATTACTAATTATTAGAGAAATGCTAATCAAAATTACAATGAGTTATTACCTCACACCTGTTAGAATGGGCATCATCAGAAATTCTACAGACAACAAATTCTGGAGAGGTTGTGGAGAAAAGGCAACCCTCTTGCACTGTTGGTGGGAATGTAAACTGATACAGCCCCTATGGAGAACAGTATGGAGGTTACTTAAAATCTAAAAATAGAATTACCATATTACCCAGCAGTCCCACTACTACTCTGGCATATACCCAGAGAAAACCATAATTCAAAAAGACACATGCACCTCAATGTTCATTGCAGCACTGTTTACAATAGCCAGGTCATGTAATCAACTTAAATGCCCATCAACAGACGAATGGATAAAGAAGATGTAGTACATATATACAATGGAATATTGCTCAGCCAGAAAAAGGAATGAAATTGGATCATTTTTAGTTACGTAGATGGACTTAGAGACTGTCATACAGAGTTAAATAAGTCAGAAAGAGAAAAACATATATCGTATATTTATGCATATACATGGAATCTAGAAAAATGGTACAGATGAAGCAGTTTACAATGCAGAAATAGAGACATAGATGCAGAGAACAAACATATGGACACAAAGGAGAGAAAGCAGGGGCTGGAGATGGTGGGATTAATTGGGAGTTTGGGATTGACATGTATACACTAATATGTATAAAATGGATAATGAATAAGAACCTGCCATATAAAAATAAATAAAATTAAAAAAAAATAAAGAAACAGCAACAGATACACAATGCTCTCATCTCCTTTGCTCTGGCACATACTTTATAGCCCCATTGGATTTACAACACAAGAGTCAAAGATAAAATTATTAAAATCCCAGGAAGGTAACAGCAGAGCATTAAACCAAGAGCAATAACTTTCAGAGCATGAATCCCTGGGCAACAAATTGCACAGATCTGGTGCTCATGAAGCCAACCCTGTAGGTGGCCTAATAAAAATCAAAGTATATTTGAACTACATTCTTTAAACTTTCCATAATTCCAGATTTCCTAGACAAATGTTTGTACCAGTAAACTTTTATTTTTAAATTTTAGTCTTTCTTATGTAGATATACAGAAGGTTAAAAGAAAATATTTATAAGGAAATCAATTTGGAAGATTGATATTTACTATGTAAATTAATTTGGTGCATTTTACATGAAAGTTATTTCTGACTCAGCTTTTGTCAGTGGTTGTCAGGAAAACCAATATGAATGAAGTATTCTCTTGGTTATTTGCATTCACACCTTTATGGCAGTAAAGATGTACAAAACAAAAAACACATGCTCTGCATTTCCTGACTAATGAATTACCCCATGGATACAGTTGAGTCTTCTGGAACTGCTTTTGTCTTTCAATATCTCTTGCCCTCTGCTCCCATTGCATAATTTTGAAAAGGTAAGAACCTTTTCAAAGGTAAATTCTATGCAAAATATTTCCAATTATGTTAGACTCAGGAAGCAGGTTTGAATTATAGAAGTTTCTTGGATTAAATATGTCAATTTTTTCCCACATATTTAGTCCTCTAAATCTATTTGTTTAAGAAAAGAAATTCTTTTTTAATATGCACAACTGTCTCTGTATTTGTGAAACATTTTTACAAAGGGTATATCTAATTAGTAAATATGGATACAACATTTTTTAGACACATATGCAATGTAAAGTTATCATGAGACAACAGTTTGCCATGAATATCAGTTCTTTTCTTGCTATTTTTATAATCACCTACAAACCTATTTGATTGCCTCATTTGTATTATTAATTTTGTTTTATATAAGTTTAAAGTCTATTTCCTCATTTTCTTCCTTGACCTATGACTTTTTAGAGCAACATTGTATTTTTAGAGTCATTTTGGAGTGGGGAGGAAAACAAAGAACATCTTTTTTTTTGCATAGGTTCACATTCATCAACTGAGATGGTAATTCCTTTGGAAATCAATAAACAGAGAATTACAAAACTTTTAATGCTTGTCAACTAAATGGCTGGTGGAGATAGGGAGCATAGAAAAGTCATCCAATTTATGAGCTTTGGATTAAATAAGTGAACTTGGTAGTATGATCAGTTTCAAATATATCTTACATATGGTGTTTATCTAACCATTTGTTCTACCCTTTTATTCCATTGTCCTCTACACATGATATTTTCATTTTCCCTCAGATAGTAGATAATAGCATCAGAGACTATAGGCACAAATTATATATCACTTCCTCTGGTAGAGTAGCACAACTATAAATTTGAAAAATATATCACATTCATTTCATCATCCAATCATCAATATTTGGAAAATTATTATGTTAAGAATATTACTAGGAAAAAAAAAACAGGTAGTGATAGGCAGGTCAGGAGCATTTGTCTTTTGCCTTAAAAATAATAACAAAATTATCTTTAAGTCTAGATTGGAAAGAATTAGTATATTTTAGAATTTTAATTGACCATAGTAAATATTCAATAAAATTCTTGGAATTAATGAATAAATAAAATAGATTAATAACGTTCTTTATTTGAGGAAGAAGCAAAAGAATATGAATCACTTTGATTACTTATGTAAATATGCATGTGAAAGTACCAACCAAAGTCAGAGGGATTCCTTCAAGAATAATTTTTTAAAATATAGTGTTTGAACACTTTAGCGAAATAGTTTGTAAATTATAAACTTTAAATTGGATCTTACTTTTAAAATTTTGTTTAATACAGGTTGCCACTGAAGGGATAAACAATGATATTTATATATATGCCATTATGGTAAGTATGATACTGTGTATCAATTTTATTATAAGAAAAAAGTAAAATATTAACATCAGATATAAATACCCACTTGATCCACAGTCTTATTGAGAGTATAATTATGCATTAATTCCAAGATTTCTTTGTGATACTAATAAGCACATTGAATACATGTTTTCTGTCTTCTATCCTTATCATCATGTATTTACTTGACACATACTGTAAGACCTCACAAATTATTTTTATTATTTATCCAGTCCTTATTGGTGCTAATTTACTCTTGCTGGAATAAAACAAATGATTTTGAAGTGTAATAATCATTAACTCAAAGTATTTTTTTCTCAAAGGTATTGCATTAAATTACATTTAGCATGTGTTTAATATAATAATGTGCACTTTTTAAGTAACATCACCATTAACCGTAAGGTAAATTTTAAGGGAGTGTTAGTATAGTAGAGTATGGAAAATCATTCCTGTTTTGTCAATCGCTCTCCCCAAAAGAGAAAAAAGAAAATATATTCACAGACCCACAAATGTATACCTATTCACCTCAATAGCAGTTGCCTCATTAGTTTTGGTTAGCAACCATCCTTTTTAACTTTTTTCTCTTAGGGGTTATGATCACTATAACTTACTCCTATTATAAAATGGCTTAAATTTGGAAAATAATCAGTTTATTGCTACATAATATCTATTTAGTTTATTTGTATTTAGTCTGCTTTATTCTAGAAAAGATGTAAAGTTAACAATCAATCAATGCCTTTCAATACAATGACTGAATATCTAAAATTTGAGACATGTAAATATCAATGACACAGCATTCTGAACATATTTTAAAATCTTGATTTAGGCTGTACTGAATGTTTGTTATGGAATATGTCGTGTTACAAATTAATCACATAAGTTGCTAATTATATAATATTTAGAGCTTACAGTTATTAAATTTTTAATGTAATTATCAGTTATATCCAAAAAATTATTTTCATAGTATTTCACCTGTTGGCTTTATGTCATATTTAGTCCAACTCAATATCCTTATAAAAGAATCCAGGAAAGGATGCAAGGGAACAGTATAAAGAGCTTCCATATAAATACACAGACGTTGGAATAATGATTTTGAAATTAAACTATTTAGAACAGGAAAGTATTTTCATAAGTTAGTAGGATCTGACAACTCTATGTACGCTAAGTAACAGAGACACTATTTGTTTCAGGCAGAAGTTGCAAGAAAAATCAAGTAGCAGGGGGAAAATGTTCATTTGGTAGAAAAGGTAAGAGGGTAAAGGCAGAGCTCTTCAGCCGTTCCCTGTGGGTCTTCAAGTCCACCAGCCTCTGTTAAATTCTCTGTCTTTTTCTCTAACAACTTGAAGCTCAAAAGAGAGAAAGTCGAGGAGATTAAAATAAGGAAGAAAGATAGCAAAGCATTTGAGTTTCATTTTGGCTTTTTCACCTCCAATTTGCAAAGATCCAATGGGGGAAAGAGGGGAAGAATTATGTATTTCATCGGGACATTGGAAGCCTTGTCTTAATGACAGTATAGGAGATTTAGAATACTAAAACATAGCAAAATAATTTTATTATAAATGATTTTATATCAAACAATTTTATATACTGTATGCATTCAACTTTATTAATGGTCTAGGGACCAGCAGACAGAATATGCCACTGCATATCCTCTGTTATGAATGGAAGTCGAGAAAACATTTTGGAAGTCACAAGACTTGATGAAAATTCATCTATATCACATTCAATATTTAACTGTTCATTAAAGAAGGCATTTGGAATTTTCATCATAAATCTGTTATGGTCTATAAGTTTCACATGAAATACCTGATATTTCTTAATGCTTAGAATGGGTATAAATTTATTTTTAAAAAGTCAATTAATGGTTATATCTACATTAAAATACATTAATCTTATTATTTAAATTCATTTTTAGTGAACATGCAGGATATTATTGAGGATATAGAATGTTTTACACAAGAAAAATCAAAACTGTATGTACATCAGCAGAATCTGAAGTTTAAGATTCTATATCTTCATTTTAAGCAGGATGATATTACTTTCAAAAAGAAGAAAAGAGTGAAGGTTACCTAATAACAATACCAGATGTCATATTGTAGTAAGAATTATAGCTATCCAAGGAAAATTAATAATGCAATGTCAGTAAATACTCAAGTAAATATTTGACATGCTAATTTTAATTCATTACAAATGATATTTAAGGAGGTAAGCTTACAACCTGAGAGGAAAAAAATTCTGAAAAAGAATTCAGCACAGAGTAGTTTACACTTTGCTCTGATAACTGGTTGAGTGTGTACCCTAGTTTTGATGTTACTTGGGGGAATAGTATAGTGTGTCAGAAACTTTCTCATATTTAGTTGTCAATATCAATTCAGAAATTCATTATTTAATCATGTTTTTCCACAGAAGGAACAAGGCACATAATCAAAAATGTATATGCCCTTGATTTTTTTTCAGACAAGTATTAATCTCAACCATTCCTGCAAAACTTCATTCACTGATTTTCTGTGTAATTGTAAACATTTAAATAATATGCAATTAATATGGGGATTTATTTAGATAATTATATCAAATTGAATTTAAAAAGTGAAGGCATTATTGTTTTATATCCCAGACCCTTCATACATTTTGCTTCTTCTGCTTGGAACATTCCATGCCACTCTTTGCAAAATTGCATTATTTTTCTCTTTTAGAACTAAACTGTAATATCACTTTCTCAGAGGAATCCTCTTGAACCATTCAATTAAAAAAAAATCCAGCCCCATTTGTTTAACACAGGGCTTACCAAGTCAGTCTGGCAAATCCTGTGTACTTAGCTTCCAGTATACGATAGACACTCAATAAACATTTATTGAAGGATGAATGATAAATTTAGATTTGGATAAGAAGATACTTTATTCGAAAATACTATTGCACTAGGGAAAACATTGAGACCATATGACCTGCAAGCATTTCACAGGTCAGGCAGAAGGGAATTTTCATTTATAGGGAGGGGTAAGCAAGAGAGTAAGTACTGGATATTGGGGAGTCAGTTGAAGGGCACCTGATACTACAGTTGAACAGGAAATCCTTTTCTTTGAGATTACCAGATTCTTGGGAGGAGCCACTAAGGACAGGTTGTTCCATATTCAGATACAGGCTGATAGTGTTTCAGAGTTCTAGGCCCTGAGCCAAGGAGAGAAAATTAACCAAGTTTTGGTCCAGTCAAATTAGCAGGTATTTTGACCAGGTAGGTCACTTGATATAAATAGCTAATCATTTGTGAGACAAAGGATGGGAATTCAGAGAGTCTATATCTGACTTTACCATAGGTAAATGAGGGAGGCATTTGCGAGTCTTATCTAAGTAATATGGGGAAAGATGATGCTTCACAGTGAGTCATTTCCTGGAACACAAAATTGTGGGGGTACTTCTTAACCATTGCTGCTTTCTAGAAACACAGGGCCCATGTGAAGTTTAACATTGCCAAAAGGAGTAATTGAATGTATGTTTGTTATAGTATATTTAATGTGATCTATATGACTATATATAAATCTATATATGTACCTATATTTTTATACATTAATTTTGATACTGACATTTATAGGTATCTTTCTACATAAATATGAGCTTATCAGTGTTTCTTAACATGTTTAATTGTGTAAGACTAACCTATGTATTATAGAGCATTTATCATTCTTGACTGTGACCACTAAATACCAGTGTCACCCTTAATGTTTTATGGCAGTGGAAAAATACCCTCCACGCATACTTCCAAATGCCCCTTATCAGAGCAGTTCTGATTCTAGATGAGAATCACTGGGATTCAGATGTCATGATTGTGTTATAGTTCCCAAATCCTAATGCTACATTTCAATAATATTCTGTATTCATTCTCACAATCCATATGTGTTGTTAAGCTACATTTGTTGAGTATGTAAATACCAGAAAATACTTGTTTTATTCTATATGATCCATTCCAACATAAGCAATTCATCTAAGCCAATCATGGAGCAGAAGTCCTTTTAAAAAATGAGATCACAGGGAAGTCATCTGAGAAGTTTTTAAAAATGGATTTATTGCTCATCAATAAAAGACAAATAAATATGTGATAACATTACTTTATCTGGACATTTTCAAAAGCAAACATAATGTGTGACCAAACTAGTTCATGGAGAAGTCATACTCCATAATTCTAAGGAATTATAGAGAAGAGTGTAAAAACTCTGATATATAATTAGGAAAGAAAGAAGTTAGCCTTCCTTCTGAACCCCTTTTCATGCAAGCAAACACAGTTCTTTACTGTTTAAGCAATCTGAGTTGGGGACTTTTTTACTAGTAACCAAAAGCATCTTACATGGTATATTATATTTTTAATGAAATCCAAATGAATTCCAAAGAAATTATCTTCTACTCTTTCTAAAATCTCATGGACATATGTTATAAAACCTTTTCCAAGTTAAAAATTAAACATCTCTTAAGAATAATAATATAGATTCGTAATTTTAAAAATAAAGAAAATATTGACAGTAAAAATATCCTTAATGAGGAAATTAAAGACATGTCTACTTACTGATAACAGTTGACCAGAAGACACTTTTGTAGCCAGATTAGTGAGTCAACATTGTGTGTACATTTAATGACCATGAACATTTTAAAGTATAAACATTGGTCACTCCTTTGTGTTATATCTAGATATTCTCTTATATTGCATGCCCATGTGAAAAAAATGAACAATAATGACTTTTTATTATTTTTTTTCCCCAATAAACTTCTGCATGCAGAAATACTAAGACAATAGAACAAATTGCATGCTACGTCTGATGAAAGGGAGGAGGGGAGCAAACTAGGCAATATCAGGAGCTGAAGTCACTGGCTGGTTGATACAAACTCCTACCTTATTAAACTTCCAGATGGGAAATAAAACCTGAGTCCTGAAAAAGCTGATAAGGATTAGAGGATTATTTACATGAAATAGGATATACTGAAAGGGACAGACACATCAAGTTATTTAAACAAGAAAATGTCCTGAACACCTAACATGTTCCAGGCACTGCTATGTATCCTGTGGATATAATGATTTTCAAAAAAAAAAACAGTTAGATATTACTTATTCTCTTTTAATTTACATTCTGTGAGGGTAAAAAGCAATAAATGACACATGTTTTACATAGCATTTAGTTTTATATGCACATAAAAGAGTAATGGTGGAATAGGGACTAGAGTAGATAGAATGCTTAGGAAGAAAATAGTCTCTAAAAGATAACAGTTTTGTTGGATTCTGGAAAACAATTGTAGGCCAGCTATGAAAATTTCTTGGAGAAGCATGATGCAGGTGTAAGAAATCACAATCACAAAGACGCTGAGGCTAGACTGAATTTGCCATGGCAGCCATAGCAAAGAAGGCCAGCATGTCTAGGACATTTTAAGCAAGTAAAATTGGGGATCAATATGAGATTGGAGATAAATTTAGGTGTCTGATTAAGAAGACCTTTTTGATAAGGAGTTCAGGTAGTATTAACCACAAAGCGAAAGCTATTGGAGACTTATTTGAAGTAGAGTGATGTAGTTTTAAAAGATAGCAGTTGTTGCTTAACTGGGAATCATAAGAAAGAGGTAATAGTAGAAATAAAGTAACCAGTTAAAAGATTATTGCTAAACAAGTGCTAAAATAACTTGGTATAGAAAGTGAACAAATTCAGAATGTCTTTTGGAAATAGATATCAAAGGATTTTTCAAGGAGCTGAATTTGGAGGAAGAGGAAAAGGGAAGAAACAAGAATGGCTTCTAGATATTTTTTCCTGAGCAACTGGATATATGCAATTGCCATTTACTAAAATAGGGAGAAAAAACCTGGGGTACTAGGTAAATCTTCACTATTCTCCATTATAATTATATCCATTTTTGCATACATAGTATACATATATCATTCTTTGTTCCAGAAAAGTCTACGATGAAGATTGCAGATTAAAAAAAAAATAAAAAAAAAAAACAAAAAACTTTCATCACATGGTAATCATTATCAACCCACAATTCCCAAAATGGGAAAAATAATTTTAATTATCCGTAGCATCCATCCATTCCTTCTTATTCTTAGTAACAGAATTACCCAGTTTATCTGAGCACACTGTTCCCTACCTAAAGAAGAGCTTATCATCCTCCCTTACAGCAGCATGTGAAATAGTTGTCATCTCCTTAAAGATAAAGTCATATAATATGGACCGGGTTCTCCCTCATTCCTGCTCCTTAAGAGGTGGAAAGACTGCTGCCTTGAACTCAAAGTGGGAAGCAAAATGTTGAAGAAATTAAAGCCAACTTGCTAGCTCTGTTCACTTGATAAACTCTTAGAACTGAACTTCTCTGAAGTCTAGAACCCCTCTCATCTAGAAGATAAAAAGTAAAATTCTCTCTATTTAAACCTTAGCATTTTTGAAAATATGTTAGTCTAGCTTTTACTCTTATTAATAGATACATATTTCCTGGAAAATTGTGCTTACTAATAACATTTGTGAAATTATTAACAAGCATGGGAAGATGGACCATTGGAGAGGATGTGTGTGTGTGTGTGTGTGTGTGTGTGTGTGTGTGTTGAAATAATAAAGGCCAACCAACTGAAGAATGGAGTGGAAAAATAATTGTATTAACCTTTCCAAATGAGAAAAATTGACACTGTTTGTCTATGTTACTGAGTTGGAAGGAATGCAAAATAATGTTCATAGTCCATAAAAATCATTGCTATACCAAATGCTACTTACAACAGAACTAGAATGGGAGAGTGGTACTATGTATGCAATGTATTTTCAAATATTAATCTAGATTTAGAAGTAAATGTCATAGTAAATCAATCAGGAGATGAATGAGAACTTGGAAAACAATCTATATTAAGTGTTGGCATTGTTCCTCAAGCCATAGAACTCACATACATTTTGTCAGGATTCTGTTGCCCAATACTTAAGATGTATTATGCTTTTTTTGTGGCATTAGTAAATACAGAACAGTCTGGAATATTTCATCTTGCAAGTTGGATATCCTGCATGTTTTTTAATCGTATATATAATTCTGAAAATTTGCACAACAGTCAAATGGGAAGTGTGTTTGAATAAGAAAATTTAAAAATGTATTCAAACTATATCTTTTCAAAGAAAGTGAATGAAGCAGTTGCAATATATTCTCCCACTTGTTTCACAGAAATAAATAGCAATCAATAAACCTTCCATCTCATATATTTAAAGTTTAATCAAGGTCACAATTTTCAACTTTATATCCAAGACTTATTATTAAATTAGTAAGAGACCAATGACCTATAAAACCCTGACAAAGATGTACTTAATGCAAAGAAGATCAATTTAGTTGAAGAGTAATGAGATACATAGCTTAAATAGTTTATTTGCATTGCAATTCAGTTGAACCTTAATATATTAATTGTACCATGGTACTTTCTTGATGTAGAAATAAAAACTGACCACCAAAGATTTGGGTCATTCTTCCTAAAGTAAAGTTGTTTCTGGAAAGTGGCTGTGCAGTCAATATCTACGTTTTCCAAACCTCTGTCAGATATGTAACAATTAATTACACAGTTAAGCTAGTCAAGGAGAAGAAAAATGTGAAGCAAATAATGCTACAAATTAAAGAAGACATTAAATTAATAGTATTTAAATTTATAATTATAAATAATCATATAAACTTTTGCCTAGCAGATTCTGATTCCTTGTATACACTTTATAAATAAATAAGGATAGAAGGAGAGAAATAAGGAAAGAGGGAAAGAGAGATGGAAAGACGTAGAGGAATAAGAATTAAAACTCACTTTGGATATAGGAAAGTTGGAAATATCACATCATTTGTAATTTGTTCCATTCCCTTGTTACTAGAAATTAGAATAATCTGAATAAACTGTTTTAGGTAAGACATTTAGCCATTTTGAGCCAGTAGTTCTGCCTTGACTGTTTCAGCTGTGTCTTTGAAATAGCAAACAAGACTTCGGGAAGAAAAAGATTGGAATAGACAGGAACTGGGGTCTAATACCATTTTCTTGCTACTCCAAGCAACAACAAGACTTCTTTATTCTCTCAGTTTTCAATAAATCCATACACCTTTGGTCAGCTGGATTAAGTGCAGTCTAGTACTTTGTGCCTGCCCTGGCAGAGAAAAACAGTCTAAGATTTTTCTCCTCTATGGTAGGGGAAAGAACCTGGAAAGCAGTTTGGAGCACTCCAGTGAAGACCAAGAACTGATTCTAGATAACCTGTGGGCTCAGAGATCTGTGGACTTTATAAGTAGAGTAAGTTACAAATTACTTTTAAAAAGAAAAAAATTTTTTTTGATTTGACAGAGTAGGCACTGATATCATTGAATATAATGTAAAAATAGATAAAAGAATCCCTAAAATCCAAATCTTTGTTTCCTTCTGAAGTTCACTGCTGATTCATCAGCCTCTCCCTTTCTCTCTTGAGCTCTTAATAAAGTTTTACATTTCTAATATAAAAAGAAATAAGTTGAGTGATCCATATAAATTATCAATCAAACTCTTGGAGGAAAGGTGGTAATTAAATCAATAGAAGACAATTTCCCTGAGCTCATGACCTCAGTTGGCAGACTAGGAATTCACAGAATTCTGAGTTAGAATAACAAGGAAAAAAATGACCCATAAGTGTCTTGGTAACATTAATTAGGAGAAAATCTTACAACTGTCATGTATAAAAAACAAGGTATCAACAACAACAACGACTACTTGACACTGTATTTTTCTTTTAGGGCACTAAAAGCAAAAAAAGAAAAAAAAAGTAGTCTATATGTATGGATTACTAAAGAGTAAGCTCTGTGGCTCTTCTGAAATAAGCTAGCTTTTGGAGAACAAACCTAAAAGTATAAAAAACTTGGTATAGATCTCTAGGAAAATAGGAACACTGGCTTTTCATCGTCATCTATCTGATTGCTTGTCTTATGTTACCAGTAAAATCTAGCTTCTGTTTTTCTTAATTCTGGCTAACATTTCAGATTTCCTCCCCTTACTTTGTAATCAATATGCAGATAGCAAACACAATCTATTTTCTGTATAAAAATAAAAAAGAATTTGAATAGCCTTGTGTATAAACCTATTATTAAGTCCATTTGTCGAGCACCTTAATTATTAAGAGGTGTTACTGTAGATCTTTTTATTAACACCGCAGGTTCTTCATATTCTTGTTTTCTCACTTGCAATCAGTGAATGCAAGTAAAAGTGTGCATTTCCAGTATCTTAGATCTTATCCTTTTAGATACAAGTAATATCTACATATATATGTTTTTTCTTTTTAGCATATTTATTCAACTTTACTTGAAAATCATGGTTGAAATATAGAATAATCTTTTCAGCGTTGATATAATTTATTTCTAATTGTAACTGTAAACTATTTAGAGACTCAGAGAATTCAGTAAAAAGCCAAAGACTGACAGTTTTAAACAAGAGGTGCTTTAAAATATTTTATCTCATCCATGAACGTATTTCTCACCACTTATCCCACAATCTGCTGAGTGCTCTTTTTCTTTCTCTCATATTTTGACAGTTTCTGTATATACCCAATGAAACTCAACAAGGATGAGATTGAAAAAAATATTTTATCATATTAGCTAAGAATTTTTCCAAGCAGAAAATAAGAGACAGAATTGTGCTTTAAATGTCAACTGGTAATAAAACAGACTTGTAATGCATATATAAGACTCAAGAAACAAAGAAAACAGCCCATAATAATTCAAAAATAAAATCATTGATAAACAGGAAATATATTAATCAATTAGTTATAACATTTAAAATATTACAAAACCACCTATGTGTTTTGTAAGATTTTATAAATCTGATTATATCATCAATTTTTTATGTTATAACCCAATCCAAAGATGAGCAGAAGACCTAAATAGACATTTCTCCAAGGAAGATATACAGATTGCCAACAAACACATGAAAGAATGCTCAACATCATTAATCATTAGAGAAATGCAAATCAAAATTACAATGAGATATCATCTCACACCAGTCTGAATGGCCATCATCAAAAAATCTAGAAACAATAAATGCTGGAGAGGGTGTGGAGAAAAGGGAACCCCCTTGCACTGTTGGTGGGAATGTAAATTGATACAGCCACTATGGAAAAAAGTAAGGAGGTTCCTTAAAAAACTAAAAATATAACTACCATATGACCCAGCAATCCCACTTCTGGGCATACACCCTGAGAAAACCAAAATTCAAAAATAGTCATGTACCAAAATGTTCATTGCAGCTCTATTTACAATAGCCAGGACATGGAAGCAACCTAACTGGCCATCAACAGATGAATGGATAAAGAAGATGTGGCACATATATAAAATGGAATATTACTCAGCCATAAAAAGGAACAAAACTGAGTTATTTATAGTGAGATGGATGGACCTAGAGACTGTCATACAGAGTGAAGTAAGTCCGAAAGAAAAAAACAAATACTGTATGCTAAAACATATATATGGAATCTAAAAAAAAGAAAAAAAAAGATCAGAAGAACCTAGGGGCAAGACAGGAATAACGATGCAGACCTACTAGAGAATGGACTTGAGGATACAGGGAGTGGGAAGTGTAAGCTGGGACAAAGTGAGAGAGTGGTATGGACATATATACACTAACAAACATAAAATAGATAGCTAGTGGGAAGCATCCTCATAGCAAAGGGAGATAAGCTCAGTGTTTTGTGACCACCTACAGGGGTGGGATAGGGAGGGTGGGAGGGAGGGAGATGCAAGAGGGAAGAGATATGGGGACATATGTATATGTATAACTGATTCACTTTGTTATGAAGCAGAAACTAACACACCATTGTAAAGCAATTATACTCTAATAAAGATGTTAAAAAATAAAATAAAATAAAGATGGAAAATAATTTGTATGTTATAAATGATTGCAGTTAAAGCACTTTTGATGGTATTCATATATATAGGTAACACTAACTTAAAGTAGAAGAGAAACAATAGAAGTATTAGGGGAAAGAAAACAATTTTTGAAATAGTAATTTATTTTCTAGATGAAAGATATAAACTGAAACCCTATATTTGACATGAGTATATATCAAAATCTTTCCTCAGATGTGGACTGAAGCCTGAGTTGTTACTTGCAGACTGGATTATAGTGTAAAGGAAATCCAGTAAAAATCATAGCACTGTACTTTTTGTAGGTCCTTTTCTCTAATAAGCATGAATTTTGAAATATTGGTAAAGATTACAGTTTACAGGGAAGAAATTATTGCCCCAAATATACTACAAGAATGTGTTTTCTTAGTGAGTGTGTTAAATTTAATATGCTAAAGTGATTTATCATGAGTAATGAAATTAGAAATAGCATTGATTCCTGGTATTTTTATATTTGACATATTAAAGACAGTTTAAAACATGGTGAGAAATATCTTTATGTGAACTAAAGGAGAATGAACTTTGGCATTTTTGCACATGAAATTTACTAAATCAAGACAGTTTATACCACAGAGCATTGTACATGCTTAGGTCAATTCAAAAACACCAAATTTCTGCTAGTCAGTGTATTACTGTAATTCATAAAGGCAATTTTTCCTAATTATGTCTGCTTTTGTCACAGAATATACTCAAAAGTAAAGGTGAAAGTGGGCATTAATTCCAAAAGAAACTTCAAGTCATTGTTATAGTGAAATGATTTCTGTACCATATGTTTTAAAAGAGAAATGTTTTCATAAGGAAAGCAACTATTCTTTTTATAACCTTAAGTGTTCTGTAGTGAATTACTGTATGTAGTTGACAGGTATGATTTGAAAATATATTTTTATATTGGTAATAATTTTTCCAAGGAAAAGTAAAAAGGGAGATATTTGTTTAAATATGAAAAACGAATAAAACAATTTTTATGCATATGTATCTCAGAAACAGCAAATATAATTACTGAGATAAACACTAGTTTGTAGTTGAGAATAAAAAAAAAAATTTCTTATAGTTTAAAGAATTAAAGACATCAGGGTAGACAGTGAGGATTTGGACCCCTTGTTATAATTTTGCAGCCTGTTTTATCAATGCTTAAGTTGACCAACTATTAAATCAAAATATCAAATTATGTATGTTTTCCAGCATTGCTGTTTCAGAGGCACAAATACAACAACATGGAATAGGTTAACCCAACAAGGAGAACAGACTAACATTTATATAATAGTTAGAAAACATTCTAATATTCAATTATATCATACTAACTTTGGAGAAATAACAGTTCAAATGTGAAATTAGTTTTCCTGAATATCCAAAAATATTTTTGGGTAAAGTGGACATCATGCTTGTTCCACATGTAAGATAGATAATATATACTGGTAATGAAGGGATTTTTCAATGTTTATGGCAATTAGCTTAGCAAAGATTTAATGGTAGAGAGAAGCATTGAGTATGAAGGAAATTCATTCATTCATTTATTTATTCATTTAATAAATATTTACTAAGAGCCAGGAACTATTGGGAGTAAAAGATGATCTGATATCTGTCCTTAAGAAGAATATCACATCTTTCATGTATCAAACAATTACCTAACACTGATTAATTGCATATTCCTCTTCAGTCAAGTCTTAACTCAGTTCCAGGAGTCACCTCTTTTGGGATACCTTCTCTGACTTCCCTGGGATATATATATTAATAATCACATATAAATCATCTAGGTATCATATAAAAATACAGATTCTGGGGAATTCCCTGGCAATCCAATGGTTAGGACTTTGCTCTTTCACTGCCGGGGACCTGAGTTGGGGAACTAAAATCCTGTAAGCCAAGCAGCATAGCAAAAAAAAGAAAATAATGCAGATTCTGATTCAGTATTTCTGGCATAAGAACTTCAATTCCCCATTTCTATTATGATGTTGATGCTGCTGATCTGTGGACCACAATTTTAATAGTAAGGTAGTAGATGTTATTAAATTACCCATCATTTAATGATTTACAAAGATGAGAGATAAAGAATATTAATATTTAGTGGGAAATGACTTAAAATATGCTATTGAATATATATGTAAATAAGAAATGATTTAAAAAATACTAGCCAAAGACCAATAGAAAGTGGCCACCATGAGCTAGCAAATGGTCAGACAAAATAAAATTTATTTAGGTCGCTATAGCAATAGAAGATGAGTACTAGAGGAAACTTTTGGAATGTGTACAGGATCTGAGCAATTACTGTGTAATTCTAAAGAGTATTTAAAGAAGCAATAGTAAGATCTGGATGAGGTTCAATAAAAATACAGCTCTTTCTATTTCTTATACTTTGTGTAAATGTTCCCACACTGCAATGGGGAGAATACTAAAGTAATTGTAATCTTTCAACATATTAATACATTCACTGAGCAAATATTTATTAAGGGTCTACTAAGTGCTAAGATGTTTCTACATGTGTCGAACACCAAGAAATCTCTGACCTCTCGGGGAAAATATAAATGAAAACAAGTAAATAAATAATCAAATATGTAATGTAATATCAGGTAATAATAAAAATACTAGAGAAAATAATTTAGCATAAAAACAAAAGAAGCTCAGTAGCTATTTTAGAAGGCAGAGTTTTCTTTACAGGGAACAGTAAGCAGACACCAGCAGGATATAAAGAACTTTTTTTCAAACATCTGAAGTACAAGTGTTCCATGCTGGAGAAAATGTGTGCATGAAGACCTTAGACTACGTGCTAGTTTGATGTATTTTAACATCATCAAGAAAGTCAGTTTGACTGGATAGTATGAGCAAGGGACAGGCCCAAGCTTGAGAATTTGTAGGGGATTTGTAGAACACAGAAATGAGTTTGAACATTATTATAGAAATAATGGGAATTCTTTGGATAAATTTGAACAAAAAATGGCATTAATTGCTTTGTGTTTGAGAAAGGTGTTCACTTATCTGACTATAGAATCTAGGAAGAACAGACGGAGATCCATCAGTAATCTAAATTAAATGTCAGCAAAATACAGACACCTAACTAAATCCAGCCCTGTTTTTACAAAGCCATGAACTAAGAATTATTTTTATACTTTTAAATGACTGTCACATAAGTACAGTTAATCATTTTTCATGGATTCTGTATTTGCAAATTTTCATACTTACTAAAACATGTTTGTAACCCTAAAATCAATATTGGAGGCATTTTAACAATCATGAGCAGATATGCACATGTACAGAGCAGAAGAAGATTGAGTAGAAGATTAGCATATTACTAGCTGAGGTTAGATGAAGCCCCACTCTGCCTTCTTGTTTCATCTCTCATATTTTAAACAACTATCTTTTTCTGGGTCTATTTAGTGCTACATTTTTGTGTATTTTGTTGGTGACTTCACTATGTAAAATGGTCCCAGAAGTAGTGCTAATGCACTGTTTAGTGTTCTAAAGTGCAAGAAGGCTGTGATGTGCATAATGGAGAAAACACGTATTTCAGATAGGGCCTGTTCAGGCATTAATTATAGTGCTGTTTGCCCTGTGCTCAATGTTAATAAATCACCAATATACAATAAATAAGGTATATTTAAAAAAAAAACAAACAGGTGGTCAGGCCAGGCTCGAACCCACCCAGAAGCTGGAACACACCTCAGAAACCCACTAACTTGGGGGCCCAGACCTGAGTCTAACTCCAGAAGCTCCAGCACACAGGGGATCGACTTGATTAGGTAGAGAGAGACGCCCAAGGAAAAGAAGCCTCTGCCATCCATAATGGTCGCTTCCAGTTCTGAGTGACACGGGGTATGAACGAGCCTTGGCTGTGATCCCTGTTTTACATCTTTACTCCAGCATCTCTAGAGGAAACCAAAGTGTCAAGTGATTTGTCCAAGGTCATTCATACATCTTCAAATTAAACAACTTATGTTGTTTGCAAAGTGATCACTCAGGGATTATAATTAAAAACACTCCTGAGGGAGGAGGGGAAGATAGTGGAAGAGTAAGACGCGGAGATCACCTTCCTCCCAACAGATACACCAGAAATACATCTACACATGGAACTGTTCCTACTGAACACCCACTGAATGCTGGCAGAAGACCTCAGACATCCCAAAAGGCAAGAAACTCCCCATGTACCTGGGTAGGGAAAAAGAAAAAAGAATAAACAGAGACAAAATGATAGGGATGGGACCTGCACCAGTGGGAGGGAACTGTGAAGGGGGAAATGTTTCCACACACTAGGAGTCCCTTCGCGGGTGGAGACAGCGGGTGGCAGAGGGGAAAAGCTTCGGAGCCACAGAGGGGAGCAGCAACAGGGGCGCGTAGGGCAAAGTGGAGAGATTCCTGCACAGAGGATCAGGGCCGACTGGCACTCACCAGCCCAAGAGGCTTGTCTGCCACCTGCCAGGGTGGGTGGGAGCTGGGAGCTGAGGGTCGGGCTTCGGTGGAAGTGCAGGGCAAGAACTGGGGTTGGCGGCATGAACACAGCCTGCAGGGGCTAGTGTGCCATGGTTGGCCAGGAGGGAGGCCGGGGAAAAGTCTGGACCTACCAAGAGCAAGAGACTTTTTCTTCCTTCTTTATTTCCTGGTGCGTGAGGGGACGGGATTAAGAGTGCTCCTTAAAGGAGCTCCAGAGAGGGGCGCAAGCCACGGCTAAAAGCGCGGACCCCAGAGATGTGCATGAGATGCTAAGGCTGCTGCTGCCACCACAAAGAAGCCTGTGTGCGAGCACAGGTCACTATCCACACCCCCCTTCCGGGGAGCCTGTGCAGCCTGCCACTGCCAGGGTCCCGGGATCGTGGAACAACTTCTCCGGGAGAACGCACGGCGTGCCTCAGGCTGGTGCAATGACCCGCCAGCCTCTGATACTGCACCCTCACCCCGCATCCACACCCATCCCTCCCCACAGCCTGAGTGAGCCAGAGCCCCCCGAAGCAGCTGCTCTTTTAAACCGGTCCTGTCTGCGTGAAGAACAGACACCCTCCGGCGACCTACATGCAGAGGCGGGGCCAAATCCAAAACTGAGCCCCTGGGAGCTGTGAGAACATAGAAGAGAAAGGGAAATCTCTCCCAGCAGCCTCAGAAGCAGTGGATTAGATCTCCAAAATCAATTGATGTAGCCTGCATCTGTGGAATACATGAATAGACAACGTATCATTCCAAATTGAGGAGGTGGACTTTGAGAACAAGATTTATGATTTTTTCCCCTTTTCCTCTTTTTGTGAGTGCATATGTGTATGTTTCTGTGTGAGATTTTGTCTGTATAACTTTGCTTCCACCATTTGTCCTAGGGTTCTATTCGTTCATTTTCTTTTGTGTTTTTTAAATTCTTTTAATAATAATTTTTTTATTTTAATAACTTTATTTTATTTTACTTTACCTTCTTTCTTCCTTCCTTTCTTTCTTCCTTCCTTTCTTTCTTTCTTCCCTTCTTTCTTTCTTTCCTTCCTTCTTTCTTTCTTTCTTTCTTTCTTTCTTTCTTTCTTTCTTTCTTTCTTTCTTTCTTTCTTTCCTTCCTTCCTTTCCTCCTTTAAACAATCATTCATCCCAAATTGAGGAGGTGGACTTTGAAAGCAAGATGTATGATTTTTTCCCCTTTTCCTCTTTTTGTGAGTGTGTATGTGTATGCTTCTCTGTGAGATTTTGTCAGTGTAGCTTTGCTTCCACCATTTGTCTTAGGCTTATATCTGTCAGTTATTTGTTGTTCTTTGTTTGTTTATTTTTTTCTTAATAATTATTTTTTATTTTAATAATTTTATTATATTTTATCTTACTTTATTTTACTTTATCTTCTTTCTTTCTTTTTTCCTTCCTTCCCTCCTTCCTTCCTTCCTCTCTCCCTCTCGCCTTTCTTTCTTTCTTCTACTTCTACTAATTCTTTCTTTCTATTTTTTCTCCTTTTTATTCTGAGCCATATGGATGAAAGGCTCTTGGTACTACAGCCAGGAGTCAGTGCTGTGATTCTCAGGTGGGAGAGCCAACTTCAGGACACTGGTCCACAAGAGACCTCCCTCTCCACATAATATCAAATGGTGAAAATATCCAGAGATCTCCATCTCAGCACCAGCACCCAGCTTCACTCAACGAGCAACAAGCTACAGTGCTGGACACCCTATGCCAAAGAACTAGCAAGACAGGAACACAACCCCACCCATTAGCAGAGATGCTGCCTAAAATCATAATAAGTCCACAGACACCCCAAAACACACCACCAATCGTGGACTTGCCCACCAGAAAGACAAGATCCAGCCTCATCCACCAGAACACAGGCACTAGTTCCCTCCAACAGGAAGTCTACACAACACACTGAACCACCTGGGCCACTGGGGACAGACACTAAAAACAACGGGGACTACAAACCTGCAGCCTGCAAAAGGGAGAACCCTAAACACAGTAAGATAAGTAAAATGAGAAGACAGAAAAACACACAGCAGATGAAGGAGCAAGATAAAAAACCACCAGACATAACAAATGAAGAGGAAATACGCAGTCTACCTGAAAAAGAATTCAGAATAATGAGAGTAAAGATGATCCAAAATCGTGGAAATAGAATAGACAAAATGCAAGAAACACTTAACAAGGACCTAGAAGAACTAAAGATGAAGCAAACAAACATGAACAACACAATAAATGAAATTTAAAATACTCCAGATGGGATCAATAGCAGAATAACTGAGGCAGAAGAATGGATAAGTGACCTGGAAGATAAAAGAATGGAAATACCTACTGCAGAGCACAATAAAGAAAGAAGAATGAAAAGAACTGAGGACAGTTGCAGAGACCTCTGGGACAACATTAAACACACCAACATTCAAATTGTAGGGGTTCCAGAAGAAGAAGAGAAAAAGAAAGGGACTAAGAAAATATTTGAAGAAGTTATAGTTGAAAACTTCCCTAATATGAGAAAGGAAAGAGTTAACCAAGTCCAGGAAGAACAGAGAATCCCATACAGGATAAATCCAAGGAGAAATATGCCAAGACACATATTAATCAAACTGTCAAAAATTAAATACAAAGAAAACATATTAAAAGCAGCAAGGAAAAAACAACAAATAACATACAAGGGAATCCCCATAAGGTTAACAGCTGATCTTTCAGCAGAAACTCTGCAAGGAAGAAGGGACTGGCAGGACATATTTAAAGTGATGAAGGAGAAAAACCTGCAACCAAGATTACTCTAACCAGCAAGGATCTCGTTCAGATTTGATGGAGAAATTAAAACCTTTACAGACAAGCAAAAGCTAAGAGAGTTCAGCACCACCAAACAAGCTTTACAACAAATGCTAAAGGAACTTCTCTAAGCAAGAAACACCAGAGAAGGAAAAGACCTACAATAACGAACCCAAAACAATTAAGAAAATGGGAATAGGAACATACATATCGATAATTACCTTAAATAAAAATGGACTAAATATTCCCACCAAAAGACACAGATTGGGTGAATGGATACAAAAGCAAGACCCATATATATACTGTCTACAAGAGACCCACTTCAGACCTAGAGACACATACAGATTGAAGGTAAGGGGATGGAGAAAGATATTCCATGCAAATGGAAACCAAAAGAAAGCTGGAGTAGCAATTCTCATATCAGACATAATGGACTTTAAAATAAAGACTATTACAAGAATCAAAGAAGGACACTACAGAGTGATCAAGGGATCGGTCCAAGAAGAAGATATAACAATTGTAAATATTTATGCACCCAACATAGGAGCACCTCAATACATAAGGCAAATACTAACAGCCATAAAAGAGGAGATCGACAGTAACACATTCATAGTAGGGGACTTTAACACCCCACTTACACCCATGGACAGGTCATTCAAAATGAAAATAAATAAGGAAACACAAGCTTTAAATGATACATTAAACAAGATGGACTTAATTGATATTTATAGGACATTCCATCCAAAAACAACAGAATACAAAAATTTCTCAAGTGCTCCTGGAACATTCTCCAGGATTGATCATGTCTTGGGTCAGAAATCAAGCCTTGGTAAATGTAAGAAAATTGAAATTGTATCAAGTATCTTTTCCGACCACAATGCTATGAGACTAGATATCAATTACAGGAAAAGATCTGTAAAAAATACAAACACATGGAGGCTAAACAATAAAAATACAAACACATGGAGGCTAAACAATACACTACTTAATAACGAAGTGATCACTGAAGAAATCAAAGGGAAAATAAAAAAAAAGAAATACTTAGAAGCAAATGACAATGGAGACACGATGACCCAAACCTATGGGATGCAGCAAAGCAGTTCTAAGAGGAAAACTTAAAGCAATACAATAAACAAAATTGATAAACCATTAGTCAGACTCATCAAGAAAAGCGAGAAGACTCAAATCAATAGAAGTAGAAATGAAAAAGCAGAAGTAAAAACTGACAGTGTAGAAATACAAAAGATCATGAAAGATTACTACAAGTAACTCTTTGTCAATAAAACGGAAACCTGGAAGAAATGGACAAAGTATTAGAGATGCACAACCTCCCAAGACTGAATCAGGAAGAAATAGAAAATATGAACAGACCAATCACAAGAATTGAAATTGAAACTGTGGTTCAAAATCTTCCAACAAACAAAAGCCCAGAACCAGATGGCTTCACAGGCGAATTCTATCAAACATTTAGAGAAGAGCTAACACCTACCCTTCTCAAACTCAACCAAAATATAGCAGAGGAAGGAGCACTCCGAAACTCATTCTACAAGACCACCATCACCTTGATACCAAAACCAGACAAGGATGTCACAAAGAAAGAAAACTACAGGCCAATATCACTGATGAACATAGATGCAAAAATCCTCAACAAAATACTAGCAAACAGAATCCAACAGCACATTAAAAGGATCATACATCATGACAAAGTGGGGTTTATTCCAGGAATGCAAGGATTCTTCAATATATGCAAATCAATCAGTGTGATAAACCATATTAACAAATTGAAAGAGAAAAATCGTACGATCATCTCAATAGACACGGAGAAAGCTTTTGACAAAAGTCAACACCCATTTATTATAAAAACCCTGCAGAAAGTAGGCATAGAGGGAACTTTACTCAACATAATAAAGACCATTTATGACAAACCCACAGCCAACATCATCCTCAATGGTGGAAAACTGAAAGCATTTCCACGAAGATCAGGAACAAGACAAGGTTGCCCACTCTCACCACTCTTATTCAACATAGTTTTGGAAGTTTTAGCCACAGCAATCAGAGAAGAAAAGGAAATAAAAGGAATCCAAATCAGAAAAGAAGAAGTAAAGCTGTCACTGTTTGCAGATGACATGGTACTATAAATAAAGAATCCTAAAGATGCTACGAGAAAACTACTAGAGCTAATCAATGAATTTGGTAAAGTAGCAGGATACAAAATTAATGCGCAGAAATCTCTGGCATTCCTATACACTAATGATGAAAAATCTGAAAGGAAAATCAAGGAAACACTCCCATTTTCCATTGCAACAAAAAGAATAAAATATCTAGGAATAAACCTACCTAAGGAGACAAAAGACCTATATGCAGAAAATTATAAGACACTGATGAATGAAATTACAAATGATACAAATAGATGGAGAGATATACCGTGTTCTTGGATTGGAGTAATCAACATTGTGAAAATGACTCTACTACCCAAAGCAATCTACAGATTCAATGCAATCCCTATCAAACTACCACTGGCATTTTTCACAGAACTAGAACAAAAAATTTCACAATTTGTATGGAAACACAAAAGACCCCGAATAGCCAAAGCAATCTTGAGAATGAAAAAAGGAGCTGGAGGAATCAGGCTCCCTGACTTCAGACTATACTACAAAGCTACAGTAAACAAGACAGTATAGTACTGGCACAAAAACAGGAAGACAGATCAATGGAACAGGATTGAAAGCCCAGAGTTAAACCCATGCACATATGGACACCTTATCTTTGATAAAGGAGGCAGAAATGTACAGTGGAGAAAGGACAGCCTCTTCAATAAGTGGTGCTGGGAAAAGTGGACAGGAACATGTAAATGTATGAGATTAGAACACTCCCTAACACCATACACAAAAATAGGCTCAAAATGGATTAAAGATCTAAATGTAAGGCCAAAAACTATCAAATTCTTAGAGGAAAATGTAGGCAGGACACTCTATGACATAAATCACAGCAAGGTCCTTTCTGACCCACCTCCTAGAGTAATGGAAATAAAAACAAAAATAAATAAATGGGACCTAATGAAACTTCAAAGCTATTGCACAGCAATGAAACCATAAACAAGACCAAAAGACAACCCTCAGAATGGGAGAAAATATTTGCAAATGAAGCAACTGACAAAGGATTAATCTCCAAAATTTACAAGCAGCTCATGCAGCTCAATAACAAAAAACAAAGAACCCAATCCGAAAATGGGCAGAAAACCTAAATAGACATTTCTCCAAAGAAGATATACAGACTGCCAACAAACACATGAAAGCATGGTCAGCATCATTAATCATTAGAGAAATGCAAATGAAAACTACAATGAGATATCATCTCACACCAGTCAGAATGCCCATCATCAAAATGTTTAGAAACAATTAATGCTGGAGAGGGTGTGAAGAAAAGGGAACACTCTTGCACTGCTGGTGGGAATGTGAATTGGTACCACCACTATGGATAACTTTATGGAGATTCCTTAAAAAACTACAAATAGAACTACCATATGACCCAGAAATCCCATTACTGGTCATATACCCTGAGAAAACCATAATTCAAAAGGAGTCATGTACCAAAATGTTCATTGCAGCTCTATTTACAATAGTCCGGAGATGGAAACAACCTAAGTGTCTATCATCAGATGAATGGATAAAGAAGATGTCCCCGACTATTATTTTGTTACTGTCGATTTCCTCTTTTATAGCTGTTAGCAGTTGCCTTATTTATTGAGGTGTTCCTATGTTGGGTGTATATATGTTTATAATTGTTATATCTTCTTCTTGGATTGATTCCTTGATCATTATGTAGTGTCCTTCCTTGTCTCTTGTAACATTCTTTATTTTCAAGTCTATTTTATCTGATATGAGTATAACTACTCCAGCTTTCTTTTGACTTCCATTTACATGGAATATCTTTTTCCATCCCCTTCATTTTCAGTCTGTATGTGTCCCTAGGTCTGAAGTGGGTCTCTTCTAGAGAGCATATATATGGGTCTTGTTTTTGTATCCATTCAACAAGCCTGTGTCTTTGATTGTAGCATTTAATCCATTCACATTTAAGGTAATTTTCAATATGTATACTCCTATGACCATTTTCTTAATTATTTTAGGTTTGTTTTTGTAGGTCATTTTCTTCTCTTGTTTTTCCCACTTAGAAAAGTTCCTTTAGCTTTTGTTGTAGAGCGGTTTGGTGGTCAATTCTCTTAGCTTTTGCTTGTCTGTAAAGCTTTTGATTTCTCCATTGAATCTGAATGAGATCCTTGCTGGGTAGAGTAATTTGGTTGTAGCTTCTTCCCTTTCATCACTTTAAGTATATCATGTCACTCCCTTCTGGCTTGTAGAGTTTCTTCTGAGAAATCATCTGTTAACCTTATGGGAGTTCCCTTGTATATTATTTGTCATTTTTCCCTTGCTTCTTTTAATAATTTTTCTTTGTCTTTAACTTTTGCCAGTTTGATTACTATGTGTCTCGGCATGTTTCTCCTTGGGTTTATCCTGTATGGGACTCTCTGTGCTTCCTGGACTTGGGTGGCTATTTCCTTTCCCATGTTAGGGAAGTTTTCGACTATAATCTGTTCAAACATTTTCTCGGGTCCTTTCTCTCTCTCTTCTCCTTCTGGGACCCATATAAAGTGAATGTTGTTGCATTTAATGTTGTCCCAGAGGTCTCTTAGTTTGTCTTCATTTCTTTTCATTGTTTTTTCTTTATTCTGTTCCCCGGCAGTGAATTCCACCATTTTGTCTTCCAGGTCACTTATCAGTTCTTCTGCCTCAGTTATTCTGCTACTGATTCCTTCTAGTGTAGTTTTCATTTCAGTTATTGTATTGTTCATCTATGTTTGTTTGTTTGTTTTTTAATTCTCCTAGGTCTTTGTTAAACATTTCTTGCATCTTCTCGATCTTTACCTCCATTCTTTTTCTGAGGACCTGGATCATCTTCACTATCATTATTCTGAATTCTTTTTCTGGTAGGTTGCCTATCTCCACTTAATTTAGTTGTTTTTCTGGGTGTTTATCTTGTTCCTTCATCTGGTATATAGCCCTCTGCCTTTTCATCATGTCTGTCTTTCTATGAATGTGGTTTTTGTTCCACAGGTTACAGGATTGTAGTTCTTCTTGCTTCTGCTGTCTGCCCCCTGGTGGATGAGGCTATCTAAGAGGCTTGATGGGAGGGACTGGTGGTGGGTACAGCTGACTGTTGCTCTGGTGGACATTGTTCAGTAAAACTTTAATCCATTTTATTGTTGATGATGGGGCTGTGTTCTCTCCCTGTTGGACTTTTGGCCTGAGGCAACCCAACCCTGCAGCCTACCTGGACTCTTTAGTGAGGCTAATGACAAGACTGTGGGAGGCCTCAGGCCAAGGAGTATTTCCCAGAACTTCTGCTGCCAGTGTCCTTGTCCTCACAGTGAAACAGAACCACCACCACCCCACCGCCTCTGTAGGTAGGTCAGGTTCAGTCTCCCCTAGGGTCACTGCTCCTTCCCCTGGGTCCCGATGTGCACACTACTTTGTGTGTGCCCTCCAAGAGTGGAGTCTCTGTTTCTCCCAGTCCTGTCAAAGTCCTGCATTCAATTCCCACTAAGCGTCAAAGCCTGATTCTCTAGGAATTCCTCCTCCCATTGCCAGATCCCCAGGTTGGGAAGCCTGAAGTGGGTCTCAGAACCTTCACTCTGGTGGGTGAACTTCTGTGGTATAAGTGTTTGCCAGTCTGTGAGTCCCCCCCAACCAGTTATGGGATTTGATTTTACTGTGATTGCGCCCCACCTACCATCTCATTGTGGCTTCTCCTTTGTCTTTGGATATGGGGTATCTTTCTTGGTGAGTTCCAGTGCCTTCCTGTCGATCATTGTCCAGCAGCTAGCTGTGATTCTGGTGTTCTCACAAGAGGGAGTGAGAGCACGTCCTCTACTCCACCATCTTGGTTTCTCTTTCCAAGATCTTTTTCTTCATGTCTCTCTTTGGGGTTATACAACTTGAAGATGTGGCAGCCATCTTAAGTTCAGAAAGGCAAATCTGAGGACAGAAGTCAAGATTCTGAGAACAGAACAGTGGAGAGCTGAAAAGTTGCCTAATTTTCAAAATTCTTATTAAATGAGATATACTATGTACACATTATCTAAGCCACATGTATTTGTGTTCAGTTGTTTACAGACAAATTATCCTGACTGAAGTAAGTGTATCATGCAAACATTCTTTCTCCTCTCAAAATGTTAATAGCACTAGGTATTGCTTTCAATTCTACAACTTCTATCCATAATTCTAGGATTTAGAGGCATAAAGAAGTAACTTCTTTTTCAGAGACATTCTCAGTGCTTAGTTCAAACACCAACTGACTAACATAATAGATAAATTATACCCCAGGGAACTTTTATTCAAAATATTTATGGTTTTCTAGGTCAAATGAGAGGAAATAATTACCTCTCATTTTCCCAAAATATAATTGGAAATATGAATACTTAATTCTGCTAATTATAATGATGGTGTTAAAATTATTTAGCTTGTATTAACATCTTTTAACATAAAATTTGACCTTTTATTCATTTCTGGTCTCTTTCATGGGCAAAGTACATGAAATTCACACAATTTTCAGAAATGCTTAAAATTATGCTTTAAAGCCATATTTACTAAAAATGTTAACACGAATGCATATTTTTACATGTTAAATTCAAAGTGATTATATGCAACTCATCATAACTCTACCTTGTAATATAATAGACTTATATATGATTGAGACTACAAAAGTGCTTCCATCTAAAAACCATCTGGTTCCCAAGTCCTTTTTCTTTCTATGCTCTGTGTCTTTGTGGATAACATCTCCTTTTGCCCAGTCACCAGATCCAGAAAATTAGAAGCCAACACAAATATGATTTTCCCTCTCAATCACAAATACCCTAACCAATCAGTCAAGTTCAGTGGGTCTTACTACTTTAACATTGCTCATATCCTTCTTTCCTTTCCCTTACCATGGATAGCTTCATGTGAATATTACTTCTCACATGTACTATTGTAAGAACTTCCTAAATCTTCTCTCTACATTCAATTTATTCTTCTCAAGTCTGCCTCCTAAATAATGTGATACATTCTTCTAAAATCTTAATCTGACAAAGAGAGTCAGACACTTGTTATTAGTATGTGACTCTCATGGTCAGAGAGGTTCGATTTTAAAATAAAAAGACTATTTTTACTAATAAATTTTTAATACCTTAACTTAGCAATTATTGTTCTTCACAGTCTGGTCCTTAGCTACATTTGCCCTGTTCCTCCACAATGCACTCCAGTGATAGGCAACTGTTGAATTTCCCAGCCTGGATCAGGATATTTCATATTATCAAGAGTTTGTACATTCTGTTCTATCTGCTCTGAATGATTTTCTATCCTCTATGTATAGTTGTCTCCTTCTGATACTTTACAACTGAATTCCAAACAATACTGTTTCTGTGAACCCTTCTCCAACCTCCCCAAAGGGTAGCAGATTTATTTTAAGTTACCTTAACAACTTGTGTGTATAATCCTTGCATTATTCAACTTTAATGCCTGCTGTCCAGCATAGTACTCAGAATATAGAAAGCACACAATAAATACATGTTGAATACATAACAATAGATATGAATAGTTTACTTCCTTGATTTATTCTTACCCTTTGTGTGTGTCGTAGATGATGCTATTTTAAAAATCAATTTACAGCTACTGCTTTTATACACCTGTCATTCAAATTTGTTCATATGGCAAAATACTTGCCAATCTGTGCTGAAGGTAAATACAAAATAAAACAAAAGACACTACAAGTGTATTTTATGAAAAAACACATTCTGTAATTTTGACTACTTTTAGACATACTGCATAGTTTTCCTTTTCTATTACAAAAATTATTTCTACCTTGTCACAATGTCAAAATATTGTTTCTAAAGACACACTACATCTTCCTAAACAACTAAACAACACACTGCAACTTCCTAAACACTACATCTTCCTAAATAACAACAAAATTTATACAATGCACACATTTTAAATCAGTTTCAAATGTTTTAAGAAATAGTTATGCTATAACTCTAATTTTAAGAATATATTCACACTTTGCATTTAGTATCTGAGACCTATAAGGAAATATAAAAACTTATCATGAGTTATGACCATGTAGTTCTAGTCTCAATATAAAACAAGTGAGATACAAAGGAGATCAATATTTTCCCTTGTACTAATTCAGTTACTACTATTTCAGCAAAAGATATATTAAGAAGAAAAAACTAGTTTTGATGGCTTAAATTTCTCCTCTAAATATTAACATGAAAAGGTATTACATCAGACTAATTTCATGTAACTATAAAACTACTGTAGAGAAGACAAAACATAATTTTTAATAAGTTTGTGAGATTAATCCACATGTTTTCTTATTTAGTATATAATCACATAATCAATGCTAGTATGAATCATACAATTAACACAGTCTTACATTGAAGGAATTTGTATTTTCATTTTCTTATTAATAAACAGGATCTATTCTCTTCATTATATTTCTAAGTGAAAAGCATATTTTCTCAAATTTGTATATGGCTGGAAAATAAAGTTCATTATAATCTGTATCACAAAATGAAATTCCATATTTATAAGATAAATTTCATAAACAAAAGTACTTAAGTCAGTATGCAGTTTCAACATGACAAATGAAAATTGATAGAATTCAGGAACAAAATATAATTTATACATTGCATGAAAAAGATAGGTCAATGTAGAATAGCAATTTACGTAAAACACGGGTGAAGAAAAATTTAATGTTGTGGAGGAAAATTATCATTTTATAGTCATGAAGAAAATGACCTTTGTGACATTTCAAAGCTTTGACACTAATCTTTCCAAATCAGTCTTCATTAGTCAAAATAATACAAATGTGCTACACCTAGGTTTTAGAAATATCCTTTAAAAATGTACATGAGATATGGAGACCAAAATGTTTAAAGTGATATTCAGTAGAATTTTGAGGAATGAAAAATGAGAGTTAGTACAGAAAAAAAATTTAAAAAGCTAATATTATTTTTATTTTTGTGAATATGAGCATTCCCCATAGCCACCCTCAATTTTCATGCAAGTGAACAATAGAAAATAAAGAAGGAAATAATTTTCGGAGGCATAATGCAGATTATTTATTTTTCTTTCTGCAGTATAAAATGTTATATTTGGGGAAACTATAAAAGATCTGTTTCTGATAATCTTCAGGGAAAATATAGAGGCTTATCTCTTTCCTTCATTAAAAAAATATGAGTTGATTTTCAGTTATGTACTGACAATTCTCTTAGACAATAGAAACAAATAAAAAGACACTGCTTCTGACATAAATATACTTAGAATTTCTTGGGATATTACAATACAGGATGAAAACTGGTTTAATGATAGTGTGCCTCAAAGTGACGTGAGGGTACAGAAGAAACCTCTAAATGTCATGGAATTTTCCAGACAAAGCTTGCAAATGAGATGAAACTTAAGCCAAATTTAAAAGAAACACAGGAATTCTCCATGAGAGAGGAAATCGTTATAGGACAAGTGACTACTACATGCAGCAGTAACAGAAGAGTTTCACATGTTCAACTGTTGTTTGTAGTATTTTATTATAGTAGCACCCAGAATGGAAGCTGCAGGTAATAATGAAGAGGAGATTGGAAATCTTGAGATGGGTCACATCTTAAATAATCAATTATATAATTCAGATGGGATTTGGATTTTATCATGTCATGCTTAGGAGCCATTAAGTTGTTTTAGGCCATGAGATTACATGGAAGTTTTTGCATTTCAGAAATACAACTTTGAACTTGGGATACACAGCATGAAAAAGATTGATGGGCAGGGAGAACAATAAAGAAGCCATGGCAGTGAAACAAGTGAGAAAATTTATGGTCAGATCTAAGACACAGAGGTGAGAGACAAAGAAGAAGAGGGCACTAGGGAAAGTTAAGAAGTAGATTCACCATTTTACTAGTGCTTTTAAAACATTCTCGGAAATTATAGACTAATTTTATTACTAAAGACAAAAGTTATATTAAAATGAAATAATACAGAGATTATATAATAAATTACATTATCTATAGTGTACAGATTATATACTATAATTAGAGAAGAGACTATGACTGGAAAGCATGGAAAACTGGGGGAAGACAATGTTAATGTTACATGAACTCTGAGCTCCTGGAATACAGTGACTGTAAAGTGACTTTCTTAAAGTTCTCCACACTTTTGTGTCCTGAAAAATGGCTTAATGCAAAGAATCACCATCTTTCCTGTGGTTTAGATAGGACTAATGGATGCTCCTGCCCTGCTCCTTAATTACTTATGACAATGCTGGACACAGACCCTCCAAATTCCCATTTTTTGCCTTATAAATTATTAACTGAACAGTTTGTCCTCACTGACCCATCAGGAAAAAATATTCACTAATATTATTTTACCAAATTTTAGTCAGACTTTTCTCCTTCCAGTTCTTTGAACTTTGGTCCATGCTGTCTGAGCAAGCACTGAACATGGAACAACCCTTCCTTTATTGCCTCTCCCTAAAATAGGCAGACAAAAAGAAAGACATATCCTGATCATTTGTCTGAGTCTGGTTCTTTCTAGCCTTGCTTACTGCTCCCTGTAAAACCTCCTTCCTGCCTGATCTTTGTGATGATTGTAGATCTCATGGTCAAAGTTTTCCCTATTGCCATATCTTCCCTTCCAGTATTGAAATAGCCTCCCTTCCTCTTTTGCAATAATTCTTTCAAAGAAAGTCTCTCCTTACCTAAGTCTGGATTTTTTTTTTGTTTTTAATTTGACATAGAAAAAACAGAATGGTTATTGGGGGATTTACAGCTATAAATTAACTTTACACGTAAGCCCTTACCCATTAGAAATATCATTGTTAGCAATTCAGGTTAACACTACAAGGAGAAGGAAAGAAAAGAAAAACTTGTCTCTAAATACGTTTTTAATTAATTGTACTGTATTAAATACAATATAAGATATGGACACACATTTTATTTTATTTTTTATTTATTTTTATCTTTCTTTTTTTTGGGGGGGGATACCCATTTAAATGCCAAAATAAGCATATACAACAAAAGGATCTAAGTAACTCATTTCTTAGATATTCTCAGGTGTCCCTTATTAGTTCCCTGATTCAGATTAGTTCCCTGATTCAGATTCCGATTCAAATGGTAGGAACAGATTCAACATGATAATAACTGTCTTTTCTCCTCTGGGAAAAATCCATTTAACCTGGCCTGACTACCTAACCAGGTGTGAATCCTCACTGAGGTGCAAATTCATTTCTGTACAATAGAATAGCTACTGGCTCACACTTGGGTAAGCAGAAACTGATCAAGAGTGAACTATTTGAATTCAGTTTTTAAAACACATATTTTTTTAAAACTATATATTTTAAAAACAAACAGAAAGCACTGCTGGGATAACCTGCAGATTGTGATTCCTTTCGAACATACATGCTTTATTTTGACTTAACCAAGGAGGAGGCCTGGCCATGCAGTCTGGAGATATTTGTAGATTTTGTTCTATCAAATTCATGTCCTCAGTTACCATTAAATCCTCTAAAATATATATGTGTCTTAGCTGAAGCAGCTGCACTTCTTCATTAGTTTTTCCTTTAAATTGATACCTTCCTAGGGGTTACTTTCGCATGAAGTGATTCCAGAGGAATATTTCATTATTGAACAATATATATATTTTGAAATGTCAGATGGTTTTTACTGACTTCTAAGAGGCCTATTGCCATAAAATCTATCTTGTTTAGAGTGATGTGTCTTTGAACTCTATGTCACTGTTTGGTATACTACTTTATTGCACATAATTGTCAACATATATGACAAAGTAGCTTAGGAAGTATAGAGGCCCATCATATTTCATTGTTCAGTACCAGAATATGGTAGCTATAATATAGATACAAGTCACTAGCATCTTTTAAAATGGATGCATCAAATGGCAAATTATATTAAAATTATTTAATGTGATAGGATTCAGAGCAACTTTTGTTTAATATGCTTGACAACTGAAAATGAAAGGACTAAAACTGTTTAAATAACTCATGTTCTCAGTGACTGTGTATTCTAAAGTATTTTTTATCATTAAGTAAAAGATGTTTCCCTACCAAAATAAATTCCAAATTATCATCTGAACTCATATTAATGAAATGACTTTGAATTCAGTATCTACTAAAAGATTAGCTTAGAAAAATATCTGTAAGTTGGAATATATTGTTTCCTTTTAAATGAAGGCAATATGAAGCAAGAGTTGCCAATGCTTATACAGTCATGAGCTTTTATCTTCTCATTCAACATTCAGTTAGTTTCTTTTAATAATTTTTCCAATTCTTATCAGCAACATCATACAATTGGTGACAGAATGATAATTAATCCTTTTAAAATTATGTGTATTAGGAAATGTACTACACTGCTGTGTAAGAAACAATTTCAGCAGAGAATAAACTCCAGTTTATGTAGGACATAAAGCAGTTATAAGCTAAAAGCTTGATCTGCTGGAGGTGCATATTAAGAAGATAAAATAATAAAATAACAGCAGAAAGAATAGAAATGAAGGACTAACTCCAACACACAGGGTCTAACACGTTTATTCTGGCTTAAATGATCACAGATGTCCATTTTTGGCACTCAAGTCAGTGTTAACATAGGAAAATGCTTGCCATAAATACAGAGGTTATATTTAACTATGAGGAGTTTTGTTGATAAAAATATTAATAATAACTCTATAATAAAAGACATTAACAAAGGCATGAGATGTTATGGCTAGTCTTCTAAGCAAAAATCTTTTTTTATTTAAGTCTCAAAAACCACAGGAGATAAAATGTTAATATTTTCTGCATTTTTCAGATAAAGCAGCCAAGCCTCAAATAGCTTAAACAGATGTTCCAAGATAACAAGTTAATAAATATGAGAACCAAGTTTGACCACAGTTATCACGACTACTGATCTGAACTTCTAACAATTACACTGTGGCTCTTTTGCCAGGACACAGAGATCCAAAACCCAGGCAACTGTCCAGTATCACGTCTCTACTCCCACAGCTGTCTTTGTTGTTCATGAAAACCTGATGGAACTTGGGAGCAACCAAGGTGTCCTTCAATAGAAGACTGGGTAAATAACTTGTGGATACATCTAGACAATGGAATATTATCAACGTTGAAAGGGAATGAGCTTTCAAATCATGAAAAGATATGAAAGAGACTTAAACACATAATACTAAATGAAAGAAGCCAATCTGAAAAGGTTAAATATTGATTGAGTCTGACTATACTACCCTCTGGTAAAGGCAAAACTATAGAGACAAGGAAAATCAGTTGCCAGGGATTAGGTTCAGGGACCAGAATGAATAAGCAAAGAAGAGAGGATTTTTAGGGCAGTGACAACATGACGTATGATACCATAATGATGGATATATGCCATTATGCAAATATTAAAACCTATAAAATGTACAACGCCAAGACAAGAGTAAACTCTAGTGTAAACTATGGACTTTGGGTGATTATGATATATCAATGTAGGTTCATCAGTTGCAAGAAATGTACGAGTTTGGTGAGGGATGCTGATAATGGGGTATCTATGCATGGGTGAAGGCAGGGGAATATGGGAAATCTCTGTACCTTCCTCTAAATTTTGCTGTGAATCTAAAACTGCTCCAAAAAGAATAGCCATTAAAAAAAATGATGGCTTTAGTAATAGATACCTTTTCTTGATTCCTCTTTCATTTGGCATGTATAAATATTCTGTAACTCATACTACAATTATTTTTTAAATTAAATGAACAACTTAAAGGGAATTTCTTAAACTGATTTTAGTCAGTTTAAGAATTATCTGGACAGGTTTTTAAAACTGCTGATTCCTGGAGAAGTATGATTAACTAGTTTTAGAGTTGGGCTCATGAATATGCATGTTTAAATGATAAACATGATTGTGAGGCAAGTGATCTATGGTTGACACCATAAGAAACATGGCCATAATGATAATTAAAAAAAAAAATCATTACATTTCCTACTTTTTCAACTGATTTTCACATTAAATTAGAACTCTGCCTTTATAAAATATCAAAATAGAAAGATAAAATTAACACTACAATCTTACTTCCTTTGTAATGTTGAAATGTAAGATCTTGCATTTACTCTTCCAAGACATTGGTTAGCAGGAAAAAAATGTTCAAATATATTTCTTGTTTCAACCTTTTTTAAAATAAAATATAATATTTTATATTCTTACTACTGTCAGTCTTTTATAGTAAGTATACTGTCTTCCATGCTGATTGACAATATTCCACATGATGAGCACTTCATAAGCCTAAATTCTTACAGGAAAATCACTGTAAAAGCAATATATGAGAAATAAGACTTTGTTTTATTTCTTGCTATTGTTGTTACTGAATTATAACTTAGCCCTCCATGACTGACACTGAAGTATATATATAATTCTCTCTCTGCTGTCTGAATGACTGTAGAAAATATTTTTAATTTTTTAGCTATCCATCAATCAAATCCTAAATCCCTTTCTATACCACCCCTTATTCCATTTGAGTAGGATGGTATTTTTGCCTTGCACTGCAGAAACACATGAGGATGATTACCCTCTCTCCCTGCTCTGGCATAGCCTGGGAGGAGAACAAATGTTTGAGACTCAGACAATTGGAAATAATTCAGGAAATTCTGGATTTTTGAATGATGGTGGATTAAGCTGTTCCAGAAGCAGCTCTTTGTAATAACAGCTGCTTATAAAACATTTCAAAATTATTTTTTCCCAGCATATTTTTCAGACCTCCAGGTTTCTGAGGATTTTGTTGGCTCCTAAAAGCCTTCATATAAATAGTTACAATTATAATAATTATACATATATATATTATTATTACTTAATATTTGCAGAGTAAGGTGTGTATCTTGCAACCAAGAGCCTTGACTGAGACTACTTATTTTAATAATTCTTATTTGAGGAATACTTTAAAATGAGCTAGTCTATTTTAAATATTCATTTTTCTCTTAATTTTCTTACACAGAAAGAATGTTTTTGTTAATTCTCTCCAATCTCTTGTTATTTGGAAAATTCATAAATTCGAATCTCCTTTGGAATAGGTGATGTATTTTGAGTTGTGTATTTAACTTATGTAAATTACCTATTATTTTATATTTCATGTATTATCATACTTCACGTATCTTCAATCTTCTTTCAAATATCAAACATTTTCCTTGCACTATATAATTTACAAACATATCTTGCTTTTAGCTATTGTGTTCTTTCTTAATATTTAACATAATTAAAATTGAAAAAAGAAATGTTTGGTTTACACTCTCGTAACTCCAGTGTTGTTGGAGTCTGATGTTGAACAGCTTTAGAAGGCAGATCCACGTGTTGTCTTCAGCTTGAACAATTAGATATTTGGAATATGTCTTAAGATGTAACCAATAAGTTTAAAACTTTATTATTGTTGTTTTTCCTATATTGTGCTAAATAAATTTTTCATGATGAGGTTTTTTCCTGTTTTTGCTTGATTTTTTAATTAAATACACTTTTTTTCCTAGAGACATGGTTGCTTTTTCTTATTCTCCTTAATGAATCCTCTCTTTTTGTTTCTATTCCTGACCTCTAAAAAATGTCTATCTCTTGGGCTGTGCTTGCTTCTATTCTGTATCTAATGCCACTGCTTGTGAGATATAGAAAGCACATGGCTTTAAATAAATTGCCTCCTGAATTCCAGACTCATATATCCAATGGCCTACTCATCATCTTAATTTGAGCGTCAAGTAGATATATCAACCTTCTCTGTTTTTGCAAAAATCACATTACTTTATTTCATTCTTTCCCCCCAAATATATTTCCAGATTATCTTCATCATTTATTTAGATGCTTGAAACTACAATTTTAGAGTCTTGGTGCCAGTCTCTCTTTGTCACACCTTTTACTCCAATTCCTCATCTGGTCATATTGAAGAACATATCCTGAACTCCATCATTTCTCAATACCTCAACAGATACCCAGACCCACACAACATTAACTCTTGTTGAGATTACTGAAAAGAACCTTGTAAAAGAACTGATCTGCTGTTTTTATTTCTATATCCTTCAGAGAGCTCTCTTCAGAGAAGGCCAATATAATAGTAAAAATGAAAATCTGATCAATGTCTCACCTGCTCAAAACCTTCCAAGGTTTCTCATTAACTAAAAATTACATGAAATCCTAAAATAAGCTCTTGTCTATTTTATCCTTCCTACATACCCCCTCAGTTGTTCCTTCTCACTCCCAAAGCCCTTCTTTTTGATCGAAGACACTGACGACACTCATTTTGATCAAAGGCACTGAAGACAATTTATTCATTAGAATATTTGTATTTGCCACCTGCTATTATATGCCTATATTATTCTGTCACTTTATTCAAGTTGTGCATTCAAATTCCACCACTTCAGAGAGATTTCGTACCTTTTTTATGTGTCTGATTACAAATTAAAAAAAATAATAATTATCAGAAAGAAAGGACAAGGAGCATATTTTTCATGTAAAGAGAATTCTGACAGTAACTAGTTTCTGGGTGAGTTTAGCTATAAATGATGCCATCAGACACCCACAGTTTTCTGGGTTTTTTTTTTCTCCATTATTATCAAGTTGATTTTTATCATCATGTTTTCCACTTTATTTGGACAAGATATCTACTCTACCTCCAGATCTCAGGCCCATGTTTAAGTTAGGAATTCCCAGAAGGGAATTTTCATTTTGACAAGATAATAAATAGTTTTTGAACTGGTATACCATTGAGCAGGTTTTAGGGATGCTGATAAGTTTATTATAAAGTTTGATAGGTAAAATATTTTGAAAAATATAAAAAAAAATAATGAGTACTTCCCTATAAGATACCAAACCATTAAGGATGGCAGAATAAGTAATATACTGTGGGACTAGTTTACAGAAATGGGTCCTAGGATAGGCTCAAGGAGTTCTGTAAGATCTTGGAAAAGACCCATATATAGTTGAAATTTTTGGAAAGAGTTTTGTCAGTACATAATAAAAACTTAGAATGCACATTACTTGATCATAAAAAACCCTTCAGAAATACACAGGTAGCCAACGAAATAAATATAACCATATATAACACTAAAATATTTGCAAGAGAGATAAAATATAGGCTTTTTAAATGTCCATCAACTGAGGAATCTTTGAATCAGAATAATCCCAGACTATGGAATGATATGCAATATTTATCAAACATAAAGTTTTGTATATTCCAAAATAGAAAAAGAATGTTCATGATATATTTCAAGTGAGAGGATAATGTACAGCATTCAGTGTAGTGTCTTCTAATTACCTGTGTCCATGTTTATGCTTCAAACACATTGCAAAATATCTGAAAACTGTGCTGAACTATCAATGGTGTTTGCTTCTGGACCCTGGGATGGAGAAACCCTTACTTATGCACATCAGGAATTTTTATTTTTTATAAGCATACATATTTTGAAATAAAATAAAACTATACATATGTGGAATCTAAGAAAATGGTACAGATGAATCAGTTTGCAAGGCAGAAATAGAGACACAGATGTAGAGAACAAACGTATGGACACCAAGGGAGGAAAGCTGGGGGTGGCGGGATGAATTGGGAGATAAGGATTGACATATATACACTAATATGTATAAAATAGATAACTAATAATAACCTGCTATATAAAAAATAATAAAATAAAATGCAAAGAAATTTTTTTAATAAAAAAATAAAAGCTATAATATTTTTCTGCCTATTGTACTCAACATGTTTTTAAATTATAGAGACTACATTTTTTCTTTTGTGTTTAGCACCTTCAGTATCCACAGAACACTTAACACATCATTGGGAAAATAAAGAATTCTAAATCAATGTTCTTTAAACTCTCTAGCAATGATGACCTTGCAGCTTATGCATGCTGTGTGACATTTTACAGAGACACTATTTTACCATCATTTACTCATTGCCCTTTTATTAAATAACAGAGAGCTATGGGACTATTTGTTGTTGCAGGATTCAACATCTTTGGTACTCTACATGTTTACTATTTTTACACTTGTTAAAATTACTATGTCTTCAATAAGTTGTAATCATGCCTTGTAGTACATAAACTTTTGTATTTTATTGATCAATAAATTTATTTTTTAATCAATAAAATAAATTAATCATTTTAAATTTATTAATTAATACAATTGATTATTAATTAATACAATTATCATATCTATAGTTAGATATGTATACATAGATGGATGGATAGATAGATAGGTAGATAGGTAGGTAATTCATAAGTATAATTAACTCTGCTTCCGTAACAATATATAAAATCAATGTCATTACTTTATAGCCATACCTCTTAAACTATGTGGAGTTTGAATATGGTCTCTATTTGTATTTCATTTATTTTATATACATTACAAAGTTATTTACATAATAATAGCACTAAAATGTTATCACCTCATCACCTCACAATAGATAAACTACGCTTGTTCTGTTGCAGTACGGACTTTCACCATTGTGTAATAGAATTCTTTTCAGCTTACCATAACATAAAACGATTGCAGTTAAAAAAATGTGTTAACATACAATAAACCTTAAGAGCAGAACTATATCTCAAAATCTTGGGATGATTGCTAATGATTCTTCAGTTTGTAAATAGCTATTTTTACTTCAAAATTTATAGAATATAGGAATAATATATCTTGCTGATTTGAGGAAAACTTCTCTATGTTCAGAAGGTGTTCCATTATTTGTACATTTGAAATGAAGTTTCAGAGGGAAACAGAGACAGAGATGGAGACAGAGATCATACATACATACCTATCAGTTTAAGTTAGGGCATGCTATTGTTATTAACAAACTAAAAATCATAATGGCTTAATATACTAAAAATTTATTTCTCAGCCAAGTCAATCCCGAGGTGAACTGTACAGCCCTCACCTATCTTGAATCTATGCCATCTGGAACCAATGTGTTTCTATGGGCTTGCTTCTTTTTTCTTTTTTTTATTACACATATATGTGATACCATACAGTATTTGTCTTATCTCTATTTGAGATAATTTCTTTTTTGGATTATCTCACTTAGCATAATTTACTCAAGTTCCATCACTGTTATTGAAAATGGCAGGATTTTGTCCTTTTTCATGGATAAATAGCTTTCCACTGTATATATATGTCACATCTTCTTTATCCATTTATCTATTGGTGAGCACTTAGGTTTCTTCCATATCTTGGCTATTGTGAATAATGCTACAATAAGCATAGTTGTGCAGATATCTTTTCATTTCCTTTGGATATATACCCCCAGGAAAGAGATTTCTGGATCATATGGTAGTTCTAATTTTAATTTTTTGGGGAAATCTCCTTACTGTTTTCTATAGTGGCTGCACCAATTTACATTCCCACAAACAGTACACAAATGATTCCTTTTCTTCACATCCTTCACAACACTAGTTATCTCATCTTTATGGTAATAGCCACTCTAATAGGTATGAGGTGATATCTCATGGTTTAGCTTTGTATTTCCCTAATGATTAGTGATTTTGAGCATCTTTTCATGTATTTTTTGGCCATTTGGATATCATCTTTAGAAAAATGTCTTTTCAGTTCCTCTGCCTATGTTTTAATCAGATGTCTTTATTTGTTATTTAGGTGTATGAGTTCTTTATATGTTTTGGATATTAACCTCTTATAAGATAGATGGTTTGCAAATATTTTCTCCCATTCCATAGGTTGCCTTTCACTTTTTTTTGATTGCTTCTTTTGCTGTACAGAAGGTTTTTAGTTTGATGGAATCCCACTTATTTTATTTTGCCTTTCTTGCTTGTGCTTTTGGTGCCATATCAAAAAGAGAAGATCATTGCCAAGAAAAATGTCAGTGAGCCTTTCCTCTATGGTTTCTTTTAGAAGTTTTACAGTTTCAGATCATTTTCCCCATGATTAATATCCTAAATTATTATAGTACATTTGTAACAATTAGTGAACATTATTACCATTATTAACTAAAATTTATAATTTATTTCTTAGTTTTTACCTAATATATATTTTTTATGTTCCTATATCTTATTCAAGAAATCACATAACATTTAACCATCTCTTTAGGCTCACCTTGACCATGAAATTTCCTGAAAAAACTTTTAAATTTCTCCAAACATAATTTTGTACTTTGTCAAGCATTTGTAATTGTTCTTGGTAGCAGTAATCATCAGCTTCATGATACTTTATCATATACAGGAATAAACATGCACTAGACCAATGATTTTTAAGACTTTTTGGAGAAAGCACAGTAAGAAATAAATCTGATATAACATCCCAGTAATTTTTACTATAATAACACCTATCATGTGTTAGGTACTATATAACATTTTTTTTTGTAAAAAACTTAATGCTCACCATAATCCATGAGTGCTTTTTCAATTATTACCCCATTTTGCAGTGGAAACCATGGTCCAAGTTTTGCAACTAGTAACGGGTAGAACCTGGGTCAGAATCGAGAAATCATGTCTCTAGAATCAGACTGGTGTAATTGTTGTAAATATTTTGATGAATAATTCCATAATATATATCAAAAGGTAAATAGTCAGGCCCTATGGCCCTGTAATTCACTGATAAGAATTTATCATCTGAACAACTTATAAAAAGGTATATGTATAAGATTCAACTGGACAACTTTGTTTGCAATAATAAAACCCAACAAATGACCTAAATTTATGTCAGTGGGGAACTGATTAAATGATTTGTAGTCCATATATTAAATAGAGGACCCTAAAGGGCTCATGTAACAGTTTCTCCATAATGTATTATTAAGTCATGATATCAAGTTTCTAGTGTATACAGTGATTCCATTTTGGAAAAGATTAAATGTGTTGCCAAATGCATGGAATTTTTGGAAGATTCCATACATAATCTTAAAATATAATGACTTCAGTAATGTGTCTGGGGATGTAAGGCACATGGTAAAACATCAGATAATATGTTGTTATTGAGATGTGTATACATTATACAAAGGTTAGAGTTATAGTTTCTCAAAGATACCTTTCTACCACAACTGACCAAAAGATATTATTCATTTCATTTATCTATTCCAGATAAAATAACAGTTTGATAATGAAACACTTTTAAAAAAAATATTATTATAATTAGTATGTAATTATATCTAATAGTCAATACACTGTGATATTTACTTATAACTCAGACATTCCCTAGAATTTTTTGCTTTGTAATATGGATATAATTACCATAAGTTGAGAATGTTTTAGGTTTATCTTATTTAAATTATCATCAATAAAGTGCATAACTCTCAAACATGTAAGTAGAATGGTACAGACAGTTTAGTAAGTTCCAAAGTGGATTGCTAAAGAATGTGAACTCCACAATTTACTTTCAGCCTAAAATGTTAGTCCAGGTTCAAACATAAGGGCAAGTTTCACTGAATTAATAAAGTATGAAGACTTTATTAAATATTGCCACCAGACTTGCATGAAAAATTCATTTTAAACACTGCTTAATTTCAAATATTTTAAAAATAATTTACACTGTTAAATTTAGAAATTAATAAATTCAGTTCTGATGGACTATTGTAATGATGTTATAACTCTTTTAAAAAGAGAGTTCATGGTAGTTGTGTATTCTATCCAGTTGATGAACTTCCAAAAGGATTGAATTACCATAAGTTGCACTGGTGTTATAAAGCCCATATGCACTGACTCTCCAGAGCTAATTGTGCACCTCCTTCCAATATCATATGATGTTGGTGGTAGCTTAAAATCGACCATGGTAGAGGTATTTAACAATAATTAGGAAATTCTAGAAATCATCGTTCCTCCATTTACTCCTTGAGATGTTTGTTAAACATTTACCTGCTCACAACTGACTAGAACCATGATCAAGCTTAGAATTTGGAGTCATAGATCATAGCTTTGGTTTCAAGTTCTGCCACTTAGAAGCTGGGTTCCATTTGCCACATCCCTTAACACCTCAAGGTCTCCTTTTTCCAAAAGGGAAAATACATAACATACTTAACACTCTAGGCTGTCTGAAGGATTCAGTAAGTTACATATATAATATGCTTAAAGACAGTGTCTGTCACATAGTTAAGTGCTGAATAAAAGTTATTTTACTCCTACATGTCCCTCGTCTCACATTTAGTCTGGTTGCCTTATTTTATTTTTCTATTATAGTAATGCATGGGAACAATGCAGACAAACTTCGTTAATACTCATAGCTATTAACTGCTGAAAGAGCCACCTTATACATCAACCACAATAATTTGTTTCCTTGAAGATGATCATTGCTAGAAGGGAAAGAATACATCAGGTCCTTTTGGTTCCTGTTAACAACGTTGTCCATTTTATGTCCCTATAGATGTAAATTGCAGTAATTAGGAATGAGTTGTTCCTATGCAATATTTTTAACATAAGAAAGGATCATTAATGAAGATTTATTTATACACTGTTTATTTACTGGTACTTGGCTAAAGAGAGGGTTGGCATGATGGCTCTGGCAATGAATAGGGAATATTGAATCCAGGAAATGTGACATTAGAAGACAAAGTGGAGAGGAGCTTCAAGATGGTGGAAGAGTAAGGCGTGGAGATCAACTTTCTCCCCACAAATACATCAGAAATACATCTACATGTGAAACTGCTCCTACAGAACACCTACTCAACGCTGGCAGAAGACCTCAGACCTCCCAAACGACAAGAAAATCCCCATGTACCTGGGTAGGGCAAAAGAAAAAAGAAAAAAAAAAAAAACACAGACAAAATAATAGGGACGGGACCTGCACCAGTGGGAGGGAGCTGTGAAGGAGGAAAGGTTTCCACACATTAGGAAGCCCCTTCGTAGGTGGAGACTGAGGGTGGGGGAGGGGAGAAGCTTCAGAGCCACAGAGGAGAGTGCAGCAACAGGGGTGCAGAGGATAAAGTGGAGATTCCAGCACAGATGATCAGTGCCGACCAACACCCGCCAGCCCGACAGGCTTGTCTACTCACCTGTGAGGACGGGTGGGGGCTGGGAGCTGAGGCTCCAGCTTCTGTCAGATCCCAGGGAGAGGACTGTGGTTGTATGTGTGAACACAGCCTGAAGGAGGGTAGTGTGCCACGGCTAGCCGGGAGGTAGTCTGGGAAAGGGTCTGGAACTGCCAAAGAGGCAAGAGACTTCTTGCCTTTTTGTTTCCTGGTGTGCGAGGAGAGGGGTTTAAGAGCGCTACTTAAAGGAGCTCCAGAGATGGGCGTGAGTCATGGCTGTCAGCACGGACCCCAGAGATAGACATGAGACTGTAAGGCTGCTGTTGTAGCCATCAAGAAGCCTGTGTGCAAGCACAGGTCACTATCCACACCTCCCCTCCTGGGAGCCTGTGCAGCCCACCACTGACAGAGTCCCATGATCCAGGGACAATTTCCCCAGGAGAACACATGGCACACCTCAGGCTGGTGCAACATCACGCCAGCCTCTGCCACCACAGCCTCGCCCCATACTCTGTATCCCTCTCTCCCCCCAACCTGAGTGAGCCAGAGCCCCCTAATCAGCTGCTCCTTTAACCCCGTCCTGTCTGAGTGAAGAACAGATGCCCTCAGGCCACCTACATGCAGAGGCAGGGCCAAATCCAAAGCTGAATCCCTGGAGCTGTGCGAACAAAGAAGAGAAAGGGAAATCTCTCCCCACAGCCTTAGGAGCAGCAGATTAAATTTTCACCTTCAACTTGATGTACCCTGCATCTGTGGAATACCTGAATAGGCAACAAATCATCCCAAATTGAGACAGTGGACTTTGGGAGCACATATATATATATATATATATATATATATATATATATATATATATATAAATATATATTTTTCCCCTTTTTCTCTTTTTATGAGTGTGTATGTGTGTGCTTCTGTGTGTGATATTGTCTGTATAACTTTGCTTTTACCATTTGTCCTGAGTTCTGCCTGTCTGTTTTTTTGTTTGTTTGTTTTTTGTTATTTTAGTATAGTTTTCAGCACTTGTTACCATTGGTGGATTCGTTTTTTGGTTTGGTTTTATTCTTCTTTCTTTCTTTTTATTTAATTACTTAACAAGTGTTTTAATAATTATTTTTTGTTTTTTTATTTTAATAACTTTTTAATTTCATTTTATTTTAATTTTTCTCTCTTTCTTTCATTTTATCTCCCTTTTATTCTGAGCCGTGTGGATGACAGGCTTGATGCTCCAGCCAGGTGGCAGAGCTGCGCCTCTGCAGTGGGAGAGCCAAGTTCACAATATCAGTCCATCAGAGACTGCCCAGCTCCACATAATATATAATGGCAAAAATCTCCCAGAGATCTCCATCTCAATGCCAAGACCCAGCTCCACTCAATGACCAGCAACCTACAGTGTAGGACACCCTATGCCAAACAACTGGCAAGATAGGAACACAACCCAACCCATTAGCAGAAAGGCTGCCTAAGATCATAATAAGGTCACAGACACCCCAAACACACCACCAGACATCGAAATGCGCACCAGAAAGACAAGATCCAGCCTCATCCACCAGAACACAGGCACTAGTCCCATCCACCAGGAAGTCTACACAACTCACTGAACCAACCTTAGCCACTAGGGGAAGACATCAAAAACAACAGTATCTATGAACCTGCAGACTGTGAAAAGGAAACCCCAAACACAGTAAGTTAAGCAAAATGAGAAGACAAAGAAACACACAGCAGATGAAGGAGCAAGGTACAGACCCATCAGAAGTAACAAATGAAGAGAAAATAAGTGGTCTACTTGAAAAAGAATTTAGAATAATGATCCAAAATCTTGGAAATAGAATGCAGAAAATACAAGAAACATTTAACAAGGACCTAGAAGAACTAAAGAGCAAACAAAGTATCACGAACAACACAATAAATGAAGGTAAAAATTCTCTAGAAGAGATCAATAGCAGAATAACTGAGGCAGAAGAACGGATAAGTGACCTGGAAGATAAAATAGTGGAAATAAATACTACAGAGCAGAATAAAGAATGAAAAGAATTGCGAACAGTCTCAGAGTCCTCTGGGACAACATTAAATGCACCAACATTAGAATTATAGGGGTCTCAGAAGAAGAACAGAAAAAGAAAGGGACTGAGAAAATATTTGAAGAGATTATAGTTGCAAACTCCTAATATGGGAAAGGAAATAGTTAATCAAGTCCAGGAAGCACAGAGAGTCCCATGTAGGATAAATCCAAGGAGAAACACACAAAGAGACATATTAATCAAACTACCAAATATTAAATACAAAGAAAACATATTAAAAGCAGCAAGGGAAAAACAACAAATAACATACAAGGGAATCCCCATAAGGTTAACAGCTGATCTTTCAACAGAGACTCTGCAAGCAAGAAAGGAGTGGAAGGACATATTTATAGTGATGAAAGAGAAAAACCTACAACCAAGATTACTCTACCCAACAAGGATCTCATTCAGATTTGATGGAGGAATTAAAACCTTTTCAGACAAACAAAATCTAAGAGAATTCAGCACCACCAAACCAGCTTTACAACAAGTGCTAAAGGAACTTCTCTAGGCAGGAAACACCAGAGAAGAAAAAGACCTACAATAACAAACCCAAAACAGTTAAGAAAATGGTAATAGGAACATACATATCAATAATTACCTTCAATGTAAATGGATTAAATGCTCCAACCAAAAGACACAGACTGGCTGAATGGATAAAAAAACAGGACCCATATATATGCTGTCTACAAGAGACCCACTTCAGACCTAGGGACACATACAAACTGAAAGTGAGGGGATGGAAAAAGATATTCCATGCAAATGGAAATCAAAAGAAAGCTGGAGTAGCAATTCTCATATCAGACAAAATAGACTTTAAAACAAAGAGTATTATAAGAGACAAAGAAGGACATTACATAATGATCAAGGGATCAATCCAAGAAGAAAATATAAAAATTGAAATATTCATGCACCCAACATAGGAGCACCTCAAAACTTAAGGCAAATACTAACAGTCCTAAAAGGGGAAATCAACAGTAAAGCAATCATAATAGGGGATTTTAACACCCCAGTTACACCAATGGACAGATCATCCAAAATGAAAATAAATAGGAAAACACAAGCTTTAAATGACACATTTAAAAAGATGGACTTAATTGATATTTATAGGACATTCCATCCCAAAAGAACCGAATACAATTTCTTCTCTAGTGCTCTTGGAACATTCTCCAGGATAGATCATATATTGGGTCACAAATCAAGCCTTGGTAAATTTAAGAAAATTGAAGTCATACCAAGTATCTTTTGTGACCACAACTCTGTGAGACTACTTATAAATTACAGGAAAAACTCTTTAAAAATTACAAACAAATGGAGGCTAAACAATACACTAATGACCAAGAGATCACTGAAGAAATCAAAGAGGAAATCAAAAAATATCTAGAAACAAATGACAGTGAAAACACGAAGACCCAAATTATATGGGATGCAGCAAAACCAGTTCTAAGAGGGAAGTTTATAGCAATACAATCCTACCATAATAAACAAGAAACTTCTCAATTAAACAATCTAAAGTTACATCTAAAGCAATTAGAGAAAGAACAAAAAAACCCAAAGTTAGCAGAGGGAAAGAAATCATAAGATCAGATCAGAAATAAATGAAAAAGAAATGAAGGAAATGCTAGCAAAGATCAATAAAACTAAAAGCTGGTTCTTTGAGAAGATAAACAAAATTGATAAACTGTTAGCCAGACTCATCAAGAAAAGAGGGGAGAAGGCTCAATTCAATAGAATTATAAATGAAAAGAAGTAACAATTGACACTGCAGAAATACAAAGGATCATGAGAGATTACTACAAATAACTCTAGGCCAATAAAATGGACAACCTGGAAGAAATGGACAAATTCTTAGAAATGCACAACATTCTGAGACTGAACCAGTAAGACATAGAAAATATGAACAGGCCAATCACAAGCACTGAAATTGAAACAGTGATTAAATAACTTCCAAAAAAAAAAAAAGGCCCAGGACCAGATGGATTCACAGGCAAATTCTATCAAACAGTTAAAGAAGAGCTAACACCTATCCTTCTCAAACTCTTCCAAAATATAGCAGAGGGAGGAACACTCCCAAACTCATTCTACAAGGCCACCATCACCCTGCTACCAAAACCAGACCAAAAAAAGAAAACTACAAAAAAAAAAAAAAAAAAAAAAAGAAAACTACAGACCAATATCAGTGAATGAACATAGATGCAAAAAACCTCAACAAAATACTAGCAAACAGAATCCAACAGCCCATTAACAGAATCCTACACCATGATCAGTTGAGGTTTATCCCAGGAGTGCAAGGATTCTTCAATATATGCAAATCAATCAATGTGATACACCATATTAACAAATTGAAGGAGAAAAACCATATGATCATCTCAATACATGCAGAGGAAGCGTTTTACAAAATTAACACCCATTTATGATAAGAACACTCCATAAAGTAGGCATAGAGGGACCTTACCCCAACATAATAAAGGCCATATATGACAAACCCACAGCCAACGTCATCCTCAACGGTGAAAAACTGAAAGCATTTCCACTTAAGATCAGGCACAAGGCAAGGTTGGCCACTCTCACCACTATTTTTCAACATAGTTTTGGAAGTATTAGCCAAAGCAATCAGAGAAGAAATAGAAATAAATGGAATCCAAATCAGAAAAGATGAAGTAAAGCTGTCACTGTTTGCAGACGACATGATACTATACATAGAGAATCCTAAAGGTGCCACTAGAAAACTACTAGAGCTAATCAATGAATTTGGTAAAGTAGCACAGTACAAAATTAATGAACAGAAATCTCTTGCATTCCTATACACTAATCATGAAAAATCTGAAAGTGAAATTAAGAAAACACTCTAATTTACCATTGTAACAAAAAGAATAAAATACCCAAGAATAAACCTACCTAAGGAGACAAGAGACCTGTGTGCTGAGAATTAGGAGACACTGATGAAAGAAATTAAAGATGATATAAATAGATGGAGAGATATGCCATGTTCTTGGATTGGAAGAATCAACATTTTGAAAATGACTATACTACCCAATGCAATCTACAGATTCAATGCAATCCCTATCAAACTACCACTGGCATTTTCAACAGAACTAGAATAAACAATTTCACAATTTGTATGGAAACACAAAAGACCCCAAATAGCCAATGCAGTCTTTAGAAAGAAAAACGGAGCTGGAGGGATCAGGCTCCCTGACTTCAGACTATACTACAAGCTATAGTATTGTGACAGTATGGTACTGGCAGAAAAACAGATCAATGGAACAGGATAGAAAGCCCAGAGATAGACCCACATACATAAGGTCACCTTATCTTTGATAAAGGAGACAAGAATATACAATGTAGAAAACACAGCCTCTTCAATAAGTGGTGCTGGGAAAACTGGACAGTACATGTAAAAGAATGAAATTAGAGCACACCCTAACACCATACAAAACAATAAACTCAAAATGGATTAAAGACCTGAATGTAAGCCAGACACTGTCAAACTCTTAGAGGAAAACCTAAGCAGAACTCTCTATCACATTAATCATAGCAAGATCCTTTTTGACCCAGATCCTAGAGAAATGGAAATAAAAACAAAAATAAACAAATGGGACCAAATAAAACTTAAAAGTTTTTGAACAATAAAGAAAACCATAAATAAGATGAAAAGATAACCCTCAGAATGGGAGAAAATGTTTGCAAATGAAGTAACTGACAAAGGATTAATCTCCAAAATATATAAGCAGCTCATGCAGCTCAATATCAAAAAACCAAACAACCCAATCCAAAAATGGGCAGAAGACCTCAATAGACATTTCTCCAAAGAAGATACACAGATTGCCAACAAACACATGAAAAGGTGCTCAACATCATTAATCATTATAGAAATGCAAATCAAAACTACAATGAGGTATCACCTCACACTGGTCAGAACGGCCATCATCAAAAACTCTACAAACAGTAAATACTGGGGATGGTGTGGAGAAAAGAGAACCCTTTTGCACTGTTGGTGGGAATGTAAATTGATACAGCCACTGTGGAGAACAGTATGGAGGTGCCTTAAAAAACTAAAAACAGAACTACCATATAACCCAGCAATCCCACTCTGAGAAAACCATAATTCCAAAAGAGTCATGTACCACAATGTTCATTTCAGCTCTATTTACAATAGCAGGACTTGGAAGCAACCTAAGTGTCCATCAACAGATGAATGGATAAAGAAGATGTGGCACATATATACAATGGAATATTACTCAGCCATAAAAAGAAACAAAATTGAGTTATTTGTAGTGAGGTGGATGGACCTAGAGTCTGTCATACAGAGTGAAGTAAATCAGAAAGAGAAAAGCAAATGTCATATGCTAACACATATATATGGAGTCTAAGAAAAAAAAAAAAAAAAAGATCATGAAGAACTTAGGGACAAGACAGGAATAAAGACACAGACCTACCAGAGAATGGACTTGAGGATACAGGGAGTGGGTAGGGCAAGCTGGGACAAAGTGAGAGAGTGGTAGTGTATATATGGACATATATACACTACCAAATATAAAGTAGATAGCTAGTGGGAAGCAGCCTCATAGCACAGGGAGATCAGCTCTGTGCTTTGTGACCAGTCAGAAGGGTGGGATAGGGAGGGTGGGAGGGAGGGAGACACAAGAGGGAAGAGATATGGGGATATATGTATATGTATAACTGATTCATTTTGTTATAAAGCAGAAAATAACACACCATATAAAGCAATTATGCTCCATTTAAAATGTTAAAAAAAGAAAAAAGGAACGAAGACAAGGGGGAATTTGAAAAGATAATTGAATATCAAGAAAGACATCCTTAGATTAGTCAAAAAATATATGTTTGTTACTTAAACTACTATGTTAAGTTTTTGTGATATAAATATATATTCATCATTTACACTTTAAAATTATAACCTTTTTAAGAAAAATGCCTTATATTTATTCTTTTAAGAATATATTTCAAGTTTTTGCATATGAAGTTCTTTTTAAAAATTTCTTGGTCTTGGGAGGCTGGTGGCAATTAAAATATCTCTGACTATTTTTTAATGATTTCAGAAGTGCATACCTGATTTGCTGATATGTTTTCTCTAAATCAGAATTTTACCTTCAATACAGAAGTCCTTAATTATGAAATACTTCTATTCCTCATTATTTAACAAGACAGAAAAGAAAATTACTAAACTCCGGTGGTACATTTACCGAAAAGAATAAATGTAACTCACATTCTTTTCCATCACTTCCTTCTGCTTTATGTCCCATCACAGGGCCAGCAGCTGAGCCACATGAAGGAGATATTTGACAGATAAATAACACAGATGACAATGTCTGGAATACAATATTTATCATTAACATCTGTGTCTATGCAAAGCTCTTGGTTGCCTTCTTAGTTTGATGCTTGGCTGGGAGTATTTGGTCTGATGACTTCACTGCTAAATGTACTCATATATGTGTATCAGGTTCTAATGACCTGCTGAGGAAATCAGCTATTGATAAACTAGTTGCAAAGTCTTGATCCTGGGAACGTGTCATCTTCGTTCCCCTGATATTCTATATCCACAGGAATTTGACCCAACTTAATGTAAGTACCCTAAATAAATACCACCTGTAATTGTCATGTAGAGTAAAAATAGGATATAAAGCATACTAAGATAATACCAATTTAATTCTCTGTGTCTTTGGATCATACTTTTCACATCACTTCAAAAATAAATTGCTATAAACCATATTCTTTTTAGTACTACAAAATTAATTAATTTGTAAACATTTAACTGAGTAATCAAATACCAGGCAACTATATTCTGGAAGGATTTATTTTTCCTATTATTAGAAAATCATATATATCAGTTTTGAAGATACAGAAAGTATATTCCACAATTTGCAACAAATATCAAACATTGACTCAATTCACTTGATCAGTTCTGATTAAATTCAAGTGATTCTCATTACAATAGGAAGTATATTTACATGCATTTACAAAAATAAATAAATACAGAGAACTTTCATACAAAGTTTTACTAGAATGTCTTAATTTAGTAAATATCTTTAAGAAGAACAAATTAATATTTATTTAAAATCAAGTTCTTTCAAAATTGTGTGCAATATAAAAATATTTATCAAAAGGACTCAACACTGAACAAATGAGAAATTGAGGGTCAATATTATTAGCAATAATACTAGTAACAGTTCAGGAAAAATAACTTAGTCTTAAATATTTAACTGTTACGTGGTTTTGTATTCAAAATCAATAAAAACCTCCCTTAATGTTCCTGTTCAGGCCCATATTTTCTTTTGTACTATGCATTTCTAGTTTCTTACTTTAAAATATATTAAACTGAAGTTTATTGATTTTATCAGATTTTTGGAATAATGATCATAAAACAAAAACAATAAAAAAACATAAAACACAACCACAGGCTTGTCTGAAGCAATTCCCTAGTGAAGCTACCCCTCTGATTTTTTTTTTTTCATACCCCACAAATGTAACACGTTTGGAAAGTAATTTTATATACTTTGAAGATTGGTATTGACACACACTTGGTTCTTCTGAACCAATTATGTTAACTTGTTCTAGGGAACAAATTCTCTACCATAATTTCATTTAAAGCACATTTTAAAAGTTATTTACTATTTTTCAAAACTAAACTTAAAAAATAGTACAGTTAATAAAGATGCATTTTGTACACTTTTACTTCTCAAAGACTAATTAGGTTTTAGCTTTAGTGCTATTCAAATGGGTTTTTGTGTGCTTAGCTTGTTTGAAAATATTGTCTTCTGAAGTGTGGAGGAATCATTTGGATGACACTGTAGGCTCCTGATGCCAATATGGGAAATTTTCTTCCAAAGACAGCATCTGGTTCTTTGGCAAATCTGTTGGTGGTTTTTCTGCACTTCTAGATCTGTTATATGGCTGGCTGCTTTTGAGAACCATTTTCTAGTTTACTGAAATGAAGTACTATTTAAATCAGTGAAACATTCTGTGATGTTGATTTAGGTAGTAGCTTAGAAACTAAGGCTCCATCTATGAGGTAAGCATAATATTAATGTCTGTATGCTGATATATTCCCCAGAACATCTGTTTCTGAAAATGCCTGGAATTGCCTAAATGTGTGAGATGAATAAGCATATTATATGTTCAATAGAAAAAAAAATTGAAAGTCATTGATATTGTTTGAAAATTTATTCTTTACCCATTCAGAAGTTAATTAATTGAGAAGTACCAAACAGTAGGGAGTTAGTCAGAATCTGCTATTTCTTCTGGTAAAGCTATTAACAAAATGAGTAGAAAAAATCTCCTGTGACGTAACGTAATACTAACATTTTTACATATTTCTGTATTTTCCAAAAATACCATATGTGAATAATGTTTCTTTAGAATATGGAATTCATAATCAACAGAGCAGTTACAAGGCAGGATTGTTTTCTCTCAAGGTAATTATAAGCAATGCAATTTAATAATTTCTGACATGATAAATAAAAGGATATGCAAAATAAAGTTTAATTTATTACTATATGTTCCCATTATTTTTGGTAGTTAACTCTTGCCAAGTACAAAAGTAAATAATAACTCCTCAGGTTCCCTTATTAACCCATTTTGACCTCAAGTTAAAGGAATTCGTACTTTATAAAACTGATAAGGAGCTTAGGAAAAGAAGGAACTGCCAGAGAGCACAGACACAAATAGAAATTGAAACATAACATTAAGCAAAAATACATGGTTTGACTATTACAGGATCACAGATGATCAACTTATTTTTCCTTGATAAGTAAGGGAAAGTTTTAGTGAAGAAGTGCTGTTAGATCTGAGTCTGAATAATAAACAAAAGGTTTTCAAGAAAAAATATAAAGTATTGATAGAATATTCCAGAAAGTTGGAAATTCATGTAATAAAGGGAAAAGAGTCATGAAAGTTTATTGGATTAAGTTTCTTCTATTTCCTTATGTGATCTACTGCGATGATTCAGTTTGCCATCATGGAATTTTTCATCATGGATTTTGTCTTGAATCAAAACAAAGGTATTTTGTACAGGGGTTAGTAGTCCTTACCTTTCTAATCCATCACCCAGGTTTCTTCCAACCTACTGGCAGTTCCCACATTGGTGATTCCAATGCTTTGATGGTTCAGTATTAAGAAATGATACTTCTAAAACATAACAGTCATTTATAAAAGTAAACAAAGCTTTTTAAAACAAAAGATTAATATGAACATATGGTGGGAGGAGTACAATTTTATTAACAACAAAAAACAAGAAAAAGAATGGAACTTAAAATGTGTTGTATCTCTTTGAAGAATATTATAAAATTCATAGAGAAAAAATGTCAAATAAATAGGCATTTTAATTATGGTGTTTAATGGAAAATAAAAATCAATATATAAAGATATGAATATATATATAATTCATATCAATATATCAATATATAAAGATATGAATTTGTACATAAAATGAATATAAACTTCAACTGTATCCAACAAGTTTTTGTGTGAGTGTATAACTTGCCAAAATGATTTTATAGTTCATCTGGGAATATTTACATGAAGCTTTTGAATAATGAGATATTTCATAATGTAATAAGTATTTGTTTTAAACATCCACATTTGCATTTGGTGGAATTGTTGCTTTACTATCCCCAGTTCTTTTCTCCTCCCTGTAAAGGCATGGAAAAGCTTTTTCACGTCTCTATTTGAATTTTTATGCATCTGATATCACCAAGGGACCATGCCTGGACTAGGCTGCTGGAGGGTGAGGGACATATATTGACTAACCAAGCAGCCAAAGTACTTCTAATTGAAGCCAAACTAAACCAGTCAATAGTTAACCTCATTAACCATATGAATCAGCCCAACTGACCTGATAAAAATCTTCCCAATGGAGTTTTGCCAAAATTGCTAACCAGCATACCAGTAAGCCAGCAGTGTTTATATTGATGCATTATTTTTTGCCATATGCAGAACTGAAAGAAACCAGTGAAATGTATTTATTGTAAAATATCAATATATTGTTTAATTTTATGGTATCCATAGATTTAGTTGAAGGTGTTAGGGCTCTGAAATTTAAACAACTGAGTTTGAATTGCAAATCTGCTTGTACAGACCTGATGAAGTCTAGGCATATTGAACACTCAAACTTTTTCTTTATGGATGAAATGGGCATAATAATGTCTATTATTTTAAGATGTTGCAAGGATTAATTCAGAATTGTATAAATTTTTTGGCATGTGTTAATATTTCTATAAATGGATGTATAGATTGAAAAATAAAGATTAATCATAGACAGATATATAAACACAGCTCCCTATACAGAGAAAGATAATATAAAGTCATTATACCAATAAACAGACTGATCATGTTTTTTTTTGTTTTTGTTTTTTGCGGTACGCGGGCCTCTCACTGCTGTGGCCTCTCCCATTGCAGAGCACAGGCTCCAGACGTGCAGGTTCCGGACGCGCAGGCTCAGCGGCCTTGGCCCATGAGCCCAGCCGCTCCGTGGCATGTGGGAGCCTCGGGGACTGGGACATGAACCCGTGTCGCCTGCATCGGCAGGCAGACTCTCAACCACTGTGCCACCAGGGAAGCCCTGATCTTGCTTTTTTTTTAATTGATATCCGTGAATAGTTTCCACTTCAAGGAACAAGAATCCATAATTTTATCTTTAATTTGAACACCAAGGTGTGTAGTCAAATTCTTATTGTCCCAGCAGTAACTAATTTTGTGATTAGATTTTTTTCTGTAATCAGAAAGGCTTCAAAATTCAGAAGATGGATAATTATGGATGAGGTAAAGAAAATACAAGTACACTAACCCAGGCCATTAATCATTTTCTACATGATTTGAAATAATATTGTCCATCTTGATTGTGAGATCAATGTATAAAGATATTTAAAATAATTATAAGTATCAATTTATTTGGATTCATAAATTTTCTCTGGAAAGATGCTTTAGTTAAAGAATCTAGAAATTCTACCTAAGCTCACTGTAGTATTTGGTATTTGCTTAAGGGAAAAAATAATGTTTAAATATTATAGAAGAAAAAGATGCATTAAATTAGAAAAAGAGTAAAAAATGAAAAATATAATTTTATTTTTCCTTCACAAAATGTGTGCATTAATTTACTTTCCAAACCATTTCATAAAATTTTCTTTAATAAATTTATTTTCCCTTGAGAACTATGAAAACTGGAACATAAGAATATTTGAGACATCAAATTCAAGATGATTATAGTTTTGCAGTCTCTTCTAGTAACATCTGCACTGAAGATCTTGTATTATTAAATATATTTCATGTAAAATATTTTAAACATATAAGTGCTTTATGAAAACTATTCATGATTGCTAGAATGTTTCTGCCAAAATTATTTAGTACTAAGGAAAAGGTGAAAAACTGAAATATTTTCAGTTTAATGGAAATTTTTAATGGAAATGTGTGATTAATAAAACTATAGTGGTTCTAAAATTTAAGAATTCTAATTCTATTTATGTCTTTATATCTTATAATTGATTATTTTTGATATTATTTATAAATAAAAATAGCAGGTATCAAGCACCTTGGTAAGCATCTTACACATGCACAGTCATTTAGTCCTCACAATAACGAATAAGGTGGGTAATATTATTTAATCCTGATTTTGCAGCAGGTAAAAATGACACACAGAAATGTTACAATGCTAAAAAGTATTAGACCAAGGATAAAATGTTATTAGATTAAAACCAGGGTCCATGTTCCTGACACACACACTGTGTTTCTTATTAATGGATTACAAATAAAGTCATCATTGGATATCAGTTTACTGAAGAGGATTCGTTCCAGGACCCACCACCAATACCAAAATCCACAGATGCCCAAGTCCTGTAGCTCACCCTCTGTGTCTGCAGTTTCACATTCGTGGACACCAAGGACTGACTCTAATCACTCTTGAGGTTGTCCTCATTCAATTCCAGGCTTAGGAAATCTGATTTTGAAAACACTTGTAATTTGGGAAGAATTCTTTTGTTGAATATTCAGTGAAAATCTTTGGTCCTGAAACATTCACTTCACTTTTGAAGCACACACAAATCAACAAGTTATGAGAGTTTTAAATTTAAAAATGCAAGTATTCAGTCCTATACTCCTGAATTTGAGCTTATTTATTTATTTAGAGTATATGTCTCATAATTTTTCGAGAAAGAATAATGATTTTTTTTTGCAGTACGCGGGCCCCTCACCACTGCGGCCTCCCCCGCTGCGGAGCACAGGCTCTGGACATGCAGGCCCAGCGGCCACGGCCCATGGGCCCAGCTGCTCTGCAGCACGTGGGACGCTCCTGGACCGGGGCACGAACCCGCGTCCCCTGCATCGGCAGGCAAACTCTCAACCACTGCACCACCAGGGGAGCCCAAGAATAATGATTTTTAAATTTTATTCATTCACTGATTTGGAAAATATAAAGTGACTGGCTTGGAAAATTATTTTAAAATTCAACTAGTTTATGCTTTACTGACTTAGTGATTTTCTTGGTGTGTATCCTTAAATGATTACACACTTTAAAGTGAAAAGGTAATAATAAAGTAGTTCTTTACTTTAAAACAACCCTTAGAATACATATGGCAGGACTGTGGAATGGTAAAAATTAACCAAGGGAATAGTGTTACGCAATCTCATCTCCTAGAAAAATAAAATTACATTAAAAATGTATAGTTTTCCTTTTAGAACACTATTTCTACAGAGGGAATTTCACAAACCACTTTTTCTTAATGGAAATTATACTTGTGTTTTTTAAAATGTAGAAGTATCAAACAATCCTACCTTCTGCTTTATATTAAGCAGCCTGGAAAGGTAATATTACTTTCAGAAAATTTTCTATTATTGTTGTTGTTAGTATTATATTTGATAGCAAATAAAGGGGAATAAGGGAAATATTTTACTGATGCATGTAATAGCTCATTTATGAATGTCTTTGATTGATTATAGTATGTAAGTGTGCTCATTGAACACATCAAAAGATAATTTTTTTTTTTTTTTTTGCAGTACACGGGCCTCTCACTGTTGTGGCCTCTCCCGTTGCAGGCTCCGGACGCGCAGGCCCAGCGGCCATGGCTCACGGGCCCAGACGCTCCACAGCATGTGGGATCTTCCCGGACCGGGACACGAACCCACGTTCCCTGAATTGACAGGCAGATTCTTAACCACTGCACCACCAGGGAAGCCCGGTAATTCTTTTTTAATGTACATGGCACCATTAGCTTAAGAATATTTTATTCTCCATGACACATTTTTAAAAAGTCCTTCTTCAAATCTCTCCATAGTAGAGAAGTTGGCTGTTTGTAATTCTGTCATTTCCAGGGTGTGCAGATTTAAATATATGCTAATACCATTAAAACAATGTGTCTCGGAGAACATAAAACAAATTAACTTTGATACTTGGTGGAATTGACACCCTCATAGCAAGTAAACCTTCTGGCTTCACTGATTTTCAAGGCCCTTTAGCAGATACAAGACTTCTTATATTTATGAAAATAGTCTTGCATTTTAGTAAATTACATTTTTCTAATTATTGATTTTATTTGAAAATGAGAAAAAATAGTAACATCAATTGCTATTATTGACACCTTAGTATCTAAATATAAATATAGACATGATTTCTTTACTTCCTACAATTCTTATACACAAGAGTAAACAGTGTTTCAGTTACTAATATTAATTCAGAAATGAACAGTATTTTGTCAGAATTTTTAAATGCTAGAACTAAAATTAATGTTATATAATAATTTATATTTATAAATACTATATTTATAAATGGTTAAAAAAGGAAAAGTTCACTCAGATAACGCTGTTAAATGAAATGTGTTCAGATTATATTGAATGGCATTATCTTTAGGTCTAAAACTAAGCCACTATCAGTGGAAACAGAGTTTTAGAAACCAGAAAATAATTATAAACTTTTTTTAAAATCATGACAACTCTCTATCTGTGATACTAACTCAGGAAGACTTCTGTGGCCATTCCCATTTATATAAGTGTATCTCTGTGTGTATGTGTCTGTATGTGTGTACCTGCCCACTTATAATGCCAATAGTGACACTTTATTTATTGATATTATTTGTTTAGTTATTATCTTCACTATCCCCCACCTCACATGCACAATGCACACTGGCCGTGAGACTATTATGAGCAATCAAGTGATTCTTACCCAATTTTGCATATTAAAATGCTAATCTCAATGCTTGGCATTATTAAAATGCTTGTTGTACTGATATTTTAAAGAAAAACTCAGCTCAACAAAAAATAGCTTCACATATGTAAAGGTGTAAAGCCTTAGTGACCAATTCATAAATCTCAAGAAGAGTTAGTGGTGAATAATGCCAGTTTAATGGATATGATGCTGCTTATGTCTTCAAAAGTGTTACCATGCAATGAGATCCCAACTTTCATAAAAGATACATACCGTATCTTGTAACTCTGTATAGATGGAAAACAATACAATTCTTTCCAGAAATGTTAAATGAAATCAAACACTGTATTTCACGGTTACATGTGTAAGAAAAGTTACAGTCCTAGATATACTACCTTTTGCTAAGGAATATTTATGAAATTTATAATGTATGTATTAGATATTAATTTGTAAGTATATTTTGACCATTATTGATACGGTTTAGTTTAGATAAATAAAGTAGGTGATGGTCAGTGAAGAGGAGGCAGTTGAGGATAGAAAATCAGATTAGAATAAACATTAGTTTAGTACAAATAATACATCTTAAGAACTAAAATATCTGGTGCTTAATCCTTATTCTAAAAAATGCTATCTATATGAGTTTTAGAAATTTCTTTCAATATTTCTGAAAATAACAAAATTTGAATCATATATATGTTGGTGGTTTGGGAATGAGGATAAATAAGTTCATATTTATAGATGCTCAGTAGTTATAATTAGAATCAAAACAAGTAATGATAACCAGAGACATGTCCTGATTTACCTTATATGAAGATACCAATAGAAGGGCATTAGCAGCCATTTCTTAGAGAGCCCACCTACCAAATATGCTCACAGTTCAAATCACAGGGTTTCCTAGAAAACCAAACATACCCATAATGGCCATTAAATGGAAACTCTGTGACCCATAGTCTATATTTTTGTTTTCTTATATAAACCTTGCCTTGCCTTTTGCTTCTGTTAGGTGACAGTCAAACCATAAGTCACAAATCTCCTCCTTCATGTACAAATAAATCTCAACTGCATTCTTACTTACCCTAATACCTCTGTGTTAGTTGTTTCTAGGGGTTTCATGAAGGTAAGACTTCATGATTCTCTCCATTAGAGTCACAGAAACAAGCAGCTTAAGTGTACACTTCATCCGCACCCATGTCACAGGATGTCTTCTATTGGCCCTGCTGTTGAGTCTCTGTTAAAGGCAATAAAGTGCTTTGGTTTTCATGGTTAATCTGGTTATGTACATGTCTGCTTTCTATGTATCCTACATTTATTACCCCATTAATAGTAGCAAACATAGAAAGTTAGTTTTGATAATCTGACCATCTGATCTCCATCAGGTGGACTAGAATAAGGAATGAATTCTCTGTAACACGTCAATCAACTCAGCATATGGTCTTATATTTTTGTCACTTTGTCTTTCTGTCTTGAGAATTCCTGGAATTGAGTTACCCATTAACAGGCTACTGGGTCACAAAACAATAGTTTAGTTGGACAGTTAACCATTGTCAGCTCTGGGGTTGAGATTTTGTTCATAACAACTTCAGAGATGTTATTTTGACAATTGATAAATACGCCAGTTGTCTTTTGGTATTTATTTTTGATGGCTTTCTCTTTGTTTGTCTATATATATGTAAGTGAGGGAAGGAGTGTTTCTATGCTGTTCTAAAGGAAAATAAATTATCATTTCTAATGCTACATTTATAATTATGGTCTTTCCTTGTCTGCACACAGCTCTTTTAATACTTTTGGAAATTAATCGATCATATGAATTTGTCAAATGTATATACTATGAGTTACATAATTCAAACATATTTCCTGTCAAAACAGAAGAAAATTTATGGCATTTTCTAAAAATTAAAATTATTTTGTAAAACTTGAAAACAATGATTTTAATTATTTGTGTAACAAATGCACAGGTGAGACTAAATATCTGTTGGAGTTAGACTATATAGGTGAAGTAGAAAGGATTGCTTTTGGCTCAAGTTTATTTTTTTAAACAGCTTTATTGAGATATAATCAGCATACTACACAATTCATCCTTTTATGGCATAGAAGTCAATGGCTTTTAGTGTATTTTCAAAGTTGTTCATCCATCACCACAATCAATTTTAGAGCATGTTAATAATCCCAAAAAAGAAAACCATATTTCTTACCCTACAATTTCTGTATCTATAGATCTGCCAATTCTGGACATTTAATTTAAGGGAATTATAAAATACATGAACCTTTGTTACTGGCTTCTTTCACTTAGTATGTTCTCAAGATTCATCCATGTTGTAGTATTCCTTTTAATTCCCAAGTATTTTATTGTATCGAAATAACGTTTGATTTCTCTATCAGTTGATGGAAATTTGAGTTGTTGCTACATTTGGCTATTATGAATAAGGTTGCTGTGAACATTAATGTACAGTTTTTTTTTTTTCATGAACATGTTTTTATTTCTTCTGGGCATGTGCCTAGGAGTAGAGTTGTTGGATATTACGGTAATTCTATATTTAACCATTTGAGGAACTACCAGACTGTTTTCTAGAGTGTTGGCACTGTTTTACATTTCTACCGGCAGTATATGAGGATTTCAATTTGTTTATATTCTTGCCAACCTCTGTATTATATGATACTGTATATATAATACAGGCAGAAGGACTCCTGTACAGCTAAGGCTGTAAGAAAGATATGCACATAATCAGGTAGGAAGGGAAGAAAAGCCATCAGGACCTGTGTACCTGGGTAGAGACAGAAAAGAAAAGGGATAATACATAGGTAAACACCCACCTTGGGGAGTGAGCAGTGAAAGCCGAAGATGGGTCACCCCAGTCCTGGGGTCCTAACAAGGGGAAGACAAGCCCCATTGACTGCTCTGAGGAGCACTGGTACTAACAGGAGGAATGTGGGAAGCGGAACTCCACTCACGAAGACTGTGCCCATGCTCTGGCTTGACCTGGAGGCAGGGCAGAGAGAGGTCTGCTCCAGAGGCTGCCAGGTTTCCTGTGACTTATAATTTTGTTGCATACCTTAAAATTTCCTTTAACCTGGTAGCTGGGATTATTCACCATGTGTGCATGTAGTAAAGCTGACTGCTAAATTAATTGAGACTTAGCAGTAGATTGTCAGTCTCACCTTTCATTACATAGTACCTCCAATTTGAAGAAGCCTTACATCTCTACAAAAAGCCTCAGTACTAGTTGGACAGAGGAAATACTACCATTAAATGTGTTTATTGCCTTTTTCTCACATAACTTGAGGTGCTGCTCCAATATAAATCCAACAACTTTAACCAACTGGTAAAGGTCAGTTATCTGTTTAATTAGCTGTGCAAATTTTCAGCCTACTCTATAATTGACTGCTGTTCCTTAAACAACTCTGATACGTTTTATATTATTTGTTGATGACATATCTTTAAAATCATCAAGGGATATTACTTCTGGATGTGCGTAAAGAAAGACTCTGATAGAGGATCAAACTTACTAAATTCTTTGAAGTTTTCCCTGAAGAAAGAATGTTTCTAACTTCCTTAAATGCTAAACAATACATAAAATGAAATCATTATTTTTTAAAGTAAAATGAAATAAAATAATAAATAAAAATGATGCCCTATTAGAAGTAATCAAATACCACAGAAAAATCTTAATTATTCATATCAGAGCCCATATAAATATAATATTTTAGAAGTTAAAATTATTGCCTTACATTCTGCTACCAAGAAGGAATTTTGTCCCTATGCATATTATAATGGCATATACACAATCCAATGTCACAAATTCAGAAGAAATTTTGTAAATACAATCTGAATCTACTATAAAATCTATATAAATATATATTTATAGGTCAAATGTTTCTTATGTAGAGGAACACATTTTGGCATTGCCAGCACAACCACTTGATGAGAGCTAAGTCAATCTCTAGTCCATTAGTTCTCATGTTACATAAAAGCTCCCTCCATAATGAAGGAGTTTCACTAAATTTACAAACACTGTTGACTCTTGAACAGCACAGGTTTGAATTGTGCAGTCCACTTATACACAGATTTTCTATTCAATAAATATGTACTACATTGTCACACTATCTGTGTTTCATGAACCTCAGATGTGGAGGGCCAACTGAAAGTTATAAGCACTTCTTCAACAGCGAGGTACTCTTGGGTACATCAGTTCATAATTGATGTGACTGTGTATACTAGAAAAGACATTAACAAAGATCAGCCTTTGGTTCTAGTTGCAAAGGACTAAATCAGTTATTTTGAGACATTTTTAAGCCAAAGGAGTAAGTGTTCATAGATTTATATTGAACAGTATATTTCTTAAAAGATAATTTAGATTTCCAGATATATTGGTGAGCTAACTCTGAGGTTACCTGGTGAACTCCAATTTATTGTCTAAGAAGCAATAAATAAATTAAAATGCATACATACTGACATACATACATATATAAATACATGAATAAATAAATAGAAATTTAAAAAGCTTTCTCTAGAATTTACAGATCAAGATATGACATCAGGTGTATGCAGATTCCTTCTAAGACCTTTGAATTATGTCCACAATTGGGACAAAATATTTATATTTCATTAGTTGCCTTTTCCTCTTAAACCTTGTGATTTCTTTTCCTTATATTGGATCATAGTATTTTACTAGTCTTTTATTGACTTTCTCTTTGCACCTTTGTTTTCCCTGAAGCCTTTAATCTTCTTAATGTAACATCAACAGTTGCCAATATTGTGACTACTGAATTTGTCGTCTGACTCTAAAACCTCTACTGTGGACCATCCCTAACTTATGTACACACCTGAAGTGGATATAAGAACCCAAAGTACAGTAGTATATTCTTATATTTCTCATATATCCTAGAACCTTGGAGGAACTCAGAGACTGTCAGAAACAGCAAAAAAGCCCTGAGATTAATGATGGAAGATATGGGTGAAAAAAATTTCCAGACACCATTCCATGATTTCTCTTAAAGTCAGTGTTTGTTTCCATAACAAAACCAATTAAATTCATAATGTAATTGATACCAGACATTTATTTTTGTCATGACCATCTAGCCTTTCCAACTATTTAGAACAAATCCTTCACTTTTATTAAGAGTCTGATGTGGTAAGTTACCAGATGTAATTGAAGAAACTATCATCTCTCATAGAAAGTTTTCTACCCAAGACTAATGTGTTGACCTGCAATTTATCCACAACTATGTCCCAAATAGTAAATGAAACAGCTCAAGTTTTAGATACTCAGAAAAAAAGCAACCATTTATTGATTAAAATACACTTAGACAATCATATTGCCTTTGACTATGTATTGGCTAGCCAAGGTAAAGCATAATGAATAACAGTTTCTGTTTCAACACATCAGTAAAAGTGGAACAATCAATCAAGAGAAAAAAATCACTGTTATTGTACACAGGCTCATTTTCTTGATCAGGCCTTGTACAACTGGTAAATGAATACAAGGTGTTTTCCAATTATTTACTATGACATTGGTGGTTTTCCTTTTTTTTTTTTTCCTTCTTCCACCATCAGATATGCAAGTGTTTAAGAGTCAACACAGTTATGATTAGAAAGTGACATTCAACTTATAATAATGCATGAACAAAAGACTTAAACTGTTAGAGACAAAATGACTCCTCTAGGAGTGAGATGGACCTGAAGAATTAAAATAAGGGAGATGGGCAGTCCTGGTTTAACTAAGTGGGTGATGCCAAAAGATGTACAACAGCATTTCTTACCCAGAGATAAACATACTACGTTCAGAAAGAGTTGAAATTGCAAAGTTTCACAGAAAACCCATAAATATCTGCAATTGACTTCCTTGGTAATTGTTTTTGGTCTGCTCCCAGGTACATTGTTCTCTATGACAATTTTCAGCCAGCTCATTTACCAGAGAACAAAATTAAGTTTTCATGGAAGTAAGCCTTCTTCTGTGAATGACCTTTTGTTTTTCTATCATGAGTACTACCTTACATTTTTTCAGTACTAATAGTGTATACATGATTGATCTTCTGTGTGTGTGTGTGTGTGAAATATTGCAGGATTACCTTTTCTCTTATTTAGATAAAGATTTTTCCATTTATGATCATAAGGGAGATTGACCTGTAATTTTTCTATTCCACTGATTCCTTGCCTAATTTATTTTTTTTGGTTTCAATGTAATATTACCATTCATATTAGTTCCTTTTTTTAATCTATGTAAAATTGAGTGAAAATAGGAATATGTGTTCTTTATATGTTTGCTTATTTTTGACAATAATTTGGGAAGATGGTTTTTCTTTTATGGAGTAGAGGATAATAATTTAACCTTGAATTTTTTAAAGTATATTATATAATTTTGGATTACTATTTTGGCTGATTGTTTTCAGTAGTTTATATAATGCTATTTTTTTCATTTATTCTAAGCTTAAAATTGTATTGTATAAAATATTTCATAGTATTCCCCCATTATATTTTTTACCTCACTGTATCTGAAATGTTAACTTCCTCTTTGTTACCAATATTGTTCAATGGTTACTTTTCTTAATCATTCATGTCTCTTACATATAGTCCCATTTATTGGAATCTCAATATGTTCTCCAGTGTATATAAATTTATAATTTCTTTATAGGCTCTGGACCTCAAAGTTAGATAATTACAAAAGGAGCATCCTTAACAGATGTTGCCTTAACAATTTATATTTCTAATTGGATAGGCTACATATTAAATTTGCTGAAAATGAGACTTTTCCAAATAAATAAGTATGCTGTTTAGGTTAAGTGTCTTATTAGTGTAGCATCTCTCCTCAGTTAAAACTTCTAACTCATTTTGCTTATTTTACAATTGTTCTTCTCTTAAAATTTCTTGAATATTTTTCTGTACTATAGTTGGATATAGTTGGATGTACTATAGTTCATGCAATTTTTGTATCCATAGTCCTATGAGTCAGCCTGGACACATTCTTCTCTCTTATTCTCTATGTCTAAACAACAATAAAACTGTTTATTTTGTTTTCTAAATTTAACCAGTCTCTTATTTTTCTTTTTCATGGTCTTTGTTATAGCCTACCAATTGCTCTCTGCATTAACTTTGATGTCTCTGTAAATCATGCTAACCAGAAGAAAAAGTGAAATTGTTAAAAAGCAAAACTGATCACATGATTTCTTTCCTTGAAACCCTGCACCTTATTCTCTTTTATCTTTGCAAAAAGGACAGCATACTTTACAAGGCCTGTATTCTCCTATATGATGTGAATATTTTCCATTTTCTTACCCCAATATGCACATGTACCTCTCCTCTACCAGATCTTTAAACAGTAACTTCCAATTCCAGTTTCCATTTGGAAAACTGGGGAAATTCGGCATTTGCCCATAGGGTGTGCTTAGAGTAACCTCATCTCTCCCCATAGTTCTCAATATTTCTTATTCTTTTTTTTAAGGTTCCCAGCTCAATGCTGTTTGTGGAAGGAAGCCTTAGAACTAGGTAAGACTCTCCCCAAGGCTCTCACCTCAGTGGCAGCTTAGTGTGTAATTATTTTATTATTTAATACATTTTGGTTACACCAGACTATTTTTCTGTAAGTAAGAAGTTCATGTATGTATAGAGTTGTTCTATACCACCTGTATAACCAATGTGTTTGACTAAATAAATCAATGCTTTGTTTCCTTCAAATAACTGAAACTTGATAAATACATTACTTAATTTCTAAAAAGTAACTTGGGAATAAGGTTTTTTTTTTCTATCTTGGAACTAAACTGTGTGGGAAAATAAAAACACATAAACAATGGCTATAACTACATAATAATGATGAAAGGAAAATGGTAAGCAGGGAATGACAGTAATCATGAGGTATGTGCTACTTTTTATAGAAATTGTCTGTGGTTTATGTTATAGCTTTATGTAAAACTGCAGTTTTAAAGAGTGGTTATTTTAAATTATATCAAAAGTAGTAACTTTATACTGTCCAGAGTTTACATTCAGAACTCCATTTACCATCACGGATAAATTAGCATAAATAAATGAATAGAGACTGGAAAAAATTAACCTATGCACATTATTTTCAACAATGGATGAAAATGCAAAATGGTGCCCCCTTTACACACACACACACACACACACACACAACACCATGAGGCAAGGATTCTATAGTCAATTATTTTCATTGTATGAATCTCCTGATTTAGTTCTCAAGGATAAGTGTTCAAAGATTTATTTTTTTATTTCTTTTTACTTACGGCAGATGTGTGCCTGAAAAATTATGCCTGTTGTAGAAAATTTGGAAAGAGTCTTAGAACATTCAATTATGCAAGACTTACAGATCATATAAGGGACACCTACTGTTTTAAATGAGAATGTGGGTTTTATAAATTTTTCACAGAGGACATTCTGTCTGAAAGAGTTACTGGGCAGTGTTTGAAGAAAAGATATTTGTTCTCTTGTTTTGTTTTTCTGACACCAGTTTTGTTAACCTCAATTAATTATTAAGTGCCGTGGTGTTTTGGAATCCCAGCATAAACATTTTATTTACACCTTATAAATCAGCTTAAGTAGAAATGTGTGAAGCATTGGGTATTTTGCCAGACGTTTATCTATCTCCATCAGTTTTTTAATACTTGGAGAAGGTGCACATTTTTTTTTCTCATTTACAGAATCCTGTTTTTCAAGAGTAAATTAATTTTAGAAGTTACTGACACATTGTATCATATACTTTCTAGCAGTTAGCTTATTTTGCTTTTATTTGAGTAAAATAATTTTAATAAATGCACCAAAGTATGAGACTCATTTCTTCTAAATAATATCTCTAGGGTCCCAAAGTAATACAGTATATAACTGGAAGCCCTTATTTTTTACAGTATATGGTCAGCATAAATGGTTTGAATTAGATGAAAAGCTGTGGATAGTTTAGAATCAACTTAAAATTAACCACACATTTTTACTTTATTGAGACTATTTTATCGAGTACATAATGAACACAGTGAAAGCCTGAAATAATTTATTCACTTAAAGTTTTGATTTTTTAAGATAAATTCCCAGATCTTTACAAGCATAGCATATTTCATTAATTAGCTCAATGCTTAATTGTAATTTCAAATTAGATTTTGCTTTTGCTGTTTAGTAATTTTTTTTTTAATTTGTACACCCTACTAACTTTATTTTGATATTTTATAAGGTAAGCTTAATTTTAGCATAAAATTTATCTATTAAGCATAGTCATAATATTATATGTGCTATATATTTATTATTATCAGTTCTCTACCAGCATACAAAACATCTGCTCTGTCTAAACTTTATCCATTGAGGTTAGGAGATGCAGTAAACAGGCCAATAACACTGACTAGTAAGTCAATGACCAGCAATAAATATGACCTCAATGCTACTGTTCTGTTCTACTGATATGCTATATCCAATTATTTTCACTATTTATTCATAAACTTAAATTATCTATTTCAGTAAATGAAGTTTATGTATCATTTTACCAACAGAAATTTACATATGAAAACATAATTAAAATGACATCAATGAGAAAGAGTAAATAAGTTGCTTTTTCAAATAAAAACAATAACCCAAAGGAGGAGGAGGAGAAAGAGTAAGAGGAGGAAGACCACACTGACCACCAGGATGAAGAAGGTAAGGTCAAGGACGAAGAAGAAATGGAGAAACAGCAAAGAAGAAATTCAACAACTAAAAGGCAGTTAAAATATAATAAAATATGGTTTCTAGTAACCAGAAATCCATATTTTGAATGACATTTTTTAGATAAAAATATAATAATAAATAGTGTTTGCAATGATATCAATATTTAAAATCTACAGTTTCACATTTCTCAGAATACATTTTTTGCTTCCTTGCTTTTATAAATATTATTTTTCCTGATTACATTGTAAACTTCTCAATCTCAGAATTCTTGGGATTAATTATTTTTCTACAACATAAATGTATTAAGGTCAATATTTGAAAGGTTTCCTTGTATCTCTTTTTTGCTGTATCCATATATTTTCCTTAATACAAATGAAAAAAATCTCCATATTTAAAATGTATGCCATTTGATGATTTCACCCTTGAACCTCTAACAAAACTCCTATCACACTTCCTTGCTTGTTGATAATTGACCCTTATCTTCCTTTTCCTTTGTTATTCTTTTCTTCTTTTTGTTCTTCTCTTTCCATTTATCTTTTAGATGTAAGTCAGCCATCATGCATACTGTCTTCAATTAAGGTATGCATAGCTCATCTTTCCCTTCTGCCCTTTGGTACAGTGAGATTTATATCTTCATTTCACTTCTCTCATAGACCTTAGAGTATTTCTCTGAAATATTCAAATTCAATTCCAATCCTAAATTCAAAAATTTAATACTGTATACCAAATAAGTCCTCTTAATGTCCTAACTCTTATTATATAAACTTTTCCAATATAACTCATCAGGTGATTACTGAAAGCTGATAATTAACATAAATGAAATGTGGATCTAGAGGACAGGGATAAAGATGGAGGAATAAGAGGACATGGAGCTCACTTCCCCCTCATAAACACATCAAAAATACATCTACATGTGGAACAATTCTTATGGAAAACTAACTAGAAACTGGCAGAAGAATCCTATATAGTCAAGGCTATAATAAAGAGTCCCACTTAACCTGGTAGGATGGGAAAAAACAAAAAGTATTGGGTTAAGACCTGTGCCATTGGGAGGAGTCTAGGAGGAAAAGGAGGTGTACATGGGCAGAGACTGTCACTCTGGGGAGTGAGCAGATTGTGCTATAGACTTAGCATCTCACTGCTGGGGTCTTAAGTGGAGAAGACAAAACCCTTGACTGCTGGGAGAACTGCTGAGATAGATATAAGGGCCAGAGAAGCCTAGACACCACTAAAAAGGAATGAGTGGGTGCTAACTTGCCAATGGACAGGGCAGAGAGACCTCTGCACTAGCAGCTTCCACCTTGCCACACTCCCTAATCTGAGCCAGGCAAACACCCTGGGTTGGCACGAGATCTAGGCCAGCTGGGTCTTATGAAAAGACTTGATCTAGCAACACAGAGAAGCTCAGGGGGCCTGGGGTGTGGGCTGGATGGGGTGGTGACAGTCATCATTGGTGCTTACCCAAACAGGGCCACAGAGGCAACCCAGACCTCTAGTGGCAGCACAGCCACTTGAAACTTCATGAACAACACACTAAGTTCCCTACTACCCACTGAGCAAATGTTCTAGCCCCTCCCTGTCTTTGCCATGGACTGGTGCTGGATCTGCAGCAGACAGGTCTTGAGAGAAGACTCAATTTGGGGACACAGAGAAAGCTCAGGGACCTGGGGTTTTGTCTAGGTGTAGCAGCAGTAACCAGTTTTGGCACTTACTTAAAGAATACCCCAGAAGCAGCCCAGACTTAAGACCACAGCAGAGCCACTTTAATTCCTGCAACCACAACAGCCCCAGCCCCAGTCTCAGCCTAGCCAATGTGCACCACAATCTTGCACCAGATATAGGACAAGGACAACAGGGGAAAAGATGTGACCTTGCTAGCACTTGAGCAGAGCTGCATATACCTACACAGACAGCATATCAGACCTTTGGGAGCACATGAGCCTCACTTACTTCAGCACTTCCCTCCTTGGCAGCAAAGACCCTAGTATGGCTAGAAGGAAAAACACATACTTAAAAGGAACAGAACCTGCTTGAACCCAATGCTCAGGGCTTCAGCAACAGGAGAACAGACCCCACCTCTGACAGGGTAGCAAAAGCCACAGAGCAGAGAGGAAGCCTTGTGTAGGCAAAACTCCTTCAACACAGAGCACACCAACAATAAAAGTGATAGTGGCCAGCACACCATGAGGAAAGACACAGATGGTGTCCATGTCATATCCAGCTCTCACACCAAATACATTGAGCACATGCAGTCTACACAGATATGATACCACATAAAAAGCACCCTTTCAAGACCACAATGGAAAAATTTTCTCCTAAATTCATAGAGACAATAAAATTAAATAAAATGAAAAGGCAGAGGAACTACACCTAAATGACACAGAAGAATACAAAAGTGATTTGGAAGATAGAATAATGGAAATCACACAATTAGAAAGCAGAAAGGAAGACAAATTAAAAAGAAAAGAAAGTAACATATAAGATCTAGGGGGTTACAAAAGAAAAAGAGAGAAAGAAGGGGATTGAACATGTGCTTGAAGAAATTATGGCTGAAAATATCCCAAACCTAAAGAAAGAAGCATATCCAGGTACAAAAAGCACAAAATGTCCCAAACGAGATGAACCCAAACATACCCATACCAAGACATATCATCACTAAAATAGCAAAAGTTAGAGATACAGAGAATTCTACAGGCAACAAGAGAAAAACAGAGTCATGTACAAAGGAATCAGCTTATTTCTCTGCAGAAACTTTGCAGGTCAAAGGGAATGGCATGATTTATTCAAAATCTTGAAAGGGAAAAACCTGAAACCTAGGATAATCTACCCAACAGGATTATCATTTAGAATAGGAAGAAATTGACAGTAATACAACAATAGCAGGGAATTCACCACACCACTGTCATTAAAAGACAGATCATCCAGATAGAAAATCAATAAGGCAACAAATGTCCTAAATGACACAGAAAAACAGTTAGACTTAATATCTCCAGGACACTATGTCCTAAAAAGAGCCCAATACACATTCTTTTCAAGCATGCTGGAAGATTCTCCTGGATAGACCACATACCAGGTCATAAAACAAGCCTCAACAAATTTAAGAGGATAGAAATTATATCTAGCATATTTTCCAATGAAGATGGCAAAAATGAAACCAATTACAGAAAGCAAAATGAGAAATAAAAACCAAACAGGTGGAAACTAAACATTCTACTAAAATAATGGTTAAAAAGGGTTAATGATAAAAACAAAAAGGAAATCAGAAAATACCTCAATACACATGAAAATGAAAGCACAACTATACAAAGTCTATAGGATGCAGCAAAAGAATTTCTAAGGAGAAAGTTTATAGCAATGCAGGCCTTCTTGATGAAACAAGAAAAATCTTAAGTAAACAACCTAACCTACAACCTAAAATAATTAGAAAAAAAAGAAGAACAAACAGAGCCCAAAGTCAGCAGAAGAAAGAAAATAATAAAGATCAGAGAAGAAATAAATAAAATAAAGATAAAAAAGCTATAGAATAAAATAAATGAAAACAAGAGCTGGTTTTCTGAAAATATAAACAAAATTGATAAACCTTTAGCCAAGCTCACCATGAAGAAAAAGAGAGAGGACACTAATAAACAAAATAAGATGTGAAAGAAAAGAAATAGCAACAAATATCACAGAGATACAAAATATCATGGGAATACTATGAACAGATATATGCCAACAAATTGGACAACCGAGAAGAAATGGACAAATTTCTAGAAAGATTCAGCCTGCCAACACTGAGTTAAGAAGAAGCAGACACTTTGAACAGGTCAATCAAGGGAAGTGAAATAGAATCTATTAAAACAAAACAAAACAAAGAAAAACTCCCTGCAAACAAAAATCCAGGACCAGATGGCTTCACTGGGGAATTCTAACAAACATATAAAGCAGAGATAATACCTATCTTCCTAAGACCATTTAAAAAAATTGAAGAGAAGGAAACACTCCCAAATTCATTTTACAAGACCACCATTACCATATTAAAACCAGACAAAGAAACTACACACCAAAAGAAGTAAACTACACACCAAAATATTTGAGGAATATAGATACAAAAATCCTCAACACAATATTAACAACCAAATCCAACAATACAAAAAGGATCATATATCATGCTCAAGTTGGATTTATTCCAGGGATACAAGGCTGGTTCCGTATTCACAAATTAATCAATGTGATACACCACATTAACAAAACGACAGATAAAAACACATGATCATCTCAATAGAAGCAGAAAATCATGTGACAAAATTCGAAATTCATTTATGATAAAAATTCTCAACAAAGTGAGCATAGAGGGAACATATCTTAACATAATAAAGGCCGTGGGGCTTCTCTGGTGGTGCAGTGGTTGAGAGTCCACCTGCCAATGCAGGGGACATGGGTTCGTGCCCTGGTCTGGGAAGATACCACATGTCGCGCAGCGACTGGGCCCATGAGCCGTGGCTGCTAAGCCTGTGCGTCCAGAGCCTGTGCTCCACAACGGGAGAGGCCACAACAGTGAGAGGCCCGTGTACCACAAAAATAAATAAATAAATAATAGAGGCCATATATGACAAACCCATAGCCAAGATAATACCCAAGGATGAATAGCTGAAAACCTTCCCACTAAATTCAAGAACAAGACAAGGACCCCACTCTTGCTGTTTCCATTCAATATAGAAATCAATCATTAATGTATATTATTCTTCCCAGTGTGTGTGGGCATCACCCAATCTGTTGAGAGCCTGGATAGAACATATGTGGAGAAATGAGGAATTTACCCCTTTTTTCCTGCTTTACTGCTTGAAGTGGGTCATCTCATCTTCTGCTCTTGGAGTGAGATTTACACAATTAGCTACCTTAGTTCTCAGGCCTTCAGACTTGGAATGAATTACATGGGACTTCTCAGCATCCATAATTACCTGAGTGAATTCCTCATAATGCATGAGTGTGTGTGTGTGTGTGTGTGTGTGTGTGTGTGTATTTTGTTTCTCTGGAGAAATCCTAAGACAGTCACCTAACCAGACCTCTTTGTGAGTAAAGCTGAAATATGTAGTCATTACTGAACAACTGTGTGTACAGGTAAATATTCACTTAAATGGAAAAAGCAGAGGGCAACTTGAAAATTAAATTTAAAATATATTTAGGGATCTCAGATAAGAGCAGTCATTGCATCCTTTAAGGAAGAAAAACATTATACAATACAATTAGGCAAAAATAAGCAAGAATAGTATGTATAAAGAAGTAAAGATTAGAAATAACTTAAGTGAACACTACCATCACTCAAAATGTATTCAAATTTAAAAGAAAGGCTAAAATATTGTCTGTGCACTCTGAGCAATAAAAGATAAAAATTATGAAAGAACCATTTGTGATAAAGAGATCTGAGGGACTATAATATTACTTCAACATCCCATATGTATTTTTTGTTTAGTTTAGTTTTCTATTATTTTTGGCTGCATTGGGTCTTCATTGCTGTGTGTGGGCTTTCTCTAGTTGTGGTGAGTGGGGTCTACTCTTCGTTGTGGTGCATGGGTTTCTCATTACGGTAGCTTCTCTTTTTGTGGAGCACGGGCTCTAGGAGCATGAGCTTCAGTAGTTGTAGCACTAGGCACACAAGCTTCAGTAGTTGTGGCATGTGGGTTCAGTATTTGTGGCTCACAGGCTCTAGAGCGCAGGCTCAGTAGTTGTGATGCACGGGCTTAGCAACTCTGCAGCATGTGGGATCTTCCTGGACCAGGGATCGAACCCATGTCCCCTGCACTGGCAAGCAGATTCTCAACCACAGCAGGATTAGGGAAGTCTCCCCATACATGTTTTAAAAGAAGATAGACACCTTATATTTATTTATTTATTTTAATTTTTAATAAATTTTTATTTGAGATAATATCAAACAAAAAGCTGCAGAAATAAATGTAGTACAAACATCCATATACCTTTCTTTTATCTAAATTTACCTATTGTTAACATTTATCCCATTTGCTTTGTCATTTGTGCCATCTATCTATACAGCTATAACCATACTTACTTATATGGAATTTTTTCTGTACTGTTGGAGGGTAAGTTATATACACATCATGGTCCTTTATCCCTAAGTAGTTTAGTGTATATTTCCTAGGAGTAGGGATATTTTCATCCATAACCACATCACAGTTATCAACCTGATAAGTTTATACTGACACAATATTTTCATCAATCTACTCTCCATATATAATGTCTTTAAAGGATTTTACTCCCCTTCAATGCAGGATTCAGTCGAGGGTCAGGTACTGCCTTTACTCATCATGTCTCTTTAGCCTTCTTTAATTTGGAACATTTCCACGGTCTTTCTCTGTCTTTTTAAAAATATATATATATCTTTATTGCAGTATAATTGCTTAACAGTGCTGTGTTAATTTCTGCTATAAAACAAAGTGTATCATCTATATGTATACATATATCCACATACCCCCTCCTTCTTGAGCCTCCCTCCCACCCTCCCTATCCCACCTCTCTAGGTGGTCACAAAACACTGAGTTGATCTCCCTGCGCTATGCAGCTGCTATCTATTTTACATTTGGTAGTGTATATATTTCAATGCTACTCTCTCACTTCGTCCCAGCTTCCCCTACATGACCCCCCCACCATGTACTCAAGTCCATTCTCTTCACCTGCGTCTTTATTCCTGTCCTGCCACTAGGTTCATCAGTACCAATTTTTTAGATTCCGTACGTATGTGTTAGCATACGGTAATTGTTTTCCACTTTTGGACTTACTTCACTCTGTATGACAAACATTGTATGACACCTCGCTACAAATAATTCAGTTTAGTTTTCCTTATGGCTGAGAAATATTCCATTGTATATATTGCCACATCTCAATTATCCATTCATCTGTCGATGGACAGTTAGCTTGCTTCAGTGTCCTGGCTACCATAAATGGTGCTGCAATGAACATTGTGGTACATGTCTCTTTTTGAATTATGGTTTTCTCAGGGTATATGCCCCATAGTGGGATTGTTGGGTCATATGGTAGTTTTATTTTTAGTTTTTTAAGGAACCTCCGTACTGTTCTCCATAATGCTGTATCAACTTACATTCCCACCAACGGTGCAAGAGGTTTCCCTTTTACATACACATTCTCCAGCATTTATTGTTTATAGTTTTTTTTGATGATGGCCATTCTGACCAGTGTGAAGTGATACTGCATTGTGATTTTGATTTGAAATTCTCTAATGATTGGTGATGTTGAGCATCTTTTCATGGATTTGTTGCAAAACTGTATATCTTCTTTGGAGAAATGTCTATTGAGGTCTTCTGCCCAATTTTGGATTAGGCTTTTTATTTTTTTTGATATTGAGCTGCATGAGCTGCTTGTATATTTTGGAGATTAATCCTTTGTCAGTTGTTGTTTGCAAATATTTTCTCCAATTCTGAGGGTTCTTTTCTCATCTTATTTATGTTTTCCTTTGCTGTACAAAAGCTTTTAATTTCCATTAGGTCCCATTTATTTATTTTTGTTTTTATATCCATTATTCTAGGAGAGGGTCAAAAAGGTTCTTACTGTGATTTATGTCATATAATGTTCTGCCTATATCTTCCTCTAAGAGTTTTATAGTGTCTGTCCCTACATGTATGTCATTAATCCACTTTGAGTTTATTTTTGTGTATGTTGTTAAGCAGTGTCCTAATTTCATTCTTTTACAGGTAGCTTTCCAGTTTTCCCAGCACCGCTTATTGAAGAGGCTCTGTTTTCTCCATTGTATATTCTTGTCTCCTTTGTCAAAGATAAGGTGACCATATGTGTGTGGGTGTATCTATGGGCTTTCTCTCCTGTTCCATTGATCTATATTTCTGTCTTTTTGCCAGTACCATACTCTCTTGATTACTGTAGTTTGTAGTATGGTCTGAAGTCAGGGAGCTGGATTCCTCCAGCTCCGTTTTTCTTTCTCAAGATTGCTTTGGCTATTAGGGGTCCTTTGTGTTTACATACAAATTGTAACATTTTTTGTTCTAGTTCTGTGAAAAATGTCATTGGTAGTTTGTTAGGGATTGCACTGAAACTGTAGATTGCCTTGGGCAGTATAGTCACTTTCAAAATATTGATTCTTCCAATCCAAGAACATGGTATATCTCTCCATCTGTTTGTATCATTTTTAATTTCTTTCATCAGTGTCATATAGTTTCTGCATACCAGTCATTTGTCTCCTTAGGTTGGTCTGTAAATAGGTATTTTATTCTTTTTGTTGCAATGATAAAGGGGGGTATTTCCTTAATTTCTCTTTCTGAGTTTTCATTGTTAGTGTATAGTAATGCAAGAGATTTTTGTGCATTAATTTTGTATCCTGCTACTTTACCAAATTCATTGATTTGCTTTAGTAGTTTTATGGTGGCATCTTTAGGATTCTCTATGTATAATATGTCATCTGCAAATGGTGACAGTTTTATTCTTCTTTTCCAATTTGTATTCTTTTATTTCTTTTGCTTCTCTGATTGCCATGGTTAAAACTTTCAAAACTATGTTGAATAACAGTGGTGAGAGTGGACATCCTTTTCTTGTTCCTGATCTTAGAAGAAAAGGTTTCAGGTTTTCAGCACTGAGAATGATGTTGGCTGTGGGTTTGTCATATATGGTCTTAATTATATTGAGGTAGGTTCCCTCTATGCCCACTTTATGGAGAGTTTTCATCATAAATTGGTGTTGAATGTTTTCAAAAGTGTTTTCTGCCTCTCTTGAGATGATCATATGGTTTTTATTCTTCAGTTTGTTCATATGGTGTATCACACTGATTGATTTGCAAATATTCAAGAATCTTTGCATTCCTGGGGTAAAACCAACTTGATCATTCTGTATGACCCTTTTAATGTGCCATCAGAGTATGTTTGCTAGTATTTTGTTGTAGATTTCTGTATCTATGTTCATCAGTGATATTAACCTGTAGATTTCTTTTTCTGTGACATCATTGTCTGGTTTTGGTATCAGGGTGATGGTCGCTCATAGAATGAGTTTAGGAGTGTTACTCCCTCTGCTATATTTTGGAAGAGTTTGGGAAGGAGAGGTGTTAGATCTTCTCTAAATGTTTGATAGCATTCACCTGTGAAGCCGTCTGGTCCTGAGATATTTTTTTGTTGGAAGTTTTTTTTGTTTTTTTTTTAAACATCTTTATTGGGGTATAATTGCTTTACAATGGTGTGTTAGTTTCTGCTTTATAACAAAGTGAATCAGTTATACATATACATATGTTCCCATATGTCTTCCCTCTTGCGTCTCCCTCCCTCCCACTCTCCCTATCCCACCCCTCCAGGCTGTCACAAAGCACCGAGCTAATATCCCTGTGCCATGCGGCTGCTTCCGACTAGCTATCTACCTGACTACGTTTGTTAGTGTGTATATGTCCATGACTCTCTCTCGCCCTGTCAAAGCTCACCCTTCCCCCTCCCCATATCCTCAAGTCCGTTCTCAAGTAGGTCTGCATCCTTATTCCTGTCTTACCCCTAGGTTCTTCATGACATTTTTTTTCTTAAATTCCATATATATTTGTTAGCATACGGTATTGTCTTTTTCTTTCTGACTTACTTCACTCTGTATGACAGACTCTAGGCCTATCCATCTCATTACAAATAGCTCAATTTCGTTTCTTTTTAAGACTGAGTAATATTCCACTGTATATATGTGCCACGTCTTCTTTATCCATTCATCCAATGATGGGCACTTAGGTTGTTTCTATCTCTGGGCTATTGTAAATAGAGCTGCAATGAACATTTTGGTACATGACTCTTTTTGAATTTTGGTTTTCTCAGGGTATATGTCCAGTAGTGGGATTGCTGGGGCATATGGTAATTCTATTTGTAGTTTTTTAAGGAACCTCCATACTGTTCTCCATAGTGGCTGAACCAATTCACATTCCCACCAGCAGTGCAAGAGTGTTCCCTTTTCTCCACACCCTCTCCAGCATTTATGGTTTCTAGATTTTTTGATGATGGCCATTCTGACTGGTGTGAGATGATATCTCATTGTAGTTTTGATTTGCATTTCTCTAATGATTAGTGATGTTGAGCATTCTTTCATGTGTTTGTTGGCATTCTGTATATCTTCTTTGGAGAAATGTCTATTTAGGTCTTCTGCCCATTTTTGGATGGGGTTGTTTGTTTTTTTGTTATTCAGCTGCATGAGCTGCTTGTAAATTTTTGAGATTAATCCTTTGTCAGTTGCTTCATTTGCAAATATTTTCTCCAATTCTGAAGGTTGTCTTTTGGTCTTGTTCATGGTTTCCTTTGCTGTGCAAAAGCTTTGAAGTTTCATTAGGTCCCATTTGTTTATTTTTGCTTTTATATCCATTTCTCTAGGAGGTGGGTCAGAAAGGATCTTGCTGTGATTTATGTCATAGAGTGTTCCGTCTATGTTTTCCTCTAAGAGTTTGATAGTGTCTGGCCTTACATTTAGGTCTTTAATCCATTTTGAGCTTATTTTTGTGTATAGTGTTGTGGAGTGACCTAATCTCATACTTTTACATGTACCTGTCCAGTTTTCCCAGCACGACTTATTGAAGAGGTTGTCCTTTCTCCACTGTACATTCCTGCCTTTTTTATCAAAGATAAGGTGATCATATGTGCGTGAGTTTATCTCTGGGTTTTCAATCCTGTTCCATTGGTCTATCTTTCTGTTTTTGTGCCAGTACCATACTGTTTTGATTACTCTAGCTTTGTTTTTTTGTTCTTCTTTCTCTAATTGCTTGAGGTGCAAGGTTAGGTTGTTTATTTGAGATGTTTCCTGCTTCTTAAGGTGGGCTTGTATTGCTATAAACTTCCCCTTTAGAACTGCTTTTGCTGCATCCCATAGGTTTTGGGTCGTTGTGTCTCCATTGTCATTTGTTTCTAGGTAATTTTTTATTTCCTCTTTGATTTCTTCAGTGATCACTTCATTATTAAGTAGTGTATTGTTTAGCCTCCATGTGTTTGGATTTTTTTTACAGATCTTTTCCTGTAATTGATATCTAGTCTCATGGCGTTATGGTCAGAAAAGATACTTGAAACAATTTCAATTTTCTTAAATTTACCAAGGCTTGATTTGTGACCCAAGATATGATCTAACCTGGAGAATGTTCCATGAGCACTTGAGAAAAAAGTGTATTTTGTTGTTTTTGGATGGAGTGTCCTATAAATATCAATTAAGTCCATCTTGTTTAATGTATCATTAAAGCTTGTGTTTCCTTATTTATTTTCATTTTGGATGAACTGTCCATGGGTGAAAGTGGGGTGTTAAAGTCCCCTACTATGAATGTGTTACTGTCGATCTACCCTTTAATGGCTGTCAGTATTTGCCTTTTGTATTGATGTGTTCCTATGTTGGGTGCATAAATATTTACAATTGTTATATCTTCTTCTTGGATAGATCCCTTGATCTTTATGTAGTGTCCTTCTTTGTCTCTTTTAATAGTCCTTATTTTAAAGTCTATTTTGTCTGATATGAGAATTGCTACTCCAGCTTTCTTTTGGTTTCCATTTGCATGGAATATCTTTTTCCATCCCCTTACTTTCAGTCTGTATGTGTCTCTAGGTCTGAAGTGGGTCTCTTGTACACAGCATATATAAGGGTCTTGTTTTTGTATCCATTCAGCCAATCTGTGTCTTTTAGTGGGAGCATTTAGTGCATTTATATTTAAGGTAATTATCGATATGTATGTTCCTATTCCCATTTTCTAAATTGTTTTGGGTTCGTTATTATAGGTCTTTTCCTTCTCTTGTGTTTCTTGTCTAGAGAAGTTCCTTTAGCATTTGTTGTAAAGCTGGTTTGGTGGTGCTGAACTCTCTCAGCTTTTGCTTGTCTGTAAAGGTTTTAATTTCTCTATCAAATCTGAATGAGATCCTTGCTGGGTAGAGTAGTCTTGGTTGCAGGTTTTTCTCCTTCATCACTTTCAGTATGTCCTGCCACTCCCTTCTGGCTTGTAGGGTTTCTGCTGAGAGATCAGCTGTTAACCTTATGGGGATTCCCTTCTGTGTTATTTGTTGTTTTTCCCTTGCTGCTTTTAATATGCTTTCTTTGTATTTAATTTTTGACAGTTTGATTAATAATGTGTCTTGGCATATTTCTCCTTATATTAATCCTGTATGGGACTCTCTGTGCTTCCTGGACTTGATTAACTATTTCCTTTCCCATATTAGGGAAGTTTTCAACTATAATCTCTTCAAATATTTTCTCAGTCCCTTTCTTTTTCTCTTCTTCTTCTGGAACCCCTATAATTCGAATGTTGGTGTGTTTAATGTTGTCCCAGAGGTCTCTGAGACTGTCCTCAGTTCTTTTCATTCGTTTTTCTTTATTCTGCTCTGCAGTAGTTATTTCCACTACTTTATCTTCCAGGTCACTTATCTGTTCTTCTGCCTCAGTTATTCTGTTATTGATCCCATCTAGAGTACATTTAATTTCATTTATTGCATTGTTCATCATTGCTTGTTTCATCTTTATTTCTTCTAGGTCCTTGTTAAATGTTTCTTGCATTTTGTCCATTCTACTTCCAAGATTTCGGATCATCCTTACTATCATTATTCTGAATTCTTTTTCAGGTAGACTGCCTATTTCCTCTTCATTTGTTAGGTCTGGTGCATTTTTATCTTGCTCCTTCAACAGCTGTGTGTTTTTCTGTCTTCTCATTTTGCTTATCTTACTGTGTTTGGGGTCTCCTTTTTGCAGGCTGCAGGTTCGTAGTTCCCGTTGTTTTTGATGTCTGTCTCCAGTGGCTAAGGTTGTTTCAGTGGGTTGTGTAGGCTTCCTGTTGGAGGGGACTGGTGCCTGTGTTGTTGTGGGTGAGGCTGGATCTTGTCTGTCTAGTGGGCAGGTTCATGTGTGGTGGTGTGTTTTCGGGTGTCTGTGGCCTTATTATGATTTTAGGCAGCCTCTCTGCTAATGGGTCGGGTTGTGTTCCTGTTTTGCTAGTTGTTTGGCATAGGTTGTCCAGCACTGTGGCTTGCTGGTCGTTGAGTGAAGCTGGGTGCTGGTGTTAAGATGGAGGTCTCTGGGAGATTTCCCGCCATTTAATATTATGTGGAGCTGTGAGGTCTCTTGTTCACCAGTGTCCTGAAGTTGGCTCTCCTACCTCAGAGGCAGAGCTCTGACTCCTGGCTGGAGCACCAAGAGCCTTTCATCCACATGACTCAGAATTAAAGGGAGAAAAAGTAGAGAGAATTAGTAGAAGTATGAGGAAAGAAAGAAGGAAAGGAGGAAAGGAAGGAAGGGAGAAAGAAGCAAAGAAGGAAAGAAAGGAGGGAGGGAGGGAGGGAGGAAGGAAGGAAGGAAGGAGGGAAAGAAGGAAAGAAGGCAGAAAGAAAGAAGATACAGTAAAAATAAAATAAAGTATAATATATTTATTGAATTTAAAAATGTTTAAAAAAAAAAAAAAGGGACAGATAGAACCTTAGGATAAATGTTGGAAGCAAAGCTATACAGAGAACATCTTACACAGAAGCATACACATACAGCCTCACAAAAAGAGGTAAAGGGGGAAAAATCATAAATCTTGCTCTCAGAGACCACCTCCTCAGTTTGGGGTGATTCGTTGTCTAAAGGAGGGAAGAAAGGAAGGAAGGAAGGAAAGAAAGAAAGAATGAAGGTAAAGTATAATAAAGTTATTACAATTAAAATTAATTATTAAGAAAAAAATTAAAAAAAAAAAAAAAAAAAACATGGACGGATAGAGCCCTAGGACAAATGGTGGAAGCAAGACTATACAGACAAGATCTCACACAGAAGCATACACGTACACATTCACAAAAAGAGGAAAAGGGAAAACAAATCATAGATCTCGCTCCTAAAGTCCACCTCTTAAATTTGGGATCATTCCTTTTCTATTCAGGTATTCCACAGATGCAGGGTATATCAAGTTGATTGTGGAGCTTTAATCCGCTGCTTCTGAGGCTGCTGGGAGAGATTTCCCTTTCTCTTCTTTGTTTTCACAGCTCACAGGAGCTCAGCTTTGGATTTGGCCCTGCCTCTGCCTGTAGGTCGCTGGAGGGCGTCTGTTTTTTGCTCAGACAGGACGGGGTTAAAGGAGCCGCTGATTCGGGGGCTCCGGCTCACTCAGGCCGGGGGTGGGGGGGGGAGGGAGGGGCGTGGAGTGCGGGGCGGGCCTGTGGCAGCAGAGGCCGCCATGACGTTGCTCCAGCCTGAGGCTCGCCGTGCGTTCTCCCGGGGAAGTTGTCCCTGAATCCCGGGAACCTGGCAGTGGCGGGCTGCACAGGCTCCGCGGAAAAGGGGTGTGGAGAGTGACCTGTGCTCACACACAGGCCCCTTGGTGGCGGCAGCAGCAGCCTTAGCGTCTCCCGCCCATCTCTGAGGGTCGCGCTTTTAGCCGCGGCTCGCACCCGTCTCTGGAGTTCCTTTAAGCAGCGCTCTTAAACCCCTCTCCTCGCGCACCAGGAAACAAAGAGGGAAGAAAAAGTGCCTTGCCTCTTCGGCAGGTGCAGACTTTTCCCCGGACTCCCTCCCGGCTAGCCGTGGTGCACTAACCCCTTCAGGCTATGTTCAAGCCGCCAATCCCAGTCCTCTCCCTGCGCTCCATCCAAAACCGAAACCCGAGCCTCAGCTCGCAGCCCCGCCCGCCCTGGCAGGTGAGCAGACAAGCCTCTCGGGCTGGTGAGTGCCGGTCGGCACCGATCCTCTGTGCGGGAATCTCCCCGCTTTGCCCTCCGCACCCGTCGCTGTGCCCTCCTCCGCTGTTCCTTGTTGGAAGATTTTTAATTTCACTTTCAATTTCAATACTTGTGAGTGGTCTGCTCATATTTTCTATTTCCTCCTGGTTCAGCCTTGGAAGGTTGTACTTTTCTAAGAATTTATCCATTTCTGCCACGTTGTCCATTTTACTGTCATAGAGTTGCTTGTAGTAATCTCTCATGATCCTTTATATTTCTGCAGTGTCAATTATTACTTTTCCATTTTTTTTTCTAATTCTGTTGATATGAGTTTTCCACCTTTTTGTTCTGATGAGTCTGGCTAATGTTTTATGAATCTTTTTTATCTTCACAAAGAGCCAGCTTTAGTTTTATTGATCTTTGCTATTGTTTTCTTCATTTCTATTTCATTTATTTCTGATCTGATCTTTATGATTTCTTTCTTTCTGCTAACTTTGGGTTTTGTTGTTGTTGTTGTCATTCTTCTTTTCTAATTGCTTTAAGTGTAAGATTATGTTGTTTGTTTCAGATTTTTCTTCTTTCCTGAGGTAAGATTGTAATGCTATAAACTTCCCTCTAAGAAATACTTTTGTTTCAACACATGCGTTTTGGGTCGTCCTACTTTTTTTTTTAAACATCTTTATTGCAGTAAAATTCCTTTGCAATGTTTGTTAGTTTCTCCTTTACAACAAAGTGAATCAGCTATACATATATCCCCATATTTCCCTCTTGCGTCTCCCTCCCACCCTCCCTATCCCACCCCACTAGGTGGTCACAAAGCACCGAGCTGATCTCCCTGTGCTATGAGGCTGCTTCCCACTAGCTATCTATTTTACATTTGGTAGTGTATATATGTCCATGCCACTCTCTCACTTCATCCCAGCTTACTCTTCCCACTCCCCGTGTCCTTAAGTGCATTCACTATGTCTGTGTCTTTATTCCTGTCCTGCCCCTAGGTACTTCAGAACCTTTTTTTTGCTGTTGTTAGATTCCATGTATCCATGTATATGTGTTACCATATGGTATTTGTATTTCTCTTTCTGACTTACTACACACTGTGTGACAGACTCTAGGTCCATTACCTCAATACAAATATCTCAATTTTGTTTCTTTTTATTACTAATATTCCATTGTATATATGTACCACATCACCTTAATCCATTCATCTGTTGATGGGTACTTAGGTTGCTTCCATGTCCTGGCTATTGTAAATAGAGCTGCAACGAACATTTTGGTACATGACTCTTTTTGAATTATGGTTTTCTCAGGGTACATGCAAAGTAGTGGGGCTGCTGGCTCATATGGTAGTTCTATTTTTAGTTTTTTTTAAGAAACCTCCATACTGTTCTCCATAGTGGCTGTATCAGTTTACATTCCCACCAACAGTGCAAAAGTGTTCCCTTTTCTCCACACCCTCTCCAGCATTTATTGTTTCTACATTTTTTGATGATGGCCATTCTGACTGGTGTGAGGTGACTCATTGACTCATTGCAGTTTTGCTTTGCATTTCTCTAATGATTAGTTATGTTCAGCATCCTTTCATGTGTTTCTTGGCAATCTGTATATCTTCTTTGGAGAAATGTCTATTTAGGTCTACTGCCCATTTTGGGATTGGGTTGTTTGTTTTTTGATATTGAGCTGCATGAGCTGCTTGTAAATTCTGGAAATTAACCCTTTGTCAGTGTTTCATTTGCAAATATTTTTTTCCCATTCTGAGAATTGTCTTTTCATCCTGTTTATGTTTTTCTTTGCTGTGCAAAAGCTTTTAAGTTGCATTAGGTCCAATTTGTTTATTTTTGTTTTTATTTCCATTTCTCTAGGAGGTGGGTCAAAAAGGATCTTTCTGTGATTTATGTCATAGAGTGTCCTGCCTATGTTTTCCTCTAAGAGTTCAATAGTGTCTGGCCTTACATTTAGGTCTTTAATCCATTTTGAGTTCATTTTTGTGCATGGTGTTAGGGAGTGTTCTAATTTCATTCTTTAACATGTAGCTGTCCAGTTTTCCCAGCCCCACTTCTTGAAGAGGCTGTCTTTTCTCCATTGTATACTTTTCCCTACTTTATCAAAAAAAAGGTGACCATATGTTTATCTCTGAGCTTTCTGTCCTGTCCATTGATCTATATTTCTGTTTTCGTGCCAGTACCATACTGTCTTGATTACTGTAGCTTGGTAATATAGTCTGAAATCAGGGAGCCTGATTTCTCCAGCTCCATTTTTCTTTCTCAAGATTGCTTTGGCTATTCGGTGTCTTTTTTGTTTCCATACTAATTTTGCTTTTCTTTTGTTCTAGTTCTGTGAAAAATGCCATGGGTTATTTGATAAGGATTGCATTGAATCAATAGATTGCTTTGCGTAGTATAGTCATTTTCACAATATTGATTCTTCCAATCCAAGAACATGGTATATCTCCCCATCTGTTCATATCATCTTTATTTTCTTTCATCAGTGTCTTATAGTTTTCTGCATACAGGTCTTCTGTCCCATTAGGTAGGTTTATCCATAGGATTTTATTCATTTTGTTGCAATTGTTCCCTATGTTCTCTTTCATTTTGCATCATTATTGTATAGTAATGCAAGAGATTTCTATTCATTAATTTAGTATTTGCTATTTTACCAAATTCCTTGATTAGCTCTAGCAGTTTACTGGTAGCATCTTCAGGATTCTCTATGTATAGTATCATGCCATCTGCAAACAGTGACATCTTTACTTCTTCTTTTCCGATTTGGATTCCTTTTATTTCCTTTTCTTCTCTGATTGCTGTGGCTAAAACTTCCAAAACTATGTTGAATAATAGTGGTGAAAATGGACAACCTTGTCTTCTTCCTGATCTTAGAGGAAATGGTTTCAATTTTTATCCACTGAGAACGATGTTGGCTGTGTGTTTTTCATATATGACCTTTATTATGTTGAGGTAAGTTCCCTCTATGCCTACTTTCTGTAGTGTTTTTATTATAAATGGGTGTTGAATTTTATCAAAAGCTTTTTTCTGTATCTATCTATGATCATATGTTTTTTCTCCTTCATTTTGTTAAAATGCTTTATCACATTGATTGATTTACATATATTGCAGAAATCTTGCATTCCTGGGATAAACCCCTCTTGATAATGGTGCAGGATCCTTTTAATGTGCTGTTGGATTCTGTTTGCTAGTATTTTTTTGAGGATTTTTGCATCTATATTCATCTGTGATATTGGCCTGTAGTTTTCTTTGCTCATGACCTCTTTGTGTGCTTTTGGTATCAGTGTGATGATGGGTTCAAAGAATGAGTTTGGAAGTGTTCCTCCCTCTGCTATATTTTGGAAGAGTTTGAGAAGGATAGGTGTTACCTGTTCTCTAAATGTTTGAAACAATTCTTCAATGAAGCCCTCTGGTCCTGGGCTTTTATTTGTAAGAAGATTTTTAATCACAGTCTCAATTTCAGTGCTTGTGATTGGTCCGTTTATATTTTATATTTCTTCCTGGTTCAATCTCCGAAGGTGTGCTTTTCCAAGATATTGGCCATTTCTTCCAGGTTTTCTATTTTATTGGCATATAGTTGCTTGTAGTAATCTCTCATGATCCTGTGTATTTCTGCAGTGTCAGTTGTTACTTCTCCGTTTTCATTTCTAATTCTGTTGAGTCCTCTCCATTTTCTTCTGGATGGTCTGGCTAATACTTTATCAACTTTGCTTATCTTCTCAAAGAACCAGCTTTTAGTTTTATTGATCTTTGCAACTGTTTCCTTCATTTCTTTTTCATTTATTTCTGATCTGACCTTTATGATTTATTTCTTTCTGCTAACTTTGTTTTTTTTTGTTTTTGTTGTTCTTGTTTCTCTAATTGCTTTAAGTGTAAGTTCAGGTTGTTTATTTGAGATGTTTCTTGTTTCTTGAGGTAGAATTGTATTGCTATAAACTTCCCTCTTAGAACTGCTTTTGCTGCAACCCATAAATTTAGATGTTCGTCTTTTCATTGTCATTTGTTTCTCGGTATTTTTTGATTTCCTCTTTGATTTCTCCAGTGATTTCTTGGTTACTTAGTACTATATTGTTTAGACTCCATGTGTTTCAATTTTTTACAGTTTTTTTTTTTCCTGTAATTGATATCTAGTCTTATAGCACTGTGGTTGGAAATGATACTTGATAGGTTTCAATTTTCTTAAATTTACCAAGGCTTGACTTATGATCTATCCTGAAGAATGTTCCATGAACACTTGAGAAGAAAGTGTATTCTCTTTATTTTGGAATGGATGTCTTAGAAATATCAATTAAGTCCAACTTATTTAATGTTCTTTTAAAGCTTGTGTTTCCTCATTTATCTTCATTTTGGATGATCTGTCCATTTGTGAAAGTGGGGCATTAAAGTTCCCTACTATGATTGTATTACTGTTGGTTCCCCTTTTATGGCCTTTCGCATTTGTCTTATGTATTGACGTGCTCCTATGTTGGGTACATAAATATTTACAACTGTTATATCTTCTTCTTGGATTGATCCCTTGAACATTATATAGTGCCCTTCTTTGTCTCTTATAATAATCTTTATTTTAAAGTCTATATTTTCTGAGTTGAGAATTTCTACTGCAGCTTCCTTTTGATTTCCATTTGCATGGAATATCTTTTTCCATCCCCTCACCTTCTGGCTTTTTGTGTCCCTGGGTCTATAGTGGGCCTCTTGTAGACAGCATATATACAGGTCTTGCTTCTGTATCCATTCAGCCTCTCTATGTCTTTTGGTTGCAGCACTTTATCCGTTTAGATTTAAGGTAATTATAGATATGTTTGTTCCTCTTACCATTTTCTTAATTATTTGGAGTTTGTTATTGTAGGTCTTTTCCTTCTCTTGTGTTTCCTGCCTAGAGAAGTACTTTTAGCATTTGTTGTAAAGCTGGTTTAATGGTGTTGAATTTTAGCTTTTGCTTGTCTGTAAAATTTTTAAATTCTCCATCAAATCTGAATGAGATCCTTTCTGGGTATAGTAATCTTGGTTGAGGGTTTTCCCCTTTCTTCACTTTAAATATGTCCTGCCACCCCCTTCTGGCTTGCAGAGTTTCTGTTGAAAGATCAACTGTTAACCTTATTGGGATTCCCTTATATGTTATTTGTTGTTTTTCTGGGCTGCTTTTAATATGTTTTCTTTGTATTTAATTTTTGATAGTTTGATTTATATGTGTTGGTGTGTTTCTCCTTGGATTTATCCTTAATGGGACTCTCTGCACTTCCTGCATTTGATTGACTATTTCCTTCCCATATTAGGAAAGTTTGCAACTATAATCTCTTCAAATATTTTCTCAGTCCCTTTCTATTTCTCTTCTTCTTCTGGGACCCCTATAATTCGAATGTTGCTGTATTTAATATTGTCTCAGAGGACTCTGAGACTTCCCTCAATTCTTTTCATTCTTTTTTCTTTATTCTGCCCTGTTGTAGTTATTTCCACTATTTTATCTTCCAGGTCACTTATCCGTTCTTCTACTTCATTTATTCTGCTATTGATTCCTTCTAGAGAATTTTAGTTTCATTTATTGTGTTGTTCATCATTGTTTGTTTGCTCTTAGGTCCTGTTAAACGTTTCTTGTATATTTTCCATTCCATTTTCAAGATTGTGGATCATCTTTACTATCATTACTCTGAATTATTTTTCAGGTAGGTTGCCTATTTCCTCTTCATTTGTTTTCTCTGATGGGTTTTTACCCTACTCCTTCATCTGCTGTGTGTTTATCTCTCTTCTCATTTTGCTTAACTTACTGTGTTTGGGTTCTCCTTTTCACAGGCTGCAGGTTCATAGTTCCCGTTGTTTTTGGTGTCTGCCCTCATTGGCTAAGGTTGGTTCAGTGGGTTGTGAGGCATTCTGGTGGAGGGAACTGGTGCCTCTGTTCTGGTGGATGAGGCTGGATCTTTTCTTTCTGGTGGGCTAGACCACATCTGGTGGTGTGTTTTGGGGTGCCTGTGACCTTATTATGATTTTAAGCAGCTTCTCTCTAATAGGTGGTGTTGTGTTCCTGTCTTGATAGTTGTTTGGCATATGGTGTCCAGCAATGTAACTCTCTGGTCATTCAGTGGAGCTGGTTTTTCACATTGAGATGGAGATCTCTGGGAGAGCTTTCACCGTTTGATATTATGTGGAGCTGGGAGGGGTCTGGTAGATCAATGTCCTGAACTCAGCTCTCCCACCTCAGAAACACAGGCCTCGCACCTGTCGGGGGCACCAAGACCCTGTCAGCCACACAGCTCAGAAGAAAAGTGAGAAAAATGAAAGAAAGAAGGAAAAAATAAAATAAAATAAAGTTTCAAAATAAAAATTATTAAAAATAATTTAAAAATTAAGTATGAAAAAAAGCAAAAAAGGAAAAAGAAAGAAAGAAGGAAGAGAGCAGCTAACCCAGAAAACAAATCCACAATGATAACAAGTGCTAAAAAAAAAAAAAAAAAAAAAAGACAGACGGAACCATAGCACAAATGGTAAAAGCAAAGCCATATAGACAAAAATCACACAAAGAAGCATATACATACACACTCTCAAAAAGAGAAAAAGGAAAAACAAACAAAGAAACTATATATATATATATATATATATATATATATGTATATAAACAAAAAGGAAGAGAGCAACCAAATCAATAAAGAACACTACCAATGATTATAAACTCTGAATTCCAAACTACGATAAACATAAACCAGAAACAAATTAGATGCAGAGAGCAAACCCCAAGTCTACCATTGCTCCCAAAGTCCAGTGCTTCTATTTTGGGATGATTTGTTCTATATTCAGATATTCCACAGATGCAGGATACATCAAGTTGATTGTGGAGATTTAATCCGCTGTTCCTGAGGCTGCTGGGAGAGATTTCCCTTTCTCTTTTTTATTCACACAGCTCCTGGGGTTCAGCTTTGGATTTGGCCCCTCTTCTGCGTGTAGGTTGCCTGAGGACATCTGTTCTTCTCTCAGAGAGAATGGGATTAAAGTAGCAGTTGATTAGCATGCTCTGGCTCACTCAGGCCTGGGGGGCGGGGGAAGGAAGAGGTATCCTATGCGTTGTGAGCCTGCAGCAGCAAAGGCCAACATGGTGTTGCAACAGCCTGAGGTACACCATGTGTTTTCCTGGGGAAGTTGGCCCTGGATCACGGCACCCTGGCAGTGGCGAGCTGCACACGCTCCCAGGAGAGGAGGTGTGGATAGTGGCCTCTGCTTGCACACAGTATTCTTGGTGGCTGTAGCAGCAGGCTTAGCATTTCATGCCCATCTCTGGTGTCCACATTGATAGGTGTGGCTCGCGCCCATCTCTGGAACTCATTTAGGCAGTGCTCTGAATCCCCTCTCCTCACGCACCCAGAAAGAATGGTCTCTTGACTCTTAGGCAGTTCCAGAATTTTTCCAGGACTCCCTTCCAGCTAGCTGTAGCACACTATCCCCACTTAGGCTTTGTTCATGCAGCCAACCTCAGTGTTCTCCCTGGGATCTGACCTCCAAAGCTGGAGCCTCAGCTCCCAGCCCCCACCAGCCCCGGCAGGTGAGCAGATAATCCTCTCAGGCTGGTGAGTGCTGGTCAGCACTGATCCTTTGTGGAGGAATCTCTCTGTTTTGCCCTCTGCACACCTGTTTCTGCACTCTCCTCTGTAGCTCCAAGGCTTCCAAACCACCCCCTGTCTCTGCCAGTGCAGGGGTTTCCTAGAATGTGGAAACTTCCTCCTTCACAGCTCCCTCCCAGAGGTAGAGGTCCCATCCCTATTCTTTTGTCTATGTTTTTTTAAAATTTTTCTTTTGTACCACCAAGTATGTGCAGAGTTTCTTGCCTTTGGGGAAGTCTGAGGTCTTCTGCCAGCATTCAGTAGGTGTTCTGTAGGAGTTGTTCCATATATAGATGTGTTTCTGATGTATTTGTGGGGAGGAAGATCATCTCCACATCTTACTCCTCTGCCATCTAGAAGGTCTCCCCTGGGTCTTCATTTTTTTTCATTGTCATTTGTTTCTAGGTATTTTTTTTTTAATTTTCTCTTTGATTTTTTTCAGTGATCTCTTGGTTACTTAGTTGCATATTTTTTAGCCTCCATGTGTTTGTATTTTTTATAATTTTTTTCCTGTAATTGATATCTAGTCTCATAGCATTGTTGTTGGAAAAGATAATTGGTACAATTTCAATTTCTTAAATTTACTGAGCCTTGATTTGTTACCCAAGATATGATCTATGCTAGAGAATATTCCATGTACACTTGAGAACAAAGTGCATTCTGTTGTTTTTGAATGGAATGTCTTATAGCTATCAATTAAGTCCATCTGGTCTAATGTGTCATTTAAGGCTTGTGTTTCCTCATTTATTTTCATTTTGGATGATCTGTCCATTGGTGTAAATGAGATGTTAAAGTCCCCTGCTATTATTGTGTTACTGTCATTTGCCCCTTTTGTGGCTGTTAGTATTTTCCTTATATATTGAGGTGCTCCTATGTTAAGTGCATATATTCTTACAACTGTTTTATATTCTTCTTGGATTGATCCCTTGATCATTAAGTAGTGTTCTTCTTGGTCTCTTGCAATGGTCTTTATTTTAAAGTATATTTTGTCTGATATGAGTGTTACTACTCCAGCTTTCCTTTAATTTCCATTTGCATGGAATATCTTTTTCCATCCCCTCTCTTTCAGTTTGTATGTGTCCCTAGTTCTGAAGTGGGTCTCTTGGAGATAACATATATATGTGTCTTGTTTTGATATCCATTCAACCAGTCTGTGTCTTTTGGTTGGAGTTTTTAATCCATTTACATTTAAGGTAATTATCTATAGTAAATTCCTATTACCATATTTTTAATTATTTGGGGCTTGTTTTTTTGGGTCTTTCCCATCTCTTGTTTTTCCAGACTACAGAAGTTCCTTTAGCATTTGTTGTAAAGCTGGTTTATTGGCACTGAATGCTCTTAACTTTTGCTTGTGTGTATAGTTTTTAATTTTTCCATCGAATCTGAATGAGATCCTTGCTGGGTAGAGTAATCCTGGTTTTAGGTTTTTCTCTTTCATCACTTTAAATATATCCTGCCACTCTCTTTTGGCTTGCAGAGTTTTTGCTGAAAGAGCAGCTGTTAACCTTATGGGGATCCCCTTGTATGTTATTTGTTGTTTTTCCCCTGCTGCTTTTAATATTTTTTCTTTGTATTTAATTTTTTAAAGCTTGATTAATATGTGTCTTGGCATATTTCTCCTTGGGTTTATCCTGTATGGGACTCTCAATGCTTCCTGAACTTGATTGCCTATTTCCTTTCCCATGTTAAGGAAGTATTCAACTATAATCTCTTCAAATATTTTCTCAGTCCCTTTCTTGTTCTCTTCTTCTTTGGACCCATATAATTCAAATGTTGGTGCATTTAATGTTGTCCCAGAGGGCTCTGTGACTGTCCTCAATTCTTTTCATTCTTTTTCCTTTACTCTGCTCTGTGGCAGTTATTTCCACTATCCTATCTTCCAGATCACTTATCCATTCTTCTGCTTCAGTTATTCTGTTCTTGATTCCTTCTAGAGTATTTTTAATTTTATTTATGCTGTTGCTCTTGTTGGTTTGCTGTTTCTTTCTTCTAAGTCCTTGTTCAACGTTTCTTATATTTTCTCCAGTCTATCTCTGAGACTTTGGATCATCTTTATTATCATTACTCTGATTTCTATTTGAGATAGACTGCCTATTTCCTTTTCATTTGTTTGTTCTAATGGGTGTTTACCTTGCTCCTTCATCTGTTGCATAGTTCTCTGTCTTCTCATTTTGTTTAACTTACTGTTTGATGTCTGCTTTTTACAGGCTGCATGTTTATAGTTCCTCTTATTTCTGGTGTCTGCCTCCAGTGGCTGAGGTTGGTTCAATGGCTTGTATTGTCTTCCTTGTGGAGGGGACTGGTGCCTGTGGTCTGGTGGGTGGGGCTGGATCTTGTCCTTATGATGGGCAGGTCTGCATCCAGTGGTGTGTTTTCGGCTGTCTGTGAACTTAGTATGACTTTAGGCAGTCTGTCTGCTAATGGGTGGGATTGTGTTCCTGTCTTGTTAGTTGTTTGGCATGGGGCACCCAGCACTGCCACTTGGTGGTTGTTTGGTGGAACTGGGTCTTAATGTTGAGAAGGATATCTCTGGGAGAGCTTTCACCAATTAATATTACATGGGGTCAGAGGTCTCTGGTGGTCCAACATCTTGGAGTCAGCTCTTTCACCTCAGAGGCTCATGCCCAACACCCAGCCAGAGGATCAAGACCCTGACAGCCACATGGCACAGAAGAAAGGTAGAAAGAAAGTTAACAGACAGAACCACAAAACAAATGTTAAAAGCAAAACTAAACAGACAAAATCACTCACAAAATCATACACACACACACACTCACACACACACACACACACACAAAAGCAGACAGATCCTCAAGACAAATGGTAAAAGCAAAACTAAACAGAAAAAACCACACAAAGAAACATAAACATACACACTCACAAAAAGAGAAGAATAGAATCAAAGGAAAAACAAAGTAAGAGAGCAAACAAACCAATAAGCAAACTCACAAATGTAAACAAACAATAAAAACTAAACTAAAATGAACAAAAATCCAGAAATAACTCAAATGCAGAAAGCAAACCCCAAGTCCACAGTTGCCCCCAAAGTCCACATCCTCAATTTTGGGAGCAGTCATTGTCTATTCAGGTATTCCACAGATGCAGGTTTACCAAGCCAATTGTGGGAATTTAATCCACTCTCCTGAGACTACACAGAGTGATTTCCCTTTCTCTTCTTTGTTCACACAGCTCCTGGGATTCAAATTTGGTTTTGGCTCCACCTCTGCATGTAGGCAGCCCTTAGGTGCCTGTTCCCCATCCAGACAAGAGCGTGTTAAAGCAGCAGCTAATTAGGGCTCTCTTGCTCACCCAGGCCAGCGAGAGGTAGGGACATGGTAGTCACGATTGGGATGCAGGGAGTGTCTGCAGTGGCAGAGGCTGGCCTGAAGTTGTAACAGTCTGAGGTATGCCATGTGTTCTCCCAGGAAATTTGGCCCTGGATCACAGTACCGTGGCAGTGGCATGCTCCACAGGCTCCTGGGAGGGTGTTGGTAGTGATCTGTGCTTCCACACAGGACACTTGGTGGCAGTAGTGGCAGTAGTAGTGGTCCGTGCCCACCTATGGGTTATGAGATGATAGCCAGAGCTCATGCCCTTCTCTGGAGTTTGCTTAGATGATTCTCTGCCGTCTGTGAGCACATGGAGCAGGAAGCCTCTCTCCTCGCACACCTTGAAACAATGGTCTCTTGCCTCTCTGGCAGGTCCAGACATTTTCCTGACTCCCTCCCAGATAACTGTGGTGCACTAGCCCCCTTCAGGCTGTCTTCATGCAGCCAATGGCAGTCCTCTCCCTGGGGTCTGAGCTACGAAGACCAAGCCTCAGCTCCCAGCCCCCACTCACCCTGGTGGGTGAACAGGCAAGGCTCTCAGCCTAATGAGTGCTGGTCAGCACTGATCCTCTGTGTGGGAGTCTCCACTTTGCCCTCCACACCCCTGTTGCTGCACTATCTTCTGAGGCTCCAAAGCTCCACCCCCCATTCCCCCGAGTAAGGGGACTTCCTAGTGTGTGAAAATTGTTCCTCCTTCACAGTTTCATCCCAGAGGTGCAGGACCCATCCCAATTCCTTTGTCTTCTTTTTTCTTTTGCCCTACCCTGGTATCTGGAGCTTTTCTTGCCTTTTTGGAAGTCTGAGGTCTTCTGCCAGCACTCAATAGGTGTTCTGTAGGAGTTGCTCCACTTGTAAATGTATTTTTTATGTATTTGTGGGGAGGAAGATCATGTCCACATCTTACTCCTCTGCCATCTTGAAAGTCCTCTCTCGACACCTTATATTTAAATAAAGAGAAGCTGAGTTTTTCCCTCTATCATAATCATGAGTTTTTAGCTGGAAAGTACACACTAAGTGAAAAGCAAGGAAAATAAATCTTCACCTAACCATATCTAGTGAAATTGCAAGCCATCAAGGATAAAAAAAGAATTATTGAAACTTCTAAAGAGGAAATATAGATTATCTAAAGAAAACAAAGTAGACAATAAAATAATAGCTTCAAATTGTTGAAGGAAAAACAGCAAAATTGTAGTACAACTGAGCAGGTACAACCTTCTTTGATAGCTTCCAATCAACAGACTTCATGAAAGAAATGTTTTAAGATTTACTTCACCAATAAGAAAATGTAAACACAGGCAATAAGTGAGATGAAAGAATATATAGTGAGCAAATACACTGCAAAATATCTGAACATTGGTTGTAGGAATTACATCTGTTACTTCAAAACATTTAAATAACATTGTGGCTAAAATTCTCCATAACTGAAATAGTTTTCTATTGCTGCTCTAACAAATTCTACAAATTTAGTGGCTTAAAACACTAAATATATTATTTTACAGTTCTGTTGATCAGAAATGTATTGTCTTGTTGGACTAAATTCAAGATGTAGGTGGGTCTGTGCTGTTTCCTAGAGGCTTTAGGGGACAATTCATTTCCTAGTCATTTGTATTGTTGCCAGAATTTAATTCCTTTAAGTTGAGGACTAAGGTCACCACAGTTTTTGCTGGCTGTCATCTCAGCACCATTTCTGACATTTAGGCCGGTAATTCCTTTGCTTGTGCTCCCCTTCCTCCATCTTCAAAGTCAATGATGGCTTGTTGAATTCTCACATTACATTGCTCTGACCTACTCCAAAGTCTATTTATATCTGACTTCTCCCTTCTTACTTTCTCTTCTGTTTTCAAAGAACTCATGTGATTATATTCAATCCACCTCAATAATCTAAAATAATTTCCCTGTTTTAAGGAGGTGATTAACAACTTTGATTGCAGCTTCATTCTGGTATCTGATACTGAACAGCTATTTACTGAATGAGGAAGGTGATAGCAGTCAATGATTTTGGAATTAAAATCATGAAAAAAAACCATAATCTAGAGTGTGATTGGTAACAAAGTGCCATTCCTCACAAAAATGTGCCAAGATTCTTGACTAAAAGAAAGCAAAGTAATTGATCATAAATCATGAATAAATAAAAACTCATGAGTTCTTAGAGATGAAACTATTGTGCAATATATTCTAATAGTGGGTACATGAACCTATATCATTACATCAAAAACAGTGAATCAATGATTTCAATTAAAATCATTTTAGGAAGTTGGAGGATCACAAGGTGTAATACAAAATGTGAATAAAATTCAACAATATTACAAATGTAAACTGAAGGGAGTAGGGAAAATAGGTGCTGGCTTAAGCAACTTTGGAAATGAGTGGAGTCTGTAAGACCAATGGCAAATAACTTGACACAAGCACTATATTCTAGTTGATAAAGTTGTGTTGCACAGGAATAATAGTTAATAATTCTGATACTATATTTGTATATTGGACATGAATGTTAAGTTAAAGGATGGTGTGAAGTTTTCTGTAGTGGGAATTTATAGATAATCAGATAATCAAGGGAAGCAGATATCAAGGGAAAGAGGCTAGAATGATTTGTGTGATGACAGATTAGAGTTAGAGACATTAGGATGAACTCAGTGTAATATAGACAGAGTTGGAGACATAAATAAACGTGTAGTTACGTGTTAATAAGTGTGTTGATGTATATACATATATTTTTACTTTGTTGGCCACACTGGAAACAATGACACTGTAGTAGTAACAATACTCCTTTGGCTTCTAATAATATTCTCCATAAAATAAACTAGAAGTAGCTGATTCTAAGCTTGGTACAGAAAATAGAGAAGATGAACTTTGTAGTTCCAGAAACTAAAGAAGTGCTTAAAACACAAATACACACTACCCCCCTACCCAATGAAGGAGTTATGTCAAGGGGACAAAGAAGCCAGATGAAAACCTACCAATAGATAAAGCTAGAATAAATTGAGCAACAAATTAAGTATTTTACTGCATTTTATTATAACCCAAAATATAAAATAAATTCCATGAGTCCCTACTGATATAAATAATTGAATAAATGAATGAATGAATGAATAAATAAATAGGGAAAAGATACAAGTCTCATCTTCAGATGAATTCCAAACAAGTTATGTAGATATTCCACCCTTAATGAGAGGGGAACTTAATTCCCCACTATGAACAGTGACTAAGAGCACAGAATAAAAAGGGGGAAAGAAAAGAGTAACTTTACAATGGGGAAACATTACAAACACTATTTCTGCCATGATTAAGGTCAATATCAGCAGTAATAAGTAATATTAAGCAGTATGTAATATTAAACTTCATAGGATATGTTGAAAATAGCACTTTGCCTTTGTGGTCGTTCACTTGCAAACTCATAACACCAGTATAATCACTATTAAACATCAGATAAATTCAAATTGAGGGTCATTCAGTAAAATATCTGGTCAGTAAGGCTCAGAGCTGTCAAGGCCATCAAAAACAAGGAAAGTCTGTGAAGCTGTCAAAAGCAATAGGAGGCTAAGGGAAATAGTGAATAATGTGCTGTGGTACATAGGATGGGATTCTAGACAGAAAAAAGACATTAGGTAAATACTAAGGATATGTAAATAAATTACAAGCTTCAGCTGATAATGTGTCAGGGTTGGTTCATTAATTATATCAAATATACCATGATAATTTACTATGTTAACAATAGGGGAAATTGAGTGTGTGATTCCTGTTGGGAGGGAACAAGAAGCCTCAAACAATCCTTATAGAAGAAGCTCCAAAAATATGAGACCATAAACATAAAAGAATATTACAAACAAAATAGGCTATAGAAACATAGAAGGAATAGGAAATAAAAATATCAAAATACATAATAAGTATAAATACAGATAGAATTTATTGAAGATAAGACAAATGAACACCAGACTATCAAAATGACCAGGCACTATGGAAGAGAAACAAATGTAACTTTATTACATTAGTTATTTAATTGATTAAACATATCTGAATAGAAACTTTAATATGAAGAGATAGATCTGAGGAAATTACACATAAAATATTACAGATAGACATAAATAGAATGTAGGAAAGATGAAAATAAGATTCATGGGGATAGAGTGAAAATTTTGGATACATGTTTTGTTTATAGAAAGAGAAAATACTGGAGAGGAAAATCAATACTTATATAATTTCTATAATTTATTATGAAAGACACAAATAGCCAGATTTACACAGATGTAAAAGCATATGAATCCAACTATGACCTTTTGGGGTAAAATTACAGAACACAAAATTTAAAGCAAAAACCTTAAAAACAATCAAAAGAAAACAAACATTACCAAAAGAATAATAAATACTAAACTGACATGACACTGTGACATGTATGTTTAATCCCAGTCACATAGTGATAGTTTAACTTCCTTAAGTCTACAGATGTTACTTTACAGTATTAAAATACTAAAGAAGACAAGCAATCACGTAATTCCCTGTTAAGATATAATTTGATGATGCTCACTATATTTTCTATGACAAATCTCACTTAAATAGAGATAGATAGCAACTTGCTCACTTATAAAGAGTATCCACTGAATAGATTTTAAATAATATATATGTGTCTATACACACATATATATACATAATGGGAAAAGTTTAGATTCACTTTATTTATAATTCAGTAGTAAGACATGAATAGGTTTTATTACTGTTATTCTTTAGTACTGTATGAGAGAGTATAATCAATGCAATAAAATTAAACAGAAACAAGAGAGACAAATTTTGTAACAGGGTAGATAAACCTATTTTTCTTTGTAGATGCTGTACACAGAAATAAATTAACCAAATAAATAAATAAATTAACCAAAACATTGTGTTAATAAAAGAGCTCAACATAGTTGAGATACATACATATATATATATGTATATATATATATATATATATATATATATATACATACACACATGCATATATATATTCTAAATAAAATAGTAACATTTTTCTATCACAGTAACAAATATAATGGAAAAATAATCTATTCACAATACAAATAATCACTGTTTAGTGTTTAGGAATTGATCTTATAATAAAGCCTGTTAGTTTTATAGAAAATATTATATTTCAATTATAAAAAAGTGTAAATGATAGAAATAAATGAATATATCTATTTTGTCAATGGCAGAATGATATAATATAATAAAATATTATATAACTCAAAAGTAATAACAAATATAGTACAATTCCAATTAAAATCCCTATTACATGGTTTCAGACTGATTCTAAAAGTTATGTTTGTAGAATTTCAAATAAGAATTATATAACTTTGGCCAAGAATAATAAAGTGAGGAGAGCTCATTTAATGTTGTAGAACATATGAATCAACTAAACTAAGGAAAGAGCTTGGAAAAATATTTGGAAGCAAGAAGCTTGTGGAGAAATTATGCATTGCTAATAGGTGTTTTGGGAAAATATAGGTCAGTAGAGAAATGTAGACCATATCCTTACTTTAGACCAAAGGCAAAGGTGCACTATAGTGGATTAAAATATCAAATATGAGGGCCAAAACTATATATCACAAAAATAATATATTTCAGAATAATTTTTAAAAATAAATCCAAAAGCCTAAACAAGAGGAAATTCTCAATGTATTTCTTGAAATTAAGGAAAATCAGGGTTTAGAATAAAATAAAGGGATTATAGACTGAAAGAATACACAGGTGTCATAGTTTCTATTCATATTTAAATATTCCATAGGAAACATGGTAGAATACACACAAGAATCCTAAAATCTGTCATCAACATCATCAACAACATAAATGGACATTGTTTTGAAAATAGATAAAATTTATGAATGAATATGCATGTGACAGAAGGGGTATTCCAAGTGAATAGAAAGTATTATATCTATATATAAAGAAAGAAAAACCTCTCTAGTAATCAGATTGATGCAAATACAAAGTATATATGTTCCTGTTTATGTTTTATGTCTATAAATGCAAAACTTTAAAGCCATTACAATAGCTAAAATAGCAAAATTGTGAATTACTAAATATTTCCTTGAATGTGAACAAAGGAAGAAATGTAGACTTTTTAATTAGGTCAGAAGTGTGGAGAGCAATGTAGTAATTTGAAGAGCAATACATAAAATTAGTTAAATTGAGTACATATGTGTCAATAAAAAATATGGAGAGCTTTGTCATTTATGTTGTAAACACAAACATAATTGTCTAATAATGAGTATAATATTTACTCAAGTTTTGGATCTAAACCACAAAATGAAATGTATAGGTGTAAAGGAAATGGCATCTAGGCTTTCCAAATCAGTATAAGAAGGAGGCTTGAATAAAGACATTTTATATAGATTCAGCATAAGTCAGGACAAGAGGGAAAACAAAGAAGTAAAGACAAAACAGACCAAAGAGAAAACTCAAAATAAGATGGCAGAAATATGTAAAAATATGTCAATACTCATAATAAAAGAAAAATGATTTATCTTTATCTATTAAAAATAAGTGACTTTCACATTTTTTAAATCTTCACATGTAGAACTTATAAAATATAATCTTAATACCTCATGAGTAGAAGAGAAATTATAACAGAAATTATAAAACGTTTATCAATAAATAAAAATAAATTACATATAATAATTTATGGGATGCAAATGGAAATACAAATTTATACATTCATTCATTCATTGAAACTGAAGAACATTGAAAATAAGCAATTTAAGCAAGTAGGTTAAGATGTTGGTTGGGAAAGCTATAGAAAGACACAAAGAAAGTAAAAGGAATAAAATAATAAGTATAATAATATAAACTAATATATATGCAAATATATGCAATTAAACACTTCAAGGTTTCAATTTGGCAGTAGAAAAACTGTCTCATCCTAGATCCAAATTTTCCCATTTGGTCATTTAACATAAAATCAAAAGAGAGAGAGAGAGAGAAATAGAGAGGGAAAATGAAAACTTCCAAAACGTACACCAAAAATAAGTTAGAGGGCCATCTCATGCACATTCTTTATAAGGTATAAGTTGTTGATAGTAGTGAATTCACATAGCATCAGATTCAACTTTACTAAATACTGTATAGTAGCTGCAGACTGGTGAATACAGTTGGTGAAAATTCCTTAAATGCCAAGAAAGCAGAACCCAGGAAAAAAAGAGAAGAAAAGAAAGAAAAACAGAAAAAGGAAAAAGTTTTCTTTTCTAGCAGCAAAAGTCTCACCTTAATTGGGGACCACTGTGGACACATCAGAGATGTAGTATAGCAGTACAGAGGCACTGGAAGAAACAAAAGAAATGTGTGAAAAGTGCAAATAAAACAAAGGAGGTAGTATACACTTTCTTTTTCCCCATTGAATAGAAGAGTCATTGATTGTAATACACATCATTATTTTAAAAGACATTATTATTTATAAATTACTAATTAAATAATGATGCAATCTTAAGGACAGCATGTGCAGCTCATGAGCAAACTCTTCTGAAATATGGAGATTAACAGCCAAAGAATCTTTTAAAAAAACACGAAATAATAGTATCTCTCTCTATATATATACACACACACACACACACACACACACATATATATATATATATATATATATATATATATATAAGATGCTGACTCAGCCTTGAATAAATGTGAGCTGCCAATAGTAACAAATTTCCTAAACTATATATGTACAGATAACAGTCATCATTTGTTTTTTTCTGGTTACCAGCAGGAGTACCTGAATTCTCCACAATAAATAAATAAATAATCACATTGCAGACCAGTGGGGTTCTGTCACTGGCTCTGACCAACAGGGCCAATCATTAAATTTTCAGGTCTTTCATGAGTCAGTTGTTAAATATAGCCATTATTAAGAAGTAAATTATATAGCTTAAAATTAAATAAATGATACAAAAACAGAGGTAATAAATACTAAAAAAATCAATTTCTAATTATTTAACTAATTTTACTAATTTCTATGCTTTTAAGGCTATTTACATCCATGTGTCTGCAGAGTATAAATATTACATAATAGTGTTCTATGGCACATTTCTGTCCTTCTGTATGTTTAATGACACCTAATTGTTAGCCTCCATTGTCCAGAGTAAGAGTCTTTACACACAGGGATAGACAAAATCTATCAATTGGGATATTATTTATAGTTTTCTGTCTTGTCTAGACTTAAGAAAGTAATGGTAAAATATTAATAGACAAATTTAACTTAAAATGCATCATATTTGTACCTGTTAGAATGGGAATAGCACAAAAAAATTGAAAAGCTATTCTTCTAATTTTTGAAAACTATGCATTAACCAGTTCAAAAAGAAGTGGCTGACATCACTGAAAACAAGTGGAGAAAAACATGTATCATCATTGTTTCCTTTTGTCTTACCCTTTAATGTTAAAAGAAATCAACCAAGGTTCATGTTGGGACTACACTCATTCATAAACTGCAACCATAATTTTGTTAAGGATGCAAGTATTTGGCAAAACTCAATCAAAGTCTTCTATGAGAGACAATTAACAAAATGGAATTCACAATATAAACTATTGCATACTTTATAATATGGAAATTGTGTGCTGCACACCATTTATATCTGAAATATATATAATGATCAATATATGATAATCTTTTGAAGAGACAGCTTTTAAGTTTTCTCCAGCATGCTACTGATTCTGAGGCATTCAATTTGTTTTATTTTAATTCTTACAAATAAAAGAAAAAAAAACACTTCTGATGTGAAGAAATTTACTTCTTCGTACATGTTAGGTTAATTTGGTGGTAGTGGTGGTGGTGGTGGGGTGTGTTTGTGTGTGTGTGTGTGTGTGTGTGTGTGTTTCTGTGTGTATTAGCTACTGATTATTTTTCATGTGCAAATCTCCATTCTACCACACTCTTTGACTTTCAAAGAAAAAGTATTCATTCATTCTGATTTTTCAAACAACATAATTATCCAGCACAAGAAAGCACATCTGCCAAATTGTATATTCCAGACACTTCAGTTGATCTTTTCAGATACTTAGTGATACTCCATTTATAATGTAAAAGTATAAACAAGCTGTTCCTGGAGCTTCCTGTGTCAAAAATACATTAAGGTCACTCATAGTTGAATGTTTCTTTCAACATATGTGTAAAACTTGAGGATTAAAAAGAAAGGTATTTTTTGTGGCTGTTGAAAATCAATGATGAAGAATTTTCCTCAAAATGATTTAACTAGACATATATGTCAAATATGGTGACATTTTTCAGTAAAGGTTTTGCAACTCTAACCTAGTAGGGAAATACAATAACACAACTCTAATGTCACTTTCATAACTATCCATTTAGGGTCTCTGTGGATATGTCATAAGTATGACATATCTTTTCCTCAGATTTGACAGTCATACTTTCAGTAGATTTTAAAATAGTAAGTAAGTCACACTTTTAAGCTGATTGTAAAATGGGGGTCACATACATTAATAGAATATGGTTTCACTACTGTATGTTTCATATTTCGCTATTTGAAATTGTAATCATCCTTTAGTAGGTTTGTTCTGTCAAAACCATATCATGGTGCATTTTGATTGTTCAAATCTAAAATATGTTCAGTCAGGACTTAAAAAATCTTAACAAATACACTGAAAGTTTTACTGAATAATTGCAGAGAGAGAAAAAATATATATGTATATGTGATGGCTCTAGTAAAATCAGTGATCAAAATTACTTCAGATTTTATTTTTATGTTTTGTTACTTGTATGCTCTCTGCTATCATGCATATCACTTACACTTAAATCTTCAGAGATTTTAAGTATTAACTTTCAGATCAACTATACTTTGTTAATATAGTAACTGAAACACTCCATTACGAGTCTGCACCCTATCTATTTTATTTCAATCACCCACAATTGTTTTACTTAATCCTTCCACAGTACACCTCCTTAAATTTTAGTTTCTTATAGCTAAGCCTAGGTGGCTCTACTTCTTAGCAATTTTCTGTCTGAATCCCTAGGGTAGTCTGAAATATGGTCATTAAACCCTGTACTCCTAAAGGCTTCTTCTATTCCACTTAATTTATGGACAAGGTTATGACTCTAGAGAATAATCATATCATCTTACCTTCAAATTTTATCTTATCCATTTTTTTTTTCTTTTCCATTATTTAGTCCAGTAGGAAGTGATGCTCTTTTTCTAATTGATCCCTTCCATTCCTGGACTCCAAATCGCAAGCACTTACCTGCCAATGGCATGGGAGAAAATGTCACCGGAAAGAGAATATCAGGATTGCTTGGTGATAAAATGCCTCAGAGGAGGGTGGAAGTGTCTCTTTCTGCAAGAAGAGCAAGTGTCAATTGGGAGAGAGGAGAAATGGGTGGTGACTGAGTAAAAGGACATGATAGTCTCCTCTTTATAAAATAAGCACCAATTCAGCATCAAAACCACAGGGTTAACAGTAATATGTTTGGTAAACTCCAAAGTGATGGTGCATGGTAAATATAGACCGAGCTCCTGATTGCCGAAGTGTAAAACATACAGACCCCCAACTGAAGTTTCCTTTGTTCATCAAGTTAGCCAGCAATAAAGTATGCTCTTAGTACATAAAATGAAAGATCATTCAAAGCTCATTTCAAAGAAGCAAAGAAATAAACACTCAAAAATTGAGAACCTTTGTATGAGGAGAGAGGTATCTAGTTTAAATTTATAAGCAGAAAATGTTGATATTTGTTATTTTCTTTTAAATTTCTTACCATAATTCTCTGACAAGAATGATTCCATAACATATAACACACCCACAGAAAATAATGTATATTTTTTACCAGCTTGTCATTTTGAGCAGCCAATCCTTGATATAACTTTGTGTTGCATGTTTATGCTTCAATGTATTATTTATCAAGTTTACATCATGTCTATTTTCCCCAGTAAGAAAAATGTGTTTTTAATGTTTTCTGTCATTCCCTACTTTTTTTCTCCCCCACCTGTTCCAATATTTTAGAGCAAATGGCATTTTTTCTCATTAGTTGCATTTCAGCCCTACAATATTACTATTAACCTCTGTTCAATGTTCTATTAACATTTGAGAGTATCTGTTAATTACATGAAAGTGGAATATTAATACCCCTGACTTTCTGTTCACATGGCTTTCCCCAGTCCCACATCCCCAAACTTGTCATCTATTGATTTAATTTTACATTTTTCACTGCAACCTTATTCCAACATTTATTTATACTATCTATTGGTGGATCCTAAATATTGAAATCAAAATATAGGTCTTTACACTGAATTGAATATGTAGTATTTGTAAAGGCAGTGTAAATATCTTGTTTCCTATGCTATTTGTATGAGAATATAACCAGTGTCTAGGTCTAATGAGTCTTTTTTTTCTATTCTCTACTAATAATTAAAATCCATGTAATATTTGATTGATTTCATATTTAATCACATTATAAAAGAACTGATCATTTTTCTAGTGCATTAATTGACTTACTTTTCTGTTAAACAATAATTTGCCTACATCATTTCACTCTCTCATGGATCTTATTTGTTGTATTACTCTATTTATACTAGACAGCTTTTTTTTTTTTTTCCAAAAGAAAATGCTTGCTTGCTAACTCCTTTGAAAATTTATAACACTCCTGTTTTAAGTCCACTCACGGTGGTTTTTTAATTCCCACTCTTTGTTGATTTTTTCTGTTTCTTTTCTGAAATACATACCTAAGTTTCCTCAGAAAAGATGGGTTTAACATTTTCTAGTTCATTCATACCTGAAAGTGTCTTAGTTTACCCTCATATTTTGTTCAGATTGATAATTTCTACATTAAAAATAACTTTTTCAGTATACTGTAAATATTTTTCAATTGTTTTCTCTAACATGCAGGAATTCTCATCAATAGATTGATACCAGATTCCACTCATCTTATAGATTAACTGTTGGTGTTTTTTGTTTTTGTTTTTTCATTTTCTTCCCGAAAATGTTAATCTGAAGTGTCTAGGTAGGTATATACCTTTACCCTGATCAACATGGTATGTTCCCTTTCATTCTAAAACCTTTTATTTTCTTCAGCTTTATTATTTGTGATAATTTTCTTCTTAGCCATAACTTTACTCATTTTTTTCTTTTTTCTTTAGGTCTTCTTTTCAGAATCTTTAATTGAATATTGACCCTCCTCCATTTATTTAATTTATGTGGTGTATTATTTCAAACACTTGTCAATTTGCTTTATCCTCTGATAAATTAATTTAGGTTCAAATTCACATTCTAGCATTTATATAGATTTTGTCATTATAGAAATCATAATTCGTATTTCCAACAAATGTATCTCCTCCTTCTTCTTATCCTTCTTTCCTGTTTGTTCCTGTGGAATTATTTCCAAAATCTCTCTGCATAAGATATTTTATTCTTCCTTTTCTTCTAATTACTTGTCTTCTAATTAGTTGTAGTTTCATCTTGATTTTTATCTTTCATGCTTTCAGTGTTTCTCATATAGCTGATGATTATTGATGTTTAAATTTAAAATTTAAAAAAAATAATTATTTTTGGTTGATGTTATTGACTTACTGTGCTCTTTTATTAGAATTGCTCTACCAATAGACCTCCCCACTGATAAAAAAGACATTTTAATTTTAAGAAAAAAATTTCACATATCACAATAAATGTTACCTTTTAAATTTCTTTAATATTAGTTATCTGTAATAGAATCCACCAGCATCTCACTTTAAAAATGTAGGGCTCAGGGCAGAGGACTGCTGCTGGCTGTTCGGAGACAGCCTGAAAGAATGGTAGTGAGGAGCTCTGCAACCGGAAATGCTCCTGGAGGGAGCCCGGAATGCCTTAGAAGTGAAGTGCCATTTTTGAGTGACATTCAAAGGGAGGAAGGACCTGCCACCACAGCCTCTCTCCCCATGCTTCTCCACAGCTGCCTCCCCACTTTCACAGGCACTAGCAGGGGCTCCTGCCAGAGTGGGTTCACGCACCTCAGTTGGTTGCTGCCTCAACCCCTCTCACCTGGGCAGGCATGACTGCCCCAGTCAGTCTAGCTTTAGCAGCTGTGGACTTTGTGGGCATGTACACATGGTGACTGGGCCACGTCAGAGTCTGAGCTGCCCACATAGCATCCACAGAAGGTCCACATCCATGATTACTGCAATTCTGGGACCTGACTTCAGTGGATCTATGCTGGTGGCCCAGTGAAAATGCCTGAGAGGCACCAGGGCACATTGCTAGCTTACCCATGGTTAAGGAGAGGCTGAGAGCAGTGCCAACAACAGAATAACTTGTGAGCTCACATAATGGGTGAAAGGTGACACAACAGAATATGTTCACAGGTAAACAGCTACAGAGGAGGAATACTCAGTGGTTTCTGTCTCAGTGGAAGGGCTCTAATGCCACTTACCTCATACTGCAGATCAGAAACACAGTTAAGAAACAGACCTGGAGCCCTGTACTCCAACAGCTAAGGAGCAGACTGACAGGGCACTGACAACCACAGAGCAAAGGGGAGACACCACTCAAAATCCAGGGCAGGCTCTGGTCACCACAACACCAGCAGCCAGCATCTTCTAAGGAAAAAGGTGGTAGTCATCCATAGAAAAAACCTGTCATACCAAAAATAATCATAATATTAACCCATGCAACCTACACAGGGACATTCCCACATAAAAATAGCCCTCCAAGACAGTGTGAGGATCTGGCATTGGGAGGAAGAACCCCCAGAGCATGTAACCTTGAAGACCACTGGGGCTTGGTGCAAGAGTTCCACAGGCATAGGGGAAGCAGAGACTCCACTCTAGGAGGTCACACAAAGGTCACATGAGCACTGGGACATAGTACAAAGCAGTAACTCCATAGGAAATTGAGCTAAACCTAATGAGGAGTCTTGGAGTGATTCCTGAGGAGGTGGGGGTTGGATGTACCTCACTGTGGGGACAAGGACACTGGTAGCAGAGGCTCCAGGGAATATTAATCAGTGTGAGCTCTCCCAGAGGTCCCAACCTGGCACAGGGAACCAGCCCCACCCAAGAGCCAGCAAGCTACAGTGCTGAAAAACCTCAGGCCAAACAAAAAGCAAAACAGGAACACATCCTGACCCATCATCAGACAGGCTGCCTAAAGTCATGCTACTCCCACAGGCACCCCAAGACACAACTCCTGGCACATCCTGGCCTCCCAGAGGGACAAGACCCAGCTCCGCATAACAGAGGGCAGGCATCAGAGCTTCAGAACAGGAAGCCTGCAAAAGCCCCTGGACCAGCTTCACCCAACAGAAGGCAGAAGCCTGCACAAGCCCCTGGACAAGCTTTACCCAATAGAAGGCAGAAGCAGGAAGAAATATGCTCCTGCAGCCTGCAGAAATGAGAGCATAAACACAGTAAGTTAGGCAGAAGTGATATGAGAGAGAAAAATGTTGCAGAAGAAGGAGCAAGATAAAAACTCACAAGAACAACTAAATGAGGAGAAGATAGGCAGCACCTGAAAAAGAATTCAGATTAATGGTAGTAAAGATATCCAAAATCTTGGAAATAGAATGGAGAAAATACAAGAAATATGTAAAAAGGACCTAGAAGAACTAAAAAGCAAACAAACAATGATGAACGAAGCAATAAATGTAACAAAAAATTCTCAAGAAGGAATCAATAGCAGAATAACTGAGGCAAAAGAACACATAAGTGAACTGAAAGATTAAATAATGAAAATAACTACTGCAGAGCAGAATAAAGGAAAAAGAGTAAAAAGAATAGAGAACAGTCTCAGACAGCATTAAATGCACCAACATTCGAATTGTAGGGGTCCCAGAAGAAGAAGAGAAATAGAAAGGGACTGAAAAATATTTGAAGAGATTATAGTTGAACACTTCCCTAATCTGGGAAAGGAAATAGTCAATCAAGTCCAGGAAGCACTGAGAGTCCCATACAGGATAAATCCAAGGAGAAAAACACCAAGACATATCAATCAAACTATCAAAAATTAAATACAAAGAAAAAATATTAAAAGCAGCAAGGGAAAAGTAACAAATAACATACAAAGGAATCCCCATAAGGTTAATATCTGATCTTTCAGCAGAAACTCTAAAAGCCAGAAGGCAGTGCCAGGACATATTTAAAATGAAAAAAGGGAAAAACCTACAACCAAGATTACTCTACACAGAAAGGATCTCATTCAGATTTGGTGGAAAAACCAAAAACTTTATAGACAAGCAAAAGCTAACAGAACTAAGCACCACCAATCCAGGTTTACAACAAACACTAAAGGAACTTCTCTAGGCAAGAAACACAAGGGAAGGAAAAGACCTACAATAATGAACCCAAAAGAATTAAGAAAATAATAATAGGAACATACATATCAACAATTACCTTAAATATAAATGGTTTAAATGTTTCAACCAAAAGACATAGACTAGCTGAATGGATACAAAAACAAGACCCATATATATGCTATCTACAAGAGACCCACTTCAGACCTAGAGACACATACAGACTCAAATTAAGGGGATGGAAAAAGATATTCCATGCAAATGGAAAACAAAAGAAAGCTGGAGTAGCAATTCTCATATCAGACAAAATAGACTTTAAAACAAAGACTATTACAAGAGACAAAGAAGGACACTACATAATGATCAAGGGATCCATCCAAGAAGAAGATATAACAATTGTAAATATTTATGCACCCAACATAGAAGCACCTCAATACATAAGGCAAATGCTAACAGCCATAAAAGGGAAATCAACAGTAACACAAAAATACTAGGGGACTTTAACACCTCACTTTCACCAATACACCAGTCATTCAAATGAAAATAAATAAGGAAACACAAGCTTTAAATTTCATATTACAAAGATGGACTTAATGGATATTTACAGGACATTCCATCCAAAATGAACAGAATACACTTTCTTCTCAAGTGCTCATGGACATTCTCCAGGATAGATCATATCTTGGATCACAAATGAAGCCTTGGTAAATTTAAGAAAATAGAAAACTGATCAAGTACCTTTTCCTACCACAACACTATGAGACTAGATATCAATTAAAGGAAAAAACTATTAAAAAAAATACCTGGAGGGTAAACAATGTGTTACTAAATAACCAAGAAGTCACTGAAGAAATAAAAAAGGAAATCTAAAATTACCAAGAAACAAATGACAATGAAAATATGATGACCCAGAACATATGGGATGCAGCAAAAACAGTTCTAAGAGGGAAGTTTATAGCAATACAGTCATACCTCAGAAACAAGAAACATCTCAAATAAACAACCTTAACTTATACCTAAAGGAAATAGAGAAAGAAGAAAAAAAAAAAAAACCCAAAGTTAGCAGAAGGAAAGAAATCATAAAAATTAGATTGGAAATAAATAAAAAAGAAATGAAAAGTAACAATAGCAAAGATCAATAAAGCTGGTTCTTGAGCAGATAAACAAAATTGATAAACAATTAGTGAGACACATCAAGAAAGAAAGGGAAAACATTCAAATCAACAGAATTAGAAATGAAAAGGGAGAAGTAACAACTGACACTGCAGAAATACAAAGGATCATGAGAGATTACTACAAACAGCTATATGCCAATAAAATAGAGAACCTGGAAGAAATGGACAAATTCTTAGAAAAGCACAACCTTCTGAGACTGAAACAGGATGAAATAGAAAATATAAACCAACCAATCACAAACATTAAAATTGAAACTGTGATTTAAAATCTTCCAACAAACAAACGCCCTGGACGAGATGGCTTCACAGGCAAATTCTAGCAAGCATTTAGAGAAGAGCTAACACCTATCCTTCTCAAACTCTTCCAATGTATAGCAGAGGGAGAACCCATCCAAATTCATTCTACAAGGCCACCATCACCTTTATAACAAAACCAGAAAAAGGTACTAGAAAAAAAGAAAATTACAGGCCAATATGACTGATAAACATAGATGCAAGAAACCTCAAGCAAATACTAGCAATCAGAATCCAACAGCACATTAAAAGAATGATGACCCCGTGATCAAGTGGGGTTTATCCCAAGAATGCAAGGATTCTTCAATATACGCAAATCAATCAAAGTGATAAATCATATTAACAAATTGAAAGATAAAAACCGTATGATCGGGGGGGTGCTGGGAAGATGGCAGAAGAGTAAGACGCGGAGATCACCTTCCTCCCCACAGATACACCAGAAATACATCTACAAGTGGAAAAACTCCTACAGAACACCTACTGAATGCTGTCAGAAGACCTCAGACCTCCCAAAAGGCAAGAAACTCCCCACGTACCTGGGTAGGGCAAAAGAAAAACAAGAAAAAACAGAGACAAAAGAATAGGGACATCACCTGCACCAGTGGGAGGGAGCTGTGAAGGAGGAGAGATTTCCACACACTAGGAAGCCCCTTTGTGGGCAGAGACTGTGGGAGGCGGAGGGGGGAGCTTCGAAGCCACGGAGGAGAGCACAGCAACAGGGGTGCGTAGGGCAAAGCAGACAGATTCCCACATAGAGGATCGGTGCCAACCAGCGCTCACCAGCCTGAGAGGCTTGTCTGCTCACCCGCCGGGACAGGCGGGGTTGGGAGCTGAGGCCCGGGCTTCGGTCGGAGCACAGGGAGAGGACTGGGGTTGGCGGCTCGAACACAGCCTGAAGGGGTTAGTGCACCACGGCTAGCTGGGAGGGAGTCTGGGGAAAAGTCTGCACCTGCCAAAGAGGCAAGAAACTTTTTCTTCCCTCTTTGTTTCCTGGTGTGCGAGGAGAGGGGTTAAACTGCTTAAAGGAACTCCAGAGACGGGCGCGAGCCGCGGCTAAAAGCACAAACCCCAGAGATGGGCGTGAGCCACGGCTAAAAGCGCGGATCCCAGAGACGGGTGGGAGACGCTAAGGCTGCTGCTGCCACCACCAAGGGGCCTGTGTGCAAGCACAGGTCACTATCCACACCCCTCTTCCGGGGAGCCTGTGCAGCCCACCACTGCCAGATTCCCGGGATACAGGGACAACTTCCCCGGGAGAACGCACGGCGAGACTCAGGCTGGTGCAATATCATGCTGGCCTCTGCCACCGCAGGCTCGCTCCACACGCTGTGCCCCTCCCTCCCCCAGGCCTGAGTGTGCCAGAGTCCCCGAATCAGCAGCTCCTTTAACTCCGTCCTGTCTGAGCAAAAAAACAGATGCCCTCCAGCGATGTACATGCAGAGGCAGGGCCAAATCCAAAGCTGAGCCCCTGTGAGCTGTGAGAACAAAGAAGAGAAAGGGAAATCTCTCCCAGCAGCCTCAGAAAGAGCGGATTAAAGCTTCACAATCAACTTGATGTACCCTGCATCTGTGGATTACATGAATAGATAACAAATCATCCCAAATTGAGGAGGTGGACTTCGAGAGCAACATCTATGATTTTTTCCCCTTCTGTGTCAGATCTTGTCTGTATAGCTTTGCTTCCACCATTTGTCCTAGGGTTCTATCCGTCCATTGTTTACTTATTTTTAATATTTTTCTTAATAATTAATTTTAATAACTTTATTATACTTTACCTTCTTTCTTTTCTTTCTTTCTTTCTTTCTTTCTTTCTTTCTTTCTTTCTTTCTTTCTTTCTTTCCTTCTTTCTTTCTTCCTTTCCTTCCTTCCATCCTTTAGACAACAAATCATCCCAAATTGAGTAGGTGGACTTTGAGAGCAAGATTTATGATTTTTTCCCCTTCACCTTTTTTTGTGAGGGTGTATGTGTAGGTTTCTGTGTAAGATTTTGTCTGTATAGCTTTGCTTCCAACATTTGTCCTAAGGTTCTATCCGTCCCATATTTTTATTTTTCCTAAAAAAATATTTTTTAATTCAATAACTTTATTATACTTTATTTTATTTTACTGTATCTTCTTTCTTTCTGTCTTTTTTCCTTCCTTCCCTCCTTCCTTCCTTCCTTCCACCCTCCCTCCCTCGCGCCTTTCTTTCCTTCTTGCCTTCTTTCCTTCTTTTCTTGTTTCTTTCTTTCTTTCTTTCTTTCTTTCTTTCTTTCTTTCTTTCTTTCTTTCTTTCTTTCTTTCTGTCTTTCTTCATAATTCTACTAATTCTCTCTACTTTTTCTACCTTTTATTCTGAGCTGTGTGGATGAAAGGCTCTTGGTGTTCCAGCCAGGAGTCAGGGTTCTGCCTCGGACGTGGGAGAGCCAACGTCAGGACACTGCTCAATAAGAGACCACCAAGCTCCACATAATATCAAACACCAAAATCTCCCAGAGACCTCCATCTTAACACCAGCACCCAGCTTCACTCAACTACCAGCAAGTTACAGTGCTGGACAACCTATGCCAAACAACTAGCAAAACAGAAACACAACCCCACCCATTAGCAGAGAGGTTGCCTAAAATCATAATAAGTCCACAGACACCCCAAAACACACCAACAGATGTGGACCTGCCCACTAGAGAGACAAGATCCAGCCTCATCCACCAGAACACAGGCACTAGTCCCCTCTACCAGGAAGCCTACACAACCCACTGAACCAACCTTAGCCACTGGAGACAAACATGAGAAACAATGGAAACTACGAACCTGCAACCTGCAAAAAGGAGACCCCAAACACAAGAGAAGACAAAAAAAAAACACACAGCAGATGAAGGAGCAAGATAAAAATGCACCAGACCTAACAAATGAAGAGGAAATAGGCAGTCTACCTGAAAAAGAATTCAGAATAATGATAGTAAGCATGATTCAAAATCTTGGAAATAGAATGGACAAAATGCAAGAAACATTTAACAAGGACCTAGAAGAAATAAAGATGAAACAAACAATGATGAACAACACAATAAATGAAAGTAAAAATATCTGCATGGGATCAATAGCAGAATAACTGAGGCAAAAGAATGGATAAGTGACCTAGAAGATAAAATAGTGGAAATAACTACTGAAGAGCAGAATAAAGAAAAAAGAATGAAAAGAACTGAGGACAGTCTCAGAGACCTCTGGGACAACATTAAACACAGCAACATTCAAATTATAGGGGTCCCAGAAGAAGAAGAGATAAAGAAAGGGACTGAGAAAATATTTGAAGAGATTATAGTTGAAAACTTCCTTAATATGGGAAAGGAAATAGTTAATCAAGTCCAGGAAGAACAGAGAGTCCCATACAGGATAAATCCAAGGAGAAATATGCCAAGACACATATTAATCAAACTGTCAAAAATTAAATACAAAGAAAGCATATTAAAAGCAGCAAGGGAAAAACAACAAATAACACACAAGGGAATCCCCATAAGGTTAACAGCTGATCTCTCAGCAGAAACCCTACAAGCCAGAAGGGAGTGGCAGGACATACTGATGATGAAGGAGAAAAACCTGCAACCAAGACTACTCTACCCAGCAAGGATCTCATTCAGATTTGATGGAGAAATTAAAACCTCTACAGACAAACAAAAGCTGAGAGAGTTCAGCACCACAAAACCAGATTTACAACAAATGCTAAAGGAACTTCTCTAGGCAAGAAACACAAGAGAAGGAAAAGACCTACAATAATGAACACAAAACAATTTAGAAAATGGGAATAGGAACATACATATCGATAATTACCTTAAATGTAAATGGACTAAATGCTCCCACCAAAAGACACATATTGGCTGAATGGATACAAAAACAAGACTCTTATATATGCTGTCTACAAGAGACCCACTTCAGACCTAGAGACACATACAGACTCAAATTAAGGGGATGGAAAAAGATATTCCATGCAAATGGAAACCAAAAGAAAGCTGGAGTAGCAATTCTCATATCAGACAAAATAGACTTTAAAACAAAGACTATTAGAAGAGACAAAGAAGGACACTACATAATGATCAAGGGACCCATCCAAGAAGAGGATATAACAATTGTAGATATTTATGCACCCAACATAGAAGCACCTCAATACATAAGGCAAATACTAACAGCCATGAAAGAGGAAATTGACAGTAACACATTCATAGTAGGGGACTTTAACATCCCACTTTCACCAATGGACAGATAATCCAAACTGAAAATAAATAAGGAAACACAAGCTTTAAATGATACATTAAACAAGGTGGACCTAATTGACATTTATAGGACACTCCATCCAAAAACAACAGAATACACATTTTTCTCAAGTGCTCATGGAACATTCTCCAGGTTAGATCATATCTTGGGTCACAAATCAAGCCTTGGTAAATTTAAGAAAATTGAAATTGTATCAAGTATCTTTTCTGACTGCAATGCTATGAGACTAGATATCAATTACAGGAAAAGATCTGTAAAAAAATCCAAACACATGGAGGCTAAACAATACACTACTTAATAACGAAGTGATCACTGAAGAACTCAAAGAGGAAATAAAAAAATACCTAGAAACAAATGACAATGGAGACACGATGACCCAAAATCTATGGGATGCAGCAAAAGCAGTTCTAAGGGAGAAGTTTATAGCAATACAAGCCCACCTTAAGAAGCAGGAAACATCTCGAATCAACAACCTTACCTTGCACCTAAAGCAATTAGAGAAAGCAGAACAAAACCCGACGAAGTTAGTAGAAGGAAAGAAATCATAAAAGTCAGATCAGAAATAAACGAAAAAAAAATTAAGAAAATGATAGCAAAGAACAATAAAACTAAAAGCTGGTTCTTTGAGAAGATAAACAAAATATATAAACCATTAGCCAGACTCAACAAGAAAAAAAGGGAGAAGACACATCAATAGAATTAGAAATGAAAAAGAAGAAATAACAACTGACACTGCAGAAATATGAAAGATCATGAGAGATTACTACAAGCAACTCTATGCCAAAAAATTGGACAAACTGGAAGAAATGGATAAATTCTTAGAAATGCACAACCTGCCAAGACTGAATCAGGAAGAAATAGAAAATATGAACGGACCGAAAACAAGCACAGAAATCGAAACTGATTAAAAATCTTCCAACAAACAAAGGCCCAGGACCAGATGACTTCATAGGCGAATTCTATCAAACATTTAGAAAAGAGTTAACACTTATCCTTCTCAAACTCTTCCAAAATATAGCAGAAGGAGGAACACTCCCAAACTCATTCTATGAGGCCACCATCACCCTGATACCAAACCTAGACAATGATGTCACAAAGAAAGAAAACCACAGGCCAATATCACTGATGAACATAGATGCAAAAATCCTCAACAAAATACTAGCAAACAGAATCCAACAGCACATTAAAAGGATCATACACCATGATCAAGTGGGGTTTATTCCAGGAATGCAAGGTTTCTACAATATACACAAATATACCAATGTGATAAACCATATTAACAAATTGAAGGAGGAAAACCATATGATCATCTCAATAGATGCAGAGAAAGCTTTCGACAAATTTCAAAACCATTTATGATAAAAACCCTGCAGAAAGTAGGCATAGAAGAACTTTCCTCAACATAATAAAGGCCATATAAGACAAGCCCACAGCCAACATCATCCTCAATGGTGAAAAAACTGAAAGCATTTCCACTAAGATCAGGAACAAGACAAGGTTGCCCACTCTCACCACTCTTATTCAACATAGTTTTGGAAGTTTTAGCCACAGCAATCAGAGAAGAAAAAGAAAGAAAAGGAATCCAAATCAGAAAAGAAGAAGTAAAGCTGTCACTGTTTGCAGATGACATAATACTATACATAGAGGATCCTAAAGATGCTACCAGAAAGCTACTAGAGCTAATCAATGAATTTGTTAAAGTAGCAGGGCACAAAATTAATTCACAGAAATCTCTGGCATTCCTATACAGTAATGATGAAAATTCTAAAAGTGAAATCAAGGAAATACTCCCATTTACCATTGCAAAAAAATAATAAAATATCTAGGAATAAACCTACCTAAGGAGACAAAAACCTGTATGCAGAAAATTATAAGACACTGATGAAAGAAATTAAAGATGATACAAATAGATGGAGAGATATAACATGTTCTTGGATTGGAAGAATCAACATGGTAAAAATGACTCTACTACCCAAAGCAATCTACAGATTCAATGCTCCCTATCAAACTACCACTGACATTTTTCACAGAACTAGAACGAAAAATTTCACAAGTTGTATGGAAACACAAAAGACCCTGAATAGCCAAAGCAATCTTGAGTACAAAAAACAGAGCTGGAGGAAACAGGCTCCCTGACTTCAGACTATACTACAAAGCTACAATAATCAAGACATTATGGTACTGGCACAAAACCAGAAATATAGCTAAATGGAACAGGATAGAAAGCGCAGAGATAAACCCATGCACATATGGTCACCTTATCTTTGATAAAGAAGGCAGGAATGTACAGTGGAGAAAGACAGCATCTTCAATAAGTGGTGCTGGGAGAACTGGATAGGTACATATAAAGGTATGAGATTAGAACACTCCCTAACACTATACAAAAAATAAGCTCAAAGTGGGTTAAAGACCTAAATGTAAGGCCAGAAACTATCAAACTCTTAGGGGAAAACATAGGCAGAACACTCTATGACATAAACCACAGCAAGGTCCTGTTTGACCCACCTCCTAGACAAACCGAAATAAAAACAAAAATAAACAAATGGGACCTAATGAAACTTCAAGTCTTTTGCACAGTAAAGGAAACCATAAACAAAACCAAAAGACAACCTTCAGAATGGGAGAAAATATTTGCTAATGAAGCAACTGACAAAAGATTAATCTCCAAAATTTAGAAGCAGCTCATGCAGCTCAATAATAAAAAAAAAACAACCTAGTCCAAAAATGGGCAGAAGATCTAAATAGACATTTCTCCAAAGAAGATATACAGATTGCCAACAAACACATGAAAGAATGCTCAACATCATTAATCATTAGGGAAATGCAAATCAAAACTACAATGAGATATCGTCTCACACCGGTCAGAATGGCCATCATCAAAAAATCTAGAAACAATAAATGCTGGAGAGGGTGTGGAGAAAAGGAAACACCGTTGCACTGCTGGTGGGAATGTGAATTGGAACAGCTGCTATGGAGAACAGTAGGTAGGTTCCTTAAAAAACTAAAAGTAGAACTGCCATATGGCCCAGCAATCCCACTACTGGGCATATACCCTGATAAAACCATAATTCAAAAAGATTCATGTACCAACATGTTCATTGCAGCTGTATTTACATTAGCCAGGGGACGGAAACGACCTAAGTGTCCACCATCGAATTAATGGATAAAGAAGATGTGGCACATACATTCAATGGAATATTACTTAGCCATAAAGAGAAAGGAAATGAGTTATTTGTAGTGAGTTGGATGGACCCAGAGTCTGTCACAGAGAGTGAAGTAAGTCAGAAAGAGAAAGACAAATACCGTATGCTAACACATATATATGGAATCTAAGAAAAAAAAATGTCATGAAGAACCTAGGGGTAAGACGGGAATAAAGACACAGACTTAGTAGAGAATTGACTTGAAGATATGTGGAGGGGGATGGGTAAGCTGTGACAAATTGAGAGACTGCCATGGACATATATACACTACAAAACATATAAAATAGTTAGCTAGTGGGTAGCAGCCTCATAGCACAGGGAGATCAGCTTGGTGCTTTGTGACCATCTGGATGGGTGGGATAGGTAGCGTGGGAGGAAGGGATACGCAAGAGGGAGGAGATATGGGAACATATGTATATGTATAACTGATTCACTTTGTTATAAAGCAGAAACTAACACACCATTGTAAAGCAATTATACTCCAATAAAGGTGTAAAAAAAAGAAACCTATAACTTATCTAAAATGTGTCCACTTAATTGTTCCTTTTAATGGTATGAAGTGTCTGCTATAACATTTTCCTTCTCATCATTTATTGAGCAACTATTTACTGACACTATATTCTAGGCTCCAGAGAACAAGAGAGACAAAAAGTGAGAGTGAGAGTGAGGGAAATTGTCCTTATAAAGTTGACATACTACATATGGAAAGACAAAAATTACTGTTATTTTAAATGTATTTAATATCCATCTTTTATTTTTCCAAAAGTGCTACCTGGAAAAATATCCAGTTCCATGTTGTTTAAATAATGTCTGATACATTCAGTTCTCCTAAACACATCTAATTTATAACTGCTAACAATAAAGAGAAAAGAAAGACATTGCAAATGGAAACATACACACACATTCAATGTGATTTTTTGTTATTTATTGAAATGTGCCGCAAAGAAGATTTTTATAATGTTGATCCATATTGAAAGTAGTTACATTATCAATCTGTTTTTGTTTCAATATTTAAAAAATATTGTTACATATAATGCTATCATTTTTGCAGGCTCTTCAACCTGAAAATTTTAACAATGCTATATGCAGCTCTTCAAATTTTCAGAGTAAAGTCTAATGAAACAGACAAAAAGGGTCAAATATTGCTCCTTAAAGTAATTTTCAGTCAGTGAATTCTCTATTAGGCAGCAGCTAGATAAAGAATTAATGAATCAACAAAAAATGTGGAGTTCAAGTATTTCAGTTCTCATAACGACCAAGCTCTAGAGAATCTGATTTGATCAGTGCATAATCACTTTCATTCAGATGACTCTGCCCAAATAACTGGAATGTTCATTTTGTGGTCCAGTAATCTTGGTTGACTTAATGACATAAGTAGAACAACTGTGAGTAACTATGCAGCATCCAACTAATTTCTTGGTGATAGATTTTCAGAGTCAATCCAGTCAACTGCAGAGCATTAGATACTTTCAAATTATCTCACATAATCTAGAGAAATTTATTGAAAGGATCATTTACAGCAGATATCTTGTCTTGTTTGAAGACATATTTATATATGAGCTCCTTGAAATCACCTCTATATAAAACTAAGTAATTTCATTTACATAGTGACATTAATTATGTTTATTTAGGGAGCTCAATCCATATTCATATTTTCTGTTGAAAATAACAATGATACAAAAACTGCATGCAAAATAAAGCATGGATAGAACAAGACTTCAAACTCTGTGGAACAAATCTGAGTAAGCTGACATTCTTATTGTTATTGTTTAACAGGGAGTGAAGTATTTGGCTAAAGACAAATCCTTTCAAACTTTAGACACAATATTTAGAAAGATATCAAATATTACTTATTAACATTACATATTTAGACAAATATGCCTATGAAGGATTCACTACACTAGGCACTAGAGACAGAAAAATATAAATGTTAAGTAGTTTACAAACTATGGACTGCAGCACTGACCTGCATTAATATGGTAACAAAGTTAATGATTTCTCACCAATAGAATTACAAAACCTTAACAAAATGGGACATGAAACAAAATACATTTTTAATTTAAGGAAGAGAAATTAGAGGTTGATAAACTTAAGTCCAAACCATAAAGGCAGACTGGGTAGGGGAAGTTACTAGGTAACCGGGACACAGCAAGTTAATACAGGTAATAGATATTGATGGAGAAAAATGAATGAAAACTTGGATGAAGTATATTGTTATAATGGGGGGAGTTATCAAAATAAATTAAGGGTACAATGGACACTAAAAGCAACATGCTTTCACCTAGGATGGATCCTGTTCTTCTGAAACTACAATCTTAGTTATTAAATTATTAGAGCGATGTAATATTTTATAATTTTCCTTAATTACACATATTATGTTACTATGAGATTCTGAAAAATTCACAAAATTTATGTTTTTCTTTTTACCAGTAAGTTTAAGAGTATTTAATCTTATCTAACATAGTGACAAATTTATTTACATATTAATATATAGGTGTAATATTCCTTTGAAGAATTTTTAGACTCAAAAATATTCATATTATATTTCTCTTTGATATGTTATGAAACAACAGATAAAAACTAAATAAAAATCTGCTTTTCCCTAAAACTATAAAAATCCATTGGAAAAAAGAGCCAGTATTAATTTGACTTAATATTAGAGATACCATGTTGATGTAATTATATCATTGTAATTGTGTTACATCTAAATTTCCTGTGTTAAAAGTAACAAATAAAATTATTTTATGCAATTTAAATCATGCAATTTTAAATTTCAACCTTTATTTTTTTCTAAATATAACCATGTTTAAATGTAAAATGAATTAATAACTATTGGAGTGTATGCTTTTAAAACAATTAATTACTGCTTTTAAAATATGACATTGAAAAGTTACTCTGTTGATATTTTATCAAAAATCAAGACAGTTCACAATCCATACTTCACTATTTTTACTTTGATCTGCTTAGGAAAGAAAGCAAAAGAAAATAGCTTCAGTTATATTGTTCAACTTAGAAATCAATATTAATAAATCAATGTCAATAATATTATATTGCAAACTCTATCATATTACTTAGAAATGTGACCTAAGCATGTGGTGTGTATTTCATTCTTTGTGGTAGAAAACATAAATGATATTTGTGAGACATGTTTCATTATAGGCCACTGTTTCTAGTCAATCACATTTTTTAAATATATATCTTTTAGAATGAAATTTTTAGACTTAGCATGCAGGTTAACTTTTTTCACAGTTAAAAAACATTTTCCAGCTGTTCTTGAGATATTAAAGTGTAAAAAAGTACCCTTTCCTATTTACAAGCTTTTCAAGATGACAATTTCCATATTCATCTCTCAATCAGAAAGGAAATACCCATCTGTGCAATGCATGGACTAGAGCACATTAGAGATGTGACTTCTATTTTCTAGAATTTTAGAGTCCAAAATTGCCATTAGCATGAACAAATACATCAAGTTGCCAAGATGTAGAGACTGCCATTATCACCATCTATTTCTTCAAAGGCAGTTCTGTAGACAATACCTTTGTGGGTCTGAAATGATGAGTCCCTGGCCCCAAACAGCATACTTTTTCTGTTTCTAATCTCTCCCCATGCTCCTACTAAGTAAAAGACAGACTTAGAAAAAAATGAAACATATAGCAGATTTTGATTAGATTTCATGTTTTACATCCCCGCATCTATATTTTAAAAATTCATACACAAATTACAATGGAGAAAACTGCTAATAACTGGTTTCTATCCCCTATTTTTCTATTAAAAATAGACTTAGGTAGCTTCTAACATATCTTTAAATTTTTTGGTTGAAAGCCAGGTATGATGTAACAAGTAAAAAGAACTGAGGTAAACAAGCCCTTTGTGTGAGGTTGGCTAGGAGTTAGGTTATGTTTACTGTGCGCTGTAGGTGTATGTGTTAATGACTGAAATTCCTTTAGTGTCCTTGTTTTTGTCTCCATGTTGTCTTTGGGTTTTCTAGAGACTTTTTTTTTTTTTTTACATCTTTATGGGAGTATAATTGCTTTAAAATGGTGTGTTAATTTCTGCTTTATAACAAAGTGAATCAGTTATACATATGTTCCCATATCTCCTCCCTCTTGCGTCTTCCTTCCTCCCACCCTCCCTATCCCACCCATCCAGATGGTCACAAAGCACTGAGCTGATCTCCCTGTGCTACACAGCTGCTTCCCACTAGCTATCTATTTTACGTTTGGTAGTGTATATATGTCCATGCCACTCTCACTTTATCACAGCTTACCCTTCCCCCTCCCCATATCCTCAAGTCCATTCTCTAGTAGGTCTGTGTCTTTATTCCTGTCTTACCCGTAGGTTCTTCATGACATTCTTTTTTCTTAGATTCCATATATATGTGTTAGCATACAGTATTTGTCTTTCTCTTTCTGACTTACTTCACTCTGTATGGCAGACTCTAGTTCTGTCCACCTCATTAGAAATAGCTCAACTTCGTTTCTTTTTATGGCTGAGTAATATCCATTGTATATATGTGCCACATCTTCTTTATCCATTCATCTGATGATGGACACTTAGGTTGTTTCCATCCCCTGGCTAATGTAAATAGAGCAGCAATGAATATTTTGGTACATGAATCTTTTTGAATTATGGTTTACTCAGGGTATATGCCCAGTAGTGGGATTGTTGGGTCATATAGTAGTTCTATATTTAGTTTTTAAGGAACCTCCATACTGTTCCCCATAGTGGCTGTACCAATTCACATTCCCACCAGCAGTGCAAGAGTGTTCCCTTTTCTCCACACCCTCTCCAGCATTTATTGTTTCTAGATTTTTTGATGATGGCCATTCTGACTGGTGTGAGATGATACCTCATTGTAGTTTTGATTTGCATTTCTCTAATGATTAGTGACTTTGAGCATTCTTTCATGTGTTTGTTGGCAATCTGTATATCTTCTTTGGAGAAATGTCTATTTAGGTCTTCTGCCCATTTTTGGATTGGGCTGGCTTTTTTTTGTTATTGAGCTGCATGAGCTGCTTATAAATTTTTGAGATTAATCCTTTGTCAGTTGCTTCATTAGTAAATATTTTCTCCCATTCTGAGGGTTGTCTTTTGGTCTTGTTTATGGTTTCCTTTGCTGTGCGAAAGCTCTGAAGTTTCATTAGGTCTCATTTGTTTATTTTTGTTTTTATTTCCATTTCTCTAGGAGGTGGGTCAGAAAGGATCTTGCTGTGATTTATGTCATAGAGTGTCCTGCCTGTTTTCCTCTAAGAGTTTGATAGTTTCTGGCCTTACATTTAGGTCTTTAACCCATTTTGAGCTTATTTTTATGTATGGTGTTAGGGAGTGATCTAATCTCATACTTTTATATGTACACTAATGATGAAAATTCTGAAAGTGAAATCAAGAAAAACACTCCCATTTACCATTGCAACGAAAAGAATAAAATATCTAGGAATAAACCTACCTAAGGAGAAAAAAGACCTGTATGCAGAAAATTATAAGACACTGATGAGAGAAATTAAAGATGATACAAATAGATGGAAAGATATACCATGTTCTTGGATCGGAAGAATCAACTTTGTAAAAATGACTCTACTACCCAAAGCAATCTACCAATTCAATGCAATCCCGATCAAACTACCACTGGTATTTTTCACAGATCTAGAGACTTCTTAAGTAGAATAAATAGTCTTACTGTTCTTTTATCTGTAATCTACATTTACACAGGAGCCTGCTTGTTGTGGTGGTAAGGTGTGGGAGAGTGCAACTGTTCTAAACTTGTATAGTTACATAAAGATACTTTAGTGAGCCTTAGCTTCTGAGCTGTGACCTTTCACAAGTGCTTCTCAGTTTTTCCCCTACATTAGGGGAGACAGGAAGGCTGGTGGGGTTGCAGTTTGGTATCTCCCTTCCCTCAGATCAGTTAGTTTTTAGAAAATTCTTAGTTTGTTAAATTACAATAAGATAGCTTCTTTCAAGAGCAGTGCATGGTTAAGAAGAGCATAATCCCCTGGGCATATTTCAAAATGGTTACTTTTTTCCCTCCCCTTACTGGAAGTACAGGGGGATTTTTTTCTGATCTTCACCCTGAGACCTTGATGGGACTCCTGGTGGTAAAATTAATGCAGTGTGGGAACCCTCTCAATACTGGTCTCTCAGTGTGTTAAATCTCTCAAACTAGTCCACACTGAGGCCTCCAAGTTTGTCAATTATATCTTCAGTTCCCACCAGGACTGACACTAGCAGGTGACCTTCCCTCCCTGGGCTTCTGTTGTAGACAAAGGCAGTCCTTCCAACAATCTAAACATCTGTCTCATTTTGGATTACCTCTTCTGCTTTTGTTTTCCCTATGTTTCTCTTTCAGTACCAATAAAAAACTGTTTTATTAACTGTAACTATGTGATGAATTTTACACAAACACAAGAAAATTCCCTTCTATTTATTTTTCTGTTTCAAAAACTTAACTAGTTATTTTAGTATATTTTCTCTTAAATTCCATAAAAACTTACATTGGGATGTAAACTAAAATTGCATTAAATTTATAGATTACATTACAATATTTAAAAATATACTAAGAACCCCCATTCAGTAATACCCTATATATGTATATTTATATGTATATGTGTATTTTATGTATTTATAGTCTCTTAATTCTTTAGTAATTATTATATGTTCTTTTAATTAAGTTGCCTTCTTCTTTGTGTTAAAGTGTATTATTAGAAGCATTTTCAAAAAATTTTTGTTATTGTGAATAAAACCTTTTCATTACATTTAACAGCTTATTGCTGGTGTGCAGGGAAAAAAACATGTATTGATTTTTGTTTGTTGATATTATATCTGGTTCCCTCGTGGAACTCTCATATTACAACTAAATGCTTTCCAGTTGATTGTCTTGGATCCTCAGGTTAGAAAATCCAAACCTCTGCAAATAATGAAATGTCCCTGCTTACCCACACACAAATACTTCTTTGAAATCTGTGGATTCAACCACCGAGGAAGCAGGTAGCTACCCTCCAGTAACTGCTTTGCCAAAGGTAACTTCCTTGTACTCTGATGCACATTCATTTGAAGTCTGAGGGACAAAGCAGTAGGAACAATTGACCACCCATTCTTAATTCACAGGTATTTAATCCTTCCTGCCTCATTTCCATGATGATGTTGGCCCATCGTTTCAATCATCATATTTTAAATCCCTTCTGCTTACCAATTTGCACCAAGATACTATGTTCCTGTGCATCTCATCTCCCAGGACTCCTGCTCAACTAAACATTTGCATTAGGCTTGTTCTTAGTCATCTGCTCCATGATCATCAAACGTTCCTACTTCCTTACCTTATTTTTAGAACTTATATTCACCTCCCTGTTTTGCTGGAATGCAGCTAGTCCCTGACAAATTCCCACATTTTCCCTGAACTCATTCTCCAATTCTTAAATGAGTTTCTTCTTACTTGAATATTTCCTAATCTAAATTAGGGTTTCTTTATTAGTTTCCCTTATATATAGTTTTGCCAGTTTGTGATCAACATTAATATTTGTGATTGTGTTTATCTCACAGATGACTCTCTCCCTACATGAGACCATGAGGTTTAGAATGGTAAGTTGGTTGCTTCATCATTTTATACACAGAGCCTACATATGGAACATAAATTTCATTTATCTTACTTTATAATTTATTTCAAATTTGTTACTAGCACTAAACTTATACTAGTCATGGAAATATTTTCCTATATTAATTTAAACTGCTACTATAATTTTGGATATCTCAGATTTGTTTGTCATATTATTTTTAATATGTAATTTAAATATTGGTACCCTTAGGCATAGATAAAGTTGATTCTCAGAAGTAATGATTATTCTGATATTTGATAGATATCTTTTTCTTATACAGTTTTTCTCCTTATATTACTTGAGTGCATAACATTATAGAATAATGCTATGTTTTTATACTCTAAATAAATAATATAAAACTGCTTAGTCCCAATAGTTTAGCCCTAATAGTCAGAAACTGGAATACATCTTTATTTCTAAAAAATTGGATAAGTCTTAGTTCTGAAAAAAAAATGGTTTAAAAGCAATTTAAATGTGAAAAAAATAATTTACAAACATGGAAATTGAAAAGTAAGTATAATAAATAAAAGCAAGAGAAAAGTTTGTAAAATATAACACTGGGTTTATAAATATCAGGAAAATTAGAAAAAATAATCTAGAAGCAACTAGCTGCAATCACCTATTTAGATGTTCATAAGAGGTATGATGAGTCTAGCTATTCTGATTAATAACACCTTGCTTTAACAATGCTTTTGTGCTGAGAAGCTAAAAGGTTACCTTTATACTCCCTTTATTTTCCTTCTGCTCAAAAGTTTATCCTCAAGCTCATTGCAAATTATTTTTAACTTATCACTTCTTAATATACCAACTTCTACCATTCAAGTTTCTCACCTGGACTTCTGAAACACCCTCCTAAGAGGATTCTCCACTTACCCTTTTGCCTCTAGAGTCAATTATCTAAACATCAACCAACGTTATCCTTTTAAAAAGAAAATCAAATTATCTAGTCCCCTGCTTAAAGCCCACCAGTAGCTACCCATAATAGTTAATATATCAGGTACTTATAATTGCTTGTAGGACTTTGTATGTTGTCTCTTGAAAAATTTTCCAATTTCTTTTTTCTATTACTCTACTCTATGTTTTCCTGTTTATTCTATTTATAAAAGCAACTCCCCTCATCCTCTATATCATTAATGTATTTTACTTTTTCTTAAAAACGCTCATCTTTGCCTGCCATTACATCAATTATATTTTTTCACTAAATTAAAAGCTTCAGAAGGACTTGACTCAATCTGTAGAATCAATGCTCTAATCCCACTTTTGGATCAGTACCTACAATATAAAGATGTCAATAATTATGGGTTGAATGAATGGATAAACTGTCACAGCTTGTCTCAATAGCAAAACATAGTATGAACTTGTTAGATTCTCTCTGAAATTTTAACTTGATAAAGCTAATCACTGTGGTAAATATTAAGGAGTGAGATTCTAATGTGAAAGTGAAAATCGAGAATGAATTATGAATGATTCAGGGATAGGTGGAGAAAATGGGAAGAGGAGAAAAATAAGTATAACCTTTGATTAATTGTAATTCATAGTAATTTAAAGATCTAAGGAGAAGATATAAGGACTTCATAGGAAAAACGTTGGGGTTTTCATTGCTGTCTTAATTTTGTCTTTACTTTTTTTTTATTTTTGAATTTCATTATATATTTTTTTATACAACAGGTTCTTATTAGTCATTAATTTTACACACATCAGTGTATACGTGTCAAGCCCAGTTGCCCAATTCATCACACCACCATCCCCACTCCCCCTCCCGCAGCTTTCCCCCCTTGGTGTCCATATGTTTGTTCTCTACATCTAAGTCTCAACTTCTGCCCTGCAAACCGGTTCATCTGTACCATTTTCTAAGTTCCACATACTTGCGTTAATATACGATATTTGTTTTTCTCTTTCTGACTTCATTCTGTATGACAATCTCTAGATCCATCCATGTCTCAACAAATGGCCCAATTCCATTCATTTTTATGGCTGAGTAATATTCCATTGTATATATGTGCCACATCTTCTTTATCCATTCATCTGTCGATGGGCATTTAGGTTGCTTCCATGACCTGGCTAATGTAAATAGTGATGCAATGAATATTGGGGTGCATGTGTCTTTTTGAATTATGGTTTTCTCTGGGTATATGCCCAGTAGTGGGATTGCTGGATCATGTGGTAATTATATCTTTAGTTTTTTTAAGGAACCTCCATACTGTTCTCCATAGTGGCGGTATCAATTTACATGCCCACCAACAGTGCAACAGGGTTCCGTTTTCTCCACACCCTCTCCAGCATTTGTTGTTTGTAGATTTTCTGATGATGCCCATTCTAACTGGTGTGAGGTTATACTTCATTGTAGTTTTGATTTGCATTTCTCTAATAATTAGTGATGCTGTGCAGCTTTTCATGTGCTTCTTGACCATCTGTATGTCTTCTTTGGGGAAATGTCTATTTAGGTCTTCTGCCCATTTTTGGATGTCTTTACTTTTTTTAATCAAAGCTATTTTGAATGGACATCACAGAATTCATTATATTTCTATTGACTCTTAAATTCCATGTATATTCATTAATATCATATGGAGTAATCTGTGATTACTAGTTATTGGACATGTTTGTAAAGCTGAAGTAAAAAGTGAAATAGCAAATAATTTTACAGTTATAACTTAAGAAAATGCCAGATTATATCATGAAGAAATCATGAAAAATTATTTAAAATAACCAGGAAAATATAAAGAACTTTTTATCTAGTAAATTAAGCTTGGCCATGTTCATTTTCAGATTATTTTCATTACTTAATGACACATTTATTTAGGTAGCCAAGCTAAATAAATACTTTTTGCAAAGGATTCTGATTAATATCCCTAAATCTTTTCTGCTCCAACACACTTGATAACTAGTTTTGCAATTTAGTGTCTCTCTTGGTTATGTTCCCAGCTGATTATTAACAATTAATTAGCAATACTTCTCAAATGCTATCTGTGTTAGTCTACTAATTGCAGGGCAGGGAAGTAGAATTTCCTTATTGCAGTCATGACCATTTATTTTAGATAAGACAACACAAATTTTCCTTATATTTTTGTTGTTACTTAGATTTAGAGCCAGAAGGCATAAACTGTTTATGAGTGTTGGATTAAGCTGTTTATAAGTTACACAGCAGATATTAGAATCATTTAGTTTTGGACAGCACCACCTCATTTTTATCTCTGCTTGCATCTTGTTTTTTAGATAAAAGAGTGTGTGTATATCTTGTATGTGTCTGTCTATTTAAAGTGATTAGTCTCAAGAGATTCTTGGCAGAACTTGTTTAGATTAGCAATTATAACACTAGAATAAACATAATTTTCACATTTTCTATCAAAAGTCTTACTGGCTTCGTTTTAAAAAAATCATGTTTTCTTTTTAAACATACTCATGTTTTAAAGATTCTAGGTAAAAATTGTAGTCAATAATTGCATACATTTTAATATTTTTCTTGATACTTGCTGTGCTTGACTCATCCCGTGCCTACCTATGACCATGTCTTACCATGATTTTTCATACCACTTATATGCATAGAATGCTTCAACTGAAATTAATATTTGGTGTTTTCTAGCCCAGCCACCTAATTTTATACTTGAGAAAGCTTAGGATCAGGAGTAGATAATTCGAATTTTGAAAAGTCACTGTATCAGATACAATAGACTCACTCATCATATATTCCAATCTCTTTCTAGTATGACTTTATGAAGTGCAGAGGTTAGAAAGCTAAAAATGATTCTCCTTCACTTACAAAATGCTCAGATTCAATGAGATGAGACTTAAATTTGGACCTGGGTAAGGACAGGGGGAGGTTTTACACAAGCCACCTATTTTAATATTTTAGATTGTATCAGGTAAAATATCACTTGGAGTCAAAATCATAGTGGTGGTTACTTGTTCTCTACATTGTAGTTATGGGCATTTCATTCTGGAGTGAGAAAATGTGGAAGAAGTGGCAGATTCCTTTCATTATTGGTCACAATGATTCCCAGATATTTACACTCCAACACCTGCTTATGGAGAACCCTCAATATTTGGAAGTGAAAACATACTTACTACATTTTGTCCCACTTAAACTAGATAGAATGTTTTCTGTTATCTGAAGTATAGTTGATTTACAATGTTGTGTTAGTTTCAGGTGTATAGCAAAGTGATTGAGTTATACATACAAATATATCTTTTATTTTCAGATTATTTTCCCTTGTAGGTTATTACATAATATTGATTATAGTTCCCTGTGCTATACAGTAGGTCCTTGTTGGTTATACAGTAGTGTGTATATGTTAATGCTTTTATGTAGAATCTAAAAAAAAAAAATGATACAAATGAACTTATATGTAAAACAGAACTAGAACCATAGACATAGAAAACAAACATGGTTACCAAAGGGGAAAGATGGGGGATAAATTAGGAGTTTGGGACTAGAGTAAAATGTTTAATTAAAATAGTAACAAATAAGCAATAGACCTTACATCACTTAATCATCTTGTGATGTACTTTGTATATTATCAGGAACCATTTTTTTCTAATATCAAGAATAAAGATCAATAAAATAGTCTTCAGTAACAACATCATTTATATAGATATAGAGATATATATATGATAGACTAATAGATTGATAGATACATATAAATATGGATATAGCGATTGGATATAAATATATATATACAGATATATTTTATATGTTCATTTTTATTATTTAAGAACATAATGTATAATAAAAATGAAAAAGTGTCTTGTAAAATATATTTTTAAATACTACCAAACAGAAGTAAATTATTAGTTTTAACTGAAATTCAATATTTTTTGCAAAATTACAGAAGAGCTTTCAAAATTGTCTTATTTAGTAACTAGTTTTTTATAATTTATTAAGAAATAATATTGAATAAAATGTTCAGCATATATTTTCCAGTCCAAATTATGGTGATCTAACCCCAATAAAATTTTTCATTCAAAAATATAACTTATACATGAAAATATTCAAGTTGCTGTATATTAAATTCTGTGTAAAACTATAATAAATTATATATTAGATATTTATGCAAATTCAAGTTATATCATATACCCCCATTTAAAATATTCATTATTTTGTTCATTTTTAATCTCTGGACCAAATTCTAAGTTTAAACATTTATGAAAGCACTATAAATAAACTTATTGGAAAATATTTCAATTACAAGATTTTCCTTAAAATCTCTACTATCTACCACCATCAGTTTAAGTTATGACAGACTAAAGTTATATCATCAATAGACTTTTAAAGTTAATTTTTTAGAATAATTTCCAAATTAGCACTAATTTATTATGTTACTTTAAAGTCTACTTTACTGAACTATTTCAAGCCTTTCATGAAAAGTGAATACCTAGTATTTGCATCACAGAAAGGGCACTAAAAAGACATGTGGGAAGTTTATCTAGTATAAAGTGTTAAAATAAGAGATTAAAAAATGGTACTTTATTGTTATTTTAAGCCCTCACACATAAACATTGTCTTTTAATGAAATGAGGTACTGCAGGGCTTTACCTAGTAAGAGAAAAGTGACATAAAATTACACAGTAAATAGAAAAACTAAGAACATCATCATTTTTTAAGCTATTGAAAAGAATTCCTGCATCTACTCTTTGCAAATAAATATCTGTGAAATGTGTTCTATTAGAAAAATAACTCTGAGTTTTCTGAAAAAAAATCAAAACAAATATAATAAGGAACATTAACATTGTAATTTAAGAAGTAAGTTGAAATGCATAAATTTTAATCTATGTTTACTTTAGGTGGGTAGAAGGCTATTATATTATCATAGTAATTATATATATATATAATCTGTATATGGATATATATATATATATATATATATATATATATATATATATATATACACACACACACACATATGTATATATATTCCAGCCAGGGTTAAGCCAAAACAAAAACCAGAAAAGTAGATGTGTCACTATCTATTATGGTAACTACTATTTTATGCTTTTACATAGCCTTTTTAATTACCTTACCAATAATGTAAAACAAGTGTTATTATTGACATAATATCCTGTTTACTATTCATAACACTATTTTATTGTTGTAAGTTACAATTTGTACATTGTGGTTTGATTTTTTTGTATTAATTATTTTCTACATCTTTATCATTCCATATTGAGTAAAGACTCATTAAAAAGTAAATAACTATTTATTATTTTAAAATGCTGCCAATATTTATACCAAATAGTTATAGAATAAGTTAATTTTCAGACAACTGAAGTTGCAGTTAATATTGAATTCATATAAAATTCAAAGTATTCAGTAAAAACCTAGATTTTACACTTCAGTAAAAACATTATCATGAGTATTTTATTTTTGCAGAATGCAAATGAAAATGATGTTAAAAATTATAATATGTTTATATAAATTGAGGTTGATAATTAAGCATCTAATATTAGGTCTTCAAATTTTTCATTAAGTGGAGGCACAAAATTATGTCAACAGTAGTAAAATTTCATCAAATCTTAACTTAAAAATATATCTCAGGGACTAGTTAATTTGACTAAACCATGACATTACAACAAGAAAGAGAAAAAAAAAATCAGAAATAGATATTTTGAATAAAGGATATTTTGTGCTGGTGGTCATCTTCAACACATAGGGTACATCTTATTGTCCTTAACTGTTATAGCTGATGCCAAATGTTGGCTTTGGACCCTGCCACACTGATATAGTAATTATGCTTTGAGGAACAATGATTAAGTGTCAGAGTATTAAGTGTCAGAGTATGAACTAAACAAGCTATAACTTACTCCCAGTAAGGAGCACTGTTGTCTCTGGGACAACAACTTAAACTTGCAAGAGAATCTCAAGACAAATTTCATCTATTAAACTGCCCAGGAACAGTCTGTGTTGTATAGCAATGCTCATATGTTGCAGAGACAGCAATGACTGTGGTGGACTATCAGAATAAAATTCTCTCTCCTCTTGGATATTTTTTCCAGTTTCACTGAGAAATAAATTGACATACATCACTGTATAAGTTTAAGCTGTACAGCATGATGGTTTGATTTACATACATTTTGATTACCACAGGAGGTTTAATCAACATCAATCATCTCACATAGATGTAATAAAAAGAAAAGAAAAAAAAAGAATTTCTCCTTGTGACCTACTCTCTTTACATCTTTCCTATATACCATACAGCAGTGTTAACCATAGTCATCATGTGGTACATTACATCCCTAGTACTTATTTATCTTATGCCTGGACGTTTATTCACTTAACCATTTTCCCCTCTTTGGATTTCACATGGAGTCTTCTTTCCTTGATTGCAAAAGCACTGAGCATTCTTGTCCAAATCAGAGAAAGTAGAAAGAGAAGTTTCAAGGCTCTAAATATAAGTTAAGATTATCCAATTAGTAGTTCCCTCTAAGCACCTGGCTGAATCAAATAAAAATCCTTCTTGGAGATGTATGATAGCATAATAAGCCTCAAATGATTTCTACCAGGAATTGTTCAAGCATAATGCCTGGCAAAGTATCTAAGATAACTATGTACACAAGGAAGTAAAATAGCATGACAAAATAAGCAGATAAAACAAAACCAGAAAGAAACCCAGAAGGTTTTAAATTTTAGGAAAAAAAAAATTTGGCATAAATGGTTTAAATATATCAATTAAATATATATAATATCTATGTTACATATTATTATGTATGTGTAATTGTCAGAGTACATGAAAATATAAGACCAAACTTTATGAAAACAATTCTTTAAATATATAATGACAGAGAGCTTAAAAGTGAAGAGGATGAAGAGATATACCAGGCAAACACTAATTAAAAGGATGCTTGGGAAGCCATATTGATAATAAACACATTATACTTTTAGGGAGAGAGACATTACTGGAGATGGAGAAATATGTTTTATAATGAAAAAATATTAAAAGGGTATTAAGAAGACATGACAACACTAAATGTGGATACATTTTAAAACAAATAAGCCTCCATACATTTTGTTTTAAAAAAAATGTATGAAGAAAAAGATGATTTAAATAAAAGGAAAGTTGATAAGATTACGATTATTATTGGAGATTTTAATATTCCTCCTTTAGTACATATTAGAACATGTAGACAGAAAATCAGTAAGGATAAAAAAGACATGAATAACACTATACAACAACTTGACCTAATTGATATTTATGGAACACTCCTCCCCTCAAAATGCAGAATCTATATATTTTTTAACACACATAAAACATTTGTTATGCTAGATGATATTTTGGAACAAGTCTAAATATATTTAAGGGAATTGGAATTATATAGTTTCTTACCAAATATAAAATTAAATTATAAATCAATAACTGAAAGATATTTGAAAAATCCCCAAATATTTGAAAATAAATAAGCACTGAGTCAATGGATAAAATAAAATAAATATTAAAAAATATATTTAACTAAGTTAAGTAAACATAACAACATGTCAAAATTTATGGGACACAGCTCAAGGGAAATTTATAATATTGCTTATATTAGAAATGAAGTAAAGTTTCAAATCAACAGTTAGGGAATTAAAAGAGTAAAACAAAAGTAAGGAGGGCAGCATAGATTCCATTTTACAGTAAATGCTTATTGGCAGTTCAATTTATATTAAGAAGTAAAAATAATTAAAATAATTTAAGATGAACATATACACAGATGACATAGGAAATTAAAAGGGATATATCTTATGCTTGAAAACAAAATGATATTTTATTTCTACATTAACAATGAATCTCAGATTTTTTTCTAATAGGAGATTTTAGGTGGTGTGTCAATAAGTAAGGAAAAAATATGTATGCTACATGAACTAACTAATTTGAAATCTATTAATTTTATCTTCATAAAACCAGATGATTATATTTATAGTAACTGTAATATTGATCTTTAAGCACCCAACCCATTCATTACAAACAATGTAATTAACTAATTTCTAGATTTTCCTCCTATAACCTGCAATTTCTTAGCCATTTTCTTTCTAAATTTCATGCCTTTTTATAAGTCACCTTCAGTCTAAGAGTCTGGTCTTCCCCTTACTCCAAATTTTACTTGCAAACATTTGATATTGATGTAACAGCTACTCAGTATGAGTGTGAATGGAGCAGCTGGCTTCTTTGTCTCATCTGCTTTATGGAAAGAGCAATCCCAACAGTGACTCCCTCCTTTGATGATCAGTGACTGAATTCAAATGCAGGTGCCTGGAATTTAGGATCCCTCATAAATCACCCTATTTTCCACCCCCTCCGCTGCTAGGCTCTCTCTGAGAACCATTGTTTTGTTGTTGTTTTGTTTTGTTTTAATTTTCTGTTTTGATTTTGTTTTATAAAATCAAGGAAATTGGGGATTCTCTGGTGTGCAGTGGTTGAGAAGCTGCTTGCTAATGCAGGAAACACGGGTTCGAGCCCTGGTCTGGGAGGATCTCACATGCCACGGAGCAATTAGGCCCGTGAGCCACAACTACTAAGCTTGCACGTCTGGATCTTGTGCTCCACAAAGAGAGGCTGCAATAGTGAGAGGTCCACACACCGCAATGAAGAGTGGCCCCCACTTGCCACAACTAGAGAAAGCCCTCACACAGAAACGAAGACCCAACACAACACTTAATAAACTGCTACCCCCAACATCGTCTTTAAAAATAAATAAATAAATAAATAATCAAGGAAATTGGGGAAGGAGGCAATGCAGGCTCAATCATAATTGCCAAGAAATAAAATTTCTATTTTACAGGTTAGAAAAATGAGTAAAAAGAGGTTTAGTGACTTGATAAATAAAGACTAAGAATTTGCAAGTTTGTCTCCCCAATTAATCCAAATTAACTAAGACACTAAAATTGTAATCAGCACCTAATATCTTATATTTCAATCTCTTTTCTTGGTTTTGAAATGTTAGAACATTTTTCCTTCATTGTCTTAAGTAAATTATAAATATGTTAATTTTACACTTTTCATTTTTTCTACAACGAAAATGCAGAAAGCTATAAAGAAAATGCAGAAAATATATATAAGTAATATATTTCACTCTTGTGAGTGTTTTAGATGGATCTAAAATAGCATTCTGTTTGCTTTTGATGTATTTTTTCTTTATTTTGTCTGGTAAGCTTTTGAAAACACATAAGGTTGGCCTGTTAGCTAGTTTTTTTTTTTTTTTTTTTTTTTTTTTCCTGTGGTACGCGGGCCTCTCACTGCTGTGGCCTCTCCCATTGCAGAACACAGGCTCCGGATGCGCAGGCTCAGCGGCCATGGCTCACGGGCCCAGCTGCTCCACGGCATGTGGGATCTTCCCGGACCGGGGCACGAACCTGTGTCCCCTGTATCGGCAGGCGGACTCTCAACCACTACACCACCAGGGAAGCCCTAGCTAGTATTTTTGTACCCATGGAACACTTAGCAACTTTTTCAGTATCACTCAGGAATCAGAAGAAACTTAGGGGTCAAATAATAATTTAAAATAAAAGGAAATCAAATCAGAAAAGAAGAAGTAAAGCTGTCACTGTTTGCAGATGACATGATACTATACATGGAGAATCCTAAAGATGCTACCAGAAAACTGCTAGAGCTAATCAATGAATTTGGTAAAGTAGCAGGATACAAAATTAATGCACAGAAATCTCTGGCATTCATATACACTAATGATGAAAAATCCGAAAGTGAAATCAAGAAAACACTCCCATTTACCGTTGCAAAAAAAAAGAATAAAATGTCTAGGAATAAACTTACCTAAGGAGACAAAAGACCTGTATGCAGAAAATTATAAGACACTGATGAAAGAAATTAAAGCTGATACAAATAGATGGAGAGATATACCATGTTCTTGGATTGGAAGAATCAACATTGTGAAAATGACTCTACTACCCAAAGCAATCTACAGATTTAATGCAATCCCTATCAAACTACCACTGGTATTTTTCACAGAACTAGAACGATAAATTTTGCAATTTGTATAGAAACACAAAATACCCCAAATAGCCAAAACAATCTTGAGAATGAAAAACGGAGCTGGAGGAATCAGGCTCCTTGACTTCAGACTATACTACAAAGCTACAGTAATCAAGACAGTATGGTACTGGCACAAAAACAGAAAGATAGATCAATGGAACAGGATAGAAAGCCCAGAGATAAACCCACGCACATATGGTCACCTTATCTTTGATAAAGGAGGCAGGAATGTACAGTGGAGAAAGGACAGCCTCTTCAATAATTGGTGCTGGGAAAGCTGGACAGGTACATGTAAAAGTATGAGATTAGATCACTCCCTAACACCATACACAAAAATAAGCTCAAAATGGATTAAAGATCTAAAGGTAAGGATAGAAACTATCAAACTCTTAGAGGAAAACATAGGCAGGACACTCTGGACATAAATTACAGTAGGATCCTTTTTGACCCACCTCCTAGAGAAATGGAAATAAAAACAAAAATAAACAAATGGGACCTAATGAAACTTCAAAGCTTTTGCACTGCAAAGGAAACCATAAACAAGACCAAAAGACAATCCTCAGAATGGGAGAAAAAATTTGCAAATGAAGCAACTGACAAAGGATTAATCTCCAAAATTTATAAGCAGCTCATGCAGCTTAATAACCAAAAAACGAAAAACCCAATCCAAAAATGGGCAGAAGACCTAAATAGACATTTCTCCAAAGAAGATAAACAGACTGCCAACAAACACATGAAGGAATGCTCAACATCACTAATCATTAGAGAAATGCAAATCAAAACTACAATGAGATATCATCTCACACCGGTCAGAATGGCCATCATCAAAAAATCTAGAAACAATAAATGCTGGAGAGGGTGTGGAGAAAAGGGAACCCTCTTGCACTGTTGGTGGGAATGTAAATTGATACAGCCACTGTGGAGAACAGTATGGAGGTTCCTTTGAGAATTACAAATAGAACTACCATATGACCCAGCAATCCCACTACTGGGCATATACTCTGAGAAAAACATAATTCAAAAAGAATCATGTACCAAAATATTCATTGTAGCTCTATTTACAATAGCTCGGAGATGGGAACAATCTAAGTATCCATCACTGGATGAATGGATAAAGAAAATGTGGCACATATATACAATGGAATATTACTCAGCCATAAAAAGAAACGAAATTGAGCTGTTTGTAATGAGGTGGATAGACCTAGAGTCTGTCATACAGATTGAAGTAAGTCAGAAAGAGAGAGACAAATACCATATGCTAACACATATATATGGAATTTAAGGAAAAAAAAGGTCATGAAGAACCTAGGGGTAAGACAGGAATAAAGACACAGACCTACTAGAGAATAGACTTGAGGATATGGGGAGGGGGAAGGGTAAGCTGTGACAAAGTAAGAGAGAGGCATGGACATATATACAGTACCAAACGTAAGGTAGATAGCTAGTGGGAAGCAGCCGCATAGCACAGGGAGATCAGCTTGGTGCTTTGTGATCGCCTGGAGGGGTGGGATAGGGAGGGTGGGAGGGAAGGAGACACAAGAGGGAAGAGATATGGGAACATATGTATATATAAAACTGATTCATTTTGTTGTAAAGCAGATACTAACACACCATCATAAAGCAATTATACTCCAATAAAGATATTTAAAAAAATAAATAAAATAAAATATCCAACACACAATAAAATAGAGTGCTTGAATCTGAGAATAGTTAGTAAGAGGCAGTAATGACAAAATGCAGCTTACTAAGCCTAAAACAAAGTCAGGAATGGAATGCCTAAATCTCCAAAAGAGCAATTTGGCTTTAACTATTATCAAATAAGTCATTTTATTTTTTATTTTATAAAGAGAGGAAGATTGGGCTTCCCTGGTGGCGCAGTGGTTGGGAGTCTGCCTGCCGATGCAGGGGACATGGGTTCGTGCCCCGGTCTGGGAGGATCCCACATGCCACGGACTGGCTGGGCTCGTGAGTCATGGCTGCTGCGCCTGAGCTTCCGGAGCCTGTGCTATGTGACGGGAGAGGTCACAGCAGTGAGAAGCCCGCATACTGCAAAAAAAAGAAAAAAAAGAAAGAAAAGAAATAGTGGAAGATCGAAATTAGACTTTAATTACCAATTTAAAATGATAGCATAGCATATTCAGATAAAATATCCAAGCAAATACAATAAAAGAATAGTTCAAATTTGCTGAATCTGGTAAAGCATAGATACTTACTGCACTTATTTACAGTAAAAAGGTAATAGATCTCTATTTCTTCTTGAACATGTGTTGCTTAATTGTGGTCAGTTGCTTCCAAACTTTTATTTACCTTTAGCTTATTTTTTCTTAATTTTAATACACAAAAATACGTGGCCTTATTATCCATTAATTTTCTCATTTTGTTATATCCTCTAAGATCACCTTCTTGCTTTACTACAGTCTCTAGTTATTCGTTTAAATATGTTATGTGATTGATAAAATTTTTGAGTCCTTGTATCTTTGAAAACTTCTGAAAGTACCTCTAGAAACCGCAGTCAAATATTTGTTCTTAAAGACATTTCTTAATTTTTTTTCTGAAATTGTTGGTGCTAGGAAGCATCTGATATCAATCTGATTTTTCTTTCTTTCTGAGAAAATTGATAATTTTTGGATGATCTTTCAAATTGGCTCTTTAAACAAAATGTTGAAATATTTACTACTGTGTGTTTAGTTGTATGCTTTCAAAAAAAGTATACTGCTTGGCAGCTCTTAGTCTTTTATTCTGAAGAATGCTTTTAAATCTTTGTTATGGGAAATATTGGACTAGTTTTCCTTCAAGTAATGCTTCTCTTCTTTCCTCCCATTAGGTCTTTATGTTTTGTTCTTTTTTTTTCTCTATTGTGTCTTGGATGGATTTTGGAACTTATAAATTTATTCTAAAACGTTTGGACTTTTCTTTCATGCTACATTCTGGAAGAATTCCTAGTTAAATATCCATTTATTAATTTACTCTTCAGTTGTTTTCATGTTGCTGTTCAATCCAAATATTATTGATACCAATAATTGCATGCTTTTTTTTTTAATCAGTAAGTTCTCAATATGTGTCCTTTATATAATCATCTTGGGTGACTCTTCCCAATTCTTAGTAGGTAATGGCAGCCATGATATGAATCTTCATGGCAAACTCTCAAACTCTCTAGGTCAAACTGGAAGATGACACTAGAATTGCTGTTGCTTATCTGAGGAAGACAAAACTTTGAAGCACCTTCTGCTTCCATGGCAGTGCCCCAAACAAACATCCTGTTTTTTGTTGATGTCCTTTCTCTAATACCTAACTTCCACTAACTGTAGGTCCAGAACATAAATATTTAATCTGTTTTGCCAAATCTCTGCAGTTGTGGTTGCCTTCTCAGGTTTATAGACAATCCTTAGGCCCTCTGGAAATATGAGTTACCTGTCTTATATTTTAGAACTAAATATATTTTTGTAATTTTTATTTTTGATAAGATTTTTATGCTATTTCCTATAAATTTGTTGTGGGCACAGAAAGAATGTATAATACATTTAGCTCACACACTTGAAAATAAGCATTCTGTTAAAATTGTTTAGATACTAAGTTTAATCCATTTTTTTCTAATCATATGAACCCTTTTCACATCAAAAGTATAATTTATATTAAAAGGTAAATATACTGACAGAATTATGAGGGACATTCTCCTATATTTGTGTGGATGTTTTAAACCTATGTATCTTGGTTTACTCTCCCATTTAGCTGGAAAACAATACTCCAGGAAATGAATCAAAAACATTATTACAATGTAATTTTTGCCTGTAACCAGGAAAACTAAAGAGAAAAATAAATAAATTGCCGCAAATGTCAGTATTGGTTTTAGTAAATGAATAATAAAATCTAAAAGTGTAATTTAATAAAATTGTCACCATAAAATGCAACTATTTATTCTTTCAAAGGCTTACTTAAATGTAGTATCAAAAAGCTGTAAGATGTAATCATGTTGCCTATGAAACTGAAGTCTGTCAAATCTCAGGCTGTAATGTAATACATTATGAATAAAAAACATTTTTTTTGCATGAAACTTTGAACAACTCCAAAATTGGATAATTTTCAAAAACATTTATAACACATTTTTAAATAAGCAATTGCACTAAAGTGACCACTTGTAATGTATGAAATGTATGAAATGTATCTTCCATTGTACAAAATTAACATTTTGCAAACAGAAAATACTAAGGAACAAATATTTACTTGAAAACTCAAAACTGCTGTGCTTTATTTTACATTATATTGTCATATTTTCTTATGAAGTGTTTATATATATATATATATATATATATATATGGTATTATCTGTCTCTGGATATTTGATTAGAGACTGATTATGTTACATTTATGTCAAGTTTACTAGATGATCTTAATATTTACACATAGTACTGAACCAGTTATGCGTTAGTCAAACTGTCAAAGAAGAATTTAAGAATAAACTTTAATCTATGTTGCATACGGAGTTATTCAAACTAGTATGCTCATCTAGACACATAGGTCAGAAATGGGAGAACCTATATCTAACCACAAGAAGAGCATACAGATATACAGTAATTTATGAATTAAATAAACTCCTGAAAAGCAGAATAAAAAAGAGAGATTTAAAAGCTTATTTTTTTTATTGAATTGCACTTTAAATTTACACATCAAAATCGTGGAACATTTAGAAATAGAAAAAAAATGTTTGAAACAACAATAAAATGATATAACTCACTAGGCAGAATTAATACCTTTTCAATTGTCTCCCAATATAATTTCTATTATTATTTTCATACTTAAAATTATGATTTATATTTATTTAATATGTGACCTGTTCATATTCACTAAATTATGTGTATGTTATATATAATCTGATAAATCATTATACATATATACTTATTCATATTGCTGTCACTAAACTGAACATAAAATAATTTTAATAAAATTATTAATTTGCATGAATATAACATGGTATACTTAGTCAATTTTAAAGTACTTAGATGGTTAATTTGCTTCTCTTCCAGTATCATTGTTTAAGGTTGTAAGTTTACCTTTAAGGATACTTGAACTGCCTTTTATTCTATCATGCAATTTAAAGACTAACTAATAACTCTGAATTTGTGTGAGGTTATTTATTGCTTTGTTAGGGAAGGGTGTATTGAAGCCCCAAATTATTTGTGAAGCCTCTTTAAAGGTTTAGTATTAAAATTCTTGTGTCTCCCCTGAGACAGGCAGCAGCAGAGACCTCTGTTCAGTTCATTAAGCTTCCAGTTATTGTTTTCCATATGACTCCTTGAATTCAAGGTTGCACATGCATGATTCCTATTTTAGGGATTGGTTTCTGATAACTGGTAATCATTACTTTTTTTTTTTTTCCTTTGTCTCTGGCTACTTCTTGCATTCTTTGTCTATCAGGGGAGTTTTGTTTTAGAAATTATTTACATTTGTGCATAGTGTAAGAAACTTGGTGATCTAATTCTGTTAATCTGCTCCTGTCATTTTGCTATTTCTGTCATATAGTTCAGTTTAGCCATTTAAATATAATGTGCCTATTCTGACTTTCACTGACTGCTAATTGTAACAGTAAGGAAACTGGAGTGTATTTACATTTTCGTTTTCTGGATTATGGGTCACATTTTTCTATTTCATTATGTCTTATATAATTTATACTTACATTGGCCATTTTCACTGTTGTGTTGTATAGATCTGGATTTTTATCTTCCTTGGTGACATGTATGATTATATTAAAACAGCTAGCAAATTACTAGCTGATGATGTTGCTTTTGCTAGCTGCTTTTATTAAAGCAGCTAGCAAATTACTAGCTGATGATGTTGATTCTCTCTGGGCTGAGAGTGGAGCTTTAGTGCAGTTTGCCTTGGGTCCAAGGACCCACACCTCAGTTTTGTTTGGAGTACAACAGGACTAGTCACCAGCAAATGTCCCTAAGGCATGACCTCTCTATGGTTTCCATGAATAGCTCAGATTGATTACCAAATTTTTCTAAATTGACAGAACCTGGCTCTCTCCACAAACTGCTGAAATCTTAGATCAGTCCTTTCAACCTTTCAGAGATTGCTTTCCCCTAGGATCCTGTGGTCTGCCCCAAGTATGCCCAAAATATGAGCCAGTGAAAGATTGGAGAGGGTATATATTCAGATTTCAGGACTTGGCCTCCATGTTTGTTTGTTTTTTTCCTTTTCTTCAATTTCCAGCTATTATAGTAGTCACAAACTCTGACCTATGATATTTCTACCCAGTAAGACTATTAACTTCTACTTAGCAGTATGTTCTGTGTGTTAAGCAGACTAGGGAGTACCCTTATGGAAAAGTCAGTTAAACCTAGACATTATCCACTGGGTTTCCCTTTTCTCTAGGGCCTTATATCCTCCAGTTCAGCCTGATTTGCACACTCTAGAGTGTGTTTAAAATGTTAATTGTCATTAGCAAGAGGATTTGTCTGATAAAAGCTACTTAGCAATGATTAGAAACAGGAATGCTATGCTACGTATATGTATTTTTAACTGTACATATATTTCCTTTAATTTCCAGAAAATTTCTAACAGTCCATGTCCATCAACCATATTTAGAATTATTTTTCCTAAATCCTTAAGATCAAAAGATGTTATAGCATTTCTTAAATTTTTACAGCCACATATAAGACATAAAACAATATGTGTTTGTAACTCTAATTTGTATTTCTTTGGCTACTAATCTATTTGAATATTTCCTCATATGTTTGCTGGAAGTTTTGATTTGCTCTTCTATGTTTTTTCTTATTCATATTTTTCTAAATTTCTAATGAATTGTTTGTCTTTTCCTTGTTAGTATGTGAAAATTATTTTTACCAGTATTAAACTATGATTTTTACCATCAGAATCTGTTGTACAACTTAAGTGATTTTATAACCATAACTATATTTAATTAAACTTTAGTATTACTAAATATCACAGAAATTACATATATAAGGCCATTTAAATGGAAAATACACACATATAAAGAAAAAACTAATATATCTATGCTGCTTACACTACGCTGGGCACAGTGCTAAAATTTTAAATTACGTTTATATATTTAATCCTCATAACAACCCTATGATGCAAGTAATTTTGTTATTCCCATATTAATAAAAGAAACTAAGGCACACTGTTTAATGTCTAGCCCAGGGACTCAACAATGGCTAAGTGGTGAATTCAAATTTTGAATGTGACCAATCTTGCTCCATTTCCTATTTCCATAGGTACTATACCATACTGCTTCTTATGTACATCTATAGAGGTACTTGATTGAAAACTTTTCTTGACTATATTTCCTAAAAGCAGATTATGTTGATCTTGAAAAACCATAAGGATTTTAATTTTAAACCTAATTATCTAACATTATTATTATTATAAATATATCAAAATATAAAAGCATTTTAATGTGCTAATTGTCTGACTTTTGAAAGAAAATATAATTTCTTTCTTTTGAATTTTATATTAGTCTGAGCAATTTTCATGCATTAGTCATTTTAAAGTTTGAATGTATCTAGAAATAATAGTATACATGATTTTTATTAATTGATTTCCTTATTTTTCATATTTGTTCCTTTGATTTGCATTAAAATCAAAGTTCTCACATGTTTTGTTTGGAGTACAACAGGACTAGTCACCAGCAAATGTAATAACAACAATTGTAAAATAGCACTTCATAAATGTTTTAGCATACATTGCTGATACAGAAGGAAAAAGAAAAGCAGAAATGAGTCAAATTTAAATGGATCCATGGTAAGATATGTATAAATTTCCTTTTATCACCTATGAAAGGAGTAGAAAGATTTTTGATGAAGAAGGAATATTGATTAAAATGAATAATAGGGTCATAATGTAGGTAATAATATATATTTGAAATGTTGAAGTATGCACTTATTTTCATCTTGATGAAGCTAGTGCCTCACACCTACACAGCAAAATCTCTGCATGGTTATAGCAAAGCAAAAAATAATAATAACATGTATGTTGGTGAAAGTTTCTTGGGGTGAGAGTAGGAAATTACACTTTTTCCACAAAATGTATGTGTGAAACAAAAAATTTACAAAGACAGAATATGTTGCTAAACATTGTACATAGAGGTATTCATCCTAAAATTTAACCAAAGTAAATATATCATGCTTCTATTAAAGTCACAAGTATTTTCGAAGTAATCTTTTGTAATATTATTTTGGAGAGCTGGAAATCTTTTCATATTTTCACAATATTCTCTAGAAATATAGATATATAAATTGTTTCTATTTTGGAAATAGCCCTACTCAGTATATCTGGGCATTTTTGTTTTGTAAACCAGAAAGAGATGATAAACACTTTTCAAATTTGTAAAGCAAAAGCAGAAAGAGTAATTCTCCTTAAGAAATGTATAGTGTATTACTATTACACTTAGAAAGAATGTTGTCTTGACTAATTTTACTGTCTGTATCAATGACATGCAAACTTTTCTGTAGCAGTAATATAAGCACAGAAAATACAGTTCTGTTAATGACAGATGACCTTGTATTGGAATAATATTCCTGCAGATAAGAATTATGAAGTTTGGAGAAAACATATAAAACAAATATTTGAAGACACTAGGAATAATTAAAATTGGACAGAAACTACAGGAGACTTAAAGAATAAAAGCACACTGAATAACATCCACATTTATAAGCCCTTTCTCCCAAGGACGTGTCCCATGGAACTGTTACAATGAAGAAAGAACCCCTGCAGAAATCTGATGTCCATTTGGGTTAAGGTAGCAGAGGCAAAAGTTCAGGGCTGCTAAAGGGACTGGATATTGTGTAAATAAATGCAAGAAAGGAAGGAATCACAACTGGTAAGTTTCAATATCTCCATAAAATTCCTATTATGTTCTTGGTTGATACCTGCAATGCACATGTGTGGAGGAGAATTCAATGAGCCAAATACAATAAAAATACAAAAAAAAAAAAAAACCCAAAATAAATAAATAATGTACTTGAAAGACTAGAAAAATTGATGAGAGATTTTAGCTGTGTTTTTTTTTTTTACCAAAATAGAAACAGAGAAGTTTAAAGCCCACCAAGTTAGATGGACTTCATATATATCTCAGATTTCCTAAATGTCATACTCTAACAAAGCATAAAATAAGCCTTTACAATGTAAGGGTGTCAGTCCATAATATAATTGCCTGATTAAGTAAAATCAAAACTAGTCAGAGGAGAATAACCCAATTCAGAATCTTTTTGATGTACTTTTAAATATATCCAGTACACAATAACAGACATGCAAAGAATCAGGAAAATGTAGCTATTATCTAGAAAAAATATAGGTCATAGAAACAGACCCTGAGATGATCAATGGTACAGTTAGCAGCCAAGTACATGGAAGCCACTCTAATACATGTGTTCAAAGACTTTAAAGCAAATAATGGTCATAATGAGTGAACAGATGAGAAATCTCATCATAGACAGGGAAATAAATCTGAATTCATGGAATTTTTAGAATTCAAAAGTACAATTTCTGGAATAACAATTCTACTCCATAGATTTAAATTTGATACAGTAAATAAGTAATTAGAAATCAATAACAAAATAATACTTTCAAATTCCCTAAATGTGTGGAAATCAAAGAAACAATGTTTAAGCTTAACAGCTAGTCAAAATAAAATTCAATGTTCTCTTAACAAAATGACTGTAAGTCACACTGTAATCAAATTGTGAAAAAACAGTGATAAATTTTTAAAAACACAAAGAAAATCAAAAAGCATATTACATACAAGGGAGTAAACATACAAATCATCCTTGTATTTAAGAAAATACGGGCAAAAAGGCAATAGTATTACATCATAACATGCTGAACATAAAATGAAAAAAATAAAACACAAACAAAACCAAAAAATCTTTGATACAGAATTCTATATGCATGCCAAAACAAAACAAAACAAAAAAATTGAGAAAATTTTGTGTTAGCCAACCTGCACTTGAAGAATTGTTAAAAAAAAAGTCTTCTTAAGGAAATTGATACCAGGGAAATCAGGGGTGATTTTAATTTTTTCTCTTTTGTATTTAATTTTTCATTTTGTCTCTCTTTGATAGTTTTTCAAAAATTAAACATGTGGGCTTCCCTGGTGGCGCAGTGGTTGAGAGTTCGCCTGCCAATGCAGGGGACACGAGTTCGTGCCCCGGTCCGGGAAGATCCCATGTGCCACAGAGTGTCTGGGCCCATGAGCCATGGCTGCTGAGCCTGCACATCCGGAGCCTGTACTCCACAATGGAAGAGGCCACAGCAGTGAGAGGCCCACATACCACAGGAAAAAAAAAAAAATTTAAACGTGCACTTACTATATTGTACATAAATAACATATCAATACATTGGATTAAAATAGAGGCTCCTCTGATGTTTATACTTTACATCAGAAATATTCAATATGTTATTAGACAGATAGTTGCAGGATCAAATTATATATATACATAATGCACAAAAGTAGTAAGATGTGAAATACATATGGGTGAATTGTTAGACAGGAGCATATTTATCCAAGAAATTAAATAAAAGTAGTTATGTACCAGACTAAGACAAGGATGAACATGAATCTCCAATACAATAGAAAAAAAGGGAACTAAAAGTAAATTTAGCATTTAGAAAATACACTTTTCATCAGAGTATAGTAGTACCATTCATCTGACAATAGCATAATGTAAGAATTTTTTAATGGTTTTAGATTTTCAGTTCTGTTATGTGTTATAAATAAACATAATTATTTTCTCCACCTTGACTAGCATAGATGGAATGAAAAACATAGGAGATGGAACCATGATAAAATAAACATGGCATTTTTTGCCTCAGATTTTACTAGATTATTTTTGTGTATTCAAAAGAATAACAATTCACTTAAGGTATACAATTCTTAGTAGGTCAGAGTATTGCATAAACTCTGGCCTCTCAGTCATACTTCTTGTCCTATCTGATGAGTAATTGTTTTCTTACTTGGTAAAACTTTTACATATATGTTATGTAGAGAGTTAAATTGTTATCCTTCCTCTTACCTCCTGTTCTATATGAGAATGAGGCTAATAAAAATGCTATATATACACACATATGTGTGTGTGTGTGTATATATATATATATATATATATATATATATATATATATATATATATATAAACAAAAAAAGACAAGGTAACATTTTAATTTGTATAAATTGCCACAGCCAACATCATACTCAACAATGAAAGGCTGAAAGCATTTCCTCTGACATCAGGAACAAGACAAAGATGCCTGCTCATACCAGTTTTATTCAACATAATATTGAAAGTCCTAGCCACAGATATCAGACAAGAAAAAGAAATAAAAGGGTTCAAATTGGAAATGAAGAAATAAAACACTCACTGTTTTGTACATGATACTATATACTATATAGTATATGTAGAAAATCCTAAGGACAGCACCAAAAATCTATTAGAACTAATAAATGAATTCCATAAATTTCAACAGGATATAAAATTAATATATAGAAATCTGTTGTGCTTCTATACACTGATCATGCAGTATCAGAAAGAGATATTAAGAAAGCAGTTCCATTTATATTTGCATTTACTTAGAAATAACTCTAACCAAGGAGGTAAAAGATTTGTACTTTGAAACTATAAGATATTGATTAAAGAAATTGAAGACAACACAAACAAATGGAAATATATACAGTGCTCACGGATTGGAAGAATTAATATTGTTAAAATAACATTACTACCCAAGGCAATCTACAGATTGAATGCAAATCTACAGATTGAATTGTATCAAAATACAAATGGCATTTTTCACAGAACTAGCACAAATAATTCTAAAATTTGTTTGGAAGCATAAAAGACTCTGAATGGCTAAAACAATCTTGAGAAAGAACAAACCCGGAGGTATCACAATTCCTGATTTCAAACTATACTACAAAGCTACAGTAATCAAAACAGTAAGGCACTGGAACAAAAACAGACACATAAATAAATGGAACAATCCAGTAGAAAAAAAAAAAAAATGGAACAGAGTAGAGAGCTCAGGAATAATTCTATGTTTAAATGGTCAATTAATCTACAACAAAGGAGGCAAAAATACATAATGTGGAAAAGACAGCCTCTTTAATAAATGTGGTTGGGAAACTGGACAGGTACATGCAAAAGAATGAAACTGGACTACTTTCTCACACCATATACAAAAAGAAACTCAACATGGATTAAAGACTTAAATGTTAATACTTGAAGCTATAAAACTCCTAGATGAAAATATAAGCTGTATGCTCTTTGACATCAGTCTTAGGAATATTGTTTTTTACCTGTCTCTTTAGGCAAGGGAAACAAAAGCAAAACTAAGCAAATGAGACCACATCAAATGAAAAAGCTTTAAAAATAATGATCATGAAGAACCTAGGGGGAAGATGGGAATAAAGACACAGACATACTAGAGAATGGACTTGAGGATACGGGGAGGGGGAAGGGTAAGCTGGGACAAAGTGAGAGATTGGCATGGACATATATACACTACCAAACATAAAATAGCTAGCTAGTGGGAAGCAGCTGTAGCTGAGTACTTGCAACTATATGAGACTTTAACTCACTTTACCTATTTTTATTACTGTGCTTTCAAATTGGGAGAGTCTCATCAGGAAAAACCAAACAAAAAAACACTTCTATATATTATATATATATCGCAAAGTGATACTGAGGTCATAGAATAGTATAAATAATAGCAAACAAATACACTGCTAAGTCCTGTCTTAGGTAACTTACATATATTATTCTCATTTATTTCTCACAATCACCCTGTACTCTAGTTTCTATACATATACTAACTTTTCATTGTTACAGATTTGTAAATTAGGAGTATTCATTCTGTTTATATACAAGAGAACTGCAGTTTATAGTTCAAATAACTTGTTTAATTTACATGGCTAATATATGATGCAGTAGGGAATCCTAACTTCAATACTGAACTCATGCTTTTTTACACTTAATATTCAATTATTTCAAAGTAATTCTTTACTGGAATTTTAAAGGTGGGATTTCATGGTTAGGAAGTTCAATTATATATCTAGGTCTTAAATAATCACAAATAGAAGTTATATAAGCCATATATCATAGAAAACAGTAAATTTCAATATAATCCTTTCTATTTTTAAACAACACCTCTCCCCCACCCCTCCAGCCAACACTTAGGGAGATTTTCTTTATATTGAGTTGATATGTGTAATAAATTGCATTCCTTTCCAAGGATTTGATCTGCCAATGTTTCAGTTTTACACCTCTCCTCATTAATCTTCCAAATCCATTGAAACTGTTCTTCATAAAGGATTTTTAAGTCTCTGAACAGTCTTCAATTTCAACTTTAAATATATTCCATCTATTATACCTTATATCTTTATTACCATAACATTGAAGTTAAAAATATTCCTTATTCATATTATATGGGGACATTTTTTCTCACATTTTTATTTCTTCATTTTTGAAATAATTTCATTGTCCTTATTAGCATTTTCTCTACTTTCTCTTTTAGCACCATCTGTGAGTTTCCTGACTTTGCATTTACTCTCTTTAAATAATAGGAGATTAAATAAGATTAAGAGAGCACTAATCCTCATTTTTTTCCCAGTTGGTTATTTCCAATTTTTGTACTGTCTTATACTAACAAACGTTGTTTACAGGTTATTAGAAAACTTGCAGTAGGTATTCTGAGCGAAATTGCATTGAAATTACTGGTTTACTAACAGGCATATTATAAATACATCCTACAATTGAAAATTTTATGGTATAACTTCATCAGTCCTTAAATAATTGTATTATTTTTGGCATTACATAGTTTTCCATCACTTGTTTATTATCAATATCAGGGAAAATGAGACACGCAAAAGTCTCTTCAATAAGTGGTGCTGGGAAAACTGGACAGCTACATGGAAAAGAATGAAATTATAACACTCCCTAACACCATACAAAAAAATAAACTCAAAATGGATTAGAGACCTAAATGTAAGACTGGACACTATAAAACACTTAGAGGAAAACATAGGCAGAACACTCTATGACATAAATCATAGCAAGATCTTTATTGATCCACCTCCTAGAGTAATGGAAATAAAAAAATAGGCAAATGGGACCTAATGAAACTTAAAAGCTTTTGCAAAGCAAAAGAAACTACAAATAAGATGAAAAGACAACCCTCAGAATGGGAGAAAATATTTGCAAATGAATCAATGGCCAAAGGATTAATCTCCAAATATACAAAGAGTTCATACAGCTCAATATTAAAAAAAAAAAACAAACAGCCCAATCAAAAAATGGGCAGAATACCTAAATAGACATTTATCCAAAGAAGACATACAGATGGCCAAGAAGCACATGAAAAACTGCTCAATATCACTAATTATTAGAGAAATGCAAATCAAAACTACAATGAGGTATCACCTCACACCCGGTAGAATGGGCATCATCAGAAAATCTACAAACAACAAATGCTGGAGAGGGTGTGGAGAAAAGGGAACCCTCTTGCACTGTTGGTGGGAAGGTAAATTGATACAGCCACTATGGAGAACAGTATGGAAGTTCCTTAAGAAACTGAAAATAGAATAACCATATGAGCCACCAATCCCACTACTGGGCATATACCCAGAGAAAACCATAATTCAAAAGGACACATGCACCCCGATGTTCATTGCAGCATTATTTACAATAGCCAAGCCATGGAAGCAACCTAAATGCCCATCGACAGACAAATGGTACAGATGAACCGATTTGCAGGGCAGAAATAGAGACACAGATGTAGAGAACAAACGTATGGACACCAAAGGGGGAAAGTGGTGGGGAGGGGGTCGTGGTGTGATGAATTGGGCGATTGGGATTGACATATATATATACTAATATGTATAAAATGGATAACTAATAAGAACCTACTGTATAAAAAAATAAATAAAACAAAGTTAAAAAAAAGAACCTGGGCTTCCCTGGTGGTGCAGTGGTTGGGAGTCCGCCTGCCGATACAGGGGTCATGGGTTCATGCCCCGGTCTGGGAGGATCCCACATGCCGCGGACTGGCTGGGCTCGTGAGTCATGGCTGCTGCGCCTGAGCGTCCGGAGCCTGTGCTCCACAATGGGAGAGGCCACAGCAGTGAGAGGCCCACAAACTGTAAAAAAAAAAAAAAAAAAAAAAAGAACCTGCTGTATAAAAAATACATAAAATAAAATTCAGAAAACATTACTTTTAAAGACCTGTTTGTTTTCTAAGTTCATATTATTTGTCTGAAAAATTGAAATGTTAAATCATATATTAAAACTTGTACCGTAAGTTACTAATGAAATAAAATTGCATTGTAATGTATTCTATGAAGTAAATAATTACTTGCTCATCATTATGAAAGGGATGACAAAAACCTCAGGCCACAAGCACTCTGTGCATGGTAGGGTAACGTTTTAAAAATTTAGTCCTAACACAGAGGTTTTCTATTTTCTTCTGTGTAACTGAAAGTGATTTCCTCAGAGTTTCCCAACGACTTTGTAGGGCATTTGGGCATTATTGATAGAGTCAGAGTACAGTTTGGGAATTTAAAATAATCCATCTATTCTGGTTGAATTCTGTCATCTCCAAATTAACCCACAATTTCAGGAATTTTTTATCCTTGCCACTACTCTTTATATTCTTCCAATGTGATATTTGAACACAGATATGAACCCAATCTCGCATATTGGAATGCTTATTTTGAAACACATTTTTTTTTTTGACACCTAGTCCCCTTGCTATACCTTTGTTCTCACACACATCCACTTTTGGATGCCATATATTAAGTTCTTTGAATGTCAGACTCCATTGCCAATGTTTCCACTGTTTATTCATCCTTTTTTTCCCTTACTTAGGTGATGCAACTCGACTGCTCAAAGTGAATTTTCTTTTAACATTTACTGTCTCCACTGTCCATACCATTCTACTACGACCTCATTTATTTAGATCAAGATAGCTTTCCAATTGAAAAATCCAATACTCCCTAGTTCTTGTGTTGTTGATCTTCAATAATTTAACAGAGTACATATGCAATATAAATTTTAATTTTATTAAATAATGTTTTTATGAAGTATTTCTAAATTTCAATTTGCAATTCATTACATATTATGGTAATTAAATTAATTTAGTTCTACTATGTACTACCAATAATGTGTTTTTCACATTTCTTTTGGAAAACATTTCCATTATTCAAATGTAAAAGTAATATACATTATAGTCTAAAATTACACAATTCTTTAAAAAAACAGCTTTTATGTTTGTCCTTATTGGTTTATTTTTATAGAATATAGAAATTTTAAAGGTAATCACTTTAGGAAAAAATGGGATGTTTAATTTTAAATGAGAAAGGTATAATCTATTCATGTTAAACAAGAATTGGCCTTTAAAATGCCATGAAGGTATTGACTTCTTTAGTTTGCACCTTATGTGTGAATACATGTGATGGTTAATTTTATGTGTCAACTTAACTAGGCTACACGGTTCCCAGAGAGTTGGTTAAACATTATTCTTGGTGTGTCTGTGAGGAAGTTTCTAGATGAGGTTATCATTGGTATCCATAGACTGAGTAAAGCAGGTTGTTCTCCTCAATATAGGTGGGCCTCATTCAACCTGTTGAAGGCCTGAATAGAATAAAAGGCTGAGTAAGGAAGAATGCTCTCTCTCTCCCTGTCTTTGAGCTGAGATAATAGTCATCTGCTTTTAGACTTGGATTTAGACCAAAACTGACACTATTGGATCTCCTGGGTCTTCCACATGCCAAATGCAGATCTCTGCACTTCTCAGCCTCTATTATCACATGAAATCACTCCTTAAATCCCAGACTAATATAAGCTGTAAAAGGAATGTATGTTATAGTTTCTCTATTTTTATCCTGAGCTCACAAGTAAAAATAATTGTTATTCTGGGAAGTGATATATAAAGCAGTTAAATTATAAATATATAGAAATTTTAAAAAAATTAAGGTATTAGCTGCCTAGTTTCATTACAGAATTATGTCAGTAATTAATTGTGGTTATTTTCTCCTGTATCATGTAGTTTATAGTGAATCTGGTACTATTTACAATTAAATGTGTTTTTCCAAAAGGCATTATTCAAGGGGTAAAGCATCACATAGACACATAATGAAGCAAAGATGGACACAAACCTAAAAATAAAAACAAAATCAATGTTCAGTGTTAGAAGAATCTTTGAGGTAAATTTGAGGTATTGAATATGCCTAGAAGACAGGCTAATAATCAGACACAGTGTCAGTATTCGAGACAGATTAATAATCTATGTGTTCACTTACAAATATTAATGTAACATTTTGTATGCAAAGAATCATTGATTATGAACTCATATAATTTCCAGAGATAAGTAAAAAATATTTTTGGCAGTAACATACTTAATGACTTTATTATATTTTTCATTCAATAATTTTGTTTATGATGAATGCAGCCTACTTAAATATAATGGCCACACTTCCCCACTAAGGGATTTGATAAGAAAGATATATAAGGTTAAATTAAAAAATAAATAATAATAAATATGAACAGATAAATTTTATATTGCCTTTCATAAATACATTTTGATGAATGTCACAGATGTGACATATATCTCAATTAAAAAGGGAACTCAATTTGTCACAGCAACTTTTATCTATACATCTGTGAATAAAACATCAAGATGTAAGATCTAGAAGTGTTAACTGCACTAGTATACTGTCTTATTATTCTTTTTAGAAATAACTCTTAGCCATATTATCCACAAATGATAAATATAAATAATATAACCACAAAATTTCCTTCCAATGTTAACTCTTATTTATTGAATTTTTTTCCACTACATATATATGTCACATCCTTTGAAGTTATGAATACAGCTACATAATTAATTTACTAAATAACTAACTTTAAAAGACAAGTGGAGAAATAAACAATGTGGTGTAGAATGAGTGGCACATATATTCTGCACTAACATAGCCAATGAATAATCTGCATCTCTATAGTCAAGTTAAAAGAAAGAAAACTATTAATTTTCTGCAAAATATGCAAAAGGGATATAAAATAATATTCTAAAACCCAATATTGGAAAAACAATGAAATTAAGTGAGTCGTGACATTCAACCAAGAAAAAAAAAAGGAGTATTTTAAAGTGCTTCTGCAATTTAGATATCTAGATTCAAGAAACAAATTTGTAGTTATAATACCATAGTACACATATACCCATTTCTTTGTTTTGTTTCTTAAACTAGAATGTTGAAAATTATTACCATTTCTTTTTTTTAAATATCTGCAAGGGTAAGCTTTTTCATTATAAAAAAAACTTAATGTATAGTTTATTTTAAAATCTTCTCCATAATATATGCCACTTGAATATGAGTTTTCAAATATTTGCAACGGTGAGATCCAGAATTAACTTCATTCAGTATATGGAAATTACATTATTTTCCATATTACAATTCAGCAAAGCATGGGCAAAATTTTTTAAATATATATCCAATTCTCAATTATTCACACTACTGGAGGGGAAAATGTGTATGTAGCATTAAAACAAAGGAAAAATCCTAACTCATTTTTATCCATGTAGTATAATTCATCATATCCATACCTTTCTGTTAGCAGCTCACACTTCATATCTTTCCATGCCAGAATCTAAGCTTTAATATTAGAGATTCAGAAGACCTGACCAGAACTTTTTGAGATGCCAAGGGTATAAAGAATAATTCAGAAAACTTACATTTTACTAAATGTAAACTGGAATTATGTCAATGAAACACACATTATTTAGGAGGTTTAGCTTTTCTTATTTTAAGAGGTAATAAACATTCTTTGGTAATCATATATATGGGAGTATAGTTGATTTACAATGTATTTTCAAGTGTACAGCAAAATGAATCAGTTATACATATAAATATATCCATTTTTAAGGCTCTTTTCCCATGTAGGTTATTACAGAATATTGAGTAGAGTTCCTGGTGCTAAAGTTGGTAGAAGGAAAGAAATGATAAAGATCAGAGTGGAAATAAATGGTATAGAGATGAAGAAAACAATAGCAAACATCAATGAAATTCAAAGGTTTTCTTTGAAAAGATAAACAAAATCGATAAACCTTTAGCCAGACTCATCAAAAAAAAAAAGAGAGAGGGCTCATATCGATAAAATTAGAAATGAAAAAGAAGTTACAACTGACACCACAGAAATACAAAGGATCATAAGAGACAGTATAGAAACTATATGCCAATAAAATGGACACCTTAGAAGAAATGGACAAAATTTTAGAAAGGTACAACCTCCCAAGGCTAAACCAGGAAGAATGGAAAATATGAACAGACCAATCACAAATACTAAAATTGATAATGTGATTTAAGAACTTCCAACAAACAAAGGTCCAGGACCAGATGTCTTCACAAGCAAATTCTATCAAACAATTAGAGAAAAGTTAACACCTATTCTTCTAAAACTCTTCCAAAGTATTGTAGAAAAAAGAACACTCCCAAGCTCATTCTATGAGGCCACCATTACCCTGATACCAAAATCAGACAAAGATACCACAAAAAGAGAAAATTATAGACCAATATCACTGATGAATATAGATGCAAAAATCCTCAAAAAAGTACTAGCAAACTGAATCCAACAATATATTAAAAGGATCACATACCATGATCCTGTGAGATTTATCACAGGGATGCAAGGAATCTTCAATACATGCAAATCAGTCAATGTGATACGCCACATTAACAAACTGAAGGATAAAAACCATATGACCATCTCAATAGATGCAGAAAAATTACTTGACAAAATTCAACACCCATTTATGATAAAAACTCTCCAGAAAGTGGGCATAGAGGGAACCTGCCTCAACATAATAAAGGCCATATATGACAAACCCACAGCTAACATCATTCTCAATGGTGAAAAACTGAAAGCATTTCCTCTAAGGTCAGGAAAAAGACAAGGATGTCCACGCTCACCATTTTTATTCAACATAGTCTTAGAAGTCCTAGCCATAGCAATCAGAGAAGAAAAAGAAATAAAAGGAATCCAAATTAGAAAAGAAAAAGGATTATATATGCTAGATGCCTATAACATCCTAGATAATTTTCCCTGTGTTTAGAATGCAGCATCAAAGTAAACATAGTTTCTGCTCTCATAAACATTACATTTTAAAGGGAGGATCAGACATTACACAAAAAATAGATACATACAAGTAGAGTTAAGGGCTAAGAAAAGTAAGTAAGAGTGATGAGGTGCCATTTTAGAGAGGGTTGTCATGAAAAGTTTATTTCTTCTATATTACTTCAGCAGAGATATGACTGACATGGATAGTCACTCAAGCAAATAGCTGGAGAAAGAATGTTGAATACAGAAGACATAAGGGCAAAGGGCTTGTGATGAGCTAGTGCTTGCCATGGTTGAGTACACATGATATCTGAAAATGAGTGGGGGGAGGGTACTGTCGTCTTTGGGTTTTATTCTGAATTATATAGGAAGCAATTGGAAGATTTTGAGCAAGAGTATGTGATTTGCTTTATATCTTAACAGAATACCTCATGTGGACATTAAGCTGAAGGGAAAGAGGGTGGATTGTAGTAAACAATTATTATGCTATGAAAACTCATGTGGTGGTGGTGGAAGTGGTGAGAAATATTTGTACCATGGATTTAGTAATAGTTGACAATGTTAGTTTTAGTATAATAAAGATATTTTGGACCATTTAAAAACCATTATCTTCGGTGGCTATATTCTTTCGACTATTTCACAAAAATATTACATGAAAAATGGCCTATGATCATTAGTTCAGCTCCCTAGAACCCTACTCACTTCTACTTCAACAGCCCCTCTCAACTTTATTAAAATTGCTCTTCCTGAGAACACTAATGATCAAATTCTGTTAAACCCAGTTTAATCCTGAGCCTACATATTTTTTAACATATTACAACAGTCTTTTTACTTTAACTTCCACATAGATCTCTTTTAGAGAGCATGCACATGGGTATAGTTTTATTATGCAAACAAGACTCACATTCCTATAGAAGAGATATTATTTCCTTTCATGATGACATGTTCTTTCTCATCTCAATAACTTTGCTCCTACAACCACACCACCTAAAATACTTTCTCACCCCTTTTGAAAACTTCTGACCTCAGATGAAATGTCATTAAATTGAGGAAACTCTCCTTGACCTGAAATGTCAGATCCCCTACTTTTAGTTAGCTGCATTTATCGTATTTGTGATTTCATATTATCCCCTTGGCTATTTGATTTATATCTGTCTCCTCCCACCTTGTTGGTGTTCATGACTGGACATGTGCCCAGCACTGGACTTGTCACAAATAGAAGCTCTGAAAATATTTGTTGATAAGAGATTGAAAAGTGGCACAAACCCACTTTCATTTGTGATTCTGTATTTGTCAGTGTTCTCCAGAGAAATAGAAACTATAAGATATATACAGATACACATATAAGAAGAGATTTATTATAGGAATTGGCTCACACAATTATGAAGGCCAAGAAGTCCCATAATCTTCCTTCTGCAAAATGAAGAATCAGGAAAGTTGGCTGCATAATTCAGTCCAAGTTCAAAGGCCTGAGTATCAAGGGGGCTGATGGTTTAACTAGCAGCTAAAGGCCACAGGCCTGAGAATAAAGGGCTGCTGGTGTAAATTCTAGACTCTGAAGGCTGAAAAACCAGGAGATCAGATATCCAATGGCAGGAGAACGTCAGTGTCCCAGCTCTAGAAAAGAGAGTAAGAGTTCACTTTTTCTCTGCCTTATTTTTCTATTTGGGGTCTCAACAGATTGGATGATGCTGCTCACATTGGTGAGGCTGATCTTTTTTACTCAGTCTACTGATTCAAATGCTAAACTCTTCTGGAAATACCCTCACAGTCATAAGCAGAAATTATATTTTACAGCTATTTGGGCATCCCTTAGCCTAGCCTATGTGTTGTCCAAAATTAACCATCACAGATATCATTCAGCATTCCCAATTCTTGTTTCTGTGATTAATTTATTATGTATATTTTCTTTTATTGTTTTTCTCACTAAGGATTTAAAGAAATATATTCTCATTTTACTTCCACTATTGGTTCTACAAAAAATTAATAAATAGAAAAGTTAATTAGAGTTGGGAGACCAAGATGGTGGAGCTCTCACACCCTGCAACAATACCAGAGACCCAAAAGAAGAAAGACTCCTCTTCTTTTCTGGCAACAACTCAACCAATGAAAATTCATGGACTCTTTGCTTACTATAGCCCTCCCAGTGAGCTCACAGCTTTTCTTGTCAACCCTGGAGTTTGAAGGTACATCTTTCTCCTATATCTGAGCTCCTGCTTTCTTTGTGTTTGAAGCTCTTCAGACTTTATTTTAGATCTATTTTAAACTTTTGTCCTTTCTTGTTAATGTCTTGTTCTGTATGCAAGAATTCATTCAACACTTTGGTCTGATTTTGAGATCAGACTGTTTCAACTGAAACTGACTGAGAAGTCTTCAGCCCTTTCCTTTGGGAGCAGGGGTTGTTTCACTGAAACTGTGTCATTTTTCAGTGTTGAGCCCATTTCTTTGAAATAATGGCTATTCTATGGGAACTGGCTGAGAAGCCATTGGCCTGGCTCTGCTAGAACAAAACTGTTAGAACTGTCTAGAATTAGGCCCGCAAGCTGTTTGAGTTGAAAGCTGTTTCAATTGAGCTACTTGAGCTGTAAGCTGTTTAAGCTTTTTGAAAATTATTCTTCTACCCTAGATAAAAACCTCTGAGAAATGGGATCTCAGTTATCTAACGATTTTTAGGGCAACCCACTACAGGGACTCCAGCCAATTTATGTTTTAAAATAGTGGTTCTTCCTCAGGTGCACTTCTAACTAAATGGATTGACTTGACCAAAGGAAATTTAGAATATCAATGACTATTATGAGGAACTTTTGAAATCCCCAAACTCAATTTTCTTAGAAACCAATTTGATTACAATAGCTCAAAAATTTCCAGAACTGAATGGTATGCCTATTTCAATTGTTTTTTTTTTTTTTTGGCTTTAAACAATAAATATTTATTATCTCATAACTGTATGTCTGAAATTCAGGAGCAACTTTGCTTAGTGGTTCTGGCTCAGGATCTTTCAAGAAGGCTGCAGTCAGCACTATTTACAATAGCCAGGACATGGAAGCAACCTAAATGTCCATCAACAGAGGAATGGCTAAAGAAGATGTGGCACACACACACAATGGAACATCACTCAGCCATAAAACGGAATGAAACTGTGCCATCTGCAGAGACGAGGACGTTCCTAGAGACCTTCATACAGAGTGAAGCAAGTCAGAAAGAGAAATCAAATATCGTATATTAACACATATGTGGGATCTAGAAAAATGGTGTAGATGAACTTATTTGCAAAGCAAAAACAGAGACAGACACATAGAGAACAAACGTATAGATACTAAGGGGGGAGAGGGGGTGAGATAGATTGGGATTGACACATATACACTACTATGTATAAAACAGATAACTAACGAGAACCTACTGTATAGTACAGGGAACTCTATACTCAATGCTCTGTGGTGACCTAAATGGGAAGGAAATCCTAGGAAGAGGGGAATATATGTATACGTGTGGCTGATTCACTTTGCTGTACAGCAGAAACAAACAAAACACTGTAAAGCAACTATACTCCAAATTAAAAAAAATAAAAAAAGAACACTGCGGTCAAATGTCAGTCAGCATTGCAGTCATCTGAAGGCTTGACTGGGGCTGGAAGACTGACTTCCAAGATGGCCCATTCATACGGCTGTTGTCAAAAGGCCTCCAATCCTTGTCTCTCTGACTGTCTTCACAGTGTGGAAGCTGTCTTCCCACAGAGTAAGGGATCCAAGAGAACAACATGGAAGTCATGACATACCACACAGAAGTCAGCCCTATTCAGTGTGAATGCCAGGAGGTAGTGATGACTGGGGGCTACAAAGGGGAAGCCCAGAAGCTGTGTAGAGGTCTTTGTAGCTGGCCACCATCCTCCTTTCACTTCAGCTATTCCTATTCACCCCAAGAAGAACATCTCATTTCAGAAACCCACAGACAGTGATTTACAAATGATGGGTGGAAGAAGGAGGCGAATATGAAGAAAAAGATGCAAAGCAGGCAGGGTAGAGGTCTCCAGTCCAAGGACCAGGTCTGGAGAACTGGAAAAGAGGAAGAGACAAATTTTAGGGAAGGGAGATACAGGCTGCCCCAAGCCCAAGGACAAAGAGTAGTATAAAATGTTGTGTTCCGGTCTTCCCTGGTGGCGCAGTGGTTGGGAGTCTGCCTGCTGATGCAGGGGACATGGGTTCGTGCCCTGGTCTGGGAGGATCCCACATGCTGTGGAGCGGCTGGGCTCGTGAGCCATGGCTGCTGAGCCTGTGCGTCCGGAGCCTGTGCTCCACAATGGGAGAGGCCACAACAGTGAGAGGCCTGTGTACAGCAAAAAAAAAAAAAAAAAAAAAAACGTTGTGTTCCCCCTGGGCAGATTTGTGGGTTCTTTCCTTATAAGCCCCAAAGAAAGTCTAACAAGCCAGTTCAGCCCAGTTTGTCAGTCATTGCTCCAGACTCACACTGGGGGCTTCCCTGGTGGTGCAGTGGTTGAGAGTCTGCCTGCTAATGCAGGGGACACGGGCTCGAGCCTCAGTCCAGGAAGATCCCACATGCCATGGAGCAACCAAGCCCGCATGCCACAACTACTGAGTCCATGTGCCACAACCACCAAAGCCTGTGTGCCTAGAGCCCGTGCTCCATAACAAGAGAAGCCACCACCATGAGAAGCCCGTGCACTGCAATGAAGAGTAGCCCCTGCTCACCGCAACTAGAGAAAGCCCGCGAGCAGCAACCAAGACCCAACACAGCCAAAAATAAATAAATTAAAAAACAAAACAAAACGAAAAAACAAAGTCAACCTGGGCCTGAGAACTGGGACACAGGAGCCCAGGCTGCTGCCAAGCTGTTATGCATGGGCTGAGTTGTGTTCCCCTCAAAACACACACGTGAAGCCCTAACCTCTCCGTACCCTAGAATGTGACCAAATTTGCACTTTAAAGAAGTGCTTAAATTCAAACTGGGCTGTGAGGATGGGCCTTAACCCAATCTGACTGGTGTCCTCTTAAGAGGGCCTTTGGACAAACAGAGATACCGAGGGCACACACAGAGGAAAGGCCATGTGAGGAGAGAGCAAAAAGGCAGCCGTCTGCAAACCAAGGAGCGAGGCCTCAGGAGAAACGAAACCTGCCAACACCTTGATCTTGGACTGCTGGCCTCCACAACTGTGAGAAAATCATTTTCTGTTATTTAAGCCACCATTCTGTGATATTTTTTCATGGCAGCCCGAGCAGACTAAAACATGAGCTGTGACTGTTCAGTGAGCCAGCTCCTAACCTCTGCTGTGTACTGTGGTGTCAGAACCATACGTGAGGCCTTCCTTTCCAGCGTCAGGGAGGTGAGGGGGGCTGGGTGACCCTGGCCAACTGATAAGGATGGGCCTGGCATGGAGCCATAAATGTACCTGTGCACCCAGAGGCTGTGTGTCCATTCTTGGTTCCTTCCACAAGCTTCCGATAGGCCCCAGGCCTCCTGCTCCTCCCCTCTGAGGGCAGGTCCCACGAGTACAATTGGTATTTTAAGGCTTCCCAACATTATCAGGAGTCTAAAATTGCCTGTATGCAAAATAAGATTTTAAGGTTAATTGAAGCAAACAAATTATTTTAAAAAGATAAAATGACTCCTGAAGCTTCAGGCTCTTTTTCCTTGATTTCTTTGTCTCAAGCTCTGCCTCCAGTGCCATGTTTCACCTTCCTTTCTATACCCCCACACCTCCTATATATCCTCAGCTTTGCCATACTAATTCTCTAGCTGAACTTCCTTTTTTCGAAATTCTCCCCACTCCCTTTATCTCTGAACTCATAAGAACCTGTTTCTTTAAAAATAAGTCTTTTAAGGATCCAGAGGGTAAACCCTTATATTCCCTGGACTAAAGCTGAACTGTGAACCATAGTCAAAGATGTTCCTAAAGTAACTGAAGATCTTCATAAATTTGCTTTGAAATTTAATATAGTCATTCTGACTTATCAACCTGGTTCCTGTGACCTAAACACACTAATTCAAATGCTTTTGGTAAAGGCCATGTCCACCACTGGGTGAAAATGGTTAACTGGGAAAATCCTGAAAGGTCTCTAGAATTACAACCAGGAGACCAGCCCACTAATTCATTATATGATCATCTCAGGCCATCAATGGGTGACTTCTTCAGGCAATTTTTCGGGCTTTCCCAAAGTCTGGTTGTTTTTGAAACAAAATTCAGCCTTTGCACACAAAAATTTGATGAACCTGTTCATGACTATTACAGTTGACTTCAGATTATTTTTAAAGAAAATTCTGGTCTTCCTTCAGATGTTGATTTCACATGGTTAGCTTTTAACTCTATGTTTATTAATGGGCTGAACTGGGATCTTTCTCTTCTAGTAAAAAGCACCAGCATGGAATGGGAAGCTATGTCTGCTCCAGATTAAGTTAACCTGGCAAATCAGCTCTCTTGCACTCTAGATGAGCTACCTGAAAGGAAAAGCACCAAAATCCTTAATCTTCAACTCCAGCAAATGAAGGGTCTTGAAGAAAACCAAGACCCTCCTTGTTTCTGCTTCCTATTGCAAAGAGCTAGGACACTGGAAAATAGACTGTTACAAATTTAAGTTCATTAGGTGCTTTCAGCCCTCTAACCATCACCCATTTGCTAAAGCTATTAACCTTATAGGGACAAAGACTGCCAAAGAAAAGTTGCAGTTTGCCCAAACCCAGGTTTTATATTTAGGGCATCTGATATCAGAACAAGGGCTACACTTAGATCCAGAGAGAATTCTTGGTGTCCTAAGTTTCCCAAAACCCAAAATTAGGTGTCGACTGTTAGGTTTCCTTGGGCTGGTTGGTTATTCCCAAAACTGGATTACAAGTTTCTGTTTTATTGCCAAAAAAAAATCACCCCTGCCCAATTTTATCAGCATAGATTTCAAGGTCTTAATGGATAGTTGAACCCAACCTGCCCTTGGGCAACCCGATTAACAAATTCCTTTTTTTTTCCTTTTGTATACGAAAAGGAAGAAAATGTCCTTGGAGTACTCACACAAAAACACTGGGCTCCCATCAACCCATAGCTTTTTATAGCCAGCACCTGGACCCTGTGGTACAGGGACACTCCCCCCCACCCCCTTACATTAGAACCATTACAGCCGTTAACATTTCAATTAAGACCACTGAGAAAATCATTGTGGGATCTTCTTTAACCATTTTTGTATCTCATGCAGTAGAAACCCTCCTGAATTCTCATCACACTCAACATTTCTCAGCCTGCCACCTCACCTCTTATAAAGTCCTTTTGTTAACTGTTCATCACATAATTCTTTTATGTTGTAATAACCTTAATCCTCTTTTTCCTTCCATCAGTGAGGAAGTCCCACTTGACTGCTTAATGCTGACTGAACTCCTGAATCCTTATGATGACCTGCAGGAAAAGTATTTGGGTAATGCTGACTTCTGGTTCACTGATGGTACTTATTTTAAAAGTGACAATGGCAAATATTGTGCTGAGTATGTTTTTGCAACTCCTTTTGATGTTGTTGAGGCAGCATCTTTACCTATGGCTACCACGGGCCAACAGGCTGAAATATATGCTCTTACACATGCTTGCTCTTTAGCCAAGGGAAAAACTGCCAAAATGTATGCTGACAGTAGATATATTTGTGAAGTAGCCCATGATTTTGGAATGTTGTGGAAGCAACATGGCTTCCTTACTTCCAGTGGAAATAAAATTAAAAAGGGTCCCTACGTTCAGGAATTATTTGATTCAATACTTTCACCTGCTGCTTTAGCTATTAAAATTCTGGGGCATCCTAAACTTGACTCTCTGACCTCTCAGGGACCTCACCTTGCTGACATTTCTGCAAGGAATGCTGCCCTTAAAGAAACCAGCAGCAGACAAATAAACCTCTGTCATGGTCTAAAGGAATATTTTCCCAAATGACAACTTAGAAAAACTGGCTAGGGAAGCACAATAATTGGCTTATAAAAGGAAAAAAAATTGGAAATTCAACTATTGTTTGATAAAAAGAGAAAGCTCTATTTTGAACCAAATAACAATTCAGTCCCAGTGGAGACTAAAATTTCCAGTCCGCACCACTGCATGTTCATTAAGCCATTGGTTCACTTACAAAATGATAGCATTCATGGTTCAACACTGGTAGGAAATATTAACAAGGCTGCAAAAAGTGTCTACCTCACTTATTTCTTTTGTCTGAAGTACAGCCCAGGAAGCCTATTCATACTGTTTCTGGACATTTTAAACTGCCTAATGAACAATTTCAAGGGTGGCAAATAGATTTTATACAACTTTCTCTGTCTTATGGATATAAATATGTTTTAGTCATGGTCTGTATGTTTTCACACTGGACTTAAACCTTCCCTTGCTGACAGGCTACTGCATCTTCTGTAAAGCCTTTTTGGAAAGAAATTACCCTTACCTGGAGAACTTATCTCAAACTTCATAGTGGTTGAGAAACCCATTTTACTCACCAGGTCCTCTATGTCTGTGATGTTTTAGCCAGTTTTACAACAGCTTGACTGTGCTTACCGCCCTTAATTCTCTGATTTAGTCAAATGCACCAACCACATTATTAAGATTCAACTGGCAAAATATGAAGAGGCCCTTCAAACACCTTGGCAAAAACAATGTTATAGGTCCTTCTAAATCTCAAATCCACCCCTTTGGAACTCACAATCTCTTACCTTTTGACATAGCCCCAGGACACCAGATGTACTTGGCTCTTGCTTCTTTTGACTCACAACTGTTAAAAAGAAAGATAGTCCCATATAACAAAGGCCTAATTGCTTCTATTAAAAATAGCCTTGTGTTGCTAGAGCAATCTTTTCACAGTGTGCTCTTGGGAAACAAAGACCTTAAGCATCACACCTTGTAACCTGGAGATTTTGTCTACTGACAAAAGACACCTGCAGAAGAACTCTCTTTAATCACACTAGAAAGGCCTCTATCAATCACTATTAACCAAACCTTGTACTGCTGAACTCCAGGGAATAGACTAGGATTCACATAACATACAAAACCCTGACTGGATCTGACATTATCTGGTGATATGAAAGTAAAGATTTTCTGGAATTGAAGCAGAAAATGTCTGATGAAACAGATTTTCTAAGATATCAAGATCAAGCCTGTTGGAAGTTTAATGGCAAAACTTTGATGATGATGTAATGCTTCGGATGGTCTCCAATGTCTATGATCTTGATAACATATGGACTTTATTTATTTTTTTTATTGGAGTAAATTTGCTTTACAATATTGTGTTAGTTTCTGCTGTATAACAAAGTGAATCAGCTAATATGTATACCTATATCCCCTTCTTTTTGGACCTCTCTCCTCCTTCCCCACCCCTATCTAGGTCATCACAGAGCACTGAGGTGAGCTCCCTGGGCTACACAACAGGCTCCCACTAGCTAGCTATTTTACACATGGTAGTGTATTTATGTAAAACCTAATCTCCCAATTCGTCCCATCCTCCCCTTCCCTCTCTGTGTCCACATGTCCATTTTCTACATCTATATCTCTATTCTGGCCCAAAAAATAGGTTCATCTGTACCATTTTTCTAGATTCCATTTATATGCATTAATATATGATATTTGTTTTTCTCTTTCTGGCTTACTTCACTTTGTATGACAGACTCCAGGTCTATCTACATCTCTACAAATGACCCAGTTTCTTTCCTTTTTATGGCTCAGTAATATTCCTTTGTATATATGTACCACATCTTCTTTATCCATTCAACTATCATTGGACATTTAGCTTGACTCCATGTCCTGGCTATTGTAAAAAGTGCTGCAATGAACATTGGGGTACATGTGTCCTTTTGAATTATGGTTTTTCAGGATAGATGCCCAGTAGTGGGATTGGTGGGTCATATGGTACTTCTATTTTTAGTTTTTTAAGGAACCTCCATACTGTTCTTCACAGTGGCTGTATGAATTTACATTCCCACCAATGGTGCAAGAGGGTTCCCTTCCTCCACACGCTTTCCAGCATATATTGTTTGTAGATTCTTTGATGATGGCCATTCTGACCGGTGTGAGGTGATACCTCATTGTAGTTTTGATTTGTATTTCTCTGATAATTAGTGATGTTGAGCATCTTTTCATGTTTCTGTTGACCATCTGTCTGTCTTCTTTTGTGAAATGTCTATTTAGGTCTTCTGCCATTTTGTAATTGGGGTGTCTGTTTATTTGACATTGAGCTCCATGTGCTGTTTGTATATTTTGGAGAGTAATCCTTTGTCCATTGCTTCATCTGCAAATATTTTCTCCCATTCTGAGGGTTGTCTTTTCAACTTGTTATGGTTTCATTTGCTATGCAAAAGCTTTTAAGTTTAATTAGGTCCCATTTGTTTACTTTTGTTTTTATTTTCATTACTCTAGGAGGTGGGTCAAGAGAGATCTTGCTGTGGTTTATGTCAAAGAGTGTTTTTCCTATGTTTTCCTCTAAGAGTTTTATAGTATCTGGTCTTACATTTAGGTCTTTAATACACTTGGAGTTTAATTTTGTATATGGTGTTAAGTAGTGTTCAATTTCATTCTTGTACATGTAGCTGTCCAGTTTTCCCAGCAACATTTACTGAAGAGGCTGTCTTATCTACATTGTAGGTTCTTGTCTCCTTTGTCATAGATTAGGGGATCATATGTACATGGGTTTGTCTGTGGGCTTTCTACCCTGTACCATTGATTTATAGTTCTGCTTTTGTGCCAACACCATACTGTCTTGATTACTGTAGCTTTGTAGTATACTTTGACGTCTGGTAGGCTGATTAATCCAGCTCTGTTTTTCTTTCTCAAAATTGCTTTGGCTATTCAGGGTCTTTTGTGTTGCCATAAAAATTGTAAAACTTTTTGTTCTAATTCTGTGAAGAATGCCATTGGTAATTTGATAAGGATTGCATTGAATCTGTAGATCGCTTTGGGTAGTATAGTTACTTTCAAAATACTGATTCTTCCAATCCAAGAACATGGTATGTTTCTCCATCTGTTTACATCATCTTTGATTTCTTTCATCAGTGTTTTATAGTTTTCTAAGTATAAGTCTTTTTCCTCCTTAGGTAGGTTTATACCTGATATTTTATTCTTTATGTTGCAATGGTAAATGGGATTGTTTCCTTGATTTCTCTTTCTGATTTTTCTTTGTTAGTGCATAGGGATGAAAGAGATTTCTGTGCATTCAGAAATTATTATTTGTATCCTGTGACCTTACCAAATTCATTGATTAGCTCTAGTAGTTTTCTGGTGGCATCTTTAGGATTGTCTATATATAGTATTGTGTCATATGCAAACAGTGACAGTTTTACTTCTTTTCCAATTTGTATTCCTTTCATTTCTTTTTCTTCTCTGTTTGTTGTGGCTAGGACTTCCAAAACTACTTTGAATAAGAGTGGCAGGAGTGGACATCCTTGTCTTGTTCCTGATCTTCGTGGGAATGTTTTCCATTTTTCATCATTGAGTATGATGTTTGCTGTGGGTTTGTCAAATATGGCCTTATTATGTTGAGGTAGCTTGCCTCTATGCTGACTTTTTGGAGAGATTTTATCATAAATTGGTGTTGAATTTTGTCAAAAGCTTTTTCTACATCTATTGAGATGATCATATGGCTACACTGGAATTGTTATTGAATCAGGTCCTGCTGCTCATCGCTTACAAAATCAATACTCTCAGATGTTGGTAGAAAGGAAATTTGTCTTTAATCAGAATGCTGGCAATCTGAGGAGAAGGTAGAATCAGCATCCCCCTAAAACCACCTCTGAATATTTTTATCAGCCATGAAAGCTTTTAAAGAGAAACAGGGAAGTAATCTCAATTAATCATTGAGATAGGGGATCAGAGTCATCACCATCCCCCACCGTGTGCAGGCTTGTTGACTCCTCATTATATTTCTTTTGACGCTATCTTGTTCACACAGTTTATTCATGAGATTACTGAAGGGGAAGCTACGGAAGAGATCTGGTCATCTGTTAATTATTTATTCTTCATTTCTACTTCTTTGATCTATGGAAAGACCCAACAATTTAGGTAAAGTATTGTGTGATCAAAAAATTTGAAAGGTGTGCTAGGGCTAGAGATGAGTAGAGAATGGGGGTTCCTGGTTTAAGGTTAGTGAGAAGAAAAAGGGGGGCCTCCTGCAGAGAGCTCTCTTCTGCAAAAAACTTTTTTTGCCAAAAGGTGCTTACAGAATTTCCTTATTTGACATGTATGAGTTTTTCTTTTTCATTTTTGTTGTTGTTGTTCTATCTTGGTTTCTCAAGGTATAAGAGTGATTATGTATTTTAGGAAGTATTTAACTAATTTTCAAAAGCAACAATAACTTGTATTTAATAGGCTTGACAGATAACATTCAGGGCACCCAGTTAAACTGAATTTCAGATAAACAACAAATAATTTCCTATTTTATGTGTTGTATGTTTTTACAAAGATAACTAGTAAGTAGATATACTTTTCTAATTCAGTGATAAACATGGTAATGAGCTTTCTTGGTACAGAAAACCCTTTTCACAGGCCTCTCAGTTACTGCATAAATACATTTTGTCAAATTGCAGACCATTTGGGCAGTTTTAAGTTCTTTTTTACTTATAAACCTTATTTTTCATACTTAAATTATTGTATAAGAATGCAAATTTTTATAAACTCAGTATGTCAATCAACTTTTAAATTATAGGTTTTTATTTTGAAATGTAGTTAATTCAATTTCATAATTATTTTTTCAATGCAGTGAGTAACACAATTTACACTTTTTATGGACACTTTTTACTCTTGCTTCTGTTACATTTCTTTTGAGCTCCATACATAATTATTGGTTTTATGGCATTCATATTTGCATCATTGTGCATGCTTTCTTATTTTTATTTTTCTCGAAATTAAAAAATGATTTTATAGTGGCCATTCCTGTGGTTGTTCCATCTTTGAATGGGATGAATTACATTACTGCATACTATTTTTCATCCGATAATTTTGCTGTCCCCCAAATACAGTTAAAAGTTCCTCTTTTATTTAATCTGCTCTGTTGTTTGATGTAAAGCTACATTAAAAATGGTATTATTTAGCCGGTCACAGCCATGCATCACACCAGCACAGTTGTCTGCATGCTGTCAATAAAACCATTTGTCAAGTCCAATTCTAAAGTATGGTATTGTGGGTTATTAAGGGCATTTTCCCCCAATTTATGCATTTTCAGTATATGCTGTTTACATTACTGATGATTTCAGAGGTATATTTGCTTTAGGTTGTTGAGGAGGGGGAAATTTTCTTCTCTACCCCTCTTGAGTTCTTGTGGCTGGACTAATATTGAAAATGACATAAAACAGGTTAACAGGAGAAAGAGAAACAAATTTGAATTCATACACACTCAGGTCCTATAGAAATGAGACCTAAGAACCAACTAAAGGAGATAGTTTTTATACTTTTTAGACAGAAATACAGTATAATTTTGAAGAATTGACAAGACAAAGAAACAGGTTTGCAGGGCCCCATTAGTGATGAATCTAAACAGAGCTTGGGCTTGGGGTAGTAAATTAAAGAAGTGACTATGTTTGTTTATATAGGCTTCTCTGGCCAGAATTCCTTATCTTTGGTGACGAGGTGTCCTTCTACCTCCAGATGCAGGAAATGCACCTTTCACATGAGAGGTTTATTTACTGCTTTCAAGGAGACAGGGAGGAGAGTCAGAGTGTCCCTCTTGCAATGGCCTTTTCTTATGTAAATTTAATTAATAATAATCAATATGTCATTGAGGCACATTTTGGGGTGCTTTACCCTGGGCCCCAACAATGCATAGCTGAATCTAGGACTTTAGACTGTCTTCCTCTCTTTACCCTTTTTCTTCTCAGGCTTCCTTCTGTGTAGCTCAGCTTCCTTCTGTGTAGTCATCACATTTTCTTCTATTGAACTGAAATATCATTCATATGCTAGAATTGAGGGGCACCAGTAACCTCAGCACAAAAGAGAGCTTCTTTCTTGAAAAACTTATACATCATTCAGGAGAAAGGTAACTTAATAGTTCCTTTTGAGTTTAATCTGGAAAACTTGCATAAAAATTCTCAGAAGAAGGGTGTTCTGTGATTCTTGAAGACAATCTCATATACACATATCTATGGCCAGTGTGGGTGGCTTATTGCAATTGTTTTCCCTTTCCTCCCTGCTTTAAAGGAAGGATGTTGGACAAAAAAAAAAAGAATACTTGTCTCTTTTATATTTTACCCCCTCTCTTCCTAGCCTTTATATATATACCACTCTGAGCATACATGAAATTCTACAAATTTACACATCTAAAATAATAATACCATGAGAAATAAAACCAAAAAATTACTCAAAGGCAGGAACCAAAGTTATTCCAAGTTTCCAAAACTGAGTTCCAAATCCAGGATTTTGGGGTGCTACTTAGACCCAAAAATTCAGATCTGGAAGTAAATTCTGATTTAGTTTTTTTTTTTTTTCCAATAATGTAATCAGCAAACACTGATCTTTCTGAAAGCAAAATATTCAGGGCTTGAAGAGAAACAAGTTAAATAGCAATGAAAAAATCTATTTGGAAATAGGAAAAGGGAATAGTGTTAACCATTAGTGCTGTTCACCAAGGCACCTTGTCTCCTTGGCATGAAGAAGGGATTACACCTCACTGTCTTCTTTAAAGGTAGGCATGTTGATGTGAATTGTTTTGCCAATGAATTGTAATTTGCAATTGTGGACTAAGAATGCCACCTGTCATTTCAGTAAACAAAGGATGTTGTGGCCATCAAGCCAGCAGCTACTACAGCCACACCCCAATGGCGAGCCCTGAGGGAACTCACAATGGAAACAAACAGGATGCCCGCCATCAAGCAGTCAGCCACTGCAGCTGCCCCCAACAATGCATCCTGAGGAGATTCAGGATGGGAAAGAACAGGATATTGGTCCTAGATTGCTGAGGTGCATATTAAAAGGAATGATTTCAATGAGCCCAGACTCTTACATCTTCCCATACACAGAAAAGTACTAAATTCATTAACTTGAGATATCTGGTTTTCTTTAATTAATAGTAATCTTTTGATGTTCTGACAACCTGATCTTGTTACAAAACTCCTGTATACCCTGGATCCTCCCTTACCTCTTCAGAGCAGTCCCTCAGAGCTGTTTGAGAGGCTGCCTCCCGGGCTTGAATTTCTCAAGTCCACTGAATAAAACATAGTTCTCAACTTGTACGTTGTGCATTTCTTTCAGTTGACAAAATCAAGTATGCAACTTTGGGACAATAGTGTTTTCTACCCAAGAGGACATTCTCAGTCCACAGTGATTTTGACAGTCCATGTCCATATAGAGGTGAGAGGTTGAGCTATCAGTTGGAAGATTTGCACAAATCTACTGTGGACTTTATGTGAATGAGAAATGAACTTATTTAGTGAAGCCACTGATATTCCTAGGATGTCTGTGTCTAAATATAACCTAGCTTGAAAAATATAGGAAACAATATATAATTTGCACTAGTTTATGTCACTTATTAAGACTTACCCTGAATTTGGAGAAAGCAACAACTTGCTCCACTAGTCACATAGTAAATTCTCTGTCCATCATTGTAGACAACTCTGGTTCTGCCTGAGAAGAGTTGATCAGCACCACAGGCTTCAGCACATTTTGAGGCTGCATATGGTTGCATACTTATAAGATACTTTATAAGAGGGTTGGAATTTCTCTGGCAATAAATTTCCATATAATAATAATCAAATTGTGTTTTAAATTTCTGGGCATAAAATAAATAGCAACCAAAATCAGACATTTTACTGTTGTTCAAATTTTGAATTTGAATACTGTCTGTGATTTTTGTCTTTCTTGGAAACAAGTCTCTAAACTTTGCCTAAAGCTTAACTGTTTGGATACCTCTATGGCATTTGTTTAGAAATAATAAACTAAGATGAAGATGCAGAGCTAATCTATTCTCCCCCAAGCTGCATCCTAATGGAAGATGCTTTGGATAGGGTTGAAAATATAGAGACATATTACTAACACCCAGGAAGAAGAAAGTTTCCTTTATACATGAAGGTTCTTCTGACTAGTCTGAGAATTAAATTGACATGAGACAAACTAAGAAGAGAAAAATTTTTTTTTTAAAGTTTCATAACATCTATACATAAGAGAGACCCAACAAAATTGAGTAAATTGCCAGAATGTTAGAAACCTCACCTTAAATGTCATCTTCAGCTGATGACAAAAGATAATGTTGGGGATAGTGGTTTGGGACTTCAAAGGGGAAGAAGGCAATTCATATGGACATGGAAAAGCAAATATTTGGTAAACACGTTTTCTGGTTCATGCAGAGACAGTGGGACACAGAGTGGATTCTGATCACTAGACCCTGTTGTGTTTCCCCAACCACATCTAGTTCATATTTCTTGCATATATCTCTGGTGATAGCTCTATTCTGGGAACAGACACTATCTAATTTTTTTTTAGGCAGTTAGGGGGAAAGTCAAAGTTTCTTCCTGAGTCTTTTGGGACTTGACACTTTTAAGCTCTAAATAATCTGCATGCCAAAGAGATATTTTGCAGTGGCAAATTTTACTCCCTTACTTTAACTTTCTAAGACAGGGTGTGCAACAGGAGATATTTTAGTTGAGTGATTAATTCAAGTTTCTTCGACTTTGATAAATCCTCCCAGGTGTCTATAGTATCACTTCTTGTTCTTCTGCCTCCCTGAATTTGAGCATTCACTATAGGTTGGTAAAGTTCTGATACTCAGCAATCAAGGATGTTGGCTTTAGATTTAAAAGATTAATAAATACCATGATGTTACTTTTTTCTTTTATCTATGTCAAACTAGAGTTTAAAATCCACAAAAAGTAGCTAAATCCCTCCATGTTACTAATAAATCCTTTAACTCCTCTCCGCCAGCATGTGATCTACACTGTCACTACACAAATACCACAGATTCAATAGGAAAAGTTTGGAAATGTGACATGTCTCTCTGAATGGAACAAAGCCCATGAGCTTGAACTGGTCGTTGTCATATATAGCTGCAGGCTCAGTTTTTCAGGTTTTCTGAATTTTCAAGGAGAATCAGGGAATTTAGTTTTTCTGTGAATTTTCCAAATTTTTAATTGAGTCAACTAAAAAATAAGCAAATTTGCATGTCAAATTAAACATATTTGTGAGCCAAATATGATCCATGAGCTACTAAATTGAAACTTCAGAACTACAAGTAAATCCATTCAACTTTCTGAATGAACCAATGAGCAAATGAATGAATGCATTTCTCAACCAATTTGGCATGAAGAGGAAGGTTGGCAGAGACATATGATACTATGTTCAAAAGCACAATTGGATAATCAAAATGCCTGAGGTTACCTGAAGGGTAGCAGAATATGTCATCCTGCATATGACTGTAGGAGTTCATGACATGTCACACCAAAATATGCTGCTTTGATATATTGATGACTTTGAGCTTTTCAAGTAGGTACTTGAAAAATAGCAAATGCAGGGAGAAGCTTTCTCTGAACTCTCCTTATCTATCTAAAAAGACTGATCCTCTGAAAGAAACTCAGTTGTCATAAATCCTGTCCCTGGGAGTTTCATCAACCAGGGAAGATTGACTCTCATCACAGTAGAGGAGACTAGAGTGACACCACAAGCAGACAAACTTTGCCACAAACTATCACACCTCCCATTTATAATGCTAAGGAAGGACCCATTTATCTTTCCTGGAAATAATATACATTCTCTAAGAAGCCTCCATCCTCCCTTCCTTTTTTAAGATGGTATTTAACTCTGAATTCTAAGCCACCTTGGGGAGTTACTTAATTTTCCCTGGGTATTTTTCATATACACATGAAACATACATGGTAATAAGCTTCTGTTTTTTTTTCTCTTGTTAAACTGTCTTTTATTACAGGGATCTTAGTTAAGGACCCAGAAAGATAGAGGGGAAATTATTTTTCCTCCCTGTATAAACTTACTAGATATCTGACCTTAGACAAATTATAATATATACAATTTCTCTAGCCTTGTTTTCTCATTTGTAAAATGGAAAAACAACTGTGCCTCATAAAATTGTTAAAAGGTTTAAGTGATGTAAAATTCAATATTTCAGTGCTAGGCAAAGAAGAGCTTATTGAATTTTAGTTATAGAGTACAGGGTAGAAATTGAAGATTTTCTGAAAGAAGAAAATTACTAAATTTGAAAATTCAATTGTAGAAAGTAAACGATGATTCTAAGATGACATTATGTTTTTAATTGAACTTGAACATTCTACAGCTGTTTAGGACAAATTTCACACAAAAGTTTGTGTCAACACTACTTAGCTCTATAATAGCTCAAAATTAGAAGCTAATCTTCAAGATATGTGGGCATTGATATTTTTATTGTCTACCATTTCTCCTGTTTTCACAGTTTAATGGCTAAAAGATCTGTGAAGTTTACATTTATGTTCTAATTCTCATTGATTGAATTTTTGATCCTGTTTGTAGGTGACTGAGAGAATCTAAGAAATATTAGAAATGTATTCAGCTACAATAGAAATAGAAAAGAACATAAGAGAAGGAATTTCTGGGAGAAAAGACTATAGATTTATCATTGCTTTAAGTGAGTCCTACTGTATATATTATTTTCAATATGTTTTCTTTCAAGAACATTAATTTCCCGTGCATATTCAACAACAACTTTGTGGAATTCTGACACTGTGAGCAATCTCAGCTTTAAAGGGACACTAATGAGCTAAGTATGGAATGTGAAATTCTGGCTACTCATTCAAAATGAATTGCTCATGCAAATTGTTTTTAAAAGGCAGTTTCTTTATTTGTTTTTCAATGACAGAACAGTATGAATAGTACCTGAAAGTTCGACGCTGAAAGCTACTGTACATGAGGAAAAAAAAGTGCATTAAGTTATAAAATATTATAACTGTTATTTTATCTTTTTAATATATAACATCATAAGAAGTATTACTTATTTGTTAGAGCACTATTTTCTGTAATTGCCACTAGCTAAAATCTGAAACTGCATTGGAATATGCATTTGTAAATATATAAAAATACATAGAAGAAAGTAAATATTTTTCTCTGATTTATTAACATAATTTGCATACATTCTTACTCTGTGGTGACTTAAGACTTTAGTAATGTTTACATTTTTAATTATAAATCGTCACTTAATATGATGTTACTATGAATTTAAGTGATAGACTGTATGTATTTACTTAATAATGCATTAGATAAGCTTGAATTTAAGATTTTCCCCTGTATCTCATTAATTAGGGGACAGTGATTTAGGATACAATGTTAATAGGACTTTCTTGTATTTTTGTATTTATAGTGTTTGATTATAGGTCTAATTTAACATCATTCCATTTGGCAACTGACTACTAATACTAAGGTGGGCATTTAAACATTCATGCTTCCAAAAGTCATTATAATTAGTGTCTAATGTTCCACATAAAGAAGTTTCTACACAAAATTAGCTAAGATCATGCGTGCAAGAAGAAGGGGGTCATTGGTATTTTGGGATTGGCTCCCATCCCCCCTCTTATGGGTAAATCTAGAAAACAAAAAAAAGAAGACAAGGAAGGAAACAGGTTAACTATTTTATAAAAGTCCAAAACAAATATCCTGGAAGCAATAATAGATTCCAAAACTTTTTCTACTTATGATCATTTATCTACATTTAAATTGCCTGATATTAATCAATAATGCTGTATTGTGACAGATTTCTCCCCCAATAGACTTTAATTTCGATTATCCTATGTGTCTGCAAATCTCCTCAAATTGTTCCCTGTTATTGACTGTTGAGTATCCCAAACTTGCAGAATATTCTGTTTCTCCTCTTTCTCCAGGCCTCCCTAAAAATATTATCTATAGATTTCAACACTTCATCCAAGCTTTTTAAACTCCAGAACACACTGAGGTTTGTCACTTTATCATTCACTCCTACACTGACCTATTCAATCTTGTTAGGTAACGCATGATGGAGGACCGAATAGGCACCACAATAGTGAGTCAGACCTGGAATACAGTGACAAATATTGATAATAGATTCAGTTCCAGATATAATCGGCAAGTTTCTGATGTCCAGAAAAAAGCTGTTACTCAGATGTGAGTAGTAAGAAAATCTATGAATCAAAACAGGAATATTTTTTAAAATGATGTATAGGAGGAATATATCTGGGGAGTAAACTGAAGTTCAAGAATAATAATTAAAAAAAAAAAAAACTTCAAAGTGCCAGCATAAAGGGAAAAATATCAAGTAACAAATAAGCAAATCAACAAACTCTTCTGGCAACTGGATGTTTAAAAAGCCATGTAATGTGGGCTATCACTGCTTATGGTACCAGAGCTCTTTATCCAGGTCAGAAATTGAAATTATCTAAGAAACTGAATAGTCTAAGAAATTGTTCTATGTCTTTTCTTCTCATTCTACTAACAAAATATTTTGTTGGTATTGACAGCAAGGTACACATCATTTAATCCTTTGTGACACATTTTAAGTAATTTTATGTTAACTGTTTAAGCAATTCAAAATGTGCTTATGTTACTAGGTAGTAAAAAGTTTTATTAAGTGTACTTGTTTCAAAGGTGGAGAAAAATAATGTTAAAGTTACTTCTTTATATCATTTTAATGTACCCCATCATCAGTTCTACATACACGTAACTCCAGCATTTATTAGAACTCTAATCAGGCATTGTTCATTTTACCCCAGGCAATGTTTTCTCATTCTTTACTCCTAGCCTCTGTACTAGTAAATGAGAATTTTTAAATTTCTTCTCTTTCTTTGTATTAGTTTCCAGAATATTTTACCCTTTGACTATGAGTATGTTTCCAAGAAAATGATACTATTCTTTGTGTGTTTGTGTGTGTGTATGTTGGGGAGGGAGAATATTCTTATATTTCTCTTTTTTTCCCTCCTACATTCTCTTCCTTCTATCTTTCCTTCCTCCCTTCTTTCCATCTTTTCTTCCTGACTTCAGAATGAATCTATGGATATTAATTTTACCCTTTGGGTTAATATCTAACAATACTTATTCTGTTGCTCAAATTGTTCCAGCTTTAACCATTGAGAGCTCATTTAGTTGTCTCCTGTATAACTTTTACATACTTCCATCAGTGTGTGTGTGTGTGTGTGTGTGTGTGCGTGTGTGTGTGTGTGTGTTTAACAAGCCTCTATTCAATGGTACTAAATCTTCTTAAAACATATATATTTTTTATCCCAGTCACAGAATAAGCCATTTATTCAAGTCACTCTGGTTCCTTTTATTGGAGAATCACATTAGAAATCAAGACAGGTGTGCTTGTTGCTACTGGGATATTGTTGCATCTAGGCCTTCTTAGCTGAGAGACAAAGGAATATATGCGATTATGCTAACTTGTATATATACACATGAATAATTACTTCTCCACTTAATGTCTGTACCTATATTAAGTCGAACTCAAGTTTACGTAGATCTCCAAATCTAAGCCACTACTACATGGATCATTCTAGCTCCTTCTCTCTTGCTTATCTTCCATTCCAACAATGAGAATCCTGGTTCCCAGCATTTGTCATTCATATGTTTAATTCATTTCCAGTACACTTGTATAGCAGTATCAGAATTGCTAATCTGAATTGTATCCTTGTAAGAAGCAGCTTTATTAACTAGAATGTGGAACCCTGTACAGGTCATTTTGTCTAAATCTTCTAGCCTCCATTAATTTCCACAGTTACTTAAGGAAGCACTTCTTCGCCTTTCGGTGAGATCGTTTCATATATTCATCATACAGTTAGATGGCTTTGTCCTAATCTGCATTCAATCCTGGGATCCCCTCATCTCTTAAAAAAATTTTTAAGTTTTGCATACATTAAGATTCCCTCTTTGTGGTGTGAATTCCCATGGTCTCGGCAAATACACAATGTTGTGTATCTACCATTAAAGTAATATAGATAACAGATTTACCACTTAAAAACTCTCTATGGTTTACCTATCCAAAACTTACCTTCTATCCCACCCATGTTCTCTCTTCTCTGTAAACCACTGATCTCATTACTATTTCTATAATCTTTCAAAAATGTCTGTAATTGGACTCAAACAGTATGTCACCTTTTCACACTGGCTTTTTTCACTTAGCAATATACATTTAAGATTTGTCCCTACATTTTTATGACTTGATAGACCTTTTAAAAATCATTGAATAATATTGCATTGTGTGTAGAATTACCACAGTTTGTTTACCTATTAACCTATGGAAGGACATCTTTGTTGCTTCCAACTGCTGACAGTTATGAATAACCTACTTGAAACTTTTTTTTAAAACATCTGTATTGGAGTATAATTCCAATACTTAGTTTCTGCTGTATAACAAAGTTTAGTTTAGTTTATACAGCATTAGTTTCTGCTATATAACAAAGTGAATCAGCTATATGTACACATATATCCCTATATCCCCACCCTCTTGCATCTCCCTCCCACCATCTCTATCCCACCTCTCTAGGTGGTCACACAGCACCGAACTAATCTCCCTGTGCAATGCAGCTGTTTCCCACTAGCTACCTATTATATATTTGTTAGTGTATACATGTCAATGTTACTCTCTCACTTCATCCCATCTTACACTATCACCTCCCTGTGTCCTCAAGTCCATTCTCTACATCTGCATCTTTATTCCTGTCCTGGCCCTAGGTTCTTCAGAAACATTATTATTTATTTTTAGATTCCATATATATGTGTTAGCACATGGTATTTGCTTTTCTCTTTCTGGCTTCCTTCACTCTGTATGACAGACTCTAGGTCCATCCACCTCAGTACAAATAGTTCAATTGTGTTTATTTTTATGGCTGAATAATATTCCATTGTATATATGTGCCACATCTTCTTTATACATTTATCTATCGATGGACACTTAGGTTGCTTCCATGTCTGGGCTATTGTAAATAGTACTGCAATGAACATTGTGGTACATGCCTCTTTTTGAAATATGGTTTTTTCAGGCTGTATGCTCAGTAATGGATTGCTGGGTCATATGATAGTTCTATTTATAGTTTTTAAAAGAACCTCCATACTGTTCTCCACAGTGGCTGTATCAATTTATATTCCCAACAACAGTGCAAGAGGGTTCCCTTTTCTCCACACCCTCTCCAGCATTTACTGTTTGTAGATATTTTGATGATGGCCATTCTGACCAGTGTGAGGTGATACCTCATTGTAGTTTTGTTTTGTTTTGTTTTGTTTTTGTGGTACGCGGGCCTCTCACTGTTGTGGCCTCTCCCATTGCGGAGCAACAGGCTCCGTACGCACAGCCTCAGCGGCCATGGCTCACGGGGGCAGCTGCTCCGCGGCGTGTGGGATCTTCCCAAACCAGGGCACGAACCCGTGTCCCCTGCATTGGCAGGCAGACTCTTAACCACTGCGCCACCAGGGAAGCCCCTCACTGTAGTTTTGATTTGTATTTCTCTAATGATTAGTGATATTGAGCATCCTTTCATGTGTTTGTTGGCAATTCATATATCTTCTATGGAGAAATGTCTATTGAGGTCATTAGACCTGCCCATTTTGGACTGGGTTGTTTGTTATTTTGAAATTGAGCTGCATAAGCTGTTTGTATATTTTGGAGATTAATCCTTTGTCAGCTGCTTCATTTGCAAATATTTTCTCCCATTCTGAGAGTTGTCTTTTTGTCTTGTTTATGGTTTCCTTTGCTATGTAAAATCTTTTAGGTATCATTAGGTACCATTGGTTAATTTTTGTTTTTATTTCCATTTCTCTAGGAGGTGGGCCAAAAAGGATCTTGCTGTGATTTATGTCATAGCGTGTTCTGCCTAAGTTTTCCTCTAACAGTTTTATAGTGTCTGGCCTAATATTTAGTTCTTTAATCCATTTTGAGTTTATTTTTGTATATGGTGTTTGGTAGTGTTCTAATTTGATTCTTTTACATGTAGCAATCCAGTTTTCCCAGCTCCACTTATTGCAGAGGCTGTCTTTTCTACATTGTATATTTTTGCCTCCTTTATCAAAGATGAGGTGACCATATGTGCATGGGTTTATCTCTGGGCTATTTATATTGCTACTTTTGTGCCAGTAAGTACCATACTGTCTTGAATACTGTAGCTTTGTAGTATAGTCTGAAGTCAGGGAACCTGATTCCTACAGCTCCGTTTTTCTTTCTCAAGATTGCTTTGGCTACTCAGGGTCTTTTGTGTTTCCATACAAATTGTGAAGTTTTTTATTCTAGTTCTGGGAAAAATGTCAGTGGTAGTTTGATAGGGACTGCATTGAATCTGCAGATTCCAGTAGTAAAGCCACTTTCACAATATTTATTCTTCCAATCCAAGAACATGCTATATGTCTCCATCTGTATCATCTTTATTTTCTTTCATCAGTTTCTTATCATTTTCTGTATACAGGTCTTTTGTCTCCTCAGGTAGGTTTATTCCTACATATTTTATTTGTTTTGTTGCAATGATAAATGGTAGTATTGCCTTAATTTCGCTTTCAGATTTTTCATCATTCGTGTTTAGGAATGCAAGAGATTTCTTTTTTTTTTTAATTCCTTTATTTTTGGCTGCATTGGGTCTTCCTTGTTGTGTGTGGGCTTTCTCTAATTGCAATGAGAGGTAGCTACTCTTCATTGCAATGTGTGGGCTTCTCATTGTGGTGGCTTGTCTTGTTGCAGAGCATGGGCTCTAGGCATGCAGACATCAGTAGTGTGGCACATGGGCTTCAGTAGTTGTGGCTCATGAGCTCCAGAGCACAGGCTCAGTAGTTGTGGTGCATGGGCTTAGTTGCTCTGCAGCATGTGGGATCTTCCCAGACCAGGGCTTGAACACATGTCCCTGCATTGGCAGGCAGATTCTTAACCACTGCACCACCAGGGAAGTCCCTGCAAGAGATTTCTTTGCATTAATTTTGTATCCTGCTACTTTACCAAATTCATTAATTAGGTCCAGTAGTTTTCTGGTAGCATCTTTAGGATTCTCTATGTACAGTATCATGACATCTGCAAAAAGTGACTGTTTTACTTCTTCTTTTCTGATTTGGATTCCTTTTATTTATTTTTGTTCTCTGATTACTGTGGCTAAAACTTCCAAAACTATGTTGGATGATAGTGGTGAGAGTGGGTGTCCTTGTCTTGTTCCTGATCTTAGAGGAGATGCTTTCAGTTTTTCACCATTGAGGATGATGTTGGCTCTGGGTTTGTTGTATATGGCCTTTATTATGTTGAGGTAAGTTTCCTCTATGCCTGCTTTCTGGAGGGTTTTTATCATAAGTGGGTGTTGAATTTTGTTAAAAGCTTTTTCTGCATCTATTGAGATGATCATATGGTTTTCATCCTTCAGTGTGTTAATATGGTGTATCACATTGACTGATTTGTGTACATTGAAGAATCATTGCATTCCTGGGATAAGCCCAACTTGATCATGGTCTATGATCCTTTTAATCTGCTGTTGGATTCTGTTTGCTTGTATTTTGTTGAGGATTTTTGCATCTATATTCATCAATGATATTGGCCTACAGTTTTCTTTTTTTGTGACATCTTTGTCTGGTTTTGGTATCAGGGTGATAGTTGCCTCATAGAATGAATTTTGGAGTGTTCCTCCTGCTATATTTTGGAAGAGATTGAGAGGGAAAGGTGAGGTGTTAGCTCTTCTCTAAATGCTTGATAGAATTCACCTGTGAAGCCATCTGGTCCTGGGCTTTTTTTTTTGGAAGATTTTTAATCACAGTTTCAATTTCAGTGCTTGTGATTAGTCTTTTTATATTTTCTATTTCTTCCTGGTTCAGTCTCGGAAGGTTTTGCTTTTCTAAGAAGTTGTCCGTTTCTTCCAGGTTGCCCATTTTATTGGCATATAGTTGCTTGTAGTAATCTCTTCTGATTCTTTGTATTTTTGCTGTGTCAGTTGTTACTTCTTTTTTGTTTCTAATTCTGTTGAGTCTTCTCCATTTTTTTCTTGATGCGTCTGGCTAATGGTTTATTAATTTTGTTTATCTTCTCAAAGAACCAGCTTTTAGTTTTATTGATCTTTACAACTGTTTCCTTCATTTCTTTCTCATGTATTTCTGACATGATAGTTATGATTGCTTCCCTTCTCCTAACTTTGGTTTTCTTTGTCCTTCTTTCTCTAATTGCTTTAGGTGTAAAATTAGGTTATTTGAGATTTTTCTTGTTTCTTCAGGTAGGATTGTATTGCTATAAACTTCCCCCTTAGAACTGCTTTTGTTGCATCTCGTAGGTTTTGTGTCATTGTGTTTTCATTGTTATTTGTTTCTAGGTATTTTTTTTTTTTTTATTTCCTCTTTGAGTTCTTCAATGATCTCTTGGTTATTTAGTAGTATATTGTTTAGCCTCCTTGTGTTTGTATTTTTTACAGTTTTTTTTTTCCTATGATTGATATCTAGCCTCATAGCATTGAGGTTGGAAAAGATACTTGGTATTATTTCAATTTTCTAAAATTTATAAAGGCTTGATTTGTGATCCAAGACATGATCTACCCTGGAAATGTTCCATGAGCACTTGAGAAGAAAGTGTACTCTTGTGCTTGGAGGCAATGTCAATGTCCTACAAATATAAGTTAAGTTCATCTTGTTCAATGTGTCATTTAAAGCTTTGGATGATCTGTCCATTTGTAAAAGTGGGGTTTAAAGTTCCCTACTATTATTTTGTTACTGTCAATTTCCCTTTTACAGCTGCTAGCATTTGCCTTATGTGTTGAGGTGCTCCTATGTTGGGTGCATAGATATTTACAATTGTTATATCTTCTTTGTGGATTGATCCCTTGATCATTATGTAGTGTCCACCTTTGTCTCTTGTAATAATCTTTATTTTAAAGGCCATTTGTCTGATATGAGAATTGTTACTCCAGCTTTCTTTTGGTTTCCATTTGCATGGAATATCTCTTTCCATCCCCTCACTTTCAGTCTGTATGTATCCCTAGCTCGGAGGTGGGCCTCTTGTAGACAGCATATATACGGGTCTTGTTTTTGTATCCATTCAACCAGTCTATGTCTTTTGGTTGGAGCATTTAATCTGTTTACACTTAAGGTAATTATCAATATGTATGTTCCTATTACCATTTTCTTAATTGTTTTGGGTTTGTTTTTGTAGGTCTTTACCTTCTCTTGTGTTTCCTGCCTAGAGAGTTTCCTTTAGCATTTGTTGTAAAGCTGATTTGGTAGTGCTGAATTCTCTTAACTTTTGCTTGTCTGTAAAGTTTTTAATTTCTCCATTGAATGTGAATGAGATCCTTCCTGGGTAGAGTAATCGTGACTGTAGGTTTTTCCCTTTCATCACTTTAAATATGTCCTGCCCCTCCCATCTGGCTTGCAGAGTTTCTGCTGAAAGATCAGCTGTTAACCTTATGGGGATTCCCTTGTATGTTATTTGTTGCTTTTCCTTTGTTGCTTTTAATATTTTTTCTTTGTATTTAATTTTTCATTGTCTGATTAATATGTGTCTTGGAGTGTTTCTCCTTGGATTTATCCTGTATGGGTCTCTCTGTGATTCCTGGACTTGATTGACTATTTCCTTTCCCATGTTAGGTAAGTTTTCCACTATAATTTCTTTAAGTATTTTCTCAGTCCCTTTCTTTTTCTCTTCTTCTTCTGGGACCTCTATAATTTGTATGTTGGTGTATTTAATGTTGTACCGGAAGCCTCTGAGACTGTCTCAATTCTTTTCATTCTTTTTTCTTTATTCTGCCCTGCTGTAGTTATTTGTACTCTTTTATCTTCCAGTTCACTTATCCATTCTTCTGCCTCAGTTATTCTGCTATTGATTCCTTCTAGAGAATTTTAAATTTCATTTATTGTGCTGTTCATCATTGTTTGTTTGCTCTTTAGTTCTTCTAGGTCCTTTTTAAATGTTTCTTTTATTTTGTCCATTCTATTTCCACGATTTTGGATCATCTTTACTATCATTACCCTGAATTCTTTTCCAGGTAGACTGCCTATTTCCTCTTCATTTGTTTGGTCTGGGGTGGTGGTTTACCTTGCTCCTTCATCTGCTCTGTATTTCTCTGTCTTCTCATTTTGCTTAACTTACTTTGTTTGGGGCACTCTTTTTGTAGCCTGCAGGTTTGTAGTTCCCATTGTTTTTGGTGTCTGCTCCCCATTGGCTAAGGTTAGTTCAGTTGGTTGTGTAGGCTTCCTGGTGGAGGGGACTGGTACCTGTGTTTTGGTAGATGAGTCTGGATCTTGTCTTTCTGGTGGGCAGGACCATGTCCATTGGTGTATTTTGGGATTTCTGTGACCTTATTATAATTTTAGGCAGCCTCTCTGCTAATGGTTGGTATTTTGCTCCTGTCTTACTAGTTTTTTTGGCACGGGGTTTCCAGCACCGGAATCTGCTGACCATTGGGTGGAGCTGGGTCTTTGCATTGAGATGGAGATCTCTAGGGAAGCACTTGTCAATTGATATTATGTGGTGCCAGGAGGTCTCTGGTCATCCAATGCCCTGAACTCTGCTCTCCCATCTCAGAGGCTCAGGCCAGACACCAGGCCAGAGCACCAAGACCCTGTCATCTGTGCAGCTCAGAAGAAAAGGGAGAAAAAAATAAAGAAAAATATTTTTAAAAATACTAATAATAATAAAAGAAGAGAGCGACCATACCAATAAACAAATCCAGCCATGATAACAAGCTCTAAAAACAATGCTAAGATAAACATAAAAATCAAAAACAAATCAGTCTCAGACAGCAAACCTCAAGTCTACAGTTGCTCCCAAAGTCCACTGGCTCAAGTTTGGATGATTGGTTGTCTATTCAGTTATTCCACAGATGCAGGGTACATCAAGTTTATTGTGAGCATTTAATCTACTGTTTCTGAGGCTGCATAGATAAATTTCCCTTTCTCTTCTTTATTCACAAAGTTCCTGAGGTTCAGCTTTGGTTTTGGCTCCACCTTTGAGTGTAGGTTGCCCTCAGGCATCTGTTCCCACCCATACAAGTTGGGGTTAAAGCAGCAGTTGACTAGGGGACTCTGACTCATTCAGCCTTGGGGGAGGGAGGTGTACGGTAGTTATAATTGGAATGCAGGGTGAGTCTACAATGGCAGAGGCCAGCATGACATTGAAACAGCTTGAGGCACTCCGTGTGTTCTCCTGGGGAAATTGTCCCTGAATCCTGGGACACTGGCAGTGGTGGGCTGCACAGGCTCCCCAGGAGCAGGGTGTGGATAGTGGCCTGTTCTTACACACAGGATTCTTGCTAGCTGTGGCAGCAGTGTTAACATTTCATGCCCGTCTCTGGGATCTGAGCTGATAGCGATGGCTCACTCCTGCTCTGGAGCTCGTTTAGGTGGTGCTCTGCCTTCTGTGGGCAGACAGGGAAGGATTCCCCTCTCCTCACACACCCTAAAACAATGGTCTCTTGCCTCTTAGGAAAGTCCAGGCAAGTCCAAGTCTTGCCTCTTAGGCAAGACCAGACATTTTCCCTGACTCCCTCCCTCTGTGGTGCACTAGCTCCCTTTTGGCTGGGTTCATGCAACCAACCCCAGTCCTCTCCCTGGCATCTGAACTCTGAAGCCAGAGCCTCAGCTCCCAGCCCCCACCCACCCCAGTGGGTGAGCAAACAAGCCTCTCAGGCTGGTGAGTGCTGGTTGGCACTGATTCTCTGTGCGGGAATCTTTTTACTTTGTCCTCTGCATCCCTGTTGCTCCACTCTCCTCTGTGGCTCTGAAGCTAACCCCCCACCCATCTGCCATCTCCACCAGGGAAGGGGCTTCCTAGCGTGTGGAAACTTTTCCTCCTTCACAGCTCCCTCTCAGAGATGCAGGTCTCATCCTTATTCTTTGGTTTTTTGTTTTTTTTTGTTTTTTTTTTTTGCCCTACCCAGGTACATGGGGATTTTCTTGCACTTTGGGAAGTCTGGGATCTTCTGTCATTGCTCAGTAGGTGTTCTGTGGGAGTAGTTCCACATGTATATATATTTTTGAGGAGGAAGGTGATCTCCACTTCTTAATCCTCCACCATCTTGAAGGTCCTCCCAAACCTACTAAAAACTTTTTACACAGTTTTGTGAAAATATATCCTGGATATATTTTGTTTTGTTAGAATTTTACCTGAGTATTTTTTGGTGCCATTATAAATGGTTTGGTTTTATAAATCTCTAATTCCAAGTGTTCCTTGATGGAATATAGGAAGTCAATTGAGTTTCTATATTTACCTTGTATCCTAAAATCTCACTATATTGCTTATTTGTTCCAGTTTGTGTGTGGTGTGTGTGTGTGTGTGTGTGTGTGTGTGTGTGCATTCTTTGAGATTTTTTAGATAGGCAATCATTTCAATTGAGAACAAAGAGAGCTTTATTTTGTCTTACACTATATATATTTTCATTGTTTTTTGTCTTATTGTACTGCCTAGGTCTTCCAGTACGATGTTTAATAAGAGTGATAAGCAGGAACAATCTTGCCTTAAACTTAGGGAGAAGTTACCCAGTTTCTTGCCATTAAGTACAATGCTAGGTGTAGGATTGTTGAAAATATTTTTACCAAATTAATAAAATTCACCACTATTACTATTTTGCTGAGAGGTTTTATCATGAATAGGAATGGGTAGTGGAGTTTTTCAGATGATGTTTCTGCCTCTATTTATCTAATCATTTGTTTTTTCTTCTTTCACTAATTAATATGATGAATTTCATTAAGTTATTTTAAAATTCTGAACTAGCCTTGCATACCTGAAAGATATCCTACTTGGCTATAGTGTATAATTAGTTGTATACATTGTTGGAATACATTTCATAATACTTTTTGAGGATTTTTACATCCTGGCTCATGAGGCACATGGGTCTATACATTTCCTTTCTTATCTTAATCTGGTTTACATAGAAGAATAATGCTGGACTCATAAAATGAGCATATTTCCCTCTGCTTTTGTTTTCAGTAATAGATTGTGGAGAATAAAATCATTATTTCTTTACCTTAAAAGTTCAGTAGAATTCAACCACCAAAACATTTATGCTGTCTTTTTTTTAAAAAATAAATTTATTTATTTATTTATATTTTGTTTTGGGTAGCTCTGGGTCTTTATTGTTGCGTGCAAGTTTTCTCTCATTGTGGTGAGCAGAGGCTATTCTTCAATGTGGTGTACAGGCTTCTTATTGTTGTTGTTTCTGTTGTTGTGGAGCACAGGCTCTAGGCAGGTGGGCTTCAGTAGTTGTGGCACATGGGCTTAGTTCCTCCACAGCATGTGGGAACTTCCCAGACCAGGGCTTGAACCTGTATCCCCTGCATTAGCAGGTGGATTCTTAACCACTGTGCCACCAGAGAAGTCCCTGTATTTTTTTTTTTGAAGGTCAATAATTATTGGTTTAAATATATATCTTTTTAGATTATCTATTTTTCCTTATGTGAGCTTTGGAAAATTTTTTCTTTCAAGGAATCAGTTCATATTATCTATGTTATCAAATTTGTAGGCACAGAGCTGTTCATATTATTTATAATAATGTTTTAGTATTAACTGAGCATCCATGGGATCAATAGTGTTAACTCCTCATTCACTACTGATCTTGATAATTTTTCTTGCTATTTTTTTCTTGATTAGCCTGGCTAGATTCTTATCAATTTTATTATTCTCATGAAAAAGTCAGGTTTTGATTTTATTGATTGTCTATATTGTTTTCCTATTTTCATTTTCATTGATTTTTGCTGTAATTTGTATTATTTCTTTTCTATTGTTTGCGTTCAGCTCAAATTGCTCTTATTTCTCTAGTTTTATAAGGTGAAGACCTAGATTATTAATTTAAAAACTTGCTTATTTCTTAATGTATTCATTTAAATTAATAAATTTTTCTATATTCACTGTTTTTGCTGAGTACCACAAATTCTCATATAATTATTTTCATTTGCATTTAGTTCAAATATTTTAAATTTTTTCTTGAGACTTTACCTTTGATGTGTGATCAGTTTAGATGTGTGTTGTTTAATCTCCAAATATTTAAGTATTTTCCAGATCTGTTTCTATTCTTTATTTCTAGCGTAATCTCATTGTGGTCAGAGAACATACTTTATATGATTGTTATTCTTTTGTATTAGTTAAGGTGTATTTTATGACCCAGAATGTGGTCTGTCATGGTGAATGTTTCATGTGATCTTAAGAAAAATATGTATACTGACACTGTCAATGTAGTATTCCTTCCTAAGAGTCAATTAGATCAAGTTTATCAATAGTGCCCTTCAGGTCAACTATGTCTTTACTGATTTTCTGTCGGCTTGGTCTACTAAAGTCTAAAAATTGGTTATGGCAGTCTCCAGTTATAATAATGGAGTTGCTTATTTGTCCTTTCAGTTTTATCAATTTTTGCTTCATCTATTTCAATACTCTTTTGTTAGGTGCATACATGTTAAAAATTTTATTTTTTCTTTGACAGTTGACCCCTTTACCATCATGTAATGTCTCTTTGTCCTTGATAATTTTCCTTGAATTATAGTCTGTCATGTCTGATATTACTATAGTAACTCCAGATTTCTTTAGATTAGTGTGAGCAAGGTACATCTGTCTCTACCCCATATACTTTTAACAAATGTGAATCTTTAAATTTATAGTGAGATTCTTGTAGAAACATATAATTGGGTCTTGCTTTTTAAAATCTTCCCTGGCAATCTCAATATTTTAATTGGTATATTTAAACCAATTACCTGAAAGTGATTACTGATATATTTGGATGAATATCTACCATATTCAAAACTTTGTCTCCTAATTGTTTTCTTTACCTCTTTTCCTGATATCTCTGGTTTTAATGGAAATTTTTATAATTTCATTTTCTGTCCCCTCTTAGAATATCAGTTGTATTTTAAAAAATGTTTTGTTGTCCTAGGTATTGTAATATACATTTATAACTAGACTATGTATAGCTAAACCTTTAAATGATAGTAAACTGCTTAACATGTAGTGTAAATACCCTATAACATATTTCCATTTCATCACTCACATCTCGTAACAATAGTGATTCTTTTCACTTTTTCATATGGTATAATCACAGAATATATTGTTACTATTATTATTTTAAACACAGCATTACTGTTTAGCTTAATTAAGAATAAGGGAATTAAATATTTAACTCTACATTTTAAATTCTTTCTTTGAAGTTCTTACTTTAAGTAGATCCCAATTTATGACCTATGTTGATTTTCCTTCTTTGTGAAAATTTATTTTATTTTTTATTGCAGGCTAGGTTGGTGGCAATGAACTTCTTCTTTTGGTTGGTCTGAGAAATACTTTATTTCTCTTTTACTTTTGAAAGATAATTTTGTTGGATATAGAACTTTAGGTAGATGGTTTTTGTTTCATTCTTAAAATGTTGACACCTTTAGTATTTCACTCCACTTTCTTCCTGTTTGCATGGTTTCTGACTAGAAGTCTGCTGTAATTCTCATTGCCATTCCTTTGTAACTAAGTTGTCCTCATTCTCACTGATTTCTTTTGAAATTTTCACATTGTCTTGGTTTTCTGCAGTTTGAGTATGAAGTGTCTACATGTAAATTTTCTTGAGATTACTGTATCTGTGGTTTGTTAATTGTTGTCTGTTTTCAATTTTGGAAATACCTTGGCCACTATTATTTCAATATATCCTCTGCTCAGTTCTATCTTAGTTATCCTTCTGGTATTCCAATTACTTAGGTTTACTGCTTTTGTAATTATTTCAGTCTGATTTACTAGTCAAATAATATTAACACATTGATCATAGTTATTTTAAATTCCTGGTCTCATATTTCCAAAATCTATCATATCAGGGTTTGGTTCTGATGTTTACTGTCTCTTCTGACTGTGTTTTTACCTGTCTATTAGCATGTCTTATAACTTTTGGTTTAATGCTAGACATGTTTTGAGTAATAGGAACTGATGTAAAAAGGCCTTTAGTGTGAGGTTTTATGTTCAATTGACTGGGAGTTGGGCTGTGTTTACTTTTGTGTAACAGTGCTTCCCAAGAGATCCTAATTTATTATCATCCTTATTTTTAACTCTTCTGTTGTGTTGGGTTTCCATAACAACTCCTGCCTAGATAGAATCTGTGTATTGCAGATCTTTCATTGTTATCATACTGGAGACTTTTTGATATGTGTTAATGTGTTAAAAAGCAGAAATGTTTTATATTATGATGAAATCTCAGTCTTTTCATGGGTATGTGTCCATGGGCTATTATCTTCACAAATGTTTCTTAGCTTTACCTCCCTACGCCCGACCTCCAGTCAGATAGGAAAGAAAGCTGAACAGAGTTTGGTAAATGCCTTTCCCTTTATGTAAGACAAGGTACTGGTAAATTCTTTTTCTGTGGAGAGTAGGCTTTATTATGAGGAATACTCTGAATGTATTTTTTAAATGGTTCATTTTCCCCTCACTTGCCAGTCAAGTTTTTTTTTTTTTTTTTCTTGGCCTTCACTCTAAGAACATTAAGGAGTTCCCAGAATAAAAACCCAAAAATGTAGTAGGTTATCCTAAGTGTGTTCCCCCTCCCAGGAGTTTTGTATTCTCATACTAATGTAAATCGGTCTCCAAAATTTTTTCAAAATTACCAATTAGATGTTTGTAATCATTTATAACTCCAGTGACTACTGCTCCTGGTAAGCAGATCTCAGCTGTGATTCTGTGTACATGCCTATCTCCAGATTTGGGGGTGGTGGTTTGCCCTGCAATTTCAATTCTTTGCTGAGGCCAAGAAAAGTCATTGATTTGCAATTTGTTCATCTTTCTTTTGCTAAAGCATAGTAAGTTGTCCTCATCCTCACTGGTTTCTTTTGAAACCAGTAGCAGTGAGAATTTCCAAGCTCTTTACACATTAAAGCTGAAACTGGAAGTTTAAAACATGTTCTGTTTTAAAGCTACAATATGAAATTCAGAGAAATTTCTGATCTACATTGCCATTCTAATGTAGTGTATACATCAGTCAAAATAATCTACACTATGCTCATTTAGATTGAACATGAAATAATTCTCAGAGCTTTATAACAATAATGGTTTACATCTTGCTTATGTTATAGGTGAGTTAGGTGTGCCTCTAATCTTAAATTCCATTATTCAAGAATTCTGGTTAAAGAATAACCCCTCTCTGTAACATGGTTTGTCTTGAAGTAAGAAAGGAAAAAGATAGTGAGGCTACATTATTTTTAAAATGTTCTGCTTGGAATTAGAATGTCACTTTTATATTTCATTAGCCTAAATGAGTTACATAGGCAAAGTTGCTCTCAATAGTGAGGGAAATGTCCTACTACCACTACTGAGAGGCCACATAGAGTGGGTTTCTGAATATTCTGAACAAAAGTAAAATCTAATACAATTAGTGATATAGATGTTCACTTGCCAAGGAGGAAAGTGAGCATCATTTCTTAAAGCTATGTCATATTTGAATGTTTTTAATCTGCCTTAAATATTATTGTAGTTCATAGTTAGCTGAGTACATAATATCTTATGTCTCCTTAATCTTATGGATCTAACCGCTTAATCTTTTGCTTTATGCACTCCCTTACTTTTTGTTCTTTCTTCCTTTTATTTTTTTCTTTGTTTTTCAAATTATGAACGTCTTTGACCTGGATGATGGCAATAGCCTCTTAAGTGTTTACCACTCATTATGTTACTAATTTCCACCATCATAAGCTATTCTCCACAGTGCAGCAATTATGACCCTTTTAAAATTGGATCCCTTTTTTTTTTTTCCTTCAGAAAAATCGTTCAATAGCTTTCTATATTATTTGCAATAGTATCCAAAGTCCATACGTGACTTATAGACTCCAACATATCTAGAACTTGGTTGTCTATTAGGTCTCAACACCAATAACTCCTTTCCGTGTATGATTTTCTTCAGTTGTACTGACTCACTTGCTCATCCTCAAATGTGACAAGCCTTCTCCTGACTCGGATTCTTAGAACTTTTGTGTTTGATTGCCTGTGATGCTCTTCCTCCAGAAGGCCATTTAGCTGCCATGTGTCACTTTCTTCAAGAATCTGCCTAAGTTCTCCTTCGCATAGGGACTTTTTTCTGGCATATGTCACAGCTAGACACATGTATCCTTGTTTAATTTTTTATAAATTGTCTTTAAGTTGAATGTGAGCTCCATGAAAATAAGGATCAAGTCATGCTTCTTTAATGTCCCCAAAAATTCAGAAACATGGTAGGTGGTCAACAGGTATTTATTAAATAAATAAAGGAAAGAAGATATACTTTTCAGTATAATTTCATATATGTGTGTATGTATATTCTAATTTATTTGCTACTTAAAATAATTAACAGAAAATTCAGTTATCTGTTCTCTTAGTTTAGTTAGATTCATTAATGTCTTCATAATAATGATCAACAAAACTGATATGTGATATATGAAAGAATTTCATTATTTTATTCTTAGTCAAAAAGTATGGTGTTTACTATCATCAAGGCAATATTCTAACTACTGACAATGTAACACCAAAGAAGAAAAAGTCTCTTATCCTTTGAAAGCTACATTTTAGTTGGATGGAGTCAGTAATAAAGAAATAAATGTCACTATACAAAATAATAGCCTCTGATAAGTAAAATACACATAATCAAAATAGGGCAATGAGCTAGAAAATGAGTGGATGAGTAGACTGCTGAAGAAAGAAGTATCAGTTCAAAGACAATAATTACCAAAATGTCTTGGTTATGTCTCCTTTTCTAATATATAGTCACCATAGAAAATGGCTGAATGTTTCTTTGGAGAAGCCTAGAAGGAAGCCTTGCAGGATACATTTTTACAGTGTAGCAGGGTTCTTCCTCACAGAACCCTGTTTCTTTTTCTTATGAAGGGCTTTGGGACTTTGGCTCAAGCTTGGGAGTTACTTTAGGGGTTCTATCTTTCTATTGTGGTGGCTGAAGTCATACTTCCCACTAATAGAACCTTAAAAAGTTCAAAAATTATACTATTTCATGTTTTCTTGAATAGATGTTGGACTTAAAAATTCATTCAATAGAAAACATTAATATTTGATGCATATAGGCAAGGAAAATGTGTTAAACTGTTTACTCCTTTACATAAACTGTTTAAATAGGTAACATGGTTAAATTACAATTTTCTATGTATAATTTCTGAATGTGCAATGATTCTGTGGCATCCCCTGTGGGAAAAGGTATCTGATTCAGGTGTTATCCTCAAAGAATGGCTTGTGGTTATTTTTTGGTTTTTTTTTTTGTTTTGTTTTGTGGTATGCAGGCCTCTCACTGTTGTGGCCTCTCACGTTGTGGAGTACAGGCTCTGGACGCTCAGGTCCAGTGGCCATGGCTCACAGGCCCAGCCACTCCACGGCATGTGGGATCTTCCCAGACTGGGGCATGAACATGTGTCCCCTGCATTGACAGGCAGACTCTCAACCACTGCGCCACCAGGGAAGACCAATGGCTTGGTTTTTAAGACTCAATATCTGCAGCAAAATTTTTATTTCTATCATCAAACAAGACCTTTGAAAAGCATGGGAGGAGAAAATAACCTGGCAGAAGACATGAGAAATGATAATAGAAAATCTATCAGATGACTTAAAGAAAATTACATTTTGAATGCAAACTACATACTATAAGAGCGTATGTGGAGTTCAATCATAGGCATGGAAGAATAAGGGGTGGTGTTTATGATTGGTTTCATCTATTCTGGTCTTTTAACTGTCAGCTCATGGCTGACAAGTTGAATAATTGGAGAATGTGTCTGATGGCTTAAAACAGAATGTTTTATTTTATGTGATTTGGAGCCTGGTTTTCACCTGGACTTTTGAATAGTTTCAGAAAGAAAAATAATGGGCATCTATTCTTAGTTTCCCAAAATTGTAAAAGTAAATTAATTTTCCTTGTGACAAATTGTCAAAAAATAAACTGCCTACTCTTCACATAGCATAGAGTTTTGAAAACTGTGTCTAATCTGATAAAAATAAAATACTGCTGAGTGGTATTTAGACATTTTATAGTGACATATGTGTTTTTATTTTTTATAAATGTGTTTGCATGTGACACAATAGTTTTTTCAGATAATTACTTATTATTGATGAGCAACATAATTATTCTTTGAGCAAATGCATGTATAATTTAGTGCTACTTATGCTACCACAGCTGCTGCTACTGCTATACCATACAAGTTTTTTTTGCTCTTTTAGTATTTCTTTGTCTTATCCATAGATAGGAACATCTATTTTCTTTTTCTCTCCTTCTATCTTTCCTTTTTTTTTTTTTTAAGAGCACTGCACCACCTTTCCACATAATGAAAAGCTATCCAGTTACCATATGTGTGAGGATAAATTACTCAAGCCTTGCTTTTGATGAGAAAGGATAGATTAGATAGTTATTGTCTCATTCCATAAAATCTTAGCTAAATGACAATTATGAGGTTACACACTGTTTTAGAAAGTTCTGTTAAATTGTGTTAGATATCACTCTTCACCCATATTACGCACTTTTCCATATGAGGAAGAAAGATAGTGATAGAAGAAAGGAGAATGAAAAGGAGGGTGGAAGAAAAAAATGAAGAAAATATGAAGAAAGAATATTAATAATGTAAATAATCATATATGAAATATATTCTTAGTGGAAATAAAGTAATACGTGGCTTCAGTGTGTTAATAGTTTAAAGCAATAATTATTAGAAACAGAGATTATTTTGTCTGATGCTACTTGTATATCTAATTTTTCTTTTTTATATTTTTTAAGGTGGAGTGGTTGGGGCAGAGGAGCAATCATTAAAAAGTGTAAATATTTTTAAGGAAAACAAGAAAAATTAAAACAATAAAATATAAAATAATCATTTCATAGAATGTATGGATTAATCAGGTCATAGTGAATAATACTAACCCTTTGGAGTAATATATTTTTAGGAAATATATTAAATTCATTTCATCATCGATTCACACAGCATTTATGTTTGTTTTCCCAGTTTTTTAAAGCTAATGCTATTCAACACATCTTGGGTCCTGTCCTAAGCTTCTCATGTGTGGTATCTCATGTCACCATCGTATCACCTAAAGAGCTGGGTTCTACAATGCCCTTTTTAAAACAAATGCAACTGATTCTATCCTTGGTTATTACTGGAAATAGAACTCAAATGCAGGTTTATAGAATTCTAAACTTTGACTTTTCAAAATGCATGTTAATACTTCTAATAAGGATTATAACACATTAAATACAAGTCTTGGATTTAAAACATTATTCAAGATTTAAAACTAATATCATCAAAAGAAACAATAACAAAATCTTTTCTATTTTCAGTAATTTGGCAAACAATTTTCACTTTTTGGCATTTCCATCTTTGACCAAATTCATTTAAACTTTTACACTGTGATATAATTATTCACATATAATTTTGCAATGTACATTTAAACATTTTTATCCAACATCACATTTACACAGAATGCCTGTGTGAGAATCTAGACATACACTTTAACATTTTATATTTTCTTAAACTGCTATTTACTCATTATTTCTGGTTTATGAATAATTCACATTATTTCTTACCAAGAAGGCATTTATTAATTTTGTATAATTGATTCCAATTTAATAAGGGATGCCATTTGGATTATCATTATATTATATTTTAGATATGTATGAAAAACATGGTGAAAGCAATCAATGAGAGAAAATTAACATTTTATTTGAAAGATATTTTCCTTTTCCTTGAAAATTAGAATTATCTTAATATTGTTGAAGAAAGCCCTCCCCCTTTTTGAATACCAAGTCTTGTCTACGTTTGAATTGGCTTAAAAAGGCTGTTAAGGCATTAATCACAAAGATGTGGTCAGCTATGAGATTTTTAAACTATATTACAATATATATCTAATGAAATATCTGTTAATCACATGTATATGTCCTTACATAATTTACTTGCTTCATATGCTATTAAAGTTCTTCACAAATCAAACATTTTTAAGTTTTCTTTTATGAGAATGCCTGATTCTTTCAGCAAATAGCAAGAAAATTCTAACGCTAATCTTGAAAACAATACCTATTTAAATTTAACCACTTGGATTTTAAATGTAGTAACAGAAAATGCCTACATTTTAAATTTCAATATCTATATTATGCATTAAGGAAAAATAAAATTAACTGCTACTGTAATAAATATATACATTGCCACACATTGTTACTAATTTCATTCAACCTTATCAATTAAATTTTTCAGAGGAAGAAACTGATGAAAAAAAGAAATTAAGTCTTGAAAAAGCTTTTGTATTTCCATGCCAAATGTTTCTATATAACATTGATAAGATATTAATATCTGTCTACATTTTTTTTTAATTTTTTTTATTTTTTAATTTTTTTAACATCTTTATTGGGGTATAATTGCTTTACAATGGTGTGTCAGTTTCTGCTTTATAACAAAGTGAATCAGCTATACATATACATATGCTCCCATGTGTCTTCCCTCTTGCGTCTCCCTCCCTCCCACTCTCCCCATCCCACCCCTCCAGGCTGTCCCAAAGCCCCGACCTAAAATCCCTGTGCCTTGCTATCTACCTTACTACGTTTGTTAGTGTGTATATGTCCATGACTCTCTCTCGCCCTGTCAAAACTCACCCTTCCCCCTCCCCATATCCTCAAGTCCGTTCTCCAGTAGGTCTGCGCCTCTATTCCAGTCTTATCCCTAGGTTCTTAATGACATTTTTTCCCTTAAATTCCATATATATGTGTTAGCATACAGTATTTGTCTTTTTCTTTCTGACTTACTTCACTCTGTATGACAGACTCTAGGTCTATCCATCTCATTACAAATAACTCAATTTCATTTCTTTTTAAGGCTGAGTAATATTCCATTGTGTATATGTGCCACATCTTCTTTATCCATTCGTCCGATGATGGGCGCTTAGGTTCTTTCCATCTCCGGGCTATTGTAAATAGAGCTGCAATGAACATTTTGGTACATGACTCTTTTTGAATTTTGGTTTTCTCAGGGTATATGCCCAGTAGTGGGATTGCTGGGTCATATGGTAATTCTATTTGTAGTTTTTTAAGGAACCTCCATACTGTTCTCCATAGTGGCTGAACCAATTCACATTCCCACCAGCAGTGCAAGAGTGTCCCCTTTTCTCCACACCCTCTCCAGCATTTATTGTTTCTAGATTTTTTGATGATGGCCATTCTGACTGGTGTGAGATGATATCTCATTGTAGTTTTGATTTGCATTTCTCTAATGATTAATGATGTTGAGCATTCTTTCATGTGTTTGTTGGCATTCGGTATATCTTCTTTGGAGAAATGTCTGTTTAGGTCTTCTGCCCATTTTTGGATGGGGTTGTTTGTTTTTTTGTTATTGAGCTGCATGAGCTGCTTGTAAATTTTGGAGATTAATCCTTTGTCAGTTGCTTCATTTGCAAATGTTTTCTCCCATGCTGAGGGTTGTCTTTTCATCTTGTTTATGGTTTCCTTTGCTGTGCAAAAGCTTTGAAGTTTCATTAGGTCCCATCTGTTTATTTTTGTTTTTATTTCCATTTCTCTAGGAGGTGGGTCAGAAAGGATCTTGCTGTGATTTATGTCATAGAGTGTTCTTCCTATGTTTTCCTCTAAGAGTTTGATAGTTTCTGGCCTTACCTTTAGGTCTTTAATCCATTTTGAGCTTATTTTTGTGTATGGTGTTAGGGAGTGATCTAATCTCATACTTTTACATGTACCTGTCCAGTTTTCCCAGCACCATTTATTGAAGAGGCTGTCCTTTCTCCACAGTACATTCCTGCCTCCTTTATCAAAGATAAGGTGTCCATATGTGCGTGGGTTTATCTCTGGGATTTCTATCCTGTTCCACTGATCTATCTTTCTGTTTTTGTGCCAGTACCATACTGTCTTGATTACTGTTGCTTTGTAGTATAGTATGAAGTCAGGGAGCCTGATTCTTCCAGCTCCTTTTTTCGTTCTCAAGATTGCTTTGGCTATTCGGGGTCTTTTGTGTTTCCATACAAATTGCGAAATTTTTTGTTCTAGTTCTGTGAAAAATGCCAGTGGTAGTTTGATAGGGATTGCATTGAATCTGTAGATTGCTTTGGGTAGTAGAGTCATTTTCACAATGTTGATTACTCCAATCCAAGAACACGGTATATCTCTCCATCTATTTGTATCATTTGTAATTTCATTCATCAGTGTCTTATAATTTTCTGCATACAGGTCTTTCGTCTCCTTAGGTAGGTTTATTCCTAGATATTTTATTCTTTTTGTTGCAATGGTAAATGGGAGTGTTTTCTTGATTTCACTTTCAGATTTTTCATCATTAGTATATAGGAATGCCAGAGATTTCTGTGCATTAATTTTGTATCCTGCTACTTTACCAAATTCATTGATTAGCTCTAGTAGTTTTCTGGTAGCATCTTTAGGATTCTCTATGTATAGTATCATGTCATCTGCAAACAGTGACAGCTTTACTTCTTCTTGTCCAATTTGGATTCCTTTTATTTCCTTTTCTTCTCTGATTGCTGTGGCTAAAACTTCCAAAACTATGTTGAATAAGAGTGGTGAGAGTGGGCAACATTGTCTTGTTCCTGATCTTAGTGGAAATGCTTTCAGTTTTTCACCATTGAGGATGATGTTTGCTGTGGGCTTGTCATATATGGCCTTTATTATGTTGAGGAAAGTTCCCTCTATGCCTACTTTCTGCAGGGTTTTTATCATAAATGGGCGTTGAATTTTGTCGAAAGCTTTCTCTGCATCTATTGAGATGATCATATGTTTTTTCTCCTTCAATTTGTTAATATGGTTTATCACATTGATAGATTTGCATATATTGAAGAATCCTTGCATTCCTGGAATAAACCCCACTTGATCATGGTGTATGATCCTTTTAATGTGCTGTTGGATTCTGTTTGCTAGTATTTTGTTGAGGATTTTTGCATCTATGTTCATCAGTGATATTGGCCTGTAGTTTTCTTTCTTTGTGACATCCTTGTCTGGTTTTGGTATCAAGGTGATTGTGGCCTCGTAGAAGGAATTTGGGAGTGTTCTTCCCTCTGCTATATTTTGGAAGAGTTCGAGAAGGATAGGTGTTAGCTCTTCTCTAAACGTTTGATAGAATTCATCTGTGAAGCCATCTGGTCCTGGGCTTTTGTTTGTTGGAAGATTTTTAATCACAGTTTCAATTTCAGTGCTTGTGATTGGTCTGTTCATATTTTCTATTTCTTCCTGATTCAGTCTTGGCAGGTTGTGCATTTCTAAGAATTTGTCCATTTCTTCCAGATTGTCCATTTTATTGGCATAGAGTTGCTTGTAGTAATCTCTCATGATTTTTTTTTTATTTCTGCAGTGTCAGTTGTTATTTCTCCTTTTTCATTTCTAATTCTATTGATTTGAGTCTTCTCCCTTTTTTTCTTGATGAGTCTGGCTAGTGGTTTATCTATTTTGTTTGTTTATCTTCTCTAAGAACCAGCTTTTAGTTTTATTGATCTTTGCTATCGTTTCCTTCATTTCTTTTCATTTATTTCTGATCTGATTTTTATGATTTCTTTCCTTCTGCTAGCTTTGGGGCTTTTTTGTTCTTCTTTCTCTAATTGCTTGAGGTGCAAGGTTACGTTGTTTATTCGAGATGTTTCCTGCTTCTTAAGGTGGGCTTGTATTGCTATAAACTTCCCCCTTAGAACTGCTTTTGCTGCGTCCCATAGGTTATGGGTCGTTGTGTCTCCATTGTCATTTGTTTCTAGGTATTTTTTTATTTCCTCTTTGATTTCTTCAGTGATCACTTCATTCTTAAGTAGTGTATTGTTTAGCCTCCATGTGTTTGTATATTTTACAGATCTTTTCCTGTAATTGATATCTAGTATCATGGCGTTGTGGTCAGAAAAGATACTTGATACAATTTCAATTTTCTTAAATTTACCAAGGCTTGATTTGTGACCCAAGATACGATCTATCCTGGAGAATGTTCCATGAGCACTTGAGAAAAATGTGTATTCTGTTGTTTTTGGATGGAGTGTCCTATAAATATCAATTAAGTCCATCTTGTTTAATGTATCATTTAAAGCTTGTGTTTCCTTATTTATTTTCATTTTGGATGATCTGTCCATGGGTGAAAGTGGGGTGTTAATGTCCCCTACTATGAATGTGTTACTGTCAATTTCCCCTTTTATGGCTGTTAGTAATTGTCTTATGTATTGAGATGCTCCTATGTTGGGTGCATAAATATTTACAGTTGTTATATCTTCTTCTTGGATCGATCCCTTGATCATTATGTAGTGTCCTTCTTTATCCCTTTTAATAGTCCTTATTTTAAAGTCTATTTTGTCTGATATGAGAATTGCTACTCCAGCTTTCTTTTGGTTTCCATTTGCATGGAATATCTTTTTCCATCCCCTTACTTTCAGTCTGTATGTGTCTCTAGGTCTGAGGTGGGTCTCTTGTAGACAGCATATATAAGGGTCTTGTTTCTGTATCCATTCAGCCAATCTGTGTCTTTTTGTGGGAGCATTTAGTCCATTTACATTTAAGGTAATTATCGATATGTATGTTCCTATTCCCACTTTCTATATTGTTTTGGGTTCGTTATTATAGGTCGTTTCCTTCTGTTGCGTTTCTTATCTAGAGAAGTTCCTTTAGCATTTGTTGTAAAGCTGGATTGGTGGTGCTGAACTCTCTCAGCTTTTGCTTGTCTGTAAAGGTTTTAATATCTCTATCAAATATGAATGAGATCCTTGCTGGGTAGAGTAGTCTTGGTTGCAGGTGTTTCTCCTTCATCACTTTCAGTATGTCCTGCCACTCCCTTCTGGCTTGTAGGGTTTCTGCTGAGAGATCAGCTGTTAACCTTATGGGGATTCCCTTGTGTGTTATTTGTTGTTTTTCCCTTGCTGCTTTTAATATGCTTTCTTTGTATTTAATTTTTGATAGTTTGATTAATATGTGTCTTGGCATATTTCTCCTTGTATTTATCCTGTATGGGACTCTCTGTGCTTCCTGGACTTAACTATTTCCTTTCTCATATTAGGGAAATTTTCAACTATAATCTCTTCAAATATTTTCTCAGTCCCTTTCTTTTTTTCTTCTTCTTCTGGAACCCCTATAATTCGAATGTTGGTGTATTTAATGTTGTCCCAGAGGTCTCTGAGACTGTCCTCAATTCTTTTCATTCTTTTTTCTTTATTCTGCTCTGCAGTAGTTATTTCCACTACTTTATCTTCCAGGTCACTTATCCGTTCTTCTGCCTCAGTTATTCTGCTATTGATCCTATCTAGAGTACTTTTAATTTCATTTATTGCGTTGTTCATCGTTGCTTGTTTCATCTTTAGTTCTTGTAGGTCCTTGTTGACTGTTTCTTGCATTTTGTCCATTCTACTTCCAAGATTTTGGATCATCCTTACTATCATTATTCTGAATTCTTTTTCAGGTAGATTGCCTATTTCCTCTTCATTTGTTAGGTCTGGTGGGTTTTTATCTTGCTCCTTCATCTGCTGTGTGTTTTTCTGTCTTCTCATTTTGCTTATCTTACTGTGTTTGGGGTCTCCTTTTTGAAGGCTGCACATTCGTAGTTCCCGTTGTTTTTGATGTCTGTCTCCAGTGGCTAAGGTTGTTTCAGCGGGTTGTGTAGGCTTCCTGGTGGAGGGGACTAGTGCCTGTGTTGTGCTGGTTGAGGCTGGATCTTGTCTCTCTAGTGGGCAGGTTCACGTCTGGTGGTGTGTTTTGGGGTGTCTGTGGCCTTGTTATGATTTTAGGCAGCCTCTCTGCTAATGGGTGGGGTTGTGTTCCTGTTTTGCTAGTTGTTTGGCATAGGTTGTCCAGCACTGTGGCTTGCTGGTCGTTGAGTGAAGCTGGGTGCTGGTGTTAAGATGGAGGTCTCTGGGAGATTTCCACCGTTTAATATTATGTGGAGCTGGGAGGTCTCTTGTTGACCAGTGTCCTGAAATTGGCTCTCCTACCTCAGAAGCAGAGCCCTGCCTCCTGGGCTGGAGCACCAAGAGCCTTTCATCCACACGGCTCAGAATAAAAGGGAGAAAAAGTAGAGAGAATTAGTAGAAGTATGAGGAAAGAAAGAAGGAAAGGAGGAAAGGAAGGAAGGAAGAAAGAAGCAAAGAAGGAAAGAAAGGAGGGAGGGAGGGAGGGAGGAAGGAAGGAAGGAGGGATAGAAGGAGAAAATGTAGAGAGAATTAGTAGAAGTATGAGGAAAGAAAGAGGGAAAGGAGGAAAGGAAGGAAGGAAGAAAGAAGCAAAGAAGAAAAGAAAGGAGGGAGGGAGGGAGGGAGGAAGGAAGGAAGGAAGGAGGGATAGAAGGAGAAAATGTAGAGAGAATTAGTAGAAGTATCGGGAAAGAAAGAGGGAAAGGAGGAAAGGAAGGAAGGAAGAAAGAAGCAAAGAAGGAAAGAAAGGAGGTAGGGAGGGAGGGAGGAAGGAAGGAAAGAAGGAGGGAAAGAAGGAGAAAATGTAGAGAGAATTAGTAGAAGTATGAGGAAAGAAAGAAGGAAAGGAGGAAAGGAAGGAAGGAAGAAAGAAGCAAAGAAGGAAAGAAAGGAGGGAGGGAGGGAGGGAGGAAGGGAGGAAGGAAGGAGGGAAAGAAGGAAAAAAGACAGAAAGAAAGAAGATACAGTAAAACTAAAATAAAGTATAATATAGTTATTGTACTAAAAAATATTTAGAAAGAAAAAAAAAAAAAAAAGGAACGGATAGAACCCTAGGACAAATGTTGGAAGCAAAGCTATACAGAGAAAATCTTACACAGAAGCATACACATACGCGTTCACAAAGAGAGGCAAAGGGGGAAAAATCATAAATCCTGCTCCCAGAGACCACCTCCTCAACCTGGGGTGATTCGCTGTCTAACGGAGGGAAGGAAGGAAGGAAAGAAAGAAAGAAAGAACGAAGGTAAAGTACAATAAAGTTATTACAATTAAAATTAATTATTAGGAAAAAAAAATTTTTTTTAAAAAAACCATGGACGGATAGAGCCCTAGGACAAATGTTGGAAGCAAAGCTATACAGAGAAAATCTTACACAGAAGCATACACATACACGTTCACAAAGAGAGGCAAAGGGGGAAAAATCATAAATCCTGCTCCCAGAGACCACCCCCTCAACCTGGGGTGATTCGCTGTCTAAAGGAGGGAAGGAAGGAAGGAAAGAAAGAAAGAAAGAGCGAAGGTAAAGTACAATAAAGTTATTACAATTAAAATTAATTATTAAGAAAAAAAATTTTTTTTTAAAAAAAACCATGGACGGATAGAGCCCTAGGACAAATGGTGGAAGCAAGAGTATACAGCCAAGATCTCACACAGAAGCATACACGCACACGTTCACAAAGAGAGGCAAAGGGAAAAAAATCACAGATCTCGCTCCTAAATTCCACCTCTTCAATTTGGGATCACTCCCTGTCTATTCAGGTATTCCACAATGCAGGGCACATCAAGTTGATTGTGCAGCTTCAATCCGCTGCCTCCGCGGCTGCCGGGAGAGACCTTCCCCTCTCCTCCCTGCTCTCACAGCTCACAGGAGCTCAGCTTTGTACCTGGCCCTGCCCCTAAGCGCAGGTCGCTGGAGGGCGTCTGTTTTTTGCTCAGACAGGACGGGGTTAAAGGAGCCGCTGATTCGGGAGCTCCGGCTCACTCAGGCCGGGGGTTGGGGGATGGGGGAAGGAGGGGCACTGCGTGCAGGGCGGGCCTGCGGCGGCAGAGGCTGCGTGACGCTGCGGCAGAGGCCGGCGTGACGCTGTACCAGCCTGAGACCCGCCGTGCATACTCCCGGGGAAGTTGTCCCTGGATCCCGGGAACCTGGCAGTGGCGGCCTGCACAGGCTCCGCAGAAGAGGGGCGCGGAGAGTGACCTGTCCTCGCACACAGCCCCCCTGGTGGCGGCAGCAGCAGCCCCTGTGTCTCCCGCCCGTCTCTGGGGTCCGCGGTTCCAGCCGCGGCTCGCACCCGTCTCGGGGGCTCGCGCCCTCAGCCGCGGCTCGCGCCCGTCTTGGGGGTTCGCGCTTTTAGCCGCGGCTCGCGCCCGTCTCTGGAGTTCCTTTAAGCAGCGCTCTTAAACCCCTCTCCTCACGCACCAGGAAACAAAGAGGGAAGAAAAAGTCTCTTGCCTCTTTGGCCGGTGCAGGCTTTTCCCCGAACTCCCTCCCGGCTAGTCGTGGCGCACCAACCCCTTCAGGCTATGCTCAAGCCGCCAACCCCAGTCCTCTCCCTGCGCTCCATCCAAAACCGAAACCCGAGCCTCAGCTCGCAGCCCCGCCCGCCCCGGCGGGTGAGCAGACAAGCCTCTCGGGTTGGTGAGCGCCGGTCGGCACCGATCGTCTGTGCAGGAATCTCTCCGCTTTGCCCTCCACACCCGTCGCTGTGCACCACTTCGCCGTCCCGAAGCTCCCCCCTCCGCCTCCCGCAGTCTCCACCCGCGGAGGGGCTTCCTAGTGTGTGGAAACTTTTCCTCCTTCACAGCTCCCTCCCACTGGTGCAGGTGCCGTCCTTATTCTTTTGTCTCTGTTTTTTTCTTTTTTCTTTTGCCCTACCCAGGTACATGGGGAGTTTCTTGCCTTTTGGGAGCTCTGAGGTCTTCTGCCAGCCTTCAGTAGGTGTTCTGTAGGAGTTGTTCCACGTGTAGATATATTTCTGGTGTATCCGTGAGGAGGAAGGCGATCTCCACGTCTTACTCTTCCGCCATCTTCCCCCGTCTCCTGTCTACATTTTAAACAAAGTGTATGGTATCAATTAAGTTAATACTCCATTTCGGTAGTTATGAATCCTGATCCCCTGGCTTTTTTGTATTGACCTGATATCTTATTAAACATTACTTCCTATTTAATAGCAAACTGGACCATGAAAATGATTGTTAGATCCTTCTTGTCTGCTAAATTCTCTTTTACTTACTATAAATCTTTAACAGGTCACATTTATTACCACTGATGATTAAAAAAATATTTTGCCAGGACAAAATATATATGATATGCTACATTTATTTGATCCATTGCTATAATCAAAGATAATTCAGATTATAGTTGCACTATCCTAGTGAAACACTGCCTCATTTACTACATTTCTTTGAATGAATTTGTATTAAAATACACACATTGAGTAGAAATTACTATTTCTTGTCATTCTCATATTATCCTGTTTTCTCATAAATTTGGTTGGGAGACCTTAACAGGTTAAAGCACTAAGAGACAGTACACAGCTTTTCTATTAAAAAGGGAAATTTGTACTTCATACAATCGCCCATATTTTATATTTATTGCCATAATTATTTGCATGGTTCCTATTTGTGTGTGTATATAACTCTAAGTATTGCCAATATTTGTCCCTTGCATTAATGAACTAGTCTTTTATTGCATTTGTAAATTACAAAGGAAATAAAAAGTAGGAGAACTTTTTTTTTTTCATTTGCATCTAGCTAGTATGCTGAGAAACATTTAGGAAAATATAGTGCAACATTAAAAGTAGTAGACTTTAGTTATAAATCTAATCATTAGTAGGCACAAAGCTGTTTTTGAAGTAATACCTAGTTAAATTATTTTGAAAAATACTCCCTTTAGGATTTATTTTAATATTGTTTTGTAAACTAATCTTTTGGTTATGTAAGAGTGGAGTTAATTAAGCAAGTTCTACCTTGTAAAGAGAGCAAGCAAAAGACATAAAATATTTCCTACTGTGCTGATTAAGACAGAGGGTACTTTTCTTAATATAACATATAAAAGTATAAAGGCATTTGTATAAAAACTTCTTTGCTTGTAACACATAAACTACAATGAGGAAGCAATTTTCCACTGGAGGGGCCTTCAATGTCAATGGCAAATGTGATTTTTAAAATTTTATATTACTTAATTTGGTTTAAAGCCTGAATATGGTTAGTGACCTAAAGCTGTCTTGCCAATCTACAGCTTCAAAAGACTTGATTCTTCATTCAAATATTCACTGGCCTTGGCCCATTAATAAGACATATAAAACTGTTTTGAATGTAAAAGTAAATTGAATACCAATGTGTAATAATGATTGATTAACATAAAATAAAAAGTATCAAACTTGCAGACTCCTGGGATGAGGTTCATTCATATCAAAGTCTTCTTAAAATTTTCTGCAACACTTTCATCAGTTGATATTTCTTCTAATATCCTGTACTTCCAGAAATATTACAGTTTTAAGGAGCTAAAAATGAATCTTTAGCTAAATGTATAAGTAAGAATATAATTAGATGTATTACTAGAAAAATTGAAATGAAGTGACTCTTGTCTTTATTCTTGCAGTCTTCTCATTCCTGTAATTGTTACATATATCCATAAGTGTATGTATTTGGCATGACTAATAATATATATAGTATAATCTTTCTCTCACAAACACACCACACAACAAACACACACACACACACACACACACACACACACACATACACACACCTTACATATTATTTGAAAGTTTTCTCTTAAAATACATAGCAGCTGTACTTTTAAAGTTTTAAATATCACAGGTAAACAGTATCTATGAGATTTCCATACGTTACAAAACTCCACATTGCTACTTCCCACACAGTGGTTTATCTAATAATTAAATCTGTTCAAAATAAGAATTATAAATAAAAACAAACTAACAAGGAATGCTTAATAGAAAATACAAATGAAAGGAGGAAAACAGTATGAACACAAGGCTAACAGTGAAAGAAATTTCCTAAGAAAAAATAAGATTTCAGAATAATACTTCATCACAGTTTCAGAGAAATTTATTCATAAATTATCTCTGAAAAATATTCAAAGAAGAAATGCATGATTTGGGGATGATTATAAAACTATAGAGGAGGTAAATAAAAAAGTCAGTGATCTTGGTAATCATTGGAAGCTAAAATAATTTTAAAACACAGATAAACATATCATGTTAAAAAATTTAGAATATGCTTGAATAAACACAAAATCTTGATCAGAGAACAGATTTGAAAATATCAAAAACGGTAAACTAAAATGGTGGAAAATATGAAAATTGTTATATTGTCCATCATTGAAGTGGAAGTTAATGGTGACAGAGCATACGCATTATTGATGTATTGCAATGAGATACAACAAATGGAGCAGAAAAATATTTACTGATATGATAAAAAGAAGCTCTTCTTCATTGAAGGTGATTGTTTTTTGTTTTGGCTCACGGGTCCAGGCACTCGGCAGCATGTGGGATCTTCCCGGAGTGGGGCACGAACCCATGTCCCCTGCATCGGCAGGCGGACTCTCAACCACTGTGCCACCAGGGAAACCCTGAAGGTGGTTTTGAACTTGCAGGTTAAAGGGGCAGATCATATTGTAAGAACAATATATAATGTATTTAAATTTCTAAAGACTACCAAGATATCCAGCAGGGGAGGATTGTTATTCCAGAATGGAATGCAGACTGTGGCTAAAGAACCTAACTATACAACAAGTGTATGTAGGTATAATTTCATCTTAAGGGGGTATGGAAACAAAATGTGCTCACCTAAGTAGCTTTGAAAAATGGTATTTTGCCTGGAAACTGCAAAATTTAACATGAAAGTATATATATATATATATATATATATATATATATATATATGGATTAAACAAATAACTAATAAATGGCAGATTATGGGAGCCAGAGTTCTTACTGCTTAAGAAGGAGGCTGCAGATAAGGAAGAAAATGATGTGAGGCTACAATCAACCATGTGGTACTAGATTAGAACTTAGGATATCAGTGTGAACTCATGCTTAGCTTGATACAGATAGAAATAAATTCAAAAGTAATTATAGATATCTGTGTACATAAGAGTTAGTACATATATAATAAAAGTATAGTTATGGCCAGTAAAATAGGCTCACTTCACTGCTCTTAGTGACTTAATTCCAATGAATAGTGTTAGTCAGGAAACTCTAGAGAAACATAACTAAGAAGTATTTTATATATATATATATATATATATATATATATATACACACACACACACACATACACACACACACACACACATATATACATATATAATGAGAAACTGTCTCACTTTGGAAGCTGACAAGTCCCAAGATCTATGGTCAATAAGCTGAAGATCCAAGAGAGCTGATGGTACAATTCCAGTTCAAGTCTGTAAGCCTGAGAACTAGGAGAGCCAATGCTATAATTTCCAGTCCAAAAGCTACCAGGTTTGAGACCCAAGAAGATCCAATGTTTCAATTTGAGTACAAAGACAGAAAAAGGCCAGTGTATCAGTTCAAGGAGTCACACAGGAAGAGCCCCCTCTAACTCAGCTTTTTTGTTCTATTTGGGTATTCAGATTGGATGAGTCCCACCCACATTAGAAAGAACAACCTGCTTTACATATCAATTTAAATATTAAGCTCATCCAAACACACCCTCACAGAAACATTCAGAATAATGTTTGACCAAATATCTGTGCACCCTGTAGCCCAGTCAAGGTGATATATAAAATTAACCATCACAAAGAGAGTATAAAAAAGATGGAGAAAAAGTAACTTTGTATTGGGTGGGTCAAAAAGTGCCTTCAGTTTTTTAAGTAAAAATAAAAGACAAATTTTTCTTTTTCACCAAGAACTTTATTGAACAACATATTCACCCTTTTGTTCCACTACTGTCTTCCATTTTTCAGGCAACTTCATAATTCCAACTTCCCAAAACTTTTTATCTTTTTGAGCAAAGAACTGTTCCAGGTGCCTTTTACAGTCTGCCAGGGAATTGAAATTTTTTCCATTAAGACAATTTTGTAAAGACCAAAAATATGGAAATCTGAAGGTGCAATGGCTGGTGAATACAGCGGATGAATCAGAACTTCCCAGCCAAGTTGTAGCAGTTTTTGCCTGGTCATCAAAAAAATGCAGTCTTGCAGTATCCTGATGGAAGATTATGCATTTTCTGTTGACTAATTCTGTATGCTTTTCATCGAGTGCTGCTTTCTGCTGGTCTAATTAGGAGCAGTACTTGTTGGGATTATTGGTTTGGTTTTGCGGAAGGAGCTCATAATAGAGGACTCCCTTCCTCTCTCACCATGTAAACAACATCACCTTCTTTGGATGAAGACTGGCCTTTCGTGTAGTTGGTGGTGGTTCATTTCACTTGCCCCCACGATCTCTCCCATTCCACATTATTGTACAGTACCCACTTTTCATTGCCTGCCACAATTTGTTTTAAAAACAGAAAGTTTTTATGTTAAAGTGAAGAAATACATGCAGAAATGCAGTCAAGAAGTTTTTTTTTTTTTTTTTTTTTCGCTTAACTTATGTGGAACCCAAACATCAAAGTGATTCATGTAACCAAGCTGGTGCAAATAATTTTCAACAGTTGATTTGGATATTTTGAGTATATTGGTTATATCTCATGTGGTATAATGTTGATTGTTCTCAATTACTGTTTTTATTTTATTGCTATCAACTTCAACTGGTCTACCTGAATATGGAGCATTGTCCAGTGAGAAATCTCCAGCCTGAAACTTCACAAATCACTTTTGACATGTTTGATCAGTCACAGCACCTTCTCCATACACTGCACAAACCTTTTTTTGTGTGTTTCAGTTGCATTTTTATTTTTCTTGAAATAATAAAGCATAATATGCCAAAAATGTTGCTTTTTCCCTTCCATCTTCAATATTAAAATGGCTACAATGAAAATTCACCAAATTTGATGTCTTTTTTTAAAATGAATGCAGATATAACAGCTGTTACATACAATCTAACAAAATTGTTTCAAATGAAGTTAAAGACAACTAAGCCATCTTACGGAAAAAAATGAACGAACATTTTGGCCCACCTGATAGCAGAGAAATCTGGCAAATTGTACTTAAATCAGGTGATCAAAGTCAACATCAACAGTAATAAGACATTGTGACAGTATGCACTCTTGATATGAAATGTTAAAAATGTCCCTTCATCTCTAAGGTCATCCTTTCAAAATCCATAACCCAAGTCTAAGAATGGAAAAATTTATTCAAACCAAAATTGAGAGACATTATACCTAATACCTGACTAGCACTCCTCAAAGCTTATGGTAATCAACAACAATGAAAGTCTGATAAACTGTCACAAACCAAAGAGGACTAAGAAGAAATGAAGACTAAATGTAAGGTGGTATACATTATGGAATTATAGAATAAAAAAAAGGACATTAGGGAAAAATCTAATAACATATGAACTAAGTATGGAGTTTAATTAATAGTAATATACCAGTATCAGTTCCTTAGTTGTGGCAAGCATATGTGATATAAAATGCTAACAACAGAGAAAGGTGGAAGAGGATTTAAGAGAGTCCTCTCTATATCTTTGTTTCTTTTTAAAAGAATCTAAACTATTCTAAAATGAAATGTCTATTAAAATAGGCAGAATGGAAATTATTAAGATATAGTCTAATAAGTCATTGTATCTTTAGGAAAGATAGATAACCCTACAGATATCCTAGAATTAGGCTCACCTCAAACCTTCTCAAAAATACTCACTGATTTAATGGACTTGAGGACATGGCGGCGGTGGGGGGGGAGGTGGAGGAGAAGCTAGGATGAAATGAGAAGGTAGTACTGACATATATACATTACCAAATGTAAAATGGATGGCTAGTGGGAACACAGGGAGATCAGCTTGATAATATGTGATGACCTAGAGGGGTGGGATATGGAGCGTAGGAGGGAGGCTCAAGAGGGATGGGATATAGGGAACAAAAATCCTAAAAAGGATTTCTTAGGTTGAAAAAGTACATATAAGGGATATCAATTCCCTATAGATGATCTTTAGCTGGATAAATATTGGGAAAAAGTCAGATATTCTTCCAAAGTAATAAAATTTTTTGAAAAGAAATACACACTGCTGAAGAAGAGAGGGAAATATGTTCAGAATTTGAGAAAAAATATTTAAAACAAAACGTATTGTTCCAGAAAATCTTATTCAAGTGTAAGCAGGTCCAGAGACCTACCTAGAGTTATGGGAAGGCCTCTGGGGAGGCAGGGGTTGGGCCTGACTCACACTGTGAGCAAGGCCACTGACAGTGGAGGCCCCAGGAAAATATTCTTATTACTATTATTCTTTTTTTGTTTCATTTAACTCAGTTTGTTGGTGGTGTTGTCTTTATTATTTTTAATTCTTAATTTTTTTAATTGTTTAATATATTTTTTATTTTTCTATTTTTAATTTACTTTTTGTTGTATTTTTTTCTTTGTTTTATTTTCTTTTGTCTGTCTGCTTCTTTGTTTCTGTTTAATTGGTTTTGTTTTTGTCATTTATCTTGGGTTTGGTTTGCTTATTTTCTTTCTTCCTTTTTTTTATGTGTGTTGTTGTTGTTGCTATTGGTTTGTTTTGGCTACTTGTCTTGGGTTTTGATTGTTTGTTTTCTTTTCCTTTTTTTTCTTTATTTTATCTCTAGCCATGTTATGTGGCTTGTGGGCTCTTAATTCCCCAGCCAGGAGTTGGGCCTGGGCTTTCAGTGTGGGAGTACTGAGTCCAGGAAGATGGACCACCAGAGAACTCCCAAGCCCAAAAATTAATCAGTGTGTGCTCTCCCAGAGGTCTCCATTTTGACAAGAGGACACAGCTCTACCCATCTGCCTGCAGGCTCCAAGGCTGAACACCTCTCACAAAACAATCAGCAAGATAGAAATGCAGTCCCACCCATCAGTGGACAAGCTAAAGTATGTTGTACCAAGCTCACAGACACCCCAAAATTCACTGCTAGACCCGGCCCTGCCCATCAGAAGGAGAAGACTCAGCTCCACCCACTAGAGTGCAGGCACCGGTCCCTCCCTCCAGGAAACCTAAACAAGCCCCTGGACCAAACGCAACCACCAGGGGACAGGCAAAAGAAGCAAGAGGAACTATGAACATGTAGCCTAGAGAAAGGAGACCATAAACACAGTAAGTGAGACAAAATGAGATAACAGAGAAATAAGTTGCAGAAAAAGGACCAAGGTTAAAAACCCACAAGACCAAGTAAAAGAAGAGGAAATAGGACGTCTACCTGAAAAATAATTCAAAAGAATAATGATAGTAAAGATGATCAAAGATATCAAAAAAGGAATGGAGGCATGGATTGAGACGATACAAGAAATATTTAACAAGGACACAGAAGAATTAAAAAACAAACAATTAGTGATGAACAACGCAGTAACTGAAATGAAAAGTACACTAGAAAGAATCAATAGCAGAATAACTGAGGCAGAAGAACAGATAAGTGATATTAAGTGAGCTGGAAGATAAAATGGTGGAAAAAACTGCTGTGGAACAGGACAAAGAATAAACAATGAAAAGAAATGAGGACAGTCACAGATACTTCTGTGACAATAGTAAATGCACCAACATTTGAATTATAGGGATCCCAGAAGAAAAATAGAAAGAGAAAGGGTTTGAGAAAATATTTGAAGAGACTATAGTCAAAAACTACCTTAACATGGGAAAGGAAATAGTCAACCAAGTCCAGGAAGTGTAGAGAGTCCCATACAGGATAAAACAAAGGAGAAACACACTGAGACACATTAATCAAACTAACTAAAATTAAAAACAGGGGCTTCCCTGGTGGCGCAGTGGTTGAGAGTCCGCCTGCCGATGCAGGGGACACGGGTTCGTGCCCCGGTCTGGGAAGATCCCACATGCCGTGGAGTGGCTGGGCCCGTGAGCCATGGCCGCTGAGCCTGCGCGTCCGGCGCCTGTGCTCCGCAATGGGAGAGGCCACAACAGTGAGAGGCCCACGTAGGGCAAAAAAAAAAAAAAAAAAAAAAAAAACCAGAGAAAAAATAATAAAAGCAGCAAGGGAAAAGCCACAAATAACATACAAGGGAATCCCCATAAGGTTATCAGCTGTTTTTTCAGCAGAAGTGACATGATATATTTAAAGTGATGAAAGGGTAATATCTACAACAATATCTATTCAGCAAGGATCTCTTTCAGATTTGACAGAAAAATCAAAAGCTTTACAGACAAGCAAAATCTAAGAGAATTCAACACCACAAAACCAGCTTTACTACAAATGCTAAAGGAACTTCCCTGGTGCAAAACACAACAGAAGAAAAATACCTACAAAAACAAACTTAAAACAATTCAGAAAATGGTAATAGGAACATACCTATTGATAGTTACCTTAAATGTAAATGGATTAAATGCTCCAACCAAAAGACACAGACTGGTGAATGTATACAAAAACAAGACCCATATATATGCTGACTACAAGAGACACACTTCAAACCTAGGGACACATAATGACCAAAAGTGAGAGGATGAAAAAAGATATTCCATGCAAATGGAAATCAAATGAAAGCTGGAGTACCAATATTCATGTCCAACAAAATAGACTTCAAAATAAAGACTATTGCAAGAGACAAGGAAGGACACTGCATAATGATCAATAGATCAATCCAAGAAGATATAACAATTGTAAATATTTATGCACCCAACATAACAGCACATCAATATATAAGACAAATATTAACAGCCATAAAAGGGGAAATCAACAGTAACACAATAATAGTGGGGAACTTTAACACTCCACATAAACCAGTGGATAGATCATCCAGACAGAGTACTAATAAGGAAACACAAGCCTTAAATAACACATTAGAACAGATAAACTTAAATTATATTTATAAGACATTCCCTCTGAAAGCAGCAGAATGTACTTTCTTCTCAAGAACACATGGAACATTCTCCAGGATAGATCACATTTTGGGTCACAAATCAAGCCTCAATAAATTTAAGAAAATTGAAATTTTACCAGGCAACTTTCCAACTACAATGCTCTGAGATTAGAAATCAATTACAGTAAAAAAGAATTGGAAGAAACATGAACACATGGAGGCTAAACAATATGTTAAATAAACAAGAGATCACTGAAGAAATCAAAGAGGGAATCAAAAAATAGCTAGAAAAAAATGACAATGAAAACACGATGATCCAAAACCTACAAGATGCAATAAAAACAGTTCTAAGAAGAAAGTTTACAACAATACGATCCTACCTCAAGAAACAAGAAAAATCTCCAATAAACAACCTAAACTTACACCTAAAGCAACTAGAGAAAGAAGCACAAACAAAACACAAAGTTAGTAGAAGGAAAGAATTCATAAAGATCAGGGAAGAAATAAGTGAAATAGAAATGAATAATAAAATAACAAAGATCAATGAAACTAAAAGCTGCTCTTTAAGAGATAAACAAAGTTGATAAAACTTTAGCCAGACACATCAAGAAAAAGAGGGAGAGTATGCAAATCAATAAATTTTGAAATGAAAAAGAAGAAGTTATAATGGACACCGCAGAAATACAAAGCATCATAAGAGATTACTACAAGCAACTCTATGACAATATAATGGACAACTTGGAAGAAACTGACAAATTCTTAGAAAGATATAACCTTCTGAGACTGAACCAGGAAGAAATAGAAAACATGAACAGAGAAATCACAAGTAATGAAATTGAAACTGTGAATAAATATCTTCCAAAAAACAAAAGTCCAGAACCAGATGGCTTCACAATTGAATTCTGTCAAACGTTTAGAGAAGAGCTAACAGCCATCCTTCTCAAACTCTTCCAAAAATTTACATAGGTAGGAGCACTCCCAAACTCATTCTACAAGTCTATCATCACCCTGACACTAAAACAATACAAAGATACTACAAAAAAAGAAAATTACAGACCAATATCACTGATGAATATGGATGCAAAAATCCTCAATAAAATACTAGCAAACAGAATCCAACATATTAAAAGGATCATAGACCATGATCAAGTGGTATTTATCCCAGGGATACACAAGTTCTTCAATATACACAAATCAATCAATGTGAGACACCACATTAACAAATTGAAGAATAAAAACCACATGATCATCTCAATAGATTCAGAAAGAATCTTTTGACAAAATTCAACACCCATTTATGGTAAAAATTTCTCCATAAAATGGGCATAGAGGGAACCTACCTCAAAATAATAAAGACCATATATGACAAACCCACAGCAAACATCATTCTAAATGGTGAAAAACTGAAAGAAGTTCCTCTAACATCAGGAATAATGCAAGGATGTCCACTCTCGCCATTATTATTCAACATAGTTTTGGAAGTCGTAGCCATGGCAATCAGAGAAGAAAAAGAAAAAAAGGAATTCAAATTGGAAAAGAAGTAAAACTGTCACTGTTTGCAGATGGCATGATACCATACACAGATAATCCTAAAGATGCCACCAGAAAACTACTAGAGCTAATGAATGAATTTGGCAAAGTTGCAGGATAAAAAAATTAATGCACAGAGATATCTTGCAATTGTATACACTAACAATGGAAGATCAGAAACAGGAATTAAGGAAACAATCCCATTTAGCATTGCAACAAAAAGAATAAAACACCTAGGATTAAACCTATGTAACAAGACCAAAGACCTTTACTCAGAAAATAATAAGACACTGATGAAAGATAAGACAAACAGAGAGAGAGATAGCATATTCTTGGATAAGAAGAATCAATATTGTGAAAATGACTATACTACCCAAAGCAATCTACAAAGTCAATACAATCCCTATCAAATTACCAATGGTGTTTTTCACAGAATTAGAACAAAAAATTTTAAAATTTGTATGGTAACACAAAAGACCCTAAATAATCAAAGCAATATTAAGAAAGAAATCAGAGCTGGAGGTGTCAGGCTCCTTGACTTCAGAATATACTACAAAGCTACAGTAATAAAGACAGTATAGTAGTAGCACAAAACCTGAAATATAGATCAAGACAACAGAAAAGAAACCCTAGAGATAAAATCACGCAAATATGGTCACCTAATCTATGACAAAAGAGGCAAGAACATACAATGGAGAAAAGACAGTCTCTTCAATAAGTGGTGTTGTGAAAACCAGACAGCTACATGTAAAAGAATGAAATTAGAACACTCCCTAACACCATCCACAAAGATAAAATCAAAATGGATTAAAGACCTAAATGCAAGGTGAGACACTATAAAACTCTTAGAGGAAAACATAGGCAGAACACTCTTTGACATAAATTGCAGCAAGATCTTTTTTGACCCACCTCCTAGAGTAATGAAAATGAAAATTAAAAAATGGAATCTAATTCAACTTAAAAGCTTTTGCACAGCAAATGAAACCATAAACATGATGAAAAGCCAACCCCCAGAATGGAAGAAAGCATTTTCAAATGAAGCAACTGACAAAGATTAATGTCCAAAATATACAAAGAGCTCATGAAGCTCCATATCAAAAAAGAACAAACAGGGCTTCCCTGGTGGCGCAGTGGTTGAGAGTCCGCCTGCTGATGCAGGGGACACGGGTTCGTGCCCCGGTCTGGGAGGATACCATGTGCCGCGGAGCGGCTGGGCCCGTGAGCCATGGCTGCTGAGTCTGTGCGTCTGGAGCCTGTGCTCCACAACGGGAGAGGCCACAACAGTGAGAGGTCCACATACCACAAAAAAAAAAAAAAAGAACAAACAACCCAATCAAAATAATAGGTGGAGACCTAAATAGACATTTCTCCAAAAAAGACATGCAGATGGCCAACAAACACATGAAAAGATGTACAATGTCACTAATTATTAGATAAATTCAAAACAAAACTACAGTGAGGTATTACCTCACACCAGTCAAAATGGCCATCATCAAAAAATCTACAAATAATAAATGCTGGAGAGGGTGTGGAGAAAAGGGAACTCTCTTACCCTGTTGGTGGGAATGTAAATTGATACAGCCACTAGGGAGAACAGTATGGAAGTTCCTTAAAAAACTAAAAATAGAACTACCATATAACCCAGCAATCCCATTACTGGGAATATACCCACAGAAAACCATAATTCAAAAAGATACATGCACCCAAATGTTCTTTGCAGCACTATTTACAATAGTGAGGACATGGAAGCAACCTAAATGCCCATCAACAGAGGAATGGGTAAAGAAAGTATGTTACATATATACAGAGAATATTACTCAGCCGTAAAAAGGAACATTTTTTTTTTCATTTCCAGAGATGTGAATGGACTTAGAGACTGTCCTACAGAGTGAAGTAAGTCAGAAACAGAAAAACAAGTATCTTATATTAACTCATATATTTGGAATCTAGAAAAATGGTATAAGTGATCTTACTTACAAAGCAGAAATAGAGACACAGATGTAGACACAGATCCAAATGTAGAAACATTTGGATAACAAGGGGCAAAGATGAGGGATGGATGAATTGGGAGATTGGGATTGACATGTATACACTACTATGTATAAAATAGATGACTAATGAGAACCTATTGTATAGCATACGGAACATTACCTGGTGCTCTGTGGTGACCTAAATGGGAAGGAAATCCAAGAAAGGGGATGTATGTGTACCTATGGATGATTCACTTTGCTTTGCTGTACAGCAAAAACTGAAACAGCAGTGTAAAGCAACTATACTCCAAAAGAGTATATATATATATATATATATATATATATATATATATATATATATATATATATATATATATATATCTGGCAGCCACTGTTAATATTGGCATATTTCCTTCCTGGTTTCCTTTCATGTATTTTTCATTTCACATTGTTAAAATTATAGTATATATATATATAATTTGTGGATATAGAATTAGATATAGAATATAGACAAACACCCCATTATTTATAGAAAGTTTTTATCAATTTTCATTTCCTTTGGAAATATAAGAGCTTATCTCTTTTACACCTAGCTAGCAATGACTGGAGATTCTGTATATATTTGTCTGTGTGTCTACATATATTACATATTTACAACAATTTTATTAATTTGATTGCAGAAAAATGTTATCTTGTTTTAAGTTTTGATGTTTGTAGAGCTCAATATTTTCTCAGGTGACTTTCTTCTTTTGTGAATTGTCTTAGTTTCCTTTGCCGGTTTAGACTGTGTCCTCAATTTGCATCAGCTTTTTATATATTAAAGATACTAACATTTAAAAAACAACAATAAATTCAGAAGAAAGAAGAGAAACTATGGGAGAAGTATATGTATACTTTCTGATCTTCAAAGCCCTGACAATAAATTTTAAATTGAGTTATATACCTTAAACTGTGTATTAACCAAAACTGCCATTTGTACCCTATTTCTAAAGCCCACCCAGGCCATGACTTATTCAAATATAAATTCATATTAGGTAAGGTGATGCTTTTTGTTGTTGCTGTTGCTGTTATTAGTTCAGGTCCAAAGTTTGCCCTATCTCAAAGATACTTGTGCACAAGAAATTAGAGAAAGACAGTGACTATCTGTTTCCCTCACTTGGACAGACACTTCGAAGTGTGGACATCTGGCTAATCATTCTTGCAATCCGCCACTTTACTTCTCTCTTCATAAACTGATCTTTTGATCTCTGCTATCCCTTCAGAGACATGTCCTTATGAGTCTATCCATCAAATGACAAACTCCTGGCCTTACTAATATTTTGTGACAGGCAGGCATGTCCTGACCCTGTGAGCCTACTTAGAATACTGATTTTAAAACTCCTCAGTATTATTTCTTTTTGTGTCTGGTAGATTTATTGTTTTAAACAACAATATATGTTTCATATACACAACCAAACTTCAAACATCTGCTTATTATCAGGCCAAGGAGTATATGTGTAGACACACAAACACACACACAACAGGTGCTATACACAGTAAAATTTAGCTGATGTGGGTATATATTTTTCCTATACGCTTTAGTGTTTATAGTAATAATATTAAGGAAAAAAATCACCAGAGTAAAATAGGCAAGGCAAACTTTATTTAAGACTATTGCAATTGGGTCCACACCATTGCAATAGGAGAGACTGAACTCAACTCTACTGAAACCAAAGGAAGGCCAGAGGAATTTTAAATGCTGAAAATGAGTTAAAGGAAAATATATTAGGGGAGAAGTTTTGTCAAAGTGATTAGGCTACCTGTGTTTGTTAACTGTCGCTGATCCAAGTTAAGCTACTACTCTCCCACAGAGATTGGAAAATAGGGGCACTATCTTTTTTGATGATTACATTTCAAAGGAATGGCTTCCAGGTCTTTGAGAAAGACATAGAAGATTTACACCCAAGGAGTGCAGAAAATTCACAATTACAAGTTTTCTAATGTAAAAATTCTCTAAGAAAAGAGAGGTCAGTGGCTTACAGTCAGGAGAAACTCTGTCTAACATGTAGTGAAGCAGAGGGAAACATTAAAGCTGCTTTGGTCAATAACAAGCCTCCTGCATGATTATATTCCTATTTCTACATCTTACTTCACTTGCCACAATCCTAGCATGCACACTACCCATTGCTTCAGCCAAGTTGAATTACTTGTAGTTCTAGATAAATCATACTTTGTTCATGCTTCTATTCTTTCCACCACTTTTCTTTCTCGTATTACGAACTGTTTCTTTTTTATCAAATATTAAGTACATGGTTAGGGCCCTTGGACACTTTCCTTGCTTTAATAATTTGATGCATTTACCTTTTATCTATCTCCCTGTTGCAACTATATCAGTATATTATAATGTTAAGAGTGTGGATTCTAGAGTTATATTAGTCAAGGTTAATGCTGGCCTAACCACTAATCAGTTTCAGAATTTTGGAAGTTACTACAGCTCTTGGAATCTTGGTGTATCATTTGTAAAGTGTAGATAATTATAACACCTATCTTGCATGCTTTTCTTTTTTCTTTCTTTTCTTTAATGTTTTGGTTAGGATAAATAAAATTAATGTATGCAAAATGAAGAACAGAGTATTGTTTTTGTCATGCCACTCAAACCTTCCATTGTTGTTAATTTTTATTTGTTTCTCCTTCTAAACTGTAAATTACATTATAAGAGGAAGAAATTGTATGTGTTTTGGTGTACCCTGTGCCTTGAATGGTAATTTTTATTTAGTATTTTTTATTATATACTTGTTGATGGCAAGTTCAACTACTGAAATTTTATATTCCAACATATAAAATGTTGTATTTTCGAAATGATATTAAGAGACTTATAGTTTTAATGGATACTAAGATGCATTTTAAACAAAAATATTTTGTGAAAGTAAATGAGTAAATGAAAACTTCTCTTCATTTGTGCTTAAATGTCTTATTTCGTTTTAAATTCTGAGTTAGAAAATAATGACTTTTTAATCCTCTAGGAGAAAAATACAGTGAAATAAATAATAAAAACATAAATAAAAACTATGTGTGAGTGATTTAAAAGAGCAAAAATGACCAAGCTATATGAACTATTTGTATTTTTTTTATCATTAATCTGAAGTTTGAGTAGTAAAGGGAAAAAATGACAATGTTTTCCCTCTGTGTATCTTAAATGTCAGTCAATTTGATTACTGTTGACGTGTACTTTTCACTGACATAGATTTTCCCTGAGGACATGAGTTGTTCCCAAGACGTGATAGTCAGTATGACCAAAACATGGGCTGGACAAGCCACAGAGAGAATCTGAAGCAGAAACAGGGCCAAACAGTGTCTTGACACTTTGTGAACCATTTCAAAAACTCAGTAAATGCAGAGAATGCAAAATATATATTCTAGGACTGCCCAAAGCTTCAGCATCACCATAAGCATCTCAGGTTGCTAGATTAATTAACCGATAATATAAACTCGAAATTTAAAAATCGTTAAGCTAACACATGAGAAGAATCTTTGGACAGAATCTAGGTATATACTGAGTGAATTTTAACAGAACCATAATATTTCAGAGCAAGTAACTGGAGTAGACTTTTGCTAATTGAAGTTAGAATAAAAACTACTTTAATGTAATATAACTATAAGGGGCAGAAAATGTTTTCTTTTATGTAATAGATGTTTATTTAATATTCAGATGGAGATGTAGTTGAATATATTGATATTAATTAAATTCATATAGCAGCAGATAAATGCTAAAATTCTACGTTTATCCACTAAAAATAGAAACATAATGAAAAATATAATATGGAAAACTTTCAGAGACTATATATTGGCCAAAAATTTAGCAGACACAATTTAGCTATATGTCATTTTCAAGTCTCATTTTAAAAAAATAGATTTATAAAGAAGAATATTAAAAGAGTAAAGTACTCAAATATGAGTTTCTCATTCGTCTTGAGCTCCAGAATTCTGTGTGCTAGGGACAACCACTCTTATTAGCTAACTACATTTCCTTCTGAAGATAATTTATATACATTAAAGCATATATATGAAGCGCAGCATGCCAATTAAAAGAAACACACAAATAAGGTGACAGATATTTAGAAAATAAAAAATGAAAAATAGGTGTAATTTCATTCCTACTTTTAACATGCTAATAAAAAGTGATTAAACATTGGTTATTGGATAAAATAACACAGTAAAATTCATAAATAACATATTCAGATAAAATATATTAAGGAGATCAGCTAGTAAACTAATCTCTTATGAGGAAGTATATTGTCTTCAAAACTGTCCCACACAACAAAGTAGTTTTGGTGTAATATTTTTTAAAGTAGCTCTTTTTATTCTGTAAATAGTGTATTAAGATTTTGGCATGTCTGTAAAAGTTGTAGTTAAATTCTAGTATTCTATCTTTGTCAACTTCTACTGAAAGAGAATTTTAACCTCAAAAAAATAATTTAAAATCCTCCATTTGTTCTCTAATATATATATTAATATATGGTCAGGCCACTCAACATGGCTGTTCTCTTGCTCTCTGCACATCCCCTGATTGACAACCAGTGCCTGCTTCACCGACACACTATTCATATCATATGATTGACCTTCCTGTGTACTTGCCCCAAGCTCCAATTAGTGATTGTTTTTATCAAAGGGATAGTGAGGGCCATGCCTCTCTGCTGGTTTCCCTAGTAACTAATGAGCCAACCTGATGTAACTCTCCCTATAAATGGCATACTCCCCTTCCCTCAACCCCCCTAGAGCGAAGTCAGCCATCACATCCTGCCTACCATCTGCCCTACATGGTGAGGTGTCGCTTCAGGATCTTGCTTCAGATGTGTAAGCTCCTCTATCCATTAAACCATTGATGTCTGTGTTGCTGACTCCCAGCTCTTTCTTCTGTCTTGAAGCTGGGCAAGCACAAGCCTTACAGGGCTGTGGGGTGCAGCCCAACATTATTAATATCAAATAAGGAATTTTTCTATAAATAAGCAGAAGAATTTACTCTGATATCAGAAAGTACAGGAGTCCAAACCCAGCTAATAATCAACTTGCTTACAGAGTAAAATATTCTAAGGACAATTCAAGAGGTCTCTGCTTAAGGCAGCACAGGAGTGCCCACTCAGTTTTGCTTACCATGCAGAAACGGAAGTGTAGAGGCTCACAAGTGAAGCATTTAAATTTTAATCCAGCTTCTCTGTATACATGTCAAATTAGCCTATAAATGCATAGTTTCTTATTCCCAATTTGTTGTTTTTGGGAAAATACTTTGGTGAATCTCTGGCCAGGGAAACCAGAAAACTGAAACCAGGGAAACTGTAGTTTGCTGAAGAGTGGCAGAATCCAGGAAAGAAAAGAGATAATGAGGGACTCTCTAACTCTGTCTATCCCTAATCCAGACTAACTCCTGAACTATGCGTGTACAGAGCACATTCTAAGGAGACAAGCTAAAGACAAAGATTCAGGTAAGATCAAAGCTGCTGGTAAAGAAATAGAGTTTCACATTCAAGTCTAGTAAAGATAATTGTCCAATTCAAAATAATCTTCATTAAAAAAAGAACAGAATCTAGAATCTCTGAAAAGTTAAAACTCAGGATACAATTCAAAATTACCCAACACAGGAAGAACCAAGAAAAATGAAACTCATGGTCAAGAAAAAAGAAAAAATATATATATAGACCCTGAGATACTGAAATCTTGTAATTAGAGGTCAAAATTTGAAAGTAACTCTCTTCAATAAAGTTAAAAAAATGCTCATTATGGATAAAAATATTAAAAAGATCACAGCAGACAATGAGAAATGATTTTGCAACTAAAAAATATAGTATCTGAACTATAAAATTTACTAAATGGACTGAAAGACTGCATATTACAAAGAGTAAGTGAATTTGACAATAGGTCAGTATACATTATCCCATGTAAAACATACAAAAAATATTTTTTTAAAAATTGATGTCAGAGATCTTTGATATAATCAAGTCATTAAACGTGTGCTTAACTGATGTTACTGAAGAAGAGCATAAAGAAACTAGAGCAGAAAAAATTATTGAAGAAAATGGCTGAAATTTTCCCAAATTTGATGAAAGTCAGAAATTTATAATTCCAGTTTAGCTGAATATGTTAATATCTCGACTTAATCCTCAAAAGTGTCCTATATTACATAATAAATTATATATGGTCACTTAACTATAAGGCAAAATTTGCATGAAGTTAAGCTTACACTTTATTTCTTAAATTGCCCTCAAATTGAAATGTATACAACATAGGACACAATGAATATGAGAATGTAGAATATACAAATTAAGTTAATTTCACACTAACCTACACATTTATTAAACAGAATTGTCTTCTAATCTATACGAACTATAATCTACCACTTGCTGACTTTAAATAAACAGAGATTTGCACATCCTGGGAGAATTTTCTTATGTTATGGTATGTTGGAAGACCAGGTTTCATGTTCATTCATATAATCTACCTGTAATATGAATGTTCTTTCTCTCAATAAGTCCAACAAAGCTAATTTTGCTTCTCTTATTGTTAACTTATGTTTTCCTGTGTTGAGCACCAAATGAAATAGGTTAATTAAATTTGGTGTCCATTTTATGTTATTATTTTTTCTTACATGTACAGCTTGTCTTACAGGTATGTGATACATACTCACTGAGATTGGCTGAAGAATAGAGGTGCTACAGTCCCACCTCACATCACATTATTTTAAGGGCATAGGTAAAGTTTACATTGCAATGAAATGTAACAGAAGGTTGTTATGTTTAAGAGAAAATGTAATGTGTAATGTGTTTTAAGGAAATGTGTCCTAGGGAAATGGGATAAGATAAATGTTATAATCAGTAAAACAATTAATAGGATATCTATATATCAATCTGAAAAATAAACTATAAATATTTGCATATATATATTTCAAAAGCAATAAATAGTTATCATTTGCTTGAGAATGGATCTAATAACAGATACACTATACTTTTTATGAAAAAATGCATCATATTGAAAGGTCTAAGTTTTAAAGATATTATTGAAAGAAAAATGTTTAATGTAGTTGGAAAAATCTATGTTCTTGGATGGGAATATAATATTGAAAAGATAGAAATTATCCCCAAATTATTAATTGAACACAATTCCAATTATATTCTAACCATAGTATTTTATAACTCTTAACAATATACCTTAAACTAATTTGGAAGAAACATAGACAAGATATTTGTGAAGGAGAAAAGTAATAAGGGAACTTATCAGATAGTGAGTCTAATTATAAATTTACAATAATTTAAAAATGTGCTATTGAAGAGATCAATAAGTAAATGAATTGGAATAGTTAGCTCTTATCTGATTTTTATTTAAATCAGCATATAAATTGGAACTTTGTATATGACAGAAGCAGCATTAAAAATTAGTGGGAAAATTAATTAAATATTCAATATATGGTGCTAAGACATTATGGAAGAAAAAATAAAACAAGTTCTCTATATCATAAATATAAATTGTGTATAGAAAATTGATCTAAAATAAAAACAAAGTACAAAATCTCAGATAAAAATACAGGAGACTATTAATGTGACATCAAGATAAAAAAGATTAAATGAAGTTATAAAATTCACAGTTTTCAAATGTTAGTAAATGAATATTTACATTAAAAAATATCTACATACAGAAACTATAATTTGGGGACAAGTAAAGTGTTTTATGTATGTCTAATAAAGGAACTATGATTTGGGGGACAAGTAAAGAATGTTTCATCTCTCTAGTTTCTTCTTTGCTTGCTTGTTTCACTTTTGAACTGAAAAGCCTTGAACCTGCTTGTTGATCAAGCCCCAGTAGAAAGGTTAAGATAGAAATAATTTGCAAAAGAATGTAAAAAACAAAAAAAGGAGAAAAATTGGTGGAAAATTACAAATATTCAAAATATACATTGATTTCATAGAAATTATTTCAACAGATACAAGTATTTTTACATAAAAATGTTAATTTTTTTCTTTAAACCTTGTTTTTTAAAACTTTGATAAAAAAACTATACTGTTCCAATCCTGAGAACTAAACTATTCCAATACAAACACATCTTATAGACCCCTCTTTTGTAAGTTAATTTTTTGGAAGTATTTGCAGTTAGTATAACTGCAGATATCATTGATTCTGATATATCTCTTTGCTCATTTTGGAAACAAAAAAATCATATTTCACTTACTAATAAATTCCATCCTCTCTGTAGAGTACACTATGATTTCCATGTTTTATATAAATAAGGTTGTGGAAAACGATTTCACTGAAAATTTTCTCACATTTAACCTTGATGTGGACTGCTATATTTGTGGGAAATAATATGAATAGAAAATAATTTTACCAAAATAAATGCATTATAATTATGAATGAGACACTACAGTGTCTTACCTTGAGCTCTCTAGAAAAGAGACACTGAACTAAAAATTTACCAACAACACTTTATTGATGAGTGCAAACCCTCAGAAACAAGAGAACAAAAAATAGGAGTGAGGTCTAAAATAAGAAGAATAGGAGGATGGGTTGGAAGATGGCGGAAGAGTAAGACGCGGAGATCGCCTTCCTCCCCACAGATACACCAGAAATACATATACACGTGGAACAACTCCTACAGAACACCTCCTGAAGGCTGGCAGAAGACCTCAGACCTCCCAAAAGGCAAGAAACTCCCCACGTACCTGGGTAGGGCAAAAGAAAAAAAGAAAAAACAGAGACAAAAGAATAAGGACGGCACCTGCACCAGTGGGAGGGAGCTGTGAAGGAGGAAAAGTTTCCACACACTAGGAAGCCCCGCCGCGGGTGGAGACTGCGGGAGGCAGAGGGGGGAGCTTCGGGACGGCGAAGTGGTGCACAGCGATGGGTGCGGAGGGCAAAGCGGGGATATTACTGCACAGACGATCGGTGCCGACCGGCACTCACCAACCCAAGAGGCTTGTCTGCTCACCCGCCGGGGCGGGCGGGGCTGCGAGCTGAGGCTCGGGTTTCGGTTTTGGACGGAGCGCAGGGAGAGGACTGGGGTTGGCAGCTTGAACAGAGCCTGAAGGGGTTAGTGCACCAGGACTAGCCGGGAGGGAGTTCAGGGAAAAGTCTACACCTGCTGAAGAGGCAAGGGACTTTTTCTTCCTTCTTTGTTTCCTGGTGCGCGAGAAGAGGGGTTTAAGAGCGCTGCTTAAAGGAACTCCAGAGACGGGCGCGAGCCGCGCTAAAACCCCGGACCCCAGAGACAGGCGGGAGATGCTAAGGCTGCTGCTGCCGCCACCAAGGGGCCTGTGTGCGAGCACAGGTCACTCTCCACACCCCTCTTCCGTGGAGCCTGTGCAACCCGCCACTGCCAGGTTCCCGGGATCCAGGGACAACTTCCCTGGGAGTACGCACGGCGGGTCTCAGGCTGGTGCATCGTCACGCTGCCTCTGCCGCCACAGGCCCGCCCCACATGCAGTGCCCTCCTTCCCCCATCCCCCAACCCCCGGCCTGAGTGAGCCGGAGCCCCCGAATCAGTGGCTCCTTTAACCCCGTCCTATCTGAGCAAAAAACAGACGCCCTCCAGCGACCTACACGCAGAGGCAGGGCCAAATCCAAAGCTGAGCTCCTGTGAGCTGTGAGAACAAAGAAGAGAAAGGGAAATCTCTCCCAGCAGCCACAGAAGCAGCGGATTAAAGCTCCACAATCAACTTGATATACCCTGCATCTGTGGAATACCTGAATAGACAAGGAATGATCCCAAATTGAAGAGGTGGAATTTAGGAGCGACATCTATGATTTTTTTCCCTTTTCCTCTTTTTGTGAATGTGTACGTGTATGCTTCTGTGTGAGATCTTGTCTGTATACTCTTGCTTCCAACATTTGTCCTAGGGCTCTATCCGTCCATGGTTTTTTTAAAAAAATTTTTTTCTTAATAATTAATTTTAATTGTAATAACTTTATTATACTTTACCTTCGTTCTTTCTTTCTTTCTTTCCTTCCTTCCTTCCCTCCTTTAGACAACGAATCACCCCAAACTGAGGAGGTGGTCTCTGAGAGCACAATTTATGATTTTTCCCCCTTTACCTCTTTTTGTGAACATGTATGTGTATGCTTCTGTGTAAGATTTTCTCTGTATAGCTTTGCTTCCAACATTTGTCCTAAGGTTCTATCCGTCCCTTTTTTTTTTTTTTTCTAAATATTTTTTAATTCAATAACTATATTATACTTTATTTATACTGTATCTTCTTTCTTTCTGTCTTTTTTCCTTCTTTCCCTCCTTCCTTCCTTCCTCCCTCCCTCCCTCCTTTCCTTCTTTGCTTCTTTCTTCCTTCCTTCCTTTCCTCCTTTCCTTCTTTCTTTCCTCATACTTCTACTAATTCTCTCTACATTTTCTCCTTCTTTCCCTCCTTCCTTCCTTCCTTCCTCCCTCCCTCCTTTCTTTCCTTCTTTGCTTCTTGCTTCCTTCCTTCCTTTCCTCCTTTCCTTCTTTCTTTCCTCATACTTCTACTAATTCTCTCTACTTTTTCTCCCTTTTATTCTGAGCCATGTGGATGAAAGGCTCTTGGTGCTCCAGCCCAGGAGTCAGGGCTCTGCCTCTGAGGTAGGAGAGCCAACTTCAGGACACTGGTCAACAAGAAACCTCCCAGCTCCACATAATATTAAACAGTGGAAATCTCCCAGAGACCTCCATCTTAACACCAGCACCCAGCTTCACTCAACGACCAGCAAGCCACAGTGCTGGACAACCTATGCCAAACAACTAGCAAAAGAGGAGCACAACCCCACCCATTAGCAGAGAGGCTGTCTAAAATCATAATAAGGCCACAGACACCCCAAAACACACCACCAGACGTGAACCTGCCCACTAGAGAGACAAGATCCAGCCTCAACCAGCACAACACAGGCACTAGTCCCCTCCACCAGGAAGCCTACACAACCCACTGAAACAACCTTAGCCACTGGAGACAGACATCAAAAACAGCGGGAACTACGAACGTGCAGCCTTCAAAAAGGAGACCCCAAACACAGTAAGATAAGCAAAATGAGAAGACAGAAAAGCACACAGCAGATGAAGGAGCAAGATAAAAACCCACCAGACCTAACAAATGAAGAGGAAATAGGCAATCTACCTGAAAAAGAATTCAGAATAATGATAGTAAGGATGATCCGAAATTTTGGAAGTAGAATGGACAAAATGCAAGAAACAGTTAACAAGGACCTAGAAGACATAAAGATGAAACAATCAACGATGAACAATGCAATAAATGAAATTAAAAGTACTCTAGATAGGATCAATAACAGAATAACTGAGGCAGAAGACCAGATAAGTGACCTGGAAGATAAAGTAGTGGAAATAACTACTGCAGAGCAGAATAAAGAATGAAAAGAACTGAGGACAGTCTCAGAGAACTCTGGGACAACATTAAACACACCAACATTCGAATTATAGGGGTTCCAGAAGAAGAAGAGAAAAAGAAAGGGACTGAGATAATATTTGAAGAAATTATAGTTTTAAACTTCCCTAATATGGGAAAGAAAATAGTTAATCAAGTCCAGGAAGCACCGAAAGTCCCATACAGGATAAATATAAGGAGAAATATGCCAAGACACATATTAATCAAACTATCAAAAATTAAATACAAAGAAAGCATATTAAAAGCAGCAAGGGAAAAACAACAACCCAGAAGGGAATCCCCATAAGGTTAACGGCTGATCTCTCAGCAGAAACCCTACAAGCCAGAAGGGAGTGGCAGGACATACTGAAAGTGATGAAGGAGAAACACCTGCAACCAAGACTACTCTACCCAGCAAGGATCTCATTCAGATTTGATGGAGAAATTAAAACCTTTACAGACAAGCAAAAGCTGAGAGAGTTCAGCACCACCAAACCACCTTAACAACAAATGCTAAAGGAACTTCTCTAGACAAGAAACACAAGAGAAGGAAACGACCTATAATAACGAACCCAAAACAATATAGAAAATGGGAATAGGAATATACATATCGATAATTACCTTAAATGTAAATGGACTAAATGCTCCCACCAAAAGACACTGATTGGCTGAATGGATACAGAAACAAGACCCTTATATATGCTGTCTACAAGAGACCCACTTCAGACCTAGAGACACATACAGACTGAAAGTAAGGGGATGGAAAAAGATATTCCATGCAAATGGAAACCAAAAGAAAGCTGGAGTAGCAATTCTCATATCAGACAAAATAGACTTTAAAATAAGGACTATTAAAAGGGACAAAGAAGGACACTACATAATGATCAAGGGATCGATCCAAGAAGAAGATATAACAATTGTAAATATTTATGCACCCAACATAGGAGCACATCAATACATAAGGCAAATAATAACAGCCATAAAAGAGGAGATCGACAGTAACACATTCATAGTAGGGGACTTTAACACCCCACTTACACCCATGGACAGATCATTCAAAATGAAAATAAATAAGGAAACACAAGCTTTAAATGATACATTAAACAAGATGGACTTAATTGATATTTATAGGACACTCCATCCAAAAACAACAGAATACACATTTTTCTCAAGTGCTCATGGAACATTCTCCAGGATAGATCATATCTTGGGTCACAAATCAAGCCTTGGTAAAGTTAAGAAAACTGAAATTGTATCAAGTATCTTTTCTTACCACAATGCCATGAGACTAGATATCAATTACAGGAAAAGATCTGTAAAAAATACAAACACATGGAGGCTAAACAATACACTACTTCATAATGAAGTGATCACTGAAGAAATCAAAGAGGAAATAAAAAAATACCTAGAAACAAATGACAATGGAAACACAACGACCGAAAATTTATGGGATGCAGCAAAAGCAGTTCTAAGGGGGAAGTTTATAGCAATACAAGCCCACCTTAAGAAGCAGGAAACATCTCGAATAAACAACCTAACCTTGCACCTCAAGCAATTAGAGAAAGAAGAACAAAAAAACCCCAAAGCCAGCAGAAGGAAAGAAATCATAAAAATCAGATCAGAAATAAATGAAAAAGAAATGAAGGAAACAATAGCAAAGATCAATAAGACTAAAAGCTGGTTCTTTGAGAAGATAAACAAAATAGATAAACCACTAGCCAGACTCATCAAGAAAAAAAGGGAGAACACTCAAATCAATAGAATTAGAAATGAAAAAGGAGAAGTAACAACTGACCCTGCAGAAATAAAAAAGATCATGAGAGATTACTACAAGCAACTCTATGCCAATAAAATGGACAATCTGAAAGAAATGGACAAATTCTTAGAAATGCACAAACTGCCAAGACTGAATCAGGAAGAAATAGAAAATATGAAAAGACCAATGACAAGCACTGAAACTGAAACTGTGGTTAAAAATCTTCTAACAAACAAAAGCCCAGGACCAGATGGCTTCACAGGTGAATTCTATCAAACGTTTAGAGAAGAACTAACACCTATCCTTCTCGAACTCTTCCAAAATATAGCAGAGGGAGGAACACTCCCAAATTCCTTCTATGAGGCCACCATCACCTTGATACCAAAACCAGACAAGGATGTCACAAAGAAAGAAAACTACAGGCCAATATCACTGATGAACATAGATGCAAAAATCCTCAACAAAATACTAGCAAACAGAATCCAACAGCACATTAAAAGGATCATACACCATGATCAAGTGGGGTTTATTCCAGGAATGCAAGGATTCTTCAATATACGCAAATCTATCAATGTGATAAACCATATTAACAAATTGAAGGAGAAAAACCATATGATCATCTCAATAGATGCAGAGAAAGCTTTCAACAACATTCAACACCCATTTATGATAAAAACCCTGCAGAAAGTAGGCATAGAGGGAACTTTCCTCAACATAATAAAGGCCATATATGACAAGCCCACAGCAAACATCATCCTCAATGGTGAAAAACTGAAAGCATTTCCACTAAGATCAGGAACAAGACAATGTTGCCCACTCTCACCACTCTTATTCAACATAGTTTTGGAAGTTTTAGCCACAGCAATCAGAGAAGAAAAGGAAATAAAAGGAATCCAAGTCGGAAAAGAAGAAGTAAAGCTGTCACTGTTTGCAGATGACATGATACTATACATAGAGAATCCTAAAGATGCTACCAGAAAACTACTAGAGCTAATCAATGAATTTGGTAAAGTAGCAGGATACAAAATTAATGCACAGAAATCTCTGGCATTCCTATATACTAATGATGAAAAATCTGAAAGTGAAATCAAGAAAACACTCCCATTTACCATTGCAACAAAAAGAATAAAATATCTAGGAATAAACCTACCTAAGGAGACGAAAGACCTGTATGCAGAAAATTATAAGACACTGATGAAAGAAATTAAAGATGATACAAATAGATGGAGAGATATACCATGTTCTTGGATGGGAAGAATCAACATTGTGAAAATGACTCTACTACCCAAAGCAATCTACAGATTCAATGCAATCCCTATCAAACTACCACTGGCATTTTTCACAGAACTAGAACAAAAAATTTCGCAATTTGTATGGAAACACAAAAGACCCCGAATAGCCAAAGCAATATTGAGAACGAAAAAAGGAGCTGGAGGAATCAGGCTCCCTGACTTCAGACTATACTACAAAGCAACAGTAATCAAGACAGTATGGTACTGGCACAAAAACAGAAAGATAGATCAGTGGAACAGGATAGAAAGCCCAGAGATAAACCCACGCACATATGGACACCTTATATTTGATAAAGGAGGCAGGAATGTACAGTGGAGAAAGGACAGCCTCTTCAATAAATGGTGCTGGGAAAACCGGACAGGTACATGTAAAAGTATGAGATTAGATCACTCCCTACCACCATACACAAAAATAAGCTCAAAGTGGATTAAAGACCTAAATGTAAGGCCAGAAACTATCAAATTCTTAGAGGAAAACCTAGGCAGAACACTCTATGACATAAATCACAGCAAGATCCTTTCTGACCCACCTCCTAGAGTAATGGAAATAAAAACAAAAATAAACAAATGGGACCTAATGAAACTTCAAAGCTTTTGCACAGCAAAGGAAACCATAAGCAAGACCAAAGACAACCCTCAGAATGGGAGAAAATATTTGCAAATGAAGCAACTGACAAAGGATTAATCTCCAAAATTTACAAGCAGCTCATGCAGCTCAATAACAAAAAAACAAACAACCCCATCCAAAAATGGGCAGAAGACCTAAATAGACATTTCTCCAAAGAAGATATACCGAATGCCAACAAACACATGAAAGAATGCTCAACATCATTAATCATTAGAGAAATGCAAATCAAAACTACAATGAGATATCATCTCACACCAGTCAGAATGGCCATCATCAAAAAATCTAGAAACAATAAATGCTGGATAGAGTGTGGAGAAAAGGGGACACTCTTGCACTGCTGGTGGGAATGTGATTTGGTTCAGCCACTATGGGGAACAGTATGGAGGTTCCTTAAAAAACTACAAATATAATTACCATATGACCCAGCAATCCCACTACTGGGCATATACCCTGAGAAAACCAAAATTCAAAAAGAGTCATGTACCAAAATGTTCATTGCAGCTCTATTTGCAATAGCCCGGAGATGGAAACAACCTAAGTTCCCAACATCGGATGAATGGATAAAGAAGATGTGGCACATATACACAATGGAATATTACTCAGCCTTAAAAAGAAATGAAATTGAGCTATTTGTAATGAGATGGATAGACCTAGAGTCTGTCATACAGAGTGAAGTAAGTCAGAAAGAAAAAGACAAATACCATATGCTAACACATATATATGGAATTTAAGGGAAAAAAATGTCATGAAGAACCTAGGGGTAAGACAGGAATAAAGACACAGACCTACTGGAGAACAGACTTGAGGATATGGGGAGGGGGAAGGGTGAGTTTTGACAGGGCGAGAGAGAGTCATGGACATATACACACTAACAAACGTAGTAAGGTAGATAGCTAGGGGGAAGCAGCCGCAAGGCACAGGGATATTAGCTCGGGGCTTTGTGACAGCCTGGAGGGGTGGGATGGGGAGAGTGGGAGGGAGGGAGACGCAAGAGGGAAGACATATGGGAACATATGTATATGTATAGATGATTCACTTTGTTATAAAGCAGAAACTAACACACCATTGTAAAGCAATTATACCCCAATAAAGATGTTTAAAAAAAAATAAAATAAAATAAGAAGAATACATATAAATTATTTTAGTTAAAAATTGCTCAAACTACTTCAGAGAGATTATGGCAATAGAATTCGTGGCTGAGGATTTTCCAAAACATTGCTTTTCTTCCTTAATTTGGCCCTTTCTATTTTTCAGTTTTGCTTTGTGAATACTTTAATACAAACATGATTTTCTATCTTGTCTGTGTACTTGTACTTCCAGATTAGGTGGTACACTTCACATTATTAAAAAATCCTTGCTAATTATTTTTATTTCTACCTTTGGATGCCCCAGATGAATTTCAGTAATGTTCACAATTTTGACCAATTCTTTAAGCAGAAGGATAATGACAGTGCACTAGACAATTCAGAGCCAGTAAATCTCACAGAGGGCAAACAATTTAGGTTCACAAACCATGTGAATTTCAAGAGCTGATAAATGAGATATTAGCTTTTGGATAGGAATTCAAAGTAATTTAAAAGCTAAAAACAATGTATTCATTTTGTGATTCATTGTTAATATACCATAGTGTTAAACAATTAATATTAAATGCATATTATCTTTAAAAAATATATGCATATGAGCTTTTCAACCAGGAAGTATACAGATTTTTATAACATTAATTATTAGTGAAGAATGACTATATTCACTTGTAAAAGTATTTCAAATATTTATATAAACTACTTTCATAACAATAGTCTTCTATTATACTTTCAGTATAGTTAAATTTAAGAGCTGTTGGTAAGTGATTATGTATGTTTAATATATACTAAGTGCTGGGATATTCAATTTCATACTCACGTATGTTAACTCCATTTCACAGATAAGAAATCAGTGGCTCAGAAATATTAGTGTATGCTCACTATCAAAAGTCAGTAACTCAGGATTTAAAGCCAGGTTTTGGGGGGGTGTACAAATTTAGAATGAACACCATTCCATTACTTTGTTTAGTACAATATATGTTTTCTCTGATATAACTTTAATGTATAAATTTAGTCATATTTGTTCTCTATAATATTGTCTTTAAATATGATTAAGAAAAATATATTTAGTAGGTTATTTCAAAAGAAAACAATTATTTAATTGTAAGTTTCAGGCTAACAATTGCTGGTCATAGCATTTAGTCACTGCATTCAAGAGAGGCAGCTTCAAGCAGATCTGGATTCCAATTCCAACTTGACCACTTATTGAACAACATGCTGACACTGTGAGTGCCTTGGTTTACTTTCCTGAGGCATAACACTTGATACTGTTATGAACATTAAATAAGATGATGTAGTGTCAAAATTATAATGAAGCTGAATTACAAACTATCTTTCTCCAAAGTATAATGAAATGAACAAAACGTTATAAAAACACAATGAACAAAACGTGTATAAAAACACAATGGAAAGGACATACCTAGTGGCATGATATTTTTGAAAAGTTGCAGTTTAAACTGAGGTGAATCAATTGTGGGGCTAATAACGATTAAGGTTAGGGACACCTCACCTTTATGAGCACCTTCCAAAGCTCTCTATCTAATTAACCATATATAGTTCTGTATTCTGTGTCTTACAGAAGGTTCCCATATTGCATAAAATTCAGAACTGGCAATACCTGGATATCTCCTTTTGCCTAAAATAGAAACAGGAATTTCTAGAATTGTACTAAGCTCTCCTAATCTCGTTGTCACCAACTCAATCCCTAATTGTGAAACATAAAACAATTCTTATATAACTCTATATAGAAATGCAATAGAAGAGGAAAATTATATTTCCTCACTTTTGATAGGTTGTTAACTGATAGAGAGATGTAAAAAAGACAGATGTAAAAAAAGAAATGAACAACAAAGACCGACTAATCTTTCTAACGGAATTAAAATTTGCTCCAGGTTGACTTTGGGAATGATCTGAAATCTGAAGGAATTCAGTCTTTGGGATACAGTCCGTGAGTAAATTGAAGTAATCTTAATAGAGTACATTTATCCATTCAGAACTTTGGCCAGAGCTGAGGATGGTTTTCATGTGTGTGCGTGTGTGTGTGTGTGTGTGTGTGTGTGTTTCTCCATCTTCTCCATCTTACTGGGAGTCTGACCATGAGGAGCTGAGGGAAAGAGGACAAAAGATGGTGACAGAGGTGGAGCTTGAGAAAAAGAAGTTGTGGAAGAAGAGCCTGAAGCTTCGGGAGCCATTTTATCTTTCTTAATTGTCTCAGTTAATCTTAAAATCTTACTTTGCAGAGAGGCAATTTTAAACTAATAATGTTGGAAAGCCTCAAAATACCGATTGATTCCATTCAGTTCTGGGAATTTTTTAATCTATTTTAATCCAATTCAATTATAAGAAAATTAAGTTTGTGGTTTTCAAAAATTCCCCATAATGGCCATTGATATTCTAAATTGCCTTTTGTCAAGTCAATCCAATTACTCATAAATGCACATGAGGAATAACAGTGGTTTCTAAATATAAATTTGGCCAAAGTCCCTGTAGGGGGTATGCCTTCAAAATATTTAGATGACTGAGATCCCATTGCTCAGAAGTTTTCTCTAGAGTAAAAGAGTAATTTTCAAGCAGCTTAAACAGCTTACAGCTTAAGCAACTCAATTCAAACAGTTTGCAACTCAAACAGACTGCAGGCTTACCACTAGCCTGTTCTAAGAAAATAGCTCAGTCCTGGAGGGGCCAGGCCAAAGACTTTTCAGCCAGTTCCCATGAAATGGCCTCTATTCCAAAGGAATGGACCAATGACTGAAAAAACTAGCACAGTTTCAGTGAAGCAGCCCCTGTTCCTGAAGAAATGGGCTGAAGCTGTCTTATCCAGCTTTGGTCAAAACAGTCTGATCTCAAAAATGAGACCAAAGTACTAAACAAGTATGCTCTCAGAATAAGGCCTTAATCAGAAAGAATGAAACTTAACATAGGTCCCAAATAAAGCTTGGAGAGCTTTAAACACAAAGAAGGCATGAGCTCAGATCCAGGAGAAAGATATACCTTCAAACTCTAAAATTGGAGAGAAAAGTAGTGAGGAGATAATGGGTACCACACCTGTATGTTCACAAGCCTCAGAGCCTTCAGGGGTCTTCTCTGGTCCCTGTGCAGGCCACCAAAATGTGTTATTCCTCCAGCAAAGATGAGTTTATTCAGGATCAGCAGAGAATTTTAATTCAGGGCCTGCAGCCATGGGAAGACAAGTGCAAGTCCCTGCATGATTGGGAAAGGAGAAGTCTTTTACAGAGGGGAAAGGAATTTGGGAAGGCTATAGTAAGCAAAGAGTCAATGGCTTTCCATTTGTTGAATTATTTTTTTTTTAAGATTTTATTTTTGATGTGGACCATTTTACAATTCTTTATTGAAATTGTTACAATATTGCTTCTGCTTTATATTTTGTTTTTTTGGCTATGAGACATGTGGGATCTTAGCTCCCCAACCAAGGATCAAACCCACACCCCCTGCATTGGAAGGCGAAGTCTTAACCACTGGACAATCAGGGAATTCCCTCCATTGGTTGAATTATTTCCAAGAAAGAAGTCTTTCTTCTTTTTGGTCTCTGCTATCATCACAGGGTGTAAGAGCTCTCCCTGCTGATCTCCAAAATCTATTTAAGTGAAGTTTCTGTGTATTAATTTTTTACAGATCAGTAAACCAGTCAAGAGTCCAGTGGATCAGGGCAGATTGTCTCATCCTTGAAGGAGCCTCAGAGAAAGAGTGGAAAAGTACTAAATACTGAGTTGGAGTAGAAAAGTGTCTTAAAGTTTCCCTTTTTTTCCTCACCACTGCCCCCCCCCCCAACAAACACAAGAACACCTCTGCAGAATTGCCTAAACAAGACCTCTGTCCAAAGTGTCAAATAAAAAGACCTTGGAATGAGAGTACTTGCATGTAAATATACAAATGTATATTTTAAAAGTGACAGGGCAGCGGACCTGAGTCTTTGACTGTAACACCTTAGTGTGGTTGAGTCTGAAAGATCACACAAAGTTTTCTAACCAGGAGCTGGACTCTTTATGTACCAAAAAATGTAAGCAAGTGAAAGAGAGACAGGGTGACTAAAATGGAAACATGCTCATAAATATATAGAAATAAAACAAAAGGAAGAAATGTAGTGAGCAAAACAGACAGAAAAATTGGTATAAAAATGAAAAAAATCTGAAGAAAAGAAATTCTGCAAAGTATTTTATGTTATGAAACAGCTTAATACAGGGTTAAAAATCACTGTCAAAGTAGGGGTTAGGTGAAAATTATAAAAAAAATCAAAAGAATATCATAAATATTTTGCTACATAAAGTTTCTTTAATTTTAACCCAATTTAAATATACTGAAACTTAAAAATGATAAGGTTTTCTTTACTGAAAGCTGAAATTAAAAATAAAAGGAGATGCAATATAAGGGTAAAAATTAAGCACCAGGACTTCTCTGGTGGTGCAGTGGTTGAGAATCCGCCTGCCAATGCAGGGGACATGGGTTCAAGCCCTGGTCTGGGAAGATCCCACACGCCGTGGAGCAACTAAGCCTGTGAGCCACAACTACTGAAGCCTGCGCACCTAGAGTCTGTGCTCTGCAACAAGAGAAGCCACTGGGATGAGAAGCCCACACACTGCAACAAAGACCCAACACAGCCAAAAATATATAAATAAAATAAATAAATGTTTTAAATAAATAAATAAATAAATAAAATGACATGCTAAACAATATATTTTAAAAAAAATTAAGCACCAAAATCATATCTTAATAATTATGGTAAATACATTATAAATGTTGGATAACAGAACTGGAAAAGACAATATGTTCAGTAAACTACAAATAATCCAAAGTAAAAATAGAGTATCTGGGCTTCCCTGGTGGCGCAGTGGTTGAGAGTCCTCCTGCCGAGGCAGGGGACACGGGTTTCTTTCCCGGTCCGGGAAGATCCCACATGCCGCAGAGCAGCTGGGCCCGTGAGCCATGGCCACTGAGACTGCGCGTCCGGAGCCTGTGCTCCTCAACGGGAGAGGCCACAACAGTGAGAGGCCTGCATATTGCAAAAAAAAAAAAAAAAAAAGAGTATCTGAGGAAGAGAATACAAAAGTGAAATGGGAAAGGAACTCAGAAGTATAATAAAAGAAAAATATAATAAAAACTGAGTTTCCAGTAGAAAAATTACAGGGTGCTGATGTACATCTGATTACAGAATGACAAATGTCCATACGTAAGTACATAAAATATATAGATTAAGAGAAGTTATTCAAGTACCTAAGAAGAAGAAAAAGAAACAATTCAGTTATAAAATATGGAGGCAGTTACTCAGGTTGACCTCAGGTTCACTCATAATATAAATGAAATCTAAGGAGACAAGATATACCAATGTGTGTAAAATGTTGAGAGTTCCTGTGATTCTAGAATATTTTACCCAGCCATAATGCCATTTGATTAGAAATATAACAGATATTAATTTTCAAATATGCAATAACTCAGGGTTTAGAGCACTAATAAACAGTTGTGAGAAAAAGAAATTCATAGCAAAATTCAATTATTTAAGAAGAAAATTAATAAGTCACAAAGGAATAAAAAGAGTGTCCATTAAAATTCAGTAGATTGAAATTTGGAACTATTATTAACAGTTAATATAATATTTTAAAATTAGAGAATATTTTTTTAATAATTTATGATAACTTATAACAGTATAATTTTTCTAAAAGTGAGAGAAGTTACTGGCAAGAATTACAGTGGTAATTTTAACTTTATTATGAATAGAGAATCAGTATACACTATTTTATTATATATTTGTACATTATTATACACACATACACACAAACTGTACATTGCCAGCCTCTTAATAGTTTACATAATATACTTTTCCCTAGCCACAAATGCTGTCTTAGGAAATAACATCTTCCTAGAAAAAGGTACACTGAAATATCTATAACTTGATTTTGAAAATATATATATAATATAGAAGCCCTTTTTTGTGATTGACATCAGTTGTACTGAGAAAATTTTGTTTTCTAAAGTGCTGAATCAGATATCATAAAAATGGCACAATATTATAAATAGTAATCAAATAAGTGAACATTCAACTAGGTATTTGATTTAAAGCTGAGGTTCCTATTTAATGAGTTCTTTGTTTGTGGACCATCAACAGTTTATTGCATAAAATATGTCCATAACATACAGTCAGGAATTTGTCTCCGTATAGTCAACTTCAAGCAAGAAATTTAAATAAATTTATGAAGCATTCTGAGAAAAAATTATTGCTATTCATTCCAATATTTGACTATTATTTTACCCACATATTCCTTAATAGTGGTGTTTAATTCTATTAGTAATACATTGGAAAATTAAGTTTTCTTCACAGAAAAAAAAAAAAACTATATTCGCATTGTTTTCACAGAGAAAAACTATGTTCACATCAATATTTTATCAGTTTATATAATATTTGATAAGAATCACAATACATTACAACCCTCACAAACAAGGGAAAAAACACAGTACATCTTTGGGAAAATTCAATTTAATTTACATAACTATAAATTACGGTACATGCTGGTATGCTGTGGCACAAAAGATTTGAAACAAATTAATGTACACTCAAACACAAAATTATGTTATTTGAAATGATAAAAGTTGACTTATTTAGAAATCTAGTTCTGAATATATTTCTATATTATCTTTAAAGAGTTAATATTAGGCAAAAATTATACAATCAATCATGTGTTTAAAATACAAGTTTCACTGTGATTTTAAGTCACTCAAAGGATGAGATCCCCTTTTAAAAGATTAAGGTCTACAGTAGGAACTGAGGTTTTCATCTTTGTTGCCGAATCAGGATTATGCTTTCTTGCTGATTGATGGATTATGTAGGTCAAAGACTGGTTAGAATAATTATGATGCCATCATTAATGTACCAGACTGGAATACACCCTGGATCTCATTTACTATTTTGTTAGCACTTATGGCGCTAAAAACAAACCAGACTATTCTCAAAAGTACATATGTGCTTAAAGATTTTCTTTCATAAAATAATTAATTTATGTTGGTATTTCTTTGAAAATAATGCAAATTGTACTGGGTGCACAATAATGATAACAATATCAATAATAATAATACAAAGTAATCAGGACTTCTTTGAAATATGAAGAAAAACACGTTCCCAAAGACTGGGATGCTATGCAAATACTTTATGACTTGAGTACCAGCCAGAAAATAAGCCTCAGGAGTCAACAAGGATGCTGGTCTCGAAAAACATGCATGGTTTTTCAGGAACATAACAGCTGCTCATGTTAATAGCTCTCATATCATATAACAAATTAGTAATATCTCAATTGTAATAAGTATGGCCCATGGGCAAATGTAAGACCAAATTTGAAAAAGATTAAAGTGGACCAGTCTGAAGCATAAAAGAGAAAAGAACATCCTGTGCTCCTGTGATGAAAGAATCAAATGTCTCCATTTTCTTACTCTTATCTCATTCTCCTCCAATGCTTTCTTATCCTTATTTATTTCTTGTCCAATTGTCACTCTCATTCAAGGACAAGCTTTATAAATTTACTTCCTGTTACCTTTTGTTCTCATCTAGGCACCTTTCTCCACACATAACAAATTTCCCCTCTTCATGACAGAACTTCTTCTCTACCAATATTCTAGACATTTGATACCCTCTAATTACTAAAATTTGATCTTCACAATGTTTTGCTTCCTTCTGTTTTATCTCTATGTTGTCAGTTAGCTTTTCTTGACTTGTGTACTTAATAATGAAACAAGGTGTTTCCAAAATTATAGAAATCAAAAGAAATTTATGTAATGTTTTATAGATTCTTCCCAAGAATGTAATTAAAATATTTTTTCCTCTAATCATGAACTCCTTTGTATGTTAACAAATAATTTTTATTCATCTTTGTTAGGAATGTCTTTCTATACAAGTTTAAAATTGAGTTAATATTTCCTAAAAATATATTATTTTTTAAGGCTCTTCATTGACAGAATTCTGTGTTTTTCATGTTTTTGTGTGGCAGTTTCATTTTTTTGATTTTTGAAAAATTGACTTTTAAAAATTGAAGTGTGGAACTAAACTTTTACATTCCTTATTTTATTATATACTCATAATTTAATAGTTTCATAAAAATACACACATATATTATTGCATACATTCACACATCGTTTTACACACATTCACAAAACATAAACATATATATTGCTATATATACATACATAAAATAATATCATGCCAAATAGTCTCACTGCCCTAAAATTCAATGTTTTTGAAGCAATCACCTTTTTGATTTCTATTATTGTAGATCCATTTTGCCTACTCTATTTTAGAACTTCAGATAAATGGAATTGTATTACATGTGCTCTTTACTTTTTGACTACTTTAACTCAATGAAATGCTTTTGATATGCATCTATGTTGCTGCATTGCATCAGTAATATTTTAGTCTTTATTGTTGACTATTCATTGTATGAAGGTATTGAAATTTTTTATATGTTATGTTATGTGTGAACATTTGTGTTATCTTTGTTTTTCATCATTTTAACTATGGCTGATATGAATATTCTCTTCCCAGTTTTTTTGTGGGTGTGTGTTTCATTTCTGTTGTGTAAATGCCTAGGTATAGAATAGCTGGGTCATGATATAGACATATATGTTTAAATTTAAATTTAACTGAACTACCAAACATTTTTCTAAAGTAGTTGTCTAATTTTACATTCTGAACAGCAAGATATCAATGATCCAAGTTGCTCCAAATCCATACTTACATTTAATAATATTAGTTTTTTAAAGTGCTAACCATTCTGTGGGTATGAAGTAGTTGCTATTTCAACTTTCTTCATTATTTTCCTAAATTTCAGAAACTTCTTCCTCATTCATGCTCAGCAAAACACTGACCTTGTAATCTAAAGGAAATAATTCAAAAGGAGTTTCTTCTATAAGTTTACAAACATCCCTGTATTTACATGCATCTTATTTTTTCCATAGCTTTATTAATGTAAAATTGACAAATAAAAATTGTATATACTTAGGGTGTACAAGGTGACGTTTGGATACATTATGAAATGATAACCACAATCAAGTTAATTAACATATCCATCACCTTATATAATTACCTTTTATTTTTTAATAAGAACACTTAAGATCTACTCTTTTAGCAAATTTTGTATGCAATACATTATTATTAACTGTAGTCATTAAATCTCTAGAACTTATTCATCTTACAACTGAAAGTTTGTACCCTTTAACCAGGTCTCCATTTTTCATATCCTCCAGCCTTGACAATCACTATTCTACTATCTCCTCCTATGAATTTAACTTTTATAGATTCTACATATAAGAGAGATCATGAAGTACTTGTCTTTCTGTGACTTACTTAGCATGATGTTCTCAGGTTGATCCATATTGTTACAGATGACAGGATATCTTTCTTGAGGCTTAAATATATATAAAATATATGTTTGTAGGTTTATATTTATAAACATATATTATTTTACCTAAAATATGTTTTTATTTTATTATATATTTTGTGGCATTTCATATATTTTGTGGTACTTTGTAAAAATGTGTAATATATGTCATATTTCCACAAAATACCACAAAATATATTTAAAAAACACAAATGTTATATATAGATATCACATTTTTCTTATATATTCATCTGCTGATGAACACTTAAGTAGTTCCCACATCTCAGTGATTGCAATAATGCTGCAATCAACTTGAGAGTGCAGCTATGTCTTCAACATCCTCATTTTATTTCCTTTGGATATATACCTAGAAGTGGAATTTCTGGATTATAAGGTAGTTCTATTTTCAATTTTTTCAGGAATCTTCCTAGAGTTTTTCATAATAGTTGTAGAAATTTATATTCTCATTAAATAGATACACAAAATTATATTCTCAATAAAATGTAAAGGTTTCCTTTTCTCTACTTCCTTGCTAACACTTGCTATCTTTTGACTCTCTGATAATAACTATTCTACAAAGTGAGAGGTGAAATTTCCTTGTGGTTTTGATTTTTATTTCCCTGATGATTAGTGTTGGTTAGCACATTTTATACAACTGTTAGCTATTTGCTTGTCTTATTTAGAAAAATGCCTATTTAGGTCCTTGTCCTTTTTTAAATTGGGTTATTTGCTTGGTTTTGGTTTTGGTTTTTGCTTCTCAGTTATAAGAGTTCCTTACATATTTTACAATTATAAATATATGTGCAACCAACATTGGAGCACCTAAATATATAAAACAAATATTAAGAGACTTAAGGGATAAATAGATAGCCATATAATAATAGTAGGGAACTTCGATGTCCTAATTTCAAGAATGAATACACGGGGGACCTTCAAGATGGCACAGGAGTAAGATGTAAAGATCACTTTCCTCCTCACAAATAAATCAAAAATACATCTAGGGCTTCCCTGGTGACACTGTGGTTGAGATTCTGCCTGCCGATGCAGGGGACATGGGTTTGTGCTCTGGTCTGGGAAGATCCCACATGTCGTGGAGCAGCTGGGCCCGTGAGCCATGGCTGCTGAGCCTGCACGTCTGGAGCCTGTGGTCCGCAATGGGAGAGGCCACCACAGTGAGAGGCCCGCGTACTGCAAAAAAATATATACACGTGCAACAACTCCTACAGAACACCTACTGACCACTGGCCGGCAGCCTCAGCCTTCCCAAAAGGCAAGAAAATCCCCATGTATCTGGCAGCGTGGCTGACAGGGTCTTGGTGCTGTGGCCTGGTGTCAGGCCTGAACTTCTGAGGTGGGAGAGCCGAGTTCAGGATATTGGACCACCAGAGACCTCCCAGCACCATGTAATATCAATTGGTGAGTGCTCTCCAAGAGATCTCCAACTCAATGTTAAGACCCAGCTCTACACAACGACCAGCAAGCTTCAGTGTTGGATGTCCCATACCAAACAACTAGCAAGAGAGGAACACAAGCCCACCTATTAGCAGAGAGGCTGCCTAAAATCTTACTAAGTTCATAGACACCCCAAAACACACCGGCGGACACGGCCCTGGCAACCAGAAAGACAAGATCCAGCCTCACCCACCAGAATAGAGGTACCACTCCCCTCCACAAGAAAACCTGCACAAGTCACTGAACCAACCACACCCACAGTCTCATTCACTGGGGCAGACACCAAAAACAATGGGAGCTGTGAACCTGCAGCCTGTGAAAAGGAGACCCCAAACAAAGTTAAACAAAATGAGAAGACAGAGAAATATGCAGCAGATGAAGGAGCAAGGTAAAAACTCATCAGACCAAACAAATGAAGAGGAAATAGGCAGTCTACCTGAAAAATAATTCAGAGTAATGACAGTAAAGATGATCCACAATCTTGGAAATAGAATGGAGAAAATACAAGAAACATTTAACAAGGACATAGGAGAACTAAAGAGCAAACAAACAGAGATGAACAACACAATAAATGAAATAAAAAACTCTTTAGAAGAAATCAATAACAGAATAGCTGAGGCAGAAGAATAGATAAGTGACCTGGGAGAGGAAATAGTGGAAATAACTACTGCAGAACAGAATACAGAAAAAAGAATGGAAAGGATTGAGGGCAGTCTCAGAGACTTCTGGGACAACATTAAATGCACCAATATTTGAATCATAGCAGTCCCAGAAGAGGAAGAGAAAAAGAATGGGACTGAGAAAATATTTGATGAGATTATAGTGGAAAACTTCTTTAACATGGGAAAGGAAATAGTCAATCAAGTCCAGGAAGTGCAGAGAGTCCCATACAGGGTAAATCCAAAGAGAAACACACCAAGACATATATTAATCAACCTATCAAAAATTAAAAACAAAGAAAAAATATTAAAAGCAGCAAAGGAAAAGCAACAAATAACATACAAGGTAATCCCTATAAGGTTAACAGCTAATCTTTCAGCAGAAACTCTGCAAGCCAGAAGGGAGTGGCAGGACATATTTAGAGGGAAGAAAGGGGAAAATCTACAGCCAAGATTACTCTACTCAGCAAGGATTATGTTCACATTTCATGGAGAAATTAAAATCTTTACAGACAAGCAAAAGTGAAGAGAATTCAGCACCACGAAAGCAGCTTTTCAAAGAATGCTAAAGGCACTTCCCTAGGCAGGAAACACAAGAGAAGGAAAAGACCTACAATAAATAAATGCAAAACAATTAAGAAAATGGTAATAGGAACATACATAGCAATAATTACCTTAAATGTAAATGGATTCAATGCTCCAACCAAAAGACATAGACCGGCTGATTGGATACTAAAACAAGACCCATATATATGCTGTCTACAAGAGACCCACTTCAGACACACACACAGACTGAAAATGAGGGGATGGAAAGAGATATTCCATGCAAATGGAAATCAAAAGAAAGCTGGAGTAGCAATTCTCATATCAGAAGAAATAGACTTTAAAATAAAGACTATTACAAGAGACAAAGGTGGACACTACATAACGATAAAGGGATCAATCCAAGAAGAAGATAGAAAAATTGTATATATTGATGCACCCAACATAGGAGCACCTCAATAAATAAGGCAAATACTAACAGCCATAAAAGGGGAAATCAACAGTAACACAATCATAGTAGGGGACCTTAACACCCCACTTTCACCAATGGACAGATCATCCAAAATGAAAATAAATAAGGAAAAACAAGCTTTAAATGACACAGTAGATAAGATGAATTTAATTGATATTCATAGGACATTCCATCCAAAAACAACAGAATATAATTTCTTCTCAAGATCTTGTGGAACTTTTTACAAGACAGATCATATCTTGGATCACAAACCAAGCCCTGGTAAATTTTAGAAAATTGTAATCATATCAAGTATCTTTTCTGAACACAAAGCTATGAGGCTAGTATCAATCAGAGGGGGGGAAAAAAGCCAAAACCAAAAAAAAAAAAACTAAAAAATACAAACACATGGAAACTAAACAATACACTACTAAATAATCAAGAGATCACTGAAGAAATCAAGAAAGAAAGAAAAAACTACCTAGAAACAAATGACAATGAAAACATGATGACACAAAACCTATGACAGGCAGCTAAACAAGTTCTAAGAGGGAAGTTTATAGCAATACAATCCTACCTCAAGAAACAAGAAAAATCTCAAATAAAAACCGAACCTTACACCTAAAGCAATTAGAGAGAGAGGAAAAAAAAACAACCAAAGCTAGCAGAAGCAAAGAAATTATAAAAATCAGGTCAGTAATAAATGAAAAAGAAATGAAGGAAAGAATAATAAAGGTCAATAACTAAAAGCTGGTTATTTGAGAAGGTAAACAAAATGAATAAACCTTTAGCCAGACTCATCAAGAAAAAGGGAAGAAGACTCAAATCAACGGAATTAGAAATGAAAAAAAGAGAAGTAACAACTGATATTGCAGAAAGGATCAGGAGAGATTACTACAAGCAGCTATATGCCAATAACATGGACAACGTGGAAGATATGGACAACTTCTTAGAAAAGCACAACCATCCAAGACTGAACCAGGAAGAAAAAGAAAATATAAACAGAACAATCACAAGCACTGAAATTGTAACTGTGATTAAAAATCTTCCAACAAACAAAAGCCCCAGACGGCTTCACAGGCCAATTCTACCAAACATTTAGAGAAGAGCTAACACCTCTCATTCTCAAATTCTTCCAGAATATAGCAGAAGAAGGAACACTCCTAAACTCATCTACAAGGCCACCATCACACTGATACCAAAACCAGACAAAGAGGTCACAAAAAAAGAAAACCACAGGCCAATATGACTGATGAACAAAGATGTAAAAATTCTCAACAAAATACTAGGAAACAAAATCCAACAGCATATTAACAGGATCATACACCATGATCAAGTGGGGTTCATCCCAGAAATGCAATGATTCTTCAATGTACAAAAATCAAACAATGTGATACACCATATTAACAAATTGAAGGATAAAAACCATATGATAATCTCAGTAGATGTAGAAAAACTTTTGACACAATTCAATACCCATTTATGATAAAAAAAAAGTCTCCAGAAAGAGGGCATAGAGGGAACCTACCTCAACATAGTGAAGGCCATATATGACAAACCTACAGCAAACATCATTCTCAGTGGTGAAAAACTGAAAGCACTTCCTTTAAGACCAGGAACAAGACAAGGTTGCCCACTCTCACCACTATTATTCAAAATAGTTTTGGAAGTTTTAGCCATGGCAATCAGAGAAGAAAAAGAAATAAAAAGAATACATATCAGAAAAGAAGAATTAAAACTGTCACTCTTTGCAGATGACATGGTACTATACATAGAGTATCCTAAAAATGTTACCAGAAAACTACTAGAGCTAATCAATGAATTTGGTAAAGTAGCAGGATACAAAATTAATGCACAGGGATCTCTTGCATTCCTATACACTAAAGATGAAAAGTCTGAAAGAGAATTTAAGGAAACACTCCCATTTACCATTGCAAGAAAAAGAATAAAATACATAGGAAGAAACCTACCTAAGGAGATAAAAGAACTGTATGCAGAAAACTATAAGACACTGATGAAAGAAATTAAAGATGATACAAACAGATGGAGAGATATACGACTTTCTTGGATGGGAAGAATCAATATTGTGAAAATGTCTATACTACCCAAAGCAATCTACAGATTCAGTGCAATGGCTAACAAACTACCAATGGCATTTTTCACAGAACTACAACAATAAATTTCACAATTCATATGGAAACACAAAAGACCCCGAATAGTCAAAGCAATCTTGAGAAAGATAAATGGAGCTGGAGGAATCAGGCTCTCTGACTTCAGACTATACTACAAAGCTACAGTAATCAAAACAGTATGGTACTGGCACAAAAACAGATATATAGATCAAGGGAACAGGATAGAAAGCCCAGGATTAGCCCACACACATATGGTCACCTAATCTTTGATAAAGGAGGCAAGAATATACAGTGTAGAAAAAACAGCCTCTTCAATGAGTGGTGCTGGGAAAACTGGACAGCTCCATATAAAAGAATGAAATTAGAACACTTCCAAACCCCATACACAAAAATAAACTCAAAATGTATTAAATACCTAAATGTAAGGACAGACACTATAAAATCTTAGAGGGAAACATAGGCAGAACACTCTATGACACAAATCACTCAACATTCTTTTTGACCCACCTCCTAGAGAAATGGAAATTAAAACAAAAATAAACAAATGGGATGTAATGAAACTTAAAAGCTTTTGCATAGCAAAGGAAACCATAAACAAGATGAAAAGATAACCCTCAGAATGGGAGAAAATATTTGCAAATGAAACAACTGAAAAAGGATTAATCTCCAAAATATACAAGCAGCTCATGCAGCTCAATATCAAAAAACAAACAACCCAATCCAAAAATGGGCAGAAGACCTCAATAGACATTTATTCAAAGAAGATACACAGATTGCCAACAAACACATGAAAAGATGCTCAACATCACTAATCATTATAGAAATGCACATCAAAACTACAATGAGGTATCACCTCACACCAGTCAGAACAGCCATCATCAAAAACTCTATAAACAGTAAATTCTGGAGAGGGTGTGGAGAAAAGGGAACCCTTTTGCACTGTTAGTGAGAATGTAAATTGATACAGCCTCTATGGAGAACAGTATGGATTTTACTTAAAAAAATTAAAAATAGAACTGCTGGATGACCCAGCAATCCCACTACTGGGCATATACCCTGAGAAAAGCATAATTCAAAAACAGATATGTACCACAATGTTAATTACAGCACTATTTACCATAGCCAGGGCATGTTGAAGTGTCCATAGACAGATGAATTAATAAAGAAACTGTGGGGGGGGGGACCTTGAAGATGGCGGAAGAGTAAGACGCGGAGATCGCCTTCCTCCCCACGGATACACCAGAAATACATCCACACGTGGAACAACTCCTACAGAACTCCTACTGAAGGCTGGCAGAAGACCTCAGACCTCCCAAAAGGCAAGAAACTCCCCACGTAACTGGGTAGGGCAAAAGAAAAAACAGAGACAAAAGAATAAGGACGGCACCTGCACCAGTGGGAGGGAGCTGTGAAGGAGGAAAAGTTTCCACACACTAGGAAGCCCCTCCGCGGGCGGAGACTGAGGGAGGCAGAGGGGGGAGTTTCGGGACCGCGGAGTAGTGCACAGCAACGGGTGCGGAGGGCAAAGCGGGGAGATTCCTGCACAGACGATCGGTGCCGACCAGCACTCACCAACCCGAGAGGCTTGCTGCTCACCCACCGGGGCGGGCGGGGCTGCGAGCTGAGGCTCGGGTTTTGGTTTTGGACGGAGCTCAGGGAGAGGACTGGGGTTGGCAGCTTGAACATAGCCTGAAGGGGTTAGTGCACCACGACTAGCCGGGAGGGAGTTCGGGGGAAAAGCCTGCACCGGCCGAAGAGGCAAGAGACTTTTTCTTCCCCCTTTGTTTCCTGGTGCGCGAGGAGAGGGGTTTAAGAGCGCTGCTTAAAGGAACTCCAGAGACGGGCGCGAGCCGCGGCTAAAAGCGCGAACCCCAGAGACGGGCGCGAGCCGCGGCTGAGGGCGCGAGCCCCCGAGACGGGCGCGAGCCGCGGCTGAAAGCGCAAACCCCAGAGACGGGCGCGAGCCGCGGCTAAAACCGCGGACCCCAGAGACGGGCGGGAGACGCTAAGGCTGCTGCTGCCGCCACCAAGGGGCCTGTGTGCGAGCACAGGTCACTCTCCACACCCCTCTTCCGCGGAGCCTGTGCAGCCCGCCACTGCCGGGTTCCCGGGATCCAGGGACAACTTCCCCGGGAGTACGCACGACGGGTCTCAGCCTGGTGCAACATCACGCCGGCCTCTGCCGCAACGTCACGCTGCCTCTGCAGCCGCAGGCCGGCCCCGCACGCAGTGCCCCTCCTTCCCCCATCCCCCAACCCCCGGCCTGAGTGAGCCGGAGGCCCTGAATCAGCGGCTCCTTTAACCCCGTCCTGTCTGAGCTAAAAAACAGACGCCCTCCAGCGACCTACACGCAGAGGCAGGGCCAAATCCAAAGCTGAGCCCCTGTGAGCTGTGAGAACAAAGAAGAGAAAGGGAAATCTCTCCCAGCAGCCACAGAAGCAGCGGGTTAAAGCTCCACAATCAACTTGATATACCCTGCATCTGTGGAATACCTGAATAGACAAGGAATGATCCCAAATTGAAGAGGTGGACTTTAGGAGCGAGATCTATGATTTTTTTCCCTTTTCCTCTTTTTGTGAATGTGTACGTGTATGCTTCTGTGTGACATCTAGTCTGTATACTCTAGCTTCCACCATTTGTCCTAGGGCTCTATCCGTCCATGACTTTTTTAAAAAATTCTTTTTCTTAATAATTAAGTTTAATTGTAATAACTTTATTATACTTTACCTTCGTTCTTTCTTTCTTTCCTTCCTTCCCTCCCTCCTTTAGACAACGAATCACCCCAAATTGAGGAGGTGGTCTCAGGGAGCAGGATTTATGATTTTTCCCCCTTTACCTCTTTTTGTGAACGTGTATGTGTATGCTTCTGTGTAAGATTTTCTCTGTATAGCTTTGCTTCCAACATTTGTCCTAAGGTTCTATCCGTCCCTTTTTTTTTTTTTTTTTCTAAATATTTTTTAATTCAATAACTATATTATACTTTATTTTATTTTTACTGTATCATCTTTCTTTCTGTCTTTTTTTCCTTCTTTCCCTCCTTCCTTCCTTCCTCCCTCCCTCCCTCCCTCCCTCCTTTCTTTCCTTCTTTGCTTCTTTCTTCCTTCGTTCCTTTCCTCCTTTCCCTCTTTCTTTGCTCATACTTCTACTAATTCTCCCTACATTTTCTCCCTTTTATTCTGAGCTGTGTGGATGAAAGGCTCTTGGTGCTCCAGCCAGGAGTCAGGGCTCTGCCTCTGAGGTAGGAGAGCCAACTTCAGGTCACTGGTCAACAAGAGACCTCCCAGCTCCACATAATATTAAACGGTGGAAATCTCCCAGAGACCTCCATCTTAACACCAGCACCCAGCTTCACTCAACGACCAGCAAGCCACAGTGCTGGACAACCTATGCCAAACAACTAGCAAAACAGGAACACAACCCCACCCATTAGCAGAGAGGCTGCCTAAAATCATAAGAAGGCCACAGACACCCCAAAACACACCACCAGACGTGAACCTGCCCACTAGAGAGACAAGATCCAGCCTCATCCAGCACAACACAGGCACTAGTCCCCTCCAACAGGAAGCCTACACAACCCACTGAAACAACCTTAGCCACTGGAGACAGACATCAAAAACAACGGGAACTACGAACCTGCAGCCTGCAAAAAGGAGACCCCAAACACAGTAAGATAAGCAAAATGAGAAGACAGAAAAACACACAGCAGATGAAGGAGCAAGATAAAAACCCACCAGACCTAACAAATGAAGAGGAAATAGGCAATCTACCTGAAAAAGAATTCAGAATAATGATAGTAAGGATGATCCGAAATCTTGGAAGTAGAATGGACAAAATGCAAGAAACAGTCAACAAGGACCTACAAGAACTAAAGATGAAACAAGCAACGATGAACAATGCAATAAATGAAATTAAAATCACTCTAGATAGGATCAATAGCAGAATAACTGAGGCAGAAGAACGGATAAGTGACCTGGAAGATAAAGTAGTGGAAATAACTACTGCAGAGCAGAATAAAGAAAAAAGAATGAAAAGAACTGAGGACAGTCTCAGAGACCTCTGGGACAACATGAAACGCACCAACATTCGAATTATAGGGGTTCCAGAAGAAGAAGAAAGAAAGAAAGGGACTGAGAAAATATTTGAAGAGATTATAGTTGAAAACTTCCCTAATATGGGAAAGGAAATAGTTAATCAAGTCCAGGAAGCACAGAGGGTCCCATACAGGATAAATACAAGGAGAAACACGCCAAGACACATATTAATCAAACTGTCAAAAATTAAATACAAAGAAAGCATATTAAAAGCAGCAAGGGAAAAACAACAAATAACACACAAGGGAATCCCCATAAGGTTAACAGCTGATCTCTCAGCAGAAACCCTACAAGCCAGAAGGGAGTGGCAGGACATACTGAAAGTGTTGAAGGAGAATAGCCTGAAACCAAGACTACTCTACCCAGCAAGGATCTAATTCTCATTTGATGGAGAAATTAAAACCTTTACAGACAAGCAAAAGCTGAGAGAGTTCAGCACCACAAAACCAGCTTTACAACAAACGCTAAAGGAACTTCTCTAGACACGAAACACAAGAGAAGGAAATGACCTATAGTAGCGAACCCAAAACAATATATAAAATGGAAATAGGAACATACATATCAATAATTACCTTAAATGTAAATGGACTAAATGCTCCCACCAAAAGACACAGATTGGCTGAATGGATACAAAAACAAGACCCTTATATATGCTGTCTACAAGAGACCCACTTCAGAACTAGAGACACATACAGACTGAAAGTAAGGGGATGGAAAAAGATATTCCATGCAAATGGAAACCAAAAGAAAGCTGGAGTAGCAATTCTCATATCAGACAAAATAGACTTTAAAATAAGGACTATTAAAAGGGACAAAGAAGGACACTACATAATGATCAAGGGATCGATCCAAGAAGAAGATATAACAATTGTAAATATTTATGCACCCAACATAGGAGCACCTCAATACATAAGGCAAATACTAACAACCATAAAAGGGGAGATCAACAGTAACACATTCATAGTAGGGGACTTTAACACCCCACTTTCACCCATGGACAGATCATCCAAAATGAAAATAAATAAGGAAACACAAGCTTTAAATGATACATTAAAAAAGATGGACTTAATTGATATTTATAGGACACTCCATCCAAAAACAACAGAATACACATTTTTCTCAAGTGCTCATGGAACATTCTCCAGGATAGATCATATCTTGGGTCACAAATCAAGCCTTGGTAAATTTAAGAAAACTGAAATTGTATCAAGTATCTTTTCCGACCACAACGCCATGAGACTAGATATCAATTACAGGAAAAGATCTGTAAAAAATACAAACACATGGAGGCTAAACAATACACTACTTAATAATGAAGTGATCACTGAAGAAATCAAAGAGGAAATAAAAAAATACCTAGAAACAAATGACAATGGAGACACAACGACCCAAAACCTATGGGATGCAGCAAAAGCAGTTCTAAGGGGGAAGTTTATAGCAATACAAGCCCACCTTAAGAAGCAGGAAACATCTCGAATAAACAACCTAACCTTGCATCTCAAGCAATTAGAGAAAGAAGAACAAAAAAGCCCCAAAGCTAGCAGAAGGAAAGAAATCATAAAAATCAGATCAGAAATAAATGAAAAAGAAATGAAGGAAACAATAGCAAAGATCAATAACACTAAAAGCTGGTTCTTTGAGAAGATAAACAAAATAGATAAACCACTAGCCAGACTCATCAAGAAAAAAAGGGAGAAGACTCAAATCAATAGAATTAGAAATGAAAAAGGAGAAGTAACAACTGACACTGCAGAAATAAAAAAAATCATGAGAGATTACTACAAGCAACTCTATGCCAATAAAATGGACAATCTGGAAGAAATGGACAAATTCTTAGAAATGCACAACGTGCCAAGACTGAATCAGGAAGAAATAGAAAATATGAACAGACCAATCACAAGCACTGAAATTGAAACTGTGATTAAAAACCTTCCAACAAACAAAAGCCCAGGACCAGATGGCTTCACAGGTGAATTCTATCAAATATTTAGAGAAGAGCTAACACCTATCCTTCTCAAACTCTTCCAAAATATAGCAGAGGGAGGAACACTCCCAAATTCCTTCTACGAAGCCACCATCACCTTGATACCAAAACCAGACAAGGATGTCACAAAGAAAGAAAACTACAGGCCAATATCACTGATGAACATAGATGCAAAAATCCTCAACAAAATACTAGCAAACAGAATCCAACAGCACATTAAAAGGATCATACACCATGATCAAGTGGGGTTTATTCCAGGAATGCAAGGATTCTTCAATATATGCAAATCTATCTATGTGATAAACCATATTAACAAATTGAAGGAGAAAAACCATATGATCATCTCAATAGATGCAGAGAAAGCTTTCGACAAAATTCAACACCCATTTATGATAAAAACCCTGCAGAAAGTAGGCATAGAGGGAACTTTCCTAAACATAATAAAAGCCATATATGACAAGCCCACAGCAAACATCATCCTCAATGGTGAAAAACTGAAAGCATTTCCACTAAGATCAGGAACAAGACAATGTTGCCCACTCTCACCACTCTTATTCAACATAGTTTTGGAAGTTTTAGCCACAGCAATCAGAGAAGAAAAGGAAATAAAAGGAATCCAAATCGGAAAAGAAGAAGTAAAGCTGTCACTGTTTGCAGATGACATGATACTATACATAGAGAATCCTAAAGATGCTACCAGAAAACTACTAGAGCTAATCAATGAATTTGGTAAAGTAGCAGGATACAAAATTAATGCACAGAAATCTCTGGCATTCCTATATACTAATGATGAAAAATCTGAAAGTGAAATCAAGAAAACACTCCCATTTACCATTGCAACAAAAAGAATAAAATATCTAGGAATAAACCTACCTAAGGAGACGAAAGACCTGTATGCAGAAAATTATAAGACACTGATGAAAGAAATTAAAGATGATACAAATAGATGGAGAGATATACCATGTTCTTGGATGGGAAGAATCAACATTGTGAAAATGACTCTACTACCCAAAGCAATCTACAGATTCAATGCAATCCCTATCAAACTACCACTGGCATTTTTCACAGAACTAGAACAAAAAATTTCGCAATTTGTATGGAAACACAAAAGACCCCGAATAGCCAAAGCAATCTTGAGAACGAAAAAAGGAGCTGGAGGAATCAGGCTCCCTGACTTCAGACTATATTACAAAGCAACAGTAATCAAGACAGTATGGTACTGGCACAAAAACAGAAAGATAGATCAGTGGAACAGGATAGAAAGCCCAGAGATAAACCCACACACATATGGACACCTTATCTTTGATAAAGGAGGCAGGAATGTACAGTGGAGAAAGGACAGCCTCTTCAATAAATGGTGCTGGGAAAACTGGACAAGTACATGTAAAAGTATGAGATTAGATCACTCCCTAACACCATACACAAAAATAAGCTCAAAATGGATTAAAGACCTAAATGTAAAGCCAGAAACTATCAAACTCTTAGAAGAAAACATAGGAAGAACACTCTATGACATAAATCACAGCAAGATCCTTTCTGACCCATCTCCTAGAGTAATGGAAATAAAAACAAAAATAAACAAATGGGACCTAATGAAACTTCAAAGCTTTTGCACAGCAAAGGAAACCATAAGCAAGACCAAAAGACAACCCTCAGAATGGGAGAAAACATTTGCAAATGAAGCAACTGACAAAGGATTAATCTCCAAAATTTACAAGCAGCTCATGCAGCTCAATAACAAAAAAACAAACAACCCCATCCAAAAATGGGCAGAAGACCTAAATAGACATTTCTCCAAAGAAGATATACAGAATGCCAACAAACACATGAAAGAATGCTCAACATCATTAATCATTAGAGAAATGCAAATCAAAACTACAATGAGATATCATCTCACACCAGTCAGAATGGCCGTCATCAAAAAATCTAGAAACAATAAATGCTGGAGAGGGTGTGGAGAAAAGGGGACACTCTTGCACTGCTGGTGGGAATGTGAATTGGTTCAGCCACTGTGGAGAACAGTATGGAGGTTCCTTAAAAAACTACAAATAGAATTACCATATGACCCAGCAATCCCACTACTTGGCATATACCCTGAGAAAACCAAAATTCAAAGAGAGTCATGTACCAAAATGTTCATTGCAGCTCTATTTACAATAGCCAGGACATGGAAACAACCTAAGCGCCCATCATCGGATGAATGGATAAAAAAGATGTGGCACATATACACAATGGAATATTACTCAGCCTTAAAAAGAAATGAAATTGAGCTATTTGTAATGAGATGGATAGACCTAGAATCTGTCATACAGAGTGAAGTAAGTCAGAAAGAAAAAGACAAATACTGTATGCTAACACATATATATGGAATTTAAGGGAAAAAAATGTCATGAAGAACCTAGGGGTAAGATAGGAATAAAGACGCAGACCTACTGGAGAACGGACTTAAGGATATGGGGAGGGGGAAGGGTGAGTTTTGACAGGGCGAGAGAGAGTCATGGACATATACACAGTAACAAACGTAGAAAGGTAGATAGCTAGGGGGAAGCAGCCGCAAGGCACAGGGATATTAGCTCGGTGCTTTGTGACAGCCTGGAAGGGTGGGATGGGGAGAGTGGGAGGGAGGGAGACGCAAGAGGGAAGACATATGGGAACATATGTATATGTATAGCTGATTCACTTTGTTGTAAAGCAGAAACTAACACACCATTGTAAAGCAATTATACCCCAATAAAGATGTTTAAAAAAAAAAAAAAAAGAAACTGTGGTACACATATACAATAGAATATTACTCAGCCATAAAAATGAAATGAAATTGAACTATTTGCAGAGAGGTGGAGGGACCTAGAGTCTGTCATACAGCGTGAAGGAAGTCAGAAATAGAAAACAAATACCATATGCTAACACATATATATATGTGGAATCTAAGAAAATAAATGGTTCTGATTAACCTAGGGATACAACAAGAATAAAGATGCAGATGTAGAGAATGGACTTGAGGCAACAGCGATGGGAAAGAGTAAGCTGAGATGAAGTGAGAGAGTAGCCTTGACGTATATACACTACCAAAGTAAAATAGATAGCTAGTAGGAAGCAGCTGCATAACACAGGGAGATCAGCTCGGTGCTTTGTGACCACCTAGATGGGTGGGATATGGAGGGTGGGAGGGAAACATAAGAGGGAAGGGATATGGGGATATATGTATACATATAGCTGATTCACTTTGTTATACAGCAGAAACTAACACAACATTGTAAACAATTATACTCCAATAACGATGTTAAAAGAAAAAACAAATGAATACATTTTCCAAACCGAAAATAAACAGGAAAACTCAAATAGCACTATAGATTAAATGGTTCTAACAGACATATACAGAATATTTCATTCAATATCAGCAAAATACATACTCTTTGCAAGCACCCATAGATCAATCTCTAGAATAAATCCTATGTTAAGCCACAAAACAAGTCTTAATAAAATAACAAGATTGAAATCATATCAAGTATCTCTTCTGAGTGCAACGGTGTGAAACTAGAAGTCAATATTGGAGGAAACTTGGAAAATTCACAAATGTGTGGATATTAAACAACACAATCCTGAACAACCAATGGATCAAAGATGAAACCAAAAGAAAAAAAAATTAAATATGTAGAGACAAATGAAAATGGAAACACAACATATCAAAACTTATGAAATGCAGTAAAAGCAATGCTAAGAGGAAAGTTATCAATAAACACATATATCAAGAGAATAGAAAGATCTCAAATAAACAGCCTAATTTTACACCTCAAGGAAACTAGATAAAGAAGAACTCAGCCCAATTAGCAGAAGGAGAATTGTGAAATAGAGAGCTGTGAAGAAACAAATGAAATAGACACCACAAAACAATAGAAAAGATCAATGAACCTAAGAGTTGGTTGTTTGAAAAGGTAAACAAATCTTTAGGAAGACTAAGAAAAAAGAGAAAAGACTCTAATAAATATAATCAAATATGAAAAAAGAGACATTATAACTGATACCACAGAAATACAAAGGATCATGAGACTGCTAGGAATAATTATATATGCACACATACCTTTTATTATCTTTTATTATCTCACTGTCACAATATAAAGTTACACTCTTTCTAATTAAAAACTGTTTTTACCCACATTTTCTGCTTACTGTTCTAGTGTGTCTCCTTAGTGGAAAGTTTGTCATGTTGATTTCACTTTATCTTCTTTTTCTTCAAATTATATTACAGTCTCCTCATTAATTTTTAAGGAAACTTAAATATCTTTAATTAAAAACTAACATCATACATACCCCCATCCTTTTATCATATACTCTTCAATGCCAAACATTTTTTGTTCAATAAACATATCTTCATAATTCAATACCTCATTATCCCATCCAATCTCCTGTTGTTCCTACTTCTTCAAAGACACTATTTTCTTGCTAAAAACTCCTGTGACTTCTATGTGACTACATCCAAGTTTTATTTCAGAATTTGTAACTTTCTTGTCTTCTCAGAAGTATTTGACAACTTTATCTGCATCCCTTTACTGAAGGCTTCTATGCCTTTGTTTCTACATATAACAAACATATCACTCTTTTTGTCTTCTTTCCACCTCCCAGAATATCCATTCACAATTTCTTCTGTAGATGGCTCCACATGACGCTTAAATGAGTTTTCTCTTTGCATTCTACACTCCTTTCATTGTGTTAGCACAAATTGCACAAGTGTTCAATCCTAATAACTGAGAGATATCAAAATATACATAACTATCTAACTCTAACCTATCATCAATTCAATCACAATGGATTGATTTTTAAATATCCTGTTGTGCTTCACTATCCATCAATCCATTTCTAATTTACCATCTTATGTTGAGTGTACCATATATATATATATATATATATATATATTTTTTTTTTTTTTTTTTTTTGCGGTACACAGGCCTCTCCCATTGCGGAGCACAGGCTCCAGACGTGCATGCTCAGTGGCCAATGCTCACGGGCCCAGCCGCTCCATGGCATGTGGGATTCTCCCGGACCAGGGCACAAACCCGTGTCCCCTGCATCGGCAGGCGGACTCTCAACCACTGCACCACCAGGAAAGACCCCTCCTATATATTTTGAAACTGTCCACTCATTTTTATCCTCCTAGTAATACACCGTTTCTTCCTCCATCATATCTTACCTAGCATATATCTCTCTGGACCTTATTATATGTAATCCATTCCATATCCACTGTCATCTTTAAAAATTATAAAGGAGAATGTGTCACCCCGAGTTTTAAAAATGTTTTAGTGATTTTCCTTTGTCCTTGCCATACATCAATCTCACAATTTTGTGCATGTTCTCCTCTTCAGTCTTCTTTTTCACTTTTTTCCTACATTACTCAGTTCATCTAAACACCTCTTACTTTTTAGAATGTGTTGAATTGTCTCTAATGTATAAGCCTTCACATGATTTGTTTTGAAGGAAAGTTTCTTTCATTCAATGTCTTATACTAAATTCACAAGGTGACTGCCACTCATCCTTCTGATCTTAGCTTAACAATTAGTTCTCAGATTAAACTTCAGTTCTTCCATACTAGTTTAGCTCCTACACGTTGAATTTTTCCACCAGACTGTAAGATCTACAGGGGCATAAAATTGAAACCCTTTTATTCCTTGATAAATTTATAGCATCTACACAAGTGTCTGGTAAAGAATGGACACTTGCAAATTAGATATTCGATAGATCAATAAATCACAATTCATTTATTAGTTACATTCTGCAGAGACAAAAAACCTTAATCCTGCACAAGTGTAGCTAGTACAAAACAGGTTAATGATCACTTTTTGTCAGGCTAAGAATCTAATTCAGCAATTCACTAACTTAAAATCATTAATCTATCACATTTCAAAGTTTTAGAGCTCTGATCACAAAGGATAAAAAATATATTAATAGATGTTGAAATGTCTCTCATTAGTTAAGGAATGCATAAAACAAAATTATGTTTATTGGCTTTAAATCTGTTCCATTTTGACATTGTCCAAATACAGGAAACATAACAGTTTTCCCACAATTGTAAAAACATAATCTAATTTACAGAAATATTGTTTCTTTAGAGATTTATGTTGACAGTCATGATAATTAATCATTGACGGAACAAAATTGCCTCACTAAGTAGAAAGGATCATCCACTGAAATGCTCAATTAGAGAGTGAACACTACATAATATATCACTCAGCTAGAGATATTTCTTGCTCCTTTGAAAGTTGAATATCATTTAGTGTAATAAATATGAAGAAGAATTAATTTTATCAATGAACACAGGCAATTTAGAGTCACTTATATTTTGAATCATAAAAGCACAATGAAATTAATACTACTAATTGCAGAAATGTTATAATTTAGTGACATATTTAAAATTTCTGACAAAAAAAACCCCAAAAAACCAAAAAAAAACTCTTTCAGTATTTCCAGTAATAGGAATCAACATTAGCATCCAGAAAAGCCATAAGAAGTGACTTTTCCATAAATGATTTATCTGACAAATTTAAAAAGTAACTTTGTATATATACATAATTTTTCCTACCTGTTAAATTAGTGTATTAGAGTTGATGAAACATAAAGCATCTCCAGGGTTAAAAGTTCCTTGACTTGATGATTTATACCTACCACTTTTGTCACCAGGATCAATGCTTACTTCATGTGGAGGAAGGTCTGCCTGTGTGCTGTGATCCTCCCCAATTTTTTCTTTGACTTCTTCCTCATGACTCTTCAAGTACTGAAAATTCATTGGTATCAACAGAGGAAATCCTTTAAGGTGGGTTATTTCCCCCTAAAGATCTTTGAGTAACACATGCATCCAACAAAATAGTTACAACCATCTAACCTGAAGTAAGAACACTGTGGAACATAGAATACTTATATTTTTTGAGGAGGCAGGAAGGAATGAGGTCTTTGAATATCTGAAGCATAAGGCAAAGCTAAAATAGCTATATATGCCTAGGTTGACAGAGGGTTCTCATGTATTACTGAGAAGGTGTCAAGTGAAAACAATTTTTAATAAAAAGTAAAATTATTTTATAAATTTTCAAGTTCCCTAACTTTCTTCTTTAACTTTTTTTTTTTTTTTTTTCTGTGCGTGGGTCTCTCACTGTTGTGGCTTCTCCCATTGCGGAGCACAGGCTCCAGACGCGCCGGCTCTGCGGTATGTGGGATCTTCCCAGAACAGGGCATGAACCCGTGTCCCCTGCATTGGCAGGCGGACTCTCAACCACTGCACCTCAACCGAAGCCCTTCTTTGACTTCTTTAAAACTCAGTTTATCAATTTGTAAAATAAATCTAAAATGGTCTCTGTCCATTTCAAGAAAATGAAATACTCTGACAATATCTTCTAGCCAAAGACCACCAGGAATAAACCTGTAGATGAATAAGTGTGTTCATTTCTAACTGCAGAGAGAGAGAGAACACACACTATAAAGAATGGTAGCAAGTCTCAGAAAGAAAGCATTAGAAAGAACCTGCAATTGAATTCAGTCTTTTATTGGGTAATTTTGGAATAAGAGTATGGAAGTGAGGATCCACCTTCGTTTGGTTGCTGCCAGAAAGCAGCAGCTGTTCTATGATTGAGCATCCATACAATTTATCCATCAGGAGGGCAGATTAGAACAAGAGTAATGCTGTAGTTGGTTAAAAAATAGCAGTCCCTCATAAGAGCTGAGGAATGGGGATGTTTTCTACTTCGTGGATTATGCAATGATCTTGTTTTTTTCTCACTTTACCATAGTGTCCGACTGATCTTGTCTGATGTTGGTATCTATGAGATTATGTATGTCATATGTACAAGGGATTAATGTGGCCTAGCTAAGAATATTGCACCATCTTTAACAACACTGAGGCCCACTTCCCAAATGCAAGTGGTTGCTTTATTCTTCCTCACAAAAAAGATACAGAAAGCAAAATAATGAGGAAATTCATGACAAATCAAGGATATCCAACATAACTATTATTCTCTATTATACAACTTTGTTCATTCCTATCACAGTACTTAATAGAAAGTCATTATGCTAAGCATTTTCATTAACTACCACTTTTTATATATAAAAAGTACATATCTGTATTATTTACAAATATTATCCACAATCCCTTCCAAATACTTGATACTTATTAATCACTAAAATAATACTTGATGAAGAAGGATCATATGGTGGGGAACATGCTGAGGGATGATATGGAGAATTTTAATGTTAAGAGAGAGGCTGATCTAGAAATGGACAAGATGGGGTAATTTACAGTGGAAGAGAAATTACTCTAATAAATCATTAACTAAATTTTCAAACTACCTTCAGATATTGCATCACTTACTCCACTTACTCCCACATTTTTATGGTTATTATTAATGATATTTTATTCCCAACTTATTTTTGTTTTTCTCTTTTAACACAATGACACTCGAATGGTCAAGGCAATTGTGGCTGTCATTCAGTTGTCTGAACAAGGCCCACTGTTTAGAAAGGTCTTCATTGTAAAGCATAGTCCATTTTCTACTCAAGCCAAGGATGGAGCAGACAAGAATATGACAAAAACAATAGACATGGTATTTATTGTATTTCTGTGGAATAAGAACTTAATCTGTTAGGATAAGTTATCAAGGAAGTAGAAAAATAAAAATAAGAGAAGCTATAATAGTTTACCTGTTCAGAGTGTCAATAATATAAAACATCATCAAATAAAAATATATCTTGTTAACTGCAAACAGCAATTATACTCCAAGGATAATACTATCAATATATTAGAGAAATAGTTTAAAAGAAAATAAAACATATATATATATATAATTTAATTCATATTAAATGACATAAGTATGGCTGTATTTAATGCATTTAGATGTTAGATTTATATAGATATATTGAGGTATTCACACATCTTGAATTTAACTAAATTTTCATATGTGGTCCTGTAACTTCTTTCCAAAGATTTTTTTTTCCCTTATGTTTGCTCAGTGAGCTGAAAATTTCCTAAATTTTCCTAGAGATTTTTACCTTAGCCTTGAGATCATTGACTTTCTAAAGCTATTGGTGTGGATATTAAGAGAAATTGTGTGTGCATTGTTTAAATTAACTGTCATTATTATTCACAGAATAATGAGACTGTAAGCAAATCTTGTCATTAGGAAGTGGTTTCACATCAGAATCAAATTTCTCCTCTGTTTATTGTTAAATGTGCAATTTACCTAAAGAGGGAGTGAAAGGGAACAATGAGACAAGAATTGAGTGAACATTTGTGTTGCCAATTCTCTGACCCAGGAATGCTAAAATAAGAAATTTTAAAATGCTTACTACAAAAGGACTATGTGTAAAAAATAAATAAAAATAAAATGTCAAATATGCAGACATCTATACACAAGAAAAGATGGACTGCAAGCAAAATGTCATAGTTTTTGATGACATACTGATATTGAATTATAACCCAGATATTTCTTGAAGAGTAACAAAAAAAGTTATTTTTAGGAATTTTGTAGGGGAATTCTGTTGAATAAAATTCAGTTGAATTTCAATAAATAAATGGAAATTGTTTCTTTACCTAATATCCTACCCATTCTTTAAATTATCTGATGAATGTTTCTCAGGGTCCTAAGTTTTTACTAATTGCTAGTCATTTCTGAATCTCACATATGCACTTCTGCAGATGTCAATTTATTATTTTTTTAAAGTATGTTCTTAAATCTAACATTCATTGTATGAAGCATTGAAAAGGTATAAAATTTAAACTTAGACATTAAGGTTTGGGTCATAATTTCACCACCTAAAAGCTGTATGAATTTAGACATGTTGATTAATCACTCTTTGTTCCAGAAATGTTTATTTAAACTGACATAGTTCTTCACATACTAGTCACAAGCATTAAATAAGAGAGGGAAGAATGTGTTAATGACCTTAAATAGTACCTATCACAAAATAGATATTAATTAAAAATTACTTTCCTTTCCCTCTCTCTTCCCTTGGATTTCAACTACTAGAGCTAATCAATGAATTTGGTAAAGTAGCAGGATACAAAATTAATGCACAGAAATCTCTAGCATTCCTATACACTAATGATGAAAAATCTGAAAGTGAAATTAAGAAAACGTTCCCATTTACCATTGCAACAAAAAGAATAAAATATCTAGGAATAAACCTACCTAAGGAGACAAAAGACCTGCATGCAGAAAATTATAAGACACTGATGAAAGAAATTAAAGATGATACAAATAGATGGAGAGATATACCATGTTCTTGGATTGGAAGAATCAACATTGTGAAAATGACTCTACTACCCAAAGCAATCTACAGATTCAGTGCAATCCCTATCAAACTACCACTGACATTTTTCACAGAACTAGAACAAAAAAATTCACAATTTGTATGGAAACACAAAAGATCCTGAATAGCCAAAGCAATCTTGAGAACGAAAAATGGAGTTGGAGGAATCAGGCTCCCTGACTTCAGACCATACTACAAAGCTACAGTAATCAAGACAGTATGGTACTGGCACAAAAATGGAAATATAGATCAATGGAACAGGATAGAAAGCCCAGAGATAAACCCATGCACATATGGTCACCTTATCTTTGATAAAGGAGGCAAGAATATACAGTGGAGAAAAGACAGCCTCTTCAATAAGAGGTGCTGGGAAAACTGGGCAGCTACATGTAAAAGTATGAAATTAGAACACTCCCTAACACCTTGGATTTCAAAAAACATCATGGTACTCTTTGATTTACCGTCAGCTATTTACATACTTCAGACCAGATTTATCCAATGACATGTTTGTCTTTTTAAAAAATTTCATACACTGTGTTTGTATTTTCTTCACCTCTTCTTCAGCTTCCATTCTTCCAATCCTATTGTTTCCTTACACTTACACCAATAGAACAGTTGAGCTATCAGAAAGAAATATGCTAGGTAAATATATTGGGAAAGTTAAATGAAATAGGAATTATTGGGATGCAGACCAAGCTGAAAATCTGTAAGGAAACACTCACTATCTTGGATTGTATAGACATTCAACGGAACAGAAGGAGGTTCCTACTTGCCTCTTTTACTGGTCTTTATCAATACTATGTGGACAACAGAAAATTCTTAACTCCAAAGAAGACCTTTCATTGATTGGCCAAAAGCCAAAAACATTAACTTTCCATACATTTTGTGTCATGAGACAAATACATATGATGAGTTGCTGTGATAGCAGAATATTAGAAAGAACTATTGTGTTAGGGATCAGAGAGCACCCCAGGTTCACATCCATTCTGACTACTCTTGGCATGATTTTACTTTTTTGTTGTCCGTGAGATGTTAAGAAATGCATTTTTATTGTGTTAATTTATTCATGTTTTGGTTGTTTACAGTTAACTTCCTCTATGACTGATTTATCTTAGGTTCAAAATTTGTTTCAAAATCCAATATAGTAAAATTTATAATTCATATTTTATTACATATTTGTTTCTCTTTTAGGTGAGTAGCTCATAAATCTTTCATCAAGCTTTGGCCCACCCAGCAGGATGAAAAAGAATTCTGGTCAAAGCAGAAATATTGAACCCCATGGGCAATTTAATATAGGAATTTCTGACTACTGCCCTTGCTTTTGCTATACAATATTAAGTTTCATGTAATAAATATTCAATATGACAGACATCTATAAGCTGTATGTTATCTAAAGTTAAGTTGAAAAAGTTAGTAATTCATAAAAAATATACTTATCCTTTGATCTATTCATTCTTTCTTTCATAATTTTTATCTCTTAAATGACAATGTGGTAAGAGTGATTATTCTAACTGCACCATGTCTACTTATAACATTTCAAAAATTAGTAAGAAGTTGATTAATACAAAGACAGTGCAATTAGTGGAATTTTGGCATAAAACACCTAATCTGTAGTCTTTTATTAGATATATGCATTAATGTGATATTTGTTAATGTGCTTCAAACTTAAAAAAAATACATAAGTATCATATATATTGTTATTAAATAAAATGTTAAAATGTGCAACTGATGAAAGATGAAAATTATTCATCACAAACATACATGTGGTATGTTAAAAATTTTATTTTGTGTATCATCATATTACATATATATTTGATTACAACGCAAAAATAATAAACTTATTAAAATTAGTTGATTTATTTCATTCTTATAATTTTAAGAATGGTATAATGGTTTTATTGTTTTGAAGAAAATAATTAATAATAAAAAACTACTATAATTAATTTATTATGTCTCCAGAGTGACTATGATTCTAAATTTAATATAATAACTTATCCAAAAGAGAATAATGAAAAAGGTAAATTTTGTCAATTAAGGTGTAATAAAGTCCTTGCAAAGACAGATACTTAAAAGTAAGTAAATTTAAACAGTCTATCTACAGATTAATAGATCTATGTATTAATATCCATGTATTAATAAATCCATGGAAATATATATTTTTTAATGATGCTTAGTACTTGGATCCTATATACAATAATTAAAAGTTATTCAATTACTGCACTTGGTCTTGGGAAGGAAGGCAACCCAGTTTGTTTCTCTGAGATTGTTGGGGACTGAATTGTGCTGATGTTTTAACAGGAGTTTAACAGTTCATGATATTATTCACATGGCCTTTATTTTTATCTAATACTTCAGAGGAGGAAAGTATAATAATATGGAGTCATAGAGGAATAAGAATCAAAAATCAGATCACAATTATACCTCTCAAATTAACTATTTGTGATTTTTTTTTTTTTTTTGGCATTCATATTAGATTATTGTGTCTGAAGTCTCTGCAGAGGAACTAAGCTACTAGCTTTAATGATGTGGCAGTTCAATTTAATTAAACATGCAAGGAATTGTTGCATTTATGTTTCTATTTTCTATTTATCTACATACACATATACACACATTCATACAAAATTATGTATATTTTCAAATACTATTTTAGGAATTGTGGAAACAAAGATGGCCTTTGTTTTCAAGAATTTTACTGGCCACTTGAAAGATAAGACATTCTTCTGTGAATAAGCTACATGAAAATCTTAGTCCATCTGAAAGAAGTATGTAAATACAGGAGATTCTTTAGAACTGAGGAAATTGAAGATAAAAAATGTTTTGTACCTTTACAACTTTATAGAATAAGGTAAATGTTGAGTTAGAACATACATAAAGAATAAAGATCAATATCTGAAAATATTGATGCTTTCACTATTGTCCTTTACATTAGTGAACTAAAAATAAGAAGCAGGGGCTTCCCTGGTGGCGCAATGGTTGAGAGTCCGCCTGCCGGTGCAGGGGACGCGGGTTCGTGCCCCGGTCTGGGAGGATCCCGCGTGCCGCGGAGCGGCTGGGCCCGTGAGCCATGGCCGCTGGGCCTGCGCGTCCGGAGCCTGTCCTCCGCAACGGGAGAGGCCACAGCAGTGAGAGGCCCGCGTAACGCATAAAAAAAAAAAAATAAATAAAAAAAATAAAAAAAATAAGAAGCAGGTATTTTTGGAGCAGGTCAAAGATAGATTTGTGTGTTCAAAGACAGTTGTAAAGGATAATGTGTACCACTATTCCCTTCTTCAGAAATGAAGGAATTATTCCCCCAACCTGCATGGAGAGCTGCAGACAGCTGGCCTTTTGCTCTCAGCTCTTTTGTAGAATTTCCTGAAGGTAAATCTCATTCTCAGGGGTGACTGTCCTACACGAGGATATAAAGGTCCAGCCATCTTGTGCCAGCTGGGCAAACTCTGAAGGGCCATATTCACCTTAGAGCTCCTCAAGGACTATGCTCTGGCTTGCTGAGACTATACCACATTACAACGTTTTTGTCTGAATATTCTATTTTTTTTTTCTCTTTCATTCCATGGGCTTATCCCAAGGGAAGCCTCTAATGATTTCTCCAAACTCTAATCTATCTGAGAGTTTGCTTCTTGGGGAACTCAACCTGTAAACAGTCAGTGTCTTAACTGAAGTATTTGGACCTAATTTTACAGAATATCAGGAATTACGTATGAGAGGTAACATAAAGAAAGTAACAGGCTTCCCTGGTGGTGCAGTGGTTAAGAATCTGCCTACCAAGGTGTGGGACATGGGTTCGAGCCCTGCTCCAGGAAGATCCCACATGCCACAGAGCAACTAAGCCTGTGGGCCACAACTACTGAGCCTGCGCTCTAAAGCCCACCAGCCACAACTACTGAGCCCACATGATGCAACTACTGGAGCCTGCACATCTAGAGCTGGTGCTCTGCTGCAATGAGAAACCCACACACTGCAATGAAGAGTAGCCTCCTCTCGCAGCAACTAAAGAAAGCCCACGCGCAGCAACAAAGACCCAACACAGCCAAAAATAAATAAATTTGTTTAAAAAAAGGAAAGAAAGTAACATTTTAGGAAGTCTGTTTTGTGAATGTGATCATAACATTAAATTATGGAAAAACATAGACTTTACTTCTTAAATTTGTAGTTAAACCAGAATCCAATTAAAGTAATTTGAGCAGGTAGTGTGATGGTTAATTTTATGTGTTGATGTGACTAGGCTAAGAGATGCCCAGATAGGTGGTAAAATATTATTTCTGGGTACATCTGTGAGGGTGTTTCCAGAAGACAATCTGTAGCATTTAGCAATTTTACTTGGTAGACTGAGTAAAGAAAACTGCTCTTACCAGTTAGGTGGGCATCTTCCAATCCACTGCGGGCATGAATAGAATAAAAGGGCTGAAGAAGGGTAAATTTTTGCCAGGGAATTCGCAACTAAGAATGCTTTTTTTTTTTTTTTTTTTTTTTAAGACATGATCTCTAGTTTCTTTTTTTTTTACATTTTTATTTATTTATTTATTTTTGGCTGTGTTGGGTCTTCGTTTCTGTGGGAGGGCTTTCTCTAGTTGTGGCAAGCGGGGGCCACTCTTCATCGCGGCGCGCGGGCCTCTCGTTATCGCGGCCTCTCTCGTTGCGGAGCAGAGGCTCCAGACGCGCAGGCTCAGTAGTTGTGGCTCACGGGCCCAGGTGCTCTGCGGCATGTGGGATCCTCCCAGACCAGGGCTCGAACCCGTGTCCCCTGCATTAGCAGGCAGACTCTTAACCACTGCGCCACCAGGGAAGCCCAAGAATGATTTTTATAAAGAAAAAAAAAAAGAATATTTTAAGGAATGAGTTACTTAAGACAATATAAGTTCAGAACAGAACATTTAAATAGGCACATAGTAGGTGAATATCAGTGGAATAATTTAAATTGACTGTAGACAGTTAATGAACTACAAAATAAGTAATTGGCATGAAAAATATGTAGGCAAAAGTTACAAGCCACTTGATTAAAGAGTTTGCTTGTGAAAGAACATAACTATGACATATCATGAAATTTTTTATTATACATAGTTTTCCTGTCACTAAAGTGTCACGTAATAAAACTACTTTGATTCTTTCTCAAGTCTTTCCAATTTTTTCTGATAGCATCTTGTTTCTTTCATGTTTAAAATTTTTTCTTGTATTTATGAACTGTATTTTAGCTAATAGTTTTTTCCAATGATATTTTATAGCAATTCTTTATTGACTAATTCTACAGTTTTTTAAAAACATTTATTCACATCCATTTATGGTGCAATTGTCTGTGTTTTAGTAACTTTAGATGATGAGCACTTCAACTGTCAAGTATTCTTAGTCAAAGCCCTTTGTAGTCTGCATTAAGAATATGTTCTTTCAGAAATGTTGTATTTGCTTCTTCCATGATCTTTGGGAGCATTGTACTTTGGCTTAAGTTTTATGTAAAATTTACAATTCACAGCTTCTCAGACTATGTAGAACCATAAAGTAGAACTTGAAAACTATGTGATGATAAATTCCTGAGAAGACTCAACATCTGTTTTGTGTTTAACAAGAAGAATCATTAGTTTCTGTTTAATTTGATTTTTCTGGTAGGTATTATTATTTTCTCGTCTCCCCTTTTTCCAAGTGTGCAGTCCTTTGAGTGCCATCACTTTATGTATGAGTTTCATTTCTCCAGCTTATAAGATACCAAATGTTTTCTTCTGTCCTCTTCAGGCTGGTATGCCTAATTCCCTTTGTTACTTCTTTCTATTTTTTGCCCTTAGTAATGTATTTCTTATTTTCTTACTATCTCAGTTATGCATTTATATGTCCCATTGTTATATTTAATACACTATTTTTAGGCATTTGTTGTCATATCATCAGAAATAGATGTTCATCACTGAAAATTCCAAATACTGATTTCAAGATAGAGAAGATCCCCAACACTCATTAACATGTACCATAGATTTTGGCACTTTGCCTTTTAGTGTGGTCTTCTTGACCACTGCTTTCTATGTTCTAGTATAATTCAAAGGAATGACAAATATGTTTGCTTATTTATAATTACTAACAACTTCCTTAAGATACATTCCTAGACAAAATATACGTCCTACATTTATCTAATTGATTTAGTTTTACTTTATCACAAGCTTAATAAATTTGTACTCTCTTAAATTTATTTATTTAATTTTGCTCTCAGCTAGTCACTTTCACAGTTGTTTTATTTGTAGAATTATTATTCTGGCTTCGGATGAGAGTGTTTTTCAGAGGTTTATGTCATTTGCTTCTGCCAGGCACTTGGCAGTGCTGTGAGCCTGGGATCTCTATAAATTATAATCTAATTTTAAAAATTATTTGAGCTTCCCTGGTGGTGCAGTTGTTGGGAGTCCGCCTGCTGATGCAGGGGACATGTGTTCGTGCCCTGGTCCGGAAGGATCCCACATGTTGCGGAGCGGCTGGGCCCGTGAGCCATGGCCGCTGGGCCTGTGTGTGTGGAGCCTGTGCTCTGCAACGGGAGAGGCCACAGCAGTGAGAGGCCCGCGTACCGCAAAAGAAAGTAAATAAATATAAATAAATAAAAATTCTTTGACTGCTCAGGTATTAAAAATGAACATTGCAAACCCATTAGAAGTCCAAAATGAGATCCCACATTCCCAGCTATGATCCCACCTCAAACTCAGGTAATAGCCAAATGTAATTGAATTTCCTGACAATTCTCAGGGAGCTAAGAGATTAGTTTTCATTTAAACTTACAATGAGAGTGTATTTTTGGAGAAGTCCTAGCTTTATGGGGGAAATCTGTTTCTAGACTTCTCAGCTTGGCTGGTGCTCTGTTTTCTCTTTCCTATGCCCTACGGAGCTCAGTTTTATCTGGTTATACTAAAGCATTCACGATAAACTTGAACCTTGCTACACTACTTTACTTAATTTTCTGGGTTCCCACCTGTTCTCATTCACAATGAGGAAATCCTTGCATTCTTCACAGATCATCAATGCGTCTGTACAAAGAAATTTACATATGTTATACGGAATTGCTTTTGTTGTTTACATCAGAGCTTTCAATCCAAGTGTCTAGCTCATCATTCAATCAGAAATTCTTAGTATTTCCTGAACTCACTCCACTCAGGTTTTCATGACCACCAGTCAATTTTAGCTAGTTTAGATGAGATTGGCAATGACTTTCACATTGATAAATCCCTGGTCAATTCTCAGTTCTCATTTTTTTTTTTAATATCATCAGCATTTGAAAAGTTAATTTATCTCTCTTTGGAATATTTTCACCATTTGGTTCCCAGGAAACCCCACTCTCCTGGTTTCCCTTCTGCCTCAGTGGAAGTTCCTTATCAGTATGCGTGCTAGGCTCCTCCTTAACATTTCCAATTTTCACATGCTATTGTGCCTTAAGGCTTAGTCCTGGGAACTTTTTTCTTCTCTATATACACCTACACTTTTGTTGATTTCTTTGAGTCCAAGGGTTGATATTAACCAAACCATCCTGTATCTAACCCCTATTTGATGTCTCCGCATAAGTGATTAATTGGCATCTCAAACTCAATATGTCAAAAACTTCTGCAACTCAGCAAATAACTATGTCTTTCCAATTGCTCATGCTGAAGACTTGACTTTTCACATCTCACATTCAATTCATTGGCAATACTTTAGATTCTTTAAAAAAGATATAACCATTATCTGACCATTTCCCACAACCTCCATAGCCACCACTTTCATCTAAGCCACCAGATGTTCCCTTGAACCACATCCACTCCCTCCCAACCGTGTTCTCTCCATCTGCCCAGATTGCCTATAGACAGTGTAGGTCTCCACATTATCATTGGGAACAGACCATATTACTCCTCTGCTTCAAACTCCCCAATATGTTCACATATTTACAGGATATTTTATCCCTAATTACTCTGTAATGTCATATCCCTCTTTGTGTCTCTAGCTTAATCCACTTTGACTGCACTAGACTATAAAATGTTTCTCATTTAACAAAGATGTTCCCACCTCAGGGACTTAATTTCTGTCCTCTTTAGCTATACCCCTTTCATAATATATCCTTCACCTGCTTCAGGTTTTTGTAGAAAAATCACATTTTTCAATCTCTGATAAACATATAAAAACTCAAATACCCTTCCCCAGGCACTCACTAAGACTCCTTCACTACTTCAAATTTTTCTACTGCATTTATTACATGAAATTTTTGTTTTAATTCTTATGTGCTTCTGTCTTCCCCAACTAGAGTGAAAGTTTCATAGATAAGACATTCATTTCTCCACTTAGCTCATCTCTGTGTCTGGGTTTCACAGAAAATTGACTAGCATCTAGCAAGTGCTAAATAATTAAGTTTTTGTTGATAAAATAATTAGGCAATCATCTCACAAAGATGTTTGATGTCTGAAAACCTGTTGATTATTAAAGAAAGAATAGATATGTCTTTCAATAGATAATTGGGTAGTGAGAACTTTAAGCAATTAAAGGAAAAATTAATAGAAGAGCAAAGTCGATATACAGCAAATGAATATATTAACATCATTCTTAAAGAAAATACACGACAGGATACAAGAAGATCAAAGAATAGAAGAACATTGGACTTTGTCAATCTTAAATTATATCTATCAATCTTTACACACTATCAATAATACTTTTTTATAACAGGCTTGCTACAGTTAAATATATATTTTTTTTCCTAATAAATCATTAGACAAACTTATAATGCAATAGCAATCACACTTCATCTCTCAAGGTAAATGAAAAATATTGTTTCCATTACATAATACTTGGGATGAAATAAAATAGTAAATAAATTTCACATTCAAACTCTGATTATGTAAAACAACTTTCATAACATTCAAAGTATTAAATGACTAGTCATGCATTTATCTACTAAGCATTTTCTTTTATTATTCAGAGCATTTCCAAACACTGCCTTCTGAATTAAAAAAGAAAAAGAAAAAAAAATAGAGAGACTTTCATATATTTGTACTTACTTTGCATTTAAAATATATAACTTGACAAATGTCCCAAATTCTTACAATTTATTCATGCTTCCAATTGCTGATAGATCATAGACATTAACCTTACCTTATTTTTCACTTGTAACACCATTCAACCTACCACTAATTTACCACCTTCCATTTTCCTCCAAATATCTGTCAAAACTCTTGCCCTCTAATTAAATCCTGTAAACCTTACCAAGACCATGGGTAATAATATTCAGTAATTGGTTATAATTTGACACATTCCCCCTTGGCTTAGTTCTCCTAAGTCCGATTCTTTGCCTCGGAGACCAAGAATATACTTTTCTATTAGCTAGAAGGGGAAAGAAAGAGAAAAATGTCACCACTTCATATTTCCACTCAAGAAGTCAGGTGATATGCTTGATGTTCTTTGTGTATTTGTTCAAGTGTTCCTATTTCTTCCATTTCTTTATCATTCTCCAACTTCCTGTGATTATAGTTGGTCATTATTTTTCACACATTTTCTTATTGTTACAAATCTCTGAATATTGTATGCATAAATTTAAGTAATTTGAAATAAAAATGATGTTTACAAACATGTCATAGAGGAAATTTCTTAATGTGCATTTATTTTTAATACTTTCAACTAAGGAATCAAATACCAGTGCTATGAAAATGGGCATCCTTCAATCAAGATGGGTCTCCTAGGGCAGCAATTTATAATTTAAAATTAGATAATAATAGATAAGTTAATATTATTTATTACTAACTCTCCTTCTTTTTGGATCCTTGGTTGAAACAATGAGGAGTGCCTAGGTACTCTAAAATTTCAACATAATTTTCATGTTACCATTAACCACTAATTCTTTAAAATTCTATGTCATTCCTGAATAAGACTTATGAGGTCTTCATAATATATTTTTGTTTAGATTTACAGAGTCCTATTTTTCTTACGAGACTCCCAAGAGCAGAAAAGTTTGTAATAAAACTTCTCTCTCAGGACTTCCCTGCTGGTGCAGTGGTTAAGAATCCACCTGCCAATGCAGTGGACACAGGTTCGAGTCCTGGTCCAGGAAGATCCCACATGTCATGGAGCAACTAAGCCCATGCGCCACAACTACTGAGCCTGAGTTCTAGAGCCTGTGAGCTGCAACTCCTGAGCCCATTTGCCACAGCTACTGAAGCCCACATGCCTAGAACCCATGCTCCACAACAAGAGAAGCTGCCACAATGAGAAGCCTGTGCACTGCATTGAAGAGTAGCCCCTGCTCACTGCAACTAGAGAAAGCCCACATGCAGCCCCAAAATAAATAAATAGATAAATAAATAAATAAATAGATAAATAAATAAATAAACAAACTTCTCTCTCTCTCTCTCTGCCCGTAAGAACCAAGTATGTGGTAAACTCTAGTGTAGAGGAAATAACTAAGCAGATTGTTTTCAGCTTTTTTGGGTTATTTATTGTCAAGCATTCAGCAGCACAAACAAAACAAAGCATTACACTGCTAAAGTTATTAATAAGACTAAAAGTGAGTTCATACACTTTGTATTTAAGAATGCTGGATTAGAAAGAATATTATTGATTAATATGATAATTTATTGGATTTCAAATTTACTGAGTCCAAAATTTTTAATCTGATACTTTTAGGAATTTTTTATCGGTTTAATTAAAATATTGCTATTATTATTAATATTTGTGTCATTTGGGAAATTTTTTCTTCCAGTTTTATTGGGATAAAACTGACATACAGCACTGTATAAATTTAAGATGTACAGCATAATGATTCAACTTACATACATTATAAAATGATTACCACAATAAGTTTAGTGAATATCCACCATCTCATATGGATAAAAAAATTAAAGAAATTAAAAAATATATATTTTCCTTGTGATGAGAACTCTTAAAATTTACTCTATTAACAGCTTTCAACATGGATGGACTTAGAGTCTGTCATACAGAGTGAAGTAAGTCAAAGAGAAAAACAAACATCATATATTAACACATATATGTGGAATCTAGAAAAATGGCATAGATATCTTATTTGCAAAGCAGAAATAGAGACACATACACAGAGATCAAATGTATGGATACCAAGGGGGGGGAGGGCATGAATTGGGAGATTGGGATTTACATATATACACTATGGATACTATGTATAAAATAGAAAATTAATGAGAACCTACTGTGTAGCACAAGGAGCACTACTCAGTGCTCTGTGGTGACCTAAATGGGAAGGAAATCCAAAAAAGAGAGGATATATGTATAGATATAACTGATTCACTTTGCTGTACAGTAGAAACTAACAAAATATTGTAAAGCAAGTGTGCTCCAATAAAAATTATTTTTTAAAAAAATTTCATATATAGCATATAGTAGTGTTAATTATATTTATCATGTTGTACATTAAATCCATCATAGTTATTTATCTTATAACTGGAAGTTTGTACCTTTGGACTACCTTCATCCCAATTTTCCCTTTCCCCAATCCCACCTCTGGTAAACACAAATCTGATACCTTTTTCTACGAGTTGTTTGTTTTGAAGTATAATTTCAAAAGCACTATATTAGCTCCTGCTACATGACATAGTGAGTCAATATTTATGTACATTTCAAAATGATCTCCATGATAAGTTATGACACTGTCACCACACAAATTTATTATGTAATTATTGACTATATTCCCCACACTGTACATTTCATACCTGTTACATATATTTTGTAACTGGAAGTCTGTACCTCTTAACTTCCCTCACCTATTTCTCTCCTCTCCATCCCCCTCCCCTCTGGCACCCATCTCTTTGTTCTCTGTATCGATATCTCTATTTCTGTTTTGATATGTTTGTTCATTTGTTTTGTTTTTTAGATTCTATATATAAGTGAACTCATACAGTATTTGTCTTTCTTTTTCTGACTTATTTCATTTAACATAATACCACTTGGTCCATCCATGTTACCACAAATGGCAAGATTTTATTTTTGTTTATAGCTGAGTAATATTCCATCATATATACACCAACTTACAATCCCATCAACATTACAAGAGAACTCTTTTCTCTACATCCTCACCAACACTTGTTATTTGTTGTCTTTTTGATAATAGCCATTTGAAAGGTGTGAGGTTTTATCTCATTGTGGTTTTGATTTGCATTTTCCTGATGATTAGTGATGTTGAACATCTTTTCATGTGCCTGTTGGCCATCTGTATATCTTCTTTGGAAAAATGTCTTTTCAGTTCCACTGCTCATTTTTTAATCCAGTTGTTTGTTGTTTTGAGATCGAGTTGTATGAGTTCTTTGTATAGTTTGGATATTAACCCCTTATCATGTAAATCATTTGAAAATATCTTCTCCAACCCAGTAGGCAGCCTTTTTGTTTTGTGCAAAACAACTTTAGTTTGATATAGTCCCATTTAAAAATTTTTGCTTTTATTTCCCAGCCTGAGGAGACATATCCCCCCAAAAACTGCTAAGGCCAATGTCAAAGAGCATACTGCCTATGTTTTCTCCTAGAAGTTTTATCATTTGAAGTCTTTGATTTGAGTCTTTCAAAGATTTTGAGTTTATGTCTGTATATGGTGTGAGAAAGAAATCCAGTATGATTCTCTTGCATGTAGCTATCCAGCATTTATTGACAAGAATGCCTTTTCCCCATTGTATATTTTTGCCTCCTTTGTAGTAGAATAATTGCCCATATCAGTGTGGGTTCATTTCTGGACTCCCTATTCTGTTCTATTGATTTGTGTGTCTTTTTTGTGCCAGTAGTACTGTTTTGATTAATGTAATTTTGTAGTATAATTTAAAACCAGGGAGTGTGATACTCCCAGCTTTGCTCTTCTTTCTCAAGCTTATTTTGGCTATTCAGCATCTTTTGTGTCTCCATACAAATTTTAGAATTATTTATTCTAGTTATGTAAAAAAAAATGCCATCATGATATTTTGATAGATATTGCACTGAATCTGTAGATTGCCCTGGGTAGTAATATAATTTTAACAATATAAATTCTTTCAATCCATGAGCAATGTATATATTTCCAACTGTTTGTGTCATTTTCAATTTTTTTCATCAGTGCTTACACTTTTCCAAGTACAGGTCTTTTAATTCCTTAGTTAGATTTATTCCTAGGTATTTTATTCTATATGATGGGATTATAAGTGGAATAGTGTTCTTAATTTTTCTTTCTGATAGGTTGTTACTAGTGTATAGACACACAGATATTTTTGTATATTAATTTTTCATCCTGAAATTTTACTGAATATTTGGATGAGTTCTAGTAGTTTTTAGGTGGTATCTTTTGGATTTTCTATGTATATATCATACTATCTCTACACTGTGACAGTTTAACTTCTTTTCCAATTTAGATTCCTTTTATTTCTCATTCTTGTTGATTGTTGTGGTTACAACTTCCATGTTCTATGTTGAATAAAAATGGTGAGGGTGGGCCTCCTTGTTTTGTTCCTGATCTTAGAGAAAATGCTTTCAACTTTTCACCTTTGAGTATGATGTTAGCTCTGGGCTTATATATGACCTTTATTATGTTGAAGTGTGTTCACTCTAAACCCACTTTGTTGAGAGCTTTTATTATGAAAGGATGTTGGATTTTCTCAAAGGCTTTTTCTACATCGATTGATATAATCATATGATTTTATTTTTCAATTGCTTGATGTAATGTATCACCTTGATTGATTTGCAGACATTGAACCATCTGGGATAAATCCTACTAGATTATGGTATACTAGCACTTTAATGTATTGTTAAATTTGGTTTGCTGGTGAGTTTTTTTTTGTTTGTTTTTCTAATTGGAGTATAATTGCTTTACAGTGTGTTAGTTTCTGCTGTACAATGAAGTGAATCAGGTATATGAATATATATATATATATATATATATATATATATATATATATATATATATATTCCCTCCCTCTTGGTCTACCCTCCCACCACCCCCAGTGCCACCCATCTAGTTCATCACAGAGCACCAACCTGAGCTCCCTGTGCTATAGAGCATATTCCCACTAGCTATATGTTTTAAACATGGTAGTGTGTTTATGTCAAACCTTATCTCCCAATTCATCCCACTCTCCCATTCCCCCACTGTATTCATACGTCCCTTCTCTATGTCTGAGTCTCAATCCCTGCCCTGTAGATAGGTTTAACTGTACCATCTTTCTAGATTCAACATATATACATTAATATATGACATTTGTTTTTCTCTTTCTGATTTACTTCAATCTGAATGACAGACTCTAAGTCCATCCACATCTCTACTAAAGACCCAATTTCATTCCTTTTATGGTGGAGTAATATTCTGTTGCATATATGTACCACATCTTCTTTATCCATTCCTCTGTTGAGGGACACTTAGGTTGCTTCCATGTCCTGGCTATTGTAATTAGTACTGCAATGAACATTGGGGTACCTGTGCCTTTTTAAATAATGGTTTTCTCAGGGTATATGCCCAGTGGTGGAATTGTTGGGTCATATGGTAATTCTATTTTTAGGTTTTTAAGGAACCTCGATATTGTTCTCCATAGTGGCTGTATCAATTTACATTCCCACCAACAGTGCAAGAGTGCTCCCTTTTCTCCAAACCCTCTGAGCATTTATTGTTTGTAGATTTTTTTGATGATGGCCATACTGACCTGTGTGAGGTGATACATCATTGTGGTTTTGATTTGCATTTCTTTAATAATTAACAATACTGAGCATATTTTCATGTGTTTGTTGGCCATCTGTATGTCTTCCTTACAGAAATGTCTATTTAGCACTTCCCCCCCATTTTTGATTGGATTGTTTGTTTTTTTGATATTGAGCTGCATAAGCTGTTTGTATATTTTGGAGATTAATCCTTTGTCAGTTGTTTCATCTGCAAATATTCTCTCCCATTCTGAGGGTCGTTTTTTCATCTTGTTTATGGTTTCCTTTATTGTGCAAAAGCTTTTAAGTTTAATTAGGTCTCATTTTTTTTATTTTTGTTTTTATTTTTATTACTCTAGGTGGTGGGCCAAAAAGATCTTGCTGCAATTTCTGTCAAAGAATGTTCTTCCTATGTTTTGCTCTAAGAGTTTTATAGTGTCTGGCCTTACATTTAGGTCTTTAATCCATTTTGAGTTTATTTCTGTGGATGGTGTTAGGGAGTGTTCTAATTTCATTCTTTTACATGTAGCTGTCCAGTTTTCCCAGCACTACTTATTGAAGAGGCTGTCTTTTCTCCATTGTATATTCTTGCCTCCTTTGTCATAGATTAGGTGACTATAGGTGCATGGGTTTAACTCTGGGCTTTCCATCCTGTTACAATGATCTATATTTCTGTTTTTATGCCATTACCATACTGTCTTTATTATTGTAGCTTTGTAGTAGAGTCTGAAGTCAGGGAGTCTGATTCCTCCAACTCATTTTTTTTTTTCTCAATATTGCTTTTTGGTATTTGGGGTCTTTTGTGTTTCCCTACAAATTGTAAAATTTTTTGTTCTAATTCTGTGAAAAATTCCATTGGTAATTTGGTAGGGATTGCATTGAATCTTTGGATAGTATAGTCATTTTCACAATATTTATTCTTCCAGTCCAAGAACATGGTTTATTTCTCCATCTGTTTGTGTCAGCTTTGATTTCTTTCATCAGTGTCTTATATTTTTCTGAGTACAGGTCTTTTGCCTCCTTACATAGGTTTATTCCTAGGTATTTTATCCTTTTTGTTCCTGTAGTAAATGGGATTGTTTCCTTAATTTCTCCTTCTGATCTTTTGTTATTAGTGTACAGGAATCCAAGAGATTTCTATGTATTAATTTTGTATCCTGCAACTTTACCAAATTCATTGATGAGCTCTTGTAGTTTTCTGGTACCATCTTTAAGATTTTCTATGTATAGGATCATGTCATCTGCAAACAGTGACAGTTTTACTTCTTTTCCAATTTGTATTCTTTTTATTTATTTTTCTTCTCTGATTCCTGTGTCTGGGACTTACAAAGCTACGTTGAATAATAATGGTCACAGTGGATACCCTTCTCTTGCTGCTAATCTTGGAGGAAATGCTTTCAGTTTTTCACTACTGAAAATGATGTTACCTGTGGGTTTGTCATATAAGGTCTTTATTATGTTGAGGTAGTTTCCCTCTTTATCCACTTTATGGAGAGTTTTTATCATAATTTGGTGTTGAATTTTGTCAAAAGCTTTTTCTGCATCTTTTGAGATAATCATGTGTTTTTTATTCTTTAATTTGTTAATGTCATGTATCACATTGATTGATTTGCATACACTGAAGAATTCTTGTATCTCTGGGATAAATCCCACTTGATCATGGTGTATGATCCTTTTAATATGTTGTTGGATTCTATTTCCTAGTATTTTGTTGAGGATTTTTGTGTCTATGTTTATCATTGATATTGATCTGTAATATTCTCTTTTGTGATATCTTTGCCTGCTTTTGGTATAGAATGATGGTGACCTCATAGAAAGAGTTTAGGAGTGTTCCTACCTCTGCAATTTTTTGGAAGAGTTTGAGAAGGATAGATGTTATCTCTTCTCTAAATATTTGATAGAATTTTCACATGAAGTCATCTGATTCTGGACTTTTGTTTGTTTAAAGATTTTTAATCACAGTTTCAATTTCATTATTTGTGATTGGTCTGTTTATATTTTCTGATTCTTCCTGGTTCAGTCTTGGAAAGTTATATCTTTCCAAAAATTTCTCCATTTCTTCCAGGTTGTCCATTTTATTGGCATGTAGTGGTTTGTAATAGTCACTTATGATCCTTTGTATTTTTGAAGTGTCAGTTTTAATTTCTTCTTTTTCATTTCTGATTTTATTGATTTGTGTCCTCTTCCATTTCTCTCGATGAGTGTGGCTAAAGGTTTATCAATTTTGTTTATCTTCTCAAGGAACAAACTTTTAGCTTTATTGATCTTTGCTACTGTTTTCTTTGTTTCTATTTCATTTATTTCTGCTCTGTTCTTTATGATTTCTTGACTTCAAAATTTTTGTTCTTGTTCTTCTTCTTTCTCTGGTAGATTAAGGTGTCAGTTTAGATTGTTTATCTGAGATTTTTCTTGTTTCTTGAGGTGAGATTGAATTGTTATAAACTTCCCTCTTAGAACTGCTTTTGCTGCATCCCATAGGTTTGGGGTTGTCATGTTTTTATTGTCATTTGTTTCTATGTATTTTTAAAATTTCCTCTTTGATTTCTTCAGGGATCTCTTTGTTTAGTACAGTATTGCTTAGCCTCCCAGTGTTTATGTTTCTTACATTTTATTTTACTGTAATTGATTTTTAATCTCATAGCATTTGGGCTGTAAAAGATGCTTGATATGATTTCAATTTTCTTAAATTTACTGAGGCTCACTTTGTGACCCAACATGTGATCAATCCTGGTGAACGTTCCACGTACACTGGAGAAGAATGTGTATTGTGCCGCTTTCAGGTGGAATGTCCTATAAATATCAACTAAATCTATCTGATCTACTGTGTCATTTACAGCTTGAGTTTCCTTATTTATTTTCTGTCTGGATGATCTGTCCACTGGTGTAAGTGGGGTGTTAAAAGTCCCCCACTATTATTGCACTACTGTCGAGTTCCCCTTTTATGGCTATTAGCATTATTAGCCTTATGTATTGAGGTGCTCCTATGTTGGGTGCATAAATATTCATAATTGTTATATCTTCTTGGATTGATCCTTTGGTAGTTATCTACTGTCCTTCCTTATCTCTTGTAACAGTCTTTATTTTGTTTGATATGAGTATTGCTACTCTAGCTTTCTTTTGATGTCCATATGTATAGAATACCTTTTTCTATTCCCTCTCTTTCAGTCTGTATATGTCCCTAGGTCTAAAGTATGTCTCTTATAGATGGCATATATATGGGTCTTGTTTTTGTATCAGCCAGTCTCTGTCTTTTGGTTGTAGCTTTTAATCCATTTACATTCAAGGTAATTATCGATATGTATGTTCCTATTACTATTTTCTTAATTGTTTTGGGTTTGTTTCGTGGGTCTTTTTCTTCTCTTGTGTTTTCCAACTAGAGAAGTTCCTTTAGCATTTGTTATAAAGCTGGTTTAGTGGTTCTGAATTCTCTTTGATTTAGCTTGTTTGTAAAGCTTTTGATTTTTCCATCAAATCTGGATGAAATCCTTGCTGGGTAGAGTTATCTTGGTTGTAGGTTTTCCCCTTTCATCACTTTGAATATATCCTGCCACTTCCTTCTGACCTCCAATGTTTCTGCTGAAATATCAGCTGATAACATTATGGGAATTCTCTTATAAGTCATTAGTGCTTTTCCCTTGTTGCTTTTAATATTTTTTCTTTGAATTTCAATTCTCATCAAAAGTGTATAAGGGTTTCCTTTTCTCCACTTCCTCACTAACACTTGTTATATTTTGACTGGGGACTCAGAGGTTGTACAGTATTCTGTGTAGTGGTGAGTGGAATTTTGCCCCCACCCAGATAACTCCTTGGCCTAGAGTGTCCCAATACTTGTGTTGCTTGCCAGTGGGTGGGGCCAAGTCCTAATAAGCTAAGGGAACTTTTTTTTTTTTTTTTTTTTTGCAGTACACAGGTCTCTCACTATTATGGCCTCTCCCATTGCAGAGCACAGGCTCTGGACAAGCAGGTTGAGTGGCCATGGCTCACAGGCCCTGCCACTCCATGGCATGTGGGATCTTCCCGGACCAAGGCACAAACCCGTGTTCCCTGCATCAGTAGGCGGACTCTCAACCACTGTGCCACCAGGGAAGCCCAGGGAAATATTTTTAAATGGTGCTTGGCAGCACCAGTAACCTTGTGGTAAAATGAGCTTCCCCAAATTGTTGTTGACAGGCTCTGTGTCCCCATAGTGAGTACCAGTTTCCTCCTGCCTCTCTTGGAAGATCTCCAAAATTGCCAGGTGGGTCTGACCTAGGCTTCTTTCAAATTACTGCTTCTATCCTGGGTCTTGGAGCTTGTGAGAGTTTGTGTGTACCCTTTGAGAATAGAGTCTCTATTTCTTATCCCTCTCTAATGCTCTTCAAAGCAAACTCTGCTTCCCTTCAAAGTCAACCATTCTGGAGGTTCTTGTTCCCATTAACAGACTCCTAGGCTGGTGAGTTCAGTGTGGAGATCAAACCTTTTGATCTTTGGGGAGAACCTCTGAAATTATAATTATCCTCCCATTTGTGGGTCATCTGTGTGGTTGAGCTTCTTGACTATTCCTCATCTTAGACTCTCCTACCCATCTCATTGTGTTTCCTTTAGATTTTTGGTTGTAGGAGATCTATTAGTCTTCTGCTTGTTCTCATTGATATTTGCTCTGTAAATAGTTGTATTTTTGGTGTAAGTGTGGGAGGAGATGAGTTCATGGTCTTCCTACTCTTCTATCTTGGCCACTTCCTTAGCTATATTTATTTTTCAAATATACTTTATAACCTTCAGGGAAATAATGCCCTTCTGGGTTAAGAAATGGTAAAATTGTCATTAGCAAAAACAGTATTAAAGGCCAAAGAAAAATATTTGGGTGTGTGTCCAGTGTTTAATCTCTCAGTCTAAAAGTCTAATACATTCAAATATTTGCAAATTTTCTTGAGAGCAGGTTTGGGTTCATTTATCTTTGTACTCAATCTTACCTTTCTCACATTATATTTTCATGTATTTTACAAAACAGCTATTTGATGAATGTGTAGTCAAATACATATCACCAGCATATTTTAGACACTCAAAGTTTTCTATTTAGATATGGTATACAGTTCAAGTTCCCCATACAAAAGATATATGATCTAGGTGCACTTCTCTTACTCTTCTATTCCCTCACTGAGCAAAATTGAAGAACCCACGGTTTCCCAAAATTAGGATACACTTTTAGGTCACTTTTACTTGACATGTTCTTTCCCTGTGTTTGGTATACTTTATAAGCAGACACAATTCTTTCTATCTTTCAAACTCTACTCCTGTCTGTCATCATATCTACATATGAGAGTTTATGCCACTCATGTATTAGGCAAGTAAAAACTATTTTCTCAAAAAAATACTAATTAATAAAATATTAAATGGCAACAAAGTAGGACATTTGTTCACAGATAAAAATAGATTTCCTGAATTCCTCTTTAGAATTGAGTTAGAGAGCTTTTTGTGTGTGTTAAGCTTATAAAGAAGCTACACATTATTTATTTCACAAACAGCTAATAATTACCTAATACCTTTCTAGATAATTTTATGAGCATCTAATTTTTTTTTTAATCTTCAGAGAAATACCTTGTCACTCTATGACATAAAACACTGCAAGATCATTTTTGACCCATCTCCTAGAGAAATGGAAATAAAAATAAAAATATGGGACCTAATGAAACTTCAAAGCTTTTTCACAGCAAAGGAAAACAGAAAAAAGACGAAAAGACAACACTCAGAATGGGAGAAAATATTTGCAAATGAAGCAACTGACAAAGGATTAATCTCAAAAGTTTTAAAGCAGCTCATGCAGCTCAATATCAAAAAAATTAAACAACCCAATCCAAAAATGGGTAAAGACCTAAATAGAAATTTCTCCAAAGAAGATATACAGATGGCCACAAACACATGGAAGGATGCTCAACATCACTAATCATTAGAGAAACACAAATCAAAACTACAATGAGGGACGAGAGGAAGATGGCGGAACAGTAAGATGTGGAGATCACCTTCCTCCCCACAGATACACCAAAAATAAATATACACGTGGAACAGCTCCTACAGAACACCTACTGAACACTGGCAGAAGACCTCAGACATCCTAAAAGGCAAGATACTCCCCACATAACTGGGTAGGGCAAAAGAAAAAATAATAAACAGAGACAAAAGTATAAGGACGGGACCTGCACCAGTAGGAGGGAGCTGTGAAGGAGGAAAGGTTTCCACACACAGGGAAGCCCCTTCGAGGGCGGAGACTGTGGGTGGCAGAGGGGGAAAGCTTCAGAGCTGCAGAGGAGAGCACAGCAAGAGGGGTGTGGAGGGCAAAGCAGAGAGATTCCCACAGAGAGGATCAGTGCCAACTGGCACTCAACAGCCCGAGAGGCTTGTCTGCTCACCCGCCAGGGTGAGAGGTGCTGGGAGCTGAGGTTCGGGCTTCGGTCAGAGTGCAGGGAGAGGACTGGTGTTTGTGGTGTGAACACAGCCTGCAGGGGGTTAATGCACCACAGCTAGCCAGGAGGGAGTCTGGGAAAATGTCTGGAGTTGCCGAAGAGGCCAGAGACTTTTTCTTCCCTCTTTGTTTCCTGGTGCATGAGGAGAGGGGATTAAGAGCGCTGCTTAAAGGAGCTCCAGAGATGGGCACGAGTGGTGGCTAAAAGCACGGACCCCAGAGACGGGCAGGAGACACTAAGGCTGCTGCTGCTGCCACCAAGAAGCCTCTGTGCGAGCACAGGTCACTATCCACAGCCCCCTTCCGGGGAGCCTGTGCAGCCTGCCACTGCCAGGGTCCCGGGATCCACGGACAACTTCCCCGGGAGAATGCATGGCCCAACTCAGGTTGGTGCAACGTCACACAGGCCTCTGCCGCCGCAGGCTCACCCCACATCCGTACTCCTCCCTCCCACCAGCCTGAGTGAGCCAGAGTCCCTGAAGCAGCTGCTCCTTTAACCCCATCCTGTCTGAGTGAAGAACAGACACCCTCCGATAACCTACACACAGAGGTGGGGCCAAATCCAAGGCTGAGCCCCTGGGAGCTGTGAGAACAAAGAAGAGAAAGGGAAATCTCTCCCAGCAGCCTCAGAAACAGCAGATTAAAGCTCCACAATCAACTTGATGTACCCTGCATCTGTGAAATACATGAATAGGTAACGAATCATCCCAAATTGAGGAGGTGGACTTTGAGAGCAAGATTTATGATTTTTCCCCCTTTTCCTCTATTTGTGAGTGTGTATGTGTATGCTTCTATGTGAGATTTTGTCTGTATAGCTTTGCTTCCACCATTTGTCCTAAGGTTCTATCCGTCCATTTTTTTTCCTTAATAATTATTTTTTATTTTTAATAAATTTATTTTATTTTACTTTATCTTCTTTCTTTCTTTCTTTCTGTCCCTCTTTCTTTCTTTCTTTCTTTCTTTCCTTCCTTCCCTCCTTTAAACAATGAATCATCCCAAATTGAGGAGGGGGACTTTGAGAGCAAGATTTATGATTGTTCCACTTTTCTTCTTTTTGTGAGTGTGTATGTGGATGCTTCCGTGTGAGATTTTGTCTATATAGCTTTGTTCCACCATTTGTCCTAGGGTCCTATCTGTTCATTAAAAAAAAAAAAATTTCTTAATAATTATTTTTTTATTTTAATAACTTTATTATATTTTATCTGACATTATTTTATTTTAATTTATCTTCTTTAGTTCTTTCTTTTTTCCTTCTTCTCTCCTTCCTTTCTCTCTCCCTCCCTCCCTCCTTTCCTTCATTCGTTCTTTCTTTCTTAATACTTCTACTAATTCTTTCTTTCTAAAATTTCTCCTTCTTTCTACAATTTCTCCCTTTTATTCAGAGCCGTGTGGATGAAAGGCTCTTGGTGCTGCAGCCAGAAGTCAGTGCTGTGCCTCTGAGGTGGGAGAGCCAACTTCAGAACACTGGTCCACAAGAGACCTCACAGCTCCACATAATATCAAACAGTGAAAATCTCCCAGAGATCTTCATCCAACAGGAGCACCCAGCTTCAATCAATGACCAGCAAACTACAGTGCTGGACACCCTATGCCAAACAACTAGCAAGACAGGAAAACAAACCAACCCATTAGCAGAGAGGCTGCCTAAAATCATAGTAAGGCCAAAGACACCCCAAAACATACCACCAGATGTGGACTTGCCCACGAGAAAGACAAGATGCAGCCTCATCCACCAGAACACAGGCACTAGTCCCCTCCACCAGGAAGCCTACACAACCCACTGAACCAACCTTAGCCACAGGGGACAGACACCAAGAACAACGGAAACTACGAACCAGCAGCCTGCAAAAAGGAGACCCCAAACACAGTAAGATAAACAAAATGAGAAGACAGAAAATCACACAGCAGATGAAGGAGCAAGATAAAAATGCACCAGACTTAACAAATGAAGAGGAAATAGGCAGACTACCTGAAAAAGCATTCAGAATAATGAGAGTAAAGATGATCAAAAACCTTGGAAATAGAATAGAGAAAATGCAAGAAACATTTAACAAGGACCTACAAGAACTAAAGATGAAACAAACAATGATGAACAAAACAATAAGTCAAATTAAAAATACTCTAGATGGGATCAATAGCAGAATAACTGAGGCAGAAGAACGGATAAGTGACCTGGAAGATAAAAGAATGAAAATAACTACTGCAGAGCAGAATAAAGGAAAAAGAATGAAAATAACTGAGGACAGTCCTAGAGACGTCTGGGACAACATTCAATGCACTAACATTCGAATTATAGGGTTTCCAGAAGATAAGAGAAAAAGAAAGGGACTGAGAAAACATTTGAGGAGATTATAGTTGAAAGCTTCCTTAATATGGGAAAGAAAATAGTTAATCAAGTCCAGGAAGCACAGAGAGTCCCATGCAGGATAAATCCAAGGAGAAATATGCCAAGACACATATTAATCGAACTGTCAAAAATTAAATACAAAGAAAATATATTAAAAGCAGCAAGAGAAAAAAAAAAAAAAAAACAAGTAACAAACAAGGGAATCCCCATAAGGTTAACAGCTGATCTTTCAGCAGAAATTCTGAAAGCCAGAAGGAACTGGCAGGACATATTTAAAGTGATGAAGGAGAAAAACCTGCAACCAAGATTACTCTAACCAGCAAGTATCTCATTCAGATTTTATGGAGAAATTAAAACTTTACAGAAAAGCAAAAGCTGAGAGAGTTCAGCACCACCAAATCAGCTTTAAAACAAATGCAAAAGGAAATTCTCTAGGCAAGAAACACCAGAGAAGGAAAAGACCTACAATAACGAACCCAAAACAATTAAAAAATGGAAATACGAGCATACATATTGATAATTAACTTAAATGTAAATGGACTAAATGCTCCCAACAAAGCCTCAGATTGGCTGAATGGATACAAAAACAAGACCCATATATATGCTGTCTACAAGACACCCACTTCAAACCTAGAGACACATACAGACTGAACGTAAAGGGATGGAAAAAGATATTGCATGCAAGTGAAACCAAAGAAAGCTGGAGTAGCAATTCTCATATCACACAAAATAGACTTTAAAATAAAGACTATTAAAAGAGACAAAGAAGGACACTGCATAATGATCAAGGGGTCGATCCAAGAAGAAGGTATAGCAATTGTAAATATTTATGCACCCAACATAGGAGCACCTCAATACATAAGGCAAATACTAACAGCCATAAAAGGGGAAATCGACAGTAACACATTCATAGTAGGGGACATTAACACCCCACTTTCACCAATGGACAGATCATCCAAAATGAAAATAAATAAGGAAACACAAGCTTTAAATGACCCATTAAACAAGATGGACTTAATTGATACTTATAGGATATTCCAACCAAAAACAACAGAATACACATTTTTCTCAAGTGCTCATGGAACATTCTCCAGGATAGATCATATCTTGGGTCACAAATCAAGCCTTGGTAAATTTAAGATAATTGAAATTGTATCAAGTATTTTTTCCGACCACAACGCTATGAGACTAGATAACAATTAAAGGAAAAAATCTGTAAAATATAAAAACACATGGAGGCTAAACAATACACAAATTAATAATGAAGTGATCACTGTAGAAATCAAAGAGGAAATCAAAAAAAAAAAAAACCGAAACACCCAGAAACAAATGACAATGGAGACACGATGACCCAAAACCTATGGGATACAGCATAATCAGTTCTAAGAGGGAAGTTTATAGCAATACAATCCTACCTTAAGAAACATGAGCCATGTCAAATAAACTACCTAACCTTCCCCTAAAGCAATTAGAAAAAGAAGAACAAAAATAACCCAAAATTAGCAGAAGGAAAGAAATCATAAAAATCAGATCAGAAATAAATGAAAAAGAAATGAAGGAAACGATACCAAAGACCAATAAAACTAAAAGCTGGTGTTTTGAGAAGATAAACAAAATTGATAAAGCATTAGCCAGACTCATCATGAAAAAAAGGGAGAAAACTGAAATCAATAGAATTCAAAATGAAAAAGGAGAAGTAACAAATGACACTGCAGAAATACAAAACATCATGAGAGATTACTACAAGCAGCTCTATGCCAATAAAATGGGCAACCTGGAAGAAATGAACAAATTCTTAGAAAAGCCCAACCATCCCAGACTGAACCAGGTATAAAAAGAAAATATAAACAGACCTATCACAAGCACTGAAATTGAAACTGTGATTAAAACTCTTCAAAGAAAATGAAGCCCATGTCCGGATGGCTTCACAGGAGAATTCTATCAAACATTTAGAGAAGAGATAACACTTATCCTTCTCAAACTCTTCCAAAATATACTAGAGGGAGGAACACTTCCAAACTCATTCAACGAGACTATCATCACCTTGATACCAAAACCAGACAAGGATGTCACAAAGAAAGAAAACTACAGGCCAATATCAATGATGAACATAGATGCAAAAATCCTCAACAAAATACAAGCAAACAGAATCCAACAGCACATTAAAAGGATCATACACCATGATCAAGTGGGGTTTATTCCAGGAATGCAAGGATTCTTCAATATACGCAAATCAATCAATGTGATGAACCATATTAACAAATTGAAGGAGAAAAAGCATATGATCATCTCAATAGATGCAGAGAAAGCTTTCGACAAAATTCAACACCGATTTATGATAAAAACCCTGCAGAAAGTAGGCATAGAGAGAACTTTCCTCAACATAATAAAGGCTATATATGACAAACCCAAAGCCAACACCATCCTCAATTGTGAAAAACTGAAACCATTTCCACGAAGATCAGGAACAAGACAAGGCTGCCCACTCTCACCACTCTTATTCAATATAGTTTTGGAAGTTTTAGCCACAGCAATCAGAGAAGAAAAGGAAATAAAAGAAATCCAAATCGGAAAAATAAGAAGTAAAGATGTCACTCTTTGCAGATGGCATGATACTATACATAGAGAATCCTAAAGATGCTACCAGAAAACTACTAGAGCTAATCAATGAATCTGGTAAAGTAGCAGGATACAAATTAATGCACAGAAATCTCTGGCATTCCTATACACTAATGATGAAAAATCTGAAAGTGAAATCAAGAAAACACTCCCATTTACCATTGTAACAAAAAGAATAAACTATCTAGGATAAACATACCTAAGGAGACAAAAGACCTGTATGCAGACAATTATAAGACACTGATGAAAGAAATTAAAGATGATACAAATAGATAGAGAGATATACTATGTTCTTGGATTGGAAGAATCAACATTGTGAAAATGACTCTACTACCCAAAGCAATCTACAGATTCAATGCATTCCCTATCAAATTACCACTGGCATTTTTCACAGAACTAGAACAAAAAATTTCACAATTTGTATAGAAACACAAAAGACCCCAAATAGCAAAGCAATCTTGAGAATGAAAAACGGAGCTGGAGGAATCAGGCTCCCTGACTTCAGACTATACTACAAAGGTACAATAATCAAGACAGTACGGTACTGGCACAAAAACAGAAAGATACATCAATGGAACAGGATAGAAAGCCCAGAGATAAACCCACACACATATGGTCACCTTATCTTTGATAAAGGAGGCAGGAATGTACAGTGGAGAAAGGACAGCCTCTTCAATAAGTGGTGCTGGGAAAACTGGAGAGGTACATGTAAAAGTATGAGATTAAATCACTCCCTAACACCATACACAAAAATAAGCTCAAAATGGATTAAAGACCTAAATGTAAGGCCAGAAACTAACAAACTCTTAGAGGAAAACATAGGCAGGACACTCTATGACATAAATCACAGCAAGCTCCTTTTTGACCCATCTCCTAGAGGAATGGAAATAAAAACAAAAATAAACAAATGGGACCTAATGAAACTTCAAAAACTTTTTCAAAGCAAAGGAAACCATAATCTAGACCAAAGGACAACCCTCAGAATGGGAGAAAATATTTGCAGATGAAGCAACTGACAAAGGATTCATCTCCAATATTTACAAGCAGCTCATGCAGCTTAATAACAAAAAAGCGAACAACCCAATCCAAAGATGAGCAGAAGACCTAAATAGACATTTCTCCAAAGAAGATATACAGACTGCCAACAAACACATGAAAGAATGCTCAAAGTCACTAATCATTAGAGAAATGCAAATCAAAACTACAATGAGATATCATCTCACACCAGTCAGAATTGCCATCATCAAAAAATCTGGAAACAATCAATCCTGGAGAGGGTGTGGAGAAAAGGGAACACTCTTGCACTGCTGGTGGGAATGTGAATTGATACAGCCATTATGGAGAATATTATGGAAGTTCCTTAAAAAACTATAAATAGAACTACCATATGACCCAGCAATCCCACTACTGGGCATATACCCTGAGAAAACCATAATTCCAAAAGAGTCATGTACCAAAATGTTCATTGCAGCTCTATTTACAATAGCACAGAGACGGAAGCAACCTAAGTGTCCATCATCGGATGAATGGATAAAGAAGATGTGGCACATATTTATAGAATGGAATATTAGTCATAAAACGAAACGAAATTGAGCTATTTGTAATGAGGTGGATAGACCTAGAGTCTGTCATACAGAGTGAAGTAAGTCAGAAAGAGAAAGACAAATACCATATGCTAACACATATATATGGAAATTAAGAAAAAAAAAGTCATGAAGTACCTAGGTGTAAGACCGGAATAAAGACACAGACCTACTAGAGAATGGACTTGAGGATACGGGGAGGGGGAAGGGTAAGCTGTGACAAAGCGAGAGAGAGGCATGGACATATATACATTACCAAACATAAGGTAGATAGCTATTGGGATGCAGTCGCATAGCACAGGAAGATCAGCTCGGTGCTTTGTGACCACCTGGAGGGGTGGGATAGGGAGGGTTTGAGGGAAGGAGACACAAGAGGGAAGAGATATGGGAACATATGTATATGTATAACTGATTCACTTTGTTATAAAGCAGAAACTAACACACCATTGTAAAGCAATTATACTCCAATAAAGATGTAAAGCAAAACAAAACAAAAGAAAACAAAACTACAGTGAGGTATCATCACACACCAGTCAGAATGGCCATCGTCAAAAAATGTACAAATAATAAATGCTGGAGAGGGTTTGGAGAAAAGGGAACCCTTTTGCTCTGATGGTGGGAATATAAATTGATAGAGCCACTATGGACAACAGTATGGAGTTCCTTAAAATACTAAAATTAGAACTACTGTACAACCCAGCAAACCCACTACTTGGCATATACCCTGAGAAAACCATAATTCAAAAAGAGATATGTACCACAATATTCATTGCAGCTCTATTTCCAATAGCCAGGACATAGAAGAAACTTAAGTGTCCCTCATCAGATGAATGGGTAAAGAAGATGTGGCTCATATATACAATGGAATGTTACTCAGCCATAAAAAGAAATGAAATTGAGTTAGTTTTAGTGAGGTGGATGGACCTAGAGTCTGTCATGCAGAGTGAAGTAAGTCAGAAAGAGGAATACAAATACCGTATGCTAACACATAATTATGGAATCTAAAAAAAAAAAAAAAAAAAAAAAAAAAGATTCTGAAGAACCTAAAGGCAGGACAGGACTAATGATCCATACTTAGAGAATGGACTTGAGGACAGGGAGAGGGGGAAGGTTAAGCTGGGATGAAGTGAGAGAGTGGCATGGACTTATATATACTACCAAATGTAAAATAGAAAGCTAGTGGGAAGAAGCCACATAGCACAGGGAGATCAGCTCAGTGCTCTGTGACCACCTAGAAGGGTGGGATATGGAGGGTGGGAAGAAGAGGCAAGAAGGAGGAGATATGGGGATATATGTATATGTAAAGCAGATTCGCTTTGTTATAATGCAGAAACTAACACACCATTGTAAAACAATTATACTACAATAAAGATGTTAAAAAAAAAAGAATCACCTTGTGGTATTTCAATATTCACTGTATAGATGAAGTAGCAGTCCCAAAAAAGTTAAGTAATTTGTTCAATGTCACACCGATAAGTAACAAGCCAACGTCTTAACATAGTTCTGGCTTCAAAGCTAATAATCTTCTGGCATTTTTTATGATGTACATTAGGCCCCAAGAACAAGCATTAGAGAAAACAAAGAGCCCAATAGAGAGCTAGTCTTTCAGAATTTAATTTCTAGCAAATTATTTTTGAGAACAAATTTTACTTAAACCAGACACTGACAACAATAGTAAAAATTAGATAGTAAAAATTGTTTGTTGTGATTATGTTTTATTTGCTCATTTAGAAATGAATATTTTAAGGAAGTTATTCTAGCTAAACTCTAAGATAATTATAAGTCAGAGCTGACTGCTGTATACTTACATAGAGTATACTCTAGCTGGATTTTTATGTTATAGTTGAGTTTTTCAAATTAAATATACTCATTTTGACCTCTATTTAAGCCTTCTTTGAAACCAACATTTTATTGGTTTTAACTTTAATGATATTTCAACTGAGGATTACATTACATTCATACGAAAGTTCATTTGTTATAGCTTTCCATTTAGAAGCCCCTGAGTCTTGGTTTAATGTTATTTTCTTGCAGAAACTAAAGTTTGTAGGTCAATCTTGAAGTATGAGAATAACCACAAATATAGCAGATGTCTCATAAAATTATCTTGTACTGCTTCTCTGTGACCTCTGTCAAGGAAATAACCTCAAATCTGCATCAGCACAAACAGCTGTGGATGCCGCTGTTAGATAGCCATGACCTATTCTCCCAAGGGTAGTGCACAAACTGGAGGGAATGGTGATTTTCACAGAGTCAGTGTTATTAACACCAACATAAATCAGAAAATACTGCTTCAAATCTAAAAATTAGATGCCACAGTTCATTAAATGAGGCAAATTCCCTTATAATAAATCAAACTAAGTTCTATGTAGATGTTCATGGAAATGATAATGACAATTTTATAAGAATTTTTATATCCCTCAAAACTTCATTTACAATAAATCTGTAAATGGATATATAAATTGCAGGTTTCTTTTTCAGAGAAATACATTAGAAATTGTACATTTTTTCTGCTGAAAGATCATTTTAGCAGAATGTTATAGTGTGGAGAGTGGTAATAGTAAACATTACAGCTATTTTTATTGTTTCACTGCTATCTGCAACTTATCTTGCTAGATCAATTCTTAAGCAGTGAAGAAAATATAAAACTAGGAATTTTATTCACATGGCTAAATGTGTTCACTAAAGTTTAGTTTTCCATGTTATCCTTTTTCCATTTGATTAATTGCCCTTTCTATATATAAACCCGTGTTTCATTTATACATAAGTACATATAATAAACTATATTAATTAATATATTCTATATATATTGATAATACATATTACATATAAATATAAATAAAACAAATACATACATTTACATTCATACCATACATACGTACACTTTAATACACTCTGGTTTATCTGGATTTAGATCCTCTTATTACTTCTAAATAGCTTTAAGTTAGTAATACATGATATTTATTATAAAATGCAGCCCAAGCAAGCTCTGAATAAAAAGAAAATAGGCATACATATTTAATTAGCAATATTTGTGTTTCAGCTTAAACATGTTAAACTCGATTGTTTTCCATGAGTTTAGGAAGATAAATCAAAATAACCAAGTAATTTTGTACATTGAATTGTGCAGAAGAAACCTTTTGGCTGCTAGATAGGACACATATCAAAAGATGTTTTGGCAGAACATTTGCATTAGCAATTCCAAGAAAATGCAGTCTTAAACTATCCACAAGATTTTATCTGGGGTTTTGCTCCTCAGATGTCCAGGAACCAGAGAGTCTCTTAAAACAAACAAAAACACATAGACAAAGCCACCACTCTTGGGATTTTTAAAACCTGTTAGGGGCAACTGACAGTGTATAAATAAATGCTATTTTATGTAAAGAGTAACATTGTAAATAAGTTAGGTAAGATACAAGGATAATTAGAGAAAGCTTATATTTTAGATAGATAGGATTTTTTTCTTAGTAAGGAGACCAACAAAAGTAGAATCTAGGAGTATCAATATTTTGGAAGACAAGATCTAAGTAAGGGAACTGCAAGTGTTTCTAAAGTGTTTGCTCCATGTGTTTGAAGGAAAACAAAGAGGCAAATGTAATTGCTGCAGATAAGCAAAGAGGGTTGGAGCAGGAAATGAGGTGAGAGTGAGCAACTGAGGGACTATGGTGACCTTTCAGCCCATTTCAGCACCTTTTGGTCTAGGTGAGAGGGGAAACCATTGGAGAGACTGGAACAGAGGGGTGACAGAGGAATTATTAGGTTTTATGGAATTACTTCTACTACTCTGGGGAAAATAAATAAAAATTGGGCAAACGTAGTGTTATAGAGACAAGTTTGTAGGTTCCTGAAATAAACCAGGTGAAGAAGATAGAGGTGGAGGTGGGGAGAACTCAGATCCCAGGTATATTTTGAAGGTTTTGAAGGTGGAGCTGACATGAATTGCAATAGATTGGACGTGAGGTGGAAAAGAGCAAGACCTTTCATATTATCTGCTTTCCCCATAGTTCATTTATCCCCAAGTAATTCTTTTTCATTCAAACTTTTACTACCTGAACTCTGACTCATTTCAAACAAAAGTATGTGAGAAACAAAGAGCCATGCTGAGCACAAATAGAAAATAAAATACATGATCAGTTTTCTCCACATTCTAATTTTTCCCCATAATTAATTCAGGATCCCCATATAATCTTTTTGGTAGATATCTATTTTATGAAATCTGAGAAGAAGCTCAATTGTCTTTGGCATCATTCCATGTTTCTTTTTGAAAGTCATTAACTTTGAATCCTTCCCTTTCCTGAAAGAATGGAACACTTTTTTCTATAACTGGCTATTCACAGTCTCTTGACAAAGGCCACCCCATTTAATCCTGTCTACTAATCTAAGCAGTTATGTTTGTTAAACAGTATATCCCAGGCACTCTTCTGTTCACTTCATGATTAATCCACATAAGAGCCATATAACTTAGGTTCTCTTTTATCCACATTTTATGGATAAGAAAACTAAAAAGAGTGGTTAATTCATTTGCTTAACCTAACAACCCTAGTCAGAATAGACCGGAATTCACATCTTGGTAACCTGGATCTAGAGCTTGTTCTCTTAGCCTCCAGGCAATGGGGCCTCACTCATAACCCACCACCCACCTCCCAACCAGTAAAATTTACTACCTGTAAATTCCTCCAAGTCCTGGTTTTCTCTGGGAACACAAGCCTGGTGAAGTTTTTATTAGGTAAATTACATGGAGCTAATCTACTCTCCAATTAAAAAGCAAATAAACAAAAACAAACATAAAAACAAAAAAAAAAACTTCTGTGCAGCACCAATGTACCTCAATCCAATTAAAATAGATAAACTGTCAAAATACCATTCTACTTGACAATTCCACAGGCTACTGGATAACACTTTTTTGATTAGATGTCTTAATGCCTTTGTTTATTTGCAAGGAACAAGAGCTCCTTTCAGCCAAAAATCAGACTTTATTACAAACTATCAACATACTTTATTGGGTATATAAGAAAAGGAAATGTGTTGAGACCTCATCAGAAACTTCAGCAGAAGTATTAGAAAGCTTGTCTCTCAATCAATTTCTCTTCTTAGAATATACTCTGGTTGTTGTTTCTAGCATACAGCATTATCTCTTTATCACTTTAAGAAAATTGAATTTTCTCTTCTTAGATATGGGTAAATGACCATTAATAGCCACATATAAATTCTTGAGTTTATATGGTATCAGTTTAAATAATCAGCAAAAATTAATCATGGCTTATAAACCCCACTGTCATATTTTGGAGAAAAATTCTGTGATCTAAGCTTGAGTCAGGCAAGTATCTGCAGCATTATGTTATATCAGCATCAGTATCTGGTCTCTGTGCTATGGAAAATTTCTAAAATAAAATTTCTAAACTCTCTCTCTCTCTCTCTCTCTCTCTCTCTCTCTCTCTATATATATATATATATATATATATAGTTTGAAACACCAAACAAGCCCTTTGGTTCACACTCAAAAGCTCCATGAAAATAATTTACACTTAAAAAGAATTGTTTTTATTTTTTGATGCTTTTATAAGATTGGGTTTTCTGTTAAGCCTATTATTTTTTTTAGGGGGAGGTGCCTTTGTTGAAAAATGTGATTCATGACTATAGCTATTTAGAGAATAAACCATCACCTAATTAATTTCAATTAGGTAAGTTTCAAGGAAACAATTAACTATATTTAGCAATATTAAACAAGGAAACAAAAATGTACTAATGAAAAGCAAGATAATTTAAAAGTAATATTCATTTAAACTCATAATGGATTGCTTATTCTCTGAGTGAATTTATTTCAAAAAGTAGAGCTTGGAGCTCACTCAGTAAAATGGTATTCCTATAAGCACCATTCTTTTAATTTACCAATTTAGTTATCTATGTTCTTACTGTGTGGCAGAGTAGAAGTTTTACTATTACCAGGGATTATGGTCATGCAATACAAACAAGGGCATTCTGCCTTGTAAAGTTCCCTGTTGTCCTGTTCTGGGTGCCAACCATTTCTTCTATTGGGATCCATCCCACAGTAAAATGTAAAATCCCTGAAAAATATTTTTAAATGTGAACATGATAAATATATTGCAAAGTAATAAGTGAATAAGGCAATAATTTAATTAACATGAATCATATTGTTTGAAGGAATATATCTGGGAATAACTTTAAGTGACCAAAAGTTTTATTATGTATTAAATAGAAATATTGAAAGCCTACATTGTAACCCATTGAAACAGTGCTAGATTTTAAATGCAGTGACATCCGTTATATGCATGTAGATGATTGAAAATATATGTACACATACAGGCATACTTCGGAGATATTGCAAGTCTGGTTCCAGAACATCACAATAAAGTGAATCACAGGAATTTTTCAGTTTCTCAGGGTATATAAAAGCTATGTTTACACTATGCTGAAGTCTATTAAACTTGCAATAGCATTATGTCTAAAAAAAATGTACATACCTTAATTTAAAAACTTTATTGCTAAAAAATGCTAACCATCATCTGAGCGTTCAGCAAATAATAGACTTTTTCTTGGTGGAGGGTCCTGCCTTGATGTTGAAAGCTGCTGACTCATCAGAGTGATGGTTCCTGAAGTTTGGGGTGTTGGTGGTAATTTCTTAGAATAAGACAACAGTGAATTTTGTCTATTGACTCTTCCTTTGAAGAAAGATTTCTATGTAGCATGCAATGCTGTTTAATACATTTTTACCCACAGTAGAATTTCTCTCAAAATTGGAGTCAATCTCTCAAGCTCCCTTCTGCTTTATCAACAAAGTTTATGTAATATGCTAAATTATTTATTGTCATCTCAACAGTCTTCATAGCATCTTCACCCTGAGTATATTCCATCTCAAGAAACTATTTTCTTTGATCATCCATAAGAAACAATTCCTCATCCTTGAAAGTTTTATTATGAGACTGTAGCAATTCAGCTAACTATCAGGCTCCAGTGCTATCTCTTGTTCTCTTGCTATTTCCACCACATCTACAGTCACTTCCCCCACTGAAGTCTTGAATCCCTCAAAGTTATACATGAGGGTTGGAATCAACTTCTTTTAAACTTCTATTAATGTTGATATTTTGACCTCTTACCACAAATCACAAATGTCCTTAATGGCATCTAGAATGACAAATCCTTTCCAGAAGGTTTACAATTTACTTTGTCCAGATCCATCAGAGGAATCACTATTTATGGCAGCTATAGCCTTATGAAATGTATTTTTTAATAATAAGACTTAAAAGTTGAAATTACTCCTCGATCCATGGGTTGCAGAATGGATGTTGTGTTAGCAGGCATGAAAACAGCATTCATCTCATTGTACATATACATTAGGCGACCAGGTGTATATTTTTAATTAATTAATTAACTAATTTTTGGCTGTGTTGGGTCTTCGTTGCTGCACACGGGCTTTCTCTAGTTGTGGCGAGTGGGGGTTACTCTTCATTGCAGTGTGTGGGCTTCTCATTGCAATGGCTTTTCTTGTTGTGGAGCATGGGCTCTAGGCACACAGGCTTCAGTAGTTGTGGCACATGGGCTCAGTAGTTGTGGCTTGCAGACTCTAGAGCGCAGTCTCAGTAGTTGTGGCATATGGACTTTGCTCCACAGCATGTGGGATCTCTCTGGACCAGGGTGCGAACCTGTGTCCCCTGCATTGGCAGGTGGATTCTTAACCACTGTGCCACCAGGGAAGCCCCAGGTGTACTGTTAATGAGCAGTAATATTTTGAACAAAATACTTTTTTTTCTCAGCAGTAGTCTTAACAGTGGCTTGAAATATTAAGTGAATCATGTTGTAAACAGAAGTGTTGTCATCCAGGCTTTGTTGTTTCATTTGTAGAACACAGGCAGAGTAGATTTAGCATAGTTCTTAAGTGCCCTAGGATTTTCAAATTGGTAAATGAGCATTGGCTTCATTGTCCCCAGCTGCATTAGTCCCTAACAAGAGAGTCAATCTGTCCTTTGAAGCTTTGAAGCCAGGCACTGGCTTCTCCGCTTTAGCCATGAAAGTCCTAGATGACATCTTCTTCCAATAAAAGGTTGTTTTGTCTGCCTTGAAAGTCTGTTGTTCAGTGCAGCCACCTTTATTAATTACCTTAGCTAGATGTTCTGGATAATTTGCTGTAGGTTCTACATCAGCACTTGCTGCTTCACCTTGCACTTTTATGTTTTGGAGACAACTTCTTTCCTTAAGCCTCATGAACCAATCTCTGCTAGCGTCAAACTTTTCTTCTGTAGCCTCTTCACTTCGCTCAGCCTTCATAGAATTGAAGAGTATTAAGGCCTTGCTTTAGATTAGGATTTGGCTTAAAGGGATGTTTTGTCTGGTTTGATCTTCTATCTGGACCACTATTACTTTCTCCATATCAGCAATCAGACTGTTTTGCTTTCCTATCATTTGTATGCTCACTGGAGTAGCACATTTAATTTCCTTCTAGAACTTTTCCTTTGCATTCACAACTTGGCTAACTGTTTGGCACAAGAGGACTAACTTTCAGCCTATCTCAGCTTTTGACATGTCTTCCTCACTAAGCTTAATCATTTCTAAATTTTGATTTAAGGTGACATATGTGTGAGTCTTCTTTCATTTGAACAGTTAAAGGCATTTTAGGTTATTAATTGGCCTAATTTCAGTATTGTTGTGTCTCAGGGAATTGGGAGGCCTGAGGAAGAGAGAGAGATGGGGAACACTCTGTCAGTGGAACAGTGAGAATGTGCACACAACATTAAATTTACATCTTATATGGGTGTGGTTTGTGGTACCCAAAACAATTACAATAGTAACATCAAAGATCTCAAGTAACTGTAAAAATATGATAGCAATAAGAAAGGTTGAAATATTGTAAAACTTACCAAAATGTAACAAAGAGACACAAAGTCAGCAAATGCTGTTGGAAAAATTGTACCTATAGACTTGCTCGACACAGGATTGCCACAAATCTTCAATTTGTAAAAAAAAAAAAAAAAATCAGAGAAGCACAATAAAGCAATGTGAAATAAAATGAGACATGCCTATATATATTACTTATAAGCCTGTGTTTATTTTTCATATTCAGGGAATATGTATTTAAAATATCTACCTATCCATTTATTCAGAGAGGTGAATAAAGGAGGTGAACACTAAGCTAACTCTTGTCTCTATGTGTTTGCTCTGTACTCTAACTTATGCTTTTATTCCTCAAAATGCCCTGTTTTCTCCTTTTTTTTAAAATTAAAATCTAAGCCAAGTAAAATTTCACTATATGTGATGCCTTCCCTTGACTATCTCAATTTACTATTTTCCCCATAGCATGAAACATAATGTTACATGCATAACACTTCACAGGTTCCTTTACATTTAACAAGAACTCAGTAAACATTTGGTGAATAATCAACTGTAGCTAATAGTATTTAAATATTTATTTCTCTTTCTCTATTTTTGAATTTTCATCCTATGATCTCTGCCTTAGCTCAGGACTCTATTATCAACCAAATGAATTCAGGATTATAGGAATGTGATACTCAAAAGTTCTGCTTCTGGATATTTCTGTTTCTCCCATCAGTGGTTTCTCAGATACTACATTTATTTGATGGAATATCAAAATCATGTACAGAGAACCTTCTACCCAAACACCAATTATTCTTTGCTGCATCAGTAGTAGATAGGAGTTGCATGTTTTTTAGGCATAAGCATAACCATAGATATGCTATAGTACCTTTATGTAAATATCTTATCATAACTACTGCTTTTATCAGTCTATAAATCCATTATTATCCCTTAGGATAATTTCACAATAAAAAATAGTGTGTCTATAATGTTGAATTCAATTTCCTCTCTCTTTCTTAGGTCCTATTGCCTTGGTATAATTTCCCTCCCCTTTACATCCAAACTCCTTTTGCATCAAAAAACTCTTATAGATAATATATTGCTAAAATTTTCTGTGTGTGTTTGTGTCTAGGTGTGAATATGAGTTATGTGCAAGTGTGTATCTCAACCAATTTGAAAACCACTGTTTTATTAATTTATATTTATGTAATTATTTATTAATATTTTATTTTATGCAATTTCTATTTCTAATACATCTCTTTTTTCTTCTCTTTTTCCAATTTCCATTTAAGTTACTATAATTTTTCAACTGCTTTGTGATTATACATTACAGGTTTACATTTCTGCTTTATCTATAAGATTTTAAGACTCACATGTATATTTAATATAGTTAATAATACATTATTCAGTTTGTTAAGCTTATCAACCTCTTCAACATCTCCATAAATGAAACAAGTGTTCTTCTTCCTTCCAGTCTTTCTCAGACCTTACCCACAATTGATCATACTGGTATTGTTCAGAATTTAATTCTGGATTCCCATGGATATACTATTTAGCTTTATTTATAAATGGACAATTTTATTATATTTTTATTTTACACCCTGAATTCAAAAACCACATAGAATTTCTGTGATTCATTTATATTTTTGTTAGGGTATGTTTACCAAGAAAAACAATTGAAAACAATATTTTGTTATTATTACTTAAAAAGTTTTTCTTCATCATTTTTTCCATTAAATTTGTACAATAGATTAAAAGGACACAAAATTACAAGATTTTTTTTGTGTCAGAAACTAGAAGTTATTAGTCTATGTATTTGTTTTCATTCAGTGTCACTGTTCTGATGTGAATTTCTTTCTTATAAATTTTTGAGGAGATTATTTTACTGTAAGATTTTTAAAGTATTTGCCATTTCATGTTCTTAAATTCTTCTTTATTGATAACAAATGTGATTTTTTTCCTATCTAATTTGCCTTCTACTTGACAAGATTTTTCAATCGAAAGTCTTACATTTTCCTTAATTCTATTAAATTCTGACATGTAACTTTAAATATTTCCCCAAATTGTCTTTTCTTTTTCTAAGACTCTCCTTAGATGGAGTCTGATGCTTCTACATCTACCCTTCATATCCAGGATATTTTTAAATGCTTTTTACCTCTTCATGTCTAATTCATTCCTGAAAGCTTCAAGGTGCCAGTTTTTATTTCATTTATGGCATTTATCATACTCAGTATTTCAACTTGATTTTTTCTTATGACTTCTTGTTCTTGCTCTATATTTCCAGTATCTGCTCATATCTCTTTGAGAGTATTTGATACCTTGATTATAAATTTTTATTTGGTTTGGTTCATTAATACTAGTTCAGGTGTCATAGTTTCATTTTTAATATGTTTATATATCAGTTGAATTCCTCAAATATTCAACTTTGTTTGTGAGCTCATGTCCTCTGTATATAACTATTCACTTGGCAATGTAAAAGGAGAGGCTTAAACTGGCTATGATGAATTTTGGGAAGGGAAGAGAACCATTGATGTAATTAAGTTGACCATTCTATAAAACCACCAACACTGCCTCAGAGATAACCTCCAATTTTCTCCCCAGTGCTGACATTTTCTAAGAGCTATCTCTACTGGTTGTAATCACCTGACCCTCTAGGTTTCCATCTACACTATGAGGCTAGGGCTTGCCAGAGTCCTGCATTAGTTGTGCTCCTGTCCCAGTAAACCTCAAGCACAAACTTTATGTTACTTACTCCATGCTGCAACTAGCGATGGGCTGGTGAGTTTTTTTTTATTTTTTTTAATCTTGCATTGATGATAGGAATGGGAAGGATACACCAAGAGCAACATTGGGAACAGGGTATAACTAAAATACCTGCTCTGTCCCATATGTGACAGTCATGCTATTTCTAACCAAGAGATTACTAATTGATTCTCTGGTTTTAACCTTGATTCACACGGTGTTTTCTTACAATTTTTATGTTAAAATTATTTCCAACATTCAGTTAAGGTGAGAAACTAAAGTCTAAAATCAACCAATCAAACACACACAATATTACACTGTGACAATGAGCATGATTTATGACTGTCAAAGGTATATGTTTCATTATTAATATATTTAAATATTAACAATATAAAAATGTAGTGTGTTGATAGTTATAACTTATTATACTCACCTCAAATATCTCACACATTGTCCTTTCATCTAGGAATTTGCTTTTTATCATACTTTCTCAAAAAATGAATTTAAATTACAATCATAGATTATAGAGTTTAAAAGATGGTTCTATGACTGAAAAATATGATAATGAAGCAGATCGACGATAAAAGAATATAAAATAGATGAGAATATTCTAATAACTGACCCTGAGCTTTGTAGATCAAGAAACTTTAGGTTGGGGTGTACAATGACTATATTAGTATCCTCTTGACCAGTACTACTAATTGCCAATTAAGGTTCTCCTCTCCAGAATTAGTGTACCTCAAAAATTAAATAAATATTCAGAATACTGCTTATTTAGCAGAGATTTCAGGAAAAGAAATGGATATCTTCATAAAAGATAATCCCTTTTCCACAAGAGAAGGTACCTCCACCTTCAACATTAATCATTGATCACAAACTTAAGTTTTTGTGTTTCTTCTTTGGATAAAGCTGCATTCTGGACATTCATCCATAGCCAACTCTTGTGAATATGTTACTTTTCTGTGCTTCCACTACTGATCATGTATTCTCAGCCAACTTTCTTTACATATGTTTTCATACAGGGAAGCTTTCACCATCTTAATATTCATGTGCTGACTCTGTTAGTTGATTTCAAGGTCAGAGGGAGAATTACTATTTGGGACATTAGTTGACAGTACCAGGAAGAGCATCTCATGTTTTTACTTGTGTCTCGCCATGCAAAATAAGAAAAAAAAATTATCCCGCTGGTCAAGAAATCTACATTGAAACTTTGGCTTTGCTATATAGTTAGGTGGAATCCTTTAGCTTCTCTACCCTTCAACTTCCTCTTGGTCAAATACATCAACATCTAATATAACATTAAGATCTAAAACCTTCTAAGGCCTTGCTACAATATTGAAGTATAATTTATTGCACAGCAAAACATGTCAATAATTTGTATGTATATAATCAAGAGAAAATACTATTTTTCTGCCTGATATAGAAAACTGCATAATAAAACTGTACAACACAGTAATACCTCATATATTAGAACAATGTATGGCAAATGAAAAATACAGAAATGTATCTCAAATAATATATACAAGCTAAAGTAAGTTCCGTACATACGAACCTTCAAGTTGCAAACTTTCAAATGTACAAACATGCATTCTCATGTCCAATTAAATAAATTAGTTCATGTGTCTGGTGTACATTGTCACATGCATGCATCTTCTACAAGTGGTTGTGCTTTTGTGTACTTTATTGTACAGTACTGTATGGAATACAGTATCTTTACTTCAAGCCCAGGTTGACTAGAAGCAAGCGTAAAAGCATCGGTGATGCAGCTGGTACTGCTAAGAAGAGATTCACTATGGAGGAAATGGCAAGGGGATTTTCTTTATTTGAGGAGGCACTGTTAGTTTTTGAGGCACAGGACCTGAATGTAGAAGGGTACACAAAGGTTGCAGCAGCCATTCAGAATGCAATCCAATGTTACTGTGTCATCCATGATGAGAAAAAAAGAACCACTACCCAGACATCACTGGATCATTTTTTCAAGAGGGTAGATAGAATTGAATCCAGCAAGGAACCAGAACCTGTGCCATCAGTGTCAGGAGTGAGTGAAATTGCAGCTTGCCCCCTGTCTCATATTGCTGATGATTCTTCAGCTCTACCATCTTCCACCTCCTCTCCCTCCTCCAGTCAGTAACTCTTCTTGCCTGTTCACTCAATGCCAGCCACTGTTTGTCAGCTGTTCTACTGTACTACTGTACTGTTTAAGGTACTGTACTGTAAGTTAAAAATGTTTTCTTATTTTTTGTGTTTGTTTGTTTTTATGTATTATTTGTGTGAAAAGTATTATAAACCTATTACAGTACAGTACTATATAGCTGACTGTGTTAGTTGATTACCTAGGCTAAATTTTCAGACTTATGAACAAATTGGCCTTATGAACTTGCTCTCGGAATGGAACTCATTTGTATGTAGGGGACTTACTGTATTTCAAAGTATAAGTGCAACAGGAACACGTGTACATTAATGTATTACTCTTGGTACTTGTGCTTCCTATATAGCATGTGGAATGATTTTGTTCAAGAGATTATCAGATATAATCTTATCTTAATATCACTAGACTTATCATTTGATTGTATTATTAAATTTTCAAATCAGTGAGATTTTCTGTGTTTAAGTGCTGTAATGCTTCAGAGGAGCATGAATTATTTTTTGTTGCTCTGGGGAAACAGTAACTATAATTTAAATATAAGTCCTCTTATTCCTATGAAATCAATCCTCTGCAATTATTCATTAGAAAAAAAAAGGTTTACCAATATTTATCACAGCAATGAAGTCACATGAAAGCAGTATACATAATCATAACTGTTCTTTAATAATTTTCTCAATTTAGTAAAACTTAGATATTAAAAGTTTTTTGAAAGAAAACTCACTAGCATTGTATACATAATACAGATGTTTATTAATTTACAAAATTTTGTAATGATATATGAATTTTTTTAAGTATCAAGTTTATATTTACATGTTTATTCATATTTCACTCTCATCATTAGTTAAATTTAATATAAGTAGTTTTATGTCTTCAAAATACATGGGTGAAATGCTTTAGTTCCTTGTGGAACAAACTGGGATCCCAGAGCAGCAGCAGCAACATCACCTATGAACTTAGTAGAAATTCAGAATCTTGGGTCTCTCTCCAGATCTACTGAATCAGATTCTGCATTTTAACAAGATCCCCAGTTAATTCCGTACATATTAAAGTTAGGGATGCACAGTTTTTGTTTGTGAATCTTGTGTAGCAGCTGTAAATAAATTACCACATGAAAGAAATACAATGTTAGATGGGTAAAGTCAACCTTGTGTTACTTACTACTTGCATAAATAATACATATTTCTAACAGGAGTTATAGTTTTTAAGCAAATGATGCCTACTTGGTTGTCAACCACACTAATTTCTTCATTATTAATATCTTGTTGATTTTACTTAGTTACAGCAACCAAGTGTTATATATGAGTGTGCTTTTAAAAATCATTATATTAATGTTTTTCCATCAGAGGCATTTAGCCAGTTCATATGATTCTTAGCCATATCTCATGTCAGCACTCCCCATTTAGTGTACTGAAGTTCAACTCAGAAACGCTCTAGGTGTGCAGATGTATTGATATTGTTCAGCCTTTGAGTAGGTAAACCAATGGCCACAGCCCAACAACATTTATTTTTACCCTTTTTACCCCTGTATGCCTTTTAACAGCACCATTGTAATTTTATGTATATCTTGAGAAAGGTTATATACTGCTCTATGCCATTTATGAACTATATGGTTTTGTATATTATGTATATAAATTAACATATTTTATTGAAGGTTATTTTTTGTGTGTATGAAAGAAGACTAAAGAAAAAGAGTACAAATGTGATTCATTTGTTCTTTTGGTTGGCTGGATGTGGCAGGAAATAAAACATACTTAGACTTTTTTTTTTCTAGTACAATAACCTTAAAATTTTAGAGAGAGACTGTGGTCCAAGTGTCACTCTTGCTGTCCATACATTGCTACTGCAATGTATGGTTCATCAGCAATGTTTGACTTTTATCATCAGCCCTAGACCACCATGGAGTCTAATATATATATATATATATATATATATATATATATATATATATAATTTCTAAAGTATTATTAACCCCTTTAAGTGTTAAAAAGAACAATATCAAGAATATAAGGAAAAATATTTAAAGACACTGGTAGTTTGCAAAGAGATATAATGACTACATAATTTGCAAGATAACTGAACCATTGACTCAGAGACTCACACAGTCATCTCTGAGTAATTGACCCTGTCTTATTCTTAGATCAGGTCTAATGTCAATACCTTCATGTGTCGTGGGATTAAAGAAGAGAAGAAAAACTCAGACCTGTGCATCACGGGAAATTATGTGTAATTTTTTTAAAGGAGAACATATTTCATAACAAATAGGAGTTGAGTAAAATCATTTGACAAGTATATAACTATAGAATGGAATTTTACCCCAAATCCCCCCGACCCAGGTAGTTTGGAATAAGTCCATTGTCCCATTCATAGTTAATTTAGACATTAAGCACTGTAGGCAGAGTTTAAGCCCTATAAACTTTTTGGGACTTCTGAAAGTGCTTGAGCAGTAAACATAGAATGTTTGACTAAGCAATGCACAATCATGTTTACAAAATGCAAAGTTATGCAAACTATACAACTCCAACACAACTTATTTTATTATTTATTTAATTATTTATTCATTTTTTACATTTTTATATTGGAGCATAGTTGATTAACAATGTTGTATTAGTTTCAGGTGTAAAGCAAAGTGATGCAGTTATACATATACATGTATGTATTCTCTTATAAATTCTTTTCCCATTTAGTTTATTACAGAATATTGAGCAGAGTTCCCTGTGCTATACAGTAGGTCCTTGTTGGTTATCTATTTCAAATCTAGCAGTGAATGCATGTCAGTCTCAAACTCCCAATCTATCCCTCTCTGCACAAACTTTCCCCCAGTAACCATAAGTTCCTTCTCTAAGTCTGTGAGCCTATTTCTGTTTTGTAAATAAGTTCATTTTTACCATTTTTTTTAGATTCTGCATATAAGCAATATTATATGATATTTGTCTTTCTCTGTCAGACTTAATCTCCAAGTCCATCCATGTTTCTGCAAATGACATTATTTCATTCTTTTTAATAGCTGAGTAATAGTCCATTGTATATATGTACCACATCTTCTTTATCCATTCATCAGTATCCATTCATGACTTGGCTATTGTAAACAGTGCTGCAATGAACATTGGGATGCATGTATCCTTTTGAATCATGTTTTTCTCTGGATGCCCAGGAGTGGGACTACAAGTCTTTTGTCTCCATAGGTAGGTTTATTCCTAGGTATTTTATTCTTTTGATGTGATGATAAATGGGATTTTTTTTTAATTTCTCCTCTTGATCTTTCATTGTTAGTATATAGGAGTGCAAGAGATTTCTGTGTATTAATTTTGTATTCTTCAATTGTACCAAACTCATCGATGAGCTCTAGTAGTTTTCTGATAGCATCTTTAGGATTTTCTATGTATAGGATCATGTCATCTGCAAACAGTGACAATTTTACTTCTTCTTTTCCCATTTGGATTCCTTTTATTTCTCTGATTGCTGTGGCTAGGACTCCCAAAACTATGTTGAATAAAAGTGGCAAGAGTGGCCATCCTTGTCTTGTTCCTGATCTTAGAGGAAAGGCTTTCAGCTTTTCACCATTAAGTATGATCTTAGCTGTAGGTTTGTCATATATGGCCTCTATCATGTTGAGGTATTTTCCCTCAATGCCCCCATTCTGGAGAGTTTTTATCATAAATGGGTGTTGAATCTTGTCAAAAGCTTTTTCTGCATCTATTGAGAGGATCAAATGGTTTTTATTCTTCAATTTGTTGATGTGGTGTACCACAGTGATTGATTTGTGGATATTGAAAGATCCTTGAATCACTGGGATAAATCCCACTTGGTTATGGTCTATGAGTCTTCTAATGTATTGTTGGAATGGGATTGCTATTATTTTATTGAGGATTTTTGTGTCTATGCTGATCATTGATATTAGCCTGCAGTTTTTTTGTGGCATTTTTGTCTAGTTTTGGTATCAGGGTGATGGTGACCTCATAGAATGAGTTTGGGAGTATTCCTTCCTCTGCAATTTTTTGGAAGAGTATCAGAAGGATAGGTGTTAACTCTTCACTAAATGTTTGATAGAACATTTAGTTTATTTGTGATTTTTCTTGTTTACTGAGGTAAGATTATATTCCTATAAACTTCTCTCTTAGAACTGCTTTTGCCACATCCCATAGGTTTTGGATCATCCTGCTTTCATTGTCATTTGCCTCTAGGTATTTTTTTATTTTTCTCTTTGATTTCTTCAGTGATCCATTAGTTGTTTAATAGCATATTGTTTAGCCTGCTGGTGTTTGTGCTTTTTACAGTTTTTTTTCTTGTAGTTGTCTTCTAATCTCACAGCACTATGATGAGAAAAAGTGCTTAATATGATTTCACTTTTCTTAAATTTACCAAGGCTCACTTTGTGGCTCAACATGTGATCAATCTTGGTGAATGTTCGATGTGCTCTTGAGAAGATGTGTATTCTGCGGCTTTCAGGTGGAATGTCCTATAAATATCAATTAAATCTATCTGGTCTATTGTATCATTTAAAGGTTGAATTTCCTTATTTATTTTCTGTCTGGATGATCTATCCATTGGTATAAGTGGGGTGTTAAAATCCCCCACTATTATTGTGTTACTGTTGATTTCTCTTTTTAAGGCTGTTAGCATTTGCCTTATGTATTGAGGTGCTCCTATGTTGGGTGCATAAATATTCATAAATATTTTATTTTCTTCTTGGATTGATCCCTTGATCATTATGTAGTGTCCTTCCTTACCTCTTCTAACATTCTTTATTTTAAAGTCTATTTTATCTGATATGAGTATTGCTATTCCAGGTTTAGATTTCCATTTGCATGGAATATATTTTTCCATCCCTTCACTTTTAGGCTGTATGTGTCCCTAGGTCTGAAGTGGGTCTCTTGTAGACAACATATATATGGTTTTGTTTTTGTATCCATTCAGCCAGTCTTTGTCTTTTAGCTAGAGTGTTTAATTCATTTCCATTTAAGGTAATTATCAACATGCATATTCCTATTGTCATTCTTAATTGTTTTGGATTTGTTTTCATAGGTCTTTTCTCTTCCCTTCATCTTTTGTTCTCTCCTCTTGTGATTTGATGACTAACTGTAGTTTTGTGTTTGAATTTCTTTTTCTTTTTTTGTGTGTATCTATTTTATTTTTTTGTATTGTGGTTACCATGAGGTTTTGTTGTAGCAGTCAATATCTGAACAAGATTTTTTTTAAGTTGCTGGTTTTTAAATTTCTAATTCATTCCAATATCCTGCATTTATACTCTCTTCACAATTGCTGGTTTTGATATCATATTTGTGTTCAGTTGATTTCTTACCTTTACTTTATGTTTGCCTTTATCAGTGAGCTTTTGTATTCATATATTTTTTGTTCATTTTTAGTAAAGACATTTTATTTTTTGCTTAGAGAAATTCCTTTAGCATTTGTTGCACAGCTTGTCTGGTGGTGCTCAATTCTCTTAGCTTTTGTTTGTCTGTAGAGCTTTTTATTTCTCCATTGAATCTGAATGAGAGCCTTGCTGGGTAGAGTATTCTTGGTTGTAGGCTACTCCCTTTCAACACTTTAAATGTAATGTGTCACTCCCTTCTGGGCTGCAGAGTTTCTGCTGAGAAATCAGCTGATAACTTTATGGGAGTTCCCTTGTATGCTATTTGTTGCCTTTATCTTGTTGCTTTCAATATCTTTTTCTTTAACTTTTGTCAGTTTGATTACTATGTGTCTTGGTATGTTCCTCTTTCAATTTATCCTGCCTGGGACTCTCTGCACTTCCTGAACTTGGGTTACTGTTTCCTTTCCCATGTAAGGGAAGTTTTCAGCCATTATCTCGTCAAATATTTTCTCAGGTCCTTTCTCTCTTCTCTTTCTGGGAATCTTATAATGCATATAATGCAAATGTTGGTGCATATAATATTGTCCCAGAAGTCTCTGAGACTGTCCTCATTTTTAAAAAAATTCTTTTACCTTTATTCTGTTCCATGGAAGTGATTTCCACCATTCTGTCATCCAGCTCACTTATCCGTTCTGTCTCTATTACTCTGCTATTGATTTTTTCTAGTGTATTTTTTATTTCAGTTATTGTATTGTTCAACTCTATTTGTCTGTTCTTTAGTTCTTCTAGGTCGTTGTTAAACATTTCTTGCATTGTCTCAATCTGTGCCTGCATTATTTTTCCAATATCTTGGATCATATTCACTATCATTACTCTGAATTCTTTTTCTGGTAGACTGCCTATCTTCACTTTGCTTAGTTGTTCTTCTGGGGTTTTATCTTATTCCTTCATCTGGGACATATTCCTCTGCTGTCTCCTTTTTTTTTTTTTTTTTTTTTTTTTTGTGGTATGTGGGCCTCTCACTGTTGTGGCCTCTCCCGTTGTGGATCACAGGCTCCGGACACGCAGGCTCAGCAGCCATGGCTCATGGGCCCAGCCGCTCCATGGCATGTGGGATCCTCCCGGATTGGGGCACGACCCCATGTCCCCTGCATCGGCAGGCAGACTCTCAACCACTGTGCCACTAGGGAAGTCCCTGCTCTCTCATTTCGTCTAACTTTCTGTGATTGCAGTTTCCATTCCACAGGCTGCAAGAATGTAGTTCTTCTTGCTTTTGCTGTCTGCCCTTTGGTAGATGAGATTGTCTAATAGGCTTATGCAGATTTCCTGGTGGGAAGGTCTTGTTCCTGACCACTGGTTGGTGGAGCTGAGTCTTGTACCTCGGGTGGGCAGGACAGTGCTCAGGGAGACTTTAAGCAGCCCATCTTCTGATGTGTGGGCCTGTATTCCTGCCCTACTGGTTATTTGGTCTGATGCGTCTCAGCACTGTTGGGTGAGGCTAGGTCTTGGGGAGGAAATGGTGGCCTCCAAGAGTGCTCACATCAGTGAGTACTCACCAAAACTCTGGTTTCCAGTGTCTTTTTCCTCACAGTGAGTTACAGCCACTCCTCACCTTCTCAGGGGACCCTCCAATACTAGTAGATAGGTCTAATTAAGTCTCTTATGAGGTCACTTCTTTTCTCCCTGGGTCCTGGTGTGCATGGAACCTTGTGTGCACCCTCCAAGAGTGGAGTTTCTGTTTCCTCCAGTCCCTGGAATTCTTGTGATCAAACCCCACTGGTTTTTAAAGCCAGATTCCCTGGGGGCTCCTCCTCCTGTTGCCAGGCCCCCAGTCTGGGAAGCCTGACTTGGGGCTCAGGACTTTCACTCCTCTAGGAGAACTTCTGTGGTATAATTTATTTTCCAGTTTGAGTGTTGTCCACCCGGAGGGTATGGGATTTGATTTTATCAAAATTGAGCCCCTCCTACCATCTAGTTTTGACTTCTTTGCCTTTGGATGTAGGGTATCTTTTTTGGTAGGTTCCAGCACTTTTTTTTTTTTTTTTTTGGTCAATGGTTGTTCGGCAGTCAGTTGTGGTTTTTGTGTTTCTGTAAGAAGGGGGGAGCTCACATCCTTCTACTCCCCCATCATGCCAGCCAATCTCCCAACTCGTATATTTAAAGATAAGTTTTATTTATCATGAATGGGTGTATATTTTTATGTTATATAGCTGATCACCATTAAAATAAATAGTGCAGCAATATCTCAAATTGTCTTTCTATGGCTCTGGTTCCATTTTCATTTACAAGCGCTGTCTTCTAAGTAAAGCTGAGTTTCTTCATCACTTCTACTTCATTTCAGGTGAAATATCTACATTTCATTGGCATCCTCCTTTCCCAAGGAGGCTCATCTGTGGGGCTTTTTCTGATCTACATAGAGATGTTCCTGAATTGACATGATATTTCTCTCAGGAGAAAAGTTATATTAGGTAATGCTAATAAGAAAAAATTTTAAATTGTGCAATTTAAGCCATTTGTGAGACCAGTGGAAAAACATGGGCCCTGTGAAGCTTTGATGAAGTTTAATCCTGTGTTACCACCTATACTACTTATGTGCTCACAACAACTATACTTGACATACCACATAACCCAGATATATTATAGTGTGGTCTTCTAGACATACATTAGACACTTTAAACATACATTCTTGGTTTTGTTATTAATATTCTCTATCATATGTGATCCGTTTGGTGCTTTTTTTTTTTTGGCTTTTCCCATTTCCCAGAATAATTTATTAGTTTAGGAGAAAAATGAAGGACTAAGACTACTAAAGAACTAATGACAATTGTGTTGGGTGAGAAAAGCAAAAATAAGTGAAATCTTAGAATAATTAAAGGTCTTTTCTATCCAATTTTTCAACTTTGCCTTCTCCTCTCACCTGGTGTCCTCCATCTTTCATACTTAGAAAGACAGTGAGCAATTCTGGGATTCAATGTCATACAAAAGTGTTAACTAATCATCTCACTCCTCAAGTGTTTAACACTTCCATATTATTTATCCATTCTTCTGACACCATAAAATCCCCAATTCTTTTGATACTGTTTGAAGGAAAATCTGGTTAAGCATATAAGACCTCCCTTAAGACTCTCTGTAGTGTGTGATTATTCATTAGATATCTTTGTATAATATGTGAATATTTGGGTAAATATTCTAGATTCATAAGTGCCTTTCTCCTCATAGTAGGCATTCAATAATGTTTGTTTAATTTTTGATTCATTCTATTATGAAAGGAAACAAAACTTAAGTAAACAACCTCTAAGAAACGTCAAGCTTTCCATAGAATCACTGAACTTGCTATATGCAAATCAGATCTAAGTTTTAATCCTTGAAGAATCAATAATCAAGAGAGAATTGATCAAAATTCTGCAGGTTTCCAGGCAAAAATTTAGACTCATGATGTAATAGCATGAGTAGGGAGTGGATACCACTCCCATTTTCAGGTAAACTAGACCCTTATGACTTCCAAATTCATGGACCATATGGGAAGCAGTCGGATATGTCAGAAACAGGTGCGGGTGTGTACTGAGTGCCAAGTGAGTGTCTTTTCTTCATCAGGGAAAGTTTAGTTTTGAAACATGTGAATGTCAGCCAAGGGCTTGGTGGAAAATTTTGGCATAGGCTAAATTAAGCAGAGCTTCAAAAGAGTAATATATTCAATAACATATATTTTCCCAATTTCTATTCTAACTACTTTAACTGTTCAGAGTTACTCAGCTAATTGGTTATAAATGTTATTTTCTTTTCCATTTCTTATCTTCACATTTTATCTTTTGGAGAGAAGATCTAACAAAATTTTGTCTCTTTCATGTATTTCAGATGATCCCACTGTTTGTATAGTATATAATGCCAATGAATAAGTGAGAGAAGGTTATGAGATGATCTGTTGTATACAGAAGGGGAACACAATCTGAAGGTGGAAGGAAAGGACTCTTAGGGAAGTTGAGCTTATTTTTGTGCCCTATGAAAATAGATTTCCATCACCCCAGGGCCCTGAAATAGATACCCAGGGTTCTTACAGTGGCAAGTAGATTTTTTGCTTGAACTACCAGATAAATACTATTCCACTTAGTGAAATGACAAATAGTAAAAGGAGAATTGGTGTTCATTTAGTAAAAAAAAAAAAAAAGATCTGTTTTAGCAGTTTATTTATTTATTAATAAATAGTCCACTTTATTTTATACAAATTATACCTCTAAAATTGATTTTAAAAATCTTACAGGGTGAGATATGATTCTTTGCAGTAAGGGAATCTGTAGGATGGACTAGCAGGCCCCAACACACTAAATGCCACTCAATCATGGTACATCCCAAAAGACTTGCCTCAAATTTCCAAAACACACCCTAGTGAGTAATATCACATCCACTGAGAATATGGCATGTTTTCTCTTAGTGGGATACGAAGTCATGAGGGTGTTTTGAGCTGAGGAGTGATGGGATCTGACATTGTTTTTTTTTAGATAAGGTATAGTTTTTTTTACAATGTTATGTTAGTTTCTATAGTACAGCAAAGTGGAGTTCCCTGTGCTACCCAGCAGGTTCTTATTAGTTATGTATTATATATATATTACTGTATATATGTCAATCCCAATCTCCCAATTCATCCCACCCCCCACACCTGCTTTCCCCCCTTGGTGTCCATACATTTGTTCTCTACATTTGTGTCTCTATTTCTGCCTTGCAAACCAGTTCATCTGTACCGTTTTTCTAGATTCCACATATATGCCTTAATATATGATATTTGTTTTACACTCTATGAGTTACTTCACTCTGTATGACCATCTCTAGATCCATCCTTGTCTCTACAAATGACCCAATTTCATTCCTTTTTATGACTTTATATTCCGTTGTATATATTGCCACATCTTCTTTATCCTTTCCTCTGTTGATGGACATTTAGGTTGCTTCCATGACCTGGCTATTCTAAATAGTGTTGTAATGAATATTGGGGTGCATGTGTTTTTTGAATTATGCTTCTCTCTGGGTATATACCCAGTAGTGGGAATGCTGGGTCATATGGTTGCTCTATTTTTAGTTTTTTAAGGAACCTCCATCTGTTCTCCATAGTGGCTGTATCAATTTACATTCCCACCAACAGTGCAAGCAGGTCCCCTTTCTCCACAGCCTTTCCAACATTTATTGTTTGCAGATTTTCTGATGCTCATTCTAACTGGAGTAAGATGATAACTCATTGTAGTTTTGATGTGCATTTCTCTAATAATTAGTGATGTTGAGCAACTTTTCATATGCCTCTTGGTATGTCTTCTTTGGAGAAATGTCTATTTAAGTATTTTGCTCATTTTTGATTGGATTGTTTGTTTTGAGCTGTATTGACATTGAGCTGTATGAGCTGTTTATATATTTTGGAGATTAATTCTTTGTCCCTTGATTCATTTATAAATATTTTCTCACAATCTGAGGGTTGTCTTTTTATCTTGCTTATAGTTTCCTTTGCTGTGCAAAAGCTTTTACATTTATTTAGGTCTCACTTGTTTATTTTTCCTTTTATTTCCATTACTCTAGGAGGTGGGTCAAAAAAGTTCTTGCTGTGATTTATGTCAAAGAGTGTTCTTCCAGACTTCCCTGGTGGCGCAGTTGTTGAGAGTCCTCCTGCCAATACAGGGGACACGGGTTCGTGCCCCGGTTCGGGAAGATCCCACATGCCAAGGAGCGGCTAGGCCCGTGAGCCATGGCTGCTGAGCCTGCGCGTCTGGAGCCTGTGCTCTGCAACAGGAGAGGCCACGACAGTGAGAGGCCTGTGTACCGCAAAGAAGGAAAACAAAAAACAAAACAAAAGAGTGTTCTTCCTATGTTCTCCGCTGAGAGTTTTATAGTGTCCAGTCTTATATTTAGGTTTTTAATCCTTTTTGAATTTATTTTTGTGTATGGTGTTAGGGAGTATTATAGTTTCATTATTTTACATGTAGCTGTCCAGTTTTCCCAGCACTATTTATTAAAGAGGCTGTCTTTTCTCCATTATATCCTTGCCTGCTTTGTCATAGATTAGTTGACCATAGGTGTCTGTGTTTATCTCTGGGGTTTATATTCTGTTCCATTGATCTATATTTATGTACTTGTGCCAGTACCATATTGTCTTGATTTCTGTAGCTTTGTAATATAGTCTGAAGTTAGGGAGTCTGGTTCGTCCAGCTCCATTTTTTTCCCTCAAGATTGCTTTGGACCTTTGGGGTCTTTTGGGTCTCCATACAAATTTTAAGAATTTTTGTTCTAGTTCTGTAAAAAAATGTCATTGGTAATTTGATAAGGATTGCATTGAATCTGTATATTGCTTTGGGTAGTATAGTCATTTTCACAGTATTGATTCTTCCAGTCCAAGAACATGGTATATCTCTCCATCTGTTTGTTTTATCTTTGATTTCTTTCAACAATGTCTTATAGTTTTCTGAGTACAGATATTTTACCTCATTAGGCAAGTTTATTCCTAGGTATTTTATTCTTTGTGTTGCAATGGTGAATGGGATTGTATCTTTAATTTCTCTTTCTGATCTTCCATTGTTAGTGTATAGAAATTCCAGAGATTTCTGTGCATTAATTTGATATCCTGCAACTTTACCAAACTCATTGATTAGCTCTAGTAGTTTTCGGATGGCATCTTTAGGATTATCTATGCATGGTATCATATCATCTGCAAACAGTGACAGTTCTACTTCTTTTCCAGTTTGGATTCCTTTTATTTCTTTTTCTTCTTCTGATTGCCATGGCTAGGACTTCCAAAGGTATGTTGAATAATAGAGGTGAGAGTGGACATCCTTGTCTTATTCCTCATCTTATTCCTCATCTTAGAGGAAATGCTTTCAGTTTTTCACCATTGAGAATGATGTTTGCTGTGTTTTTATTCATATATGGCCTCCATTATGTTGAGGTAGATTCCCTCAACACCCACTTTCTAGATAGTTTTCATCATAAATTGGTATTGAATTTTTTCAAAAGCTTTTCCTGCATTTATTGAGATGATCATATGGTTTTTATTCTTCAATTTTTATTATGGTATATCACATTGATTGATTTGTGTATATTGAAGAATTTGTGCATCCCTGGGATAAATCCACTGGATCATGGTGTGTGATACTTTTAATGTGTTGGTGGATTCTGTTTGCTAGTATTTTATTGAGGATCTTTACATCTGTATTCATCAGTGAAACTGGCCTAAAATTTTCTTTTTTTGTAGTATCTTTGTCTGGTTTTGGTATCATGGTGGTGGTAGACTCATTGAATGAGTTTGGGAGTGTTCCTTCCTCTGCAATTTTTGGGAAGATTTTGAGAAGAATGGGTGTTAGCTCTTCTCTAAATATTTGATAGAATTTAATTGTGAAGCCATCTGGTCCTGTATGTTTTTGTTGGAAGAATTTTAATCAGTTTCAATTTTGTTACTTCTGATTGGTCTGTTCATATTTTCTATTTCTTCCTGGTTCAGTCTTGGAATGTTATATGTTTTTAAGAATTTGTCCATTTCTTCCAGGTTGTCAATTTTATTGGCACATAATTGCTGGTACTAGTCTGCTATGATGCTTTTCATTTCTGCGGTGTCCGTTTTAACTTCTCCTTTTTCATTTCTAATATTATTGATGTGGGTTCTCTCCCTCTTTTTCTTGGTGAGTCTGGCTAAAGGTTGATCAATAATTTTTTATTTTCTCAAAGAACCAGATTTTAGTTTTATTGATCTTTGCGACTGTTTTCTTTGTTTCTATTTCATTTATTTCTTCTCTGATCTTTATGATTTCTTTCTTTCTGCTAACTTTGGGTTTTGTTTGTTCTTCTTTCCATAGTTCCTTTAGGTGTGAAGTTGGATTGCTTATTTGAGATTTTTCTTGTTTCTTGAGGTAGGATTGTATTGCTATAAACTTCCTTCTTAGAACTGATCTGCTGCCTCCCATAGGTTTTGGGTCATCGTATTTTCACTGTCATTTTTGTCTAGGTATTTTTTGATTTCCTCTTTGATTTCTTCAGTGATCTCTTTTTATTTAGTAACGTATTATTTAGCCTCCATGTGTTTGCATTTTTTTACGTTTTTTTCTCCTGTAATTGACTTCTCATCTCATAGCATTGTGGTCGGAAAAGATGGCTGATATGATTTCAATTTCTTAAATTTACTAAGGCTTGATTTGTGACCCAAGAGGTGATCTGTCCTGGATAATGTTCTGTGTGCACTTGAGAAGAATGTGTAATCTGATGTTTCTGGATGGAATGTCCCATAATTATCAATCAAAACGATCTGGTCTGTTGTGTCTTTTAAAGCTTGTGTTGCCTTATTCGTTTTCTGTCTAGATGATCTGTCCATTTGTGTAAGTGAGGTGTTAAAATCCCCCACTTTTATTGTGCAACTGTCAATTTCACCTTTTACAGCTGTTAACATTTGCCTTATGTATTGAGGTGCTCCTATGTTGAGTGCATATATATTTATAATTGTTATATTTTCTTTTGGATTGATCTCTTGATCATTATGTAGTGTCCATCCTTGTCTCTTGTAACAGTCTTTATTTTAAAGTCTATTTTGTCTGAAATGAGTATTGCTTCTCTATCTTTCTTCTGATTTCCATTTGCATGGAATATATTTTTCCATCTCCTCACTTTCAGTTTGTATGTGTTCCTAGGTCTGAAGTTCATCTCTTCTAGATAGCATATATATGGATCTTGCTTTTGTATCCATTTAGCCAGTCTGTGTCTTTTGGCTGGATCATTTATTCCATTCACATTTAAGGTAATTATTGATATGTATTTTCCTATTACCATTTTCTTAATTGTTTTGGGTTTTTTTTTATTGTAGGTCCTTTTCTTCTCTTGTGTTTCCCAGTTAGAGAAATTCCCTTAGCATTTGTTGTATAGCTGGTTTGGTGGTGTTGAATTTTCTTACCTTTTTCTTTTCTGTAGTTCTTTTGATTTCTCCATCAAATATGAATGAGATCCTTTCTGGGTAAAGTATTCTTGATTGCAGGTTCTTCCCTTTCATCACTTCAAATATATCATACCACTCCCTTCTGGCTTGCAGAGTTTTTGCTGAGAAATCAGCTGTAACTTTATGGGAGTTCCCTTGTATGTTATTTGCTGTTTTTCCCTTGTTGCTTTTAATAATTTTTCTTTGTGTTTAATTTTTGTCAATTTTATTATTATGTGTCTCAGCATGTGTCTCCTTGGGTTTAACTGCCTGGGACTCTCCGCACTTCCTGGTCTTGGTTGGCTATTTCCATTCCCATGTTAAGGAAGTTTTCAACTCTAATCACTTTAAATATTTTCTTGGGTCTTTTCTCTCTCTCTTCTCCTTCTGGGACCCTTATAATCTGAATGTTTTGGCATTTAATGTTGTCCCAGAGGTTTCGTAGGCTGTCTTCATTTCTTTTCAGTCTTTTTTCTTTATTCTGTTCCATGGCAGAGATTTTCACCATTCTGTCTTCCAGGTCACTTCTCCGTTCTTCTGCCTCAGTTATTCCGCTATTAATTCCTTCTAGTGTGTTTTTCATTTCAGTTATTGTATTGTTCTTCTGTGTTTGTTTGTTCTTTAATTCTTCTAGATCTTTGTTAAACATTTCTTCCATCTTCTCAATCCTTGCCTCTATTTTCTGAGGTCCTTGATCATCTTCACTATTATTATTCTGAATTCTTTTTCTGGAAGTTCACCTATCTCCACTTCATTTAGTTGTTTTTCTAGTGTTTTATCTTGTTCCTTCATCTGGGACATAATCCTCTGCCTTTTCATTGTCTATCTTTCTGTGACTGTAGTTTTTGTTCTCCAGGCTGCAGGATTGTAGTTCTTCATGCTTCTGCTTACTGCCCTCTGGTGGATGAGGCTATCTAAGTGTCTTGTGCAAGCTTTCTGATGGAGTGTCTGGTGGTGGGTAGAGCTGACTGTTGCTCTGGTGGGCTGAGCTCAGTAAAACTTTAATCCACTTGTCTGCTGATGGGTGGGGCTGTGTTCCTTCCCTGTTGGTTGTTTGGTCTGAGGTAACCCAACACTGGAGCCTACAGGCCCTTTGTTGTGGCTAATGGTAGACTCCAGGAGAGCTCACACCAATGAGTACTTCCCAGAACTTCTGCTGCCATGACCTTGTCCCTGTGGTGAGTTACAGCTGACCCCACCTCTGCAGGAGGCCTTCCAACACTAGCGGGTAGTTCTGGTTCAGTCTCCTATAGGGTCACTGCTCCTTGCCCCTTGGTCCACACTTCTTTGTGTGTGCCCTCCAACCATGGAGTCTCTGTTTCTGCCAGTCCTGTCAAAGTTCTGCAATCAAATCTCACTGAACTGCAAAGTCCAATTCTCTAGGGATTTCTCCTCCAGTTTCCAGACCCCCAGGTTGGGAAGCCTGACATGGGGCTCAGAACCTTCACTCCACTCAGTGGATTTCTGTGGTATAATTGTTCTCCAGTTTGTGAGTTGCCCACCCAGTGGTTATGGGATTTGATTTTATTGTGATTTTGCCCCTCCTACCATCTCATTTCAGGTTCTAACCTTTGTCTTTGGATGTGGGGTATCTTTTTTGGTGAGTTCCAGTGTCTTCCTGTTGATGATTATTCAGCAGTTAGTTGTGATTCCAGTGCTTTCACAAGAGGGAGTGAGTGTAAGTCCCTCTACTCTGCCATCTTGAACCAATCTCCTGTTTTAATAATTTAAATTTGAGATATTTACTAAATCAGTTAGTAATGTGGGATGGAAAACCAAGGAATGAGGTTCATACTGGAGATATAGATTTTAGCATTATCAGCATATTGATGGTGAGTAGAGTTATGGCAGTAGAAAATATCTCAATAATAATGACTAACATGCATTGGGATCTCACTAGGTGTCAAGGGCCATTCTAAAGAATTTTATTAACATATCTCAAAAAGGACGCCTAAAAAGTAGACATTATTATTGTCTTCACTTTAGAGGCAAGAAAAATTAGATCCAGACAGATTAAATATCTTGCCTCAGGGCCACTTGCTTACAAGTGATCAATCCCAAATCCCAGTCAAGGTGGTTTAGCTCCAGATCCCATGCACTGAATTACTGTATGCCACCTTTTATGTGCTAAGGATTACAATAAATCATAAAAAATAAGTCCTCAGAATAAGTTTTAAGGTACTTAAATATTCCAAAATAAGATATGAAAGAAATGGCCAACAAAGGATTCTTAGAATAAATGACAAATAAAAGGCAATAAATAAGAAAAATACAATATTTTGGAAGCAAATCAAAGGACATGTTTTAAGAAGAATAAAGTGATCATTTGTGTTAAATGCTGCCAAGAATTGATCAAGATGACACCTAAGCAGGGCTGTACAGATTTTATAAAATAACTTATTTGGTTTACTTGATATGATTAGTTTCATCAGAGTGATATAAATGGGAGAGTTTCTGGAGTGTAGTGATGGGCCTGGATAGCAAGAAGTGAAGTCAGTGAGTATAAACAACTTTGGGGGTGAGATATTTATAAAGGTGAATCAGATGTTTTCTGTATTGCAGGAGAGGAATACAAAGTCAGGGAAGGTTTTATTTATGAAGGAAATATAGCATGTTTGAATGTTGTTGGGGAAGATACAGAGGGCATAATATACTTGATGGTGCTGGAAAATTAAAGGTTAGTTGCAAGACTGAATAAACAACAAGTATGATAACTGCAAATGTGATTTGATTGGATTAAGATCAAAGCCAGACTGATTTGTAAGAGGTAGAAAATAAGAATACATGAGCTGAACTGTTGAAAAAATGATAGATTTGGATATGGAGTGCTAAAAGAAAATTTTTTTATGTTTCTTTTTCTTTTCAATGGTATTAGAATTAACAACTTCAACAAAGAATAGGAAGAGGGAGCAATGTTAAGTAGTTGAGATTGAAAGAAAAGTGTAAAATAGAAATCTTAGAGATATGAAAAATGAATTATTAGGAAAATATAATAGGACAACTTGGCAATACTGAAGGTTTACAATCATGAATGTGAAGTAGTAAGATTAATCATCATAGATGTGTAATTTACTTTAGCCATGGTCACTGCTAGCTTTGAGGAGTATGCCAGTATGTTTAAATTAACCAACATTGGGATTTACAAGTGAGTTAGGAGAAAGTTGAAGATTTAGGAAAGGAGGTATATTAGTTTTCTATTTCTTCTGTAACAATTTGCCACAAATTTACCAGCTTAAAATGACATCTAGTTTTTGACGTACAGTTTTGTAGGTCAGAAGTCCAGAATTCTCTGAGGGGTGCTTTGCTCAGGGTCTCACAAGGCTAAAATAAAGTGATGCCTAGTTTGGGCTCTTATCTGGATGCTCTGGATTCTCATTCAGGTTGTAGGCATAATTCAGTCCTTGGCAGTTATAAGACTGAGGTCTCCATTTGTTTGTTGTCAGCCAGGAGTCATTCGCAATTTCTAGAGTCCGTCAGCATTTCTTGGTTTGTGATGCCAGAAGATTATGGCATGGAAGTCACTACTCAGAAGTGGAGAAGGGCAAGGGAACTCCTGAAGGAAAGAAGGATTAGAGAGGAGGCTTGTGTAAGGTCACCCAGCAGCATGGTGGAGAGTCTCTGTGTCAGAACTTTGAATAACAGCAGTGTCTTGGGGTCTTATAAATACAAGACCCTATCTTATCCGTAGGTAACAGCTGTCAGGTGAGTTTTCTTGGGATATTAAGTAGGCTCTAAATCACTAAAATCTGCTAGTTTTTGTTATTTTTTAAATAATTGGATGTGTAAAAATTTGAGTTTGGCACCAGCAGAATTTTTAACTAACAATTCTCAGCCTACAGTGAAGAAATAAACAACCTACAGGTCAGTATACAAAGGTAATCTTTGGCTCATTTATATAACTATCTATCCCCTGGCTTCAGGTTCTATTATAATCTAAGTTACATGTTATTTCCCAATGCTCAAGTTTGGAGCCAGTGATAAAACATCTTTAAGACCTAGAATTCTTTGAAGTCACACCCTGCAATTTTATAGAGCATTTGCAGTCAGTCTACCCATTTCATGTGGGGATCTTAGCCAAATCTATAAATTTAGACCACTTATCCATGTTAGTTTAAATGTCATCTGTTAAGATAATGAGATCTAGTAGAAGTTCTATAATAAAAAGAATAGACTTGTTTAACTTTCTATAGTATACAGTTAGCATCCACTAGTTAGTAGTGGCTTTAAGCACAGGTCATACCAGGGAACTGAAAGGTGAGATGGTGATCATCTTTACCCCTCTTTTAAAACCGAGACAGCTATGACAGACCATAATCCTTCAGTACCTTGGATTAGCAAATACTGTTGTGTATTTATCACCTGCATCTGTAAGGGAAAGTTAATTGGCTCCCAGCATGCAGTACCCGCTAACAGTATAAGAGGTTACCTGTGACTGAGGAGTTTCGTTCCACTGTTTCAATGATAAGAAAGGGATAGTTTCAGGATTGACCAATCAGGAAAGAAGCATCTTTTAGCAAAGCTGGACAAATGTTAATAGTTAAGCAGGTAGTTAACCTTTTAAATAATCTTCCTTCCAAGACAGTCAGTTCCCAGACAGGGGGACTGGGGCTGGGGTGAGAGGAAGATGGGGAGAAGAACATACTTCCTCATTTATATAACTCATTGTTTTAAAGTGATAGGAGTTTTAAAGTGAGAAGAGATGAAATTAAGTTTACAATCAGCAATTCTAATTACATCTGAAAATTATCTTTTGCCATATAAATCAATATAATCCTGGAAGTAATTTGGGGTGACTTTTATGGGGACAAATGTACAGTCTACCACAGAAAGTAATTGCAACTGTGGGCATGGAAGATTATATCAGTAATAAAGGAAACAAGAACGTGATTCATTTATCATATACTCAATGCCTTTAGGTTGAAATATTATAATGTATTCATTTGTAATGTCTGTCATATGAGAAAAAAACCTGGTAATACTATAAATTTCTTAAATATTAGTCAAATTAACAAATGAAATAAAATATGGATTAAGGATTTCAACTAAGTTAACACTGTATAGAAAAGGTCAATTATGACAATTTTTTCTCAGGTGTATGCTTAGAGGTGTAATTATTGTGATTCTCTAACCAATTTGGCTTTATCACACCTTTTTATTTTATTTGTTTCATGAAACTTCAAAAGAAAAATCTACGTGTTGTATTGAGTAAAGATGTAAAATTTTGTCTCTAGCCTTATGATGGTAAATTCTAATTGTCAACTTGACTGGCCTAAGAGATGCCCAGACAGTGGGTAAGACATTATTACTGGGAGTGTCTGTGAAGGTATTTCTAGAAGAGATTAACATTTAAATTGGTAGACTGAGTAAAGAAGATCACCCTCACCAATGTGGGTGGGTATCTTTCAAATCACTAAGGGCCCAAATAGAACAAAACGGCAGAGGAAGGGGAAGCTGCTCTCTCAGATTGAACTGGGATATCTATCTTTTCCTGCTCTTGGACATTGGTGTTCCTGGTTCTCAGACCTTTGGACTCAGACTGACACTTACTCTATTTTCACTCCTGGTTCTGTCTTTTGGGTTTGGACTTGTACTATGCCATTGGCTTTGCTGGACCTCCAGCTTTCAGAGAGTGGACCATGGGTTTTCTCAGCCTCCATGATCACATGAGCCAATCCCTCATGATAAATCTCTTTCTGTATCTATCTATAATCTTCTATTGGTTCTGTTTCTTTGGAAACCTCTTCTACATCCTTGTCATGAAATAGAAAAATTGCTTTGTCTCTTAGGAACTGTAAGATAATTTCTCTACATCTGTGTCTCTATTTCTGCCTTGCAAACAGGTTCACCTGTACCATTTTTCTAGATTCCACATATATACATTAATATACGACATTTGTTTTTCTCTTTCTGACTTACTTCACTCTGTATGACAGTCTCTAAGTCCATACACATCTCTACAAATGACCCAATTTTGTTCCTCTTTATGGCTGAGTAATATTCCATTCTATATATGTACCACATCTTCTTTATCCATTCATATGTTGACGGACATTTAGGTTGCATAGCTGATTCACTTTGCTGTAAAGCATAAACTAACATAATACTGTAAAACAACTATACCCCAATAAAAATGTTTTAAAAATGATAAAAAGTGCTTTCTCAGCCACTGACTTCTCTTCATACAGATCAGAAGTCCCTTCAATATTTCCTAACTCCAATATAAGGACATCTTACAAGAAATAAAAATAAGTAGTATTTCACTTTTTGAATTTAATTACAAATAAATTAGCAGCATCACATATTTTTTATCAACTCAGCAGATCAACAATGAAATACAATATTTCAATTTTTATTTGGAAAGTTTATCACAGGTTCTAGTCTTTCCTTATGTTAGTAATGAGAATCTTTCTGTGTTGCTCAACTTTTTTTAACATCTACCTATTTAAGCTATTTTATTTTGCCTCATCAATCTTGCAGTGCTCTTTGCAGGAAGATATGATCCATGACAATCCAGGCGTGAGAACATCTCATGCTCAGAGAACCTGATATTCCTGATGTGACTTGTACTAGCTAAGCATGGAATTTTCAGTCCATATGCACCTTATTAGTACTACTCTGGCACAAAAAAACATCATGTTTTTATTATATTTTTAAATTAAACAAATATATTTTAACTTCTTCATTTAAAGTATTATATTAATTACAGAGTAATAGTTAAGGTGTTTTGGAAGCTCAATGCATCTTCTTGCTTTTAAACATTTCAAAATTAGGTTGATTTAAGAAAAACTATGCAATAATTTAGTACCATTATTTCATTTTTATGCTACAAATAAATCATTTCACATGATTAGAGAACAGAATGAGTGTAAAGCAGTAAAAAGGGATTTTAATGAAACCACCAAAGATTTTTCAAAATTATACACATTTGAGTGGAAAGACAAATTTGGAGGACACTCATGCACATATACACATGAACACTCACCATACTATCAGGCTGAAAAGCCTAAATGAAAGTTGGTTAGAATATAAAATCCATGTCTATTACTTCTTTTTAGGTTCTGGATAGAGTAACTCTTTGTAACATTTACCATTTATATTTATTCTCTAGAGTGGATAATGCTCTTTGAGAAATCTAACAGCATTCATAAACCATGCAATTGTTTAACACTAAGAAAAAAATCTGGAGAATATTAGAGGTATCCAAATGAGGGTCAATAAACATACTCACTGAATCAGAAAATATGTTCATTATGCTGTACTTTATGAAGAAAATCAGCCAAGAAGCAATTAGTATATGTACTTTGGAGTTCCACACTTCAAAGATTGTAATTCAGTTGTTGAAGGATGCAGAAAATTTACATTTTTCAGTGATGTCCAATTAATTCTGATTTATATCCAAGTATGAAAACCATTGTTCCATACTATTTGCCAATTTAAATATTTGTATTAAAACTTTGGTAATTATGTGAATAAACTTTAATTTGATTTAGTTTGAATTTATAAAATAATCCAAGTAACTACATATTCCTTTTATGTAATAGTTCTGTCTATTAATTCTTTTCAAGTGTTAGATAGAATTATTCATTGAAGTTATCATTATCTAACATCACGACTTCAATAACTAGTCAAGTTTCACTGTGGCTATATTAGGAAAGTCATACTTGAGTATCTTGTGTCTAGGGACAGATGTATTTGTAATTTGTTTTTATGTATGTCCATATATTCTTTCCATTCAAAACCAAAACTAGTAACACAAATAAAACTAGAAGAAAGTATCACATTGCAAATGAATCATAGGTTTACACACTGAACATTTCCTCAAAAAGTTTAGGATGTATAGTCCAAAATGAAGAGAAAGTATACAAATTGTTAGATAAATAATATGAAGAAAGGTTCATTACAGGTTGTCTCATCTAATTCTATGATTATGTCATTATTTCATACAAAAGACACTATCTAAAACTTATATTACATTTTCTAGGATGCAGTATTTAGGACAAATAGAATGTTTCTAACATGAAAATATATACGGAGGATGAGAAAATATGTACATAATAAAAATTAAAAGCACAGCAAGCAAATATGCTTAGGCACAAATGAAAAGTTTACAGTACCAAGAATTTCCTTGGTTTCATTCCTGCTTCTCTTCTTTGTGTCCACATCTGGCACTGATTCTTCTAAAAGCACTGCCAAGCAAGCTAATGAAATGCTTCTCTGAATAGGTATTATTTGGTTTTCATAGATAAACAAATGGTTATGTATTTCGTATTGCAATTAAGCTCTACCAAATTATGCACATAGTCTCTGAATATGCAGTGACTGTTATTGTTAATATTTAGGCACATCTGTGTTCTCCAATCATATCATCCACAATTGAAGAAATGCTAGAGCACATAAAACAGGAGCATTTGTCACCAATTCAGAAATTAACCATCATTCAAAATTGTCAATAAGCATATTGAATTTTGGTTTAAAAACTTGTTTTAGATGCTTTCTTATTAAGGAAGCCCTTAGTAGAAACACTTAGAAGAAATGTTCAAGTAAATGAAACTTTAAAGAAAATATTTTTAATATTCTCTAAGGAAATAAACCAATTTTGTTGAATGAATATACTGGAGTTTAACCAAAGACAAATACCCACGGAAATCTTTATACTTTACCAAAGAGTACATCTTGAAATTTAGAGGAAATTTTATATTCCTGTGAAAATTACTCAAATTTTTAATACTTCAATTGGATTGCATTTGGAGAATCTCAGGTTTGTGAATTTATGGTAATAGTTTCATCACTTATCAAGCTTAGACTTTGAAATAAAACCTCTGGCTTTGCTAGTTAAGGAACAGATATATTTAAATTCTGAATAGATATTAAGTAAGAATTTCATTTTGACTTGAGTTTAATTATTTTCTACTATGTTTTGGTTTTCATAGATGTCAAAAATAGTAATTCTGGACTAGCATATAAACCAAATTATGCATCTACATCTATTAGTATTATGATTATGTATAATCTATATGTATTTCTATATTCAAGTCAAAACTCAATCCATACTTATACCATTATTTCTTTATCTAACTTTATATTGTTAAACAATGCAGAATTCATCTGCTGAGAAATTCTATAAAACTTTAAAAAATGTCCTTAGTAATAGTAAACTCATAAATTTTCAGGGTAATTAAAATTATTGTATTGTTTCTTTTTTGTATTAGATAAGCTATGTTTGATTGTGTAAAATGTTATTGCTTGTTTACTTATGCCAGAAACTATGTTATGTTTACTGCTTTCTAGATATTTATAATCTATTAGAATATTCCAACACAGAAACTAATTGTTTTAAACATAATATACTTAGGTTAAGGGTTATGATATTCATTATTTAAGAAAGGAGAGAAGAATTACAAAACTTGGAGGAATTGGATTAGAAAATTCCCAGAAACTAAAGCTTAAATTGACTTTTGATGGATAAGTTGGAATTGACTAGCCAGCAGGACTTTAGAGAAAGGAAGAATTTTAGTGCATCCTTCTTCTTCCTCTCTCTTTTAGAGAGAGGAAGAAGAAGGATGCACTAAGGCAGGATGATGTCGCTGGTGGGGAAGGCAAAGCTCAGACTATGGAGGCCATGAGTGATTTAGATAGCTTGTTCAGAAAAATGTAGTAAGATATCAGGTGGCTCAAGGCTATGAACAAGGGAAAGCAATGTACAGGCTATGCAATACTCTAAGTGACATGGTACTGTATCTTCAGAAAAAAACAAGCAAGAAAGATTTTGCCAAAGAGACACAGAGGCAGGCAGGAGAGAAAAACTAGCCCAAGTATTGATTTGTTGTAGAAAGTGAGTAAGAGGAAGGTAAAGTGAAAGACTTCAAGACTGCTGGTTTGGTTGTTTAGGCAGATGGTGATACACAGGAAACAGGGATCTCAGAAAAATAACCATATCTGGGAAATAAGAGTGGAGATGCTGTATTCTATTCTGAACTTAATTGCATGCTTTTTGGGTTTTTTTGCAATGTTAAAGTATAATTTTTTGGCAGATCATGTTTAAGGGTAATGGAGAAATTTTGAAACAGTATGGTACAGTAGTGGAAGCACAAGAACTAACTACTTCTTTATTTTCTAAAGGAAGCTCAGCATCTTATACTGAAGGAACACATATTAAACATATTTTCTGCCTCTTTTATGTGCTAGAAACAGTATTATCTATATGACCTTGGACACGTATTACATCTCAGAGATGGAAGTAAATTAATACCCTCTACTCCCTAAACATATCTGTGCCTCAGTTGCCTCATCTAAACATTGAGGACAATATTACCAGGATAAAATAAAGTAATATATAACATATAATGTCTAAAAACAACATATAAAATATTAAGCAAATATAAGTATTGTAATCAAAAGAATAAGGGATAATTAAAAAGTTGCTTAAGAAGCAGACATTCCATTTCCTTCTTTAAGGAAGTGTTTCACCTTTTCCTGGAGGTAGGAAAAAGAATTTTATCAATCACCATCCTGAATCATTCTAGACCTAAACTAAAGGATTATGGGCAGGCGTCCCCAGGAAGTCACACTCTGCTTACACACAGTCACTAAGCGAGAGCAAAATCTATTTACACTTAATGTGAGTAGTGTCAGTCTAGTCTGTAGAAGGGAAAAACAATGTAAGGATATACCTTCAATAACTATGAACAAACTTGCTGCATAAAAATGTATCTCTCCTCCTTTGCCAGACTATTGATGCCCACTCATATGTGGGTGAATGGTAAAGCTAAAACTGATAATGCCTTCGCAATTGTAACATATTTGTCCGTGTTCCATTTGATCCTGAATGACAAGGTGAAGGGAAAATATGTGTTCTCTTAGGGTTTACTAATTTTCCAAGACTGACATAACATGTACTTAAACTCTGTTTCCTAAAACTTTCTGTTCTGATGAGTATTACTGATTGATAGTTGGATTTTCTAATACTTCCCATGTATTTGAATTAAGCCGCTTGATAAAGAATTATAAGGAATCTGTCCACCTGCCGATGCAGGGGACACGGGTTTGTGCCCCGGTCTGGGAAAATCCCACATGCCGCGGAGCGGCTAGGCCCGTGAGCCATGGCCACTAAGCCTGCGCGTTTGGAGCCTGTGCTCTGCAACAGGAGAGGCCACAACAGTGAGAGGCCCACGTACTGCAAAAAAAAAAAAAAAACAAAAAAAAGAATTATAAGGAATCTCAATTCAAGTATTTCTGGAGAAAAAAATACAACATCTGCATGAGACATTAATATTTAATAGTCAATAATTTTTGATTCAATGAATTATAAAGGATGATGTTTTAAAAAGTAAGAGATGTGCAGTCCCATTGACTTAAAATTTAGAAATAAAAATTTTATCATCTCAAGATTTGCATGTAAACATTATGCCTTAGTCCATTAAAACATTTCAGTCCATTTATCATGAAGAATGCATTTTAACAACAAAAAAACCCTACATTTACTGAACCAAATGTACTTAATTGCTTTTCCATTCTAACAAGCTTACAAAGCTTTCATAAATGATAGAGATGAAAATTAAAAAATGAAAAACATTTAAAGACAAAGTGGTAACATCAGAGATTTAAGATCTGTCCAAAATGTTCTTAGCAAAGTTAATTTGTAGAAGCATTTAGCCACACGCTGACTAATATACCTTCAAAAATTAACAAAAAGCATGGAAATGGGTAACTGGTCTCTTTGGATCAAAGAAGGCATTACTATTATTTACTACTGAAATATTTCTTCAAAGTGTATTCTGAAAGAAAATTGAAATATTGTAATTTCCACAAAAAGACTGTAAATGATTTTATGAACATTATCAAATAAATACTCTTAACAAAATAGCCAGAGATTTCAATTAGTCTATTAAAATATTTTTTCTTCTGATGAAAAAGCCTAGAGCTGTGCAGATTTATAAACTGAGGGGAGACAGTTTTTAAGAAGATTTCAAGAACCTAATGAAAACTTCAGTTTCTTTTGTCTTTCTGTTAACTGATTATATCAGTTACAAGAGGGCAATGTGAGAAAAATCTGAAGAATGTAAGCATCTGCTAAATATAAGCACTGGCATTGTCCCTAAGGTCTAATAGGAAGTAGGGAGCATGTCAGGGAACTGGTATGGGACACAGCATAGCCAGGGCTATGCCTACACAAGTCAGGTGTAGGCAGTACCCTGGGCCATAATGGGTATGGGGAGTCAGCAAATACCGTTGCTAAAGGTCAATTGTTGGTATCAGGGATAGTTGAAATCAGAAAGCCAAGGTCAGGTCAAGCTGAGAAGTTGGCCTGTGATATAGAGTGCTCTGGTTGAAGGGACTGGAGATAAATTCATTTAAAACAGCCTTCCCCTAAATAGATGACTCCTTAATAAAAGATGTTCTGACTGTATCTGGGGACAGACTGAAAGTAGCTTCAGACATATTCAGGCGATTCAATTTTCTGGTTGACAAAGGATTTCTTTTCTTTTTTTTTAAATTTGTATTATTTTGTATTTCTTTATTTTATTTTAATTTGTATTATTATGGATGGAAGAGAGGTGGTCAGGCTAGTACATACAAAATTAAAAAGCCATAGCATCTTAACTGAAAGTGCCTTACAGTCCAGGCCTTAGAGATGCAACTTGGGATTGTTGGCCACAGGAAAGTACCTGTCTCCTTGGTTAGGGTAGTGACATTTCCAGGGAGAAGTCTCTAGCAAATAAATCTCATGATTTCTTTGTATTGCCTTTGGTTGGATTAATCAATCATTCTGAAATAGGAAATTTGAGGAGGATGATGTTGTAGGTATTCAGGTTGGTTGCATATGGCTTAAATGGGTAGAATTAGACAATGCATATTTTTCTATCAAATTTGATACTTTAGGTTCTAGGGATTTCTGAAAAGTAATTTCCAAGGTAATTTGGAAAGTCATTGATTAAGTATGAAATCTGAACTGCAATTTGAAGTAAAAAATTAAAAAGGAGCAATAGTAGAGCTAAAGAAGTATCTGATTGGTCAGTATACAGAAATAAAATAAAATCATTTCAACAAGTACTAAGTTGAATCTAGCCCATATTAAGTACATAAAATGTGCATAATTAATATGCAAAGGTGTACTATAGGGCCGATGACTACAAATTAACTTGCAGGTAACAGAAACTTCCAAGGTGCAAAGAGAAGGAAACAAACCACAACTTAAAATTTTAAACTAAGAATGGTATAAAGGCCACAGTTCAGACCTTTATTTCTGGAATGGAAATGATTGCATGATGACATATATATGGTAACATTGCCAGTGGCATAGAGGAGTATGCAGTATAAGCACAGCAATAACCATTAGAAACAGATTTCTCCCTTCAGCAGTATGGCATTTCATTGATTCATTGAGTTAATAGCTGTGCAACATCTATGTCAGTACACACTTCTGCAAATTCTCCAAGTCAATAGCATAGGGATATATTATATATTATATTAAATCAAATATTTTCTAGCTCATGATGTTTTCCATCCTACATCTGATAAGTTATCAATCAGCAAATGCAGGGGTGTATTTTCTACACTTAAGCTCTTGAAAAGCAGTATTTGTATCCTAATCATTGTTGTATTCCCATTGCTTAACATTGCCTAGTGCAAAATAAGAACTTCAAAAGTATTTGTGGGCTTGAATTGAAGATCTTTCAACATTATTGAGAACATATATTATTTCTTCATCCAGAAGTACAGTAATGAACAAATCGTTTCTTTTCCCTCATGAAATTAATAATTTAAGTTCATTAATTAAATAATAAGTAAATAGTTGTATAAATATAATGTGAAAACATATGTAAATTTTCATAGAGATTATCTTAATTAAGAAATACTAAAGTGGTTTGTAGAGAATGTGTTCACCATGCTTGGAAACTCATAATTTTAAAAATAATAATCTCTGTATTTAAATATATTTTTCTTCATTCATGACCATGTGAGGCCAAGTAATCAGCTTTTAGTATACTCCAAATTTAGGCCTAGGTGTGTATTCTGTTTCCAAGTTCAGATAAGCACTTACCAAAACTACTAGCTTACTTAGAATGTCTCTAAAATCCTATTCTTTCCATGATCTAATATTGAATTTTTGTTCATTTTGATATAATACTGTGCAATCTGGGTTGTTTTCTGTACCTAGAAGACAAAATCTACAATACTGGTATCTACAACAGTACCTTTTACATGTTAGGTTTCAGTAGTTTAAAAGCCATGAAATTTGCTCATGAAAAGAACACCAGCAACTAAATAATTTGATGCAAGAAATTTTCTCCTATATATTAAAAGTCTGTGTAGCCACATCAAAATCAATAGGCCTCAGATCAATATACATATTTAATAAGTTTGTAAATGAAGGGAGACTGAGCCTTTGACTTTGATATCACACAGTATATCATTTCTTATCTCTAGACTCCAGAATTAATGGAAGAGAAATATTACCAATGAGCAAAAAAATGAATGTTTCTTAGGTTCTGAAAAAAATGTATCTTTTAAGTCACATTTAAAGAGCTATTTACACAACTCCTTATTTTGAAAATTGGTAATTACAGAGAAAATTAACATTTTACTCCTTTCCATTTTAAACTGTATTTCAGGGTGAATCTGGAAATGTGGTCCAAGATCCTGACTACTGAGCTACCAAGTAGTTGCACCATATCAGGCACCTCCTAAAATGTAAATGTATTACCACTTTCTATTCTGTGATTTATCCTAGTAATATTCCAATCTTTTAAAAAATAATAAATTAGATGTAATTATGTGTTGTTTATAGTCAAGGACACTTAACAAACACAAACTTTATATACAGATTTTTATGTTTCCATTAGGTGTATGCCTCACCCCCCAAAAAATAATCGCAACTAAATAGTTACATATCAGTCTGTATTTTAATCTGTTCACCAGAATTTTACGCACTGAAAAATCCAATAATCATTTCATGTAAATAAGTCTCATGTACATGATTTATTATAATAATTTAACTGTGAAAATTTTATTGCTTTAATTTTTTTTTTGCTATTTTTCCAAAGACTGTAATTTCTTTAAACTCTACTCTCCCTTAAATTTTGGGGGTATTGTCCTCAATCTCTGGATGATAGATTACATGGTGACACATTTCAATGGAATGAGTCAGGCAAAGAGAATTTTTCTGAAAATTTTACCAGCTGACTTGCATGTTATTATAAAGACTTCAAACGTGTATTAGATGAATTAAGAGTACATTACAAGGTTATTTCTTCAGTCTTGTTAAATATTCTTCTATCTCAAATTATTCCTTAGGTTTCCATAATTTTTCCTGAGAAGAATTTATCACAGACTGCAAAACAGTAGACAACATTCTGATCTTTCCTGAGTCTAGTTTATATTCGTACTTTGTTATAAAATAAATTCTAAATATATTTTTAATTATATAGGTTTAAAAATTATGTAAGTTTCTAAATAAATCATATAGAGGGTGTGTGCACCTAAGTAAAGGAAGATCAGATTCTAGTTTTTATATTTCATTTTACAAATCAACTTTGATTAGAAAGTTTGTCTTCATATCAAATAAATTGTCAGCATAAAGGATTAAATATATATTTGTGTTTTATGTGTGTATAATATATATTATATGTTATATATGTAGTAAATATATTTTATATAGTGTAAATATATACACATATAATACACATACATTAAGAGTGAGATTTGATCAAAATACCCCATGTTCTAATTAACAATAGAGTTTAAGTGTTAATATACAAATAGGTTAATTTTTTTTCAGCTATTAGCCTATTAAATTAGTTATAAAGTGTTTTAGCAATTATAATAGTCCATATTTATAATATTCATCATATTTATAATATTTAATCACCTATTTTAATAATATTCTTCCTATTGATAGAATATTTATAATAACACATATTCATATGTTCAGGAACTATGTGTTGAAAAAGATAAAGTGAACTGAAAATAATTCCTTTGAAAGTATAGTTCAATATAGTATTTCTTGTTGAAATATTGAATACACCTCTTCCCATGGCCAAACTTAGTCTTGATCACAGCTTGTACCACCCATATAGGTAGTGAGAATTAAGCCTATTAGTTCATTTCAAGGAATATTGTGAAGTTTGTTTTTTTCTATGATGTTGCCTTAGAGCAATATAAGTGGCATGCCTCTCAATCTCAACCAATTGGTAATCAGTGTTACTGACTTATACAGCAATGGTATAATTTGCAAATCCGTAGTTAAATACTTTCATTAGATGATAAATGGGAGGGGTACTTATATATGACATTAAAAGTAAATTTTTTAGTAGAAATAAAATAATTTCAACTATTTTATTTTGAATTAGTTAACTTTATGGCTATTTTGGCCAAAGTAAATGAACTTTATTTATGTCTATTTTTGGCCAAGTAAATGAACATATTGGCAAAGTAAAATTTGCCCTGGAAAAAGTTAAACAGGCAAGGAAGACTTTATTCATGGTTATTACATTAGATGAAAGAAACCAGAAATGAGATTGAGCTCAACTCCATTGGAAAAAGGTCAGGACAGTTTCTAAGAGCTGGAATGAGCTACTGAAAAGTACTAGAGGAAAGTGTTGAATTGGGGAGGGTTGATCAATGAGCTGTGTCTAGCACATTGAATTATTACTCAGCAAATTTTCCTTGTGATTATGCCAACTGAGTTTGCTAATTGGCATCTATCAAAGTTAGGCTTCTATCCTACTACAGAGACTGGGAGATAACGGTAATATCTTTCTTGTTGGTCATATTTCAAACGGACAGCTTCCAGATCCTTAAGAAAGACATTCCTGGCTTGTAAAACTGAGAAGAGACTTTTTAAAAGATTTATATCTTAAAGGAACACAGAAAGAATTTACAACTACATATTTTTTAAAGTAATGTTCTAAGAAAATGAAGGTTAAGGGCCCAGATCTAGTCAGGAAAATTCCAGTGTGAAGTTCAGTCAGTCAAGCCGAAGGGAACTTGCAGGCCATCTTGGTTAGCATCTTAGGAAATGCAAAAATGAAATTTGAATCCCATAAGCCTTTTATTTTACATCTTAGACTCAGATCCAAAAATGTAATGTGCAAACAGTTATTATCCAGGCATAGAGTCTTATTAATGCAAAATTTTATTAAGCTTAACCATAAAGTATGGCATAATGAATATAGCTTCTGATTCAATGAGTATGTTTATTGAGCATCTAGCATGGGATTAGCAATGCTAGTTCTCTCTTGCTCCAAATGGGTACCCAATATAGCTAAAATATGAGGAAAATATACACGATTTGGATTGGGTTGAAAAGAAAGATCTTACAAGACAGGAAAAAACTCTATTAATTCTAAACTTTCCTATTACAATGTCAGATATCACGATTATACACAGAAAATCATTATATTGCACATGTAAGTAGCATTGAACACTTTCTACCAGCATTCAGGATTTTTGAGAATCTGGTATTCTGTGTCACAATGTATAAATGGTGGAGAGCAGCATAAGTCTGGTATAGTAGAGCATGTCAAGAGTTGGTCAATATACATGCCTAATTCCAGTTAATTCTCACCAAATCCTGTGAAATTAGGCTTGTCTTTGTCATTTAACAAATGAGGAAATTACAGATCTGAGTTCTAATTCTAAGGTCACGTAGCTTATAACAGAGTTAAGATGAAAACAAAAGCTCTTTAAACCCTATATCTGTGCTTTTCTCACTACACTGTACTGTCCCCAATGGTTGGTTCCTTCATGAACAGTAAAGATTCATTTGCTTCATTGTTTTAAGACTGAAATCAACTCTGTGAAGTGAAATGCTGACATTGTTGGCAAGAAAATGTCAAGTTTTAAATATTATTTTTTTCTAACCCTTCATCAGGTAGCTTGAGAAATAATGACTAAAACAGAACTGCTCAGAAAACCAAGGCCTGACACACAATTACTGGGCTCAGATCCCTAAATTACACTAACTTTGTATCAGAGGCACCACACTCTAATCATTGAAATTACTTTCCATTTGTTTCAGTAATGTTTCCAAAAATGCTGTGTTACATACCAAATACATAGAGGAAGTTGAACAAGATTATTTGTCTAACTTAAACCCTGATATGCGGGAATGCATCGCAACTGTGCCTCAAGTTGTGCACTTAGTAGTTTTACAAAGTGACTGTGACTGGTGGTGTAACTTCTAATGCATCAATTTACAGTATGCTTTGCTACAAATATTAGGTTTTTTAAAATATAAGTTACATCCTCTTATCATCTGGGAATGCTATCCAGTATAAGATTCTCTTAAATATGATGCAATGATTCAAAATTCAAGTTTTACCTTTGCAAAAGACATAATATCTGGCTACCCAAATCATGAAAAATTCTCTGCCATTTAACCATTCAGCAAATATTGATACTTTGTTTTTATCAAACTAGGTATCATTCTCACCAATGTTGTCAATAAAAATGTCAGTTATAATATTATAAGCTAGACCTTCTAGAATAAATTTCAAAAGATACTAGATATGTCTGATTAAAGCTTGTCTGTTTTTTTTGTTTTGAATTTCCATATGCGGTACCATATTATATAAAAAAAAATCTCTGTAAGTTAATTCTAGGGGAATATCTTACTAGGATTGAGAGTTTAAATTATGTGATAATCTGTGCAATGGAATAAATGCAGGCATGAAGTAATTTGTGTGTGCCTTTGGTACATTAGTTATAGAAACATAAATGTAGACCATGTTATGGTCATTATACAAGAACTACACTGAGAATTCTTCAACAAATTGAGGCAAAATTGATGTAGGCTGAGAGTTAAACTTAAATCAGAGAATAAACTTCAGTCATTTTAATGTGGCCACTTGATTTGCAAACCCTCACTGGGTTTGCAAATCCACTATCCAAAGAGAGAAGGTCAACAATCAGGTTGTCACCACAGTCCACTTTCTAGTAAACTATTCCTGTTAATGGAAAGCAATTTTATAATCCTAGAGAAAATAGTAAATTTTTGGGTATCATAAAAATAAAAATTACTATGAAGTAAATGAAACAGTAATAAAAAATTACCATGGAGTAAAAGAAAAAAAAAATGGAAATTCAGATGATTTGCCTTACAAAGACAAAATTTTCAGAACTTCAGAAATGAAATGTAAATATGACAAAAGTTTCTTAATCAAATCTACTATCAAGATTTACCTGCCTGTTTGTTAGGTTAGTATTGACTTGAACATAAAAAATCCTTTATCTCTGTTTTAACTGATATAATTAGTATACATACTGGAATGTTCTCTGGTGATAACAGCTGTAGATTATCTAATCTCCAAAACCACAAGAAGTGGAGCCTTTCTATCTGCATCCTCAATTTTCTAATATAAATATTGAGTCACAACCTTATGAAAGCAGCTTTTTAAAATTGAGTTTAGTCTTCTAATACTTTCATGTCTTACATCATTCTTATAACTATGTAAAACCTAATCAATAATGGCAACAGCACAGAAAATTAAAGTGAGATCTGTCCTGATCTGTGCCCTCCCTGCTCTTCATATTTAATAATCCCTGATCAATGTGTTCAGGGACTGGCTATTCTAAAGCAAAATGGTGCCTTTTACAATCTCTAAAAATAATCTATTTGCTTAAATGACAACTTTTAAAACTTTGAAAACCAAGGTATTATAAAATAAACTTCTTCTAAACTTCAAATTTCTGTGAATTTTAAATGATCACTTTGGAAATGATAAAATGAGCATCAAATAGCCTTTGATCATGACAAAGCATTTGCCTAAATTTCATAATTAAAATTATTTTTATCTTCTGGATTTATCTCCTCTGGCATATGCTATTTTCTGTATTCAATTGGAATGTTTTTTTTCTCTATTTTTTTCACATCTTTATTGGAGTATAATTACTTTACAATGTTGTGTTAGTTTCTGCTGTACAACAAAGTGAATCAACTTTACGTATACATATATCCCCATATCCCCTCCCTCTTGATACTTCCTCCCACCCTCCCTATCCCACCCCTCTAGATTGTAATAAAGCATCGAGTTGATATCCCTATGCTATACAGCAGCTTCCCACTAGCCATCCATTTTACATTTGGTAATGTATATACGTCAATGCTACTCTTTAACTTTGTCCCAATTCCCCTTCCCCCACTGTGTCCTCAAGTCCGTTCTCTACATTTGAATCTTTATTCCTTCCCTGCCAGTAGGTGCATCAGTACCATATTTTTAGATTACATATATATTCGTTAGCACACAGTATTTGTTTTTCTCTTTCTGATTTATTTCACTCTGTATGACCATCTCTAGGTCCATCCAACTCACTGAAAATAACTCAATTTTGTTCCTTTTTAGAGCTGAGTAATATTCCATTGTATATATGTAACACATCTTCTTTATCCATTCATCTGTCAATGGATGTTTAGGTTGATTTCATGTCCCAGCTACGGTAAATAGTGCTTCAAAGAACATTGTGGTACATGTATCTTTTTGAATTATGGTTTCTCAGGGTATATGCCCAGCAGTGGGAATGCTGGATCATATGGTAGTTCTCTTTTGCTATTTTAAAGAACCTCCATAATGTTCTCCATAGTGGTTGTATCAATTTACATTCCCACAAACAGTGCAGGAGGGTAAACTTTTCTCTACACCCTATCCAGGATTTATAGTTTCTAGATTTTCTGATGATGGCTATTCTGACTGGTATAAGGTGATACCTCATTGTGGTTTTGATTTGCATTTCTCTAATGACTAGTGATGTTGAGCATCATTTCATGTGTTTGTTGGCAATCTGTATATCTTCTTTAGGAAAATGTCTATTTAGGTCTCCTGCCCATTTTTGGATTGGGTTGTTTGTTTTTTGATATTGAGCTGCATGAGCTGCTTGTATATTTTGGAGATTAATCCTTTGTCAGTTGCTTCATTTGCAAATATATTGTCCCATTCTGAGGGTTGTCTTTTCATCTTGTTTATGGTTTCTTTTGCTGGGCAAAAGCTTTTAAGTTTAATTAGGTCCCACTTTAAAATTTTTGTTTTTATTTCCATTTCTCTAGGAGGTGGGTCAAAAAGGAACTTACTGGGGCTTCCCTGGTGGTGCAGTGGTTGAGAGTCCACCTGCTGATGCAAGGGACACGGGTTTGTGCCCCAGTCTGGGAGGATCTCACATGCTGCGAGCGACTGGGCCCGTGATCCACGACCACTGAGTCTGCGTGTCCGGAGCCTGTGCTCCACAATGGGAGAGACCACAACAGTGAGAGGCCCATGTACCACAAAAAAAAAAAAAAAAAAAAAAAAAAAACCAGAGAACTTACTGTGATTTATGTCATAGTGTGTTCTGCCTATGTTTTCCTCTAAGAGTTTTATAGTATCTGGTTTTACATTTAGGTCTTTATCACATTTTGAGTTTATTTTTGTGAATGGTGTTAGGAAGTGATCTAATTCCATTCTTTTACGTGTAGCTGTCCAGTTTTACCAGCACCACTTATTGAACAGGCTTTTTTTTCCTTATTGTATATCCATGCCTCCTTTGTCAAAGATAATGTGACTATATGTGCATGGGTTTATCTCTGGGCTTTCTATCCTTTTGCATTGATCTATATTTCTGTTTTTGTGCCAGTACCATATTGTCTTGATTACTGTAGCTTTGGAGTACAGTCTGAAGTCAGGTAGCCTGATTCCTCTTGCTCTGTTTTTTTCCCTCAAGATTGCTTTGGCTATTCAGGGTCTTTTGTGTTTCCATACAAATTGTAATATTTCTTGTTCTAGTTCTGTGAAAAATGCATTGGTAATTTGACAGGGATTGCATTGAATCTGTAGATTGCTTTGGGCAGTATAGTCGTTTTCACAATGTTGATTCTTCCAATCCAAGAACATGGTATATCTCTCCATCTGTTTGTATTGTCTTTGATTTCTTTCATCACTGTCTTATAGTTTTCTGAATACAGGTCTTTTGCCTCCTTAGGAAGGTTTATTCCTAGGTATTTTATTCTTTTTGCTGCAGTGGTAAAAAGGAGTGTCTTCTTAATTTCTCTTTCTGATTTTTCATTGCTAGAATATAGGAATGCCAGAGACTTCTGTGCACTAATTTTGTATCCTGCTACTTTACCAAATTCACTGATTAGCTCTAGTAGTTTTCTGGTGGCATTTTTAGGATTTTCTATGTATAGCAGCATGTAATCTGTAAACAGTAAGAGTTTTACTTCTTCTTTTCCAATTTGGGTTCTTTTTATTTCTTTTTCTTCTCTGTTTGCCTTGGCTAAAACTTCCAAATGTATGCTGAATAATACTGGTGAGGGTGGGCACCTTTGCCTTGTTCCTGATCTTAGAGGAAATGTTTTCAGTTTTTCACCATTGAGAATGATGTTGGCTGTGAGTTTGTCATTTATGCCCTTTATTATGTAGAGGTAGGTTTCCTCTGTGCCCACATTCTGGAGGGTTTTTTTTTTTTCTTTCATCATGAAGTGGTGTTGAATTTTATCAAAAGCTTTTTCTGCATCTATTGAGATTATCATATGGCTTTTATTCTTCAATTTATTAATTTGGTGTATCACACTGATTGATTTTCATATATTGAAGAATCCTTGCATTCCTGGGATAAACCTCACTTGATCATGGTGCATGATCCTTTTAATGTGCTGTTGGATTCTGTTTGCTAGTATTTTGTTGAGGATTTTTGCATCTATGTTCATCAGTGATATTGACCTATATATATATTTTTTAGTGACATCATTGTCTGTTTTTGATATCAGGGTGATGGTGGACTCATAGGATGAGTTTGGGACTGTTCCTCCCTCCACCATATTTTGGAAGAGCTTGAGAAGGATAGGTGTTAGCTCTTCTCTAAATGTTTGATAGAATTCAACTGTGAAGCTATCTGGCCCTGGGCTTTTGTTTGTTGGAAGATTTTAATCACTGTTTCAATTTCTTTGCTTGTGATTGGTCTGGTTATATCTTCTATTTCTTCCTGGTTCAGTCTTGTACTTTTCTAAGAATTTGCCCATTTCTTCCAGTTTGCCCATTTTATTGGCATATAGTTGCTTGTAGTAGTCTCTCATGATCCTTTGTATTTCTGCAGTCTCAGTTGTTACTTCTCCTTTTTCACTTCTAATTTTGTTGATCTGAGTTTTCTCCCTTTTTTTCCTGATGAGGCTGGCTAATGGTTTATCAATTTTGTTTATCTTCTCAAAGAACCAGTTTTCAGTTTTATTGATCTTTGCTATTTTTTTACTTTTCATTTATTTCTGCTCTGATCTTCATGATTTCTTTCCTTCTGCTCACATTGGGATTTTGTTTTTGTTATTCCCTCCCTAGTTGCTTTAATTATAAGGTTAGGTTGTTTATTTGAGATTTTTCTTGTTTCTTGAGGTAGGTTTGTATTGCTATAAACTTCCCTCTTAGAACTGTTTTTGCTGCATCCCATAGACTTTAGGTCATCGTGTTTTCACTGTTATTTGTTTCTATGTATTTTTTGATTTCCTCTTTGATTTCTTCAGTGATCTCTTTGTTATTTAATAGTGTATTGTTTAGCCTCCATGTTTTTGTATTTTTTACATTTTTTTTCCCTGTAATTCATATTTAGTCTCATAGCATTGTGTTTGGCAAAGTTGCTTAATATGATTTCAATTTTCTAAAATTTACCAAGGCTTGATTTGTGACCCAAGATATGTTCTATCCTGGAAAATGTTCTGTGTACACTTGAGAAGAAAGTGTATTCTGCCTCTTTTGGGTGGAATGTCCTAGAAATAACAATTAAACCAATCTGGTCTATCATGTCATTTAAAGCTTTTGTTCCCTTATGTATTTTCCATTTGGATGATCTGTCCTTTGGTATAAGTGGGGTGTTAAAGTCCCTTTCTATTATTGTGTTAGTGTCAATTTCCCCTTTTATGGCTGTTAGCATTTGCTTTATGTATTAAGGTGCTCCTGTGTTGGGTGCATAAATATTTACAATTGCTATATCTTCTTTTTGGATCAATCCCTTGATCATTATGTAGTGTCCTTCCTTGCCTCTTGTAATAGTTTTTATTTTAAAGTTTATTTTGTCTGATATGTGTATTGCTACTCCAGATTTCTTGTGATTTCCATTTGCATGGAATGTCTGTTTCCATCCCCTCACTCTCAGTCTGTATGTGTACCAAGGTCTGAAGTGGGTCTCTTGTAAACAGCATATATACAGGTCTTGTTTTGGTATCCATTCAGCCAGTCTTTGTCTTTTGGTCAGAGCATTTAATTCATATACATGTATGGTAATTTTTGCTATATATATCCCTATTTCCAATTTCTTAATTGTTTTAGGTTTGTTTTTGTAGGTCTTTTCCTTCTCTTGTGTTTCCTGCCTAGAAAAGTTCCTCTAGTATCTGTTGTGAAGCTGATTTGGTGGTGCTGAATTCTCTTAACTTTTGTTTTTCTGTAAAGCTTTTGATTTCTCCATTGAATCTGAATGAGATCCCTGCTGGATAGAGTTACCTTGGTTGTAGGTTTTTCCCTTTCATCACTTTAAATATATCCTGCCACTCCCTTCTGGCCTGCAGAGTTTCTGCTGAAAGACCAGCTGTTAACTTTATGGGGATTCCCTTGTACGTTATTAGATCTTTTCCCTTGCTGCTTTTAATATTTTTTCTTTATGTTTTTTTTTATTTTGATTATTTTGTGTCTCGGTGTGTTTCTCCTTAGGTTTATACTGTATGGGACTCTCTGCACTTCATGAACTTGATTGATTATTTCCTTTCCCATGTTGGACAATTTTCCACTATAATGTCTTCAAATATATTCTGTCACCGTTTCTTTTTCTCTTTGTCTTCTGGGACACCTATAATTTGAATTCTGGTGTGCTTAATGTTTTCCCAGAGGTCTCTGAGTCTGTCCTCCATTCTTTTCATTATTTTTTTCTTTATTGTGCTTTGCGGCTGTTATTTCCACTATTCTATCTTCTAGGTCACTTATCCCTTCTTCTGCCTCATTTTTTCTGTTATTGATTCCTTCTAGAGTATTTTTAATTTCAGTTATTGTGTTGTTCATTACTGTTTGTTTGTTCTTTTCTCCTGCTAGGTCCTTGTTAAACTTTTCTTGTATTTTCTCTTTTTTATTTCCGAGATTTTGGCTCATGCTTACCATCATTACAATGAATTCTTTCTTAGCTAGTTTGCCTATTTCCTCTTCATTTATTTGGTTTTATGGGTTTTTATCTTTCTCTTTGCCTGTAAGATATTTGTCTTCTTCTCATTTTGTCTAATTTACAGTATTTGCGGTCTACATTTCATAGGGTGCAGTGTCGTATTTCCTCTTGCTTCTGTTCTTTGTCCCCAGTGGTGGTTTTGGTCCAGTGTCTTGCATAGGCTTCCTGATGGGAGGGGCTGGTGCCTTTGTTCTGGTGGGTGGAGCTGAGTCTTTTCCCTGTGATGAGCAGTGCCATGTCAGGTGATGTGTTTTGGGGTGTCTGTAAGCTTTGCATGACTTTAGGTAGTCTGTGTTCTGATGGGTGGGGTTGTGTTCCTGTCTTGTTTGTTATTTGGTGTGAGGTGTTCAGCACAAGGAGCTGCAGGCAGTTGGGTGGAGCCAAGTCTTGGATTCAGATAGAAGTCTCCTTGAGAGCTTTTGGGGATTAATCTTCCCTGGAGCCAGGAATTCTCTAGTGGTCCAGCATCCTGGACTCAGTGCTCCCACTCCAGAGCCTCAGGCCTGACTTCTGGTCAAGGAATCAAGACTACACAAGTCAGTTGTCCCATCAGTAAAGGGGATTAAAAAAAAAATGTCAAACTAAACCCCAGACAAATGGTAAAAGTAAAATCAAACAAACAGAAACAAGGAAACACACACACACACACACACACACACACACACACAAAAGAAACAAAAACAGAACAAAATAAAACAAATGCAAGAGAACAACCAAACAAAAGAACCCAAGAATGAAATAAAACAATTAAAAAGAAAGCTAACAGAAACACAAAATCAAAAAACAAAACCAAAGCAGAATGCCAACTGAAGAATGAAGCAAAGAAACAAAACCAACTGACAAAATGATAAAAGAAAAAAAGAAAAAGGGAAAGAAGACAAAACAACAGAAAAGCAACATAGAAATAGAAATAAATAAAAATAAAGCAACAAATATATTGAAGAAAGGAGGAACAAATCAAACAAAACCCCAGATAAATGGTAAAAACACAATTAAACAAAGAAAAACAGAAACAAGGAAAGACACACACACAAAAGAAACAAAAACAGAACCAAATAAAACAAAAAGGAAGAAAATAACCAAACAGAAGAGCCCAAAAATGAAATCAAACTATTAGAATCAGAACTAAGAAAATCACAAAGCCTAAAAACAAAACCAAAGCTGTGTACCAACTGAAGAATAAAGCAAAGAAACAGAACAAACCAATAAAAATGATTTATATATATATATATATATATATAATAAAAATAAAAATAAAATAAAAAGGGAAAAAACAGAATAATAGAAAAGAAAAGCAGAAATGTAAATATAAAAAAATTAAAACAATATATTAAAGAAGAAGAAAAAATAAGGGAAAAGAACACAGTACAACAGAAAATACAGTAAAAATAGAAATATATATAAAAAATATTATAAAACATGAATAGCCCAAGAAACTAAATAAAAAAGAAAAGATAAAAACAAAAAACTAAAGCAACAACAGACCAAAAAAAAAAAAAAAAAAAAACCAAAAAGCCAGAACCAACAACAGGATGAATCAAAACATGATAAAATTAATATTAATAATTATGTTTCCCTGGGGTCTCAGCTCTAAGTGTCCTTGCACACACCATGAGCCACAGCCTACCTCAGCCTCCCCAAGAGGCTCTCCTCTGCCTCTTGGTTGGTCTCTGGACATGCTTTGGGCCCTGTGGGGACCACTCAGAGTCTGATCTGGCCCAGTGCCTGCATTTGCTTGCCCTCAAAGTCCACAGCTGCCAGAGCTAGGCCATTTTCATTTGTGGAAACACTCATTGTCTACTCAGATATTCCGTAGATGCAGGGTCTACCTAGGGTCTGATTGCAGGGATTTGATCTGTATCTTGTACAGCTGATGGAAATATTTTCAATCCTCTTCCTTATTCGTCCCATCCCTGGGGTCCAGCTTTGATTTTATCCCCACCTCTGCGTGTGGTCCACCCACAGGAATCTGGTCCTGAGGCTGCCTTGGAGCTCTTGGGTCTGCCCCAGTGAGGACAGGGCACAGAGGTGGAATGACTGCTTGGGTTACAGGAGCCCCAACAGCACCAAATGAGCAAGAGATATGGCCCTAGTGAAGGCCTTTTCTGGTGCCCAGCATAAAGCACATGAGGGCCAGCACTGAGGGTTTTTTTTTTTTTTTTTTATTGCTCAGCAACCAGCACACGAAAGCCAGCCCTAAGAGGGCTTTGTCAGCAGGAGCCGTTATGTGAGGAGAGAGAGGCTACAGTAGTGACTGACTCCTCTCCCTGTGTGTAACTCAGCGGTAGTGCCCTGCTTTCATGGCAGTCCAGTCTTCCTCCATAGGCATTTCTTGCTGCAGATTTCCTCCCTTCCATCTCCTCAGTCCATCTCCCCACAGCCAACAGTAGTTGTCACTCTGGGCCTGTTCTCGAATCCCCACACTCCAACTCCCAACCCCCTTGCACACCTGTGAACACGCATCACAGTCCAGGGCATGTAGGGTTGCACTATGGACCATCTGTGTATTTCTCACTCTGTCCCATCTGCCACAGATTGGCCACTTCACTCTCTTCCTACAGCCTCAAATGCCTCCCTTCTGTCCCAATCGATTTCCCCATTAGAGAGGGGGTTTCCCCAAATTTAGGAATCTCTCCTCTGCTTCACCTCCCAGCCCTGGGGTGCATGTCCCATCCCATTTCCTCTACTCCTCCTTCTCCCTTCTTTTTATTATCCTACTCAGTTATGCAGGGATCTTTATAGTCCTTTCTGGTGTCCAAGGTCTTCTGTTAGTGTTCAACTGGTGTTCTGTGAGAATTGCTGCATCTATAGATTTATTCCTGTTGCATCTGTGGAGAGAAAACTCCACATCCTCCTACCCTTCCACTATCTTAACTCCATTCCTGGAATGTTTTTTAATTAAGAATGACTCAAATCACAAAAACTGACTTTTATTAATTGACTCTTTCTGTTGAAAAATTACTTAGTTCTCCCAAATTGAATAGAGACTTGTATTTCAAAAATATATTTATAAAGAGAGATAGATAACACTATTTTTATATAGATTATTAGATTGGAACTCAATTCTTATTTCTGAGTTATTAAAACAATTACAAAATTTCTTAGCTCAAAACACCTCTTTAATTTTTATCTAAATAATATTTTAAAAATAATAATTTTATTTAAACAATACTTCAAATTTTAATGTTTTTCATGAAGATTCTCCTGGTTGGTCAAAAGATGATTTCCTCCAAACTTACCCAGTATTGAAATACAAACCAAATGCTCCTTCTTTATAATTGCCATTTCTAAAAACTGCACAAACTTCAAGCGATTGAATTCCTTTCACTACAGTTAAATTCAGCAAATAGTTTACAACATATTACACAATAGGTATTGGGATGGGTGATAGAGTCACAATAAATAAGACATGGACAGGACCTCCAAAGCACTCATAGTCTAGTATTGAGAATAATAGAGTGAATAAATTATTTAGTTTCCATATAGTATAACAAATTAAAAAAAAGAAAATAAATAGGATAATGTTGCGTAAGCCAAAAAAGTGATTGACTTTCTAAGGGAGAGGACAGGGATAACATTTCAAAAAACAAGGACATCAGCTGGATTTTGAAAGGAGCTCACTAATATGAGAATAAGCACATTATGAGAAGAGACAATAGCATGCTTAGAAGAACAGAGGCATGAACTACTGTGGTGTATTCAGTGAGTTCATATATAAAAGTGGTTGAATTACATGCACCCTTGTAGAAAGTGGATGATGATTAATATAGACAGGTAATAAGGAGATTATCTTGTGACCAATGGAGAATCATTAAAAGTTTTAAGCTTGAAATGTACATGGTAGAATTCACCTTTTAATAAAATAACATTTATAAAGTTATGGAGAACAGAGTATTGGAGGGAAGATAAAGTCATAAAATCTCTATTGGAGGGATAGAGATCATGAATGCTCCCCAAATCTGATTTGTTTTCCTTTCTCAAGCACATGGAAGGAATTTCAGTCTGCCTTGGGTTTATTTTGGGCCTTTGTGACTAACAGGGCTAATAGGATCTGACGGAAGTTGAGAGCACACGTGGTTTCCTCACACTATCCTCTGGTGAAGAATACTCTAAAGCCACACATCTATTATGTAGCAGGAATAAGTAGAAAAACCCTGAGATATATTTTAAAGGTATAGATATAAGATACTGTGTTAGATAAATATGATTGGATTGTAGGGAAGAAAGAGGAGATGTATAGGAAAGAGGTCAGAGAATAAGCCAATAGCCACATTGTATGGACTCTCACAGGTCTTGACAAGGCCTTTGTGAAGTAGGTGAAGTAAGAAAGGCAGTTCTCGCTAAAGGTAACAGGAGCTTAGATGTGTTATATCATCTAAATATTTGCATCAGGTCTGTCCTTGAGTTTTTATCTCACTCCAAAATTTATTTCTTATGTTTGAAAGATTTTGCTACCTCTACTTCACCACTGAATCAATCCTCAAAATCATATATGTCTTCAGTATACAGAATTTTTCAGTTATTTCTCTGAAGTTAACCTGAGCTTTATAGTTGCAAAATTTCACAGACTTCTCCTTGTCTTCAGCCTCTGTACATTATTGGTAAATGATAATCTGCTTCTTCTCAGTATTATTTTGTTCTGTGTCATTGTGATAATTACCTATTATGATTTTTCCATGTCCAGGGTCATAATCTGATATTTTTCTGCCTGCTATTTCATTCTCAGACTTCTATTTTATTCCTTCTTTATTTTTCTCATATTTTCTGGAACTTTCATAATCTGAACTTATAAGTAACCAACATCACACAACTAAAATTTTAGACTTGCAAACCTTATCATTCCTTGAGCTGCAAGAAATAATTCCAACTGACTAATGAAAACTTTCCCTACTTCACATAACAATATATCTGAAACTAAATCATTTTTATATGTATTCCCCAATGTGCCCAAAACACCTAAATTTTTACTTCTCTGTACCCAGCTTTGACTATATGTTTTTGTATAATCTATAATTAAATCATGTTGAAAGGTTTTTGATTTTGCTTTTTTAGGCTTATAAATGGAATATTTGGTTGTATAAAGAAATAAGCATTAATAGCTAATTTCAAAATCTTATATAACCTATCAAACATAATAATTAGAGTTATATGAACTTAGAAATGATTTTAGATAATGTGTTACTTTCCTCTTGATGCTGCAACTAATTATCACAAATTTTATGGCTTAAAGCAACACAAATTTATATCTTGTATTGCTGGAGGTCAGAAGTCGGAAATGGGTGTTATTGGGCTAACATTAAGGAGCTTACAGGGCTGTGTTACATTCTGGTGGCTCTAATGGAGAAAGTGTCTCCTCAACTTTTACAGACTCATCTGTATTCCTTGGCTCAGGATACCATTCTCTACTTTTTCATTTTTTGTTTGATTGTTTGTTTTTCCCCTAGTGAACTGTATATTCTGATTTTTATTTTTTTACATCTTTATTAGAGTATAACTGCTTTACAATGGTGTGTTAGTTTCTGTTTTATAACAAAGTGAATCAGTAATACATATACGTATGTTCCCATATCTCTTCCCTCTTGCATCTCCCTCCCTCCCACCCTCCCTATCCCACCCCTCCAGGCGGTCACAAGCACTGAGCTGATCTCGCTGTGCTATGCGGCTGCCTCCCACTAGCTATCTACCTTACGTTTGGTAGTGTATATATGTCCATGCCTGTCTTGTGCTTTGTCACAGCTTACCCTTGCCCCTCTCCATATCCTCAAGTCCATTCTCTACTAGGTCTGCATCTTTATTCCTGTCTTACCCTTAGGCTATTCATGACTTTTTTTTTTTCTTAAATTCCATATATATGTTAGCATATGGTATTTGTCTTTCTTTTGCTGACTTACTTCACTCTGTATGACAGACTCTAGGTCTATCCACCTCATTACAAATAGCTTAATTTCATTTCGTTTTATGACTAATATTCCATTCTATAAATATGTGCCACATCTTCTTTATCCATTCATCTGATGATGGACACTTAGGTTGTTTCCATCTCTGGGCTATTGTAAATAGAGCTGCAATGAACATTTTGGTACATGACTCTTTTGGAATTATGGTTTTCTCAGGGTATATGCCCAGTAGTGGGATTGCTGGGTCATATGGTAGTTCTATTTGTAGTTTTTTAAGGAACCTCCATACTCTTCTCCATAGTGGCTGTGCCAATTCACATTCCCACAAGCAGTGCAAGACTGTTCCCTTTCTCCACACCCTCTGCAGCATTTACTGTTTCTAGATTTTTAGATGATGGCCATTCTGGCTGGTGTGAGATGATATCTCATTGTAGTTTTGATTTGCATTTCTCTAATGATTAATGATGTTGAGCATTCATTCATGTGTTTGTTGCAGTCTGTATATCTTCTTTGGAGAAATGTCTATTTAGGTCTTCTGACCATTTATGGATTGGGTTATTTGTTTTTTGTTGTTGAGCTGCATGAGCTGCTTGTAAATTCTGCAGATGAATCCTTTGTCAGTTGCTTCATTTGCAAATATTTTCTCCCATTCTGAGGGTTTTCTTTTGGTCTTGTTTATGGTTTCCTTTGCTGTGCAAAAGCTTTGAAGTTTCATTAGGTCCCATTTGTATATTTTTGTTTTTATTTCCATTTATCTAGGAGGTGGGTCAAAAAGGGTCTTGCTGTGATTTATATAATAGAGTGTTCTGCCTATGTTTTCCTCTAAGAGTTTGATAGTTTCTGGCCTTACATTTAGATCTTTAATCCATTTTGAGCTTTTTTTTTTTTTTAACATCTTTATTGGGGTATAATTGCTTTACAATTGTGTGTTAGTTTCTGCTTTATAACAAAGTGAATCAGTTATACATATACATATGTTCCCATATCTCTTCCTTCTTGCATCTCCCTCCCTCCCACACTCCCTATCCCACCCCTCCAGGTGGTCACAAAGCACCAAGCCAATATCCCTGTGCCATGTGGCTGCTTCCCACTAGTTATCTACCTTATGTTTGTTAGTGTGTATATGTCCATGACTCTCTCTCGCCCTGTCACAGCTCACCCTTCCCCCCACCATATCCTCAAGTCCATTCTCCAGTAGGTCTGTGTCTTTATTCCTGTCTTACCCCTAGGTTCTTCATGACTTCTTTTTTTCTTCTTAAATTTCATATATATGTGTTAGCATACGGTATTTGTCTTTTTCTTTCTGACTTACTTCACTCTGTATGACAGACTCTAGGTCTGTCCACCTCATTACAAACAGCTCAATTTCGTTTCTTTTTATGGCTGAGTAATATTCCATTGTATATATGTGCCCATCATCTTTATCCATTCATCCGATGATGGGCACTTAGGTTGTTTCCATGTCCTGGCTATTGTAAATAGAGCTGCAATGAACATTTTGGTACATGACTCTTTTTGAATTTTGGTTTTCTCAGGGTATATGTCCAGTAGTGGGATTGCTGGGGCATATGGTAGTTCTATTTGTAGTTTTTAAGGAACCTCCATACTGTTCTCCATAGTGGCTGAACCAATTCGCATTCCCACTAGCGGTGCAAGAGTGTCCCCTTTTCTCCACACCCTCTCCAGCATTTATTGTTTCTAGATTTTTTGATGATGGCCATTCTGACTGGTGTGAGATGATATCTCATTGTAGTTTTGATTTGCATTTCTCTAATGATTAATGATGTTGAGCATTCCTTCATGTGTTTGTTGGCAGTCTGGATATCTTCTTTGGAGAAATGTCTATTTAGGTCTTCTGCCCATTTTTGGATTGGGTTGTTTGTTTTTTGTTATTGAGCTGCATGAGCTGCTTGTAAATTTTGGAGATTAATCATTTTTCAGTTGCTTCATTGGCAAATATTTTCTCCCATTCTGAGGGTTGTCTTTTGGTCTTGTTTATGGTTTCCTTTGTTGTGCAAAAGCTTTGAAGTTTCATTAGGTCCCGTTTGTTTCTTTTTGTTTTGATTTCTATTTCTCTAGGAGGTGGGTCAAACAGGACCTTGCTTTGGTTTATGTCATACAGTGTTCTGCCTATGTTTTTTGATGATGGCCATTCTGACTGGTGTGAGATGATATCTCATTGTAGTTTTGATTTGCATTTCTCTAATGATTAATGATGTTGAGCATTCCTTCATGTGTTTGTTGGCAGTCTGGATATCTTCTTTGGAGAAATGTCTATTTAGGTCTTCTGCCCATTTTTGGATTGGGTTGTTTGTTTTTTGTTATTGAGCTGCATGAGCTGCTTGTAAATTTTGGAGATTAATCATTTTTCAGTTGCTTCATTGGCAAATATTTTCTCCCATTCTGAGGGTTGTCTTTTGGTCTTGTTTATGGTTTCCTTTGTTGTGCAAAAGCTTTGAAGTTTCATTAGGTCCCGTTTGTTTCTTTTTGTTTTGATTTCTATTTCTCTAGGAGGTGGGTCAAACAGGACCTTGCTTTGGTTTATGTCATACAGTGTTCTGCCTATGTTTTCCTCTAAGAGTTTGATAGTTTCTGGCCTTACATTTAGGTCTTTAATCCATTTTGAGCTTATTTTTGTGTATGGTGTTAGGGAGTGATCTAATCTCATACTTTTACATGTATCTGTCCAGTTTTCCCAGCACCACTTATTGAAGAGGCTGTCCTTGCTCCACTGTACATTCCTGCCACCTTTATCAAAGATAAGGTGTCCATATGTGCGTGGGTTTATCTCTGGGCTTTCTATCCTGTTCCATTGATCTGTAGTTCTGTTTTTGTGCCAGTACCATACTGTCTTGATTACTGTAGATTTGTAGTATAGTCTGAAGTCAGGGAGCCTTATTCCTCCAGCTCCTTTTTTCGTTCTCAAGATTGCTTTGGCTATTCGGGGTCTTTTGTGTTTCCATACAAATTGCGAAATTTTTTGTTCTAGTTCTGTGAAAAATGTCAGTGGTACTTTGATAGGGATTGCATTAATTCTGTGCATTGCTTTGGGTAGTAGAGTCATTTTCACAATGTTGATTCTTCCAATCCAAGAACATGGTATATCTCTCCATGTATTTGTATCATCTTTAATTTTTTTCATCAGTGTCTTATAATTTTCTGCATACAGGTCTTTTGTCTCCTTAGGTAGGTTTATTCCTAGATATTTTATTCTTTTTGTTGCAGTGGTAAATGGGAGTGTTTTCTTAATTTCACTTTCAAATTTTTCATCATTAGTATATAGGAATGGCAGAGATTTCGGAGCATTAATTTTGTATCCTGCTACTTTACCAAATTCATTGATCAGCTCTAGTAGTTTTCTGGTAGCATCTTTAGGATTCTCTATGTATAGTATCATGCCACCTGCAAACAGTGACAGCTTTACTTCTTCTTTTCTGATTTGGATTCCTTTTATTTCCTTTTCTTCACTGATTTCTGTGGCTTAAACTTCCAAAACTATGTTGAATAAGAGTGGTGAGAGTGGACAACCTTGTCTTGTTCCTGATCTTAGTGGAAATGCTTTCAGTTTTTTCACCGTTGAGGATGATGTTGGCTGTGGGCTTGTCTTATATGGCCTTTATTATGTTGAGGAAAGTTCCCTCTATGCCTACTTTCTGCAGGGTTTTTATCATAAATGTTTTTGAAATTTGTCGAAAGCTTTCTCTGCATCTATTGAGATGATCATATGGTTTTCCTCCTTCAATTTGTTAATATGGTTTATCATATTGGTATATTTGCGTATATTGTAGAAACCTTGCATTCCTGGAATAAACCCCACTTGATCATGGTGTATGATCCTTTTAATGTGCTGTTGGATTCTGTTTGCTAGTATTTTGTTGAGGATTTTTGCATCTATGTTCATCATTGACATTGGCCTGTAGTTTTCTTTCTTTGTGGCATCCTTGTCTGGTTTTGGTATCAAGGTGATGGTGGCCTCGTAGAAGGTATTTGGGAGTGTTCCTCCCTCTGCTATATTTTGGAAGAGTTTCAGAAGGATAGTTTTAGCTCTTTTCTAAATATTTGATACAATTCACCTGTAAAGCCATCTGGTCCTGGGCTTTTGTTTGTTGGAAGCTTTTGAAACACAGTTTCAACTTTAGTGCTTGTGACTGGTCTGTTCATATTTTCTATTTCTTCCTGATTCAGTCTTGGCAGGTTGTGCATTTCTAAGAATTTGTCCATTTCTTCCAGATTGTCCATTTTATTGGCATAGAGTTGCTTGTAGTAATCTCTCATGATCTTTTTTATTTCTGCAGTGTCAGTTGTTACTTCTCCTTTTTTCATTTCTAATTCTATTGATTTGTCTCTTCTCCCCTTTTTTCTTGATGAGTCTGGCTAGTGGTTTATCTATTTTGTTTATCTTCTCAAAGAACCAGCTTTTAGTTTTATTGATCTTTGCTACTGTTTCCTTCATTTCTTTTTCATTTATTTCTGATCTGATTTTTTTTTTTTTCTGCTAGCGTTGGGGTTATTTTGTTCTTCTTTCTCTAATTGCTTGAGGTGCAAGGTTAGGTTGTTTATTCGAGATGTTTCCTGCTTCTTAAGGTGGGCTTGTATTGCTATAAACTTCCCTCTTAAAACTGCTTATGCTGCATCCCATAGGTTTTGGGTCGTTGTGTCTCCATTGTCATTTGTTTCTAGGTATTTTTTTATTTCCTCTTTGATTTCTTCAGTGATCACTTCATTATTAAGTAGTGTATTGTTTAGCTTCCATGTGTTTTTATTTTTTACAGATCTTTTCCTGTAATTGATATCTAGTCTCTTGGCGTTGTGGTCGGAAAAGATACTTGATACAATTTCAACTTTCTTAAATTTACCAAGTCCTGATTTGTCAACCAAGATATGATCTACCTTGGAGAATGTTCCATGAGCACTTGAGAAAAATGTGTATTCTGTTGTTTTTGGATGGAGTGTCCTATAAATATCAATTAAGTCCATCTTGTTTAATGTATCATTTAAAGCTTGCGTTTTCTTATTTATTTTCATTTTGGATGATCTGTCCTTTGGTGAAAGTGGGGTGTTAAAGTCCCCTACTATGAATGTGTTACTGTCAAGTTCCCCTTTTATGGCTGTTAGTATTTGCCTTATGTATCGAGGTGCTCCTATGTTGGGTGCATAAATATTTACAATTGTTATGTCTTCTTCTTGGATGGATCCCTTGATCATTATGTAGTGTCCTTCCTTGTCTCTTCTAATAGTCCTTATTTTAAAGTCTATTTTGTCTGATATGAGAATTGCTACTCCAGCTTTCTTTCGGTTTCCATTTGCATGGAATATCTTTTTCCATCCCCTTACTTTCAGTCTGTATGTGTCTCTAGGTCTGAAGTGGGTCTCTCGTAGACAGCGTATATAAGGGTCTTGTTTTTGTATCCATTCAGCCAATCTGTGTCTTTTGGTGGGAGCATTTAGTCCATTTACATTTAAGGTAATTATCGATATGTATGTTCCAATTCCCATTCTCTAAAATGTTTTGGGTTCGTTATTATAGGTCTTTTCCTTCTCTTGTGTTTCTTGTCTAGAGAAGTTTCTTTAACATTTGTTGTAAAGCTGGTTTTGTGGTGCTGAACTCTCTCAGCTTTTGCTTGTCTGTTGAGGTTTTAATTTCTCCATCAAATCTGAATGAGATCTTTGCCTGGTAGAGTAGTCTTGGTTGCAAGTTTTTCTCCCTCATCACTTTTGGTATGTCCTGCCACTCCCTTCTGGCTTGTAGGGTTTCTGCTGAGAGATCAGCTGTTAACCTTATGGGGATTCCCTTGTGTGTTATTTGTTGTTTTTCCCTTGCTGCTTTCAATATGCTTTCTTTGTATTTAATTTTTGATAGCATGATTAATATGTGTCTTGGCGTATTTCTCCTTGGATTTATCCTCTATGGGACTCTCTGTTCTTCCTGGACTTGATTAACTATTTCCTTTCCCATATTAGGGAAGTTTTCAACTATAATCTCTTCAAATATTTTCTCAGTCCCTTTCTTTTTCTCTTCTTCTGGAATCCCTATAATTCGAATGTTGGTGCATTTAATGTTGTCCCAGAGGTTTCTGAGTCTGTCCTCAGTTCTTTTCATTCTTTTTTCTTATTCTTCTCTGCAGTAGTTATTTCCACTATTTTATCTTCCAGGTCCCTTATCCGTTCTTCTGCCTCAGTTATTCTGCTATTGATCCCATCTAGAGAATTTTGAGCTTATTTTTGTGTGTGGTGTTACGGAGTGATCTAATCTCATACTTTTACATGTACCTCTCCAGTTTTCCCAGCACTACTTATTGAAGAGACTGTCCTTTCTCCACTGTACATTCCTGCCTCCTTTATCAAAGATAAGGTGACCATATGTGCATGGGTTTATCTCTGGGCTTTCTATCCTTTTCCATTGACCTACCTTTCTGTTTTTGTGCCAGTACCATACTGTCTTGATTAATGTAGCTTTGTAGTATTGTCTGAAGTCAGGGAGCCTGATTCCTCCAGCTCTGTTTTTTGTTCTCAAGATTGCTTTGGCTATTCGGGGTCTTTTCTGTCTCCATACAAATTGTGAATTTTTTTGTTCTAGTTCTGTGAAAAATGCCAGTGGTACTTTGATGATAGGGATTGCATTGATTCTGTACATTGCTTTGGGTAGTAGAGTCATTTTCACAATGTTGATTCTTCCAATCCAAGAACATGGTATATCTCTCCATCTATTTATCTCATCTTTAATTTCTTTCATCAGTGTCTTATAACTTTCTGCATACAGCTCTTTTGTCTCCTTAGGTAGGTTTATTCCTAGATATTTTATTATTTTTGTTGCAATGGTAAATGGGATTGTTTTCTTGATTTCACTTTCAGATTTTTCATCATTAGTGCATATGAATGCCAGAGATTTCTGTGCATTAATTTTGTATCCTGCTACTTTACCAAATTCATTGATTAGCTCTAGTAGTTTCCTGGTAGCATCTCTAGGATGTTCTATGTATAGTATTATGTCATCTGCAAACAGTGACAGCTTTACTTCTTCATTTTCAATTTTGATTCCTTTTATTTCCTTTTCTTCTCTGTTTGCTGTGGCTGAAACTTCCAGAACTATGTTGAATAAGAGTGGTGAGAGTGGGCAACCCTGTCTTGTTCCTGATCTTAGTGGAAATGCTTTCAGTTTTTCACCATTGAGGATGATGTTGGCTGTGGGTTGTCATATATGGCCTTTATTATGTTGAGGAAAGTTCTCTCTATGCCTACTTTCTGCAGGGTTTTTATCATAAATGGGTGTTGTAATTTGTCAAAAGCTTTCTCTGCATCTATTGAGATGATCATATGTTTTTTTCTCCTTGAATTTGTTAATATGGTTTATTCCATTGATTGATTTGTGTATACTGAAGAATCCTTGCATTCCTGGAATAAACCCCACTTGATCATGGTGTATGATCCTTTTAATGTACTGTTGGATTCTGTTTGCTAGTATTTTGTTGAGGATTTTTGCATCTATGCTCATCAGTGTTATTGGCCTGTAGTTTTCTTTCTTTGTGACACCCTTATCTCGTTTTGGTAACAGAGTGATGGTGGCCTTGTAAAATAAGTTTGGGAGTGTTCCCCTATCTGCTATATTTTGGAAGAGTTTGAGAAGGATAGGTGTTAACTCTTCTCTAAATATTTGTTACAATTCACCTGTAAAGCCTTCTGGTCCTGGGCTTTTGTTTGTTGGAAGATTTTGAATCACAGTTTCAATTTCAGTGCTTGTGACTGGTCTGTTCATATTTTCTATTTCTCTCTGATTCAGTCTTGGCAGGTTGTGCATTTCTAAGAATTTGTCCATTTCTGCCAGGTTGTCCATTTTATTGGCAAAGAGTTGCCTGTAGTAATCTCTCATGATCTTTTGTACTTCTGCAGTGTCAGTTGTTATTTCTTCTTTTTTATTTCTAATTCTATTGATGTGAGTCTTCTCCCTTTTTTACTTGTTGAGTCTGGCTAATGATTTATATATTTTGTTTATCTTCTAAAAGAACCAGCTTTTAGTTTAATTGTTCTTTGCTATTATTTTCTCAATTTCTTTTTCATTTATTTCTGATTTGATTTTTATGATTTCTTTCCTTCTGCCAACTTTGACGGGTTTTGTTCTGCGTTCTCTAATTGCTTTAGGTGCAAGTTTAGGTTGTTTATTTGAGATGTTTCCTGCTTCTTAAGGTAGGATTGTATTGCTATAAACTTCCCTCTTAAAACTGCTTTTGCTGCATCTCATAGGTTTTGGGTCATCGTGTCTCCATTGTCATTTTTTTCTAGGTATTTTTTTTATTTCCTCTTTGACTTCTTCAGTGATCACTTGGTTATTAAATAGTGTAAGGTTTAGCCTCTATGTGTTTGTATTTTTTACAGATCTTTCCCTGTAATTGATATCTTGTCTTATTGTGTCTGTGGTTAGAAAAGATACTTGATACAATTTCAATTTTCTTAACTTTACCAAGGCTTGTTTTGTCACCCAAGATATGATCTATCCTGAAGAATATTCCATGAGCACTTGAGAAAAATGTGTATTCTTTTGTTTTTGGAAGGAATGTCCTATAAATATCAATTAAGTACATCTTATTTAAGGTATCATTTAAAGCTTCTGTTTCCTTATTTATTTTCATTTTGGATGATCTGTCCATCGGTGAAAGTGGGGTGTTAATGTCCCCTACTATGAATGTGTTACTGTCAAGTTCCCCTTTTATGGCTGTTAGTATTTTCCTTAGGTATTGAGGTGCTCCTTTGTTGGGTGCCTAAATATTTATCATTGTTATATCTTCTTCTTGGATGAATCCCTTGATCATTATGTAGTGTCCTTGTTTGTCTCTTCTAATAGTCTTTATCTTAAAGTCTATTTTGTCTGGTATGAGAATTGCTACTCCTGCTTTCTTTTCATTTCCATTTGCATGGAATATGTTTTTTTATCCCCTTACTTTCAGTCTGTCTGTCTCCCTAGGTCTGAAGTAGGTCTCTTGTAGACAGCATATATATGGGTCTTGTTTTTGTATCCATTCAGCCAGTCTGTGTCTTTCAGTGGCAGCATTCAACTACTTACATTTAAGGTAATTATCGATAAGTATGTTCCTATTCCCATTTTCTTAATTGTTTTGGGTTTGTTATTGTAGGTCTTTTCCTTCTCTTGTGTTTCTTGTCTAGAGAAGTTCCTTTAGCATTTGTTGTAAATCTGGTTTGGTGGTGCTGAACCCTCTCAGCTTTTGGTTTTCTGTAAAGGTTTTAATTTCTCCATCAAATCTGAATGAGATCCTTGCTGGGTAGAGTAATCTTGGTTGTAGCTTTCTCTCCTTCATCACTTTAAATATGTCCTGCCAGTCCCTTCTGGCTTAGAGTTTCTCTTGAAAGATCAGCTGTTAACCTTATGGGGATTCCCTTGTGTGTTATTTGTTGTTTTTCCCTTGTTGTTTTTAATATGTTTTCTTTGTATTTAATTTTTGGTAGCATGATTAATATGTGTCTTGATGTATTTCTCCTTGGATTTATCCTGTATGGGACTCTCTGTGCTTCCTGGACTTGATTAACTATTTCCTTTCCCATATTAGGGAAGTTTTCAACTATAATCTCTTCAAATATTTTCTCAGTCCCTTTCTTTTGCTGTTCTTCTTCTGGAACCCCTATAATTCAAATGTTGGTGCATTTAATGTCCGAGAGGTCTCTGAGTGTGTCCTCAGTTCTTTTCATTCTTTTTTCTTTCTTCTCTGCAGTAGTTATTTCCACTATTTTATCTTCCAGGTCACTTATCCGTTCTTCTACCTTAGTTATTCTGCTATTGATCCTATCTAGTGTATTTTTAATTTAATTTATTGTGTTGTTCATCATTGTTTGTTTCATCTTTAGTTCTTCTAGGTCATTGTTAAATGTTTCTTGCACTTTGTCTATTCATTTGCAAGATTTTGGATCATCTTTACTATCACTATTCTGAATTCTTGTTCAGGTAGACTGTTTATTTCCTCTTCATTTGTTAGGTCTGGTGGGCTTTTATCTTGCTCCTTCATCTGCTGTGTGTTTTTCTGTCTTCTCATTTTGCTTATCTTACTGTGTTTGGGGTCTCCTTTTTGCAGGCTGCATGTTCGTAGTTCCCATTGTTTTTGGTGTCTGTCCCCTGTGACTAAGGTTGGTTCAGTGGGTTTTGTAGGCTTCCTGGTGGATGGAAGTAGTGCCTGTGTTGTGCTGGATGAGGCTGGATCTTGTCTCTCTAGTGGGCAGGTTCACGTCTGGTGGTGTGTTTTGGGGTGTCTGTGGCCTTATTATGATTTTAGGCAGCCTCTCTGCTAAAGGGGGTAGTGTGTTCCTGTCTTGCTAGTTGTGTGGCATAGGGTGTCCAACACTGTAGCTTGCTGGTCGCTGAGTGAAGCTAGGTGCTGGTGTTGAGATTGAGATCTCTGGGAGATTTTCGCCATTTGATATAGTGTGGAGCTGGCAGGTCTCTTGTGGACCAGTGTCCTGAAGTTGGCTTCCCCTCCTCAGAGGCACAGCACTGACTCCTGGTTGGAGCACCAAGAGCTTTTCATCCACATGGATAAGAAGAAAAGGGAGGAAATGTAGAAAGAAAGAATTAGTAGACATAGAAAGAAAGAAAGAAAGAAAGAAAGAAAGAAAGAAAGGAGGGAGGGAGGGAGGAAGGAAGGAAGGAATGAGGGAAGGAAGGAAAAAGAGAAAGAAAGAATGAAGTTAAAGTAAAATAAAATAAAGATAAAATATAAAAGTTATTAAAATAAAAAATAATTATTAAGAAAAAAACACACAAAAAAACCAAGAAGACGGATGGATGGAACCCTAGGACAAATGGTGAAAGCAATGCTATACAGACAAAATCTCACACAAAAACATACATATACACACTCACAAAAAGAGGAAAAGGGGAAGAAACTCATAAATCTTGCTCTTAAAGTCCACCTCCTCAGTTTGGGATGATTCGTTGTCTATTCATGTATTCCACAGATGTAGGGTATATCAAGTTGATTGTGGAGTTTTATTCCGCTGCTTTTGAAGCTGCTGGGAGAGATTTCCCTTTCTCTTCTTTGTTCTCACAGCCCCCAAGGTCTCAGCTTTTTATTTGGCCCCGCCTCTGCGTGTAAGTCGCTGGGGGGCGTCTGTTCTTCGCTCAGACAGGACGGGGTTAAAGGAGCCGCTGTTTCAGGGGCTCTGGCTCACTGAGGCTGGGGGGAGGGAGGGGCACGGAGTGTGGGGCAGGCCTGTGGCGGCAGAGGCCAGTGTGAAGTTGTACCAGCCTGAGGCTCACCATGCGTTCTCTCGGAGAAGTTGTTCCTGGATCCCGGGACCCTGGCAGTGGCGGGATGCACAGGCTCCCCAGAAGGGAGGTGTGGATAGTGACCTGTGCTCGCACACAGGCTTCTTGGTGGTGGCAGCAGCAGCCTTAGCGTCTCATGCCCATCTCTGGGGTCCATGCTTTTAGCCGTAGCTGGCACCCGTCTCTGGAGCTCCTTTTAGCAGCGCTCTTAACCCCCTCCTCTCGCGTACCAGGGAACAAAGAAGGAAGAAAAAGTCTCTTGCCTCCGGCAGCTCCAGACTTTTCCACCCGGACTCCCTCCCTGCTAGCCATGGTGCACTAACCCCCTGCAGGCTGTGTTCATGCCACCAACACCAGTCCTCTCCGTGCAATCTGACAGAAACCCGAGCCTCAGCTCCCAGCCCAGCCTGCCCTGGCGTGTGAGCAGACAAGTCTCTCGGGCTGGTGAGTGTTGGGTGGCACCAATCCTCTGTGCAGAAGGCTCTCCACTTTGCCCTCCGCACCCCTGTGGCTGCACTGTCCTCCACGGCTCCAAAGCTTGCCCCCTCCTCCACCCGCAGTCTCCACCCGCGAAGCAGCTTCCTAGTGTGTAGAAACCTTTCCTCCTTCACAGCTCCCTCCCACTGGTGCAGGTCCCGTCCCTATTCTTTTGTCTCTGCTTATTATTTTTTCTTTTGCCATTTCTCACAAAGATATCCACCTGAATCAATATAGCTCTTCAACCCACCCCCAAAATATAGTTCCTTAGTTCACAGGTCTTTGAGAATTTTACCAAAGTTTTGCTTTATTTGGAGATAAAGTATAAAACTGAAAAGAACCTTACTACCTAATAAGAAAATGCGTATAAACTACAGAATCATAGTTTATCTTGAGCCCTTTAGAAAGCTACAATTAGAAGATGATCAGCAATACTACTTCTGAGTGTATATCTGGAGAAAGCCATAATTTGAAAATGCACATGCATCCCAATGTTCACTGCGGCACTATTTACTATTTATTTATTTACTATTGAAATTTTAAACATGTACAAATGTAGAGGGGTACCAAGAAACAATCAAGAATTTGCAACAATTATTAACATATGATCAAAGTTGTTTATCTGTATCTCTCATCACAGCACCGATGCAGACACTAAATACGGCCATCTGTAAATTCCACAAAGTTACAGTTAATTTTTTTTCTAATATCTCTCATTTGAGGTTTTGTCCTTCTGATGCTGTTACATACTTCCCCTAACTGGGACAAAATGGTGAAAAGAAAGAATTATTAGTTAAATAACAAGGATTCCCTTCATTCTCCTTGGACAGCAGGGGCTAACATTCCCAGTTTCCCGCTAAGGGAGGAGGAACCTCCATTGCTACTGCTGCAGTAACACAGCTTAGGATGGAGGCAGAGCCTGAAGAGAAAAAAAACTACACTATCTTCACCCCACAACCCTCCTCTCTACCAACCAGATTCTCTGACATTTTCAATTTCCTGGTAGATATTCTTGGTTCAATATATCTTCATCATACACTCAACTCTTCTAAAATTAAACTCTATTCTCCAGATTCAGTCATTACAACTACTAGCTTTATATGTTCCCAAATCCCTTGCTTCCTTACAGTCAATTAACAAACCTGAGCAGTGACAATATCCTCCTTTCTAACTACATATTTTGACTTCTGGTCTGTCAAGATAGATAAATTTTCAGGGTACCTGAAAGAAAATTTTATCACCTTATTTATTTATTAGAGCACATACTTTCTCATTTACTCAATGACTTTGTTCCACAATTTCCCTCTCTCTATTTTTCATACTCTTAGTGGATCATTCTCTTTACCCTAAAAACTTTCTATTATCTTTTCCATCTTTAAAAAGAATAGAAAAGAAGACTATATCTTTTGCCAATTCCTCCTTCCTCTCCTTAGCAGGAAAACTCCTCAAAAGATTTGTTTATATTCACTGCTTCAGATTACCTTCTCCTATTCATTATTTAACCTACTCCTATCAGGATTTTGCCAGCATCATTCAACAGAAATTAGTTCAAGTCAATAGTTATATCCACACTGATTAATCCACTGATTAACTCTCAGTTCTCATCTTATGTAACCCATTGGTAGCTTTTGAAATGATTGATTTCTCTCTCTCTCTCTCTCTCTCAGTTTCAGATCAGGGCCAGGTTCATTGGAATGAGATCTGTGACCTGGGCAGTCACAAAAGACTCTGGGCTTAGAAGAGTTCTGTATATGGTGTAGTGTTCTGCTGTCAATGTCTTGAAATTTTAAATATATTTTTAACAAGAGTTCACATTTTTTTGAGCTATGTCCATAATAGTTACCAGTTCTGCTTCTAACACAATGCTCTCTGTTCTCTTCCTATCTTTCTGATTGTTGCATCACAGTCTCTTTCTTCATTCTTCCTCTTCTTCCATTTTTAGACCTTTGACTCCTCTATCTATAGTCATTCCTTCATTATCTCACCTTTCTATGGTATAAATACCATCTATTTGCTGACAATTTCAAAATTTATATTTCTAGGTCAGGCAGGCTAACCTCTCAAAGTCCAGATTTGTATAGCTGTCTATTCAACCTTTCAGTGTCAACTTGTCTGAAATTGAACTCATGATCTTCCATCTCCACACTTATCTATCCATAGCCTTTCTCATCTAAGTTGACAGAAACTCTTCCAGTTGTTCATTTACTTGTGTCCTTTTACTTCTCACATCTCACCCATCAGGGAATAATGCTGAGTTTACCTTCAAAGTATAGCACAAGATAATCACTTTTTGTGAATTACCATGATATTTCACTGGATTACTACAGTAACTTTCAAAAAGGTCCAATTTCTTCTATTCTTGCTTTCCTAAAATCTATTCTCAACAAAACAGTCAAATTCTTTATGACGTAAATCAGTTCAAATCACTCCTGTGACTTGGTTCCTTATTTCACTTAAAGTAAAAGCCAAAGCCTGTTGTATGGCATAAAAGGCCTTACATGATTGGGTGTAAAGATGCTCTTTACTGCCACATTATTCACCCAACTCTACCACACTGGTCCCTTCATTCTTTCTCAGGCGTACCAATCATGTTCATGTTTTGCATCATTGTTCTATCTGTCTCTCCTTCCAGAAACACTTTCTTCTAGATATATACTTGGCTAGCTCTCTTGCATCTTCAAGCTTTTGTTTGTATTTCAGCTTCCTAATGAGGGTTGCCCTGATTACCCTATTTAAGACTTTATCATGACTTTCTTGCATTCCATTTCTCCCTTACGTGTCTATATTTTCTACTGTGTGTCTCTACCTCTCTGTTTCTGTTATCTTTCCCTCTTATGTTCCCTTTCTTTCTCTCTCTTTCTGTTTTCCTAAAGCATTTGAAACTAAGTTGTCAACACCATCTCTATATATTAGCATGAATATCCTATAAGAACATTCTTCTACATAATCAGAGTACTACTATCATACTACAGAAAATTAACATTAATTCCTAATTTCATCCAATAAGCAATCCATTATAAAAATTTCTGTTGCTTTTTGGTTTTTGTCATTAAATGTTTTTCAGCATAATGGGTGGCATAGTGTCCTCCCAAAACTCATGTCTAAGGAACCTCAGATTTTGACCTTATTTGAAAATAAAGTAATGTAATTCATTAAAATGAGGTCATACTACATCAGTGTAGGTCCTAAATCAATCAACCTGTGTTCTTATAAGATTAGAGGACACACAGAGACACACAGGGAAGGAGATCATAAGACATAGATCCAAAGACTGAAATGATGCATCTACAAGACAAGAAATGCCAAGGATTGTCAGGAGCTTCCAGAAGTTGGAAGGAGCAAGGAAAAATTTTTTCTAGAGCCTTCAGAGGTGGAGCAGCGCTGCTTATAACTTGATTTTAGACTTTTAGTCTTCAGAGAATTGTGAGAGAATACATTTCTGTTGTTCAGAATCACCTAGTTCCTGGTAATTTGTTATGGAAACCATAGGAAACCAATACATCCATTATAAAGTAGATATTTTCAACATAAAGGAGGTTATGTAAATTTTCTTTATGTAAATTTTCTTTGATTGGAATACAGAAGAGGTCACTCAAAAAGTTTTGGTTTTCCTTATATTCTAAATATATTTTATATATTCTATATTATAAAAATGAAAGCAAGAATAGAAATAAATTATCTTAGGGTAGAAGGACAAAATTTACATAGGTTAATTGTAAGCATTTTATAATTTAGGAAAAAAAATACTTCTCTAAAAGGTAGATTATTTTGCAAATGAAAATATATAGCAGAAACTATATTTAATTTTCTGAGAAAAATAATTATATCCATGTTATTAGTCATGAATAATAATTAGAAATAATACAACCCAATCCTTTTATTTCATAGTTGGAAAAAATTGAAGTTTAGAATAGATACAATAGTCTTCTCCAAGAATAATAGCAAACAAAAGACTTGTTATTTAGTGTATGTTGCTTTCACAACAGTCTTAGATTTTAAAATAAAATCTTAACCTTTTCCTCTCCTGCATTCTTTTTCCCTTGAAATATATATATTGGAATTAACTTGAGTGAGATCAAGAGTGCGAGAGTGAGGAATGGACCAGACAAGGTATCAGCTGTCTTGTGATGAAGGGACAAGTGAAGAAGGAGCCAAATGAGGCAGTAACTGGCACTAAGTCAAGGTCAAATAGGGAGGTGACAGAGAAAAGACAGGGTCAATTAAGAAGGCAACAAGTACAGCAGCTGTCTACACTGGGTTAGGGCCAAAAAGCCCCTGGTGTGAATACAGATGAATAGAGAGATACACTGTCCCTGGCTTTCAAAATGGTGGAAGGAAGCCACTAAGGAATGTCGATCATCTATAGAAGTTGGAAAAAACAAAACAAATAAAAACCAGAAAATCCAAAATGACAAGAACAACAAACACATGATTCTCCCCTACAATCTCTAGAAAGAGAAGCAGTCCTGCTGGCACCTTGATTTTAGCCCAGTAAGACTTATGTTGGCCTACTAACTTCTAGAACAGTAAGATAATACATTTGTGTTGTTTCAAGCCATTAAGTTTGAGGTGATTTGTTACAGAAACAATAGAAAGCTAATAGGAAAAAATGGGTTTTTCACTATCAACAAAGTTACAAATATGTAAAGGGAGGAATCTAGAATAAATCCTGAATGTTAGATTAGAATTGGAAGGAATGGGGTGAACTCTTATGTATTTCAAAATATAGATATAAATATGGTTATATATATATATATATATATATATATATATATATATATATATATGAATGTATGCTGTATGTTTGTATGTTAATGAACACACACATGTGTGTGTGTACACTTGTGTGTGTATGTGTATGTATGTATGTGTGCTTTCACTTTTTACTTCAGTTCATTAATAGGCTTGGGAGTAGCAATATCCCATTAGCAATGAGCATACTTTTTGCACAGATCTTGGCTTCTAAATATCACTTTTTACTAAACAGTAGTGGAATTTTTAAGAAAAATGGCAAATCCCAGGACTGGGGAAGGAAAGAAATAGCTAAGCCTGGAAAATCTAATGCCAGAAAGTAAGAGAATATCAGAAGGGGGATGGGGTCTTGTCAAAGGACATAAAAGTCAGCTTAAAGAGGTTTCCATTAGCTAATGCCAGTACAACTTGAGCATCAAAATAAATAGAGTAACACATTTATAATATAATGAATAAAATATGAATTCATAATGATATAAAGAAGTAAAGAAATTGGAAGAAGAGAAATCTCTTACTTGCAGTCAGGCAACTAAAAGATATGGAAGAAATATAAAAGTGTAAAATAATCTTTTGGAAAATATTACAGCATTAATTGTCTAGACAAAATTTTTTATCAGAGGATGTTAAAAATGTAATAGGGAAATAGTATTTTCACAGTAACAAAGTATTTCACTATGAATATCGTAGTAATTACAGTAGGGAATCTGGAAACTTTATAATGAAGAAAGACTACACCTCTATCAGCTGATCATACTTAACATTGCCAGGGATGACACAAATTGACGTCATGTGTCATGAGCTATAAAATGGGAACAAAGTATTACATTTGTGATATTTATGATAAAAATACATAAATTGAATCTCATCATGAAGCAACATTAAACATACCCAAATTGAGAAACATTCTACAAAATAACAAGCCTATAATTTAGGATTATAAAAGAGTGAGGAATAGTTTAGATTGACTGATTCAAGGGATATGGCCACCAGTAGATACTCCTAACTCCGGATTGGATCAATTTCCTATAAAAATAGTAGTATTTACCAATATCAATTTCTTTATTTTAAAGGGCTATACTATAGAAGAAAATAGCCTTGTTTTTAGAAAACATACGTTTAATTATTTAGCTTTAATGGGACATCATATCTACATATATGTAAATATATAAGAGCAAGAGAATGACATAGTATTGTTAAAATATTTACAATTTAGATGAAGAATATAAAAATTGAAGATATTCAAAAGTTACTTTTTACTATTTTTGTAAATTTTCAGTTACTATGAATTGTTTTCATAATAAAAAATAAAGGAAAATGACTTTATCAAGTAGCCACCATGAATAAGTTTACTCTCAGAGTTATATTGTTAGCAGAATGTCTTCTTATAAAAAGGATTTCTTTTGCCTCAAAAATAAATGAGATTTCTTTTTCCTCAAAAATAAATGAGATTTCTTTTTCCTCAAAAATAAATGAGATTTCTTTTTCCTCAAATATATGCCACATTAGTAAACATATGATTTTATTTCCCTGTGCTCATAAATAATTTTCCCGGTTATAATTTTATGTATCCATAATTAACAACTCATGATATTCCATATATATAAGTACATCTTTCAAAATGATGAGTATTTGTGCTCTTTTTAACATTTGTATTACATCTACATCAGTTTTTCTTAAGCTACCACCCATTTTCCCTAGACCAACTTCTATGATGGAACATAGATCAAATAAAATCCCAATTAATACCAGAACTTACATCAAAAAATTGATTCATATAGACAACAAGCATAGTCTTGAATAAAAGGTACTAAGAAAACAATAACACTTAATCAATATCACTAAAAGATAATGACATATAAAGGCTAGAACACATATTTCATCCTTAAGTTTTCAATAATAGATATGATTGGTAATCACTTGAATTATGTAAGTAGGCTGACAGTTATGAAAGCTTTCCAAAAGCTTTTCCTCATTCAAAGTCTTATACATGCCTATGAAGATAAGTAACAAAGTATTTTTTTTCAAAATATTTAATGTATGCTCCTGAAAACTAAAGACTGGAAATGAATAAATAGATAGATGATAAATAAAATCCTTGACTATTCGATATTTAGTACATTTAAATTTTGAGATTAGTATGTGGTAGGTAGCATAAACCTAAAAAATATATTGTTCTTACTATCTTCTTTACAGAATTTCTTCTTAATATATTTTAATTGTGGAAAATATTGATAGAATATGTAATTTATGAGTGACACTACAAGTTTATTTTTAAATCTTAAAATATTAAAATATTTTGAACTGATATAATTTATTCAATTATATCTTAAACTTATATATTTCCTTTATTATTTTAATATTTTATTATTTCAATTTATTTTAAAACCCCTTTATTGAAGTTCTATCAAAAAATAAAAGAACATATCTGGCTCAGTGGCCATGGCTCACGGGCCCAGCCACTCATGGCATGTGGGATCTTCCCGGACTGGGGCACGAACCCGTGTCCCCTGCATCGGCAGGGTGACTCTCAACCACTGCGCCACCAGGGAAGCCCTAAAGGAACAAATCTTAAATGTACAGTTGACTGGATTATTCCAAAGTGAATACACACACTCAGGTCAAGAAATCGAACATTACCAACACCCCCAGAAATCTCTTTTGTGCCTTCCCGAGCGTTCTCCATCTGCCTTTTCTCAGTAACTACTATCCTTACTGTTATACATTATTACATCTTTCTTGAGCTTCAATAATTGGAATCAAACAATATGTGCTGTGTTTTGTGTGGCTTCTTTCACTTTACATCATGTTATGACATTAAGTTTATACATTTTATATTTGTATGAAATTTTAAATAGTATTAAAAAATAGAAGGAATTTAGAAAAATCAACCTGATGTTCAGATAATATTTATTGAAGTAAACCAAAATTATTAAATTTATTTTTGAGCAGAAAGTAACTTCAGTAATGAGAAAAATCAAAGACTTTAGGATATTTATAGTTAGAATATTTGAGTATGAAAACTGGAGTACCTCTGAGAAAATGGAATATAAACAGCTACAAAAAATTAGCAACACATTATTCTATCACAAGTATGGAAAACCATCATGGAATTGAATCACAGTTTTTCACTTCTTATCTTCTAAAATTGTTTCTCAAATAATGTATATTTAAAATAAAATCTGAAAAATAACATCTAAATAGTTTAGAATTTAGTGCATGCTGTGAAATTGTAGTCTTTATATGGCTCATGTTCTCACACACACACACACATTCATGCTAATTTTAAGAAAAGTAATAATACACAAGAGATCACTTAAGTTAGCAGTGGAATTGGAATTTATAACCTAAGGGAAAAAAGTAAAGGAATGGATGGCCTAACAAAAATATAACACAAATGAAAGAAGTTTCTTTGTGGATTTTGATTTCTTTTGTTTTTATTGTTACAGTTTGGAGTTAGTGCAAATGTTTCCAAAAATATTTGTAAATCAGAACAATTATCAACTCCCAGAATTTATATATATCTATATATATATATGTATGCATTTATTTAAATGTATTTATTTATTTATTTTTGGCTGTGTTGTGTCCTCATTGCTGCATGTGGACTTTCTCTAGTTGCAGCGAGCAGGAGCTATTCTTCATTGTGGTGAGTGGGCTTCTCATTACGGTTGCTTCTCTTGTTGCAGAGCACGGGCTCTAGGTGCGATTGTTTCAGTAGTTGTGGCATGCAGGCTCAGTAGTTGTGGTGCATAGGCTTAGTTGCGCTGTGGCATGTGGGATCTTCCTGGACCAGGGCTCAAACCTGTGTCCCCTGCATTGGCAGGAGGGTTCTTAACCACTACACTACCAGGGAAGTCCTATATGCATTTTTAAAGACAAGAAAATGTGGAAAGAATGGTCTTGTTTCTTTTCAATTATCTTAATGAAGATTTTGCATGCACACACACACACATACACACACACCCCTATACACCTGTTGGTTCAGGAAAACTCACTATACGCGATTTCTTATATGTTATTTCCAGTTTCATGTAAACACTTATAAAATGAGATTGGTAATGGAGTGTTAGAACAGTAATGAGTTTACTGAAGTGTTACACCATCCCTTAACTGACTCAGTTTAGGGTTTTTTTCCTGCTCTAGCCAAAGCTGTTCAAAAAATTGGTCATCTAGAAATTTTTAAGAATCACCCACTATTATATTCTGCTCTTCTATATCAAAATGAAAACATCTCTCTTTTACTAAAGCAGTACTTATCTCAAGTTCCTTCTCTCTCTCACCCTCTGAAATGATCAATTACATGTTCTTCATTTATGTTTTACACCTTCTAATTTTACTGACTAATTTTGCTTTTTTCTAAAAGCTCTGGTACCTTCTTCATCACTATATTTTATCTGTTGAAGTTGTTGATGAAGTTACAGTGTTGTACCAATTGACATCTTTACAATTTCAGGTTCTATAGCTTTGAAACCCGATTCCTACTGCTGTACATCAATCCTCTTATTTGTATATTTTTAACCACTTCTTCTAGTGCCCACAATAGTTAATCCACATATTTAATATATATATATATATATTTTAATTCTAGAAAGATGACATTTTTACATAACTTAGAGGAAAAACGTGAGAAATCGGTCTTATTTTTTCTCATTGAATATACAACCCTCACGTTAAACAGTTTACCTAACACCTATCCTTATTCACTTTCCAAAGGAAAATGAGTGGTTTCACTCTCCTCCTTGTTTGTCAATCTCTGAGCATACTCTTTTTTTCATTAGAGACTTTTATATTAGAGCTGGAGACAGATTTAGGTTGGTTTTCCATCACCTGTATTCTCAGTACTTCAACAGTGATTTACACAAAGAAATATTTGTTGAACACATTGATTTAGTTTTGTTTTTAATCAACTAGTTATTTTTCATTGAAAAGGTAATGCAGACATACATTTAAAAATGTAAACATTATAAAAAGCACACATGATGGAAAATTATGTTTATGCCTCACTCAAGACTTCCAGGCTCCCACTATAGACACAACCACTGTAACCAATTTATACAATGTTTTTCTAAAATGTTCTATGCATATTTAAGCATAATGCACATATGTGTATATGTAGATATACATGTAGATAAGTACATAGTTACTTTTACACGGGTAGAGGTGTACTATATAGATTTTTCTACATCTTGATTTTTTCACTTAAATTTTCTTAGTGACATATATTTTAAGAATTGTTTTCCAATAAATAGTCATATAACATTGACATTTTACTTTTCATTTCTTTATGGTTGAGGTTGACTGCCTTTTCATATGTTACAAACCATTTGTGTTTGTTTTCTATGAATTGTCTCTAAGTTCTTTATCAACTTTTCCATTGGTTTAATGGCCTTTTATAACAAATTTGTAAGAGGTCTTTTTATATTAAGAAACTGAGCTCATTATCATATGTGTTGAAATATTTGTTCCCAGTTGATCATTTGTCTTTCGACTTTGTATGGTATTTTTTTCTGTGCAGAAAAACTTTTATGTCATCACATTCACTAATCTTTTTGGAATCTGGGTTTTGTGTATTGCTTAGAAAAGCTTTCTCATCTCCAGCAAAAGAAATTCTCCTATATTTACTTCTAATAGTTTGGTTATTTTATTTTATATATTCAAAATTTTTATTCACCTGAAAGTTATTTTGGTGAAACATAGCTTTTTTAGATGTTTTCCACATGGCTATTTAGTTGGCTAAGCCTCATTGCTAAATTTCATTGTATGTAAACATTCATTAAAAAAAATTAGGGCTTCGCTGGTGGCGCAGTGATTGAGAGTCTACCTGCCGATGAAGGGGACATGGGTTCGTGCTCCGGTCCGGGAGGATCCCACATGCCACGGAGAGGCTGGGCTCGTGAGCCATGGCCGCTGAGCCTGCACGCCCAGAGTCTGTGCTCCGCAACGGGAGATGCCACAACAGTGAGAGGCCCGCGTACCACAGAAAAAAAAAAAATTAACTTTGTTACTATGGAAAATTCCCAACATATAAAAGTATATAGTGAATAGTGAGGAAGATGACTTGATAGGCATGATTTTGACATTTTTGGCCATATCTAGGCTGGAAATGTTTATTTCTTTCCTCTAACAACTTCAGTTGTATAAATTGGAAATAACAAAGATGTTTCATTTAAACTTATTTCCCACATTTTTCCCAAGAAAATAAAACAAACAACTATTTCCATTAGGAAGGACTGAGGAAAATTTTTCGTAATTTAAAAATGCTGAAACAGGATGACTGCAGGGAACAAAATATCAATACTGTATAATTCTATTTCCATGCTTGGTATCTTTCTGTTATTCTGTGCTCCATGATTTTGGGGATGCCTACAGTCACCTGGAAAAATCTGACTTACTAACGAATAGCACTGATTTTTTGAGTCTAAATGAATTTCTAATCTTTCTTCAGAAAGATTTATGAACAGAAGCTATTGCTTGGAAGACAGTACACCTTAGCATATTTTGTTACTTTTTGTTTTTGGCAATATTTTGATTTTTATCTTAATCATTTTTCTATATACACCTAGCTAGATTCAGTGGACTGAAGGCATTGCCAGTATCAAATGTGTTGCATGAAAATATAACCATTGTCAGAGAATGAGAAGAGAAGCTACAGACTTGGGGAAAATATTTGCAAAAGGCACATCTGATAAAGTACTGCAACCCAAAATACACTTAAAAGGAATACTTAAAATTCAACAGAAAGAAAACAAACAACATGATCAAAAAATGGTCAAAAGATCTGAACGTATACCTTAACAAAGATACAGATGACCCATAAGCATATGAAGATTCTCAACATCTTATGTTGTTAGGGAAATGCAAATCAAAACAAGGAGTTATGACCACACACCCATCAGAATGGTCAAAATCCAAAAACACTGCCAACACCAAATGCCAGTGAGGTTGTGGAGCAACAGGAACTCCCATATGTTGCTGATGCAAATGCAAAATAGTACAGCCATTTTTGGAAGTCAGTTTCCTACAAAACCTAACATTCTTACCATACTATCCTTCAATTGCACTCCTTGGTTTTTACCCAAAGGAGCTGAAAACTTACATCCACATAAAAACCTGCACAACAGACGTTTATGGCAATTTTATTCACAATTACCAAAGATTGGAATCAACCAAGATGTCTTTAACCGGGGAATGGATACATAAACTGTGGTTCAATCAGACAATGGAATATTATTCAGTGCTAAAAAGAAATGAGCTATCAAGCTCTATATGGTTACAACTATATGACATTCTGGAAAAGGCTCAAGGAGCATTTCACATAAATGAGATCATGTTACTGCTCTGTTTATAATTCTCCACTTGAATACTTTTCACATACCTGACTGAGCCTATAAAGACACATGTGGTCTGGCCCCACTTACCTCTGACTTTGCCTTTTAACTCCCTCCCACTCTTCCTGTCCTAGCCACATTGGCCTTCTTTCTTAAATTTATGGACACTAATTCCATACTAGGATGTTAGAAAAAAATAGCTTTATTGAGGTATAACTGATGTTTAACAAATGACACAATTTAAAGTGTACAGTTTGATAAGTTTTGACATATGTCTACATCCATGAAACTATCATCACAATCAAAAAAATGTAATCCCTCTCACCAACACTTCCCTATCTTACACATCCTCAGGTAACCACTGATCTGCTTTATACTACTATAGATTATTTTTGAGCATATTCCTTTTTATTCTCTTTTAAAACCGCACACAACTAAAACACCCACAAATGCATATATACCACACTCACCCCACCATATTACACAATTCTTCTCCTCTATCTTTTTTTTAGCAAAATTTATTGAAAAGACAATTACTTCCCTGATTTATGTGTCCTCACTCGCCATTCAATCTATAATTGCCTTAGCTATTATAGTTCATTATTATTCCAAACAATTTAATGACCTCCATCTAAAAGGAACATATATATCCTCATTCATTTATAGGTTATTGCTGTGCTGACGTGTGAGGAGTAAAATTCCTCCAAGTCACTAATAGCAGATTAGAAATATGAGTTGCTTTGTTGGTGAAAATGAGCAAAAATAATCAATTATTTGTCCCAGCAGAAAATTTAATCATTGTTGCACCATCACCTAGTCATACACTTTTGCTTTTCTCTCTGCTGAAAGAACTACCGGTCAAGATAGAGACTGATCTTTCCTCAGGAAGACACATAGAGCAGAGCCACAGCTGACTCTAGCCAACATGTAACAAAAGCAAGAAATAAAACTTTAAGCTTGTAAACAACTGGGTTTGTTTTGTTGTTGTTCTACCACAGCATGACCTGTAAAAATTTAATATTATATAAAATATACCAGTGGAATAGTTTCAGAAGCCAGAAAGATGGTAAAACATGTTATGTAATGGAGAAACATTTGATAATGCTATCAAAAGCAGTACGTGGAACAAATTTATACATCAAATGAACTTGTGGATTTAATGTGTCTCGATGATATAGGCTGCATTTAACAAGGTACTACAAAAAAGAGATGAGTTGAGTTAACAATTGTCAAATTGGCAAACAAATGAAAAGAAAACATGAGAAATTCTGGGACTTTTAGGTTTGAAAGACACAATCGTTACTCATAGTCGGTCAACTAAAGACAAAATCTAGTGTCAGAGGTCGCTAAATAATCAGCCTCATGGAATAGACAAAATCTAAATTCTGATCACTAAAACCTTTGTTAAATCTCAAATTTGGTTTAGTTGGCTCTCAGAAAGTCTTTTAACCAGTTCAAGAGGTTTAGAGAAATGAGACTATGGATGTGGCTCTTCCAAAGAAGACTGACAAACAAAGTACTGTACCTACCAATGAGTCCAGCACAAAAAAGCACGTCTACAAGAAAATTCTATCGACTATTGGCACATGGAGCAACAATAAGCTCTATGTTGAATTGTGTCTCCCCAAAAGTTATGTTGAAGTCCTTATCATTGGTGTCTCAGAATGTGATCTTATACAGGAATGAGTTCATTGTAGATGTAGTTTATTAAGATGAGGCCTTCCAGGAGTACGGTGGACTTTAATTCAATTTAAGGAGTAGTGTCCTTATAAGAAGAGTGAAATTTGGACAGACACCAAGGCAAGACAAATGTGGGTAAAGACAAAGGCAGAGATTGGACTTATGCTGCCACAAGCCAAGGAACGTATAGGATTACTAGAAACTGAAAGTGGTAAGGAAGTATCCTGCCCTAGATCCTCCACAGGGAGCATAACCCTACCAATACCTTAACTTTTAGCCTTTATAACTGTGAAAGAATAAATTTTCGTTGTTTAAAAGCACCCAGCTTGTGGTCATTGTTATAGCAACCTTAGGAAACCTGACTAACATGCTGGTCCTTTACAGTGTCCAGCACAAATTCCAGTATTAAATATTTAAAACCCTGTATTTTAAAAACCAGGTATTTCAAACCAAATATATTTCCTTAGCAAAACATGATATTCCCCCTAAAAATATTTAATCATCTATATGCTTTTCTCTTAGTTGGTGGTAATACCATCCAGTTATCATGCAAACAAAATGTCTGGGATTCTCTACTCCTCTCCCTACATTTTTTTTCCCCTCACATATAGTACACTTTTAATATTACCTCTTAAAATTTTCTTAAATCCATCACTGCAAATTCTACTTTGGTTCCTGAGCTTATCCTCTTACAAATGGGCAGTTAACTTTGATGTATTAGATCATTCCACTCTTTTCTCTTAACCATCATTACCACACTCTAATCCTCAGAGATTTTATTCTCATTTTCTTTTAAAGTCTCCTCTTCTGTTGCTTGTCACATTACGTCCAGTAATCCCTAGATTTTTTTCTTAAAACTTATTATTTTATTATCACACACATGATTACTAGGTGATTTTACTTACTTTCACAATGACTATCATATTTTATACTCTTATTACCTGCTGTTTGATACTCTGAAATCAAATAGACTCAGATAATAAAGGATCCTTTACTCTTCAGACTTGCAATACAAAATCTATTTAGTCTTTCTCAAGGGAAAGTCAGAAATTGTAATTCAGATAGCTGGAGTAACTTGACAATTTTCAGGAGCAAATTATTTAAGATTTAAGAAAGGATTTAAGAAAATTTTAAGAGGTAATATTAAAAGTGTACTATATGTGAGGGGAAAAAAATGTAGCTCAAAAACTACATTTTCAGTTGCTTATCTGCCCCCTCCAACTGAATGGCTGTGGGCAACTTTAATTCCATACGTTCCAAAATGGACTCCTTTCCCCCAATTTCCTATCTGTTTATTTTTGTCTCCTTCATTCCAAATAACCTTTTGAATTAGTGAACTCTTAACTATCTTGTTAATAAAGTTTGAAGCTTTAGAATTATCCTTTATTCCTCCTTCTCCCCAATCTCAATATTAAGCTCTTTACCTAGTTTACTTTATCAAGTTCTCCATGTTTTTCCTTCTCAATAATTCTGAATTTATCTCTTTAAGAAAATTCTAAATTTCTTAATGTAGCCTGAAGGAACCTAAAAAATCTGGATCTAATTTAACTTTCTAATTTGATCTTCAATCATTTACACCATGTCCACTCAAAAAAGTTTTTTTTTTGTTTGTTTTTTTGCTGATAGTGGTTATTTACGCTCTCTCTCTCATTTTTAAAAGAAGCTTTCTGGACAGTGGTTTATCAGTTAATTATTCTTCCCAATGCATCAAATTTCCGGCTTAGATGAATCAACTGGTCGAATTATTTATAATGATTTCAGTGTATTATTTTCTGCTTTTTTATATTTCCTACTACCCCTTTGGGTTAATTGGTTGTCTTTTTTATTACTGTCTTGAAACGGATGTATAGGTGATTGAATTCCATCATTTATTTTCTTCCTATGCAAATATTTAGGGCTGTAATTTTACCTCTAGTGACTTTAATTGCAAGACAAACATTTTGCTATTCATTAATTTCATTATAATTCAATTCAAAATATTTTCTAATATTTATTATGATTTTCTTGTTTGTCCATCAGGTAATATATTTTTTCCATTTATCCTTTTTTGATAATAATTTTTTGCTAAATAATATCTTCATAAAACATACTCTATGTGTTTTCAACCTTTTGAACATTTTTGAAACTTACTTTATGGTACATGATATGTTCAATTTTTATAAATGTTTAATGTGAAATGAAGAGTCTATATTCTGCTACTTTAAGTATTTAGTATATTTTAATTGGGTCAAATATTTAATTGTGATGTCCCAGTCTTCTACAATTTTTGCTTAATATTTTTTCTCTGCATGATGCATCAGTTACAGAGAAAAGTGTTAAAAATCTCCCGCAGTGATGGTATGTTTGCCATGTCGTCCTTGAAGATCTTGCAATTATTGTGTTATATATACTTGAGGTCATATTATTAAATACACAGCAATTTTGAACAGTTATATTTCCAATGAATTGCAATTCTGTCATTACATATCTGTCATTTTCTCCTGAGCATGTTTTTTTTATTTTAGTATCTATATTTTTTTTTTCTGAAGTTAGAGTTACAAACAACTTTCTTTTGTTTACATTTTGCAATATCTATATTTTTTGTTCATATATTATATATGTGTTCTTATGAACAACACACAATTTGTTATTCTTTGTTTTATAATTGGGACTTTTGACAATTTACACTTAAGAAATGTTTGATATAACTGGATTTTAATCTACTATCTGAGTTTTTCCTTGCTTATTGTATTTGTGCTGTTTCTTTTTATTTTCCTTTGTGGTAAGAAGATTCCTGATGGCCCCCAAGATCCCATGCTTTAATGTACATACCCTGCATAATCCTCTCCCCTTGAGTATGGGACAGACCAGTGAATATGAGTGGATATCACTTCCATGATGAGATTACTATTATTAAATTGATTTGAGTTAATCAAAAGGGAGATTATCTTTGATGGGTATGACTCAATTAGATGAGATTTAAAAGAAGGTGAACAGAAATGTACTTCTGTTGTCCTTTATAGTGAAAATTGCCATATGGTGGAGAGAACCACAGGGAAAGGATCAGAGAATGGTCTCCAGAGGTGAGTCATCTCCAAGAGCTGATAAGAAAACCAGAACTTTAGTCACAGTGAAATTAATTTTATGCCAACCTGAGAGAGTATGGGAGAAGATCTTTACCTAGATGAGTCTTTAGATGAATATACATCTGACCACTACCTTGATTTCAGCCTTGTGAGACCCTAAGCAGAGGACCCAATTAAAACTCATCGGACTTCTGAACTGTGAGAAAATAAAGCTGTGTTGTTTCAATTTCTAAGTTTATAACAATGTGTAATGTAACAATAAAAAAAAACTAATATACCTCTATTGTCTCCTTTTAGATTGATTATTTTTAAATTTTAATTATTCATTTTCCTACACTATTGACAAAAATCTGTTTTGCTTTTTCAAAAATCTCTTTATTTCAACCTCATCATTGAGCATATATTTGGTAGATATACAATTCTAGTTGGGCCAAAATTTCCAGGGCTTCATTTTTTGCCCTTACCTCATGAGACCTACAGAAGCTCTTTTCATGTTCACAAACTTCCAGCTGCCTCTTCATGGATGGCCACATTCATAAGTGGAAAATTGTTCCAAATGATAACTTCATTTCTCTGAATTTTGCTCTTGGAACTTTTCTTGAAATGCTGCCTTTAACTTTGTGATCAATAAAATTGGTTTAAGTATTTTCTTTGCATTTTCTGAATATTCTCAGGGGGAAATGTTGGCCCAAATTATCTAAACCACCATTTCATACATGAAAAAACTTCCTTCAGAGATTAAAGATAGCTTTTAACCAGGCACCATGTAACATCAAATTCCCAGTATTCAGCTTGGTTAGATCAAGAAAAAGAGAATTGTGTAAAAAGTCTTCTGTAAATTGGATCTAACCTATTTGTCATGTCACCCATTTTACTTGCTTATAGTAGTTGTACCATAAATGTTAATTTAATAACATTTGAATGTTCTAAACATTTCTATTGTTTATATGTAGTTTATCTAATATTTGCTCCAAGAAATCTCTCTGCAACTACCTTTCTTTGTAATTATTTATATTGTATAATTGATTACAATATTATAAAATTCATGCAAAGTCTCTGTAATTAATATAATCTACTTTGAAAACTAAAAGCATTGGATAAATGATATTCATAACTTGGTTTTTATCACATAGTCCATGAGGCACATTTCTTACCAGGGTACTAATAGAGTCTTGTTTTGAGAATACTTACTTTTATTCACATCACTTCAGTGCACATAAATGTATTATTAGATTTGTTTTTGTTTTTTTCACCAGATCACCTAACTGTATGCAATACTTCTTTCCTACCTCCATGTTTAGCCTCATCTACTATGTGAAGCCATCTTGTAAAAATTGCCTCAACCTACTAATTAGTTTGTTTAAAAATTAGTCTAGTGACCATAAAATATATATCTAAATGTCTTCTATGTGTCATGACACCTGCTGATTCTCTCCTCTATTACATATCCCACCACATTCAGACACCTCCTTTCACTCAACATGTCAGATGCCAGCTGCACTTGGTTAACTCTCTTGGGTATTATCCTCGTTCACATGTGGCATGAGGCATGACGTCTTAGCAGACATCTTGCCCCTTCTCATGTTTCAGGTAATCCTCAACCCTATCAGTTATAACTTACTTCCTTCACCTTAGCCACTGGCTGGACTCTTTTGATAAATGTGCTCAACAATTAGACCTATGCCACCCCTAATCCTCTTACTTGGTATATTAATAGAACCCGTATTGACAGCCATCCTACTAAATAGTACATTTAACTGAGGAAAGTTATTTAACTTTTCTAGGTTCTTGTTTCTTCATCTCTAAAATTGTGAGAAAAAGAATGTCTACTTCAAAGCATTGTTGTGAATTCTAAATAATATACGACTTAAAAGAGTAATGACAGTGCTGAGACCTAATTCACACAATTATCATTGTTATATTATCATGATAATATATTTAAGCAATATGGAGACAGGGTGGGACCTGGGACCTGGGTTCTTTACTGGAGTGCTTGCACCTAGACAACTGTTCCCTTTGGCAACAGAAAACAAAGAAACTAAGGGACTAAAAGTAAATGCACACATGTTTAGTCAGGGTAATTATGAACAATAAGATACAAAGAGACCAAAATTCAACTGCCAATTCTGAGGTGTTGGGAGCAATGAGGTAAGAAAGGGTAAAAAATTTTTTTAAAATACCGTTTTTTTCCTTTAACAAAATGCTTTGCCATTCTATTCTGGTTTCTCAGAGTGAGCAAGGGCACCTGTTACTTGTTTTCTCTCCCTCATGCCCCAAAAAGCTTTGGCTGAATTTCTTGTCTGGCTTCTTATCAATTTCTATTGATTAAAGAGTCCAAGAACCCAGGTCGGTAACAACATTATATTATGATGATCATATACTTAAATTGGGAAACACATTTGCTTGTTTATTAAATATTCCAACACCCATTTACCTCCTGTTTCTATAATTTTCTTTAGAAAATATATTTTTAGATACTGTGGGTAAAGTTGTTATTTGGGGTTTTGTTTGTTTGTAACTTAAGCCAAATGGCTGAGGAGTGAGAGGAAAAAGCAGTAACAGTAAACAAGTTAAAACATATGTCCATAAAATTTTAAAATAAACAATGTTTATGTTATTGTAAATTCAAGTTTTTGTGAAGTTGTTTGATAATATCCAAGCTCCATACTGCAACAATAATATACGCTCTAAATAACATTGAAGTTGAGTAAAATGATTGAATGCGAATTTAAGATTTTTTTTTTTAAGTTTGGATAACTTAGTGTCCAAGAAAATGAGGTCATACCAAAGTAAGTGTGCTTAACTCAATACTATTATCTTGCTGTTTTCTAATGTGTGTCTTCTAATGCTGAGGTTGGATCAAGATAATATTGGAACTGAAAAAAAATCTAAAGGTAAGAATTTTCTTCCACAATATTTCATCTCTACTGTGTTTTTGTCAAGAAGGATATTAATTTCATTTTAGAAACATATGTAGGTTAAGTATATGGTGTATATAAGTGTGTGTATGTGTGTGTTGAGTGCAGGATAATGGAGGTACATAAAAACTTAAGAAAAAAGAGATAATAATGCATTTTATATACTGATTTTAGGAAACTTATTTTTGTTTTCTCCTCCATCTCCTCTTCCTTATTTCCTCTTAATAATAATACAAGTTATGTATCTTTAAGATTGCTTAAAAAAATTGTTGGGAAGTCTGAACATCTGATATGCTAATTATTATTTATATAGTAGTGTTTTATATATATTATGTTTTCTACTATACAAAGATTGAGTTTGAGAAAGGTTATGTAAATTATCCAAGGAGATATTGCTTGTAAATGATATAGCAATATTTTATACTCATATCGATAATATATAATTCTGCACTGACTACAGTTCACTGAAAGATACTATTATATCACTTATAATTTAGTAAGTGAATAAGCAACAAGTTAATATATTCAAAATATATTGCATAATCTCAAGTAAGGCACTTGAAATGATCTGTTGAAAATTCTTGAAACCATATATCTATCTATCTATCTATCTATCTATCTATCTATCTATATATATATATATATATATATACAGGAAATAAAGCAGTTTATGACTATTAATTTTCACAGTGTCCATTAGTATATAATATTGCTGCCATCAATCTATGTATATCTTTTTAAACTTCACAACTAGGCAAATGTGGCAGACTGTTACATCAGTGACCACCATAAACCATTTTTATGTGTATGCTTCCTGTGTAGTTTACTGTCACATCAACTCAGCTTGGCCACATAATTTAGTTTGACCAATGAGACATCAACGAGTCTTGATAACTTGATACAAACAGAGACTTGATAATTGCTTGCCCATTAGGCCTTGTCCGCTGAATGTTCTTCGAGCTCTGAATCACTATGTATATACGTCCAGCAACTCTTTTATAGCATCCACATGGAAAAAAAAGAGATGCCCAGTCAGCTCCCAGATGTTTCAGCCATCCCAGTGAGGCTCTAAACATGAAAGAAGAAGGCATCTTGGACATTCCACTTTTATCAGACACCATCTGTAGAATAATGCAGGACAAAAGTTTGTTATTTTGTTTAAGTCTTTAAATTAGGGTGATCTCATGCAGCAATTGACAACTGAATCAGCTATATAATTATTGTTTTATAAGCAAATATTTGTTTATGTTCATCTACATTTATACTGATTTACTTGCTCAACTTCAAAAAATCATTATCATACTCATTTTCTTATAGAATATTTTTTTCTTCTTCATGAGATATAGCTATTTGAATATCCTGTGGCTAAGTTCTCTCAGATTTCGTTGGGCTAGAGTGTCTTGATTTTGCTCCCCTTTAGATTGATAGTTTGTGTTGACCATTATTTATTATCATCACTTTGAAGCTAATATTTCACTTTCTTTGTGATTTTATTATACTACTGACTGCTACTATAAGTATACTTCATTCTATGCCTCTTTTCCTCTTGGAAATTCATTTAGCCTGTAGTTGAAATTTTAATTCTATTCTTTTTTTTTTTTTTTTTTTTTTTTTTTTAAACATCTTTATTGGGGTATAATTGCTTTACAATGGTGTGTTAGTTTCTGCTTTATAACAAAGTGAATCAGTTATACATATACATATGTTCCCATATGTCTTCCCTCTTGCGTCTCCCTCCCTCCCACTCTCCCCATCCCACCCTTCCAGGCTGTTCCAAAGCACCGAGCTAATATCCCTGTGCCTTGCCGCTGCTTCCCCCCAGCTATCTACCTTACTACGTTTGTTAGTGTGTATATGTCCATGACTCTCTCTCGCCCTGTCAAAACTCACCCTTCCCCCTCCCCATATCCTTAAGTCCGTTCTCCAGTAGGTCTGCGTCTTTATTCCTATCTTACCCCTAGGTTCTTCATGACATTTTTTTCCCTTAAATTCCATATATATGTGTTAGCATACGGTATTTGTCTTTTTCTTTCTGACTTACTTCACTCTGTATGACAGATTCTAGGTCTATCCATCTCATTACAAATAGCTCAATTTCATTTCTTTTTAAGGCTGAGTAATATTCCATTGTGTATATGTGCCACATCTTCTTTATCCATTCATCCGATGATGGGCGCTTAGGTTGTTTCCATGTCCTGGCTATTGTAAATAGAGCTGCAATGAACATTTTGGTACATGACTCTCTTTGAATTTTGGTTTTCTCAGGGTATATGCCAAGTAGTGGGATTGCTGGGTCATATGGTAATTCTATTTGTAGTTTTTTAAGGAACCTCCATACTGTTCTCCACAGTGGCTGAACCAATTCACATTCCCACCAGCAGTGCAAGAGTGTCCCCTTTTCTCCACACCCTCTCCAGCATTTATTGTTTCTTGATTTTTTGATGATGTCCATTCTGACTGGTGTGAGATGATATCTCATTGTAGTTTTGATTTGCATTTCTCTAATGATTAATGATGTTGAGCATTCTTTCATGTGTTTGTTGGCATTCTGTATATCTTCTTTGGAGAAATGTCTATTTAGGTCTTCTGCCCATTTTTGGATGGGGTTGTTTGTTTTTTTGTTATTGAGCTGCATGAGCTGCTTGTAAATTTTGGAGATTAATCCTTTGTCAGTTGCTTCATTTGCAAATGTTTTCTCCCATTCTGAGGGTTGTCTTTTGGTCTTGGTTATCGTTTCCTTTGCTGTGCAAAAGCTTTGAAGTTTCATTAGGTCCCATTTGTTTATTTTTGTTTTTATTTCCATTACTCTAGGAGGTGGGTCAGATAGGATCTTGCTGTGATTTATGTCATAGAGTGTTCTTCCTATGTTTTCTTCTAAGAGTTTGATAGTTTCTGGCCTTACATTTAGGTCTTTAATCCATTTTGAGCTTATTTTTGTGTATGGTGTTAGGGAGTGATCTAATCTCATACTTTTACATGTACCTGTCCAGTTTTCCCAGCACCATTTATTGAAGAGGCTGTCCTTTCTCCACTGTACATTCCTGCCTCCTTTATCAAAGATGAGGTGTCCATATGTGCGTGGGTTTATCTCTGGGCTTTCTATCCTGTTCCACTGATCTATCTTTCTGTTTTTGTGCCAGTACCATACTGTCTTGATTACTATTGCTTTGTAATATAGTCTGAAGTCAGGGAGCCTGATTCCTCCAGCTCCTTTTTTCGTTCTCAAGATTGCTTTGGCTATTCGGGGTCTTTTGTGTTTCCATACAAATTGCGAAATTTTTTGTTCTAGTTCTGTGAAAAATGCCAGTGGTAGTTTGATAGGGATTGCATTGAATCTGTAGATTGCTTTGGGTAGTAGAGTCATTTTCACAATGTTGATTCTTCCCATCCAAGAACATGGTATATCTCTCCATCTATTTGTATCATCTTTAATTTCTTTCATCAGTGTCTTATAATTTTCTGCATACAGGTCTTTCGTATCCTTAGGTAGGTTTATTCCTAGATATTTTATTCTTTTTGTTGCAATGGTAAATGGGAGTGTTTTCTTGATTTCACTTTCAGATTTTTTCATCATTAGTATATAGGAATGCCAGAGATTTCTGTGCATTAATTTTGTATCCTGCTACTTTACCAAATTCATTGATTAGCTCTAGTAGTTTTCTGGTAGCATCTTTAGGATTCTCTATGTATAGTATCATGTCATCTGCAAACAGTGACAGCTTTACTTCTTCTTTTCCGATTTGGATTCCTTTTATTTCCTTTTCTTCTCTGATTGCTGTGGCTAAAACTTCCAAAACTATGTTGAATAAGAGTGGTGAGAGTGGGCAACCTTGTCTTGTTCCTGATCTTAGTGGAAATGCTTTCAGTTTTTCACCATTGAGGATGATGTTTGCTGTGGGCTTGTCATATATGGCTTTTATTATGTTTAGGAAAGTTCCCTCTATGCCTACTTTCTGGAGGGTTTTTATCATAAATGGGTGTTGAATTTTGTCGAAAGCTTTCTCTGCATCTATTGAGATGATCATATGGTTTTTCTCCTTCAATTTGTTAATATGGTTTATCACATTGATAGATTTGCGTATATTGAAGAATCCTTGCATTCCTGGAATAAACCCCACTTGATCATGGTGTATGATCCTTTTAATGTGCTGTTGGATTCTGTTTGCTAGTATTTTGTTGAGGATTTTTGCATCTATGTTCATCAGTGATATTGGCCTGTAGTTTTCTTTCTTTGTGACATCCTTGTCTGGTTTTGGTATCAAGGTGATGGTGGCTTCGTAGAAGGAATTTGGGAGTGTTCCTCCCTCTGCTATATTTTGGAAGAGTTTGAGAAGGATAGGTGTTAGCTCTTCTCTAAACGTTTGATAGAATTCACCTGTGAAGCCATCTGGTCCTGGGCTTTTGTTTGTTGGAAGGTTTTTAATCACAGTTTCAATTTCAGTGCTTGTGATTGGTCTGTTCATATTTTCTATTTCTTCCTGATTCAGTCTTGGCAGGTTGTGCATTTCTAAGAATTTGTCCATTTCTTCCAGATTGTCCATTTTATTGGCATAGAGTTGCTTGTAGTAATCTCTCATGATTTTTTTTATTTCTGCAGTGTCAGTTGTTACTTCTCCTTTTTCATTTCTAATTCTATTGATTTGAGTCTTCTCCCTTTTTTTCTTGATGAGTCTGGCTAGTGGTTTATCTATTTTGTTTATCTTCTCAAAGAACCAGCTTTTAGTTTTATTGATCTTTGCTATTGTTTCCTTCATTTCTTTTTCATTTATTTCTGATCTGATTTTTATGATTTCTTTCCTTCTGCTAGCTTTGGGGTTTTTTTGTTCTTCTTTCTCTAATTGCTTGAGGTGCAAGGTTAGGTTGTTTATTCGAGATGTTTCCTGCTTCTTAAGGTGGGCTTGTATTGCTATAAACTTCCCCCTTAGGACTGCTTTTGCTGCATCCCATAGGTTTTGGGTCGTTGTGTCTCCATTGTCATTTGTTTCTAGGTATTTTTTTATTTCCTCTTTGATTTCTTCAGTGATCACTTCATTATTAAGTAGTGTATTGTTTAGCCTCCATGTGTTTGTATTTTTTACAGATCTTTTCCTGTAATTGATATCTAGTCTCATGGCGTTGTGGTCGGAAAAGATACTTGATACAATTTCAGTTTTCTTAAATTTACCAAGGCTTGATTTGTGACCCAAGATATGATCTATCCTGGAGAATGTTCCATGAGCACTTGAGAAAAATGTGTATTCTGTTGTTTTTGGATGGAGTGTCCTATAAATATCAATTAAGTCCATCTTGTTTAATGTATCATTTAAAGCTTGTGTTTCCTTATTTATTTTCATTTTGGATGGTCTGTCCATGGGTGAAAGTGGGGTGTTAAAGTCCCCTACTATGAATGTGTTACTGTTGATCTCCCCTTTTATGGTTGTTAGTATTTGCCTTATGTATTGAGGTGCTCCTATGTTGGGTGCATAAATATTTACAATTGTTATATCTTCTTCTTGGATCGATCCCTTGATCATTATGTAGTGTCCTTCTTTGTCCCTTTTAATAGTCCTTATTTTAAAGTCTATTTTGTCTGATATGAGAATTGCTACTCCAGCTTTCTTTTGGTTTCCATTTGCATGGAATATCTTTTTCCATCCCCTTACTTTCAGTCTGTATGTGTCTCTAGTTCTGAAGTGGGTCTCTTGTAGACAGCATATATAAGGGTCTTGTTTTTGTATCCATTCAGCCAATCTGTGTCTTTTGGTGGGAGCATTTAGTCCATTTACATTTAAGGTAATTATCGATATGTATGTTCCTATTTCCATTTTATATATTGTTTTGGGTTCGCTACTATAGGTCATTTCCTTCTCTTGTGTTTCGTGTCTAGAGAAGTTCCTTTAGCATTTGTTGTAAAGCTGGTTTGGTGGTGCTGAACTCTCTCAGCTTTTGCTTGTCTGTAAAGGTTTTATTTTCTCCATCAAATGTGAATGAGATCCTTGCTGGGTAGAGCAGTCTTGGTTTCAGGCTATTCTCCTTCATCACTTTCAGTATGTCCTGCCACTCCCTTCTGGCTTGTAGGGTTTCTGCTGAGAGATCAGCTGTTAACCTTATGGGGATTCCCTTGTGTGTTATTTGTTGTTTTTCCCTTGCTGCTTTTAATATGCTTTCTTTGTATTTAATTTTTGACAGTTTGATTAATATGTGTCTTGGCGTGTTTCTCCTTGTATTTATCCTGTATGGGACCCTCTGTGCTTCCTGGACTTGATTAACTATTTCCTTTCCCATATTAGGGAAGTTTTCAACTATAATCTCTTCAAATATTTTCTCAGTCCCTTTCTTTCTTTCTTCTTCTTCTGGAACCCCTATAATTCGAATGTTGGTGCGTTTCATGTTGTCCCAGAGGTCTCTGAGACTGTCCTCAGTTCTTTTCATTCTTTTTTCTTTATTCTGCTCTGCAGTAGTTATTTCCACTACTTTATCTTCCAGGTCACTTATCCGTTCTTCTGCCTCAGTTATTCTGCTATTGATCCTATCTAGAGTGATTTTAATTTCATTTATTGCATTGTTCATCGTTGCTTGTTTCATCTTTAGTTCTTGTAAGTCCTTGTTAACTGTTTCTTGCATTTTGTCCATTCTACTTCCAAGATTTTGGATCATCCTTACTATCATTATTCTGAATTCTTTTTCAGGTAGATTGCCTATTTCCTCTTCATTTGTTAGGTCTGGTGGGTTTTTATCTTGCTCCTTCATCTGCTGTGTGTTTTTCTGTCTTCTCATTTTGCTTACTGTGTTTGGGGTCTCCTTTTTGCAGGCTGCAGGTTCGTAGTTCCCGTTGTTTTTGATGTCTGTCTCCAGTGGCTAAGGTTGTTTCAGTGGGTTGTGTAGGCTTCCTGGTGGAGGGGACTAGTGCCTGTGTTGTGCTGGATGAGGCTGGATCTTGTCTCTCTAGTGGGCAGGTTCACGTCTGGTGGTGTGTTTTGGGGTGTCTGTGGCCTTATTATGATTTTAGGCAGCCTCTCTGCTAATGGGTGGGGTTGTGTTCCTGTTTTGCTAGTTGTTTGGCATAGGTTGTCCAGCACTGTGGCTTGCTGGTTGTTGAGTGAAGCTGGGTGCTGGTGTTAAGATGGAGGTCTCTGGGATATTTCCACCGTTTAATATTATGTGGAGCTGGGAGGTCTCTTGTTGACCAGTGTCCTGAAGTTGGCTCTCCTACCTCAGAGGCAGAGCCCTGACTCCTGGCTGGAGCACCAAGAGCCTTTCATCCACACAGCTCAGAATAAAAGGGAGAAAAAGTAGGGAGAATTAGTAGAAGTATGAGTAAAGAAAGAGGGAAAGGAGGAAAGGAAGGAAGGAAGAAAGAAGCAAAGAAGGAAAGAAAGGAGGGAGGGAGGGAGGGAGGGAGGAAGGAAGGAAGGAGGGAAAGAAGGAAAAAAAAGACAGAAAGAAAGATGATACAGTAAAAATAAAATAAAGTATAATATAGTTATTGAATTAAAAAATATTTAGAAAAAAAAAAAGGGATGGATAGAACCTTAGGACAAATGTTGGAAGCAAAGCTATACAGAGAAAATCTTACACAGAAGCATACACATACACCTTCACAAAAAGAGGTAAAGGGGGAAAAATCATAAATCCTGCTCCCTGAGACCACCTCCTCAATTTGGGGTGATTCGTTGTCTAAAGGAGGGAGGGAAGGAAGGAAAGAAAGAAAGAACGAAGGTAAAGTATAATAAAGTTATTACAATTAAACTTAATTATTAAGAAAAGGAATTTTTAAAAAAAAGTCATGGACGGATAGAGCCCTAGGACAAATGGTGGAAGCTAGAGTATACAGACTAGATGTCACACAGAAGCATACACGTACACATTCACCAAAAGAGGAAAAGGGAAAAAAATCATAGATCTCGCTCCTAAATTCCACCTCTTCAATTTGGGATCATTCCTTGTCTATTCAGGTATTCCACAGATGCAGGGTATATCAAGTTGATTGTGGAGCTTTAATCCGCTGCTTCTGTGGCTGCTGGGAGAGATTTCCCTTTCTCTTCTTTGTTCTCACAGCTCACAGGAGCTCAGCTTTGGATTTGGCCCTGCCTCTGTGTGTAGGTCGCTGGAGGGCGTCTGTTTTTTCGCTCAGACAGGACGGGGTTAAAGGAGCCGCTGATTCGGGGCCTCCGGCTCACTCAGGCCAGGGGTTGGGGGATGGCGGAAGGAGGGGCACTGCGTGCGGGGCCGGCCTGCGGCGGCAGAGGCAGCGTGACGTTGTGGCAGAGGCCGGCGTGACGTTGCACCAGCCTGAGGCCCGCCGTGCGTTGTCCCGGGGAAGTTGTCCCTGGATCCCGGGAACCTGGCAGTGGCAGGCTGCACAGGCTCCGCGGAAGAGGGGTGTGGAGAGTGACCTGTGCTCGCACACAGGCCCCTTGGTGGCAGCAGCAGCAGCCTTAGCGTCTCCCGCCCGTCTCTGGGCTCCGCGGTTTTAGCCGCGGCTCGCGCCCGTCTCTGGGGTTTGCGCTTTCAGCCGCGGCTCGCGCCCGTCTCGGGGGCTCGCGCCCTCAGCCGCGGCTCGCGCCCGTCTCTGGGGTTCGCGCTTTTAGCCGCGGCTCGCGCCCGTCTCTGGAGTTCCTTTAAGCAGCGCTCTTAAACCCCTCTCCTCGCGCACCAGGAAACAAAGAGGGAAGAAAAAGTCTCTTGCCTCTTCGGCCGGTGCAGGCTTTTCCCCGAACTCCCTGCCGGCTAGTCGTGGTGCACTAACCCCTTCAGGCTATGTTCAAGCCGCCAACCCCAGTCCTCTCCCTGAGCTCCGTCCAAAACCAAAACCAGAGCCTCAGCTCGCAGCCCCGCCCGCCCCGGTGGGTGAGCAGCAAGCCTCTCGGGTTGGTGAGTGCTGGTCGGCACCGATCGTCTGTGCAGGAATCTCCCCGCTTTGCCCTCCGCACCCGTCGCTGTGCACTACTCCGCGGTCCCGAAACTCCCCCCTCCGCCTCCCGCAGTCTCCGCCCGCGGAGGGGCTTCCTAGTGTGTGGAAACTTTTCCTCCTTCACAGCTCCCTCCCACTGGTGCAGGTGCCGTCCTTATTCTTTTGTCTCTGTTTTTTCTTTTGCCCTACCCAGTTACGTGGGGAGTTTCTTGCCTTTTGGGAGGTCTGAGGTCTTCTGCCAGCCTTCAGTAGGAGTTCTGTAGGAGTTGTTCGACGTGTGGATGTATTTCTGGTGTATCCGTGGGGAGGAAGGCGATCTCCGCGTCTTACTCTTCCGCCATCTTCAAGGTCCCCCCTAATTCTATTCTTATTCTCTTTTTCCAAAATCTCTGCTTCATATCTTCCCTTTTTTATTTACAATATGTAAAACATTTTCTGATCTAACTTCCATTCTCTATTCATTACTTACTTGTTCTGTATCTTCAACTGTGAATATTCTCGTTAACTTACCCATTGAGTCGAATATATGTATGTGTATGTATATATATATATACAATCCCACACACACATGTACATATTCATGCATACCTGTTTCAAAATCTGTTTTTGTTTCTTTATTATATCTGCATGATCATATTTAGCAATTACGTCTTCTAATGTGTTTTCAATTCAATTTATTACTTTAAATATTGATATTTTACATCAATATTTTATAAGGCCAATGTGGATTCTAAGTCATTGGATTTTAATTTTTTTGGCTATTACTATTGGCAGTTCAAGGAAATCTTTTTTTTTTTTTTTTCTGGTAAATTGTCCTTTTATTCTCTCACATTTTTTTCAGCTATATTGAGGTACCATTGGCAAATAAAATTGTAATATATTTAAAGTGTTCAATAAGATAATATCATATACATGTAAAATGATTCCCCTCAGTCAAGTTAATCGACACTTCCATCAACTCACATATTTACCTCTATTTTGTGTGTGAGATCACTTAAGTTCTACTCTCTTATTAAATTTCAATTATACAATACAGTACTATCAACTATAGTCACCATTTTATACATTAGATCCTCAGACCTTCTTCATGTGAAAGGCGTTTTCCTGAATTTTGATCTTATGCTCATAAGTGACTAATCTAAATTGGATTTCTAATGGGCTTAGTTAGGTATGCTTTTCTCCAAAGAGTACTTGTTTTTGCTTAAGTCGGGGAGTGTTCTACTAGGAACTGCCTCAATTTAACTTTTAAGCTTTGGATATTCCAGACAGTATGAGTAATATATGCTTTCAAAGCTCTTTCTATCATGGAATATGTTTCCACCTAACAAGAGTTGTGGCTGAGCTCATGGAGATTGTCTATGAGCTATTCCTTTACTTGGGGCTTTATACGATGTTCTCAGTTACTGTCCCACATCTAGCAAAGGGGTGAAACCTTGTCTTTTCTCCTCATCATAGATGGGAAAACTAATTTCTCTACTTTTCTGTATGATAAATGTCATAAAGCAGTCTTGCTTTCATTTAGGTTTGTTTTGGTTTGTGTGTTTTTGACCCTTGGTTTTCTTATCATTCTGGTTGTCTGTTGCCTCTATAATGGAAGACTCTGGATTTCCTTTGCCTTTTCTTTTCTTCTTGTGGGCTCTGTTAATCAACTAAAATTATGTTAACTGAAATTTAGGCAATGTCTAGATGTTTTGCCCCAAGATGTTTTTTGTATGGCTGACCATGTTGATTGAAATATATTTCTATTTTTCACTCATCCTCTTATAACATATTATATCTCAGACTACTTATTAAACTTTATATTTAAATTTATAAAAGTTTAATATTTTGTTTAGAATTGTCTTATGTTACTTGTTTAGTTCTTAGACTACTTATTTGTCATAAATCTTTTGGTCCTACAATTTAGATCAATATCAGTCAGTATTTTATTTGTGTTATTTTTCTAGGAAATCTATGCATTTAATTTTGGACTTATTGCTATCATTTCATTTTAAGTGTCAATGGAAATATGAAGCATTACCCAAGTAGCTTAATCAATGCATGTGTATTATGTTACATAACAGGGAGTCTGAAGGTAAGCTGTTTCAGGTTTAATTATTTCAGCCACAGGGTAGCATCAAGACCCTAATGCTCTCCATTTTTCTGCTCTGCCACTTCCTGTGTGCTGGCTATTAACTTTAAGTCTGTATAATCATGATCAAAGATAGTTTATGCAACCTCAAGATTTAGCTTCCTGCCCCTGAAACTATCTTTGATAAGAACTGGACTTATTACTGTGGTCCTTGTGCATACATTTGTGTCAGATGTCCAAACAAAGTCAAGGTTCTATTAAGTATGAAATGGGAGATTCATTATGGTATGAATAACTAATGGAATCCAATACAAAATCCTTTAATATACAGTAATTTTTTGTGTGAATATTATAGTCATCAGTCCTTTTAATAAATTATGTATATATACACATGTGTATAATTCTATATATTTCATTATATAGTCACATGTATTATATTATATATGTCTACATATTATATATGTATACATATGTTTATATATATATGTGTATATATATATATATATTTAAGTGTGAGATCACTTAAGTTCTACTCTCTTAGTAAATTTTAATTGAATAAAATTAACTCATCCTTGACCTCTTTATTCTAAGGCTGTGCTTTCCCATGGAGGTAAGAAATGGGAAACAGTCATGACAATATATTAATTGCTTCAGGCATGGGTATGGTTAGCACAGCCTGGGACTGCTGACAGAAGTTTGAGGTAGACAAAAGTTTGGGGCAGCCAAAGCCCTTGAGATGAGTGATCACCTGATATATGGCTCTGCTTTTAACCTGAGTGAACTACACTGACTATAAACCCCTATGTGTTTAGGAAACACTGTCTTAAAAAATACTCTTGCTGAATTTATTAAATACTTATATTCAGTTTTTAGTTTTATCTTATCCACCTGAATTTTTACATACTCTCCATGAAACACTATTTAATGTTTTTTCACGGTCTTCAAATGTTTATGTACTATAATTTATTGTGCATTTAGCTTCTAATTGTAAATAAATGTTTTTAAGGTATCATATTATATATTCTGCTGTAATCTTTAGCTATATTTAATTTTGCTCTGTTGAAATTAATATTCTGATGTATAAAATACTAATGAAAATTTTTATCTTAAATATTTTATTTAAATAATTTTATTTAAATATTTTAGAATAAAGAATGTCTGAATGTGAATCTACAACAACAGCACAATGAATGAGAGTATCATTTTTCTGTATATTAAAGAAAGCTAAAAATCTTGCAATTATAAAGGATGTTTGACTTTGCATTCCTAAAGAGAATTCAGTGACACAATTTATTCAGCAAAACATGATAATACAAGGCAGATAACAGAATAACACTTTGAGAAAAACACAAAATAAACATATTTGAAAATAGTATTTATAGATTTAGGTCATTTTTTTTTCAGTACGCAAGCCTCTCACTGTTGTGAACTCTCCCGTTGCGGAGCACAGGCTCTGGACACACAGGTTCAGCAGCCATGGCTCACGGGCCCAGCCGCTCCGCGGCATGTGGGATCTTCCCGGACTGGGGCATGAACCCGTGTCCCCTGCATCAGCAGGCGGACTCTCAACCACTGTGCCACCAGGGAAGTCCTATGTAACTCTTTTATAGTTTCCCTGAATTTTTAAAACAAATCAAAAATAGTTATTCTTTATTTTATTTATTTTATTGTTAGGTAAAAATAAAATTAAAGATGATAGAATTTTTCCCCAAATAACAACATTCTTCTTTGAAAGACAGTATAAAAAAATATATGGAATTTGATGTCAAGTGACACTGGTTTTTCTTAATTTAATAACTGCTTGACTTTGGGCAAGTAACTGAAACAATATGACTTTTAGTTTTTCCATGGGAATAAAAATATTTATAGTTTGGATTAGTAGGAAAAGAAAAACCTTATCAACTTGCAGATTCACTATAATCTGTTTCCTAAAGGAGGATAAATCATAAGCAGGGTGAGGGGTGACATAGATCTGAGAACCTTGCTTATACTCTAAGAGGGAAAGTAAGTATAATAACTCAGCCAAATATTCCAGGGAAGCTAAAAAAAAAAACCAAGAAATTGAAACAAGTATGAAGTATGAAACATCAGTGTCATACTTGGCATTAGAGACAAGAAGCAAGTAGTCCACGATAAAGGTCATCAAGAAATCCCTAAACCCTAGTGTCAATAGTTTGATAAATGACCCCAACTTCTTTTAGAGTACATACAGAAATTATACTAATCTGCACAAGCTGCCATAACAAAATACCATAGACTGGGTGTCTTTAACAGAAATTTAGTTTTGAGCACAATACATACCATATACTACAGCCCATTGAATAAAATAAGAATCAGTGAATACATGTTTGATATAAATAAGTAAATGACAAGGTAATGCTGTTCCTTACATTGTAAACCATCATATAAATTTAGAAGGTATGGTAACACTATAAAATGACTGTATGACAATAGCCATAATAATAATTGACTCAAGGAAGAAGTAATAATTGGTGATAAAACTAGTGGATAATAGTTTGATGAGCATTAGGTTATTTACATGGTCTCAAGGTACCTACTTATATTAATTACAATGGGAAGAAATTGACATGATGTGCCTCCTGATATAATGCACTAAGAAGACTGCAGCATCATTTCTGTGACATTCCTTCTATTAAATGCATGACATAAATTTACTCTTGGGGAAACATCAGACAAACCCACATTGAGAGACATTCTACATGGTAATTGATCTGTATTCTCAAAATGATCAATTCCATAAAAGTAAAGAAAAACTGAGAAATTGTTCCTTAATAAAAGAAACTGTTGAGATGTAATGTGATACAGAATTTTCATTTACTGTAACATTGAGAAAATGGAAATCTGAATAAATTCTGTAGATTCGATAATAGTATTTGCATAATTGTTCTGTGGTTCTGTAAGGAAATACTTTTGTTTTAGGAAATGCACACTGAAGCATTTAGGGATAAAGTACAGTGATGTTTTCTAATCTCAGATATTTCAAAAAAATATGCAGAAAGAGCAAAAGTGGTAAAAGTTTGACATTTGCAGAAGCTGAGTGAAAGGGAAGTTGAAATTCTTTGTATTATTCTTACAACATTTGTGTCTGATATTACATCAAAATAAAAATCTTAAAGAAAAATAAAGTATTAGTTTTTATCCTTTTTGATAATCTTTCTCCTGCTTCAATTTTAGATCTCTACACAGAGCAGGTGGCATTTACAAAAGTTTAAAATCTGTCCTTAAAACTTCTGCATCTAGAAAATGGAAGGTAACTTGCAGTAACTGACCTTGTAGACTACCCACTTGCAGGCCTTTGTTTGGCTAGAGAGTAGAAAACTCAGATTATACACCTTTCCCTTACAATATTTCTTTCACTGATTTTTATCACTCTAGAAATACTTGAAAGGAAGAAGGTATGTGAAACTCAAATCTCCTCAATGGTTTTACTTTCAGAAGTTTGATAAGAAAGTTAGTTGATACCAACTGGTAAAATTATATTTAGGGGGCTTCCCTGGTGTTGCAGTGGTTGAAGGTCTGCCTGCCAATGCAGGGGACATGGGTTTGTGCCCCGGTCTGGGAGGATCCCACATGCCGCGGAGCGGCTGGGCCGGTGAGCCATGGCCGCTGAGCCTGCGCGTCCGGAGCCTGTGCTCCGCAACGGGAGAGGCCACAGCAGCGAGAGGCCCGCGTACCACAAAAAAAAAAAAAAAAAAAAAAAAAATTAGGTTTATGGATTATCCATGGGTAATCCCTTCTTAATTCCTCTCTTATTGTTTATGAAACCACCATTTATTGGTCACCCAAAAATGGAGTTATTTTTACTCATCATTCTTAATCAAAAACTTGTAGTTAGTTTCCAAGTCCTATTTTTTCCCCCTCTAAAATTCTCTTTATTTTATATGCATTTTTGACTGTATAGGTTTCTTTTCATTTTTTAAAACACTTTACTGAGGTATGACTGACATGTAAAAAGCTCTATATATTTAGCATATACAACTTGATGAGTTTGAGGATTGACTGCATAATTTTCTTATTAAGAACATTGTAATCCCTCCCTTTGGCTTATTGGTCAAGTCCAGTTTCAAACACCTCCATCCTTGTGATCAAACCACATCTGAATTGATAAATTATTTACAATGGAAATGGAAGCTTTTTTTGGGTGGAGGGTGGTGGTTTACCTTAGTGTTATTCAATTAACTTGATTTTAAAAAAAAATTGACAAAGCCCAAATCCTCTACTTGTAGCTTCCTATACCCAACATTATGTAAATATTCAGCAAGTACTCACTAAATATTCATTAATTCATTTGAAAAACAAGAAGCACCTTTTGTATACCAGCCAATGTTTCTATACTTGTTATGTGTGATACTGATTTTTTGATCCTTATCTTGCAAAGGGAATAGACAGGTAAAAGTCAATTGAAAATGCACATCAAGTAAGATCATTTTAGACTGTGAAAAATGCTGTGAAGGAGAGTAAAGTACAACTGATGTGTGTGACTAGGTAGGGAAGCCTGACTTAGATTAGGTGCTCCTGAAAGGCTTCACTTAGAAAATGACATTTGAACTGGGACATGGATGACTGGAAGGAGTCAGCTGTGAGCAATCTAGTCACCTAAATTTATGCAGAGTCAGAGCAACTGTACATGAGCAAGGTGAGAAAGATTTTGGTGTACTGGATGCAAAAGGAAATCTGACTGCAACTTAGTGAATGAGGAATAAAGATAAATTGAGAGACAGGCAGTAGGAGTATAAATTTTTTTCTAAAAGCAATGGGAACACAGTGGTAGTTTTCATCTTGGAACTGTCATAGATCAATTTTTATTTTTTTACTCACTTCAGCTGGATGTAAATAGACTTCTTGTTGGAGAGAAGGAATTGGAATAATTTTTAATTGTAAAATTTCAATTACTGGAATAATAAAAATTGAAATAATTTTATAATTGTCTTGATACAATTATAATAATTCAGATAAATATTAATTGGATTGGTCTGCATTTATAGTGGAGATTCCAAGAGGTATGACTTTGAGCTATTAAGAGGAATAACTAATGTATTTGATTTGGGCATTGTAGAAAAACTCAAGGAATGACTCCTAAGTTTTCAACTTCGGCAAGCAGATTAAAAAGAAAAATCAAGCAAACAAACAAGACTGAGGAAGCTACACAGTACATGTTAGTATGAAAGTATTGGGGAGGTCAAGGATCCTGCCACAGTTGTGTTAAATTTGAACTGTCTGTGGACATGCAAGTTGTGACACCAAGCAAGTAGCTTGATATATGAGTTTGATGAACAATGTAAATATCAAGGCTGGAGACATAAGGGCAGGAGTTGACAAATAAATGATATTGTAATAATTTTTAAATCCTTACATAAATAATTGAATATCAAAAGTATATTAATAATTTATTATAAACATAGCTTGATTCTAATGGTATTTTTATTTTTACATTTACATTGCTAATTTCCTTCAGCAAGTACAATTGAAAGCTTTTATTTCAAAATTAAACTGATTTTTATATCTTAAGGGGAATTTGTCTTCAAAACAATATTTTGATTGCAAAAGTTATTTTCACAGTAATCATGTTTCAAAAAAACTTCTATTTTAAGATTATTTTAATGCAGAAAGAAATGAAGTACATCTTCATTTCTTTACAAATGAATATTTATTCCAAAGTAATAATTTTATTTTTTGAGGATTATTTTTTTAAATGATAGTATAAATTAAGATGAAACACAGATAAGAAAGCCATAAGAAAGCAATATGGTAACTTTTTGTTCAGATCTTTTAAAATGTCAACACAAATCAAAGTCAGAATTCAGAGACTATTCTAAAAGTATTTTCTCTCAAGTCCCATTGGCTGAATTGTGGCTGGTAATGGTCTGTAAAAGGAAAGTCAATTTGCCCCTTGATGGAGATTACTGTACCAAACGTAGAAAAGAGCTTTACAAAATGTGATATGCTTTCGATTCAATTGTGAAACAGTCAATTAATTTCCTAGTTTTTCTTTTTGTGCGATGGAAATAGATCTTGCTTGTTAATTCTCTTTAATTTCCCACATCAGTTTCTTGGCATTACTGTTTATTTCTTAACCTGCAAAATTGTATTTAAGACAAAGAGAATAGTTCCACATGTTTTAAAATTCTAATTCACTGGTAAATAACTATTTTTAAAAACTTGACTTATGAGGTTAAAAAACTTTGAAACTAAATTTATTATATTTATAAATAAATTTTTAAAGAAGAGAATGAATTATTTCTTCAACATTTCTAACTTTCTCAATATTAATTAGTATGACTTTGTTTCCTAGATTAAAATTTCTTAAAAATTAGCTGGTTATGCTATAGCCATCCACATAGTTAATATCTATGAAAAATATGTCCTTTATTTTTAATGTACTGTAGCATAGAAAAACATAAAATATACCTGTTACACATGATCATTATGTATATTTATAAACTTAAATCAACAGGTAAATTATGAAGTTAAAACATCGTTTCTGCACATTTTAGTATATTCATTTTAGAGTTTAAATCTGAAACAATTTTAATTAAATTATTAAAGCAAATGAAAGACTCATCCTTACGTTAGAGATGTTTTATAAGCAAATAAATAATTTATGTAATTTGAAAAAGATTGAGAAGTTCCCTGGTGCTGCAGTGGTTAAGAATCCACCTGCCAATGCAGGGGACATGGATTCAATCCCTGGTCCAGGAAGATCCCACATGCTGTGGAGCAACTAAGCCTGTGCACCACAACTACTGAGCTTGTGCTCTAGAGCCTGCAAGCCACAATTACTGAGCCCACACATTGCAACTACCGAAGCTTGCATGCCTAGAGCCTGTGCTCCACAACAAGAGAAGCCACTGCAATGAGAGGACTGTGCACTGCAACGAAGAGTATCCCCTGTAGCCACAACTAGAGAAAACCCACAGGCAACAGTGAAGACACAATGCAGCCAAAAAAAAAAAAAAAAAGATTGAATTTACTGTATGATTCTTATGAAATTTGCTTTAAGGTAATCATTACCTTATGTGTTTATTCTGGGAAAAAGTTGAACATGATAAATATAAACCTTATGTCTCTACAAATGTCAATTTAAAAACATGAAACTTTCAGAGGTGTCATATTTTGTGTACTTTCAAACAGCTATCACTGCAATAAAATAAATTAGAAATGTGCAGAAATATTTTTATTGATTAATATAGGTATTTTATATGTAGAACATTTCTTATAGTGGGGAAAGCACAACAATTTTATGTAATTTATTTTGAAGTATGCATATAAGATTAATATCATATTTTAGAATAATATAAATTCAGGCTGTGGAAAAAAATGGCGAACTAGGAGAATCCAGCTTCCTTATCATCCCACAAAGATCAATGATTGGGCAGCTATCCACAAACCAAAATATCTCTGGAAAACCTCTGGAGTCTACTTAGATGTTTTAGCAACACCATGAAACAAAAACCTTGAGAATAATTGCAAAAGAAGAGAAGGGAGACATAATCCTATCTCTCAGGCTGGCATTTTTTAGTGCCAAGAAGGAAGATCCCAGCTGGAAAGAGTTCCTCTTATCTGGAAAGGAAGATCAGGGTGAGCCACCAGATTCTTCAGCCTTTGGGGGCACTTCAAAAAAGTCCCACCTCAGTTTCACCTCACCCAGACTGGTAAAGCTGAGAGGTATTGAGCCCGCTAGGAACAAGGATGGAATTCAACAAATCCTTAGATTTGGGATAGATCTCAAAAACACAAGTTCAAACTGCTTTGAATTGCAGGACTCCTGCTTCTAAAGACAGATGTTAATGCTCGCCTTAACAAATCTACAGAAGGTATTATTTCACAAGAGCATTTATTTCAATCATTGAGCATGTATCTGTTGAATATCCTCATATAGACACTGACTTAGGTACTGGGCACATAAAAAATTACATATGATCCCTGTGTGCAAGACTGACCACAGGTAAAAAATTACTGTACTTAATTAATAGCAAACTATTCATGGGGAACAGGGAGCACACATTCCATGGAGAAATATCGCTTACCCAGAAAATGTTCCAGAGGTAACACTTGAGCCATGAATGAAGAGAAGAGTTTGCTACAACTACCAGAGAGGCAGAAAGGAAAACAATGAGCAAGTACACAGGGATATGAAAAGGCATAGCATTGAGGGGAAATTCAAACATTGACCCATTGCTGATATATAAGATACTAAGAATGAGCACATAATAATATTGAAAATGTAGTCAAAGACAAGGTCATGTACGGCTTATGGTATTTTCTCAATTTCTCAGTTTCCAGCTGTGAGACAATAAGTTTTAGAGATCACTCTTTATGATATTGGTACATGAATAGGAAGACTAATAGAACAGAACACAAAGTACAAAAAGAGAAAAAAATAGCTATTGTGATTTAAAATTTATTAAATTGGCATTCAGATTAAATAACTAGTATTATGGAAACAGATAGTCATTACAAAGTGATACTGGATTTTTATGTCACACCACACGCCAGGATAAACACCAAAGGATCAAATATTTAAATGTCAATAATGATATTATATTAGGACTAGAATAAAAGCTGAATGTGGGTGAATTCATTTAAAATATTGGAGTGGAAAAGTTTTTTAAACTATCACTTAAAATACAAACACTATAGTAAAAAAATGATAAATTGAAGTATATTAAAAATCAAAACAAAAATAAACCTGATAAAAAACAACATGAAGAACAAACTTGCAGGGGAAGCATAAGCAATATCAAAGATAAATAATTATTATAAATGCCTATATCAAAAAAATGGTGCCCTCAAATTTCATATGTTGAAGACTTAACTGCCAGTTCTTCAGAATGTGACTTTTTTTGAGATAGGGTCTTTAAAGAGTTAACTAAATTAAAATGAGGCAATGAATGTGGATCCTAATCCAATCTGACTAGTGTCCTCATAAGATTTGGAGATTAGGACATACAGAGATGTACCAGGATTGCCCACACACAAAAAAAGCCCACGTGAGGACACAGGATGACACAGTGACCTGCAAGACAAGGAAAGAAGTCTCAGGAAAAACTAAACCTACAAACTTTGATCTTGGACTTCTAGTCTCCAGAACAATTAGAAAAAAATTCCATTGTTTAATAAGACACCCAATCTGAGGTATGCTGTTATAGCAGCCCTAACAAGCTAACACAATCTCTCTACATGAAAAGTGAGAGAAATGAAGAAAAAATAAATAAATTCTCCCAAACCCAACTGAATAATGGGCAAAAGCCATTAAAGCACAGTTTACAGAAAACATACAAGTATTCCTTAAACAGATGAAAAGTAGCTTACACTTATTCATAATAAAAATAATGTACGTAAGACTACAGTCAAGATGCTATTGGGGAGAAGGAAATTTCCCCCTCTACCTCTCTTGAGTTTTTGTGTCTGGGCTAATAATGAAATAAACACAAGACAGATAACAGGGGGAAAAGAAACACATTTTATTTTGTGTGCAAGGAGGCCTCAAAGAAATGGGACCTAAAAAGTGGCTAAAGCAGGCAGATTTTATACTTTTTAGACAAAGAAACAAATTTGTGATGAATTGACAGGACAATGAAACTTAGGTTTTGGGAGCTTAATTAGTGAAGAATCTAAATAGAGCTTGGGATTTGGGAAGTGAACTAAAGAAGTAACACGATTTGTTTATATATCCTCTTGCCCCAGAATTCCCTATCGCTGGAGACAATGTTGTCCTCTACCGACAGATGTAGGAAGTGCACCTTTAACGAGAGAGATGTATTTCCTGCTTTTAGGAAATCAGAGAGGAGGGTCAGAGTGTCCCTCTTCCACTGGTCATTTCTTAAGTAACTTAAATACAAAATAATCAATATGCTATTGAAGAATATTTTGGGATGTCCTACCCTGGGTCCCAACAATGTTATATCTCATTGTTCAGATGGACAGAAACCCCAAAGATGTGGAGAAACGCTGGCTCTTTTTTTGTTGTTGTTTTTTTTAACATCTTTATTGGAGTATTATTGCTTTATAATGGTGTGTTAGTTTCTGCTTTATAACAAAGTTAATCAGTTATACATATACACATGTTCCCATATCTCTTCCCTCTTGCTTCTCCCTCCCTCCCACCCTCCCTATCCCACACCTCTAGGTGGTCACAAACCACCTGGCTGATCTCCCTGTGCTATGCGGCTGCTTCCCACTAGCTATCTATTTTACGTTTCGTAGTGTATATATGTCCATGCCACTCTCTCACTTTATCAGAGCTTACCCTTCTCCCTCCCCATATCCTCAAGTCCATGATCTAATAGGTCTGTCTCTTTATTCCCATCTTACTCCTAGGTACTTCATGACCTTTTTTTGCTTCTTTTATTTCTTAGATTCCATATATATGTGTTAGCATACGGTATTTGTTTTTCTCTTTCTGACTTACTTCACTCTGTATGACAGACTCTAGGTCCATCCACCTCACTTCAAATAACTCAATTAAGTTTCTTTTTATGGCTGAGTAATATTCCATTGTATATATGTTCCAAATCTTATTTATCCATTCATCCAATGATGGACACTTAGGTTGCTGTCATGTCCTGGTTATTGTAAATAGAGCTGCAATGAACATTTTGGTACATGACTCTTTCTGAATTATGGTTTTCTCAGGGTATATGCCCAGTAGTGGGATTGCTGGGTCGTATGGTAGTTCTATTTGTAGTTTTTAAAGGAACCTCCATAATGTTCTCCATAGTGGCTCTATCAATTTACATTCCCACCAACAGTGCAAGAGTGTTCCTTTTTCTCCACACCCTCTCCAGCATTTATTGTTTCTAGATTTTTTGATGACGGCCATTCTGACTGGTGTGAGAGGATATCTCATTGTAGTTTTGACTTGCATTTCTCTAATGATTAATGATGTTGAACATTCTTTCATGTGTTTACTGGCAGTCTGTATATCTTCTTTGGAGAAATGTCTATTTAGGTCTTCTGCCCATTTTTGGATTGGGTTGTTTGTTTTTTTGTTATTGAGCTGCATGAGCTGCTTGTAAATTTTGGAGATGAATCCTTTGTCAGTTTTTTCAATTGCAAATATTTTCTCCCATTCTGAGGGTTGTCTTTTGGTCCTGTTTATGTTTCCTTTGCTGTGCAAAAGCTTTGAAGTTTCATTAGGTCCTATTTGTTTATTTTTATTTCCATTTCTCTAGAAGGAGGGTCAGAAAAGATCTTGCTGTGATTTATGTCATAGAACATTCTGCCTATGTTTGCCTCTAAGAGTTTGATAGTTTCTGGCCTTACATTTAGGTCTTTAATCCATTTTGAGTTTATTTTTGTGTATGGTGTTAGGGATTGTTCTAATTTCCTACTTTTATATGTACCTGTCCAGTTTTCCCAGCACCATTTACTGGAGAGGCTGTATTTTCTCCACTGTATATTCTTGCCTCCTTTATTAAAGATAAGGTGACCATATGTGTGTGGGTTTATCTCTGGGCTTTCTATCCTGTTCCATTGATGTATCTTTCTGTTTTTGTGCAGGTACCATACTGTCTTGATTACTGTAGCTTTGTAGTATAGTCTGAAGTCAAGGAGCCTGATTCCTCCAGCTCCATTTATCATTCTCAAGATTGTTTTGGCTATTCAGGGTCTTTTGTGTTTCCATACAAATTGTGATTTTTTTTTTTTTCTATTTCTGTGAAAATTGCCAGTGGTACTTTGATAGGGATTGCACTGAATCGGTAGATCGCTTTGGGTAGTAGAGTCATTTTCACAATGTTGATTCTTCCAATCCAAGAACATGATATATCTCTCCATCTATTTGTATCATCTTTCATTTCTTTCATCAGTGTCTTATAATTTTCTGCATACAGGTCTTTTGCCTCCTTAGGTATGTTTATTCCTAGATATTTTATTCTTTTTGTTGCAGTGGTAAATGGGAGTGTTTTCTTAATTTCACTTTCAGATTTTTCATCATTAGTGTATAAGAATGACAAAGATTTCTGTGCATTAATTTTGTATCCTTCTACTTTACCAAATTCATTGATTAGCTCTAGTAGTTTTCTGGTAGCATCTTTAGGATTCTGTATGTATAGTATCATGTCATCTGCAGACAGTGACAGCTTTACTTCTTCTTTTCTCATTTGGATTCCTTTTATTTCCTTTTCTTCTCTGATTGCTGTGGCTAAAACTTCCAAAACTATGTTGAATAAGAGTGGTGAGAGTTGGCAACCTTGTCTTGTTCCTGATCTTAGTGGAAATGGTTTCAGTTTTTCACCATTGAGGACAATGTTGGTTGTGGGTTTGTCATATATGGCCTTTATTATGTTGAAGAAAGTTCTCTCTATGCCTACTTTCTGCAGGGTTTTTATTATAAATGGGGGTAGAATATTGTCGAAAGTTTTCTCTCCATCTATTGAGATGATCATATGTTTTTTCTCCTTCAGTTTGTTAATATGGTGTATTATTTTGATTGATTTGCCTATATCGAAGAATCCTTGCATTCCTGGAATAAACCCCACTTGATCATGATGTATGATCCTTTTAATGTGCTGTTGGATTCTGTTTGATAGTATTTTGTTGAGGATTTTTGCATCTATGTTCATCAGTGATATTGGCCTGTAGTTTTCTTTCTTTGTGACATCTTTGTCTGCTTTTGGTATCAGGGTGATGGTGGCCTCTTAGTATGAGTTTAGAAGTGTTCCTCCCTCTGTTGTATTTTGGAAGAGTTTGAGAAGGATAGGTGTTATCTCTTCTCTAAATGTTTGATACAATTCTCCTGTTAAGCCATCTGGTCCAGGGCTTTTGTTTTTTGGAAGATTTTTAAAAATGGTTTCAATTTCAGTGCTTGTGATTGGTCTGTTCATATTTTCTATTTCTTCCTGGTTCAGTCATGGCAGGTTTGCATTTCTAAGAATTTGTCCATTTCTTCCACGTTGTTCATTTTATTGACATAGAATTGCTTGTAGTAATCTCTCATGATCCTTTGTATTTCTGCAGTGACAGCTGTTACTTCTCCTTTGTCATTTCTAATTCTATTGATTTGAGTCTTCTCCCTTTTTTTCTTGTTGAGTCTGGCTAATGGTTTATCAATTTTGTTTCTCTTTTCAAAGAACTAGCTTTTACTTTTATTGATCTTTGCTCTCGTTTCCTTCATTTCTTTTTCATTTATTTCTGATCTGATCTTTATGATTTCTTTCCTTCTGCTAACTTTGGGGTTTTTAGTTCTTTTTCTCTTATTGCTTTAGGTGCAAGTTTAGGTTGTTTATTTGAGATGTTTCCTGTTTCTTAAGGTAGGATTGTATTGCTGCATACTTCCCTCTTAGAACTGCTTTTGCTGCATCCCATAGGTTTTGAGTAATCGTGTCTCCATTGTCATTTGTTTCTTGGTATTTTTTTAAAATTTCCTCTTTGATTTCTTCAGTGATCACTTCATTATTAAATAATGTATTGTTTTGCCTCCAAGTGTTTGTATTTTTTACAGATCTTTTCCTGTAATTGATATCTAGTCTCATAGCATTGTGGTGGGAAAAGATACTTCATTCAATTTCAATTTTCTTAAATTTACCAAGGCCTCATTTGTGACCCAAGATATGATCTATCCTAGATAATGTCCCATGAGCACTTGAGAAAAAAGTTTATTCTGTTTTTTTTGATGGAATGTCCTATAAATATCAATTAAGTCCATCTTGTTTACTGTATCATTTAAAGCTTGTGTTTCCTTATTTATTTTCATTTTGGATTATCTGTCCATTGGTGAAAGTTGGATGTTAAAGTCCCCTACTATGAATGCGTTACTGTTGATTTACCCTCTTATGGCTGATAGTATTTGACTTATGTATTGAGGTGCTCCTATGTTGGGTGCATAAATATTTACAATTGTTATATCTTCTTATTGGATTGATCCCTTGATCATTATGCAGTGTCCTTTTTTGTCTCTTGCAATAGTCTTTTTTTAAAGTCTATTTTGTCTGATATGAGAATTGCTACTCCAGCTTTCTTTTGATTTCCATTTGAATGGAATATCTTTTTCCATCCCCTCATTTTCAGTCTACATGTGTCCCTAGTTCTGAAGTGGGTCTCTTGTAGAAAGCATATATATGGGTATTGTTTTTGTATCCATTTGGCCAGTCTTCGTCTTTTGGTGGGAGAATTCAATCCATTTACATTTAAGGTAATTATCAATATGTATGTTCCTATTCCCATTTTCTTAATTGTTTTGTGTTTGTTATTGTGGGTCTTTTCCTTCTCTTGTGTTTCTTGTTTAGAGAAGTTCCTTTATTATTTCTTGTAAAGCTGGGTTGGTGGTGCTGAACTCTCTCAGCTTTTGCTTCTCTGTAAAGGTTTTAATTACTCCATCAAATCTGAATGAGATCCTTGCTGGTAGAGTTAACTTGGTTTTAGGTTTTTCTCCTTCATCACTTTTAATATGTCCTGCCAGTCCCTTCTGGCTTGCAGAGTTTCTGCTGAAAGGTCAGATGTTAACCTTGTGGGGATTCCCTTGTGTGTTATTTGTTGTTTTTCCCTTGCTGCTTTTAATATGTTTTCTTTGTATTTAATTTTTGATAGCATGATTAATATGTGTCTTGGCGTGTTGCTCCTTGGATTTATCCTGTATGGGACTCTCTGTGCTTCCTGGACTTGATTAACTATTTCCTTTCCCATATTAGGGAAGTTTTCAACTATAATCTCTTCAAATATTTTCTCAGTCCCTTTCTTTTTCTCTTCTTCTTCTGGGACTCCTATAATTCGAATGATGGTGCTTTTAATGTTGTCCCAGAAGTCTCTGAGACTGTCCTCATTTCTTTTCATTCTTTTTTCTTTATTCTGCTCTGCAGTAGTTATTTCCACTATTTTATCTTCCAGGTCCCTTATCCGTTCTTCTGCCTCAGTTATTCTGCTATTGATCCCATCTAGAGTTTTTTTGTTTGTTTGTTTTTTGTTTTTTTGTGCTACACAGGCCTCTCAGCGTTGTGGCCTCTCCTGCCACAGAGCACAGGCTCCAGACGCGCAGGCTCAGCGGCCATGGCTCACAGGCCCAGCTACTCCACGGCACGTGGGATCCTCCCAGACCGGGGTACAATCCCTCATCCCCCACATCAGCAGGTGGACTCCCAACCACTGCATCACCAGGGAAACCCACCATCTAGAGTATTTTTAATTTCATTTATTGTGTTGTTTATCCGTGCTTGATTCATCTTCAGTTCTTCTAGGTCTTTGTTAAAAGTTTTCTTATATTTTCTCTATTTCCAAGATTTTGGATCATATTTACTATCATTATTCTGAACTATTTTTCAGGTAGACTGCCTATTTCCTCTTCATTTGTTAGGTCTGGTGGGTTTTCACCTTGTTCCTTCATCTGCTGTGTGTTTTTCTGTCTTCTCATTTTGCTTATCTTACTGTGTTTGGGGTCTCCTTTTTGCAGGCTGCATGTTCCTGTTGTTTTTGGTGTCTGTCCCCAGTGGCTAAAGTTGTTTCAGTGGGTTGTGTAGGCTTCCTGGTGGAGAGGACTAGTGCCTGTGTTCTGGTGGATGAGGCTGGATCTTGTCTTTCTACTGGGCGGGTCCATGTCTGGTGGTGTGTTTTGGGGTGTCTGTGGCCTTATTATGATTTTAGGCAGCCTCTCTGCTAATGGGTGGGCTTGTGTTCCTGTCTTGCTGGCTGTTTGGCATAGGGTGTCCAGCACTGTAGCTTGCTGTTTGTTGAGTGAAGCTGGGTGCTGGTGTTGAGATGGAGATCTCTGCGAGATTTTCACCATTTGATATTACGTGGATCTTGGAGGTCTCTTGTGGACCAGTGTCCTGAAGTTGGCTCTCCTCAGAGGCACAGCACTGACTGCTGGTTGGAGCACCAAGAGCCTTTCATCCACATGGCTAAGAATAAAAGGGTGAAAAAGTAGAAAGAAAGAGGATAAAATAAACTAAAATACAGTATGATAAAATAAAATTATTAAAATAAAAAAATAAAGGATAATTATTAAAAATTTTTTTAAGTAAAAAAAAAACAAAACAAACAAAAAACACGGATGGACAGAACCCTAGGACAAATGGTGAAAGCAAAGCTTTGCAGGCAAAATCTCACACAGAAGCATACACATACACACTCACAAAAGGAAAAGGGGACAAAATAATATATCTTGCTCCCAATGTCCACCTCCTCAATTTGGGATGATTCTTTGTCTCATCAGGTATTCCACAGATGCAGGGTGCATCTAGTTGATTGTGGAGATTTAATCCCTGCTCCTGAGGCTGCTGGGAGGGACTTCCCTTTCTCTCCTTTGTTCGCACAGCTTCTGGGGTTCAGCTTTGTATTTGGCCCCTCCTCTGCATGTAGGTCTCCTGAGGACGTCTGTTCTTCATTCAGGAAGGAAGGGTTAAAGGAGAAGGTGATTCGGGGGCTCTGGCTCACTCAGGCCAGGGGGAGGGAGGGGTACGGATGTAGGGCAAGCCTGCGGCGACAGAGGCCAGTGGGACGTTGCACCAGCCTGAGGTGCGCCGTGTGTTCTCCCAGGGAAGTTGTCCCTGGATCACGGCACCCTAGCAGTGGCGGGCTGCACAGGCTACCAGGAGGGGAGGTGTGGTTAGTGATCTGTGCCCCCACACAAGGCTTCTTAGTGGCAGCAGCAGCAGCCTTAGCGACTGATGCCCATCTCTGGAGTCCGCATTCTTAGCCTTGGCTCGTGCCCGTCTCTGGAGCTCCTTTAAGCAGTGCTCTTAATCTCCTCTCCTCGCACACCAGGAAACAAAGAGGCAAGAAAAAGTCTCTTGCCTCTTCGGAAGTCCAGACTTTTTCCCGGGCTGCCTCCCGGCTAGCCGTGGTGCACTAACCCCTTTAGGTGAAACACCGGCTCTTTAACAAATGTGTGCTGTCCCTACACAACCATGAAGATTCCTTATTATGCTTATAAACCAACCATAAGTTTGGTAGGTTGTTCTAGTAGTATAATTTATTCAAACTCAACTCCTTTATATTGATTGAAAAAAAACCTTATAGAATATATTATATTTGAAACTTGTTATCAAGAATATAAAGTAATAGCCTATATTTGGACACTGAGAATTCCTCAGCAGCAAGATTTATTTTTGTAATCAAATGCCCATTATTCAATTCACTTATTTACGTTACCACTTGTCTTTTTCCTGGTCTTACACTTAAAGATCTAAGATTTGTGTCATTATTATTTTATGACAGGTCTTACTAGCTTTTCAAGACTGTCCTCAAAAGCATCAAGACATTTTTGACCTTTCCAAGACCCTGCTAATATCTCCTTATCAGGACACTTTGTTCACTCATTCCCTAGGGCAGGCCCTTTAAAAAGCATGCCCTTGAACTTGGAGGCAGGCAGTGAAATCTTTTCAGATTTGTCCCAGTGGAACTGCCATCTCTCCTTCCCCCTGTTGCTCACTTCTTTGTCCTTCTTTACTTTTCTTCTCAAAGGAATCACCTGAGGGAGAAAAAAAAAAATAGTGTCAGAATGCCAGTGGAAGTTCAAAGCCTTGATTCATCTTACTGAAAAATGCACTGGCTCCAGCCACAGCTCTCCAGAGTCAACATCCTCACAGATTTGATGATTCTCTGCCTATCATATTCCTTCTTCAATTTGCTTGGTATTTTAGAGTCATACATAATGGATCAAATGGATAAAGTTTTTCTGCTCTCTGAGCAGTATATATTCATAAAAATTTGCATGTACATAAAACTATTTCTATGAAAAGACAATAATATATTGTGACGTCTAGAAAATTAACCACTGTCTTTATGTAAACAACTGGGTCCTTCTGCAGAAATTTTATTTTCATCATAACAATAGCCATAGCATTCCTATTTACAATATATTATACATTTCAACTATGGCAAAATGTGAAGATTACTATGAAGTGACTTCCTTTCACACATATGTATGCATTTAAACACATGAGTATAAGTAGGCCCATGGAAATTGAGTAAGAACTAGTATGTAGAGTAGTATGTCATTTTACAATAACAAAGTTACTTGTTATACGGGTATATATTGATTTTCTAAAGGTGTAACTGCATTCTGAGGAGCTACCAATATGCCACAGTTTCTCTATAAACTTTTTTTAGATCTCTTATCTAAACCTTAAAGTCTTATTTTCTTTTGAAAATGGCACACTCATACTCTTTCTTTCCATAGATTTAAATTTTGTTAAATTTTTCTTGCAATTCTTTATTGATATCAATTTATCTCAGGTGTGACAATGCAAAAGGTATTAGGGAAAAAAATATTTTAAGCAGGAAAATCATGATGCTCACTATAGAGAAAATATTTTTTCTTATCCTTTTACCTTTGTCTTTATTTTCATTTTAAATGAAGGAGACCAAAAATATAGACTTATAAACATTTTAGAGACACTTTGGAGTTTTTTATACTGTTTTCCAAGAATTCTGAGTTTAATGAAACTTTAAGTTTTGGAGATTCTAAGTTTGTGAATTTGTATTAACATTTACGGTCTGCATAAATGTTAAAGAATCTTTCAGTTGTGTCCACTGTGTTGAGAATGTGTAAATGCAAAGCTAGAGAATTTCTGAACATTGTCACACAATGGGAATATTTTATAATTAACTGACTGTATTAATTAAAATAAAAATTATGATAATTTGGTCACAAAGTCATTAATCCTTTTTTTTTAAGTTTTTTATTTTTTTGATGTGGACAATTTTTAAACTCTTTATTGAATTTGTTACAACATTGCTTCTGTTTTATGTTTTGGTTTTTTGGCCACAGTGCATGTGGGATCTTAGCTCCCCGACCAGGGATCGAACCTTCACCTCTTGCATTGGAAGGCCAAGTCTTAACCACTGGACCACCAGAGAAGTCCCAAAGTCTCTTTGATTCTTAGAAATTTCAGAATAGAATACTTTGATGCTTGTTAATATTTAATAAACATCTTCTTTTATTCCATTAGTAAGAAAAACTATTTGTGATTTTTGCAAATGAACATGCTATTGTAAAACATAACATTTTTATTATTCTTCGTTTGGAATAAGGTGTTTCACATAAATATTTAGATGCTGTGTGTACTAGAGTCATGATAAAATAGTGATAAGTAAAAATTAAGCACTCTGCCTTTTCAGCTTATGCAATTACCAAAAGTGTGAACCACCCCTTAGAGTATACCCTTCATCCTGTTTGGGTTGACTCCTTTTTCTGGCCTGTACTTCCCCTCACTCCTGTGGATGTCCTTTTCAACTTAAGCCTCTCTCTGGGCCAAAGCATCTCTCTTGTCCACTCCAGAACACAGATATTGTTTCCTAATGACATTTAGTGCTCAGAAAGGGAAGGGAAGGAGAAGGGGAGGAAGGTGAAGCAAGGAAAAGGAATGATGGAAGGGGAATGTGGAGAAAGGGGATGGGAAAAAAGTAGAGATGATAATGCTATTTTAAATTCATACTTCATAGTTAAAGAATTAAGGGTTTTGGGGTAGAAGGGATGCAGACCAGAATAAGATACAAAAGGCACAGATAGATATCTGCATACCAGAGTGGAGGAGAGAGATGCCATGGCCCAGAGTGGGCCAGGGGTCCCAAGCAGAGCGAGAAGTCTGGCCTGGTGTGGGGGTCATAGTCTGCCTAAGTTGAGGAGGACATCCACAGGAGTGGGGTCAACCCAGACAGGATAATGAGTACACTCACATAAGAGGTGGCATGTGGTGTGGGGGATCAAGGTGCAGTGGCTATCCAGATTGTATATGTGTGTGATGTGCAGAGGCCTAGAATGAAATATGTGGTATGTCCTGAAAAAGTCAAGTTTTCAATGTATTTTACATGGATAAAGGTGCTATTTAAACTCTTTGACCACTCAGTACTCAGAATATCAACTTATTTTGCCCATGATTGTCAGGGTTTCATTTAAAAACTATAAAAGCAAACTTGTACTCCTAGTGTATGCAACTTATTAGAGGACATTATGCTTGATTTAATAAGTGCTCGAGTATTTCCATTGCAGCTATTTGCTACACATAATTTGTTAAAATATCATAAATGCCTATATTTGTGCCAGAATATCTGAAAATGTGAAAGAAAATACCAACAAAGTATATGGAGCAATTCTCACACACCATTTCATGCATTGTATTTAGGAGTGAAAATTTTACATTATTTTGGGAAAATGTTTAACAGTAGCTACTAAACACTAAAAATATTAAACATTCATATTGTGTTATTAGCAGTACCAATTGTATGTATATTCCCAAAATATGTATGTGCGTTGTGTGTATATATATATATATATATACACATATATACATATACATATATATATATATATATCCTTAAGTATTGTGTTTTTTCATCTTAAAGAATAAAAACAATGAACTAGTATAAATCACAGAAGTGTTTCTTTCAGTCTTCCTTCTTTTCCACTCTATTTATTTCAAGATTAGACTGCTCAAATGACTGTCACACCCTTGTCATGCTCCCTTCTGAGGGCCTAAACAGAATCTGCTAAAGCATATATGGTAACACCTCATTCCATCAATGATTTTTTCCAGCTTTAGTGAGATATAATTTTTTCCAGTTTCATTGAGATATAGATCAACATATAACATTGTGTAAGTTTAAGATGTACAAGGTGTTGATTTGATACACTTATATATTGCAATAAGATTACCACATAATTATTTCTTTTTTGTGGTGAGAACACTTAAGATCTACTCTCTTAGTAACTTTCAAGTATATGATGCAGTATTATTAACTATAATTGTAATGTTGTGCATTAGATCCCCAGAACTTATTTAGCTTCTAATTGGAAATTTGCACTTTTTGATCAACATCTTCTACCATGGGATCCAGCAATCCCATTTCTGGATATATATCCAAAGGAAAAGAAAACAGGACCCCAAAGAGATACCTGCACTCTCATGTTTATTGCAGCATTATTTACAATAGCCAAGGTATGGAAACAACCTAGTTTTCACCAACCATTTTTAATTGCTAGTTTCGGATCAGACAATATAGCTTGAAGTTTCTAGGTCATAGTATCTGATGTATAATATTTCATATGCATTAAACAAAAATAAAAGTGACACTATGAAATAGGAAAAAGGTTTTGATGGAAAGAGGAAAAATGCAAAGAATGACCAAACACACACACACAAACACATAAAGTCAGTGCTTATTCACTTTATTTGTTTGTTGTTTTTTTGTTTGTTTTATCTCTGGACTTTTTAATATTTTTCTCCTTTCCATTGACACACTGATAATCAGAAAAATTGAGTTGCTTCCTTACCTTCTCTTTTAGGAGCTACAGACTGTAATACAAAAGCAGAAGAGTGAGACAGATATGTGCTCACATGCTCCAAGGACACAGTGAAAGACAGTGGTCTTAGTGAGCAAGGAGATGATAGTGGAAGGTGAGGTCTGAAATGTTCCTGAGGTCAGATTGTGAAGGACAAAGATTATGGTAAGGAATTGGGATATGACCTTGACTCTAGTGTATAGATTACAGCAGGAGTGTAATAAGATTAGATTTACATTTTTGTTTTTAAAGATCAGTCTGTCTCAAGTGTGATGAATGCTTAGCAGGAAACAAGAATGAAGATTGGAAGAATGGTTAGGAGGTAGGTTTGCGTGTGTAGATGAGAGAAAATGGTGATTTGGGTGTGGTTTGTTGAAACAAAGATGGCACAATTTACTCACATTCGGGATATATTTTACTTGTATTTGGCATGTACTTGCAGCAAGAACACAATCATTTTTGTCCTAGGAATAACAGTTGACAAAAGAACAGAGAAGAGAAAGAAGAAAATATCAACTATATTTTCCTAGATATAGGTCTAGGCTTAAGCTGGACTTAAAATATGTAAATCATATATTTTTCCTTGTCATATCCTTATATGTTACCTTTTCACATAACTGATTCCCCAGAGTCCTAGGCATACAGTGTTCTCATGCCACCTTAATTTCTTGTGATTTAAAAAAAAAAGAAAAAGAGAAAAGGAAGCTAAAAGAAAAAAATCTCCAGGGTCCCAGTTTGCTTTCTCTATGTAATTTCTTAAAATATTCATTACTCTGGGCAGGAAAATAAATGCTTAAGTAAATAGATGGGATGGAAGTAATTTTCTGCAATTTCTGAAGGATTAACAGATCAATACACTTACCTAGAATATTCTTATTTCATTTATTGTTAGAAAAGAACCCTCAGCTCATAGAGGACAGCAAGATATAAACCAGCTACAATCCCATACACGTTGAAAGTAGAAAATGAGATCTAATGTATTAAACAAGACAGTTTATTGCGCATGAAGCCAAATCCGGCCTCTGTAACCTGAAACCAAATTAAATCTCAGGCACAGAGTTTTGGGTGAAGAAGAAAATAACACTATTTCGCTTTGCCAAACGAAGGGGGTGTTGACTTAAAATAAAAATGCACAATGTGAGAGCTGTGAGTTAAGTTTTATTTGGGACAAAATGAGGACTGCAGCCTGGGAGACAGCATTTCAGATAGTTCTGAGAAATTGCTCCAAAGAGGTAGGGGGGGGAGTTCAATATATATGTGATTTTGGTGAAGGGGGAATACATACAATCAAGCACATATTTTTTGCAGAAGGTCTTGTGAGGGTTACTGCTAGTCACAAAGAGCAGATGTCACCATGAAGAAAAGGTATAGTGTTTTCTAGATATGAGGAGATGCAAGAATTGGGCTCAAAAAATTAGCTCCTAAAAATATCTAACTCTCTGAAGACCTGTTCTGCCAGTTTTTCTCAGAGCATCAGGAATGAGGCAGAGTGCCTCATTCCTGATCTCCACCCTGAATTCCTTTCAGGGGGTGTTGAAGGCCAGCACCTGCAGTGGCACCTGATTTAATTCATGTAGAGGTAGGTAGCAAGTGCCAATTTGTAGTTGACAGGGGCCACAGCAGGCTAATGCCCTCAGAACTGTGTGTCCTGACCTGGAAGGGGCAGTGAGGAGTTTTATAGCAATGGTTCAAAGATGAGGGCATGATCAGCTTGTGGATATTCTTCTGATTGGTTGGTGGTGAGGTAAGTAGGAGTCAGCATCATTAACCTTCTCGTTCCAACCCGTCTGGGGTCTACATACTTGTGGGCAGCATACAGTTAACTTCTCCCACCACAAAACAGGTCAAAGATCTTGTTATGTATATCCCTTGAGGGGGAACCAGAACCCTGCCCCAAGGTTGCACTATTGTTTCTTGACTGTTTCTCCCTTGCCTCTGCATTCCCTCCCTTCCCTAATTAGCAACTGTTTGAACCTGCCCTTTGGAACTCAGGGAAGGTCATGGAGGCTGAATGAAGCCTGTTTCCTATAATCAGGAAATGGGGAACACAGAAAGTCTTTTGTGCCCAGAAGCCCCACAGTCTCCTGCTCTGTTTCACTCAAGCATAACAATTATAAACATTAGCAAAATTGCATCGGTTTCCCTGCCCCCAAGTCCCAGAGTTGGCTTAGTTGTCACAGATAGATACCAGGCATATAGTGAGCTTTGAACCACAGCTGAGGAAATTTGAGCTTAAGTAACTGTCACTTTTATAGGAAGCAGAAAGCAACGCTGCTCTTTGCGTGAAGACAAATATGCAGGAACACAAAAGATAGGACTGCCTTCCACAGTTCCTATGTGTGTGAGTGTTTGTGTGCATGTGTGTGTGTGTGTATGTGTGTGTGTGTGTGTGTGTATTTACTTATTAGAATGTAGAGCAAAGAATCAAAGTAAAAACATTTGTAAAGTATGAGTTAGGTATTATTTTAACCAAGACAGCTGAGGTGTCCCTTAGTCAGGACTCAATACCTAAACTTTACCTGATTTCAAACACTTTTCACTTCCCCAATCTAAGTTCACAGAGTTCTGAAACTTCAAGTTTTTATTTGTTTTGTTATGTTTTTGGTATCTTAATTGCTCTTAAAGAGGCAATGCTTCGAATTTTGGTATGAAGAGAGACTGCTAGGCCAGAGCGTTGTGGGTGGCAAGAGAAGAAAAGAGGGTAGGATTGCAACTATTTGTAATTTGTGTATTTGTAAATCAAGGCCTCCCTGCATTCATAAACTGGAATAATGCATTTTTAATAAATAATAGTAGCGCCTACTTCATACAAAGGGATGAAGCTCAGAGTATATTTTGAGTTGCTAAGTCTTTTTTTCTGTTAATGTGATCTTATAAAAGCTAGGAAGCTGAATGAAAAAGATAAACTATATAACAACAATATATATGCCTACTACTCCCTCTATATTCCTGCTTAAAACAGTTCTTTGTCTTTTTCTTAATTAAAATACCTCTTTTCCTCTATAAATTCAATATGCAGTATTTGTTTAAGAAGGTAAGCGTTATCTCATACAGTAATGGTTGTAACACTTGACAGTGCTACCCAGCTACCCAGGAGAGGTTTGGTTTATAACAAAATATTCTGAAACCTGTTCTAGGAACCCTGGTCATGTAGAGTAATTATGCCAAGAAATGCAAAACTAAAACTATTATAAAAGTACCTGTGATAGCAACTGCATCAGTAAGTTATTTTGTGGCACATCCAATAAAATGAGAATTCAATATATAAATTGTAACAAATCTTCCACAAAAGCTAAATACTGTTCTCACTAAAAATAAAATTGTAAGACATATATTTTTCCATTGGTCATTTATTAACAGCTTAGAGTGAGAGATAGAGACAGAGACAGAGAGACAGGGACAGAGAGACAAAGAGGTAGAGAGATGTTAACCAGGAAAAGATGTTTATTGCCTTTATGAACTTTAAGATATTTGACTAAACAAGTAGAAACTTTAAATGCTACAAGTGGTATTTCTAAGGTAACCAATTAATTCTGTCCATAAATTCAACAAGAAAAAAAAAAGCATGTATGTAACTGAGCAGGACCCTATGGGGTTTTCCTGGGACACACCACTCCGCAGTATCCTCTGCTTTAGCTCCTCTCTGAAGTACATAGATAATAGTATCTGATGAATGTTTCCTGAGTTTTTCAGATTTGAAAACCACCACCAAATGGGAGAAATTACCTATTTGATGATGAGGAGCACATAGCCTCCAGACCTTCTGGTGCCTAAGTATTGATCATCATCAACCAATCAGAGAATTGTGCATGAGCTGATCACCTACCCTGGGATGCTTCTCCCTCAACTTGCCTTTAAAAATGCTTTGCTAAAACCCTTCAGGGAGTTTGGAGTTTTAGAGCATGAGCCTCCAATCCTGCTTGTACTGGCAACTTTACAATAAATGCTGCATTTTCCTTCACCACAACCCAGTATCAGTAGATTGGCTTTACTATGTGTGGGTGAGAGAACCCAAGTTTGGTTCAAATATATAAAGTAAGTAACATATAAAGTAAGGATTGATTCATAACACAAGAATAATAAAATACACCAGCTTACATTCTGATTTTGACCACACTGCACATATGCTACCCATACAATCCAAGTAGAGCAATCTACAAATTTAAGGCTAGCATACTTAGATCCATTATGCTTACTCAGAAATATTGCCTCTAGGGTGAACCAGCCATTCAGAGTAAAGCTGCTTCCAAAGATAATATAACTAATGAATTCGTTAGTGCAGAGAAAATTGTAACATCTATGATACTCTGCCAGATGTTGAATATATTGAACATTGCCAGTGAATAAATTACTTTACAAAGGTAAATAAAACAATTTGACACACAGGTGTTGACTGAAAAACAATGCACAACGTGAGAGTTGTGAGTAAAGTCTTATTTGGGGCAAAGTGCAGACTATAGCCCAGGAGACATCATTTCAGATAGCCCAGAGAAACTGCTCCAAAGAGGTAGGGGGAGAGGTCAGTATTATATAAGATTTTAGAGAAGGGGGTATACGTGCAGTCAAGCACACATTTTGTCAGAGGTTTGTTGCTAGTCACAAGCAGCAGATGTTACCATTAATGATTTCCGTGCTTTTCTAGATATGAGAAGATGCAAGAATTTGGCTCATAAAATCTTCTCCTGAAAATACCTAACTGTCTGAAGGCTTGTTCTGCCAGTTTTTTCCCAGAGCAGTGCCTCATTCCTGATCTCCACCCTGAACTCCTTTCAGGGCATATAGGTTAGTGGCTGTGGTGGCTAGTGACTTAATCCCTGTAGATGCAGATGGCAAGTACCAATTTTTTTGTTGGCACAGGAAAGTATTTTGAAGTTATTCATGCTCTTACACTAAATTCATTTCTAAATGCACTATTTATTTCAATGCTACAGAATATGTAAATAACAATTTACACCTGTGTATCTGTGTGATTAGGCCTAAAAATAAGAGCATATTTTCATGAAGAAGGAATGTAACAGTCATAGACAAAGTTAGGAGAAATCCTAGATTCCCCAAGATAGTGTTATAGGATTGTCTTTACTTTCACAGTTGACACAAAGTCCTTTCTGGTTTCAGCTGAATCTTTGGTATTGCCAAAAAAAGAAAATTTTCATTAATCAGGGATAGGTATAAATATCAATACTTATTTTCCTAAAAAGAGGAATGCCCATATCATCAGGCAAAGGATTAAAAGGTTCTACTCTAATTCACTGTGTTTAGTAGTAAGAGATAGTATGTGATACGTGGATAAGAGAAAAAAGGGTAATTGATACACTTGAAGTCATGTAGATCAATGTAATCCTAAGTTTACAAACTGAAATCACATAAATCTCACTTAAATTTTATAAAATAGTGGAGATAAATGCCAAATCTGCCTAACTCCATGGGTTAAGGACAATGGAAGAAAGGTGTGTTGAGGTCTTCATGGCTCTTAATCAAATTGAAATGACAGAGGCTAGATAGATCACAGATAAATTTCAATTATATATATGGGAACCACAGATCAAAGGGAAGGATGAAAACCTAGAAAAGATGAAAATTTTGACAACATCAGACAAAATCAGTTTATGAGGTCAACTATGTAGGCCTACATATCCCACAGTGACAAGTATTTCGGATGATTTTGAGTCATGATCATTGTGTATATCCACTCATTTGTTTGCTCAGTCAGCCAATCAGTCATTTCACACCTTTTCATTTATTTATCAGCTCAGGCAATCAACCATATTTGTGCATTGCTTTACTATTAACAAAGCTTTTTCACCTAATTTTTTTCATCTAATTCCTTTGGCAAATGCAGGAAAGGCATAAAGCAGCATTATCTCAATTTCACAAATGAGGAAATACAGACTTTGCAATGCTAAATGGCTTATCCCACTTCACAAAGGAAATACATTGCAGATTCAGGAATTTATAATGTCAGTATTAAAACTCGTAGACTAATAAGAAAATGCAATATAAGGAAGAAGGCAGTTTGCAGCCAACAATCACATCAAGGATAAGATACTTTCAAAATTATGGGGAGGGGAAAAAAACTTACCAACCTAAACAAACAGACAAAAAAGTTTACTATGGTTTTCAAGAAAAAAACTAAAGCATTAAAAAGTTTGCTTTTGCTATATCATCCCTTTTAAGAGCCAAAGTATGAATGATCAGAGCAGCATTTGTTTTTTTCCATACTCAGCTATTGCTAGAATTTTGGCTAATTCATGTCTCATTCCACTGTCTACCTTCATAATAACTAGAAATAAAGTAGAACAAGAAAAGGAAGGCAACATTTTTTTTTACAGTTTTTGTGACTAAATAAAGATTTACAGGGTACACTGAATTAAATCAGTGACTATAAAAATTGAAATGATAAGAATTAAACCTGCATAAACATTTGAGATACATTAACACTGCCAGTAATTTAGTTATCAAAAATGGAAATAGAAGAGAGAAATGGGAGAAATTTAAACTCTTAGTCTATATGCCTTACTCTAAGTTGCCTTACAAATTTATACTACTCTCAATGTGTGCGTGTATATATTTATATACGTACATACATACATATACATATTCACACACCACACAGGTGCATACATACATAGATACATATACATATGTATGGTATATTGGATATATCATAGATTGGGTATATCATATATATCATGATATATATACCAATATATCATGGTATATTGGGTATAACTTATCAATAATAAGATAAATATTAAATGACTATATTATGATTTACGAATTAGACTTATTTAGATAAAATAATCCAAATTCTATATACAACACCAAACATATTACAAACTGACTAGAGAAATTTATTTATAAGCATATAGCAAATTGAATTTTGTATTTGTATAACTTTAATAATATTATGACCCTGAGACTAAATATAAAATTATATAAATGTCTAATTATGTCAATGTCATGTACACTCTGATGTGATGTGATTGGAAAGGCAATTTTCCTGTATGACATTTTTTTCAAAAATCCATAACCCTGTCTAATTATGAAAAAAAATCTGTCAAACTTAAATCGAGGGGTATTCCAGCAAGTGTCTGACCAATAGTCATTAAACATTCAAGATCGTGAAAAATAGGCAGAGACTAAGAAACTGCCATGGATAGGAGAGAATTAAGGAGACTTAATGATTAAATGCAACTGTCTCCTGGACCAGGTTTTGGAAGAAAGAAAGGACAGTAGAAATCTGGTGAAATCAGAGTAGTCTGTAGTTTATGTAATAGTACTTTACTAATAATATTAATTTCTTAGTTTTGACAAATGCATCACTCTTTATATAAGGTGCATGCATTATTAGAGACTGAGAAAAAGGCATTAGGATACTAGCTCTCTGTACTACCTTCCTCTCTTTGCAACTTTTTATGAATATGAAATTATTTTAAAGTAAAATGATTAATGATTTTAATAAGTAAACTTTATCTTCAGTGTGAAAATTAAATTGTGTTTAAAATATCTGCTAAGAAACACATGACAGTCCCATTCAATCATTCAAAACACAAATGACAGCCCCATTCAGTCATCAACTTAAAAATGACTGCATATTTATAAAAGAAAAGTGAGTAAGTCAACTTTATATTTGACAATTTTGATGTGAAAACTAGGGAATCTTTTGGGAGTACAGAGTCTACTGTATTTTTCATACCCTCTCTCTACTCAGAACCCCTCAACCCTCACTTCTTCCCTTCTGCCTTTGAATAAAACCAACTTCAATAATATGTCCTATAGACAATGTTGTGCTTATAGATACAGCTTGTTGATGGTATAAAAATTAAATGTAGTCTACAGTGTTGGCTATATAATCTCACTGTGATTTTTTTTTTGAAATTACAATCAAAGAAGTATATTTTCCCCACTTAGTGTTTCTACACACTTGGCTTTCCCACAAAATATTAACTTTTTGAAGAGGTCATTTACTGTTAGAAATCTTTCTTACATGTACTTTGTTATTGACATGGACATTTTTAAATAGCACAGTTTGACTAGTTGGAAGCATATGTACTCTCATCCAACATTATTAAACATTTCCCATACTGTGAAATTTTTTTAACACCTGATTCTTCTAATCATTACAGATGTTTTCTATTTATTTTCTCAAATGTGTATTTGCTAAAAAATAAATGCTAGTTTCCCTGCCATATTATGGCCCAAATATTAATTGAGCCATTCTTTTTAATGGGTAAGGCAGAATGTGATTTTTTTTCTTTCACTTTTCAATAACTATTCTCAAAAGAAGGGTTTCAATAAGTGTATTTAGTGTAATGTCGCATTTTTCCCCTGTAGCTGTTAAATATAAATCTTATAAAGAACATTCTAAACATTACCATAATGTTTTTGAATTATTGAAGTATTTTTTAAGTTTTGGATTGAGTTTTACATGGCTTTAATCACTGTAGAAAAAAATGGTTAGATGGCCTTCATATTTTGAATGTTTTAAAATTGTTATTTATCAAGCAATTCCCATAGCATCATTATCCATTATCCCTAGGCACAATGAAGTTTAGGCAAGTTTCCTCACTGATGACAATTGATCCAACTCTCTATTTCACATAATTTCATGGCTATTTTTGGCTAATTTTTTTTTTTCATATTAGATGAGTTCAATCACGGTTTTTTCTACTACTGAGTCCAAGATCTATACTTGGAATAGAAGTTTTATCCCTGCCATTTTCTGAATAACTTTCATTGTATCTTATTATTATTCTCAAATGGCAATTCATTTTTAGAAATTAAAAAAGAATTTTTTTGCCTGTGAAAGCTGAGTTTAATTGGATTAAAATTATATAATCCACTAATCCCCTTTCTGTACAGAAATCAAATGAGAATAACTGTTAACTTCACTGAGTATCACACTTCCTCATTAAACTCAGGCCACCTCCAGTAAGGTGCTTGGGCCATGGCAGTCTGATGAATATACTGATTGAAAACACCTATGTTAAATCTTACTTTCAAAAATTAATAAAGTTTAATATCACCATATTTTATAGGCATAGTAGTAGATATATAGTAGTAGATATCACTACTGGTTTCCCATGTCAATGGAACATTGTAAAAACTGTGTTTACCCTCTTCCAGAATCAGAGTGGGAGGGCATTGCAATTTGGAGAAAATCTACCACGAAGAGCTCCTAATAAACACCTCAGGTGTGGCATTTCTGTTGTTGAATGTGTCCAGGACACCCTCTTTGTGGAATACAGTGATATCACAAGCTTAGAGCAAAAGCTTCAAGATATTCTCTGCATTTTAGCTGTCTGATCCTAGAGAGATGGAATTACCTAATAATTTTTAAAGTGCAATACTCTAATAAAAGTATTGAAAATATATTAAAGCTTCCCCTTTAAAAAGATAATTAATTCCATATGTTTTCTGGATCACACATACTGTTTTAAAAATATCTCATGACCAAGCTACTAGAAGTTAGGAACTTCAGGTATTCAATATTCTAAGTAATAGAAAATCAAGTGAAATTTAGTATTATTCTTTAGCAGAAATATATATCCATTAATAGAACTACTATAATAATGAAAAGAGGGTTTTTTGTTGTTGTTGCTAAACACAGAAATTTAACTAAAAATGTCAATGTCAATGTTAGGTAGTTAGACATTAGCAGCAAGGAGGTGACAGTGGTGGAAAGACAAGAGGGGAATAATCAAGTCACACCCCAACCATCTGGGGACCCTCCCCTGACCCTACCCAGAATGGGCAAAACTATGGTCGGGTGGTGGCAACTTATCCTGATAAAGAGGGAGCATTATAACGAGGGAACTTCCCCATGTTGCACATGCCCAGATTAGACAGGTGTACAACCTATAGTAAACCCAAACTCATTATACCATCACTATAATAAAATCTGCATGTGGTTTTGCAGTACCACCACCCCCGCCCCGCACCCCCGTCGGCTTTTCTTAGCGAATCAAGGGTAAGGGCATGTGCAAAAATGAACTGGTTACATAACTCGGGACTGTCAATCAAATAATGATCCCCTGTCACTCACCCATGATCGCACCCCACCTCCTCACAGAACACTCCTTATAAACACCCTTAAGCCTGTACAGGAGGGCTGGTTTCACTTTGCAGAAACAGCCCGCTCTCCCTCTGAGAGTGTAACTATGCCTTAATAAACTTTGATTTGCATTTAAGCCTGAAGTAGTAGTCTGCGATTCTTTGCTTGTTATCACAAGGACCGAGATTCCTGGTCCGGGTCTTCCGTTGACCTCTTTGGTTGAAGTATTTGACACAACGCATGCCAACACGGTAACATCTTTGGTGCCATGACTCAGATTGCTAAAGGTATGTTTGAGCCGCCCCCCTTGCAGCTTCCTCAGACTTTTGACCATTGCATGACAATTGTCCCGCCTGGCTTTATCTGCTCTGTCTTACATGCCTCTGTTCCTTGCCTAATATGCCTGAGAAAGGGCTGCTGTGTGTGTGCTTCTGACTTTGTTAAATATTTACACCTCTCTTGTCAAACCGACCTCCCTGACAAGCTTCCTTGAATTATGGCTATTGAGAAGGCTTTGAAACTCTCTCCAGCTCAACTTACTGAGACCTGATAATCATTTTTTCTGTCTTTGGCTGGAACCAAGATCAATTGCGGGACTCTGGGAGGTTTTTCCACTTTCTTTTTGGGGCCCTTCTTTCTCCTTTTACTTGAAGGAGCTTTCTTCTGTTGATAGATCAGGCTGATGGCGACCTAAAACACTCAGTCTGTTGTATTTGTGAGGACTCTCAGCAGTTCCATGTACCCCAACCTCGAGGAGAGGCCCCTTTTTGGCCAGACTGCTCTTATTTGAGATCTCCTCATTCTTTTCCTTGTCGTCTGAAACATCTGTTTTGCATGGTCCCTAAGGGGAACCAACTCTTCCTCCACTCGGCCACCCGGAACAGTTTCCATCACTACCCAGACCTTATCAATTGCCAGCCTGTCATGAATCTCTAGGGACTTGCCTTTATGGTCCTGATCACCCACAAAGGATCCCTGGCCCACTGGCAATGGGAAAGGAGGAATAACCATGCTGTTATGAGATTGAGGAGCCAGAGAGTACAAACAAGCTTCTCGTTAAGGTTAGGGAATCTCTTTTGGTGACATGGCCTTAATGTTGCATATTCCCTCTGTCAAACAAATTGCTCATCCAAGTGAGAGAATCTCTATAGGTGGCATAACCATTGGCACATGGTCTGTTACTCTCCCTGAATGTTGTGTGTCCTCACTGCCAGTAAGGAAGGGGAATCTCTATTGGTGACACTGTCTTTGGGGCCAGAGGGAACAGACAGTAGTCCTGATGGGCCTATGGCCAGGGCCCTCCACTGATACCAGGAGGAAGGGATGCCCTCTCCTGCAAATGGTCAAGGATATCAGGACTCTGAGATGCCCTTGACCTCTGTGGTGTGTATTCTTTCTTTCCAGATGGTAACCAAACCTCTGGCCTCCCGTCACCAGACACTCCCTTAGACTCCATCCTCAAGAACTGGTCGGCCTTTGACCCTGACACCCTAAAGAAAAAGAGAATGGTCCTTTTCTGAAACACCACTTGGCCCCAGTATAAGCTGGGGGACCAAGAAGAGTGGCCCTTAAATGGTAGCATTAACTTTAATACCATCCTTCAACTAGATCTATTCTGCAAATGACAAGGAAAATGGAGCGAGATTCCCTATGTTCAAGCCTTTTTGCTCTTAGAGATAAGGAAGACCTCTGCAAGACTTGTAAAATTGACTCTGCTGTGCTGGTCCTGATGGGACAGCCCCCATCCTCTCCTCGAGAGGATCCATCTGAGCTGGGCCATGCCAAAAGAGAACCTGAGCCAGATAAGAGCCAAAGGGAGAAAATCTTTAAAGCTGGAGATAGCACTAAAACCACCCCATCCTCCATCTATCCCCCTTTGCCACCAACAGCCCCCTTACCGCCTTGCCCAGGAGATCTGACTCGCACAAGTCCTCCCCCTAGAATTTGCCCTTTGGTGGAGATAATGGGCAAATTCAGAACCCAACTCATTCAGAAGCCTTTTACTCCTGGAGTTGAAGCAGATCAGACAGGAACTAGGTAAATTTTCTGATGATCCTGAGCACTACATTGACAACTTCCAAAACTTAACCTTGGCTCTTGACTTAGCCTGGAAGGACGTCATGATAATCTTGGGGCAAACTCTATCAGGTACTGAGGAGGAAAAGATCCTGAAGGAGGCCTGCAACTTTGCAGACAGCCTCCATTTATCCAGCTCAAAATGCCCTGTGGGAGTAACCACCATTCCCAATATGGACCCTCATTGGGATTTCAATAACTCCAATGAACAAATGGAGAAAGGAACATTTTATAATCTGTATAAAAGCTGGACTCAAAGCAAGCAGAAGGAAACCCATTAATTACTCATAGCTTTCTGCCATCATCTAGGAACCCAACAGAATCCCTACAGCCTTCCTGGAAAGGCTCAAGGAGGAAATAATTAAATATACCAACCTAAACCTGGATTCCCTTGAAGGAAAAAACATTCTAAAGGAGAGGTTACTTACCCAGTCTGCACTGGACATTGGAGGAAGCTCCAAAAGCTTACACAGGAGCCCAATGTTAACCTAGATGAACTTCTAGCTACAGCCACCACTACCTTTTATAACTGGGACCAGGAGGAGGAGGTCAAGGCTTGGGAGAAAGAAATGAGGAAAGAAAATAGGCAGGCCCAATTATTGGAAGCCCTACAGGGGCAAGCCCCATCCAGAGAAACACTCACCCATCCCAACAGAAGCCAAGACCAATGCCGGGTCTACAGAAAGCCTGGGCACTGGACAAGGGAATGCCCCATCAAGGACAAGCCTCCTACAATGCCCTGTCCAAACTATCAAAAAGTGACCATCGGAGAGCCATCTGCCCGCTGGGCCAAAGTGCCCAGGGGCCAGAGGCAGCCCCTCAGATGGCCCTGGATAAACAGGGCCCTCTACTCCAGATGGCCCCCCTGTTTAATGTCAGTATTACTGGACTGGAGCCAAGGGTGAACCTGGATGTGGCAGGTAGGACTGTATCTTTCTTATGGGGGCCACCTACTCTGCCCTAGTTTCCTCCTCTGGACCCTTCTCCTCTGACTCCTGTTAGGCTACTGGAGTCTCAGGTAAACTTACCATTAGGCCTTTTACTGTCCCTTTGTGTTGTTACTGGGAAGGATATGCTTTCTCTCATTCCTTCCTGGTCATACCTGAATGCCCCCACCCACTGTTAGGTAGGAACATCATGAACAAGCTGGGAACCAGACTGGTACTTGGGAGAACCACCGCAGTAACACCCCTCTAGCTCTTAGTCTTAGAGATGCAGCCTCCTCTGAGGACTGGCACACCAGCCTTAGCTGATTTGCCAGTAGACCCCCAGGTCTGGGCCAATGGAATGCCAGGGAGAGCTATAACCGCCTCCACAGTGCTTATCACCTTAAGGGATCCATCCTCTTTCCCCAATCAGAAACAATATCCAATTCTCCCAGAAGCCCGAAGAGGACTGCAGCCTTTCATACCTAAATTTTTACAATGCTTGCTACTTATTCCTTACAGTTCTCCTTGCAACATCTTATGTTAGCTGTTAAGAAGCCAAACAGAGAATACAGACTGGTTCAAGACTTAAGAGCTATCAGTGAGGCAGTTGTCACATTCCATCCAGTAGTCCCCAACCTGTACAACTTGTTGGGGACCGTACCAGGCACAGCCACCTGGTTTACTGTGTTAGACCTAAAGGATGCCTTCTTTGCCATACCTCTGGAACCCTGGTCCTACTACCTCTTTCCTTTTGAGTGGCATGAGGAAGGAATAGAGGACAATAACACATCTGGACAGCCCCATCCCAAGGGTTCCGAGACAGTCCCCACATTTTTGGCCAGGCCCTGGCCAAGGACCTCCAAGATCTACACCTGGAGGAAGGGACTATCATACAGTATGTGGATAACCTTCTTATTTGTTCCCCGGATCATGAGAGAGCCTTAACTCATGCTACCCAAACTCTCAATTTTTTTGGCAAAACAAGGCTATAAAGTCTCTAAGTCCAAGGTCCAATTGGCACAGCAGGAAGTCAAATATCTCTGAGTAATCCTCTCCCCAGGGGAATGAAGAACTCCCCCTATAGAATACAAGGGATTTTAGATCTGCTGGAACCAACTACCTGAAAACTTAGCTCTGAGCCGTTTTAGACCTCATGGGATATTGCAGACTATGGATTCCTAACTGTGGGCTAAAAGCACAATATTTTTATGAGACCCTGAAGGGAAAATCTGACTCTAAATCTCTGCTCTGGGACCCTAACCAAACACAAGATTTCCAGCTGCTAAAGACATTACTATCCCAGGCCCCAGCCTTGGGAATCCCAAGAAATGATACAACTTTCCAGCTATTCATGGCAGAAAATTAAGGGATGGCTTTAGGAGTCTTAACTCAGGAACTTGGCCCTGTCCAGAGACCTATAGGATATATGTCAAAGAGACTGGACCTGGTGGCCACTGAATAGCCCAGTTGTCTTAGGGTAGCTGCTGCCTTGGCCTTATTGGTGGAAGAAGCCTCCAAGCTTACATTGGGGCAACCCCTGACAGTATATACGCCCCATCAGTTTACCTCTCTCTTGGAAGGGAAAGACCATTTTCTGGCTCATGGAAAGCAGGATCCTCAGATATCAGGCATTACTGTTGGAGAATCCAGACATACATGTCATGGTCTGCTCCTCTTTAAATCCAGTTACCCTGCTCCCCCTACCTGAAGAAGGTCTGCCAGTTCACCAATGTAAAGATATTATATCTCATCCCTTGTTGCCTCAACCAGATCTAACTGATATTCCACTACAAAACCCTGAGGAGGTTTGGTTCACTGATGGAAGTAGCTTTGTTTCTGAAGGATGTAGAAGGGCAGGGTATGCGGTGGTGTCCTTGACACAGGTTATTGAGGCCCGGACTCTTCCCCCAGGGACCTCAGTCCAACTGGCAGAAATAATTGCTTTAACCTGAGCCTAACCCTGGCTGAAGGTAAGGCCCTTAATATATATACTGATTCTAAATATGCTTTTTTGGTTCTGCATGCTCATGCTGCTATCTGGAAGGAACGTGGCTACCTAATGGCATATTCTGGCTACCTGAGAGTATGGACCTCAAATTCTCTCCCTCTTGGAGGCAGTTCTCCAGCCTTCCCAGGTAGTGTTTCACTGCAGAAGTCACCAGAAGGGCGACGATGAAATAACAAAAGGAAATCAGCTAGCCGATCAGGCTACCCAACAGGCAGCCCTTCAGCCCTTTGTGATAGAGTGTGCCTTGTTTCCTTAGTTCTCTCCCTTCCCCATCTTACCTGCCTGAGGAAATCAAATGGGCCATAAATCACGGGTACCACCTTGACCCAGACAGATGATACCAGAGAGAGGGCTTAATTCACCTGCCCCGATTGCACCAATGGAAAATTATTAATCTTTGCATGAGGCCTGTCAGCTAGGGAGGGATGCCTTATACCAGATTGTTTCTTCTAGCTCCTCTGGGAAGGGATTTTGCAGTGTAGTTAATAAGGTAACCTCATCATGGCCTACTTGTCTGACTGACAATCCTCAGTCAGACAGGGAAGTAAGCCACTACTGTTGGCCCTTCTGGCTCAGAGACACAGAACGTATCCAGGGGAAGACTGACAAATGACTTTAAAATGGTTCCTCCCTATCGAGGATATAAGCACATTTTGGTGTTCATGGACACCTTTACCGGCTGGTTGGAACCCCCCCACCAGGACAGAGAAAGCTTCAGATGTAGCCCAGAAGCTTTTAACTGAAATCATCCCTAGGTTTGGCCTCCTGTTGTCTCTGAAGATTGATAATTGTCCTGCCTTTGTTTCCCAAATTACTCAGCAGATATCCAAGGTTCTAGATATTGAGTACCACCTTCATTCTTCCTGGAGACCCCAATCCTCAGGAAAGGTAGAAAGAGCCAACCAACATTTAAAGAATACCTTAAGAAAAATAACACAAGAGACCTCCCTCATTTGGAAGGAAGCCCTCCCTATTGCTTTTTTAAGGATCAGAACAGCCCCAAGGCTTTACTTAACCTTAGCCCTTATGAAATGCTGTATGGTAGGCCTTTCTTATGAGGGGACCTACTGATGGATTCTGACACCTCTGCCATTACATCTTATATCACTTCCCTTGGACAATTCCAACAAGCCCTCCAGGACTACGGGGTAAAAGTCTTCCTTCCCCAGAGTCTGCTCCTTGCCTCTACTCTCTAGGAACACAAGTACTCATTGAAACTTGGAAAGACACCTCCCCTTGTTCTCAACTTCAGCTGACCTGGAAGGACCCTATCCAGTCTTGCTCTCTTACACTAGAGCTATTAAAGTACAGGGATCCCCAGTTGGATTCATCATTCCTGGGTAAAGCCCTGGTCAGATACTACACCTGAGGACATTTCCCCAGCTGAGTACACCTGTGAGCCTTTGGAGGACCTCCAGTTCCTGTTCAAATGAAAACTGAAAGATAAGTACATTCTAAATCCATGAACCCACCATTCCCACAGCTGGCAGAAGTAATAGGCCTACTGTATCTCCTGACCTTTCTCACTGTGCTCACTCTTATTCTATTCTGCATATCATCGCAGAATTAGTTCACACACTGCCTCTTATTTCCCTAATACGGCATCTCTCCTTACAGTTATTGCACTTTGCTCCTTTCCCTTCATTTCTTCATATTCTCACCATCCAGTTACACTCACTATAAATCAAGTTACAAAATTAATCAATAAAACCTACTGCTGGATAGTCCCCAAGGGAACCCAAAACCTAGAGGAACTCTACCTATTGGCCTTCCCTACTTCCATCAAACAGCTGTATAACTTACTGGGTCAATATTATGGGATGGATTACCTTTTACATGTGGGCCAAATGCAAGTAGACCCTGACTTTTTTGCCTCAGGCCTATCTATCTGTGTGGGTACAGTCTCCAAGCTTCTAGGAAAGGCACAACTTTGTTTTCAGAGCCTGGACGAATGGGACCCACCTTGGGCTGGTTAAATGACTCCTTTTTTATCTATATCCTCAGCTTTAATCAGACTAGCCTGGGGTGGGATCCCTGGTCAGAAGAGGATGAATACAATGCACACGAAGGTAATTTCACTTTGTATTGGGAAAACTCAAGGAAGAATGTAACTAATAAATATATTAATGGGGACCATATCCCCATAAACAGCTCAGCCCTGGGAACTGAATATGTAGAGGTTGGCATGACTATCAGACATCTACTTAACCTAATCTCCTGCAAGATCCTCCCCAAAATATAATATAATCCAGTTAATATTCAGAGATTTGTTATGTTAATCTCCCATCACACTCATAATCAGTCAGTACCCAGATCCTTCCCTCTGTGTATAGATTACTTCCCTAGGATTTGGCCTTCCAAATATAATCCTAAGCCACGGGACCCCATGGCTTCTTTTTCTGGAGGAAAACTCCCAACAGGTCAAGGCCTGGCTCTGGGGACCCATGATGGGGTATCCTTGAGGGACATTGGATTTTCATTTCTTTGTGGTACTGGGATATATCTAGATCTTTCCACACTTTGGAGGGGCACCTTCCCCATCATTGCTGCTGTCCCAGAGGCAATCATTATGACTACAAAAGATTTAGCTTCCTCAGGAGGTATTCCTCAGGGGTCATCCTCAAAGAAGCCTTGAGACATGTCCAAAACAGACAAAAATGAACCACTGATGGGGGGGGGGTGATGCTTATGATAACCCAATTCTTGATCAGCCATAAATGATCCACAGTGTCTTTAGAGGAATTTTTTGGTTTGCAGGTATAACCCTCTTAGAGAGGAGCATTCTCAATCTTACCATCATGGTCCAGGAATTCTGGAAGGTTACAGTAGCAGCCATTAAGGAGCAACAGTCAGCCCTAGATTCTCTGGCCAAGGTGGTTTTACAAAATAGGAGAGCCCTCAGTGTTATAACCCCTGAGACTGGGGGTGTCTGTGCCCTGATAAATGAAACGTGCTGCTTCTATGTTAATACCTCTAGTCAGGTTGAAGAAAACTTTCTGGTTTTAAAGAAAAACATCAAATTAGTAGATGACCTGAAAGAGAGAGCAGGACAGGACCCTAGCTGCCTTTCTTCCTTCCTCTCCTCTATGGAGACACAGATATAGACATGACTGCTTCCCTTGTTGAGACCATTAGTCCTGATAGCCTTTGTTTTGTTGTTAGTCCCTTGTATCATAAACCTGCTTGTTTGACTCATTTCAGAATGCATATAGGATGTTCAATTCCAAATGGTTCTGCAAGGTAGCTACCAGCCTGTTCAGCCTGGCCCTGAGACCGAGATCTATGTGAGACACCTTGATGGTCATCACTCCAGCACACCTCTTACCTGCAAAAGGGCAAGAGGAGGGACCCAATCAAAACTCTGCCCCTTAAGAGCAGGAAGCAGCCAGAGCAGTCGTTGCCCATGTCCCAAAGAATTGGGTCCCATACTCTTGAGGGGGAAATGTTAGGTAGTTAGTCAGACATTAGCAGCAAGGAGGTGACAGTGGGGAAAAGACAAGAGGGGAATAATCAAGCCACACCCCAACCATCTGGGGACCCTCCCTTGACGTTAGCAGCAAGGAGGTGATAGTGGCAAAAAGACAAGCGGGGAGTAGTCAAGTTACACCCCAACTATCTGGGAACCCTTCCCTGACTCCACCCAGAACGGATGAAACTATGGTTGAGTGATGGGTAACTTATCCTGATAAAGAGAGAGCACAATAACATGAGGGATCTTCCCTGGGATGCTCATGCCCAAACTAGACAGGCTTATAACCTATAGTAAACCCAAACTCATTATACAATCACTATAATAAAATCAGCATGTGCTTTTGGCCCCCCACCCCCACCCGGCGGGCTTTTGTTAGTGAATCAAGGGTAAGGGCATGTGCAAAAATGAATTGGTTATATAAATCAGGACTGTCAATCAAATAATGATCCCCTGTCACTCACCCATGATTGCACCCCACCTCCTTGCAGAACACTCCTATAAACACCCTTAAGTCTGTACAGGAGGGCTGGCTTCACTTTGCAGAAACAGCCCGCTCTCCCTCTGAGAGTGTAACTATGCCTTAATAAGCTTTGCTTTGCCTGAAGTAGTAGTCTGCAATTCTTTGCTTGTTATCACAAGGACAGAGATTCCTGTTCCTGGTCTTCCATTGACCTCCTTGGTTGAAGCTATTTGACACAATGCATACCAACCCTGTAACATCAGGTGCCTAAGGCACTATCTCACCAGTCTACGCAATGAATGTTTTCTTATGAGGGGGTTCATGAAGTCATAAAATTCTTAGCATAGCATAAAAGAAACTAGGCATGAATTTGTAGTTTACAGTAATCTGTTTCTCTGCCCTATTTCTCTGTTTCCTATAAAAATTATTTCTTGCAGTATGAATACCACATTATTCAAAAATAACAATGTGTAATTATATATCTGGAAAGATGAATTAATATTTTAGGTACAAAGACAATTGAAAATTTTAATCTGCATCATATTATATTTTATTTTTTCTAAAATTGTGTTAAAGTGATCATCATTCCTATGTCTAACCTATTTCATTTTTAAAATAGGTTAAGATTAACAATTATTTTGTTGAAAATGGTTAAAAATGAAATCCTGGAGTAGATAAAGTTGTAAAGAAATATTAATTTTCAATACAAGGTGAACTGATAACAGTGTGCATGATGCAGAACACAACTGAGATTGGGTTTTGTTCTGTAGCTGTTGGCAAGAGAGTCTGCAAATCTGGGAACACTGGAAGAACAGAGACAAATAAAGCTTTCTTTAAAAATACATCCTAGTCCATCAAAGCACAAGCCTCTGACCACACTCCATGCTAATAGTAATAGCCTTTGCTGCTAAATTCTTTCAATCAATTCTTCTTTGTCCATTCTTTAAAATAACACTTTTCGCTTAACATTAAGTTACCAGAAAGTTCTTTGAAATGCCAACCACTGAAATCACCATCTTCCCGAAACCTTGGCAAGTAACATAAACTCAAAATGGAATCAGCAGGTGAATGATTACAGGATTAGAAAAGCATGTCTTTATGGAATCATCTCAACTGATTGCCTTAGGGTCGAACTTTGAATCTCCAAAATGGGAACTTCTCCATGGGAAGTTTAGAATTATAAAATTTCAATCCAGGATTTTTTTATATCTTATGGATCATGTTAATAGCCAACTCCTTATTTAATAATTCATCATTAATCCATATGTTATGGTAATTTGTATTTAATCTTTATAAATTTGGACATTTTACCTTTGACTAGATTTATTAAATTTTCTTGAAAATGATAAAACAAAGAAAGTATTTTAGAAGGAAAACATACCTTTAAAGAAAATATAGTTCTAGGTGAAAGAACTTAAGACTATGGAAATACTGCTCATAACATATTTTAAGGGTAATAAAATTCTCTTTTAACATGACCAATTCTTCCCAGGTTTCTTATTAAGAGTCATCTTAAAAAGAAATCTTATCCTTAATGCCATCACTGAAACCAAACAGGAGCCTGTGGGCACAAAAACCTTTCTATGTCCCCCATTTCTTGATTACAGGAAACAGGCTTTATTCAGCCTCCATGACCTTCCCTAAGTTCCAAAAGGCAGGTTCAAACAGTTGCTAATTAGGAAAGGGAGGGGATGCAGAGACAAGGGAGGAAGTCAAGAAACAATAGTGCAACCTTGGGGCAGGGTCCTGGTTCCCCCTCAAGGGATATATATAATAAAATCTGTGAGCTGTTTTGCAGATACTGAAACCCCTACCAGGTGGAAGAAGTTAACTACATGCTGCCCACAAGAATGTAGACCACAGACCAGTTGGAACCAGAAGGTTGTTGATGCTGACTCCCACTTACTTTACCACCAATCAATCAGAAGAATGTCCACGAGCTGATCATGCCCTCTTCTTTGAACCATTGCTATAAAACTCCTCACTACACCCCCCCCCCCACCCCAGTTTAGGACACACAGTTTTGCGGGCATTAGCCTGCTGTGGCCCCCTTTGCCTGGCAAATCAATAAAGTTATTATTTTCTACTTCACCCAAAACTCTGTCTCTGAGGTTCAATTCTATACCGGTGTACAGAGGCTGAATTTCAGCTAAGTAACAAGTTAACACAAAACTGAAACACAATTTATTCTCATAATTTCAAATCATTTTTATTTCTAAAACTGCAATCACATATATTCACAACATATTTGTATTTGTTGTGCTAGGGTGAGATGAAAGGAAAAACTGAGAGTCAGAGAAGTAAAGTACTTTTCCTAAGATTATACTCCTGGTACAGAGCATATAGAGATTCACATCCAGTTTATTCAGACTTGTAATGTCTTCTGTGTTGTACACATCCAATATCTTTTACATAACCTTGACCCCCATGGCAAAGAAAACCCACATTTCTTAGAAGGGCATTGTTGAGAGTAAACTTCTTTCTCTCCCATGTAAGATAATCTATCAGAATGATGCAAACAAAGTCATATTATCTGCACCCCACCCACTCCATGCATCCAGACCTACAGCTTCAGTTGTTTCATTTTAGTTTCTTTTTGTTTTTCATCTTTCAGTATAGTGAGCCATTTGTTAGAATTTTTTTTTATTCTACTCTATAAACTTCTGTATATTACTGAAAATAATGTCTGAGTGATTCACATTCTTTCTTTCAGATTCCTCTAAACACAGAAAATTCTAAAATGGTGAGTCCTTACACAATTGTTTACTTTGTTTTTAAATAAACTTCTCATGAGACACAGGGCTGGTATGGAGTGACTTTTACTTTGAAGGTTTATTTGTATCTTTCTCCTGATATGTCTAATGTCAACCTGAAAAATAAAATAACCAGTTATTTTACCAGCAAAATGAGTATATTTAGAAACAGCAGAGGAATTGCAATTAGGGTCAAGCAAACTCCGGTGAACCACAGGCAAGTCTGGAGAACAAAGGAGGGCAGAATTCTTTTGTAGGGAGAAGTGGGAAGTTTTGAAGGGCTGTTTCTGAACACAGTCCATTGGAGGAGAGTGTGAGTTCAGGGTTGTGGCTACTTCTCTTTGGCTGAGGTGTTGTGATTTCTCATTGGCTGTGTTGTTGCTGGGGTGTGTAAATTAAGCTTCTTCCCATTGGGGAATGCTAGGCTTGCAAACAGCAGCCAAAGGTGGAGTGAGCAAGGTTCCCCTACAGGGCTCCCCTCCCTTTTATTTTATTTGTTTATATATATATATATATATATATATATATATATATATATATATATATATATATATATATATATATATTTTTTTAATTTTTATTGGAGTGTAGTTGCTTTACAATGTTGTGTTAGTTTCTGCTCTACAGTAAAGTGAATCAATTGTATGTATACATATATCCACTCTTTTTAGATTTCCTTCCCATTTTGGTCACTGCAGATCACTGAGTAGAGTTTCCTGTGGTAAACAGTAGGTTTTCATTAGTTATCTATTTTATACATAGCAGCATAAATATGTCAATCCCAATCTCCCAGTTTGTCCCACACCCTCTAACCCCTTCTTAACAATGTTTGTTTTCTACATCTGTGACTCTATTTCTGCTTTGCCAGCAAGTTCATCTGTACCTTTTGCTTGTATTCCACATGTGAGCAATACTATCTGTTTTTCTCTTTCTGACTTACTTCACTTTGTATGGCAGTCTCTAGGTTCATCCACATCTCTGCAAATGACACTATTTCATTCCTTGTTATGAATGAGTAATACATGTACCACATCTTCCTTATCCATTCATCCACTGATGGACATTTAGGTAGTTTCCATGTCCTGGCTACTGTAAATAGTGCTGCAATGAACATCAGGATGCATACATCCTTTTGAATTATGGTTTTCTCAAGATTTATGCCTAGGATTGGGATTGCTGGTTCATATGGTAGCTCTATTTTTAGTTTTGTAAGGAACCTCCATACTGTTCTCTATAGTGGCCGTACCAATTTTCATTACTACCCACAGTGTGGGTGGGTTCACTTTTCTCCACCCCCTCTCCAGTGTTTATTGTTTCTAGATTTTTTGATGATGGCCATTTTGACAAATGAGAGGTGATACCTCATTGTAGTTTTGATTTTAATTTCTCTAATAATTAGTGATGTTGAGCACCTTTCATGTGCTTTTTGGCGAACTGTATGTCTTCTTTGGAGAAATGTCTATTTAGATCTTCCACCCATTTTTTGACTGGGTTATTTGTTTTTTTTTTTGTTATTGAGCTTCATTAGCTGTTTGTATATTTTGGAGATTAATCCCTTGTAGGTTGCTTCATTTGTAAATATTTTCTCCCATTCTAAGGGATCTCTTTATTTTGCTTATGGTTTCCTTTGGTGTGCAAAAGATTTTAAGTATAATTAGAAACGATTTGTTTTTTATTTTTCTTTTGTTTTTATTTTCATTACTCTAGGAGGTGGATCAAAAAATCTTACTGTGATTTATTTCAAAGAGTGTTCTGCCTGTTTTCCTCTAAGATATTTATAGTGTCTGGTCTTACATTTAGATAGGTTGTTAATCCATTTTGAGTTTATTTTTGTATGGTGTTGAGAGTGTTCTAATTTTATTCTTGTATGTGTAGCTGTCCAGTTTTCCCAGCACCACTTATTAAAGAGACTGTTTTTTCTCCACTGTATGTTCTTGCCTCCTTCATCACAGATTAGGTGACCGTAGGTGCACGGGTTTACCTCTGGGCTTTCTATCCTGTTCCATTGATCTATATTTCTATTTTTGTGCCAGTACCATACTGTCTTGATTACTTTAGCTTTGTAGTATAATCTGAAGTCAGGAAGCCTGATTCCTCCAGCTCCATGTGTTTTTCTTAAGATTGCTTGGACTAGTCAGGGTCTTTTGTGTTTCTATACAAATTGTAATTTTTTTTTTGTTCTAATTCTGTGAAAAAAGGCATTGGTAATTTGATAAGGATTGCATTGAATCTGTAGATTGTCCTGGGTAGTATGTCATTTTCACAATGTTGATTCTTCTGATCCAAGAACGTTGTATATCTTTCCATGGGTTTGTGTCATCTTTGATTTCTTTCATCAGTATTTTATAGGTTTCTGCATACTGGTATTTTGCCTCCTTGGGTAGGTTTATTCCTAGGTATTATTATTCTTTTTGCTGTGATGGTAAATGAGATTGTTTCCTTAATTTCCCTTTCTGATTTTTGTTGTTAGTGTATAAGAATGCAAGAGATTTCAGTGTATTAATTTTGTATCCTGCCCCTTTACCAAATTCACTGATGAGCTCTAGTAGTTTTCTGGTAGCCTCTTCAGGATTGTCTATGTATAGTATCATGTCATCTGAAAACAGTGACAGTTATACTTCTTTTTTTCCAACTTGGATTCCTTTTATTTCTTTTTCTTCTCTGTTTGCCATGGTTAGGACTTCCAAAACTATGTTGGACGATAGTGGTGAAAGTGGGTGTCCTTGTCTTGTTCTTGATCTTAGAGGAAATGCTTTCAGTTTTTCACCATGGAGAATGATGTTTGCTGTGGTTTTGTCATATATGGCCTTTATTATGTTGAGGTAGGTTCCCTCTAAGCCCACTTTCTGGAGAGTTTTTATTGTAAATCGGTGTTGAATTTTGTCAAATGCTTTTTCTGCATCTATTGAAATGATCATATAGTTTTAATAATTTGTTAATATGGTGTATCAGATAGATTGATTCCTCACATACCTGCATAAATTCTACTTAATCACGGTGTATGATTCTTTTAATGTGTGGTTGGATTCTGTTTGCTAGTATTTTGTTGAGGCATTTGCGTCTATGTTCATCAGTGCTATTGGCCTGTAATTTTCATTTTTGTGTGAAATCTTTGTCTGTTTTTGGTATCAGGGTGAGGGTGGCCTCCTAGAATGAGTTTGGGAGTGTTCCTTCCTCTGCGATTTTTTGGATAAGTTTGAGAAGGATAGGTGCTAGCTCTTCTCTAAATGTTTGATAGAATTTGACTGTGAAGCCATCTAATCCTGGACTTTTGCTTATTGGAAGATTTTTAATCACAGTTTCAATTTCATTACTTGTGAATTGTCTGCTTATATTTTCTATTTCTTCCTGATGCAGTCTTGGAAGGTTTTACCTCTCAAATAATTTGTCCATTTCTTCCAGGTTGTACATTTTATAGGCATAGAGTTGCTTGTAGTAGTCTCTTATGATCCTCTGTATTTCTGTGGTGTCAATTGTAACTTCCCCGTTTTTATTTCTAATTTTATTGATTGGAGTCCTCTTCCTTTTTTTCTTGATGAATGTGGCTAAAGGTTTATCAATTTTATTTATCTTCTCAAAGAAACAGCTTTTAGTTTCATTGATCTTTGCTATTTTTTCTTCATTTCTATTTCATTTATTTATGTTCTGAGGTTTATGATATCTTTCCTTCTACTAACTTTGGGTTTTGTTCTTCTTTCTCTAGTTGTCTTAGATGTAAGGTTAGGTTGTTTATTTGAGTTTTTTTTTTTTTTTTTTTTTCTTGAGGTAAGATTATATTGCTATGAACTTCTCTCTTAGAACTGCTTTTACCTCATCCCATAGGTTTTGGGTCATTGTGTTTTTGCTGTCATTTGATTCTAGGAATTTTTTTTTTATTTCCTCTTGATTTCTTCAGTGATACATTGGTTATTTAGTAGCATATTGTTTTGCCTTCATGTTTTGGTGTTTTTTACAGGTTTTTTTCCCTGTAATTGATTTATAATCTCATAGCTTTATGGTTGCAAAAGATGCTTGATATAATTTCAAGTTTCTTAAATTTACAGAGTTTAATTTGTGATCCAAGATGTAGTCTATCCTAGATAATGTTCTGTGTGTACTTGAGAAGAAATTGTATTCTGCTGCCTTTTGTTGGGATGACCTATAAATATCAATTAATTCTATCTGATCTTATGTGACATTTAGGGCTTGTGTTTCCTTAGTAACTTTTCATCTGGATGATCTGTCCATTGGAGTTAGTGGGGTGTTAAAGTTCCCCACTATTATTGTGTTAGTGTTGACTTCCCTTTTTATGGCTGTTAGGATTTGCTGTATTGAGGTGCTCCTATGTTAAGTGCAGAAATATTTACAATTGTTATAGTTTCATCTTGGTTTGATCCCTTGATCTTTACATAGAGTCCTTCCTTGTCTCTTATAACAGTCTTTATTTTAAAGTCTATTTTGTCTGATATGAGTATTGCTACTCCAGTTTTCTTTTTATTTCCATTTGCATGGAATATCTTTTTACAACCCCTACTTTCAGTCTGTATGTGTCCCAACATCTTAAGTGGGTCTCTTGTAGATAGCATATATGTGTGTCTTCTTTTTGTAAACATTCAGCTAGTCTATGTCTTTTGGTTGCAGCATTTAATCCATTACATTTAAGGTATGCTCCTATTGCCATTTTCTTAATGGTTTTGGGTTTGTTTTTGAAGGTGTTTTTTCTTCCCTTCCTCTTTTGTTTTCTTCTCATGTGTTTCTTGCCTACAGAAGTTCCTTTAGCAATATTTGTAAAGCTATTTTGGTGGTGCTGAATTCTCTTACCTTTTGCTTGTCTCTAAATCTTTTGATTTCTCCATCAAATCTGAATGAGAGCTTTGCTGGGTGTAGTATTCTTTTTTTTTTTTTTTTTGGCGGTACACGGGCCTCTCACTGTAGTGGCCTGTCCCGCTGCAGAGCACAGGCTCCGGATGCACAGGATCAGTGGCCATGGCTCACGGGCCTAGCTGCTCTGCGGCATGTGGGATCTTCCCAGACCAGGGCATGAACCCATGTCCCCTGCATCGGCAGGCAGACTCTCAACCACTGTGCCACCAGGGAAGCCCTGGGTATAGTATTCTTGGTTGTAGGTTTTTCCCTTTCATCTCTTGAAATGGATTGTGCCACTCTCTTCTAGCTTGCAGAGTTTTTGCTGAAAACTCATCTGATAATCTTTGGGGGATTCCCTTGTATGCTGTTGCTTTTCCTTTGTTGCTTTTAATATATTTTTTCTTTCTATGTAATTTTTGTTAGTTTGATTAATATGTGTCTCAGTGTGTTCCTCCTTTGGTTTATCCTGTATGGGACTCTCTGAACTTCTTGGACTTGGGTGACCATTTCCTTTCTCATGTTAGGGAAGTTTTTGACTATGATCTCTTCAAATACTTTCTCAGGCACTTTCTTTTTCTCTTTGTCTTCTGACACCCCTATTATTCAAATGTTGGTGTGTTTAATGTTGTCCCAGAGGTCTCTGAGACTGTCCTCATTTCTTTTCTTTCCTTTTTCTTTATTCTGTTCCATGGCAGAGATTTCCACCATTCTGTCTTCCAGGTCACTTATCTGTTCTTCTGCCTCAGTTTTTCACCTAATGATTCCTTGTAGTGTATTTTTCATTTCAGTTATTGTCTTGTTCAACTCTGTTTATTTTTTATTTCTTCTAGGTCTTTGTTAAACTTTCTTGTATCTCCTCTATCTGTGCCTCCATTTTGTTTCTGAGAACTTGGATCAACTTCACTATCTTTACTGTGTATTATGTTTCAGATAGATTGCTAATTGCCTCTCCATTTAGTTGTTTTTGTAGGTTTTTATCTTGCTCCTTCATTGGCAGTGTATTTTTTTGTTGTCTCATTTTGTCAGACTTAGTGTGTTTGTGGTCTCCTTTCTGTAGGTTGCAGGATCATAGTTCCTCTTGCTTCTGGTGTCTGCTCCCTGGTAGGTGAGGTTGGTCTAGAGACATGTGCCATTACCCCCTTATAGAGGGTTTGATTGGTATTGTGGTGACAAGAGCCTACCCTAGATATTGAGCGGGGCCTCCTCTTTGCTCTGGGGTTGTCAGTGCCCTGTCTGGGACAGGGTCTGCTCCCTATTTGTTGGAGTAGAGGCCCCCAGATCTGTTTCTTAGCTGTGATTCTAATCTGCTGTGCTAGGTAGGCAGGATTAGAGTGCTCCCATTGGGAGAGCAGCCACTGAGTTTTTCACCTTTGGAGTTGTTTACTTGTGAATATGCTCTGTTGTGTCCCCTTTTGCCTGTTGTGCAGGCTCACAAAGTATAATATTGGTCCTGCCTAACTGTGGATATGCTGGCAATTGGCCCTGGTGACTCTCAGGCATTGTTTTCACTCGGCCACCGGTGCAGGTCCACTGAGTTTAGGTTCCAGTAGTGCAGTATTTGTGCACCAGGACACACAGTGTGAGCTATGGAGCAGCTTGAAGTCTGGTCTGTGTCTTCCCTCATGTGTGTGTGCTCACCAAGCCCACAGCTGCTAAAGCCAGACCTGTCCCAACTGCAAGAGCACTTGTTGTCTTTTCAGATGTTTCACAGGTGCTGAATTTAGGAAGCTGTCAGTGGAAGTATAACTCTGCAGTTCGTGCAGCTGTGAGGAGAGATTTCAGCTCTTGTTCCTTATTCGCATAGCCCCTGGGCCTCAACTGTGGTTTCAGCCCCTCCTCTGGGTGAATTTTCTAGTGGGAGGAGTATCTGCACCCTCCTGGAACAGCAGGGTGGGTCCTGGCACCCACTGGCAGATTTCCTAGTATTGAGAGGTTTCTGTATGCTCTTGGGATGGCAGGTGAGCTCTTGGTACCTGTTGATGGATTTCCTAGTGGGGGGAGTTATCCGCACACTCCCAGGAGAGCAGGGCATGTTCCAGAACCCACTTATGGATTTCCCAGTTACAGAAGCTTTCTGTGCCCTCCTTGGACAGCATGGGCAAGTCCCAGCTCCTACTGGCAGATTTCCTAGTAGCAAGAGGTTTCTATGCACTCCTGGGACAACAGGCGCCTGTCCTGGCACCTGTTGGTGGATTTCCTAGTGGGGTGAGTTTTCTATCTGCACCTGCCCAGGATAGTGGGGCAGGTCTCAGCATCCACTGAAGGGCTTCCCAGTAGCCAGTGCTATTGGTGCTCTCCTGGGACAGCATGGGCAGGTCCTAGGGCCCACTGGCAGAATTCCCAGTGGGGGAAGCTGTTGGCACCCTTCCAGGTCAGCAGGGACAGGTCCTGGGGTTTGCTGGTGGAATTGCTAGTGGCTGGATCTGTGCCTTTCTGGGTCAGTTTCAACTTCCCTCCATTTTAAATGATGTTTCTTTTATTCATTTTCAGACTAAAATGTCTGCTTTGTATCAAAACTATGAGGTATTGGTGAAGCTTTTCAGGATTTTGTTTACTAAATATTTTTCCACAGTTAAGCTTAGTTAGAATGTGATAGGTGTAGGTAAGGGGCTGGTTACCAAGGCACCTTGGTAGCTTCCCCAAGCTACCATGCACTCTCAGAGCCAGAAGCCATTTTTAAAGGTCATCAATGACAACCTCTTTCCTTCCTTAACTGCTATTGGTAATTCTTTATGCTAGAAATTCTGGATTCTAATTTAAATTTACCATCATATCCTGGGAGTTTCTGACATCATCTTCTAGTTTAAAAGCCTATCAAAAGAACATGTCTAAAGGAATGTGGAAAATAGAAGCTGGACTGCTTAACATTCCCATTTGATTGCAGAATTTATAGTGTATAATGAGACAATCCTGTATTAAGTAAACTGTTTGACATTATTTTTTTCTTTCTTGCAGAAAAAAAAATCAAGGTTTTGGCTAACCATACCACTTGACATATTCCTGAATTCTTATTGTCCTTGTTTTAGCTCACTGTGAAAAACATTAATGTTATCTACTACATTTTGTTTTGGTTAGTTTTACTCATCTGAAGTAATGTGGACTTTATATATTTAGATTATCTCAAAAACTTATATTCAAATTTACTTTTCCCTGTGAAAGTTTTAGGAATGATGAATTTTTATTAATTGTATCATTTTTGAAATTATCAGGCTGTTTTTATTGTTTGGGATATAAACTCATGAAACTGAAACTTAGTATCTAATTTTCCAGTCAGTATATATTTATTTTACGCACCTGGTGTCCATCACTGTACTAAGTATCGAAGATGGAAAACTGAGACAAGCAGAGAAGGTTCTCTGCCCTCATGTAATTTAATTTTACCAGGGTGAATGTGGCTTGTCCCATCACAAAATAAACAGTGCCTAACAGTAATTTTAGTCAAGTGCTACTAAAATAAACTGTGCTATGAGTATGCTTACCAGACTGATAGAGGAAAGAAAGATCTGTGATTTAAAGAGTAAAGAGAAGTTAGCTAGGGAAGATATAAAAATGGAGAAGCAGGTAGAAAAGGGCAGTGTGTATACCCCAGACCAGACAAGCAGGAGGGTAACAGAGGCAAAATGAGACTGGGAGGTTGAAAGAGTCAAACTGTGTAGACCCTGTAGACAAAGGCAAATAACCTAAACTTTGTCACACAATCTATGGAAAGCCATTGAATGTGTGAAAGGTAACAGATGCCATGTGAATTTTGCATTTTGGATAATAGATGTGAGAAAAATGTGTATTTGGATAGCTTAGTTAGGATGATGTCGTAAGAATACAGGGGAAAATTATGGTAAAATGTACTAGATTATACTAGTTTGAAGTAGGTTAAAAAAAAAAGCTCTATGTTCTTAACTTTTTCTGTAAAAGGCCTGATAGCAAATATTTTAAACTAGACCATCTCTGTTACCTCTGCAGGTATAGTATGGAAGCAGTCATAGAAAAAAATGTTAACAAATGAGTGATGCTGATCCCATAAAAGTTTTTTTCAAAAGCCGGCATGAGGTGGGATTTTGCCCACAGGCTCTAGTTTGTCAATCACTGTTCTCATAAATAAAAAGACAATGCTTGAGAGGTTTTTGTTTTTGTTTTTTACTATGGAAATTTATGTTCAAGTTTAAAGTCAGCTTAACCCATTATTATTGACATTTCTTTGATGAGCAAAGGACTTTTTAACTTTTTAAAATTTAATTTCTAATATAAAATAATTATTCAAAAAATCATTAAATCATTTTTCTATAAAGCTGGGAATACATGTGAAAACTGTCCTTAAATGTTTCAATGTATATAAATATTTAATATAAAAACATGAAGCAAAATACATGAATTACAAATTTGAGTTTATAAAATTATTTAAACAAACACACTGTGCACAGCTGGTCTGTCAGCATTTCTGCACATTCTCTAACTTTTATTACTAGACTTTATTATACCTCTTTCTATGGAAATATAGAAGAGGAAACTGGTACAGACACTAAATTCAATGAGCCATTAAATAGGTGACAAAAACATGATATTCTTTGAATATTAATTGGCATAAAGTTACACATATTGGAATCATCACTTATGTTGACACACAAAGCATATTTCCATAAAATCTAAGTTACAACTAGGAAGGAAAATATATTTTTGTTTGTTAAAAACTGCATTAAGTAGTTAAATCGTTGAATTTAATTTTAGGATCTGCTTTAAATACTTCTCTTCATTATTTGCACTTTTAGATGCAAGAGATAAGGAAGAATATTTCCTTATTGTTAATTTCATTATTGGGCAGGGTAAATGATGTTTCATGTTTTAAGTAAAACTTCTGAAGAATTAAAAAAATATATATCCAAAGTTTCCATTTAATTATATGATAATTAAAAAATAATAGCACTTACTTTGTTCTAGGTACCGTTCCTCAAAACAACAATATAATATACGTATTTTTAATATATCTATTTTACTGGTAAAGAAACTGAGGTCCAGAGGGTTTGGATAATGTAACTGTGGTCTAACCCTTATTAACCTGAAGAGTCCCAAGCTCTGTGCCATGAGTCTGTCCTCTTAACTGCTATGCATATTACCTTATGGAGATAAATATTATTTGGTGGCATGACCTCATGTAGGCTTTTCCAGGGATTATACAGTTATTAATAAGTTTGTATTATGGGGAACAAATTAGAAACATAAATTCTGTTAATAATTAACATTTTAATTCCATAAATATTTCCTGATTTCTTTTTTCTTATTATTTTTATTTTATTTTACTTTAGCTGATTCCTTTCCAATAATAAGCAAGATGAATGAAAACTTCTAAAGAAGTAGCAAAATGTGTTCTGCTTCCTAAGAGCAGTTAGTTAGGCAACCGAAAAATGATTTACACTTATTAAACCATTTATTTGTCCATGACATATATTTGTTTCTTTTTCTCACAACAAACACACAAACACTAATGCACACTTGCATCCATATACCAATACCCATATGCACACACAGATGAATGAACACACACACTCTGCAGTGTCCACAGAAATATACTGAACTGGTTCTAGACCTTGCTCTATTGTTAGCTGGATAAATTTTGGAAATAAACATAGTGTTTCTTGTCTCATTTATAACAAGTCTATGAAATTGGAGTGGAAGATTTGGACAGCATAGATGATCTCTAAGAAAATTGTTCACTTTTGTAGTCTATGATTTTGTGTTAATTTTCTTAATTGTGCTATAACAGGGTTGACTGTTTTGGTGATTCTTTTACATGTTTAGTGTTATAGCTATACACATCTTTTATGACTTAGAGGGATATCAGACAATTTAAAAGAAAAGGAACTTATCCAATGACAGAGTATAAGTAGTTTCTATGGTCTGAAAATCCCATGTCTTGATTCCATTATCTAGCTCTCACTCTGATTTCTAATGGGTCCTTTTGGGAATGAAGCCACTTACATTTCTCCATTTTTAAGAAATATTCAGGGATATTGTAGGTTGACAGGTTTGTTTCTATATCTGCTCTGCCACAGTAAGGACCCAGATGAAAATGAATTCTGTAGATATTCATGGACCACCCACTAAACAACCTGAGGTGTAAAAATCAATATGAGCCCAACCATAGGAAAATAATTGGCTTTTGCTGCCTGCCTGATCTTTCTGCTGAATGCAACAGACACACAGAGCTCTGCCATTCTGGGGTATATTACAAGTAAATTTCAGTTTTTTCTTGTGTTCTGACAATTATCCAGCTTGAGTTATAACAAATATGCTACACTACTTTAAAAAAAAAATGTAGACTTTGATTAGTGACAGTGTACTAGCTGTTTCATTATTAGAGAATAATACAATGTTGTTTCCACTAGCAATCACAATTTGTCAATTTAATTTGTTATTGTTTCTCATGGAAAATAACTCCTGGTTACAATGGATGGATGTAAAAACAATACATCATGTCCAAGTAGCTTGGGAAATAAAATGTGTCAGTACACTGTATTCAATGACTATTTAAAAAATAATAAATAAATCAAATTATTCTTCAGTGTTATGATATATGGGTATCGTTTCAGGGAGTACAATGTATTAGTTCATAGCATTTAGATAAATGTAATGAATTAATGATCATATATTCAAACTTTAAAAAAAATCTATTGCTCTGATAGTAGCTGCCATTTAATTAACTAATACAGATATATCATAGTTTAGAACCATGTTTTTTTTTAATGGCTTACGTCTTGAGTCCAGTAGAAAAGAAAAAATTAAACCCTAGAAGAGAGAAAACTTGTCTCTGACTTTTTGCCATATATACTAACATTGAAGAATTTTTATATTGAAAACAACCTAGAAATATAAGTATCATTATAGAGGAAGTACCATCATAGAGGAAGATTTAATAAAAGTATGAAATATAGATTAACTAATTAATATAAAAATGATAGCAGATAAATTGTGACTACTTTCTGAAATATGTTTCTTTTAGTAGTGTTACGTCTTTCTAAGATTTTAATGTGTCTTCCTTTTGGCAAATGGAAACAAACAGCACATGTGGCTTGAAGTTTTGGAGGTTGGATAGTTAAGAGCTTTTCATCTGAATCCCTGAGTCATGACATGATCATATTTCTTAACTTCATCTTTTAAATTTCCAGTCTTTAAAATAAGGTTAACTTCAATTTTTCAAGAAAGTATGAAAATAATTTGTAATGACAGACACATGTTTATCCAATTATTTGTTGAGAGTTAAATTGGGAAGATGTGGCATTAAGTCTACGAAAATTCTTTAGGAATAAACTTAACTACTTCTTGACCAATTCAGACGTCCTATTTTTTATTATTCTTTAAGAGATTGAAACTCAATAATCTTTAAAAATAAAACTAAAGTATAATCTAAATGAGAATACATATTTAAGGACTATGACTTCCTTGCAAACTTTAATGGAATTTAGGCAGCTCATAAAACTAAATGTATTAGAATGAGAAATGAGTAATTTGTTATTAAAAGCCATTGTTTAATGTAGCTAGAATTTACTATACATGCTAATATTACATATGAATAATAAATTTTAAAACAATAGTATATTGAGGGAATAGGCAGGTAGTTAAATACTTAAATACCAGGGAATATTCTCAGTACATTATGTCAGATATGTCCCAGTGTATCATTGAATACATGAGTTTTATTGGGCTCAGTGAGTAGCACCATAAATAAGTTCTATTTGTGTATAACATTAGATAAAGCAATAAAACAATAGAGAAGAAGTAATGTAAGGAACTTTTTGATATTTAGTTGCCACCTATTACCTGTAGAGTGTCATTGTCAAAAACCTAAAGGTTTGTGAATGGAATATTTTTACCTAGTCGTCCTAGTATAAATGCAGATGATACCTTCTCTGTCTTCACTAAATATTAATAAATATCACTTTTAAGGTATAATTTTGCTGTTTTTTTAGTACACAAAGTCAGACTTATTTAATTAATTAGTTTGTTTGTTTGTTTATTTATTTTTTTGGCTGTGTTGGGTCTTCATTGCAGCACACAGGCTTTCTCTAGTTGCAGCGAGTGGGGGCTACTCTTAGTTGTGGTACGCGGGCTTCTCATTGTGGTGGCTTCTCTTGTTGTGGAGAATAGGCTCTAGGTGCATGGACTTCAGTAGTTGCAGCATGTGGGTGCAGTAGTTGTGACACGCAGACTCTAGAGCGCAGGCTCAGTAGTTGTAGCACACAGGATTAGTTGCTCTGCAGCATGTGGAATCTTCCTGGACCAGGAATTGAACCCGTGTCCCTGCATTGGCAGGTGGATTCTTAATCACTGCACCACCAGGGAAGTACCATTTTGCTGTTTTCTTTTTGATTGTAACACTGGACATTTTTCTGTCAATATTGATGAAATTCTCATATGTTCTTGTATTAAATTTAAACATAATTATGTATGTATATTTGTGTATTGTAATAAATAGCTATAGGTTTCTTGTTCTGTGGTATGCTTCTTCATTTTGAATACATTTAAACTCATAACCACTAAGTAGTTTCAGTTACAAATCTCTTCGTCTTACATATGTCATTTAATTATAACAACAATCTGATAAGGGCAGTTATTACTCTGCATATTTTCTCATGCAGAAACTGAGATCCCATAAAGTGCAGCCAATAGACAAAGTTCACAGAGCTAAGAAAGTTTGGAGATTAAACTAAAATTTAGAACTCCTGACTCTTAACTCAGTTCTCTCTCTGTAACATTACACTGCTTACATTTTTTTCACCTTAGCAACAGTGCCAGTGCCCTTTGTAAGTCTCATCTGCACTGACTAACAAAAATTCTCTCCACAACTCATTTTTGTCATACTTACATACTTATTTCCAATAGGTTTTATCCACTTTATGAACCAGGTCAACATCTTTCTATTTATAAAGTCTCTAGAGACTTGTTAATGCTTACCTCACATCCATTTATTTTATATTCCAACCACTCCAACCACTTCATCCAGAATCCAGTAGCTCTTGTCTCTCAGTAGTGTCAAAGACCTTCTAGCCTGCAGAATCCTCTTTAAAAAATAGTACTCTTCTGGGGCTTCCCTGGTGGCGCAGTGGTTAAGAATCCGCCTGCCAATGCAGGGGACATGGGTTCAAGCCCTGGTCCGGGAATATCCCACATGTTGTGGAGCAACTAAGCCTGTGCCGCAACTACTGAGCCTGTGCTCTAGAGCCCGTGTGCCACAACTACTGAAACCCGTGTGCCTAGAGCTCGTGCTCTGCAACAAAGAGAAGACACCTCAATGAGAAGCCCTTGCACTGCAACAAAGAGTAACCCCTCCTCACTGCAACTAGAGAAAGCCAGCACACAGAAATGAAGATCTAAAGGAGCCAAAAAAAAAAAAAAAAAAAAATACTCTTCTACATTTATAACTCATCAATGACCTAATATGCTGTTTTATGTGTGTGTGTATGTGTGTGTGTGTGTGTGTGTGTGTGTGTGTGTATGAGAGAGAGAGAGAAAGAGAGTAAAGTCTTTTTTAGTGCCTTAAAACAATAATGCAGTATTCAAAAAGTTTCATTTACTATGTTAGACTTATGGTGTAAAAAAAAATGCTGTAAAAGAAACATGTGAGCTGTAAAATATGTAATTATTCAGAACTAGATTTTATCTTTTAAGACAGAACAAGTTGTTACGTGGATCTCTTTGGTATTCTGTAAATAAGGCCCTCATGCTTGTGTGATTACATCTATTTGTTGCTCAGCCTAATGGGATCTTATGCAGTTTAATGAATTCTATATGAAAAAATAAGAGTTTGTTATCTAGTGTTGACTGATCTGAAGTCTTCATGAAATTGTATTGACTGAAAAAGGACAGATAAGACAGGTTGTCTGAAATTATATGCAAATGATGGAACATTGCAAATGATGGGCTTTTTATATGATAAGGAGGGCAATATTACTCCAGACCAATAACACCAAGTATGGGTAAAGTAATGAATCCAATCTCTTGCTACCAAAATAAGATCTATGCAGGAAAATTAATAAGTAAATATCTTCCTTTCATCATGATGGCATTTGGGAGTTTTAGAGCTCTGTAGTCCATTAGTCAGTTTAGTTAATGATTCTGCTTATCCTCTTAATCATGTGCAACACATAGACTGAGCTTCATTTAGTTCAATGTGCCTTTCAGAAACCTGAACTGAATCCTAGTTTGTGACAAATCATACCTTCTCAGAGTACAAAACAGTCAGTTCACCTCTCTTAAGTTGTATAATATCTTCAGAAAATTTGTAGTACTTCTAAGTACAAAAATGACAATTTAGGTAAGGCCCAAATAGGTTATGGTTTTAATATTTGGCTATTTCCACAGCCATGGCTTATTTAATGCTGGAAACATGCATTGCATTCACAACAATTTCAAATAACAAAGAAAGTAGGCACACTAAATAAAATTTTAATAGACACTCTTTCCTAGTATAACATTTAAATTTCCATAAATCTATATAATTTAGGAAAATGCTTCAGACTTCATTAAGTTAGAGTGTTGAGTGAAGAGTTATAATCAGATCAATTTTTATAATTTGAGTGATAGTCAAATTTATTCCCACCCCATTGAGGTGGCAATAGATTGATGTTGTGTGAGATCAGGGAATTTCAACCTATTGCACTCAAGTGAAACCCAATACATTAAAAAAAAATATTTATTCATTGCAAAATGAATGATGCAGTTTTTTCTTCCTTAGTGAGAAGACCTACTGGTGATCAAAATTTTTGAATAAATAAATGTGTTACCTGTAGAGTTTAGGGAAAAATATAAGTTTAATTGTATGAAACTGATGATTGTTGGCTACTAAAATAATAAAACTTCCATGATTCAAAAATAGAATACTATTTTTTTTATCTTCCTTTTTCCTTCCCATCTTCCATCCATCCTTCCTTCTTTCCTACCTCCAACTCCCTCCACAACTCAAATATCTTTAATGTGTACTCTCTTGTAGAATGTATAGTTACATAACTTCATATTGAATTCTATAACTATTATTAGATTATAGATGCTGTTCTCTTTTACAATTTTGTTTCCACTTAGCAGTATGTTTATAAAACTTACATGTCTATATGTAGATAGGATTTATTGCTCCTACCTGAAGGATGGAATACCATGATGTTCATTCTCCATATTTTTTCCTAGCCAATCTATCTAGCAATAGATGTTCAGATTGCCTTCAATAACCTGATATCACAAAAAATACTGTGGTAAATATCACCATTCATGTTTCTTTATGATCTATATGAGACTTTTTTTAGTAATATCCAGTAATGGCATTACTAGGTCATAGGATATACATATCCAAATTTTAGTATGTACCAAAGACTGTTCTCCTAGGGTGGCTGTGCCAGTTTGCATACACACTAATAGGGTATAAAGGATCTCATATCCCAGTATTCCTGGAACACGACATTATCAGGCTTTCTGACTTATGCTAATCTAACAGGTGGAAAGTGATATCTTACTACTCTTTTAAGTGGCATTCTCTGCTTAGTAATGATTTTGAGCTTCTCTGAATATTATTGCTAACCTTCTTGGTTCTTTCTTCTATAGATGTTTTTCTGCATTATCTTTAGTTTTTTTTTTTTTTTTTTTTAAATGAGAATTTTGTCTTCTTTTGTTGATTTGCAGGAATCCCTCTAGATCATAGTTTGGCAAACGTTTTTCTGTAAAGGACCAGATAATAAATAGTTTAAGCTTGTGGACTACACACCCTTTGTTGTGAATACTTAACTCTCTCATAATAGCACAAAATATGTAAGGCAATGAGTGTGGCTGTGTTCCAATAAAACTTTGTTTACAAAAACAGGTCATTGGCCAGATTTGGTCACAGGCCATAGCTGCTGAATGTACATAAATGGTAAAAGCACCAAGAACAATGTCAGGAATAGTGATAGAGAAAAAGATAGTAAGATAGGCATGAAAATTGTTAGAAAATGGCAGAGAAGGATCAAAAGCTTAATAGTGAATTTAAGAAAGATAAAATTAAAATTTGACAGAAATAAGTTTAGGAGAATATCTTTGTAATCCAATCCATGAAAGTCATATTGCAAATGAACAACAAAAAATCAGCCAACAAACAAAAAAATCTAATGAATTCAGGATTTTTTTTTTGAAGAACACCATAGAGAAATTAAAATACCAAGGATAAAATGGGAGAAAGTAATTGAAATGAATATAATTAACAAGGGACTAATATCTAAGAATAACTGTTAAACTGATACTGTCTTAAATGTAATTCTCTCTTCAAGAAACAAGAAAAGAGAAAAAGAAGACAAAATTGGAGAATAGTTGTTTACTTGTCTTTGGACAGTTTTAAAATATCTTTCTTTTTCCAGAAAGTAAAGATTTTCAATATTGTCAGGATAAGGCTGAAACAAACAAACAGAAAAGAGCCAGACTGAAGGAAATCACACTCCCCAATTTCTGATGATTTTTATCTTCAAGGAAAAAAGAAATATAACCATGTTTAATTCTAACAAGTTGAATCGATGAAAGGCCATGATTAAGAGTAAGTCACTATGAGGTGGTGAAAAATGCAGCTGAAATAACAGAATTGTGGCAGTGATAGCATGTTTAATTTATTTTAATTTCAGTAAAATGTTGCTGTCTTTTTGTTTTTTCATTGAGCGTAAGCGATGATACATGTATCTGAGTATGTGTGAAATATATTTAATATATTTAAATATATGCATGTGTATTTGTTTATATGTTAATAAGAACGAATAAAGAAAAAATATTAAGGAATCAAAGATATAGGTAAATAGGAACTGAAACCAATGTGCTCCAAGAAGATGTATTAGTTATATTGTAAATCCCAAAGAGAAGAGGCAGCATTGCAGTTGTTATCCTTTGAAATAAATTTTTTAGATGATTGGCCTAATTTTAGAGAGATATTATTAAGGTATACATAAGTCTCCAATTATAACACTATAACAATATAATTAAATCAATATATCACAATGACAGAGCAGTAGATTAGGTACTTCTAGTCTCACAAAATTCGAAGAAAACATCCTTTCTGGAAAATCTACCAAGAATAAAATAAATAAAATCTAATGAAAGCAAAGAACTTAAAACACCAGTGATAAAACAAATAAAACTTTATTATAAAAGAAAACTAAACTCAGGTTTAGATTATCTTTGATTTCAAAAGTAAGCACTATGACCAGCCCAAGAATCAACTGATGAAAACCCAGATCCCAAAACCTCAGCCAGTTGAAGACTGTTTTTCTCGGTTCCTTGGTTCCTTCTTTCCTTCCTTCTTTCCTTCCCTCCTTCCTCCATCTTTCTCTCTCTCTCCCTCCACCCTCCACACTTCTCTCTCCACCCTCCCTCTCTCCCTTCTCTTTAGCTCTAGTTCTACCTCTGTCTCTCTCTCTTCCTTCCTCCTGTCCTCTCTTCCTTTCTTCCTTTTGTTTTTAGGTTGGGTTTAAATATTAAAATCTTAAGTGCAAACATTTTGTCTGGTAAACATTCTTAAAATCTAGAGGATAGCACTGACAAATACAAAGATAAACAAAAGAATAAAGAACAGATTAATGAAGAAATATATTTAAAACCATGTAACAAGACTTTTTAATCCATTTTACTATATATGTACTAATTTTCAAAATTTTGTCTATTTTGTGTATTGAGTGCATAAAAATCTGATATATATATTTTGTTTTCACCCTACAAAATCTATCCATCGGGCTTCCCTGGTGGCGCAGTGGTTGGGAGCCCGCCTGCTGATGCAGGGGACACGGGTTCGTACCCTGGTTTGGGAAGATCTCACATGCCGTGGAGTGGCTGGGCCCGTGAGCCATGGCCACTGAGCCTGCGCGTCCGGAGCCTGTGCTTCGCAGTGAGAGAGGCCACAACAGTGAGAGGCCAGCGTACCGCAAAAAAAAAAAAAAAAAAAAAAAAAATCTATCCATCTATTTGATCCTGTGTCCTCATTTTCCACTTTATTTCCATCTAAACTTATGCCTCTGTACTAACGACTAAGGTCAAACATTCCATTTATGCACAGGATTCTTTCCCTTTCACCTACTTAAGAAATTTGTCCTTGGATGGATACTCTCTTTTGCACCAACATTCTCTTTCTTACTTGCTGATAGAAATATATCAATAATTAAAGAGCCATTCATATCTCTTGTATTAGAAATAAATAAATATGGGCTTCCCTGGTGGTGCAGTGATTAAGAACCCGCCTGCCAATGCAGGGGACACAGGTTCAAGCCCTGGCCGGGGAAGATCCTACATGCCACAGAGCAACTAAGCCCATACACCACAACCACTGAGCCTGCGCTCTAGAGCCCGTGAGCCACAACTACTGAGCCCACGTGTCATAACTACTGAAGCCCACGTGCCTAGAGCCCATGCTCCACAACAAGAGAAGCCACCACAATGAGAAGCTCGCACACTGCAACGAAGAGTAGCCCTCGCTCGCCACAACCAGAGAAAGCCCACACACAGCAACGAAGACCCAACACAACCAAAAATAAAGATAAATAAAATAAATAAGTTTTTTTTAAAAAGAAAGAAAGAAATATTTCAGTGATCCCTGTATATTCTCCCTCGTATGTTTTTAATGTCTTTCAATTTTTGTAAGGCTCTTACTTCCATATATTACATATTTATATTTTTTTTGCCTAAAGTCTGTCTTCCTCACTAGTATACAATTTTTGAAGGTAAGACCTTGGTCTGTTTTATTCACCCCTATTACTTAGCCTAGAACATAGTGGGAACTCAATAAATACGCAGATGAATTGTAATACGGGCAGGGCAGGCATACAGCCCTTATCATGCAACTTTTAGTGCCACAGATAGAGGTCCCACTCTGCCAACAGTCAGCCTCGCAGTGGTCCTGGTGGCAGAGAGTCCTGACGGTGAAAGGCAGATCATGGCCTTCTCCCTGGGGCCCTCCAGGCCCTCTGGTCTAGGACTATGTGTGAGCTGGGGGCCCAGGGACAGGCTGAGAGCTGTGGCCGGCAGAACTCCAGAGCCCTTGCCACAGCCACCCACTGGCAGGGCCCAGGTCTTGAAGCAGCAGTGAACCTCTCCCACTTCCCTACCTCCATGACCTAATGACAGCAGACTCCATGGGTCGCTGTCCAGTGGACCTGGTCCCTGTTTTGGAGGCCTGAGGAGCCTGAGGGCTGGCTGGGTCCTGGATGGCTGGGCTCCCTCAGTGATGAAGGCTGGGCAGGGTCTAGAGACCTGGCCCTGAGGGCACCACCAGCTGAGATCTGCCTCTTCAGCTGGGCCTGGACACTGGTGGGAGGTCCCAGACTGGGTGCTAGATGAATGCTCCCAGGCAGGGTAACTGGCCTACACAGGGACCCACTCCTCTTAGCCAGGGCCTGGACCTTAGAGGGAGAAAGTTGAGCTTTGGGACCTTGCCCTTTCTTGTCAGAACAGAGAATAACATTTGTTTTGGTGGAGGTTTACAGGAACAACATGACATGTCCGTGCCCTGACCTCAAGAATAAAGGATCTGGCACTAAGAAATTTGCAACAACTAACCTCGTCTCCCTCCCCAACATTTCCTATAAATTGCTTTGCTGAAAGCTATTGGCGAGTTCAGGTGTTTTGAGGCATGAGCTACCTGTCTCCATGCATGGCCCTGCAATAAACCTTTCTCTGCTTCAAAATCCAACGTTTTGGTATTGTTTGGCTTCACAGTGCATTGGACACATGGACTTGCATTTGCTAACAAGAGGACTTCTTGTAAAAAGGAACCTGCAACAGTAGACAGGAAGGTCAAATTTTCCCAGAATTAAGGTGTGTGTAGTAATTAGACTTGGAACCACAGTAGCATCAGAATGTTATTTACTAGAAAATTCTAGGATCCAGAATAGTATCTGCAGGAAATATTCTATTGAAATGAGAACGGGCCATTGTTAAATGATGAAATATTAATCTCCAGAAAAGAATAAACATGGAATGATTGATCATCAAATACTGATGTTGGAATACTATGTGTAGCAAAATTGGTACATGACGATGTAACACTTGTGAACAGGGACAACTTCATGATCATTAACCTGTGATCTGTGAAGTCCACTAGGTTTCCTGCTTAGAAGGGCTCCAGTCTTGGTTTAATGCATTGCTTATGTTCTGTCCTGTCATCCTGAAATTCTTAATAACTTTTGAGCAAGGAGGCTTGCATTTCATTTTGACCCTCAAGTTATATAGCCAGTCCCTCTTGCAAATACAAACCTACACATTTAATTTTTGCATTCCTTTGTGAGATAGATGAATACAATACGATAATAATACAAATAATTTCATACTTTGTATGTGTATACTTTATATATATGGTAGGTACTAGACTCCTCTAGCATGTCCAAGTAAAACTTGGAGTGATACGTTTTTATTATAAGTTTTTGCAGGACTTTATTTCATAAAACATATTGGTGAATTTGTCAAGAAATAAAATGATTATTTAAAATAGATTACCTGTTTACTCAGATCTTTTATATGCCTCTATCAGAATTTTAGTTAAGAGTAAATTAAATTTAGTTTCACTAAAGATATTAAAGTTCTAAGATTTTTAAAATAGGACTAAACTCTTCAAAATATGAACTTTTTAAACATAAAACTTCTAAGAGAATTTTTTTCAGAGTTAATATGCCTATTCATTGAGCAGATTCATCTTATTTCACATATTTTATGATTTTTGCTTTTATTATTTCTAAAGTTTTCTAGCAAATTGAAAAATTATTGTAGTAAGAAATGCATCAAATTTCTAACATAAAAGTAACCCTGTTACTTTTAGAAGTTATTATTTTCATTAACTCTGATTTGCAAACTTCTGGGCTACATTAGCACCATTATATGTCTCTAGAACAAAAGAAAAAAAATAGAGTTCCTTTGGTTTTATAAACCTATAAAATCTAAAATACAACTTTAACATATAAAGAATGTTGTGCAAAAAAAGAGTTGTATACAAATAAATTAACAAATAGAAAAATATCACATGATAATGAGGACCTACACCACTTTAACAGATAAAGTGTAAAAATTTTAAATTTAAAATGTATTTAAAATGCAAATACTTTTTGGAAGATGTATTCAGGTTACATTTCTCCTTGGTTTCATCTTAGTATAAATCACATGAAATTAAAAAAAAATTAAATACCTTTTGGTATTACAGTTTTGTATCCTGGAAATTTGTACTAGTCTGAGACTCAGATAATAAGTCTAGTCAGATCCTAGTTCTAACTCTGTATTTAACTAGTTTTATGATTTGGAAGATACTGTTAAAATCCTTGCATATTAGCATTTGGGTAATTATTTATAAAATGTGATTTTTAAAATCTGAACTTCTGTACAAGGAGTTTAGATATAAGTATCTAAATATTTACAGATTAAAGATAAAAAGTCATTTTCAACTGAAGCAATGGAATCCGAGCTCTCATGAAAACTTTGTCTTCTATGTTAAATTTTAATCATTTTACTAATTCTTGAATAATGAAACGGTAAGTATCTAAATGTAACAGCTTTAAATCCTATGTTCTTGCAAGTGAATTTTTGTCTTGTATTCATTTTTTTACCTGTAGGGCAACGTACATTGCCTTACAAAAGAAGGTTCTCAGTACATTTATTCCTCAAAAATGAATATACTGTTCATTGTTTGGTCTACTAGGAACCATAAATATATTAATCCCCATTCTCAGGGGCAATAAAGTAATCTGGAGGGTTGTCTTGCCTTTTGTCTATAGGCAATTTGTAAAAGTCAAGATGAATTTTTTGGCTTAAGCTTGGTTTAGTTGATCATGTCTTTTCAACCAAATTAAACATAAGAAGCAGTGTTAGGAGAGTACATCCTCTAAATTATATCTGCCAGGTATTTCACAGTTTAAATAGTAAATTTTCATGGTATTAATTTTAATATTGTCTAGAATTATAAGGACTAGAATGTCCATTTTAAACTATACTGTTAGTAGAAACATATTTAGAAAAAAATATGCTTACACATATATGCACATTCTGGTAACAAAAGATTAAGAATTCAACGAGCTAAAGAGTTTTTGTGGAATTCACCTTTTGTTTATTCAAAAACTACTTTTGCATGCTTGCTATATATCATGCACTCTACTAGGTTTTGAGGTGATAATAGCAAATATGATTGCATATATGATTGCAGGTGGCATTGCTAAATGGATGACCAAAAAATGATTAATCCATATCCTAATTCCCAGAAACTGTGAATAGTACCTTATGTGACAAAAGAGTAAATAATAACTTATATGGTGAAAGAAGTAATCAAGTTAAAGATTTCGAGAGGAGGGGCTGGCTTATCCTGGATTATTCAGGTGAGCCCTAAATCCAATAACAAGTGTCATTAGAAGAGTAAGAAGAGGCATCTGACAGCCTGAAGTGGAGACGGCCATGCAAATATGGAAGCAGAGAATGGACTGATGTAGCCACAAACCAAGGAATGCCAAGAGCCATCAAAAGCTGAGAGAAACAGGGAATGGAATTTCCTTCAGAGACTTCAGGAGTTTGACCCTGCTGACACGTTGATTTCAGAATTCTGGCCTCACAAACTGTGAGAGAATAAATTTCTCTGATGTTTCAAATCACCAAGTCTGTGGTACTTTGTTAATTCAGCCAGAGGAAATTAATATACCAGCTAATCATAATGACTTATGAGAGCATGTAAGAATAACACTCAATTCAAGCCTCATGATCATTTAAGCTTCCTCGTAGAGGTGACATCAAAGCTACTATGAGATTTCTATGTTCATAGAATTTATGTCTCTTCTTTGAGCAACATTTTAAGGGTTTTTTTTGGAGCTGGAAAAAGACTATGCAGAAATAACTTAGCAACATTCTAATATAATTCCCCAAATTCAGGAAATATAAGGATCACCTGGAAATTTTTTTTTTTTAAGTAAAGAAGTCTAGAACCTACCCAGGCCTATAAATCAAAATCTCTGGAAGTGAGACTCTCTGAAGTATCTTTTAAGTAAGTATAAGAGATATATCTTAAGAAGTCAGATATGCTTAAGTCTTTGTATAATTGCTTGGAAGAGTAAGGCAAACATGGGAGCCTGGTCAAACATGGCCTCGGACCCAGGCCTGACCTCTTGAATTCCTTCTTTGACATTTTCTAAATTCAGGTGAACTGGGACTGGTTGGGCTATCAGTGCCCTCTTGCTAGAGTTCATTTAGTCCATACTGGGACTTGAGTGGATTCTTTGCCTTGTTCATCTTTTTGGGGATCTCTGTGATCCTGTACTCTCAAGCCAGGCAGCCTGGCTCAGGGATCACTCTCTTTAGCCTACCTGGTATGGTATTACATGTTAGATTAAGATGATGTCAGCACTCACATGTGTGAGTCCCTATATGGGCTCTAACCTGTCCATGTTCCAACCCTGGTGTCACGTCTTGTACAGCTCCCAAGAATTGCAGGGGTGGTGGCAGATACCCTATACATCATGTATCCTGTAGTACCAGCCCTGCACGTAATATCATCTCTTCACAGGTTCCAGCCAGATGTCAGATAGTCCTCTAAGGTGGCTGTGATCCTATTTGTGCAAGGAATACATTTTGTCCTCTTGCACAGGCTTAAGAGAGACAAAGGAGGAGATAGAGTCAAGAGAGGTCATCCACTGAAATGGGGTTGCTCTTCACATTATCCCTAAGGCCACATTCTAGGAATGCAGAGAATACAGCCTAATGAGTTCAGAGAAAGCATAATCAGAAGGTGTGTTCTGCTACCTTTATGCTGTAAAATTCCTATTAACAAAGTTAATGAGGATAAAATGAATCATCTTTCATATTCTTTACATACTCTTGTAAAGAGTTGCATTTCATCAAAGAAGCACAGTCAACAACCATTGAGAGAGTAATTGGAAGTGAGTTTTCACTACACAATGGACCACACAGTATCATAAGTGTCATTAAAAGAATTAAAATTGGCGTTAGGGACTGTATTGGCAAGAAATCTATATCGCTTCAATGTAGATTCCCAAAAAAATGGCAATGTGATTAATAATTTATTAGTTTTGCCTTAAGGTAGGAAATATGAAATTACCCAGAAACAGTTCATTTGACAATAAATATCAGAAAGAGATGATTCTTGGACAAGAATAGTACAAAATGGGGCCTGAGTCCTGGGCCCTGCAAAGAATCTTCATGTACTAATTGAACAATAAGGCCAGAGGTATGAAAGTACTACTTTATTCTAAATCATTAATTACTCTCAAGATCTACCATGGACCAATTGATTTTGTCATATGTATGTTCATCATTTTTTTAAAAAAAAGTTATTTATATTTATTTATGGCTGTGTTGGGTCTTCGTTTCTGTGACAGGGATTTCTCTAGTTGTGGCAAGCGGGGGCCACTCTTCATCATGGTGTGTGGGCCTCTCACTATCGCGGCCTCTCTTGTTGCGGAGCACAGGCTGCAGACACGCAGGCTCAGTAGTTATGGCTCATGGGCCCAGTCACTCTGCAGGATGTGGGATCTTCCAAGACCAGGGCTCGAGCCCGTGTCCTCTGCATTGGCAGGCAGATTCTCAACCACTGCACCACCAGGGAAGCCCCATCATTTTTTTTTAATATACAAAGTTTCCCATAAAAATATTTGTTTGAGACCCCTTTTACCTGGGAGCATACCAGCTTTGGGAAGCACTGCTCTAATTCTAGGGCCAGCTACATCATTTGCTGGGCCCAGTACAACCTGAAAATGCAGGGCCCTGCGTTAAAATATTATTAAGCATTTCAAGATGGCAAAGGATCAGATCATTAAACCAAGCACTGGGCTTTTCCGAAGGCGGGATCCTGTGTGACTACACAGATTTCATACCCGTGAAGCTGTCCCTGGACTGCACTCATATAGAAGTTTTTCACATTTTGTTTTTACCACTTATCCCACCCTGTACTTGAAAATGACTAAAACAGTGACTTCTGGAAATGGGTTCAACCAACTTCTCACCTGTTGGCATTGTATCTAAATTTCAAGATTTATTTTCTAATGTTACTAACCCCAGGATATCTTTACTGATTAGCTCAATCATACGAAAGTATATCTCTTCTTTATGCTTTTATGATTTATTTTATGCTGTGGAGAATATTTTGTTTGCAAGATTGAATTGAATAAGACATGGCTTCTGTCCTCAAAGTTTTATTAAGTTGGGGAGATAAGTACAGTTTATATTAGATAGAAGACAGATATCAGATTATTAGTGAATAATTATTAGATATATTAAAGAATGATTTATTTTAACAGTGTGATTCAAACTTAAACTGCAATAAGAGTTCAAAGAAAGAAATGATCAGAATAACCAGGACTAGCAGAAATAATGTCAGATGTGATCCTGACGGATACTCAGAGCCAGATCATTAAGGAAATTTGGGAATCTGGGTAACAGAAGATTTAAGACTTAATGTGAAAGAAAATACAAGGATTTTGGAGTCTTACTAGATTGCTGAGCAAGGAAATTGCCTGACAACAATGGTGTGATGAAAAGAGTAAGTTGAGAGTGAAACTCAGTATAGGAGAAGCGACTGGAGCAAGATAAAGGAGGGTGGAGGGGCAGGGGGAGACACAACGTTCCTGATGGAAAAGTAGAAAAGCTATGGTTTAGGATAGTCGGGAGAAATGTGTAGGTAAAGACAAAACCAAGTGAATTTCTGAGGACAAACATGACAGGGTGTGGTAACATTTAGGTATAATAAAATATTAAGGTGATAGCCAGCAAATGCATATCCTCAGTATAACTGCATAGATTCTCTAATTTTTGCAAGCATAAGTAAATTTCACTATTTTCCTCAAATGCCCTCAAATTAGCCGAAGTACTTTCCCAGTTGTATCATTCAGGGTATTAAATATAAGGCCATCTTAAAATTATGTATTTTAATATTATTTTCATAAACTTGACTTTTGAATCTAAATACCAGCCCTTTTCAATGAAAACTAAAATCTATCCAAAAAGAGTGCATTGTTTTAAAGTGTTCAAGAAGCATATTGTGCATATTTTAAAATTAAATATAAAGCTATAGGAATTTTGGTAACTTAATTGTACATAGGCTGAATTATAAATAATAAAGAAAATCAATGGTCTTTAAGAGTAATGGTTATATTATGGTTATGATTATATTATTATTGGTTTTTCACTCTTAGAATATTTCAGTAGCTAAGGTTGAATCTGAAAGTCTATCTTCATTTAAACTTAATTTTGATTGTTAAAAGAATATATCAAAATGTAATAAGTATGTATAACAAAATGTAAACTGCATCACCATTAAATTATATTAGTTTCTTTCAAATAATTATATTCTAATTAAAATATACTGTTCACAGAAGGACCAAAAAATATTTGTATGCAGTTTCTCAGCATATATCAAAAGATTCCACAATTTATTCAGCCATCAGAGATACGTTTTGATGACTCTCTTTACATTTCAGTCATAATATTTTTCTAAAACACAACTGCAATTATTTTCCCAAAACAGGTCCTAAAATATTCTTTACATGTGCTAAATCTTATCATTATGCTGATTTTAGAAAGATTTTAAAGATGATGAATTTAAATAATATATTTAAATTGTACACTTCATCAAACTTGTTAAAAATCACAGCATCCAAGATAAAAATACAAAATTACAATAAAAGTGAAAATATTAAATAAGCAGGAAGGAGTTTCCAGAAATATTAGAGAATAACAATGTTGCATGTAACCCTTTTAATTAAAGTTCATACGAAAGAGAAGCCCAGAAAGTCAATATAATGAGACTGTATTAAGCTATTGCAGCACAAGGATTCCTGAGAAAGAGATGACCCTGTGGAGTGCTCTTCCCATTTTAAATAAAGCTCCATATGCCTTAAATTTGGGAACTCTCATCAGGAGCACACACTGCCTGGCTTCAGTTGCCATTGTGTGGCAGAGAGGGAGAAGGGATTTCTGAGGGAGCCAGAGCCCAAGCTATTTAGAGCTGTATAGAGTAAAGTCAACATCTTCGGAACACAATTTTCAGCAAACGGGGAGACAGTGCAGAATGGAAAATTGGTATCATGCACTCCCTGTGGCTCGTATCACTTAGTTGCTGAGCGGAAGAATTCAGACCAAGTAGAAGCTTCTAGGTGGTATTGAAGGCTGGGACTTTCCTAAAGGAAATAAAGCTGACGTTATCCAAGCTTACCTTAAACCCAGTCTTTGCAATCATTTGGATGAGTGTAATGTACAATCTAAGAGAAAACTCAACTGTTGGAGTCAGAAAACAGAGAAAAACTTGGAAGTTGAAGGCCTCACCCCTGGTGAATTATGCTTTCACTAAGTGATTCCTGAATGAACAGATGTTAAAGAGATGAATGTCAACTTAGATTTTGCTCCCAAAGGAAGGGAATTTATTCTTCATTGTGAAAGAAGCATATGTATTTTAAGGAATCATGAGATGAAACTATTTGTAAACTACTGTTTTGTAAAGTACCTCAGGTCCAGCCCTCCACTTGTACAGATTTCAATTCTGGACAAATCCCTTTGTTTCATATGGTAAATGGTAGCAAAACATCTTAGGCAAGATAATAAACTATTTGACATATTTCTAGCTTGATACTACTATTGTCTTATTCTTTCCCTTTGTCTGCATTATTTTTAATTTCTATACTCTTAAACTGCCCTCTTCAAAACCGTCACTTTCTATCAAACACACAGTCTCATCCACACAGAGCTTTATATAGACAATGATAAATAAAAAAATGTTCTGTTCAAAGGTTATTGTTAAACATAAGCAATTTTTTAGGATTATATTTTTTCAAGGAAAAGAGATTTCTAGACCCAAATATGCAATAATTTTGTGACTGTCCTTTGTGAAGAAACTGAAAACATATTCAGACAATTCCAGTTATGTAGCCGACCTATTGCTAAGAATTCTGATTTTTTAAATTTCCTATACATTTTAAAATAAAATGTCTCAAAGTAATTTATTTTTTGTACTTACTGGACAGCTACAAGAGAGTATGGCATAAAGATTTGAAGTGGTCAGGCTGGATTAGAGAATGATAACAAGGATTCAGATAAGTCACTTTTCCTCCAAGCTATTACAAACTCACAAGCAATGCTAAGATAATTACAAGATCCAATGTCAGTTCCCCATCATAGCCCTTGTTCCTCATGGAATGGCTCCCACTCTTTAACTCCCTTCACAGAAAAAGAGATGTGACAGTTTAAAGAAACCCAAAAGCATGGGCTTACTGCTGAGGGGGAAGAGGTGGCCTTGCCTATCCATCCAACACATACAAGCAAATAGTTCCAGTGCCACTTACACAGTCCTGTTTGTATTTCTTTTTCTGTGATCAAGTGTACTTGTGGCATTCAGTGTAGTAAGCTTGCCATGTACTACACAACAGAATGAGACACTATTAAAAGGGATACTGTCTGTTCCATTGTGGCTGAAATGTAATAGTAGTATGAATTGCTACTGCCCACATTTAATTCATTTATTCTTTCATTCACTCAACTAACACTTTTAGGGAAATTCTACTAGAAAAGAAATAAGAACTACTACTTTTATCAGTACTTCTACAACTAGGACTACTACATTGCATCTACTATTATTAATAGTTGAAATTTAATACACTATGTCAAGCATTTTGCTAAGCACTTCACATTTATTAATTAGCTCATTCAATTCTAACAACAATGCTAGAGGCTATGGGTTATTAATATACCCATTTCACAGAAGAATAATTAAGTTTAAAGAGGCCAAGTAATGTACCTAAAGACACACATTTTTGAATATGGTAAAAATGGGATACAATTTCATATAGCTACATGATTCCTAAGCTAATAAGCTTCATTTCTACATGATTCTACTCCCATTGATGAATAAATTTTTCCTTACTCTCAAAAAGATGTTTTATTGGTGAGAAATGTATATAATGATGCCAATTAATTAGTAACAAAGATACATAAAAAAGTTAAAGTGCTATTTAATGTGGAAGAGTGAGACAGCTGTAAATTGTCCTGAAAGATAGGAAATGCATTCCTAAAAATTTGACATTTGAGCAATTCCATGACTAGAAAGGGACCAAGTGAAAAAACAGACAAGGTTATGTCCGCATATTGAGAAAAGCTTGTACACAAACATAACAGTGAAAATGGAATGACACTCTTGAGGGATGTAACACATATTACTGAATTGTGAAATGCTTTCTATGTCAGGTTCAGGAATTCAGATGATACTGTTTTCTAAAGACAATGGAAAGTTCCTGAATGCTTTTTTCAAAGAGGTGTTAAATGGTCTACACATGTGAGTCGATATGGGACAATACAATTAAAATATAGGACACTGTCCTTGTTTTAAAAAAAATAAAGTCTAAAAGGAAAGAATCAACAATGGTAGAATAAATTTAAAGTATTTATAAAAACAAAATTTAACCGTATGGTACTTATTATTAATTCAACAGGACTGTGTAATAAAAGACCAGTAATGACTGGAAGAGGACAAACTTCAAAACTGAGGTCACAATTAATGGGCAACATTATTTTTTTAAGTTAGAGCAAAACTCTGAAAGCCTAGAGTCAGCTAGACGACTCTTGGCAGTCAATTATTGTAAGTTTTTAAGGCAAAGAGTAATGAGTTGGGGGCAATATTTCTGTAGCTTGGTCTGGTGTTGGTCTGTGTAGTGGGAGCTGTTCGTGTCGCTTCCTGAGGCCTTGCCATTGCAGTGCATGGGGCACTCTTCAGACTACCTGAGTGCTTTCCATAGAGACTAGAGCTGCTCTGCCTTCATACTTAGCAGGCTAGAATAACCATACAAATAATTACAGCACAGCTCCTGCAACAACCTTCAAACAATGATTGACAGGTGTTTTGTAAATTCTTCAGATCCCAGAACCTCCAGATGAGATTATTCTACTCACCACTTACTCCTAGATCCCAGCAGGATTATTCCCCAGGAGTAACCGGCTTGATAACACACCCTTTATTGACCACCTTTCTTTTGCATTCTCTCTTTCCTACTTTCCTGTGAACGATAACTGGAATCACCTCCTAAAAATTGCTTACACTTGAATCTCTGTCTGAAAGCCTAGCTGAGAGAGCATGAACTAAGATAATAATATTAAGACAGAGAAATTTAACAGTAGTAATTTAGGTTACAGGCTTTTTTGAAAACCTGATAAAATTTTTAGACTCACTGACTCAAAAAATATGTGCACTGGACACATACACACACACACACACACACACACACACATTTATAAGACCATTCATCTAATGATTGTTTATTGATTTCCTGCAATGAGCCAGACACTATTGGGCTAGATCACCTGTATACAGCAGAGAAGGAGCTCTTATAAAGCTTATATGCTGATATACACATTTTTAATATTATTCTATTTTGTTCTCAGTTACACTGAATTCCAAACATAGAGGCTCTTGGTACCAAAGGCACCAGGTTCAAAATCCCTGGAGAGGATAAATAGAGACATAAATTTGAAGTAATAAATTCAATAATCATAAAAGTAACTATAGGAATTGAGCAAAATAATAGGACAGTGAGAAAAATCTGGTGATAAAACTATAAACAATATCCTTACTGTGGGAAGAAAAATTAGCAAGAGACTATAAAGAAAGCTGGTTTTTAAAAATTGGTGATATAAGCTGCTAAACTTACTGAATTTAAATGATGGTCTGATTACTGGCCAGAGTCTGAGTCATTGAAACTTGGATGTGAGAGCAACTGAGGGTGCCTGTGGTAGCTACTTTCCAATGAACCACATCTCTCAGGATTCATGCCCTTATGTAGTCTCTCCCCACCATGAATTGAGACTGTCCTATAACTTCTATGAACCAATAGACTGTGGTGAAGGTGATACTATACAATTTTGAAACCTACACCTTAAAAAATCCTGGAAACCTGTTCTTTGGCACACTTGGAACACTGAGCCACCATATTAGAAGTCCAGCTACCTTGCTTGAGAGACTGTATTAAGTAACTAAGTGAAAAGAACAAATTGAAAACCACATGGAGAGAACGAGAAGCCTTAAGACTACAAAGAAAGAGAGTGAGCCTCCCACTCCCAGGTCTCCCCAACAAGGTGTCAGATATCTGAGCGAGCCATCTTAGATGACTCAACTAAGTCCCAAGATAATTATAGTCCCAGATGATATCGTATGGAGCATGAAAACATTCCAGCTTGTCTGTTAACCCATGGAGTGTGTGAGAGATAAAACTATAGATATTATATTAGGTCATTAAGTTTTTGGTAGGAAACAAACTGAGAGAGCTACTCAGCTCCAAACACAGGCCATTTCTTATAGAAAATGAAGGATGACTCAGAGAGCGGAGCCAAGAGCCACAGAACTGGGGCATGATCAATAGAGATTCCTTACCTTCTGAATAGTAAACATTTTTCTGTGTGCACCTTGCTAGATTTAGAGTTGTTATGGATCAGTGCCTGGTATAGCCTACTATGCCCCCTTTCCCCTTTTGAGTACAAGTGTCTATCATGGTTCTTCTGTTCCCTATGTGATCTCACCATTGTATGTTGGATATACATGTGGGGAGTGAGGAGACACATAACTTCTCTTTAGATTACAGATCTTCCTCTAAAAAGGAACCCCACATAAGAAGTCTTATCTGCAACAGGGTCTGACTCAGATGAAGGGTTTTAAACCTAATGGCATAAAGAAAGGAAAATTTGGAGGTGAGTGTACTTGGCATATGCAGGTAGCGTGAATTATTAGGAATCAGTGGGAGGACAATGGTGGCTAATTTCCAAAGATGGTCCCTCAATAAATTGTGTTTCCTGTACTAATGCCCTTATGTAGTTCTCTCCCACATTGAGAAAACCTGGCATCTCTTGTTTATCCACTCTTGAGGTACTAAGTCCAGCCACACAATTAGAGGTGAGATGTTGAGAGGGAGAGTTGTGTAATTGTGTGGAGAAGATCCTAACTCTGCCAGTTTTCCAGCCGACTCCAGTATCCCAGTATCACAGCTGAGCCACGGTTCCAGATATACTCCACAGGCTTCCAAATGACTACAGCCCTTTGCAACAAGAGCTAAGCCCAGCCAAGCCACAAAATCAAGAGAGATGGTGAAAATTTTCTTGTTTTAAGTTGTGAAGTTTTGAGGGTTTTGTTATATAGAAATACAAATACGTAACTGAAAGTGTCTTACCTGCTTTGGAGATACTATTACCACCTGTGCTGAAATAATATGTCTAACAACTGCCTTTAAAAAAATGTTGTCATAATTTCCTTCTTAAAATTGAGATATAATTGACATATAATGATATTAGTTTCAGTGCACAACTTAATGATTCAATATTTGCATATATTTTGAAATGATCACCACAGAAAATCTAGTTAACATCATTTACCTCACATTGTTACAATTTTTCTTGCAAGGAGAACTTTAAGCTCTGTTCTCTAACAACTTTGAGATACACAAGAGTCACCATGCTGTACATTATATCCTCAGGCCCTATTTATTTTATAAATGGAAGTTTGTACCATTTGACTACCTTCACCAATTTCACCACCCTACCACCCAGCCTCTGGCAACCAGATAGCAGCTGCTTTTTGAGTTCCACTCTCCCTGGGTCTATCTGTGCCTAACTTACCTCAACATATATTTTAAAAATTATGGAATAAGAAAAACTATTCTCTCCTGGCAGTTTTCTAAAGCCAAGATCTTATAGAGTGAGTTGCTGTTTAGTTTTTTTCCAAACTAACTCTGTTGGCTAAGTTTCTTTAAAAATTCTTAAAAGAATCACTCCTTTTTTAAAAACACAGATTTTTAAATTTTTATTTTATTTCATTTTTTTGGCCACAGAACGCAGCTTACAGGACCCTAGTTCCCTGACCAGAGACTGAACCAAGGCCACAGCAGTGAAATCTCCAAGTCCTAACCACTGGACCACCAGGGAATTCCCAAGCATCACTCTTTTGATAAGCTTAATTAACCATCAGGATCGGGCCTTCTGTTTAACAAATTTACATTTACTGATTTGCAGCATGTGACATATTTGAAGAGGATGTGGAATGCCACTCTGGAAGGGGAGGGAGGGAAGCTCCTTTTTAAAGGCCTGGTTATTGTTGGAGTGCTCTGAGGGAGGTATGAGTGAAGCAGGCTGTTTCTGAGGAGAGAGTAGGAGGAACAGATTAATTAAGGATTGGTGCTATCCTAAGGCAATGGCAGTTTAACAACTGAGTATTCTCACTAATGCATGAAAATAGCCAAGTAGATTTGGGGCTTCATTGGTAAGAAAGCAGCAATCATTCAAAAAGAAGGACCATAAAGGCATTTTACAATTGCTTCATGACTTTGGGAAAAACAATGCTCACTCTTAACTTTGAACACGGTTTTATCTGTTTCTCCTCCCAGCCTGATTAATGGCAGGACTGCTTTTTTCAGTCCAAGCTGACTTTTACTCTTCCTATCTTAGATAAGTCTGTACTACTTCACTTTTACATCTTGAAATTTTACATTAAAAAAAAAATGCTGAAAAAATGTTTTTAATGTAAAAGTAATTTTAAAATTCTACTTATTTATTCTCATAATACTTATGGAATTTAATAGTGAAAAGCACTGGTTACATATAACTGTTGTCTGATAAACCACACAAATTATTAAGTTATTTTATTTTTTAAATTGTATTTTATTTTCCAGTTTTATCAAGATATAATTGACATATAACATTATATTAGTTTGAGGTATACACTGTAATTATTTGATATATGTATATATTGTGAAAAGATTACCAAAATAAATTTAACATCCATCATCTCATACTTATAATTTATTTTCTTGTGATGAAAACTTTCAAGATCTACTCTCTTAGCAACTTTCAAATATGCATTATTGTTAACTACCTATTGTAGTTAACTATTGTCACCATGCTGTACATTACATCCCTAGAACTTTATTTAATTAATTTAAATTCATAAACAATTCAACAAATATATTTTGAGCATCAACTAGGTTATGTCTAAAGGTTTTCAATAAACATAATGCTGATGACAGAAGTAAAATGTATATCTCTTTATTTCAGTCCAATTCTTTTCTCAATTAGCTAAACTGCTTACTCTAACTGTATGATTACTTAAAGTACAGTAGGTTGAATTGTGTGTACCAATTTAGAAAATCCTTAAAACTCAAAAAAATTTGGTAGAATTACTTTCAAACATGCCTAGCAGATGTGATGTAAATATGGATGTAATCATTCTCAAGTACTAGAAACGTTTTCATAGTCTTTGACTACAAAATAGAAAATTATCACACACCATCTGCCCTGTGCTATATCTATATGGCAGTTTCTCTAATGTAATTGTTCAGGGTCAATCTTTCTGTAAGCTCTCTAATGTGAAAACTCTAATATAGGCTTAACATTACCATATAAAGGCAATTAGCATTGTTTATATCAGACAACTGCAAAATAATGTTCTAAATTTCAAGCATGATTTCCAAAGTGCATTTATCATTAATATGAAAATAAATGTTTTACTAAAAATTTAAAATTTGGAGAACAATAGAGTTTTATTTAATCAGAATCAGTTTCTGAATGCACTAGACTGATAGTTTTACTTTCTTCTACATCTTGATTTCATATTTGAAACAAATATTTCACTTCTCTCTCCAGAATATTTATTCTATAGTAAAATTGTGGTTAAGCAATCCTCCTATGTGTTTTGGAGATAAGCTTTATATGAAGGAACGTTTTATGCATCAAGCTTTGCCAGATGTGTTTCATTTCTGATTTAGAATCTGTAAGTATATATTTTTATTCAGGGATGATTTTAATTTAATATGACTGAAAATGTTTAAAGTTTAACTTTTTAAATTTTCCCTGAATTGTTGGCCATCTCTTTTATATTAAATTTTCATCTCTGTTACAGTAAACAACTGTTAAATTCTATGGAATTATTGGCAATATAGTAGTTAACTCTAAATAAACAAGTTAGCAATCTGGCTAATATCATGACAAAATGACATATTTACTTAAATGTTCATTTTCAAGTAAATGACTTGTCATATTATAGAAACACCTAAATATTATGTTATTAAAATTAAAGCATCAAAGAAAATGACTTAAATTGTTCTTTGAAAAAACAACAATAGTGGTAGGATAAGAATCAGACTTCTCATCAGCAACTGTGGATGTTAACAGATAAATAATGCTTTAAATTTCTGATGGAAAGGATTTTTAAGTTAGTATTAATATTTAACTGCTTATCAACTTTGGTAATTCAAAAACTCACAAACTCCACTCCTTACAAATATTTTAGTAAGTTTCTAAGAACTTACTTTATCAAAATGAGATACAAAACCAAAGATGGAGAAGATATTGGATCCAAAATATGTAATATATCTCACATTGAAATAAAGATAGGAAGCCACATACTGACAGCTCTGCAGAAGAGCAGAAGAACATTTATTTCAGATTGGACTAAGAAGGGACCCCAACAGATACATAGCTCTGATAGGAAAAGGGTTGATATGAAATATTATCCTTAGAATTCAGGACAGCTTCATAAGGTAACAAAGTAAAAAGGAAAGCAATCAAGGTTAAAGAATATAGATATTTCATCCCAAATTATTGAATTTTATAAAATCAGATCATCCAAGAGGTCAATCAAAGAATTTAGGAATTTGTAAATTGTAGAAAAATCTCAATAAATAGTGTTTATAAAGACAATTTAGCATTAAGTTTGAAAGAAAGGGGTTAATAGCTCTTTTCTCCAACCTCAAGGATGCTTGGGGACTTGACTTCTAATCCTCCTTTAAATCCTAACTCTAGGTATTTATACCAGTATCTCTGGAACTGCAAAGGTTACTATGTATTAACCTAATGCCTGACCTCTTTGTCAACATTGCATTTTGCCTAATTTGTAACTAGTCAGTTATTGGTAATTGGTGAGATATGGCAGCACTGTATACTTTAGGGTCCTACTTGAAAAGGAAATTTAAAGAATTGAAGAGACTTTATAGCTGATAGTTTTGCTGCATTAAGTTATTCATCATTCACCTAGCCTTGCCCGAGTGACAGCATGTGTCCCAGATGCTGTGCAATTCAGGAATGTCAGCAGCTACTCCTGGAATCCCTAAGCCTTTTGTTCTGCTATTGCTATACAGGCAGTGTCACACTGTCTGTTATACTTTCTTAAAGTCAAGTAAACTTTGTTGGAGGAAGCCTGATGGATTAGTTCTGTTTTTCAAGAAGTGGATGCCAACCCAAATTACATGTGCAAAAGACTTACTGGGTGAATGAAAAGGGAGAGCAATCTGGAGTAGGCAACGAATGTTCAAACTTCAAATTGTCTGATGGCTATGAAAGAGGGAGGGATTAGGTAGGAAGATTCTCAGACAGCAACACTGTTTCCTAAGAAAGCTTCAGCCAGGCTGATGGATGGGGTGTCCTAGAGACAAAATTACCTGTTAAAAGAGTTCTAGATCTTGTAAAGAAGGGCTGCATGGTACCACTGTAATCAAGCAGGACCCTATGGGGTCTTCCCAGAACAGGACACCCCCGCCCTGTACCCAATATCCTCTGCCTGCCTTTGTCTACAGAAAAACTTTAGTCAAAGAATAAAAATTTAATCAGAGAAGTGAGAAAATGCAGAAAGAAAGGAAAATAGTGAGACAATACAAAATAATAATAGTTTAACCATTAAACAAAGTCAAGAACTTTTAGTTCCTCCTCAAGGGTTATAGATAATATTCTGAGCCATGTCCTTTGAGCTGTTTTGCAGATACTGAAACCCCCACCAGGTGGAAGAAGTTAACCGCCTGCTGCCCACAAGCACGTAAACCCCAGACTGTTTGGAACCAGAAGGTTGATGATGTTGACTCCTGATTACCTCACCACCAACCAATCAGAAGAATGTCCATGAGCTGATCACATAACCCACACCACCCCTTCCTTACCCTGTCTTTAAAAACCTTGCCCTGAAAGCTTTCAGGGTGTTTGGGTTTTTTAAGCACTAACTGTCTGGACTCCTTGCTTGGTGCCCTGCAATAAACACTGAACTTTCCTTCACCACAATCTGGTGTCAGTAGATTGGCTTTATTGTGCACATGCAAGCAGTCCCAAGCTTGGTTTTGTAACCCCACCACTTTGTTCAGTCATTGATTGGAAAATTTCCCTCAGGAATCGTGGCCTTGGCACAAATATGGGGGTAGGATACAGAAGAGCAGTATCTTGGCCACTGCTTCAATAGAAGATCTGAAAGTCTTATTTTAATGCTTACTTTAGTGACCAGCACAGTCCACCACTTGTGACACATGGTTGTACTGAAGTTCACTACAGTTTCCATGAACAGCTCTTCCATGACATACTTGGGCCTCTCTTCCTGAGAAGAAACGTAGAAAAGCTATTAGTAAAACAAATTTTTTGTTGCATTTGGTGTCAGGCTCATAACCGGCACTCATCCTCTTGCTCTATTATACATCCTAAGTTCCCCTCACCTTCATCTATCTCCTTGCATGTCTTAATGTATTACCTGATGATGTGTCCCAAACCTAAATTCCTCTGGGATATTAGTCCTTGGAAATCACAAGTTTTCCAGGTGGGGTTACCACAAATGATTCAGCAATCATTGGGAAGAGAATACTAAGGAGGTGCCCAGTGGATAACTTGGGTTCTATATATTACCATGACCTTGTTAGGCAGAGGTGGTTCTTCTTCCAGCTGATTGTAGTCAATTACACTTATTGTAAGGATGCCTCTTCTACTAGACTAATGCTCCTGATGCATCAGGAGTTCAAAGTGTTCAGGTGGCAGGTATGGTCAATGGGAAGTTTGCTGTGTCCTGTGGCAAGAAGGAGCCACATTTGGGAAAGAACACCCAACCCTGCAAAGCCCAGGGTTGCAGGAATGGGAAGCACTAAATAACCTTGTGCATCATTATGAATAATATAAGTGGGGCCATTTCTACTTCTACCACTTGGTTTCCATACCCATTTGGGGACATACAGCTATACAGAATCTTCTGACTTAAAGCATATACTGTATCCTGAAGGATGGCAATACATTATTAAAGGATTGCCTCTAAACTGGTGCTTAACCTTTGCCCTTAGAAGGCTATTCCAGCCTTCCATAAGACCAGTTGCTTCTAAGTAGTACACTGGTGGTACAAAAAGCAGATCTCTTCGTTATGGGCCCACGCTCACACCAATGTTGCTATGAAGCAAGTCACCCGGTTGCATGCAATGTTGTCTGGTCTCCTGTGGTAAGCAGCAATTTAAAATGATCCCCAAGATTCCCATCCCCTGATTTGTACACATTATATAATGTGGTATACATCATTCTCATCTTATGACTGCCTGTAGGCCCTCCTGAATTCATAACCTAATAGGTCTGGAAGAACACAGATTATAATGGAAAGTTCCAGATACCTGCACTTGTCGCTCCATGGTCATACATTCCACCTCTACTAAGATTCAGTAACATGCTATGAGCTGTTTCTCAAAAGGCATATTAATCTTTTCTGGAGATTTTATGTTCTTTCTGGGGAAAGGAGATGGTTTCAGAGTTTCATCTGGCTTTCCCCACTATGAGAGCGCTGAATCCACAAGAATCAATGTATGAGTTACTCCAACTGGCAAGTATATAGTGCCCTGTGTGTGGTAAGCCTTACCTAATCCGGTGAGCCTTTTTAAAAGAGGGTTTAGGGCTTCCCTGGTGGCACAGTGGCTGAGAGTCTGCCTGCCGATGCAGGGGACGCGGGTTCGTGCCCCGGTCCGGGAAGATCCCACATGCTGCGGAGCGGCTGGGCCCGTGAGCCATGGCCGCTGAGCCTGCTCATCCAGAGCATGTGCTCCGCAATGGGAGAGGCCACAACAGTGAGAGGCCCGCGTACCGAAAAAAAAAAAAAAGAGGGTTTAGACATAAGGGTTGGAATAAATTAGATTTGAAGCTGCAGAAGATGCTCTTCTGTTGGCCTTGAAAAAGAAAATAGCATGGCATTAAGATGGATATGACAGGAAATAGCAGGCAGCCTGTTGGAGCTGAGAGTCTCCCCTTTTGACAGCCACAGGGACAACCATCCTACAGCTGCAAGGAATTAAATTCTTCTAACAACCACATAAGTTCGGAGAAGGCCCTGAGCTTCAGGAAGGAATACAACCAACACCTTAATTTTTAAGACCCTGAGCAGAGAATCCAGCTAACCTGTAACTGGTCTTCTGATCTATAGAAACTGTGAGATAATAAACAGATGTTGTTTTAATCCACTGTTTGTAATAATTTGCAATGAAGTAATATAAAACTTAATACAGATTCCCTGCCTGTGGAATAGGTATCCTTAAGCCCTCACGCAGTATTGTTGGCCAAGGCTCCGCAGTCAGGAAAGCGAAGCCCATAGTTGGAATACAGTTCAATACCTATGAGGATAAATTTCTGTCTCTTCTGGAAAAGTGAGGGCCCGATGTTGTCACTTTGCCACCAAGTAGCTTATAGTTGAGGAATGGTGTCATATCATGGGCTCAGAATAGGTCTGTGTCTGGCAGGTTGGGCATTCCAAAGAGATGGCAGATAGACTGGTCTTAGTAAGTACAAGTCCATGTTGTTGAGTCAATTCATAGCGTTCACTTCTGCCACCCACTGCACTGGCAGTAGGTGTTAAACAGGGTTTGATTGTTAAAGAAGACTCACAAGATTCAAGATGAAATACTTACAAATCTATAGTTTATTACAATTAAAACATATAGTATGTGAGTAACAGCACTAAAGTAAGTATATGCATTACTGACAAAGGCTGTCTCATAACCAGGGATCCAGAGACATCAGATGTAGGATCCTACTGAAACTCATCTCTAAGGGCCATGGATGTATGCAATTTTTTTTCTTGGATCAAGAACCACCAATGTGTTCATGGAACACCTTGGAATTAGGGAAATCGAAATGGAATCTTGGCTGGAGATTTTTATTTTGTGCTGGCCATATTTCTGCTACATAACCAGCTTTAACAGCAGAGTTCTCCGGGGTCTCACAGAGACCAGGTGGGAATCACCAGTCTCATTGTTATCAATAAGCAATGCTGATAAGCTAGAACAAATGAACTGGAAACTCTTCAGATCCATGGTTATAAAGAACACTATTAATTAGAATGTTTCAAACCTTGGCTAAGGGTCATTGCTGTGCACAAACTTTAGTGAGACAGTTCAAGCTAATTCCAAGCCTGTAGTAATTAACCTTCACAACACAGCCATTATTCCATTTGTGTGCCTATCAGGGCAGTCCCAAAATGGCATATGAAATTTGGCTAACTTCAAGTGACAGAGGCATTCTATCTACTTGGTTATACAGCGTTACTTTTATGGTGGTTGTTTTATGATGGGCATCAGAATGTGATACAAATATCTTCACAGTTGATGTCCACTTCCACATACCATGCATGCCTGTGCCACTTATGCTACCACACAAAGTAGGAGTCCAACTTCACTGTTAGCGCTTCCACCCAATGGGAACATTTTCTTTCCACTGTCATTCATAGCTACCCTGAATGTGGTTGTAATGCTGATGCCACTCATTTTCAGTCTGAGCTCACATACTAAGTCAACACATTCATATATTAAGCCTGGGAGTTATTCCTTCTCCTTCAATTGAACCTACAGGAACACCCATATGAATAAAGATGAGCTGTGAAGGGTTTATTTGTGTAACTTTAGTGGTGACATTAGGGTCCAGGCTACCCACTCATGCAAAGCTTATCTCTGCCTTTTGAGACTGTTCAAGTTCAATCCAGGATACAGCATTCTCAAATTATGACTGCTGATTGGACTTCTGAATTTTTAACTTGGTTAAGCCAGCAGAACATAGCTCATAATGAGAAGTTCCTGATGCACTGTCACTTGTTGCTCCATGGTCAGGTGTTTTGTCTCTACTAGAGTTCAGTGACATGCCAGGAGCTATTTCTCAAAAGTTATAAAAATCTCTGTTGCAAATGTTCGGTTCTTTTGGGGGGCAATAGGAAGTTTCAAAATTTCATTTGGCTTTCCCTGATATGATAGCTCTTACTCTACAAGCCAAGGAATCAATTTAGGGGTTACTTCAACTGGCAGAGATAGCAGTATCAATTACATATTTGGCAACTAAGGAAATGGCTACCGGGTGGGGCGGTGGGCTCAGCAGGGCTAAAGCTAGCCTTAGTCAAGGCCTCATTTACTATCTGTTCTCCCTAAGTGCCCATTCTAACAAAGGAGCTATAATGACAGATTGTGTCTCTGAGTGTTAGATCAACCAGATCTTATGTACAATAGTCCTCATAATATCTGGAAATGATGTTTTACCTAGTATAGAATCCCCAGAGTAAATGGCTGTGGGTTTCTTTGATAAGACTGGTGAAAACATTACAGTATAGACTTGCTGTGGTGTTAGGGTACTTCTTTTTAGGGAGATGACCAGTTCTTATGCCAATGAGTTCTGGATTCAAAACAAGCTCAAATGTGAATTCTCAGTAAGGAACTGAATCTTCAGCTCTTGCTTTCTTATCTTTTACGGTTGGGTGTGTTATGTAGCGCTTTTTTTCTTCTGTCAATATTGTTTATAGGAACCATGCTCTATTTAACATCTTCCCAACTTTTTGCCATTCAATACCTGTCAGCAATTTTGGTGAGAACTGAACACAAAGGGGGCACCGAATGTGAAGTTTAATGATTTCAGTCTTATATATATATTTTTTCTTTTCTCATATAAAAATAGATGGCTGGACCACAAAGAGCTACAAATTGATGAAGATGATTATAACTCATAGATTTTGGGCTGAGATAAGTGTTGTATTAAGATAAGACTTGAATTGAACCTGCATAAGAGATGGTGAATTTCTTCTTTTGTGTGAAGAAATATTCAGGGTTTGGTGACCAGAGGGAAACACTGACAGTATTTGTGCTCCTTTTTCCAGAGAACACAGTTACTGCCTCAAAGTGCCTTGTAAGGTAGACATACTTATTATCTCAGAGCCTTCCCTTACATCTCACAATGAAACCTTTCTTGCCTACAGATTATGCATAGCAGTGTCAAGTATTATTTCAGGGCCTGGATGTAAGGAGTGGTTGTTCTTTCTCTACATTTTCCTTCCATCTCCCCCAGCTGTGTGCAGACACAGACAATATGCTAGGACAGGTTTTCAAAGTGTGCAGCAGTATCAACAGCATTTGAGAACATTCTTGAAGCAATTTTCCAGGCCTACCTCTGACTTTGTAAATAAGAAATACTTGGGTAGGAATGGTGTGAGGGGTAAAAGCGATCTTTGTTTTAACATGCCCTCCAGGTAATTCTAGGGCAACAGTAAAATTTTATAATAGCCCTAGTGAAGCATAGGTGAAAAGGATGCAAGGAGATTAGATCCCTGAATTGCCATGCGTAGAATGAAGCCCTTGCTATCCAAAAGCACTTCTCTGAACTGTGAGTAAGAATAGATTCTCTTTGTAGATCTGCTATAAATTTAACTCTATTTTTTTGCAATAGTTTATCATTATCATAACTAATAAAATGCAAAATAAGGGAATGGTGATAATGAATTTCAAGAGTACTGTGAAGAATACAACTCCTCAAACATAAAAGAGGTAGGATGATAACCAAAGCTGGACAGAAGTGCAACAAAAGGATCACTTTACTTGAGAGATTTTATAAATTATATAATCTAATATGAAGAAAATATGTGTATTTTTAGTTTGAAATTGATCTTGTGAAATAAAGATGGTTCTGAAAGTACCCATTTTCCATTACATAGATAGTGCTTGTTTATAGATCTAATTCTGTCTGTTACGTTTTTTACTCAGCAGTGTTTTTAAAATATTTTTTTTAGTTGAAGCATAGTTGACTTACAATATCATGTAAGTTTCAGCTGTACAGCACAGTGATTCAGTTATACATATTTTCTTTTTCCGATTCTTTTCCCCTATAGGTTATTACATAATTTCCCTTTGCTATACAGTAGGTGCTTGTTTGATATCTATTTTATACACAGTAGTGTGTATATGTTAATCCCAGCCTCCTAATTTATCCCTCTCCCCATCCCCCTTTTCCCTTTGGTAACCAAAAGTTTGTTTTCTATGTCTGTGAGTCTCTTTCTATTTTGGAAATAAGTTCATTTCAGCAGTGTGTTTATAAGATTGTTTATGTGTACAACTAATTTGCTGCTTCTAACTGATGAGTGATATTTTATAGTGTGTGTGCATCTTTTGTTTTTGTTTTTTTTTGCGATACGCGGGCCTCTCACTGTTGTGGCCTCTCCCGTTGCGGAGCACAGGCTCCGGATGCGCAGGCTCACGGGCCCAGGCGCTCCACGGCATGTGGGATCCTCCCAGACCGGGGCACGAACCTGTGTCCCCTGCATCGGCAGGCGGACTCTCAGTCACTGCGCCACCAGGGAAGCCCTGTGCATCTTATTTTTCTTGTCTCCTTTCCAAGTGAAGGAATGCAGATGGGCTACAACATCCAAACATGGAAAATAAAGCAGAAATGAAAGGAAATATGACAATACATGAGAAAGGTGATAGTGATAGGAAGGAATGATTATAAGTTTAATTCCTTAAAACTACAGATTTTTTTGTTGCATTTGATCTGCATAATTGATTGAACTATATATTTTCATAAAACTATCATGTAGTACATAACATATAAACCACAAGCATCATTATTTCACTTTGTAACTAGAGACCACATTATTATTTTGTGAATGAAGGTTAATTACTACAGTTTGTACCAATTCAAGTCAAAAGCCAAAAATGTTTGTTCTGAATAACAGTTGATCAATTCAGAGTTTGCAAGCTACAAGGACCTAGAGAATCACCTTATTTGCCTGTAAAATATTTCTCTTTTTTCCAATTAACTAATACTTAAAATTTGGAAGTTTTTGTATGCTAAGCAGGTAACATTTATTTTATTTAATGAAAAAAATTAAAACATTTTTACACCAATACACATATTATGTAGCAGAATGTGAGATTTCTCATAATATGTTAGGTAAAATAGGAAATTCTGGAAAAAGTTGGTGCTTGTTGAAGACCCCTTCAGGCAATATACTAGGAATGAAAGTTTACTTTTCTCCAGAGTTAAGGATATGACGTTGGTGAAATTTGAGATGCACTGCCTCAGGTCATCCTGTCATGTCATCCCCAGACTTTTCCTTCAAAGAAAACAGCTGAAAGGAGTCTAATACTTTTGGCAACAGATGGTGATGTAAAGTACTGTAAAGTGTTCATTTTTATTAAAAAATGTAAATTCTAAATACTGTGAATAAGAAAACAAAGCAAAATATATTCTACATGGTATTTTTGATGAATTATAATGTCAAGTATTGTTTTTGAAAGCTGCAAGTGTGTTTAAAAATATGTCAAAAGGAATTTATATTTCTGTTTGATGAAATTATTATCCAAGGCATATACTAATAAAAAAATCATACTTTCTTTTTTAGTTGTTTAACAATTAATATTTATATTCATTTTAGAGTTTCATGTGTATTAAACTTCAAGTGGAGCGGTTTTCAAAAATATCATGGCTTTTACTGTACGTTTAATCCTTTATTTGCAAACTGTCGTGTTTTACCAAATTTGAAATAAAGTGTAACTTTGTTATTTTGCTTGATATTTCACTAAAATAATACATTTGTGTAGTGTAACATTCAAGTTACACTAAGTAATTGCCTCTAATTTCATGGAAAATCTCTCATTTACTTCTTTTATGAAATTGATAGATTTCACTGTGTGTTTTTTTGGTTTTTTAATTTTAGAGCATGAGCATCTTACAATTATTTCCAGATTTATTTCTAAACTTTGTATAATTGCTCATTACTACACTTGAGGAAACAATTTCTTTACTTCTATATTTTTATTTTCATTTTTTGGTGAATATAGCACTCATATAAAAGATTGATCATGCTTATGTGTCAATTTTAGAGAATAGTGATTTACTCCCAGGTATTGTACAAACACCCAAGTTTATCAAGTAGAATAATACTTTACATCATCTTATTTATCTTTTATTTTAACTATGCATTTAAACAATTGGTTTTCCTATAATATCAAACACTTTTATCATTTTAGTTATGACATGTTAGGTAGTTTTTTGTGAACACTGAATGTATTGCTAGAAATGTTTTCAAACATGGTTGTTGCAGAGATGCATTTTAATTTGATCATATTAAGTATGTATCGTAATAAAGTGTTATTATCTCTAATGGCTTTTCAATTGATTATCTCAGATATTTTAGGAAGAAATCCAATTCACTTGAAAACAACTGTCATTTTGTTAGCAGATTTCTAATATTTCTTATTTGAATATATTATTTTATTGTTTTACTTTTCTAAGACTAATGTTAAAATATTGATGACAATAAGCATCCTACTGCCCAATGATATTATGAATAATGTTAAAAGAGAGTGGAAGAGATAAAAGAGAAAAAAATCCAGAGAGATACAGAAACATTTGTGAAAACAGAGAATCTAAATGAGTTTTCAGCACATATCAAAATATATGTTCTTTTTTAATTTAACAAAGTGAAATATATGAACACATATCTTAATGTTAACAATGCTACAAATCATGAATGAACCCAGTTCTTAATGGCATATTCATCATTCTTTTAACATACTATAAGCTTCTATGAGGTAAATCATCCTTAGAATTCTTGCATCAATATGTGTAAGTAAAATTAAAGTGTTTAATACCATTGTGTATTATCTCCAGTTTGTTATTGTTTCAGATAATGCTAACTTTGTAAGTGCCATTGGTAGCTCTCCTTCTCCTTACTTTAGTCAAGTTACAATGATGTAGATACCACTTATCCCTGAAAGTATTTTTGGAATATTTTCTAATTATATAGTTATTAGTCTCTTTAGATATTTAAAGTTTTCCTTGAGTTATTTTTTCTATTTATATTTTTATATAACTAAGATAATTAATTAGAATGAAATCATCAAATTTATTGAGAGAAATTTGTGAAAATTATCTCTTTAAACTACTAAATTTTCTTTATAAATGATTATATGTCTTCCTCATTGTAAGTATTGGTTATTTGGGGACATTTCCTTTATTAAACTTTATCTCTTTTTTTTTATTTCAAACCAGTAACTCAAATCTATCATAATAATCTTCTAGTTGTTTTCTGTGTTTATATTTAATAACTCACTTCTATGACTTTTGGTTTCTATTAATGTTATTTTTTACTACTGACATTTAAAGTTTAATTCATGTTTCACATTTATATTATTAATTGAAACAACAGATTATTATGTCTTTAGCTTATATTGGAAGCAAATCTGAATTCATCCAAATGTTTGACAGGCATTGCTTTTGCTCTATTGTTTTATAATGTAACGTAATCAAGGTTTTTGCCTACTTGTCACAGTTTACACAGGCAAATTGTATTAATTATTTTTTACTTATGGGTGTAATTCTTCATTAAATTTCTTATCATAATCAGATATTATGGGAATATAATAAGTCCTTCTTTAACTTACTTCTGAAAGACATATGACATTAAGCAGTCAAACATTTCTGGAATATTGTGGGAGGTTTTACTTTGCAAAGATGGACACAATGGCATCCCTTATCCCACATGTTCTTTTGTATTTCAAGAAGTGAAGTCTACTTTTTTCAAGCCTCTTAAGTATGAATTGGACTTAGTAACTCACTTGTAACTAACAGAATAAGGCAGAAGACTTGATAGGTAATTTCTGAACCTAAGTCAGGAATGGTCATGCATTGCTATATTAGAACAAATGTTCTTTGGTTCCTGCCTCCTGGGATACTCCCACTGGAACCCAGGTATCACTTGTGAAGCCAGACCAAATATGAAACTTGAATATAGAATTCCATTTGAAAGTACCATTTAATCCCAGCCTTGGAAGCATCACAATCCAGGTAACATATATGTGAGTAAAGATGCCTCTAGACAATGCAACCCCCTAGCTTGTTAAAGTACCTCCACTCATTCAAGTCTTACCAGCTGAAGTCTCATATATGGAAAAAGGAAAAGATATCCTCAGTGTACCTTATCAAATTTTTTTTCCATTTTTTTAACATCTTTATTGGAGTATCGTTGCTTTACAATGGTGTGTTAGTTTCTGCTTTATAACAAAGTGAATCAGTTATACAAATACATATGTTCCCATATCTCTTGCATCTCCCTCCCTCCCACCCTCCCTATCCCACCCTCTAGGTGGTCACAAACCACCTAGCTGATCTCCCTGTGTTGTAGTTTTCTTATGACAGGGCCGAAAGTAACCTCATCACACGAGATGAATTGTGCAGCACAGCAGTAGAGGGCTGCTGCTTGCTCAGGCAATACAGCACCGTCTGTCTTGCTGTGGTGACTTTTATTTAAGCATTATCTATGTTTACATCTTAAGACTTGTTTTCTTAACATTCCAGAAATGCCAAAGCAGCAACATATGCTTTTATTGATTATACAAACAACAATGGGCTTTCTTGAAGACATGCCAGTGCTTCGTCATTGAGCTCATAAGCAGCACAAGGACATCTCCTTGTGTTCCCATCATTCTGATTATACTAAAGTAGCACAAGGACGTTTCCTTGTGTTCTGATTATACTGAGGTCATTTCATGGATCAGTGCCCAAAGTATCCAGGACTACCTGCAGTCCTGGCTTATTCGCCTGCCCTTGGTTTGCCGAGGGGTTCTGGCTTATTCACTAGCCCTCAGTTTGCCGAGGGGGGGGCTCATGGGTCACGTCTCCTTTCCATGTCCTCAGTTATTCCACTACACCCTGTGATATGCAGCTGCTTCCCACTAGCTATCTCTTTTACGTTTGGTAGTGTATATATATCCATGCCTCTCTCACTTTGTCACAGCTTACCCTTCCCCTTCCCCATATTCTCAAGTCCATTCTCTAGTACGTCTGTGTCTTTATTCCCGTCTTGCCCCTACGTTCTTCATGACTTTTTTTTTTTTTTTTGCTTAGATTACATATATATTTGTTAGCATATGGTATTTGTTTTTTTTCTTTCTGACCTACTTCACTCTGTATGACAGACTCTAGGTCCATCTACCTCACTACAAATATCACAATGTCATTTCTTTTTATGGCTGAGTAATATTCCACTGTATATATGTGCCACATCTTCTTTATCGATTCATCCTATGATGAACACTTAGGTTGCTTCCATATCCTGGCTATTGTAACTGGAGCTGCAATGAATATTTTGGTACATGACTCTTTTTGAATTATGGTTTTCTCAGGGTATATGCCCAGTAGTGGGATTGCTGGGTCGTATGGTAGTTCTATTTGTAGTTTTTTAAGGAACCTTCATAATGTTCTCCATAGTGGCTGTATCAATTTACATTCCCACCAACAGTGCAAGAGTGTTCCCTTTTCTCCACACCCTCTCCAGAATTTATTGTTCTAGATTTTTTTTTTTTTTCGGTATGTGGGCCTCTCACTGTTGTGGCCTCTCCTGTTGCGGAGCACAGGCTCTGGACGCGCAGGCTCAGCGGCCATGGCTCACAGGCCCAGCCACTCCGCGGCATGTGAGATCTTCCCAGACCGGGGCACTAACCCGTGTTCCCTGCATCGGCAGGCGGATTCTCAACCACTGTGCCACCAGGGAAGCCCTGTTTCTTGATTTTTTGATGATGGCCATTCTGACCGGTGTGAGATGATATCTCATTGTAGTTTTGATTTGCATTTCTCTAATGATTAATGATGTTGAGCATTCTTTCATGTGTTTGTTGGCAATCTGTGTATCTTCTTTGGAGAAATGTCTGTTTAGGTCTTCTGCCCATTTTTGGATTGGGTTTTTTGGTATTTTTGTTATTGAGCTGCATGAGCTGCTTGTAAAACTTGGAGATTAATCCTTTGTCAGTTGTTTCATTTGCAAATATATTCTCCCATTATGACGGCTGTCTTTCGGTCTTGTTTATGGTTTCCTCTGCTGTGCAAAAGCTTTGAAGTTTCAATAGGTCCCATTTGTTTATTTTTGTTTTTATTTCCACTTCTCTAGGAGGTGGGTCATAAAGGATCTTGCTGTGATTTATGTCACAGAGTGTTTTGCCTATGTTTTCCTCTAAGAGTTTGTTAGTGTCTGGCCTTACATTTAGGTCTTTAACCCATTTTGAGTTTATTTTTGTGTATGGTGTTAGGGAGTGTTCTAAGTTCATACTTTTACATGTACCTGTCCAGTTTTCCCAGCACTACCTATTGAAGAGGCTGTCTTTTCTCCACTGTATATTCTTACCACCTTTATGAAAGTTAAGGTGACCATATGTGCATTGGTTTATCTCTGGGCTTTCAATCCTGTTCCATTGACCTATATTTCTGTTTTAGTGCCAGTACCATAATGTCTTGATTACTGTAGCTTTGTAGTATAGTCTGAAGTCAGGGAGCCTGATTCCTCCAGCTACTTTTTTCATTCTCAAGATTGCTTTGGCTATTCGGGGTCTTTTGTGTTTCCATACAAATTGTGAAATTTTTTGTTCTAATTCTGTGAAAACTGCCAGTGGTAGTTTGATAGGGATTGCATTGAATCTGTAGATTGCTTTGGGTAGTAGAGTCATTTTCATAATGTTGATTCCAATCCAAGAACATGGTATATCTCTCCATCTATTTGTATCACCTTTAATTTCTTTCATCAGTGTCTTATAATTTTCTGCATACAGGTCTTTTGTTTCCTTAGGTGGGTTTATTCCTAAATATTTTATACTTTTTGTTGCAATGGTAAGTGTGAGTGATTTCTTAATTTCACTTTCTGATATTTCATCATTAGTGTATAAAAATACCAGAGATTTCTGTGCATTAATTTTGTATCCTGCTACTTTATCAAATTCATTGATTAGCTCTACTAGTATTCTGGTAGCATCTTTAGGATTCTCTATGTATAGTATCATGTCATCTGCAAACAATGACAGCCTTATTTCTTCTTTTCTGATTTGCATTCCTTTTATTTCTTTTTCTTCTCTGATTGCTGTGGCTAAAACTTCCAAAACTATGTTGACTAAGAGTGGTGAGAGTGGGCAACCATGTCTTCTTCCTGATCTTAGTGGAAATGGCTTCAGTTTTACAACATTGAGGACAATGTTGACTGTGAGTTTGTCATATATGGCCTATATTATGTTGAGGAAAGTTCCCTCTGTGCCTACTTTCTGCAGAGTTTTTATCATAAATTGGTGTTGAATTTTGTCGAAAGCATTCTCTGCATCTAGTGAGATGATCATATGGTTTTTCTACTTCAATTTGTTAATATGGTGTATCATGTCGTTTGATTTGTGTATATTGAAGAATCCTTGCATTCCTGGAATAAACCCTACTTAATCATGGTGTATGATCCTCTTAATGTGTTTTTGGATTTGTTTGCTAGTATTTTGTTCAGGATTTTTGCATCTATGTTCATCAGTGATATTGGCCTGTAGTTTTCTTTCCTTGTGACATCATTGTCTGATTTTGGTATTAGGGTGATGGTGGCCTCATAGAATGAGATTGGGAGTGTCCCTTCCTCTGCTATATTTGGAAGAGTTTGAGAAGGATAAGTGTTAGCTCTTCTCTAAATGTTTGATAGATGAGGCTTCCCTGGTGGCGCAGTGGTTGAGAGTCTGCCTGCCGATGCAGGCAACTCGGGTTCGTGCCCCGGTCCGGGAAGATCCCACGTGCCGCGTAACGGCTGGGCCCGTGAGCCATGGCCGCTGAGCCTGTGCGTCCGGAGCCTGTGCTCCACAACGGGGGAGGCCACAGCGGTGAGAGGCCTGCGTACCGCAAAAAAAAAAAAAAAAAAAAAATGTTTGATAGAATTCACCTATGAAGGCATCTGGTCCTGGGCTTTTGTTTGTTGGAAGATTTTTAATCACAGTTTCTATTTCAGTGCTTGTGATTGGTCTGTTCATATTTTCTACTTTTTCCTGGTTCAGTCTTGGCAGGTTGTGCATTTCTAAGAATTTGTCCTTTTCTTCCAGGTTGTCAATTTTATTGGCATAGAGTTGCTTGTAGTAATCTCTCATGATCCTTTGTAGTTCTGTAGTGACAGCTGTTACTTCTCCTTCTTCATTTCTAATTCTAGTTATTTGAGTCATCTCCCTTTTTTCTTGATGAGTCTGGCTAATGGTTTATCAATTTTATTTATCCTCTCAAAGAACCAGCTTTTAGTCTTATTGATCTTTGCTCTCATTTCCTTCATTTCTTTTTCATTTATTTCTGCTCTGATCTTTATGATTCCTTTCCTTCTGCTAACTTTATGGTTTTATGTTCTTCTTTTGCTAATTTTTTAGGTGCAAAGTTAGGTTGTTTATGTGAGATGTTTCCTGTTTCTTAAGGTAGGACTATATTGCTATAAACTTCCCTCTTAGAACTGGTTTTGCTGAATCCCATAGGTTTTAGGTCGTCGTGGCTCCATTGTCATTTGTTTCTAGGTATTTTTTGAGTTCCTCTTTGATTTCTTCAGTTATCACTTGGTTATTAAGTAGTATATTGTTTAGACTCCATGTTTTTGTATTTTTTACCGATCCTTTCCTATAATTGATATCTAGTCTCATAGCATTGTGGTTGGAAAAAATACTTGATACAATTTCAATTTTCTTAAATTTACCAAGGCTTGATTTGTGACCCAAGATATGATCTATCCTGAATAACATTCCATGAGCACTTGAGAAATATGTGTATTCTGTTGTTTTCAGATGGAATGTCTGTAAATATCAATTAAGCCCATCTTGTTTAATGTATCACTTAAAGCTTGTGTTTCCTTACTTATTTTCATTTTGGATGATCTGTCCATTGGTGAAAGTGGGGTGTTAATGCCCCTTACTCTGATTGTGTTACTGTTAATGTTCCCCTTTATGGCTGTTAGTATTTGCCTTATGTATTGAGGTGCTCCTATGTTGGGTGCATAAATATTTACAATTGTTATATCTTCTTCTTGGATCGATCCCTTGATCATTATGTAGTGTCCGTCTTTGTCTCTTGTAATAGTCTTTATTTTAAAGTCTATTTTGTCTGCTATGAGAATTGCTACTCCAGCTTTCTTTTGATTTCCATTTGCATGGAATATCTTTTCCCATCCCCACACTTTCAGTCTGTCTGTGTCCCTAGGTCTGAAGTGGGTCGCTTGTAGACAGCATATATATGAGTCTTGTTTTTGTATCCATTCAGCAAGTCTGTGTCTTTTGGTGGGAGTATTCAATACATTTACATTTAAGGTAATTATCGATATGTATGTTACTATTCCCATTTTCTTAATTGTTTTGTGTTCATTATTGTAGGTCTTTTCCTTCTCTTGTGTTTCTTGCCTAGAGAAGTTCCTTTAGCATTTGTCATAAAGGTGGTTTGTTGGTGGTGAACTCTCTCAGCTTTTGTTTGTCTGTAAAGGTTTTAATTTCTCCATAAAATCTGTATGAGATCCATGCTGGGTAGAGTAATCTTGGTTGCAGGTGTTTCTCCTTCATCACTTTAAATATGTCCTGCCAGTCCCTTCTTCCTTGAAGAGTTTCTGCTGAAAGATCAGCTGTTAACATTATGGGGATTCCCTTGTGTGTTATTTGTAGTTTTTCCCTTACTGCTTTTAATATGTTTTCTTTGTATTTAATTTTTGACAGTTTGATTAATATGTGTCTTGGCATATTTCTCCTTGGATTTATCATGTATGGGACTCTGTGCTTCTTGGACTTGATTAACTATTTCCTTTCCCATATTAGGGAAGTTTTCAACTATAATCTCTTCAAATATTTTCTCAGTCCCTTTCTTTTTCTCTTCTTCTTCTGGGACTCCTATAATTCAAATGTTGGTGCATTTAATGTTGTCTCAGAGGTCTCTGAGACTGTCCACAGTTCTTTTCATTCTTTTTTCTTTATTCTGCTCTGCAGTAGTTATTTCCACTATTTTATCTTCCAGGTCACTTATCCGTTCTTCTGCCTCAGTTATTCTGCTACTGATCCCATCTAGAGTATTTTTAATTTCATTTATTGTGTTGTTCATCATTGTTTGTTTCATCTTTAGTTCTTCTAGGTCCTTGTTAAATGTTTCTTGCAATTTGTCTATTCTATTTCCAAGATTTTGGATCATCTTTACTATCATTATTACTATCTTTTTCTTTATTACTTTACTATTATTATTACTATCGTTATTCTGAATTCCTTTTTCCTATTTCCTCTTCATTTGTTAGGTCTGGTGGGCTTTTATCTTGCTTTTTTTTAGGTCTGATGGGTTTTTATCTTGCTCCTTCATCTGCTGTGTGTTTTTCTGTCTTCTCATTTTGCTTATCTTACTGAGTTTGGAGTCTCCTTTTTGCAGGCTGCAGCTTTGTAGTTCCCGTTGTTTTTGGTGTCTGTCCCCAGTGGCTAAGTTTGGTTCAGTGGGTTGTGTGGGCTTCCTGGTGGAGGGGACTAGTGCCCGTGTTCTGGTGGTTGAGGCTGGATCTTGTCTTTCTGGTGGACAGGTCCACGTCTGGTGGTGTGTTTTGGAGTGTCTGTTATTATTATTATTATTATTATTATTATTATTATTTTAGGCAGCCTCTCTGCTAATAGGTGGGGTTGTGTTCCTGTCTTGCTAGTTGTTTGGCATAGGCTGTCCAGCACTGTAGCTTGCTGTTTGTTGAGTGAAGCTGGATGCTGATGTTGAGATAGAGATCTCTGGGAGATTTTCACCATTTGATATTATGTGGAACTGGGTGGTCTCTTGTGGATCAGTGTCCTGAAGTTGGCTCTCCCACCTCAGTGGCACAGCCCTGACTCCTGGCTGGAGTAACAAGAGCCTTTCCTCCACACGGCTCAGAATAAAAGGGAGAAATAGTAGAAAGAAAGAATTAGTAGAAGTGGTAAAAAAGAAAGAAAGGAGGGAAGGAGGAAGGAAGGAAAACAAGAAAGAAAGAAAGAAGATAAAGTAAAATCAAGTAAAGTAAGATAAAATAAAGTTATTAAAATAAAAAAATAATCATTAAGAGAAACAAATTAAAGAAAAGAAAAACAGACAGATAAAACCCTAGGACAAATGGTGGAAGCAAAGCTATACAGACAAAATCTCATACAGAAGCATACACATACACACCCACAAAAAGAGGAAAAGGGGAAACAATCATAAATCTTGCCCTCAAAGTCCACCTCCTCAATTTGGGATGATTCATTGTCTATTCATGTATTCCACAGATGCAGGGTACATCAAGTTGATTGTAGAGCTTTAATATGTTGCTTCTGAGGCTGCTGGAAGAGATTTCCCTTTCACTTCTTTGTTTGCACAGCTCCGGGGGTTCAGCTTTGGATTTGACCCCGCCTCTGCGTGTAGGTCGCTGGAGGGCGTCTGTTCTTCGCTCAGACAGGACAGGGTTAAAGAAGCCGCTGATTCGGGGACTCTTGCTCACTCAGGCCGGGGGGGAGGGAGGGGCATGGAGTGCGCGGCGAGCCTGTGGCGTCAGAGGCCAGCGTTACGTTGCACCAGCCTGAGGTGCACGCTGCGTTCTCCAGGGGAAGTTGTTCCTGGATCCCGGGACCCTGGCAGTGGCGGGCTGCACAGGTCCCCGGGAGGGGAGGTGTGGAGTGTGACCTGGGCTTGCACACAGTCTTCTTAGTGGTGGCAGCAGCAGCCTTAGCGTCTCACGCCCGTCTCTGGGGTCCATGCTGTTTGCCTCGGCTCACACCTGTCTCTGGAGCTCCATTAAGCAGTGCTCTTAATCCCCTCTCCTTGCGCACCAGGAAACAAAGAGGGAAGAAAACGTCTCTTGCCTCTTCGGCAGGTCCAGACTTTTCCCCGGACTCCCTCTCGGCTAGCCGTGGTGCTCTAACCCCTTCAGGCTGTGTTCACGCCACCAGCCCCAGACCTCTCCCTGGGATCTGACCGAAGCCCGAGCCTCAGCTCCCAGCCCCCGCCTGCCCCGGCGGGTGAGCAGAGAAGCCTCTCGGGCTGGTGAGTGCCGGTCGGCACCAAACCTCTGTGCGGGAATCTCTCTGTTTTGCCCTCTGCACCCCTGTTGCTGCGCTCTCCTTCACAGCTCCGAAGCTTCCCCCCTCTGCCACTTGCCATCTCCGCCCGTGAAGGGGCTTCCTAGTGTGTAGAAACCTTTCCTCCTTCACAGCTCCCTCCCATTGGTGCAGTTCCTGTCCCTATTCTTTTGTCTTTGTTTTTTCTTTTTTCTTTTGCCCTACCCAGGTACGTGGGGAGTTTCTTGCCTTTTGGGAGGTCTGAGGTCTTCTGCCAGCGTTCAGTAGGTGTTCTATAGGAGCAGTTCCACGTGTAGATGTATTTCTGATATATCTGTGAGGAGGAAGGTGATCTCTGTGTCTTACTCTTCCGCCATCTTCCTCAACTCCTTACCGAAATTTTTGATGCACAAAATCTGGGAGCATAATACAACACTTACTTTCTTATGCTACCAACTTTCAGGTGGTTAGTTACACAGAAATATTTGTATTTTAACAGAAGAATTTTCTTCTTGACAATTATCTTTGCCTCTAACTAGTCAACAAAAATCCAACTGTGAAAACTTTTAAAGTATAAAGTCACATATATTTTCTTTTGTGTTGTTTGTGATGAGTAGTTGTGGAGTGTTTCTTTTTGGAAACGTTCACAATCAAACATCCTGGATAACTAGGAGTAGGACCATTGTGTTAATGTCAAAGGATGCATATTAACCTCAGCAGCATAACAGTATAGGAGTTATTTTCAGGACACTGTTATAACAAAACCATATTTTCAGCGTTTTTATAAGACTACTAATGAAAATTAATTGCTGTCAATCAATCGGTTCATGTTTCCTAGAATTCTAATTCTATTGATACTATTAGGTCTATTGAAACACATGTAAATAATGATAAAATCCTTGATAGAGTTTGGAAGTAGATGCTGTTTCTCTTTGTTACTTAATTATCCCTTTATGTAATCCTTCTGGTTTGTGCAAATTTCAACTTTATTTCTCCAGATAGTAAATACCTTTCTTTTACCTATTTCAGAGTTAAGCATTTAACATTGCTTCTACTTTAACCTGTATATTTTTAACTCTTGTTTTTTGAGAGATCTTATAATTGCCTGGAAAGGAAGATAAAAGTGCTATAAACTTACCTTTTTCTTGTTTTAATGACTCAATCCTTCATTATGGAGTATAAGCATACAATAAAATTTATAAAACTGATATAGTCCAAAGAAATCAAGAAAATGATCAAAATAAACTAACAGAAAGTGAACACCAGATAAATGAAAGAATAAGTAAGTAGAATAATATTTGTAAGTAATAAATGTACATATTTTTGGAATTTGAGAAGTTAGGCTATCCCTTGAAAACACACAGGCACTCATTTACTCACATAAGGACCAGATGCTATAAAACAGCACACCATCAGAGAAAAACAAAATATTATTTATAAGATAAAGCTTTCATTACTAATATGGAAATAGGACAAAGTAGTAAGACTAAAAAGTTAAGCTGAGTCAATAGTCACCATAGAGACAGACAGAGAGAGGAGAAGGAAGAGAAAAAAAAGTGGGGGGAAGGAAGGAAGAAAGGAAGGAATGAAGGAAGGGGAAAAAAAGAAAAAGGAAGGGGAAAAAAAGAAAAAGAAAGAAAGAAAGAAAGAAGGAAAGAAAGGGAAAGAGAAAGAAAGATGGTACAATGGCTATGGAAAATTGTCAGTTTCTTAAAAAGTTAACTTATATCTACTTCACCTATCTACTAAAGAGAAAATAAATCATATGGCTGTACAAGAACATGTGCATGAATATCCAGAGAAGCTTTATTTGTAATCATTAAAGCTGGAAATGTCCCAAATGGTCATTGACAGCTATATGTATAAACAATTTGTGAAATATCTATGCAGTGGGATGATATTAAGCAAAAAAACATAATGACTACTGATAAAGAGAACAACATGAATGTAAGTAAAAATAATTATGCTGATGAAAATCCAGACAATAAAAGAACACATACAATGTAATTCCAATTATATAAATATATAGAAAAGGCAAACTAAAAATTGTGACAGAAAGTAGAACTTTTATGGATGGTTAATATATTCATAATTTTGATTGTGGTTATGTTTCATTGACATACATACACAAATGTAGACATTCATAGCAAATTATACAACTAATGATCATTTTGCTATGTCAATTACACTTCAATAAAATATTAAAAATTAATGTCATAAAGGTTTCTTTTACCAGCAGTTTTAGGAGAAAATGACAAAAAATAGGAAAGGAAATTTTGATTGATAAAAGTAAATGACATCAAGATGGCAGGATAGGAGGACATGGAGTTCACCTCTCCCCATAAGTACATCAATAATATATCTACAAATGATACAATTCTCTCTCATAAGCCTGGTGAACACTAACAGAGGACTTTGGACACCAAAAAGGACAAGACAAATCCCAACGCAACTGGGTAGGACAAAAGAAAGAAAAAAGGAAAAGAAGAAATGGGAGAGACCTGCACCTCTGGGGGGAAGCTGAAGGAGAGGAGAGGTTCCCACAACTAGGGAAGCACCCTCACCAGCAAGGAGATGAGCTGGGACAGAAGAGTGCAGCAACAGGTCTGTGGCAGGCAAGACAGAGTAAGACCTATATGGATGGTCCATGCCACAGCCTTGTGCACCCCAGCCTGAGACGTGTGTCTTCTGGTGTGGATGAGGGCTAGTTGCTGGAACGTGTGTGCTCCAGGGCAGCCTTGGGAACAGAAGCTGGTGGAGGCCCACATGTAGAGTTGGGGATGAAACTACAGCAGAGCCCCAGGGGATATGCAACTAAGGAAAAAAAAGTTAAAATCTCTCCTCATAGCTGTGGAAACCACGGATTTACACTACCACTGCTGGCTTTGTAAACTCAGTGCCTGCAGGACAAACAAACTGAAGAGTGCTCCCTCAGCTGAGACAGGTCTGGCTTTAGCACCTGTGCGCTTTCTGAGCACATACCCAGGGGGATTGGACGAAGCCAGAATCTGAGCTGCCTCCAAACCTCCCACAGTGGGTCCATGTATACGATTGCTGCAGTCCTTGGACCTGACCTTGGTGGATCTGTGCCAGTGGCCTGGTGAAAACAGGGCTTGAGAGATACCAGTGTCAATTGCTGGCATACTCACAGTTAAGGTGGAACTGAGAGCAGTTCCAACAACAGTGTAATTTTTTTGTTTGTTTTTTTTTGGCCATGCCGAGTGCCATGTGGGATCTTAGTTCCCTCACCAGGGAATGAACCCACGTCCCGTGCCATGGAAGTGTGAAGTTTTAACCACTGGACCACCAAGGAAATCCCAACAGTGTAATTTGTGAGCCAGCATGATGGGTGAAAAGTGACACAGCAGAGTACACATACAGGTGAACACCTCCAGAGGAGGAAAGCTCAGTGGCTTCTTTCCCAGGGGAAGTGCTCCAATCCTGCCTACTTCACACTGTAGATAAGAAACACAACTCAGAAACAGATCTGGGGGCCTTTACTCCAAAAACGAGGGAGCAGACCCCACCCCTGACAGTAACAATCACAGAGCAAAAGGGAGACCCCACTCAAAATTCATTGTAGGCTCAGGTAACCACAACATCAGTCACACCTCCTATCAAGGGGATAAAGGCCAGCATACACTGAAGAAAGAGGTAGCAGACATCCATACTAAAAACACCCCTTTCACCAAAAATATTAAACCCACATGAATTACACAGGGACCTTCCCACGTAACTATAGCCCTTGAAGGTAGCCTGAGTGTCAGGCATTGGGGAAGAACCCCCCAGAGCATTTGGCTTTGAAGGCCAACAGGACCTGAGTGCAGGAGCTCCACAGGGCTGGGGAAACATAAACACCACTCTTGGAGGGTGTACACAAGACCTCAATTGCACTGAAACACAGCACAAAGAAATACCTCTACAGGAAGTGAGACTAGATCTAACTAGGTGCCTTGGGGGTCTACTGGAGAGGTGGGGGCTAGCTGTAGCTCAGTGTGGGGCAAGGACACCGATATTGGAGGCCCCAGAAAATATTGATCAGAGTGAGATCTCCTGGAGGTCCACATTTTGGCACCCAGATCCAGCCCCACCCAGCAGCCTACAGGCTCCATAACTGGAATGCCTCAGACCAAACAATCAGCAAGAAAGGAACACAGCCCAACCCATCAGAAGACAGGCTGCCTAAAGTCATCCTGAGCTTGCAGCTACCTCAGAACACACTACTTGACATGGCTCTGCCCACCAGAGGGACAAGACACAGCTATACTTACCAGAGAGCAGGAACCAGACCCTCCCACCAGGAAGCCAGTACAAGACCCCAGACAAAAACTCAGCCACCAGGGGACAGACACCAGAAGTAAGAGATACTATGATTCTGCCTCCTGCAGAAAGGAGACCAAACACAGAAAGTTAGACAAAATGAGACAGCAAGACAAATATGATGCAAACCAAGGAACAAAATAAAAACCTACAAGAACAACTAAATGAAGAGGAGATAGGCAATATACCTGAAAAATAATTCAGAGTAATAATAGTAAAGTTGATCCAAAATCTCAGAAAAAGAAGGGAGGTCCAGATGAAGACAACATAAGAAATGTTTAATAAGGAGCTAGAAGAGCTTAAGAAGAAACAAACAGAGGTGAACAATACAATAACTGAAATGGAAAATACACTAGAAGGGGGCTTCCCTGGTGGTGCAGTGGTTGAGAGTCTGCCTGACAATGCAGGGGACACGGGTTCGTGCCCCGGTCCAGGAAGATCCCACATGCTGTGGAGTGGCTGGGCCCGTGAGCCATGGCCACTGAGCCTGTGCTTCTGGAGCCTGTGCTCCCCAACGGGAGAGGTCACAACAGTGAGAGGCCCGCGTACCACAAAAATAAATAAATAAATAAATAAATAAATAATAAATACACTAGAAGGAATCAATAGCAGAATAACTGAGGCAGAAGTATTAATAAGTGAGCTGAAAGACAGAGTAGTGGAAATCACTGCCAAAGTACAGAATAAAGAAAAAAGAATGAAAAGAAATGAGGACAGTCTCAGAGACATCTGGGACAACATTAAACACACCAACATTTGCATATAGGAGTCCCAGAAGGAAAAGAGAAAGAAAAAGAGCCTAAGAAAATATTTGAAGATATTGTAACCAAAAACTTCCCTAACATGAAAAGAAAACCTTCACTCAAGTCCAGGAAGCACAGAGAGTCCCATACAGGCTGAACCAAAGGTGGAACATGCTGAGACACATATTAATCAAACTACAAAAATTAAAGACAAAGGTAAAAATATTAACAGCAACAGGGAAAATCAACAAGTAACATACAAGAGAATCACCATAAGATTATCAGCTAATTTTTCTGCAGAAATTCTGTGGGACAGAAGGGAGTGACACAATATAAGTAAAGAGATGAAAGGGAAAAACATACAACCAAGAATACTTTACCAGGCAAGGCTCTTGCTCAGATTCGACAGAGAAATCAAAAACTTTACGGACAAGAAAAAGCTAAAAGAATTCAGCACCGCCAAACCAGCTTTACAAATGCTAAAGGAACTTCTCTAGGTGGGGAAGAGGCATGCAACTTAAAACAACCTTTACATATATAGACTGCTATATCAAAACCTCATTGGAACAGCAAATCAAAAAACTACAATAGAAACACACACACGCACACACACACACACACACACACACACAAGTAACCCAAACACAACAAGAAAGATAGTTATCAAATCACAAAGAAGAGAACAAAAGAGGAAGGGAAGAAAAAAATACCTGCAAAAACAAATCCAAGACAATTAAGAAACTGTCAGTGGGAACATACATATTGATAATTACCTTAAATGTAAATGGATTAAAAAAAAAAATGTAAATGGATTAAATGCTTTAACCCAAATACATAGACTGGATGAATGGATACAAAAACAAGACTCATATAAATGTTGTCTACAAGAGACCTACTTCAGATCTAGGGACACATACAGACCAAAAGTTAGAAGATGAAACAAGGTGTTCCATGCAAATGCAAACCAAAGGAAAGCTGGAGTAGCAATGCTCATATCAAACAAAATAGACGTTTTAAAAAAAATCATTTCAAGATTACTTATGTATTTACTTTAAAACAGGTCACAACACTAAGCTTCTGGCCCATTCTGATAATGCACAAGATACAAATGCTTGCTCAGCAGTTGAAGGGCATGCTTTAGTAGCATGTTTGAAAAGTGAATAAAAATCTATATAAAACAAATATTTAAATAGTTTCCATAGGAACACAGTTAAGTGTGACCCCATCACCTAGTCTTCCACATTGTTGCATCTGTGCCAACACTACTCACATAGACATCTCAAAACTAGCAGTAGTTAAGTTAAATGGTCCCCCCCCAAACCCTTAAATCAAGCTAAACTCACAGTTAACAGCTACAAGAATTGTATCTACACATTAATACAAGCTGAAGCACAGGCTGCTGGGTGCTCTTTCATCCCACTCTCTCAAGCACAAGACACAGGCAGAGTGCCAACATCCAGCTCCTCTATTCCGGGTGGGAAGTCATGGTTGTGGATTTTCTGCATCAGTTGCCATGGTGGCCCTGACATCACATAGTAGATGGTTGGTCTCTGGAATCCATTGAAAGTAGAAGCAGCAGTGACAGCAGTGACAGAACAGAGTGTAAACACCCATGTTTTCAAACAGCATCCAATCGCCCTCATGCATTTCAAGTAAGTTACAGTGCTCAACAATGTGATCCAGGCCATCACAGGTTGGTCCCCAGATGCTGAATGAATAATACTTTTCATCTGGTTTGGGTCTCTTCTGCAGAAGAGGCTTCACATGTTCATGATCATAGAGGATGCAGTTGAATGATGCATATACTCCATCATTCACATAATACATAAATGTCTGTTCACTTGACTCATCTTCATCATCAGATCCCGTCTGTTCCTTTAAGATGAGTTTTTGGCAATGATATTAACTGCTAGAGTGAAAACTGGGACAACACAGTATCTTCCTGGCTCAGGTATGATGCTCACTCCAGAATCTGTTGGAAAATACTTGCACAACACTGGGTTGATTACACCGGTGGTCTCTTCAAATTAAGATTTACATCCTCAGATCCTGGAAAGCCACCACCAATATCAAGCAGAAACATGTTGAAACCAACCACAGCTCCCATGTCAAAGTCACAGTGGGCATCAGAGATGGTCTGCACGAAGGTCTCTGGATCAGTACAATGATGTCCCACATGGTAGCTGACACCAATGACATCAATATCTTGCTCTTTTGCCCATTCCAAAAGAAGCCTGCTGGTTTTGAGTGTGACACCAAATTTGACACTGAGGTGACAGACTGCTTTGGAATCATCAGTGGCAATCTGAAAAACCAACTTGGCCTTTGGATGTGCCCTGGCAACTTTCACCAACTCGACTTCACTATCAAAAGTCATCATCTGGACTCCATTATTGGCAGCATATTTAATCTGAGACACTTGTTTACAAGGATTTGCATAGATAATCCTCTCTGGAGGCACCCTGAGACTCTGCACCAACTGGATTTCAGTTTTGCTGGTACAGTCAAATCCTTTCTTAATGGCAGGTATGGTCTTCACTATGGTTCTACTATCATTGCATTTGACTGCATAAAAGGGTGTGACTTGGGCTCCCCTGGTGGCAGAGTGGTTGAGAGTCCGCCTGCCGATGCAGAAGACACAGGTTCATGCCCCGGTCTGGGAAGATCCCACATGCCGCGGAACGGCTGGGCCCGTGAGCCATGGCCGCTGAGCCTGCGCATCCAGAGCCTGTGCTCCGCAATGGGAGAGGCTACAACAGTGAAAGGCCCGCATACTGCAAAAATAAATAAATAAAGGGTGTGACTCAAGTAAGAGCTTTAAACCATATCAGATGTTTCTTTACAATGCCTCCCAGGTCTGCAACATAGAAGGCATCCTTGTCTTCAGAAGGAACTTCATTAATGTTTTGGTCCAGAATGTCCTTGGCAGTAAAACTTTCATCCAAGAAATGGCAGTCAAACTTCATTACTAAAGTTATTCGTGGTTTCTTGATAACTTTTTGAAACAACAAAATGGGAAACTAAGAGATGGAATTTAAAGAAATTATGCCAGGTTTTCACAAAGGCAATTCTCCAGGAATTCCAAGTCCCACTGAAGATGTGTGTGCCCTTGGTGCAGCAGTGAAAATGTTCTGATAAATGCACAATCTGCTGTCCACCTTAGAGCAAACGGGCACCAAGGGTAGGCTCCATGGAGATGAGATGCCACCACCACCGAGCACTCAGGACCACTGGCCACACTGCCTCTGTCCCCACCACACCCGTCAACCACCCTCCCAGTTGCTCGCCACCTTGCTCCCTCCAGCAGAGGACAACCAGCCTGAGGTGGCACCGAGTGCTGGCAGAGGGGCAGCAGCAGTGGAGGCAGAGGGAACTGACCAAAAATACTTTAAAATAAAGACTGTTACAAGAGACAAGGTAGGACACTACATAATGATCAAAAGATCAATCCAAGAAATTATAAAAATTATAAATATATATGCACTCAACATAGGAGCACCCAATATATAAGTCAAATGCGAACAGCCATAAAAAGAGAAATAGACAGTAATACAACAATAATGGGGGACTTTAACACCTCACTTACACCAATGGACAGATCATCCAAACAGAAAATCAATAAGGAAACATAGACTTTAAATAACACATTAGACAAGATGGACTTAATCAATATTTATACAACATTCCATCCGAAATCACTAGAATACACTTTCTTCTTAAGTGTACATGGAACATTTTCCACGATAAATCACGTCTTGGGTCACAAATCAAGTCTCAATAAATTTAAGAAAATTGAAATCATATCAAACATCTTTTCTGACCACAATGTAAGGAGATTAGAAATAACTGACAGGAAAAATAAACTTGTAAAAATCATAAACACATGGAGAATAAACTAAACAACCAATAGATCACTGAAAAAAAATCAAAGAGGAAATAAAAAAAATACCTAGAGATAAATGACAATGAAAACACGATGATCAAAACCTATGGAATGCAGCAAAAGCAGTTCTAAGAAGGAGGCTTATACCAATACAAATGTACCTCAGGAAACAAGAAAAATATAAAATAAACAACCTAACCTTACACCTAAGGCAACTAGAGAAAGAAGAACAAACAAAACCCAAAGTTACTAGAAAGAAAGAAATCATAAAGATCTGAGCAGAAATAAATGAAATAGAGATGATGAAATCAATAGCAAAGACCAATGAAAGTAAAAACTGGTTCTTTGAAAAGATAAACAAAATTGATAGACTTTTAGCCAAACTCATCAAAAAAAATAAATAAATAAAAGGAGAGGACTTTAATCAATAAAATTAGAAATGAAAAAGGAGAAGTTAAAATGGACACCACAGAAATAAAAAGGATCATAACAGACTACTACAAACAACTATATGTCAATAAAATGGACAATCTAGAATAAACAGATAAATTCTTAGAAAGATACAACCTTCCATGACTGAACCAGGAAGAAACAGAAAAATGAACAGACCAATCAAAAGTACTGAAATTAAAAGTGTGATTTAAAAAATTCAAACAAACAGAAATCCAGGACCAGATGACTTCCAGGTGAATTTTATCAAACATTTAGAGAAGAGTTAACACCTATCCTTCTGAAACTCTTCCAAAAATGTTGCAGAAGAAGGACACTCTCAAACTCATTCTATGAGGCCACCATCACGCTGATATCAAAACCAAAGATACCATAAAAAAAAGAAAACTATAGGCTGATATAACTGATTAACACAGACACAAAAGTCCTCAAGAAAATACTAGCAACCCGAATCCACCAACACATGAAAAGGATCATACATAGTGAGATTTATCATAGGGATGAAAGGATTCTTTAATATATGCAAATTAATCCATGTGATACACCACATTAACAAACTGAAGAATAAAAACCATATGATCATCTCTCTCCAACCCAAAGACATGGACTGGATGAATGGATATAAAAACAAGACCTCTATATTTGCTGTCTACCCCTATATTTGCTGTCTTCAGACTTAGGAACACATACAGACTGAAAGTACAGGTATGATAAAAAAGATTCCATGCAAATGGAAATCAAAAGAAAGCTGGAGTAACGATACTCATATCTGAAAAAAAAATACTTTAAAATAAAGATTATAAGAGACAAAGAAAGACACTACATAATGATCAAGGGATCAATCCAAGAAGACATAACAATTGTAAATATTTATGCACCCAAAATAGGAGCACCTCAATATATAAGGCAAATACTAACTGCTATAAAAGGAGAAATTAACAGTAACACAATAATAGTGGGGGAATTTAACACCCCACTTTCACCAATGGACAGATCATCCAGACAGAAAATCAATAGGAAATGACACATTAGACCAGAGGGACTTAACTGATATTTATAGAGCATTCCATCCAAAAGCAGCAGAATACACATTCTTTTCATGTGGTACACATGCTGGACCACAAAGTGAGCCTCGGTGAATTTAAGAAAATTGAAATCAATATCAAGCATATTTTCCAACAACAACTGCTATATTTAAAATAGAAAACCAACAAGGACCTACAGTGTAGCACAGGGAACTCTGCTCAATATTTTGTAATAACCTAAACAGGAAAAGAATTTGAAAAAGAATAGATACATGTATATGTATAACTGAATCACATTGCTGTATACCTGAAACTAACACATTGTTATCTGACTATATTCCAGTATAAAATAATTTTTTTTTAAATATGATCATCTCAATAAATGCAGAAAAAGATTTTGACAAAATTCAATGCCAACTCATGATAAAAACTCTCCATGTAGTGGGCATAGAGGGAACCTACCTAGACATAATAAGGGACATATATGACAACCCCACAGCAAACATTCTCAATGGTGAAAAGCTGAAAGCATTCCCCCTAAGATCAGGAACAAGCCAAGGAAGTCCACTCTTACCACATTTTTTCAACATATTTTGGGAGTCTTAGACATGGCAATCAGAGAACAAAAAAAAAAAAAATCCAAATTGGAAAAGAAACACTTTCACTGTTTGCATATGACAGGATACAATTCTTAGAAAATTCTAAAGACACTACCAGAATAGTACTAGTTCTCACGAATGAATTTGGTAAATTTGCAGGATACAAAATCAGTAACCAAAAATCTCTTGCATTCCTATACACTAACAACAAAAATCAGAAAGAGAAATTAAGGTACAATCCCATTTACCATCACATTAAAAGGAATAAAATACTTGGGAATAAGCCTACCTAAGGAGGCAAAAGACCTGTACTCAGAAAATGATAAGTTACTGGTCAAAGAAATGAAAGATGACACAGAGAGATGGAGAGATATACCATGTTCTTGAATTGGAAGAATCAATATTACCAAAATAACTGTATTACCCAAAACAATCTACAGATTCAATGCAATCCCTATCAAATTACCAAGGACATTTTTTTCAGAACTAGAACAAAAAATCTTAAAATTTGTATGGAGACAAAAAAGACCCTGAATAGCCAAAGCAATCTTGAGAAAGAAAACTGGAGCTTGAGGAATCAGGCTCCCTGACTTCAGATTATACTGCAAAGCTACAGTAATCTAAACAGTATTGTACTGCCTCAAACCAGAAATATAGATCAATGAAACCGGACAGAAAGTCCAGAGATAAACCCACACACCTAGGGTCAACGAGTCTATGACAAAGGAGGCAAGGACATAAAATGGAGAAAAGATAGTCTCTAGAATAAGTGGTGCTGGGAAAACTGGACGACTACATGTAAAAGAATGAAATTAGAACATTCTCTAACACCATACAGAAAAATAAACTGAAAATGGATTAAAGACCTAAATGTAAGGCTGGATACTGTAAAACTCTTAGAGGAAAACATAGGCAGAACACTCTCTGACATTTATCAAAGGAAGATCTTTTTGGATCCACCTGCTAGAGTAATAAAATAAAAACAAAAATAAACAAATGGGACCTAATTAAACTTAAAAGCTTTTGCACAGTAAAGGAAATCATAAACAAAAAGACAATCCACAGAATGGGAGAAAATATTTGCAAATGAAGTGACTGACAAGGGATTCATCTCCAAAATATACAAACAGCACATGCAGCTCGATTCAAAAAAAACAACCTAATCAGAAAGTGGATGGAAGATCTAAATAGACATTTCTCCAAAGAAGACATACAGATGGCCAAAAAGCACATGAAAAGCTCTTACAACACTAATTATTAGAGAAATGTAAATCAAACTACAATGAGGTTTCACCTCAGACCAGTAAGACTGGCCATCATCAAAAAATCTACAAGCAGTAAATGCTGAGGAGAATGTAGAGAGAAAGGAGCCCTTTTACACTGTGGGTTGGAATGTAAATTGATACAGCCACTATGGAGAACGGTATGGAGGTTCCTTATAAAACTAAAAATAGAACTACTATATGATCCAGAAATCCCACTACTGGGCATTTTCCCTGAGAAACTGTACTTCAAAAAGATAAATGTACCCCAATATTCATTGCAGCACTATTTACAATAGCCAGTACCTGGAAGCAATCTAAATGTCTATCAAGAGAAGAATGAATAAAGGAGATGTGGTACATATATACAATGGAATATTACCCAGCCATATGAAAGAACAAAATAATGCCATTTGCAGCAACATGGGTGGACCTAGAGATTGTCATATTGAGTGACGTAAGTCAGACAGAGAAGGATAAATATTATATGATATTACTTATATGTGGAATCTAAAAAAATGGTATAAATGAACTTATTTACAAAACAGAAATAGAGTCACAAATGTAGAAAACAATCTTATGGTTATCATGGGGGAACGGTGGGGAGAGATAAATTGGGAGTTTTTTGTTGACATATACACACTACTATATTTAAAATAGCTAACTAATAAAAACCTAATGTATAGCACAGGGAACCCTACTCAATAGTTTTTAATCACCTATATGGGAAAAGAATCTAAAAAAGAGTGGATATATGTATATGTATAACTGATTCACTTTGCTGCACAGGAGAAACTAACACAACATTGTAAATCAACTATATTCCAATAAGATTTTTTTTTTTAAAAGCAAATGACATTCTTGCTTTGCAATTTAGCATAAGTGTTCAAATAGAAATAACCGATTGAATGTCAAGCTGTTTACATTTAAAAGGCCCACAGAAAAGTATATTCTCGTGGAAATTTCAAAATTATAAGAATAAAATTATAATCTTGAAAGATTTGTGGAAGAATGTATATAACAATCTGAAAATGAACATTAGATTATCTACAGTTTTCTATAACAAAATATAAAAAAGCCCCAACATTCTAACAGAAAATGATTGGAACTTTTAATTTAACACTAAAATAGGAATCAATTGTGAAGGCAAATAAATAATATGAAGAAAACCAAGAAAATTAAGAACATATGATACATATATAAATAAAATACTCATGTACAACTTAAGTGAAATGAAGTAAATTCCCAGGATTTAGTTATAATGCAATCCTAGAAAGCAACTGGAGCAGAGTGGAGCAGAAGGGTACAGACCTCCAGAAATTATAGTATAGTATGTTAGAAGGATAATATTGATAAAATAAAGACATTGTTCATTGTATTGTATAAGCAAAAACAAAAAAGAATATTAATAATATCAAGTAAAGAATATTTTAATGAAACAAAATGGGACATGATTTTGATAATAGATGAAATAAAGAATAATTTATTTAAAATTAACTTTTTAAATAATTTCCTTTGAACCATGCAAAAATGAAGGTAATATAGCCATGACAAAGATAATGTAAGTCTATCCCTCAATCTGAGTTATGGATTCAAAAATGTTAGCATAGACAAAATGTTGTAAATATAATATATTCAAAGATTTTCCATTTTGATGGTCAATTTGTCTGCAAAGCATGGGGAATCTAATTATGCCTATAGAAAGAAATATTAAATTACTATACTTTGATAATTTAAGAAGTTATTTTATACTTGAATGTAACTGTTCTAATTAATTTACATCCATTCTCTAACATATTCTTTATAACTTCTCCAACATGGGTAGTTGTTTTGACATTACGGATTAGAAAACCAAGAGACAGAAAAGTTATGTAATTTCCTCAAAATAAATGTATTCTAAAATATGTATGTATGTATTTTGAGGGAGAATTTCACTTAGGATCTGAATCCAGGCAATCTAGAAACATACTAATTTAAACTAACAATTGAATCAGCTGAATATAGAAAGTGAGTGATAGTAAGATAAGCATAAGTGGAGTAAACTTTAATTCTCAGAAGTAGAAAGACAATCAAAAACATGTGTATGAAAAAACAGATATAAATGCATACAACATATATTTATAGAACAATCACTTAAAGAAGTGAATACTACAGAGTTTTCCTTCAGAAAGTGCACTGGGAGTTAGGGAATGGTTTCAGAAACTTGTTTTTTACTTTGATATTATGCAATTTTGCTTTCTTTTACATTTGTATATATTGTTTTGGTAATGTGTAAAAAGTATATACATTCTTATTATGCCCAAGCATTAGAAATATTTGCAGTTTCCTTGAAAATGTGTTTCTAATAACAGGTCTCTTTGCACATACTGAATAGACAAATATGTGCATACACTGAGCATCTAATTACCATGCAAACAAACCTTGTTATTTCATAACCTCTAGAATGTATATTATTCTATGCATATCAGAGTATACTCTAAGAAATATTCTAGTCAGGAAATTTCTGAGTTGCTGAAATATTACAGAAAATGTAGATTTAGTACAATTGCCATGCTCACTTGCCTGGTTTCAGAAAGAGTACCTTCTTGATTTTTACTTTTCATACTTATGCATTCATTAGACTATCTGCAGAAATAGAGGCTGAGTTGTAAAGAAGCAAAACGGTAAATATTCTAAGCTTGGGAATAGAAAGAAAAAGAGGAAACAAGTAGGAGATAAAACTGTCTTTAGGTTGAAATGTTTTAAATGGCTCCACAAATTTGCCAGCATGAAGTCTTTTAAGATATGGAAATTTATTAACACTGTGGCTTTTGCCACAAATTACTTTTAGCAGCTTATACATATACACAAAACAGTTAATGGTGTGCAGAATTTCTGCCGTAAATACAAGTCACTTTTGCACAAGATTTAGATTTGACACTATTATGGGAATTTGCTAAGTGACAGAAGTATGCCTATAATTTCATGCCTTTTCTTCATCAAAGCTGTGGCAATACTTCATTGTATTTACTCTAAATTCAAAACACCTTTAAAAGGATATTAAAAATGATTTCTTCTTTCCCATTTTTGCAAAGGTAAGATTTTAAAAAGAATGAAACTGTATTTGTTTTTTCAGGGACTGTCCAATTTCAAAGATGTGTACTTTATGTCCTCAAAATAATATTGTCATAAAAAGTTCTCTACCCTTCCATCTATTAGGAACAAAGAATGGAATATATGAGTTTTCTAGATAGATATAACTAATTAGCTGGATTATATTTGTACAAATGAAACATAACTATAAGGCAGATGTTTGATTTCAAAATATAGGTCTTTATTTTAATGAGCAGGTCTCCAGCTTTTATAGTCTGTAAGAATGCTCTCTGAAGAGTTTTGCCTCTTCCAATTTCTCCCATCTGTGATGAATGAAAATAAAATCTCTCCAACATTCTCTTATCAGTTGGGTTTCCCTTAAGTTTTACTCTTTTCTTCTGCCTGTCAGTCACTATTCTCTCACATATGTTTTTATAACTGCAAAATTAAAAAGGGGAGGTCATTTAACAAAATATTTTAAGGATGTTATGAATTAAGAGTAAATACAATGAAGTATTGGTATAGCATTGATGAAGGGTAGGAGTGAAAGTACAATTTTTTCTCTGTCACTTAAATTCTCACAATAATGTTAAAAGACTATCAAAACATGATTCACATCCTCATTGTCAAGACTATCACATCGCCATTTCTAGTTTCAATGAGAGAAAGTGTGTCTCACCTAGCTTGGTCACCATATGTCTACCTAAAACTCAGAAGTGCTTTTGCTAAATAGAAAAGGGATATTGAACATGCCATATCAATGACTAGACTTGCCTCTGCCACCAAATATCTATGAATACTTTAGCTGTTATCTACAACACTAATTTAATTCTTGCCAACATGAAGCAGTTCAAATCTGATAATGATCACATCCATGCCCAGATCTAAGATTTCTAAGTGTTATGTAGACCTCCTCATCAGTTTGGGTATAAGTATCTGTGGTCTGGTGACCTATAATCTAATGAAAAAATATCTTAACATCTTGCAGCCAGTATGCAATAAATGCTGTATGAACAGGGTAGAAACATTTTCATTAAAGAAGACAAAAGAATGAAAAGCTTCCAGAAGTCCCAGTTCATAGGAGTCATATAATATTTCTGGGAAGGAATTATTTTGAAAAGTGCCTGCCTTGGTAGTGGATCAAGTTACTTATGGAGAAACCAGTGTGCTCTGGGTTGACTCATGTTGTATTGTGTCATAGACCCTGGCTCTGCTCACTGAGAAAAGTCTCCTTGCAGAATCTGTTGTGTGGGCATGTGAGAAGTAGGACTTCACAGCTTTCACAGCAGCTTCCATCTGGTGCAGGTTTGGAGCCCAGGGTTTGCCTTAGAAATGAAACTGGCACTGTGCTTCTCAGGCCAGACTTGTGGTTTCTTTGGCAATGTAAGTCCCTATTTGGCTTTGCATCTATTTTCATTCAGTCAGTTCTAAGGGAAAGTGAACACATGAAAAACCTTGTCTAGACAAAGCACTGAATCCTGCTTTGTCTAGTATCAATGTCTTTGTGCTGAGCCCTTTCCTCTCTCTTAATGTTGGCAAATGTGAGGACATCTAAAATTACAGGCTTTGGTGAGATGGTGACATCTAATATTTGATATATAGCTTTGGGCTGCCTTCTATTGTCTGGCAGGCTTATACTGAGACTGCTAGAAAATTCTTGCAGTCTTATCTCCCTTTAAGGCTGCTTCTTCACAGCCACCTGTTTACAATGAGCCTCAGTTAACCTGTCTCTTATGTAATTTGGTAAAAGTCAAAAACAGCAGAAAAACACACAGTTACATTTTGAGGTTTACAAAATAGTTCTACTAACACTCAGCCTCTTAGTAACAGGGGCAGCCATTGAGAATAACACATAGTTTCATAAAATATTTTACCACAGGCCAACAAATAACTAGAGTCCTTTGCCTTCTGCCATGCATATCTTGTCAAGGTCATATATTTTAACTCACTTAAAAAAAATAAACTTATTTATTTATTTATGTTTGGCTGCATTGGGTCTTCATTGCTGCACATGGGCTTTCTCTAGTTGTGGCGAGCAGGGGCTACTATTTGTTGCAGTGCATGGGTTTCTCAATACAGTGGCTTCTCTTGTTGTGGAGCACAGTCTCTAGGCACGTGGCTTCAGTAGTTGTGGCATGCAGGCTTCAGTAGTTGTGGCTCACGGGCTCCAGAGCGCAGGCTCAGTAGTTGTGGCACACAGGCTTAGTTGCTCTGCGGCATGCGGGATCTTCCTGGACCAGGGCTCGAACACGAGTCCCCTGCAATGGCAGGCAGATTCTTAACCACTGCACCACCAGGGAAGCTCTAACTTTTTTTTTTTTTTTTCGGTATGCAGGCCTCTCACTGTTGTGGCCTCTCCCGTTGCGGAGCACAGGCTCCGGACGTGCAGGCTCAGTGGCCATGGCTCACGGGCCTAGTGGCTCCGCGGCATGTGGCATCTTCCTGGACCAGGGCTCGAACCCGAGTCCCCTGCATTGGCAGGCAGATTCTTAACCACTGCGCCACCAGGAAAGCCCCCAACTGACTTTTGATATCACCTTCTGTATCAGTTCCGAATTCAGAACAATAAATGTAATCAATTTTAATTATTGTAAGTTAGAATATATTTAGTTATAAAATATAGTGTATTTACAATATTGTTGAAAGGGATAAAGGAGCAAGGTCTAGGCAGGCACTCCACAAATGAATTGTGCTAGACACAATTATCCATCAGGTAATGTACCACCTATCAGGCCAACACAAGAGCTATTGATTTAAGAACTCTTTAACCATTGCAGCTATATAAGTATGGAAAAGTAAAAATAAGAAGCTGACATGTCTACCATTAGGATTGAAATGAAAGATGGATAATGAACACTGTAACAGTGATACAGTGTAAAATGTTCTCCAAAATCTTGCCTAGCAAGCCAAAAACTTGCAAAAAGAAATAGGAAAATAACCTCTGCATTAATTGTGTCTTCCATATTTTGTGTAAGGGCATCTAGTCAGTAAAAGCCCAATTTGCATGTAGAACTCTAACTACAAAAGTGTTCAGGAAACGTAGCTTTCAAACTAAGTCTCTGTGGTACAGAAAGGCATCCTAAAAGCTATGTGGAAAAGAATATTACAATAATTGCTACATTATATCTCTTTGGCAGCTCAGAATCCATGCACATCTTTCTATTTAAACGTCAAAAGAGAAATAATAGTAATAAAAATTTCTTTTGCCTAAAATGAATAATTATGTAATATAGACCCAATCTTTTATCAGTGGGACAGATCCGTCTCAAAGTAATAGTCAATATTCTTCTAGGTAGCCTACATTATTATTTTATAATATGAAGATAAAATTGTAATTTAACCACTATGAAAATAACCTAGATTATTTTTAAATAAGAGGAAAAAGTAGGAGGGGAAAATAGTAATTAATATTTATAGATATAATACATAAAAGATAAATATAATTCATATAGCTACTAAAGTTGTTTAATGTTAGGTATACCATACCACCTAGCTTATGTCATTAGTATCATATACGTTATATATATATATATATATATATATATATATATATATATACAATATATTATTGGGTTGGCCAAAAGTTTCATTCAGTTTCTTCCATAAGATGGCTCTGGGAGCACTTACTTGTCTTTAACTTCCTTCGAAACAATTTTTTTAGATTGTATGTGCAGTGTATGGAGAAGGTGCTGTGACTGATCGAACGTGTCAAAAATGGTTTGCCAAGTTTTGTTTTTGGAGATTTCTCATTGGACAATGCTCCATGGTCGTGTAGACCAGTTGAAGTTGATAGCGATCAAATCGAGACATTAACTGAGAACAATCAACATTATACCACTTAGGAGATAGCCAACATACTCAAAATATCCAAATCAAGTGTTGAAAATCATTTGCACCAGCTTGGTTATGTTCATCGCTTCGATGTTTGGGTTCCACATAAGTTAAGTGACAAAAACCTTCTTGACCGTATTTCCACATGAGATTCTCTACTTAAACATAATGAAAACGTTCCATTTTTAAAACAAATTGTAATGGGCAATGAAAAGTGGATACTGTACAATAATGTGGAATGGAAGAGATCGTGGGGCAAGTGAAATGAACCACCATCAACCACACCAATGGCCAGTCTTCATCCAAAGAAGTTGATGTGTATATGGTGGGATTGAAAGGGAGTCCTCTCTTACGAGCTCCTTCCGGAAAATCAAATGATTAATTCCAATAAGTACTGCTCCCAATTAGACCAGCTGAAAACAGCACTCGATGAAAAGCGTCCAGAATTAGTTAACAGAAAATGCACAATCTTCCATCAGGCTAACTCAAGATGGCATGTTTCTTTGACGACCAGGCGAAAACTGTTACAGCTTGTCTGGGAAGTTCTGATTCATCTTTCATATTCACCAGACATTGCACCTTCAGATTTCCATCTATTTTGGTCTTTACAAAATTCTCTTACTGGAAAAAAATTCAATTCCTTGGAAGACTGTAAAATGCACCTGGAACAGATCTTTGCTCAAAAATATAAAAAGTTTTGGGAAGATGGAATTATGAAGTTGCCTGAAAAATGTCAGAAGGTAGTGGAACAAAAGGCTGAATACGTTGTTCAGTAAAGTTCTTGGTGAAAATGAAAAATGTGTCTTTTATATTTACTTAAAAACTTAAGGCACTTTTTGGCCAACCCAATAATTATGTATTATGGCAATTTTCTATCAGATGTAAGTAAACGATTGAAAATCTTGAAGAAAGCAGCACCCTTTTCTAGCTCAGGGAGAGACACTCTATGTACTAGGTTATTGCTGATATAAAGTTGTGTCCCAGGGGTATAACCAAACACCTCTAAGCAGGCTAATTACATTAGATTCTTTTGATTATAGATGGAGCAGTGATTTGTCCTCACTATAGACATTAATTCTGATTATAGATTTGTCTTCTCAGCCTAAAGCACTTCTTCCAAAATTGTCACCTGTGAACTTACTAAATGCATTCTTTACAATAATTGTATCCTATACAATGTTGTTTCTAACTAAGGAATTTAATTTACCACTGTAGAAACAATGGTCAATAGAAATAAAACAACTGTCTGTTTCTACCACTGCTAACAAGACCTTGGTTGGTACATAAAATCTGCCTGAATGTGATATGTGGGGTTGAAATAAAAAATTTATTAAAATCATAATCATGTTATTTTCTGGTGAGCAAAATGACCCCTAAAGATATAATAAAATGGTTTTTATTTTAAACTACTAAGTTTTGGGGTAGTTTGTTACACAACAATAAATAACCATGAAGGTATGATGGCCCCAAGATTAGCACTAGTTGTGAAATCTTAACTTCATCTGGATAGAGTTGATTAAAGTTAAGAGTGCACTTCTTAATACCCTTCTCTCTATCTCTCTTCTTTCCTTCTCTCCTTCTTCCCTCCCTTCCTTCCTTCCTTCCCTCCCTCCCTCCCTCCTTCCTTCCTTCCTTATCTCCTTTCTTCTCTTACTTTCTTCCTTCTTTATTCTTTCCTTACTCTCATCTTTCCTCCCTTCCCCTTCCTTCCTACCTCCCTGTATTCTTTCTGTCTAATATTTCTCAGTCCTGTACTCTGAAGGAGATACATGAAGACTGTCAGAGCCACCAATCTTGTTTGCTCGTACTCATTATTAGTTTTATGTTATGTCCTATTTGACTAGAGTATAGGTAACTTGTACTTAACCCTCCTAAACCTTATTCAATATTTCCCACAGTCTTATTTTAATTAATTAATTAATTAATTTTTGGCTGCATTGGGTCTTCGTTGCTGTGCACAGTCTTTCTCTAGTTGTGGCAAGCGGGAGCTGCTCTTTGTTGCAGTGTGTGGGCTTCTCATTGCAGTGGCTTTCCTGCTGAGCATGGGCTCTAGGCATGCAGGCTTCAATAGTTGTGGCACACAGGGTCGTAGCTGTGGCTCAGGAGCTCTAGAGCTCAGGCTCACTGGTTGTGGCGCACAGGCTTAGTTGCTCCATGGCATGTGGGATCTTCTGGGGCCAGGGCTCGAACCCATGTCCCCTGCATTGGCATAGCGGATTCTTAACCACTGTGCCACCAGAGAAGTCCTTTCCCACAGTTTTAAAAGTGTCAGTCTTTACTCTGCCATCGTTGGGCTAGTCTGGGGCCATGAATGAGTAAAAGAAAGGACCTAGGGTCAGCAGCAGAGGTGTACCCTTTCCCTAGTTTATCATATCTACAATGAGTTGCCTTTCTGTGTTACTAATCTGTATTTTACATTCTCTAACACATTCACATAAATAGTTTACTCCTCCTATAGCTTTTGCCAAAGCAGGAATTAGGAGCCCAGTCTTAGACTAACTGTGTCATGATCAAGTTGCAGGGTTGTGGGGTAGCCTAGAGTTTAATGTATTTGGGTATGCTGCTTTAGCCAATTTATTGGGTCACTTATAGTGCCAACTTTGAATGGAGGTCAGAATAATGGAAAGATTTCTATCTGGTGTAGGCTATAGTTAGAACAAGACTCTTCTTCTCTGCCATTATGGGTGGAAATAATGGGAACTGGTAATAAAGAGTTTTGGGATAGAAAAACATTGATATCTTATGGACTAATAAATTTGGGTCCAGCATCTTAGCATATATTTATGGTCAATAAAAGCACTAAGAAAAGAGAGGTGAGGAAATTCTTCTTAATAAGCATTATGGATTAGAAGATTTATTCTGTGGATGTCAATTACTGAATTTATGAACAAGCCATTATAGTTGAAGAATGGAGGAAATGCTAATTTTGAACAGCAGAGCTGCATAAAACAGCATCTGATAGTGTCACTGCTGATAGGTTCCCATTGCTGGAAGTGTCTTCCACCCCATCTCCCACCCCACATTAAGACATTCATCGACAACAATTTTATATGAAAATATATAAAATTATACACTCTCAGAAATCATAGATCTTACATATCATGAAATTTACTAATAGAAACAGATATGAACAAAAATCAGGCATCAGGCATAGGAATAACATTTTCCTCTCTTGCAATGCCCTAAACTTTTAAATTATTTCTTTTAAGCATTGGTATGTATTTTGGTTTCAGAGATGCAGGCTAACATTGATTATATGTGGTAGATGTGAGCTCAAAGGAAGCTGTTTAAATTTGGGACTTAGTTTTAATACTCTATTAATCATGTAAGCTGGAGAGTGTATACACATAACCTCTACTTTATAGTCAGATTTGTTTCAGAGAAGCAGTCTAGATGAACCAAGTAGACTCTGATAAAGTCATATTATATAATTTCATTGGTTATTTTCCTTATAGTAAATTATTTTAGCATTTTTACAGGGAGGTTTACAAGGACAATACAGACGTAGGTGTCTACAAGGAGAAAGTGAATAAGTTACATACATGGTATGGATTTTTCCCTTTCTAGGTTCTGTACCTTGGGAGTAAGAAGAACAGAGAGAAACTAATTAATTATATTGGAATTTTTCAATAATGGTGGGGGCAGTGGGATTAGACATATTCTGCCTTGTACACATTATCCTGCCCATCATGTTTCTGAATTCATATATTCACTGGATGTGTTAAAACTTATTAAACCATACAAGTTTGCTTTTAAAGAAAAAAAAAAAACACTTTTTCAGTGAAAGAAACACAGAAAAGAACTGAGGCCATGTGACTTTACCTGTCTTATCATATGCTACATTAACCATAAAATATAGTGTTATATTTTATTGAAATGTTAGAAGACTATAGCATATGAGATTAAAGGTGCTGTTTATCAGGATACTGTATATTTTTTGACCTAATAAGAAAAAAGTGTTCAGTTCTTCCCATTTTCAGATTTCATGGATTTTAAAATCCATGTGTTGGAAGTGGGAATGAGTTCCCTCACAAATACACCTTATCAATCACCAGTAAATTTTTACCATTCTTGCCAAGTGAAAATGTTAGAACTTACATTATGGATCACCACAATGGTCCCATCGTTGTTGGAAATTAAGCCTGCCACCTGTCTCTTTGGGGACCCTCATGACTCAGTCAATAGGTAAACTGTGCAGTTGTATCACTCTCTGAAATGACTAATCCTGATGAGCAGAGGAACAAAAATTTCTATAATATGGGAGGATATGGAGATATGAGAATGGAATATAGGGATTCCTGAGGTTATGCATCATATCACAACATCAAGTGATAAAAGAGTAACTCCTGGTATTTGGTTAATTTTCCAAATTTCATAATATCAGTGTAATGCTTTTCTTCTTGCTGCATCACACCTGGAGGATCATAACAAGGGATTTTCCTTCTCATCAGCCACTAACAGTTAAAGTATAAGCATCAAAAGTAGCATCAGTCAGTAACATTGTTCATCCTAGGGTATTTAAGCTGAAGCCAGTGAGACAGAGAGAAGAGAGAGAGGGGAGAGAGAGATGAAAGAGAAGGTGAAGCTCCCTTTTCATATCTGTCTGTGGCAAGGGCAGCACCCAGCAATGGTACTGGGAGTTTCCTGACCAAATTGTCTCTGCAGTGTAGCCTGTGAAATATCTTTATTTTTTTCTAATTTCTAAATATCTATACTGGTATTATTTATCATTATAATCATTAATTATATGATCCACTTATATCACACCAATAAAACCCCTATTTGTTTAAGATAACCAGAATTAGCTTCTATTGTTTACAAAATATGGATTGATATTGTCTTTTTGTGTTTAGTGTTGTTTTTGCAAATTTTGTTGCCAGATTCTTATTCCTTTTTAAGTAACTATTTTTTTCTGCCTGGAAACATCTCTACACTTGTTGCTTTTTAATTTTTATTTTTTTTTCTTCTGCTTTGAAACAATATTTTTACAGGTTTACTTGTTTTAATAGCATCTCATTTACCTCATTTTTCTCCCTATGCAATCCCTGTTAGAAGGATAAGTGAAATTTTGGATCATCTGGTATGTTACATTTTCATTCACAATTTTCATATTTTTGTTCATATCACTTGCATTTTAGAAGAAAAATCAATTTCTGCCTTCAAAATCAGATTCTCATTGTCATCTATGTTCATAGTGCTATTCAGTCCATTAATTGAATTTTTTTTCCAACTTAGAAAAAATGTACTAAAATTTCAAAAATCTGGTTATTTCTACTAGATAATAGCTTGTTTTTCTTACTTTTATGGATATTTGGTACATTATAATTATAACATTTAACATTTAAAATTTCTCACTTGAAAATATCCTTTTAGAGTTAAATTTTCTGTAATTTCATTACTCACATTCATTTGGTTTTCCCAAAATGTTTAATTTCCTGTTCTATTGTTTGTTTTTTTTTTTTTTGGCAGTTGAAAATCAGTATTTGCTTGTTCTTAAATGTAGGATTTGATTATACTAGTATATTTAGTAGTATATTTATATACTAGTTACAATATATAAATAAATAGTAGTATATAGTAATGTATTTAATATCTCAATTTATAAATCCCTTTTAGGTTCTGGATCTCCAAATCAAATGCTACTATATATTGAGACTTTCTCTCTTTGGTCACAATATTAGTTGAAACCTGATGATCTTAAATTAAAAATAGGGTAGAGAAAGTTATTTCTAATGTGGTACCTTTATAATCTGGGTATAAATGTTGTATTTGAAAAGTATGAGAGTGCTTGATTTAAATCAATTAACTTATTTTAAAGGGATTGGTACCATGTTTTACAATGGGTAACCTAGCTCTTAACTTCATAGATGTTCTATACCAAGCTTCTCAAATTTTGATGAATTCACAAACTATCTTGCAATTTTGTCAATTATACCTCAATAAAGCTGACAAAAAGAACAAGATGATATTGCTTTAAATAGAAAAAAAAACAGTAATGAATATCACCATATATATTTCCAAAGTTATTTGAATTGGCATACAGGATTGCTTGTCAGTGAAGCTGCTGTTATACCTGCTGGAATCCCATGATAAAATTGTGATATTTTGCTGACTAGAAGACATTAACTCAAGTCCTTAGAGACCTGCAGGATCCATATCTGGCCTCAATGCTCCACCACTCCCTGCTCAGCTCCTAGTCTGTAATGTTGAAAGGATCACCTTCAGTCGCTCTTGATCTAATGGGCATCTAGACTCTCCTTTAGTATGTCAGGAGTTGCTGGAAAGCATTGTTAGTTCTTGGTATTGTTTTACTTCTTATACTATTAGCTAGAGTAAATGCTATGAAAAATAAACCTTCTCTTGATTTTACCTTTGGAGAAACCTGATCTTTGTAAGACTAAATAATCCTCGTCTGCTGACCTGCTTGGGAGATGTATGGCATTTGGGCTATAAAAGTCTCTTAGTTTCTGGATCTTGAGGCCTTTGGATCCTAAGTCCCTTTTAGAAATTATTATTTAACTAGTGGCACTGTCATATATCTGACCCCAGGTACACTATTATTCCTCTCTTGCATCTCCAATATCTGTGACCTATAATTAGGAACTCATCCTAAAACTTGCACTGGAGTTGTTGTTTTCTATGTACCTTTTTGTCTTTCTCTGGTCTCCTGGAATTATCTGGAAATACTTCAGGGTAGCACCTGGATCCTAGCACCAAACAGATACTTAACTTACTTATTAAGCAGCTCTATATTTTTCTAACCTGTTGGGAGTTATCATTGCTATTGCCTATCAACATAGGGAGAAGTCCAGGGGGAGCTAATTGTATTACATTAATAAATGTCCCTTTTGTCTTACTCCAGATTTTGCTACTGCTCTTTTTTCTTAGTTTACTGTAAGTTTAAGGATTCCTGGCATTAATCTTATTCTATATTTGTTTTCTCCAGAGCTTAATTTGAACTATGATTCTTCGTTCTATTCTCTGTCTATCTGTTCTTTTAGCCATTTATCTATTTATCTACTTTTAATTTATTTATCAACTATGAAGTATTAAAACATACAATACTAAAGTAGAAAGAATGGTATGAATCTTTAAAGACTCATCACCCAAATTATTCAGCTTGCTATCAGAAGTTTGTTGCCTTAGCTTTATCTAACCTGTTTTGTGTTTGTTAGCTTTTCACTACTGAAATAGTTTACAGCAAGTCCCCTTCTTTATGCCATTGCCTTTCTATATCAGTTTACATCTCTTAAAAAATGCCTATTTTATTACATAGGAGCAATGCTATCATGACCCATGAAATTAAAAATAAGTTCTTGGTATCATTTGATATCTACTTTACATTAAATTTCCCAATGGTTACAAAGTATACCTTCATATTTTGATTTGTTTGAGTCAGGATTTCAATGTTTGACTCTTTGTGACTTTATTTAACTTATAATTCTATTTACCATGTCCCTGTGGGTAAGAAGTAAAAGTTACTTCTAATGGTTTAATAAGATTTTAGTTCAAATGTTGTGGTTAGGAATGCTTTAGAAGTTGTGCTATGTACTCCATATTTGTCAAATCCCAAATAATAATTGATTGTCCTATTTTTAGTGATGTTAAGCTTGAATATTAGATTTATGAAGTTTTCTATCAACATTTTATAAAAATAGTTACACATTAAGAATCTTTGTTTGAATTAGTGTTTCAATAGGGTTTCTAAACTTCTGATTTTCCAGTTCTTTCCACAATTCTTAGCTGGACTTCTGTAGAGAATAATTCCTCTCATCAGCTAGGGCTATTTTGTTAACCAGAAATATAGTTATTTCAGAAAAGACTAATTATTTCTCTTTGTTTGACACTTTTATTACAATATTGGTGACCTAGTTGCTTCCCATAGTAAAACTGGAGTTTTATATGTTCAATCTGAATCAACTTTAGTCATTTTTTAAAACACTCAAATCCCTTCTTCAATCAAGTGAACCCCTTCAATCTATCTTTGAAAAGTTATTTGCTTTGTGGCACAGATATTCTACTCTCATTTCATACACCTTGACAAGATCCAGGATTTGTCATTTCTTCAAGGAGTCTTGGCTCCTTTAAGTGGGGAATATATCTGGAGACCATATCTAAGCACTAGTCATGCTTGTTTCTACTGAGCTATTATTGCTTCTTGGTCCTTACATGGGTAGAACTAAACATTTATTTTCTAAAGACAAGCCCCTAATGATACTTCAAATTTAAATTTTAAGGGATTTAGTAAATTACTTCATTTTAAGAGAATCTCTTTAAAAAAAAGTTTTAAATTTATTTTCTTTTTGGCTGCATTGGGTCTTTATTGCTGCATGCAGACTTTCTCTAGTTGTGGCCAGCGGGGGCTACTCCTCGTTGTCGTGCGCAAGCTTCTCATTGTGGTGGCTTCTCTTGCTGCAGAGCACGGGCTCTAGGCGTGCGGGTTCAGTAGTTGTGGCACATGAGCTCAGTATTTGTGGCTCGCAGGCTCTAGAGTGCAGGTTCAGTATTGTGGCACACAGGCTTAGTTGCTCCACGGCATGTGCGATCTTCCCAGACCAAGGCTCGAACCCGTGTCCCCTGCATTGGCAGGCAGATTCTTAACCACTGTGCCACCAGGGAAGTCCAAATTACTTCATTTTATACTTTCTTTTCTGTTATGCTCATGTCCTGGTTCTGAACAGCATTAATAAAGTAATTTATCTGCTTTATTCAAATATATATACAATATGTGAAGGATATATACATTTCTAAATATGAATATAACTACTAACAATAAAACTATGGATTGAGGTGAACACTTTTCTTGCCTTTTCTGCCTGTTAACTTTATATCTTACTATTTAACTGGATTCTGTTATTGTTTGCAGTCATTTCTTCATATATTTTTTGTTTCCCCAAAATTCATTTTTTTTGTTTGTCACAGAACTTTATAACTTTTCCATTACAATCAATATCTCTCCAATTGCCTCTGTCTAGTTGCACTGGCTAAAACTCCCAACACCACTTCAAATATTAGTTGCAAAAGCATTTACTATAGTGCAGCAGCTGTTGTAAATTTCTATTCAGGAGTATTAGCAGCATCTGAATTTTTAAAAATTTTATTTTATATTGGAGTATAGTTGATTAACAATGTTGTGTTAGTTTCAAGTGTATAGCAAAGTGATTCAGTTATACATTTACATGTATTTATTCTTTTTCAAGTTATTTTCCCATTTAGGTTATTACAGAATACTGAGCAGAGTTCCCTATGCTATACAGTAGGTCCTTGTTGGTTGTCTATTTTAAATATAGCATTGTGTACATGTCAATCCCAAACTCCCAGTTATCTCTCCCCCTACCCTTCCTTGTATTACTGCTTTTCTTTTTTATAAATTTTCCATCCTCATTTCCTTCTATTCTTTTTCTTCTATGCTTACCAAATTATTTGTACATAATTCCTTCTATGTCTGATGTCCACACTGTCTCTTCAAACTGTGTTTTTTGTCTTTTAGCATGCCTTGTAATTCTTTTGTTGCTGTTGAAAGTGGGACAGAGTGTACTGGGCTAAAGGCACTGAGGTAAAAAGGTTTCAGTATGAGGCTTCATGTTTATCTCTCTATGAGGTAAACTGTGTTTATTGTTTCCTGTAGCTTGGTGTAAGAAGCTAAATTTTCCTCTGGTGGTTTTTGTCTCCCTTGTTAGCTTTGGGTGTCCCTAGAGGCTTCTTGATTTTTTTGTGGTGAATTAATAAATGTTTTATTTTTAAATAATTTTAGATCTAGAGAAGTATCAGGAAGATAATAAGGAGAATTCTTGTATAGTCTTTACCTAGCTACCACTAATGTTAACATCTTATATAACCATGTACATTTATCAAAACTATGAAATCAACATTGGTATAATACTATTAAGTAAACTAAAGGCCTTATTTGTATTTTATAAGTTTCTCCACAGCAGGCTTTCTTTAAAGTTTTTTTTTCCAGTTTTATTGAAATATAATGAACATATAAGATTATATAACATTAAGGTATATGATGTAATGATTTTTATACACATATATATTGCAAAATACGACAATAAAGTTAGTTAACACATTCTTCAACTGATATAATTATAATTTTGTTGCTGTTGTTTTATGGTAAGAAAATTAAAACTCTACTGTTATAGTAACTTTCAAGTATACAGTACAGTATTGTTAATAATACCATGTTGTACTTTAGATCTGTGAAACTTATTCATCTTATTATCAATGTTTGTACCCTTTGACCAATATCTCCTCATTTCCTCCACCTATCAGCCCTTTGCAACCACCATTCTACTCTCTGTTTCTGTGAGTTTGATGTTTTCAGATTCCACATATAAGTGAGATCACGCAGTATTTGTGTTTCCCTGTCTGGCTTATTTCTCTTAGCATAATGCTTTCAAAATCTATCCAAGTTGTCACAAATGGCAAGACTCCTCCATTTTCATAGCTGAATAATATTCCATTATCATGTGTCCACAGTGGCTGCAAAGTCTGTTGGGGTCTTCAGTGGCACCTTTAGGTCCAGGGGCTTGGGATCAGGGCAAGCAGCGGTGGTGGCTGGAGTCAATGGTGTGCACACATTCAGCTGTAGGGGGCCAGCTTCAGGTGCCTTATGCTATTAGAGGCCGATTGCAGACACATATGTAGTGGTGAGGGCTACGGCCAACAGCAAGGGCCAGGGACAACTGTGGGCACACTGGCAGATGCAGGCCTCTGGTTGTTGTTGGATACTCCTGTGGTTTCAGGGTCTCCTAATTGGCACATGGCAGATGGCAGGGGGCATCTCCCCATGCCCATGGGTATGATGCATGTGACAGTGGAGGCCAGTGATGGGTGTTGAGCCAGTGGGTTGGAGGGGCCAACTGCTGGCAAGCCTGGTGGTACAGGCAGTGACAAGGGATAGGGCTGTATCTAGGCCCACAAGGACCTGTGGGACCCCTATGTCAGTATGCACACCTATGGCAGCAAGGTCTTACTTAGGGCACACAGTGGTGGATGCCAGTAACAGGGGTCTGACCAGGGACATGCAGATGCACAGCTGGGTTGAGCCCAATGGTGCAGGCTGTGGGAGTCATGGCTGTGGGTGTGCACTTCTGCGGCTGCAGGGTCTCACATGGGCCCATGGCAGATGGCAGGGCACATCTCAACATGAGGACCCGTGACAGGGGTCAGGCCGATGATGTGCAGGTACATAGCTAGAAGGGTTAGGCCCAAGTGCATGCATGGCAGTGGGCTCAGCCATGGGGGTTTAGGCCAGTACCTTGCAAGAGAACAGCCACAGAGGGCTGGGTTGGCTGCCAGTGTAGGGGTCCTTTAATACTAGGACTTTCTAGAGATTTTAACACAAACTTGTCCATATTGAGCCTCAGGAATTCATCAATTACAGTTTAGTTGTTCTTTCTCTGTTCCTGGTTCCCACAAAACAGAAAACTTCAGTAAGCTGTGATTCTTTATCTCCTTGTCTGTCTCTCCAACTCTGGGAACAGAAGTTTACCCTGACCTCAATTCTTTTATGGATCTAAGGAGAGATGTATATTTTTAGTTTGTTCATCCTTTTTCTTGTTGGGTGCCTGGGAATGACAACTTTCAAGCTGCTTACATGTTGAACTAAACACCAGAAGTGACCCTCCAATTCTGTACATTTAATTCCTTCTCTTTGAAATACCTAAAATGATCTCTGTTTTCCACACAGGACTAAATCATATATCACAAAAATTAATAAAGATTAATCATATTATCTAAAATTATAGTAATACCTACCTGACAAAGATTAATATCAATGGTTAAAAGTGAATCTCTGAGAAGAGGGACTTTAGGAGGAGAGACATTTAATATTTTTTAGCATTTTTGAATATTTTATTTTCACTCAGTGCAAGTATTATGTTTCCAAATTTTAAAGAAAGTTATTCGGGAAAGAAACAGATAGGGGGAGGGAAGATAAGGAGATAATGAAGAGGAAGGAGGATAGGAGCCAAGAAGGGAAAGAGAATGGTATGGACTTAAAAAATTATTCACAACCTAAAAGTTAAGAGTTATGTTTTATTCAGTGGGAATTTTTAGGTCTTCAAGCCAGGGAGGCAGCATCTCAAGTAACCCTGAGAGAAGTGCTCCAAGGAGGTGAGTGGGGGGGAGCCAGGTTATATGGAAGTTTTGTAACAAATGACAGGTAGTCAGAACTTCAAAGGATCATTGTAAATTAAAGAAAACCAGATATCTCAAGTTAAGGAATTTAGCGCTTTTCTATATATGGGAAGATTCAAGAGTCTGGGCTCACTGGAATCATTCCTTTGATATGTACTTCAGCTATCTGGGCCCGGTATCCTGTGTTTTCACATCCTGAGTTTCCTCAGGGCTCACCGTAGGGAATGGCTGTAGTCTGACAGCTGCTAGATGGTAGATATTCTTTCCTTTCTGAGTTTCCTCAGGACTCACTGGCTCATGGTGGAGGGCTGCAACTGCTGATGAATGTGACATCCTTTATTTACTGATATGGCAGGAAATATTCCATTTCTCAATGGAAAGAAGAAAAGGGAAAAAAAAATCATAGAAACAGTTGATACTGGTTATTAATGTGTTACTAGTAGCTTCCAACAGATAGAGGACCATTTCAATACAGGAAGATGTCAAGAAGTAAGAGATTGATAAACATATATACTGTATATATCTATATATTTTATTTTTGAGTATGAAAGCACTTTATTTTTATTTATTTATTTATTTTTATACAGCAGGTTCTTATTAGTTATCTATTTTATACATATTAGTGTATATATGTCCAACCCCAGTCTCCCAATATTTAAACTGCATGTTCATTTCCTTTTCGGAAAGGTAGAGAGAAGTAATACAATATATAAAGTCTAACTGGATTAAAGGGAAATTTTAGTATTTTGTTTAAAATAGGTCATTGTTTTGTTTAAAATGGGATCAATGGCTGAGGGTCAAAAGAGTTATTGATAGCAGGTGAGAGAGATTAGACATTTGATAATGTATTCTCCCGGAGGATATGGAGACAGGTGGATCTGAAAGCACCAGTATTTAAAAAAATGATGCTATTAAACTGTGTCCCCTCCTGGGAAAAGTTTAGGTGTCTGTTATAAAAGGACACCTTTTTCCTGGGCAAAATAACTAAAGCAAAACTGAGAGATAGGATTGCTTAACCAGGCATCTGACAATAAATAGGGGGGATGGTCCCTGCACCGATTTTATACATATAACCTCGGAAAAATCCTTTAGTGCTCTCTGTGTTAGTTACCTCATCAGTAATATAAGTATAATAGGGATTTGGGGAAGCTTGGTGAGATAATGTCTCTAATGTGTATTTAGAAATAAATTAAAGAAATTAGTTTCTTGCGTGTACAGCCACTGGCAAGAGTGATAAAGTGAATGTTTGTGGCAGGTGCTGTGTCAGAGGATCCTTCAGGAAAATATATTCACACCTTTAAACTTGTGAATAAGCCAACATAAAACACTGGTTATGGCTTAAAAGAACTTTAAATTTGCTATTTAGACATTGTTAGCAAACTCAAAATCCCTACGTGGAAATAATCTACATTATATTTATTAATACAAATCTCAAATTCTATCTTATAAACCAGGCCAAACAGTGAAAACTTTTCCAGTTTCTACACTTATCATTCCGCAATTGCATTTAACTTAGAAATAATTAATTAGAAAGGAGTTTTTTTAAAACTGAAGTATACTTGATTTACGATGTGTCAATTTCTGCTGTACAACAAAGTGACTCAGTTATACATATATGCATTCTTTCTTATATTCTTTTCCATTATGGTTTATCCCAGGACATTGTATATAGTTCCCTATGCTATACAGTGAGTGTATAATTCTTAAATTACCACTGATCTATCTATATTGTATTCTGATATTATTATCATTTGGAAGTTTTAGGAAAGTTTATCTTTCTGTAGGAAACATGTAAGCTGTCTCCTGAGTCTTTTTTTTTTTCCCCCTTAGTGTCAATATCCCAGGGAATGATTAAATCAGAAATTACAAGGCAGGATTAAGACTGACAAGAGAGAAAAATTCTAATTCATTCTCTCCCTCTGTCTGTCTGTCTGCCTCTTTTTCAGCCAAGCTTCCCTGGTATGAAATAGGAAAAAAAAAAAAAAAGCTCAAAGAAATTGACAAATGCTTGAAGGTGAGAAAGATGGGCTATGTAACATGGTTGCTAAGTAAGAAAATGAGGCAGAAATGTATCCATATAAGCTAAGTCAGCTCCTTAATTTGAATATGCAATTTAGTGTGTGATGTATACCTAGTCTGTTTTTGTCCTTAGTCTGTTTTTCCTTTCTTGATTACAACAGAGGAAACCTCAAATGTATGTCAAAGGAAAGAAATTCCTTATAAGAGAAGAATTGTTATTATTTTGAAAAGAGGCCTACAAAGCAGTTTATGCAAATTACCCAATAGATAGGTTCTTAAACACCAAAGGTATGAGTAGACATTTGTGGGGCTAAAATGATACAAAAAATCATCCCATACCTCAGATGAGTTTTAAATATTTTAGTTTATATTAACAATATCATTGAAATTATACAGTTTTTGTGTATTTGTACTTGATAATTAAAGAAGGAAAGATGTTCCTTGAGTTTGTGATGTTTGTGGCATTAAGAATGAACCAGATTTCACAAGCCCAAGGTAACTCACAAAGACAGAAGTCAGGCTAGGCCCGTCTCAGGTCCAGCCACCTGATGATTTTACTACCTTGAAAAATTAATGTTTGTTTTACATTAAGAAATTATGATAATTTGTTTCATTTGTGCAATGATGAGCAGTGGAATTAAATTTCTTGGTCAATATCTTAAGTAATATTTTTCCAGAGAATAGAAACATAATACCAATGAAACTGTCTCTGAGTATCTTATGATCAAGATTAAAGATGTTTAAGTATGGCTTCTGTGGGAGGTTGTGCCATGAAAGAAAAACTCAGCCAGTGAGATGTTTGCAAACAGGCAAAGAAACAAAATTGGTTTCTGTAACAGCTAACAAAAAAGAATTTTGGAAACATAGAAATAGACAGTCTGAAAAGGTAATTCCTAGTCCCAGGAATTCAGGTAGGAAATTGGCCAAATGAAACAGGAGAATTAAGGTTGAAAGCTTTATGAAAATTCAACCCTATAGAAATAATTGTGTAGAAATCTAGGGAAAACATTAAATGCCAAGATGACTATCAGGAAAATGAGTGAAGGAGTTGAAAAGTATTATGGAGGAATTCTCTGCAATTGTTAATACCTTAGGAGGAAAGAAAAAGAGATCTCCATAAAGGCAAAACATTTAGTATATTCATAGGAAAGCATTTGCAGAAATCACTAATAATCTGGCAGAGGATTGACAGAGAAGGAAAATGACTTTATGTGGCTCTCCCAGTCCCAAAGAAGAAAGGAGAATGTCTACTCTGGCTATGTTGGATATCTGCATGTTTCACACCAGTCCAGTTAGTTATACCTGACAAGGGAGAAACAGTAGGTAAAGAGAGAGGAATGGATACACCATAAACTCCTATCTTTAAACTTAAAAAAGCAAGGGACATATATGACTTAGAGTTTCAGCTGGTTTACCCACCACCAGAAGTCTTTATGTCCATGCAGTTAAAGTCCACTCCATTTATTCATCAGTGAGTTACAGTTCCAAATTGCTATAGCCTCAGTGCCTGTACTCCAAATCCAATTCATTGGATTTTGGTGGCTAAATATCCCTGGGGGAAAAAAATCACCCCACTCGAGAACCACACTATAGAAGTTTAGCTAGGTTTAAGTTAACTCTTTGAGGATGATAGGAGTTTTGGCCATGGGACGGTCTAAGGATTTGGGATAAACTATCCCTGAAGGATGTTACAGTCTGAAGATGAATAAATTGTTCTGTACACCTGTTAATTCAATTAAATATCTCTCTTTCTAACTTTTTTTTTACTATGGTTTTACATTTTTTGTTAAAATGTCCCAGATTTACCTTATATATAATCACAGAAAAGGAACAGGCACAAATTTAAATTTGAGAGGTTTGGGGGAAAGATTCTCTAAGTCTAGGTGGTGATGACAGTGGCAAATACGATGGGATTTTTAAGAAAGTGACTCTCACAAGATACAGGGCCCACTCAGTTCCTCTCAAAAAAATACTGCCTCTCATCTCAATCTCAGAACACCACAGTTTGACTTTTTATTTTTTGGTTGGATAATTTTTTAATCAGTTTGACTTTATACATTTTTTAACATGGACTTTATACATTTTTAACATGGAATACATTGCCCATTATTAATTGATAGGACATGTCTAATAATAGTATAGCATTTGGAAGACCAGAGAACAGAGTGTCTAGATACCAGACAATACAGTCTTGGTGCTGTACTTATTTGTGTTATGGATGAAAGTGGACATTAAAATTCTCTAATTTTCAAATAATGGTATAAAAACACCTTTTCTTTTTTTTTTTTTTTAACTTGTAAGCAGTATGAGTGAAATTGCATGAGTGGGCAGATGAGTGTCAGGTATGTGTCAATGTAGTGATGTACCATAGAGTGAACATATAATAAGAACTCCAGTCTATACTTATCTAAGGGATCCCATGTAAATTACATAGAAGTCTGTTTAAGGATTACTTCAAAACACAAAATGTAGTGTATGTAGAAACAAAAATTTAGATATTGAGGTAGACAAGTATAGAAGATATAATCACATGGAGTTGATGTGGTGTCAATGAAAAGTTAAAAAACAAAAAAAAGGTTTTTGAGGATATAAGTTTGAAAGTGTTTTGTAGGGAAACTTTTCAGTTCACATTGTAAATTCATTCCACTGTAATCACACCTTACCTTACAAGGTTTTTTTGATCTTCCACAATACAGTACTCAAAGTCACTGGATGACTGATTAATTGCAAAATGTTCCCTGAAACATTCCAATGGACTGCCAAGTGGAAAAAAAAGACCTACAAAGTTGTTAGCATTGTCAAAAGATTATTGAATGGAAAACCAAAAATATTATTATTAAAAGGTTTATCAACATCTTGAAAAACTATTTGAATTTCCACTCAATACCAAGCAGAGATATAAAATTTGGAAGTAGTCCAGAAAAAGAAAACTGAAATATTTAAAAGGTTTTGAAGGACATTATTTTCTATATGAGCACAGTTAGTCAATTAAAACTTAGGAAAGGTGAAGTCTTAGAGAATGTGTGATATCAGGAGACTACATAATCTTATGAATATTTATAAAATCATAAAAGATATGTGTGAAAAATGTATTTCAACATATTCTCTCCTCATTTTCCTCATCTCTGTCAAGTCATAATGAGTAAAAGCCGTAGGAGCTATAGCTTACCGTCTAATCCATTATCTCTTTATATCTGATATACAATTATTAAATTATTAAATACTTTATCAATGCCTCAGATAAGCACTCATTTTAAAGTTGAAGGGAAAGGAAATTAAGTGTGATAATAGAGCAGTAGATTTATTTCTCATTCACCTTCTAAAAATCATTAGTAATGTCATTCTTTTCTTTTTGGATTATTTCATACACTTCCTTCAGGTTATGACTTTAAGGTTCATAAAATGTTACAATAATTTATTATTTGCTTACTTTTTTCTGCTAAACTTAATCTATCTCACAAATAGACTCTAATTTTATTTTTAATTTATAAGAAGCAGAAACAATCACAATATGAAACAAAATAAAGATTATTTTCAAAAATATATTGTAGGGTTCATGCCCCGGTCTGGGAAGATGCCACATGCTGTGGAGCATCTGGGCCCATGAGCCATGGCCGCTGAGCCTGCGCGTCCGGAGCTTGTGCTCTGCAACGGGAGAGGCCACAACAGTGAGAAGCCCGTGTACCGAAAAAAAAAAAAAAAAATATATATATATATATAGTAGAATGATACAATTAAATATCTTCACGTATTTTATTGAATAATGCACAGCAAATTAGAAGGAAATTATGTCTTGTCTTATCTGTTGGTTTTAGCCAAGCTTATATATATATATATATATATATATATATATATATATATATATATACACCAAATTGGTAGCTTTGAAAAGCACTACTGTTAGATTTAAAACAATCAGCAACTCTAATCAGTATTGACTTGGTTGCTCAACTTCCTTGAGAATGGCTGAAAATAATTCTTCATGTTTAAGCGTATGGAAAAAATTAGACATTTGGGCATTCTAAATCTTATTAATGTGTATTTGCTTTGTTCTCCTGAGACCTTCTTATGAGTGAGACTTCTTTTCTTATTTAAAACTGTCAAGAAATGAAAGAACTTCAGTAAATAAGTTATTTACTGAAGAACTTCAGTAAATAAGTTATGTGAAGAAATTTTTACCTTCAGGATTTTCTCTATTTTTTAAATGACTTGGTCAACATGCCTTGCTGCCCAGAGGAGTGTTTATATTTATAGTTTTATATATGTATTATTCATATGTAAAATCTGAATGTGGATAGGTACTTGTCAAATTTCTCTGGAATATTGTGTATTCTATCAATATTTGAACTTGAAATTTCTATCTTTTCAGAAAGGTATCAATTCTACTTTAAAACAATTCTATATCACTATATGGCCTTCAAATTTATAAGCATTATGTATGTATATATTATTAACTTCTAGAGCTAACACTCTGCTCCTACAATTATTATTATTTTTTTGTTTATGACATTCATTATTCCCTTTCTCTGTCTCTGTATAGATATAGATATGGATAGATATAGATATAGATACTATATATATATATATAAGTTCAGTATACCTACAAATATAAATGTGGATATACATTATATAGATATATAATGTTACATATTCATATATATTGTATGTCCTTAATGTTCTTTATTTATTGCTTACAGCATCAGTTTTCACTCAGAGTGAGGTCCTTGCCTTTTGGGGATGAGTATTTCCTGCTAATTTCTGGCTTCTGTCAGTCTGACTCCCAGATATTACTACATAAACCGTATAGAGTATTGTGTCTTTTCACACCAGTTCTGCTTATTTCAGCTATAAATGTTTACACATAGTTACACATATATTTATAAATGTTTACAGATAGTTTAGAATAGCCGAATTTCTCAGTTTGATATTTTCATGTATTTCATTCAATAATGATGCTGTTTTTTTCCTATATGATTTCCAAAAGGAATAGTAAAATGATTTAGACTAATTTCCCATCATACTTGTACTAAATTTTTCAGGAAGAATTTCTGACAGAGCACATATAGGGAATAATACATGGGAAAGATTAGAATCTGGAATACTCAAGTTCTTAAAGCTATCCTAGCCTAGTCATATCTATTATAATAGCTTTGCATAACCCAAAAGGATATATACACCTGTTTAAAGATAATTTTCTTAAAATAGAAGTATACCTGGTGAGTCTGTGAGAGCAGGGAGGTTTAATTTTGAAGAAAGCTAGTCATGAGAAAGTAGAATAAAGGAAAAGTAGAGGAGATCAAAGGTAGAAAAGTGAGTTGTGATTATGATGGAAAGGCTAAATACAAATAGTTAATATATATTTATGTTATTTTAAGCTCACTTCAGTTTGGTAGATATCAGTATCTTTTTTATGGATGAGAATAAAGAGAATTAGAAAGATTAAGTAAAATTTCCAAATTCATTAAGCTACAAAGTGACAGAGTTTAATTAAAATAGAGTTGAATCAGGAGCTCAAGGTGTAAGAATATAGCATAGAAAAGTAGAGGCTCTTGCTTGGTGGAACGTGGTCAGAAGCAGACTGGTGAAGCTGCTGTTGTAGGGTCTTCAAAGGAACTCTAAGGCAAATGAACCTACTAATATATATTGAACAATTTTCCAAATTGTTCTAAGTTTGGTTGTGCTACTGACTCTCTTTTTGTTCTAGATTTATATACACACACACACGTATATATATATAACAAGTAAATATATATGTGTTCCTTAAAATAAAGCTCTATTAACACAATAAATCTGTTTCTATTTCCTATAACCTGAGATTATAATATATATATTAGTTAATATATTAGTATATTAATATGTAGTTAATATACTAATATATATATTAATAATCTTAAATATAGTATCTCTAAATGCAGGTACTTATGTTTGAAATAATACCTACTCCTTATGATAAAATCCAGTATTTCTCATTTTCTAAGACTAGTTTTTTTTTTTTTTTTTTTAATTTCACTCTGGAAGCCATACTTATGTCTAGTTTAAAATCCTAGTCAAATGAACCAAAACTTCATTGAGGTCAACAATTTTAAATAAGTCCATTAACATTTTTTAGCTTTATTTGATTTTTTTCAGTTTTTCATTCTTCTATTTTAAATTTCTATGGATTTTATCTTTTACTTATTTTTATTTTCTATTGTCTCTATATGCTTATAAATATTTACTCTTATGGAGAATCAATATCACTTATAGGTGTCAGCATTAAAATATTAAAAAATGAGCATTCTCATTATTATAACCTGAATTTCAGATCATTTTTCTCTCTCTGGTTTCTTGCTTCATTCCAAATATGTGGAATATTTGAAATGTGTGTACAAGAAACACATCCCCCTCACTCTCTGTCTTGTTGTGCATTAATGTGAAGTAGATGCTTAATGAGGGATTCTGCTTCTGGTTAGAATATAAAAGGTCTCTGCTCAATCTCTTCTCAATCTATCAATAACACAGATAATTGTATCAATATTTAAAGTGTCATCATAAGTTCTCCTCTTGTTTAAGGAAACACATGCTTAAGATACTTGCCATTTTACAAACTGAATTAAACAAGAAAATGTTAGAGATACAGCAAACTTACCCTCTCCTACTATGTAATGATCTCAAATAAATGTCCTTGAGTAATATATCTATAGTGTAGTTTTTCTACAAAAATTTTAGCCTATTGCATGCCTCAGATTTAACATATTCTATACATGTCTTTTAACACTTGAGACTGTGAATATTGCTTACAGAAAGACTGAAAAATGCATAGAAATAAAAAAAATAATCAGTATTTATATTTAAAGTTAGACATGAAACCCAGTCTTTCTTTTGTGTATCCCTATTTTAAATCTAGCTGAGGATCTAGGTATTCAGTTTTTTCATCTCAGTAGTATCCTCACATGGTCTACATGAAATACTTATATTATCTTCTGGACAAGAGTTGATAAAATTGGCACTTTTCTGGCATCTAAACTGAGGCAGCAGGAATTGAGATATCTTCATCCTCATAGGTGCTTCCTCAAGCTTAGGCCTGAGGCATTGTTTCAAAGTCGGGTAGGGAATGCTTCAGTTACTGTATATAAAAATAGAGGATTTGTCAACTTAGCTTGTCATCTTGGCATTTGCCATGAATGCTGAATTCATTTTTCAAATAGAAAGAACTGTATAGGATAGACAGATAAATAGCTCTAGAATATTATTTTCTATAAGCTCATGAAAGTCTTGGAAATTTGATTTTTCACATATTTTATGTGTAGCTACACAGTAAATGACCATTTACTCTCCTGATTAAGTGTGTGCTCAAGCTATTTGTGTAGCTCCAAAAGATGCAAACACAAGAGAGATTTGAGCTTAGTCAAAGGAAAAAACAAATAGGAAAGATGTTAAACGGATGATAGATCTCTAATTCCTAGCACTGGAGTTGGTCCAAGGTTAGAAGATAAATAAGAGCCAATTTAGGACAGCTGGAACACAGAAGCCCCTCAAGATCTCCGCCTGTTGTGACGTTCCATGGTCTAAGTCTTCTGATTCTGCAAAAATATTCTTGAAACACATTGTAGAAAAATGACCACTTATCAAGGACTTTGCATCTCTGAAGTGCCCTATTTATTGTTTGTTTGGCATATTGGAATGAGCAGAGAATATCAATTGAAAATGCTATCTTTAAAAAGCTACCGATAAATGTTACAAAAAAAAAAAAAAACCAGAATCTAAAACTTGCCATCCCATTGCCATCCCAATTGCATCTGACCCTGCTAAACTCTTGGGATCACAGCCTTTGAGCAACAAACTCAGAATCAGTGAAAAATCATGTCAGTTTCTGCTTCAACTCTGTTTTCAGCTAGCACCACTGTGCCATGTTGTGTTTACAGGTGTATTTTTACAGCCATTACTTAATATTCTGCATATAAGAAGCCAGTTTTCTAATTTGCTCTTTTTAAAAGTAAAATGTTGGTAGAATATTTAACATTATTACGTTATTATTCCAACATTTATCAAAATAAATACATCAATTGTAATAGAGAATTAATTAGCAAAATCTCATATTTGATTCATTTTTATGTGTTACACATTATTTAAACTAAGGATTTCAATAACAAGTGACAGAAAGACTTTCATTAATTTATTAAACCTCCAGTATTTGCCAATTTTTATCAAAAGGAGACTCAAAAATAGTTTATAGTATAGAGGTTAAATTCTAACAGAGACGTGCTCAGTTTGTGGGTGAAAATAGTAATAAAAGAATGAGTACCAAAGCCTAATTGGGATATTCAAGAACCAATTGAAAATGTCATCAGTTTTGTATAGATTCTTCATAAAATAAAATCACTTTAATATTCTCTCTGAAATTGTGAAGGATACACTACATGCAGAGGTTGCTATGAGTATATTTTATTATTTTATGGAATGTGACCCATGCTTAAACAAAAGAATTCAGTATCTTAAGTGATCAGCATTAAGAGTGTTTATCCTGAATGTTTCTAGTCTTCTATAAACTCTGACCTTGCACTTTGATACAACAATTTTCTGGCTTTATGTTTCTCCACATGGCATTTATAGATAAAATTGAATCATTAATCACTCCAAGCACTTCCTTACAGGGTCTTTGCAACAAACTTACTTTGAATTACACAACATAGCTTTTCAAATGCAAATAAAACTTCTCACTTTTCTAAAATGTCTTTTTTTCTCACTGAAAGGAATTAGCTGTTGATATTCTCAGCTGCAAACTCCTGACAAAGTGATTACTGCCCTGTACTTGTTACAGTCACAGCCTATTACAAGTAAGAGATTATATATTCTGACCACTCATTTTCCCATTTCACTGTCCATAGGAGCTAGTGAAAGGTGGACCTCTGCATTTCTACCCTTTTATGTCAGTTAAAAATAATAACCAAATTCATTTTCCCCCACAGGATGTAATTGAGATACAGGCAATGATTCCAAGAAACACTGAGCATTTTTGTACAAGTCAAATCAGTTTCTTTTTCTGCACTCCCACTGAATAAAAGGCTCGATGATTTGTTACTTGTGTGAGAAATGTCAGAAAGCCCACTTCTCTTTCTCACTAGTCTTCAGTCTTCAGGTCACAATCCATCCATTTGCTGCTGTGTTACCATGACATCATCCTTTATCATGCTTTTTTCAAGGACACAGAAACAGAATGAAAATAGATCAAAAACATATAAATATTTTTCTCAAAGATGTTTATTATTATATGTAAACAAAAGGCAAAATACATGTAAAAGCAGAGCTTCCAAACACAGATAAAAAATAAATTAAGAGCCTTCAATTTTAGCGTTCCAGCTACTGAAGGTGTTTGATTTATTCTCTATCTAAATAGAATACACTCCCCTAAATATTTGAGAGACATAATTTTTTAACTGAACACAGCATTTTAATTAAAATATATGTAGTAAAGACAGTATGTACTTATAAAAAGTACAAATATAAGGAGATGATTTTGCTAAACACTTTATTTTTACTTTTAGTATCACTTTTAAAGTTTTAATACTTTCTTATAAAGGATATGGTTCCTACCTCTTAGAGGAAAAAAAATAAGAAGGAGGGTTTCTGGGACAAAGAACATTTACTGGTTGTGTGTCGTTTAGAAACCATAAATAGCAAATAAGCAGAAAGCTACCCAAAAGTCAGATTTCACTAAAGGAAACACTCGGTATTTTTTACTATATACTCTTGGGTCCACAAAGAACCTCTTACAAGTAACACTTGCCAAAACCAATTTATTCAGAAAACTGAAGCTCCCAAGGAAACATTTGGTCATCAACAGATTACGCTGACTCTAATATGTTTAGGGAAAGCTTGGGGACAGCAGCATGAGCATTGGCTAAAGCCACTGGGAGCAGATCTTGAGATATTTCACAGTGGTAGGTGTTTATAATTCTCAGTTAAGTATCTAAAGATTAAAAGGAATACATAATTTTTAAGAATTTTTGATGCAAAAATTGTGACTTAGATTACCTTAAGGTGTATCATATTTGCAGAAGTTGTTGAAAGCTAATGAATAAAAAATAGCTAAACATTTTTAAGGAAAAATCATCCAATACATATCATTTTTTTATCTAAATGGCATAATTCTTGGTATTATTTTTTAAATTTAAGATCTATAATCCTGTATAATAACTTCAGGGAAACTTAACAGGCATTTAATCTAACTTTATATCTGATTAGGAATCTCTTCTACAATATTTCTTATATTAAGTCATATAAACTTTTACTTCAAACTTCTGGTAAAAGATAGCTAAATTATTTTAGAACCTGCTACTTCTTTTTATTAATTTGAAATCTGCCTTGCTGACTCACTATAATTATTTTCTCTGGATTTATATATAGACTAAGTTTCTTACTAAAAATTTTATAGTTTTAAATAATTGATATAACTTTATAATCTGGCCCCCAATTCTTCTCTTTTCAAATGAAATATCAATTACCCTTCTCATGGCACAGTGATTTCAGTTACTTCATAATTCTCTCCAGCTCCCCTTAACATTTCTCTAGTTTGTACATTTTACTCTTAAAGTGTTCTCCTAAAAAGGAACATAGCAAAACGCAGTAGAAATGTTACTAGTTTTGCTCTAAAATTAATACCTGAGTGTTTCTCAACATACTGTTCTAGAAGGTTGTGTTCCACAAGTGATTTTTGGATGTGTTTCAGGGAAAAGTGTTCTATTATTAAATACACATGGGATGTACTGCATTCACAGGCTTCTATAAAACAGAACTTATAAAAAACTATTAATTACTTAGGGGTATCTAAGTAATCAAAGTCATAGAAACAATAGGTAGAATAGTGGTTACCAGGGACTGTGGGGGGAGGGGGAAAAAGGTTGTTTAATGTGTATAGAGTTTCAATTTGCAAGATGAAAAAATAGTGGAGATCTGTTTCACTACAGTGTGAATATACTTAGCACTACTGAACAGTACACTTAAAAATGGTAAAGACAGTAAATTTTGTATTATGTGTTTTTTACCATAATAAAAATAAAATATTCTATAGGACAATGTGACTTACAAATCTTCATATATATATGATTTGAATCATTGCCCAAACAAATTTGATCATATTTATTATTTTGTTTTCTTTGGTGTTTTATTTTGAGGTACATATATTTATACCTTAGAGCAATATAACATGCAAGATATTTTGATGAAATATTTCTTGGTCTTTACTGAAAATTAAGATTGTAAGACGTTAAATGTATCTTTGTGAGAGTCAAATTCCTGTCTTTCTAACTTATCATTCCTTCATGGAAAGATGATTTTTAACTTAGTTCTTTACTTAAGAACCCATTTTGGTTTGTGCTATCAGGAAAATATGAAAACTTGCCTACTATAAATTCCTCCAAACATTTAGTAATACACATTTAATAGTATCTAGATAAAAAGAGAATTCTGTGCATCTTGCTCAAGACTTTTTCCTTGATGGCTTTTATTTTATAAAAGAACATTATGTTGTTTCCCTTTTTTCAAAAAGATACTTAAATCCACTTTCATTCACACTATATTAGTCCATATATACTAACAGGTTATAAGAATGACTATGTCAAATGCAGTGTTAAAGTCACAGCATGTCATATTCAGACCATCTTTTGCTTTATCTATTGGCCAATTATAAAATAAATATGATTCACTTTGCTGGTTTTCTTAATAATCACAATTAAATCCAAAATTGTCCAAATCTTATTGTCCATATCTTTGTAAATTCTTTAAAAGCTAATAAACAATTCCAGAATTCTTATTATAATATTTGTAAATAAAACTTCAATTTCTTGGGGAGAAAAATTATAAAAAAACAAAAATAGAAACAACTGAATAGAAAATAAATGAATATATCCAATTGAATATCACAAAATAAGATTAACCTATTCAATAAATTTAATTCTACATAAAGCCATAGCACTAGTATGGCATAGCACTAGCACTTTTATATTGTCAATATGTGGTCAAAGTTTGTAATATCCTTGATACAGAAACATTTAAATTTACAATGTTATTACAAACCTTCTTATATCTCAGGCATCACCTGACTCAAAATATGATTTAAATATGTATTAACACAGTAAGATTAAAACTATTACACAGAGCCTATTTATTCAGAAGATATTATTGTGAAGTTTTATTTTTAATGTAAATGTTTTACCATTTATTTCACCTGCATAAATAATGAATTTACATTGTCTTTTTAGACATAAGTCCACAGAACCCACCTTGTACTTAAACAGAATTATGAAAACAAGGAAGTATATAATATCAATTCATGTTCTTTCAAAAAAGGTATTAAAATGTGTAATGGGGTCTTTTCTATGCATATAATCTTATACTTTTTGCTTTTTGTGTATTGGAATAAAAATTAAATTTTATATTTGCCTTTTAATAGAGTTTTTTAAAAGTCTGTCAGAATCCATTGCTATGGTGTTTTATTTTCTTGTACAAAGTTTTCCTTCTATAGTTCCTCCCTGGAATATTTGCAGCTTCTTCAATTTTGTTTTGGTTATTTCTAATTTTAGTAAAAGGGAAAAAAATCTCTATCTATAGGGAAGATTGCATCTATCCTAATGAAAAATGCTTTTTCCCTCATTATATTAGCATCCAATCTGAACTGGGAAAATTGTAAACTTAGGCTGATTTCTGATTATGGCTGCTAGTCATTAAGTGTTGTGTTTACTCTTACCAACCTCAACAAAGAGAGGACAATCACAATAAGTAAATAAGACTGTATCACAACCTTGTGGTCCATTCAATTTATGAGACATGGAAACAGATATTTGAAAAGTGGAGAATTGTTTTGCAAATGTCCGTTTAAAAATGGGTCCAACTTGTACAGGCAGGTGAATGTGGAAAACTATGTTACAAAACAGCAACACAATTTCTCTCTTTCACTGATAAAAATTTGAAATGGAATAGTATAAAACATTCAACTTTATTATATTTTCTATAAATATTAATTATATATTCAGAATCATTCAGTTTGGTAGGAAGTAATAAATTTATAACATAATTATTAATCACTTTGACTTATAAGGAACAAGTTTTTCAGCTGTTGTGCTCTGCTGGTAGAGCCGATATAGTTTCCCTCTTGCTGTTCACCTATAATGGCAGCAATTTAATACACCAGACTCCTCCCGTCTCCACCCACCAATGCTTAACATTATTCCTCAGTTTTCCTTAGTTACCTTTATTAAACAAGGCTGGATTTCTTTTCCATTTTTGCTCCACATGTTTGAAACATTGCTGACCTTCACTTCTACTACACAAGATACCTATAAAATTAATCAATCTGTCAATCCATAAATATTCATTAAATAATTGTTGTTTTTAGAACTTTGCTAAAGATATAATTTAAAGGACCCTGCTTTATCAATAATCATTAAGAATAATCATTATGTAAAAGACACAGCTGAAACCATTAGGTGTCATTTCGGGGGGCTCCTAGGAGCCGGGTCCTTTACGTCTCAGCACAGAAAGAATTCAGCTAGAGGCAAAGTGATAGATAAGAAGTGATTTATTAAAATAGGATACTTGTGAGGCTTATAAGCAGGCAGGCAAACATTGCACTGCCCCAAATACTTAGTGGGTTACATTTTTATAATCAAAGGAAGAGAGGGGATGGGGAGAAGACCTTCTTTGTCTTTCTTGAGTAGACATCATGCTTTCATCATCAGTTCCTCCTCCAGGTTGGGTTTTTTGTCCCTACATGGTGAGGCTGGGACTGTCATGGCACTTTGGAAAAATTACTTCAGGTCTCAGTGCAATGAGGGTCTTTCACTTCCAAATGTCACCTTTCCATAAATGATTGTTTTTATATGTGCACAGAGCATGCTCTGGAGGTCATTAACTTGATGACACCACTGGGCAGGTTGTAGATTTTATTCTCCACTATTATTTTACTGTTTTTAGTGCATTGTGCAAACAGCATGTCCTAGGGGTCAAAGAGCATGTTTTGGGGGTCATTAACTTACTGAGCTCACTGAGCAGGATGTAGGTCTAATGCCACCATTGTTTTATTGTTTTGGGCCATGTCTCATGCTTCTGTTACATGATTTTGTTAATCAAGTTGGCTTGATTTTGTTGTTAAGCAAGCCAATCTGGCCTTGTTGCTAAGTGACTTGTTCTGCTTTATGAGTCAAGCAAGCCTACATTGTTTCAGGATTTTCCCATTAATTTCGCGAGTGATCATTAATCTTAGTGTGGTCTCCCAAACTGCCTAAAATTCCCTCTCTATCTACAATCCCCTAATGGGGTTTCTAAGCTGACTATTTGATTATCCTACTCAATCCCTATCACAGCTAAGCATCTTTTGTTACCAGTGGGCATGTCCCAAACATAACTGAGAAAATCACTGTTATTTGCATTTTTTGAGATCCCTATTGAAAAAAAGTCTAATTTTTTCTTTACCTAACAACTAAATTCAAATGAATATTTGTAGCAAGACAGAGTAGAAGTGATTAATTGTTTAATTGAATAAGGTGAAATCAGAGTATAAATCAGAATTAAATGCAGGTAGCTTCTGTTTTATATATATATATATATATGTATATACACTATTAATAATTAAGCATAGAACATGGCAAGGAAAATGCCAATTCCTTAAGGTCTGAACTCATAAATTGGCCTTGTGTCACCAATGATTTATTCTACTGTTTACAAGGTCCAGATTCAAGGGGCAGGAGCATAGACCTCATTCTCCATGAGCTGGGCATGAAAAAAAAAAGTCCATGTTTTAAAACTTCCACTTTAATTTTGTCATCAACAAATATTTCTTGACCACCACATTAAACTCTAATATAGTAGTGACTATCCTTTATCATCAAATATATTATAAAAGATACTGCTGAGACACTCTCCAATCAAATAGGGATAGATCCCCAATAATCAGGTAGGTGACACATGATTTTTCTTGCTTAGCCATATACTTTGTCAGTGGATGAATGCTAACCCAAAATAAATTAATCAGATTTTCTTCTACAAATTTGGGATTGGGTCTGAGACACAGTTAATTATCTTTGAAAATGGATTGATTTCAGATTATGTAAACTCAGGGACTTTGCAGAAACTATTTCAGGCTATGTGCACACAGAAAAAGTGAGATTGACTTAAAAAGAAAGAAAGCAATGAATCAAATAGGATCTAAGAAAGAAAGAGTAAATAAGAAAGAACTTTCCAAATACTTGATTGCTTATCATTCTATTTCATGAATAATTTATGCATTAATTCATATTTACTTAATTTTTCCCCTGGGCCCTGGCCCTGAATATACCATGGTAAACAAACAAGACAATGTCCCTGCCTCCAGGGAATCTGCATGACAATGAGGGAGATAGTAAACAAACAGCAAGATGAATATATAAATAAGCATGATACTTTCTGATTGAGACAAGCCTTTGGGTTGAAGGTTTTTTTTTTAGATAAGGTGTTTGGGAGTGGCCATTAATTTCATGGTTAGCAATATATTCTACATGATGTCCGTCTTACCAATCATAATTTTTACTATAACTTCTTGATAAAATTGGCCATAACTTTATGAAATGCAGATCAGAAGTAATTACACTGATTCAATTATAATTTTCCAACAAAAGGCTGATAAGATTAAAATGAGACTTATTCCCAAAGATCCCATACTACATATGACATAAGAATGTAATTTTTCTTTTTCTCTTTATTTCATTAAACAGATACTGTAATAAGGAAGAACAAATCTGACTCCATATTGGATTTGTGTCTCTTACTTTAACCTTTGTATTCCATTGCTTTTGCTATTAGTTAAGAATATTGCCTATAGCCTAAAATATACAGGATAGTGCATTCTCAAGGCTCTGACCTTTAAAGGTAAAACACTTTTTCATTAATATGGAGATAAAAAGTTGCAGAACAGAGAATAGCATTTGTCTTATTGGAGGATTACAGGAACATCATAACATGACCTACATGGACAGCTGCAAGAAAAAAGGATTCTGATACCAAGTTGCAACAACCAACCATAACCTCTTCTTTTTACTATAAAAGAAGCCTGAATTCTAACTCAGGTAAGATGGTTCTTTGGGACAATCGTTCACTATCATCTTGGTTTGCTGGCTTTCCAAATAAACTCACTATTCCTTGCCCCAATAACTTGTCTCCAGGTTTATTCATCTGTCCTGTGATGAGCAGTACCAGCTTGGACTCAGTAACAATACTGTCAAAACAAAAAATGTGTTTTTAAGAGCTAGGGTGTGCAGATCATAGGCCATCTGTGTTTGCTGATTGGCTTTACCCAAAGGAAAAGCAAACTGTCTAGTAAATTCATGACAGTTTCATGACTTCAAGTAGTTTCACAATTTGGGGAAAGTTGTCTGTAGTTGGGCTCCTACACTTCCACAAAAATTGAGAGAAGAGTGCTGATTTCCTTGATGGTTCTATTTCAAAGGGATGGCTTCCAGGTCGTTGAAAAAGACAACCCCGCCTTGTAAAATGTGCAAGAAGCTTTTAAAAATATTTACATCTCAAAGGGAAAAGAAAGAATTTGCAATTTTCTAAAGTAAATTCTAGAAGCAGAGGGAGGTCAGAGGCCTTGGGGTTTATGTCCTGTAGATTCTGTAAGGGTGGAGGCTAGGAGTGAGTTCAGAGGCTTAGAGATAGGAATAAGCTTGTCTAAAGCTTGATCAAGGGGAAGGAAATGTTAAGGCTACTTTGGTGAATACTGTATTATAAAATGAGAATGGTTAGGGCTTCATGAATGGGATAGATAGATCAATAGGTAGATATTAGAATATTAGGGATATTTATAATAGATATTATACATACATAATATTTTATATACAGTACAAATAGTATCTGTGTAATCTAATATACATATATGAGTATAGTTGAGTACACATGGATATACATATATAAGATTAAAATGAGACTTTAGGGAATTCCCTGGCAGTCCAGTGGTTAGGATTGTGCTCTTTCAGTGCTGTGGGCCCAGATTCAATCCCTAGGAATTAAAATTCCACAAGCTGCACTGGGAGGTCAAAAAAAAAAAAAAAAAAAAAAATGGGGCTTTAATCCCAAAGATCCACTAGTATATATGATATAGGAATATAACTTTATATTTATTTATAATACTAATCAAAGCCTCACTTTTGAAGTAGTCACATGATTTATCAGTTCTTAAGTATTTTAAAGAGCTTAATTATCTTCATACTCACCACAATCTTACAAAATAAATATTACTACACTCATTTTAAATAGAGAAAACTGTTTAAAAAGTGGTTAATGTAATACCCAAAGGTATATAGCAAAGAAATAATAGAAATAGATTTTCATAACAGAATTATTTTACTCTGAAGTAGATAAACATAAATAGGCATCACAAAAATAAAGTTTACTCACATTAAATTTAGAAGCAGAAGAACAAATTTAGATATTTGAAAATAAAAATCTAAAAATTACATATATTTGAAAAATATGTAATTCATTTTAAAAACAGCTGATAGAGATTTATTACAATACATATATAACTTATAATGTGGGTTTGGTTTGTTGGCTAAATCTAGATCCAAGTGTCTTAGGAATGAGGAGTCCATGCTCCTCTAAGAGATATGAATGAAACAATGTTTTCTGCCATATCAGTAAACAAAGGATATTGCAGCCATCAAAACACTACAGCCACCCTGGACCATGAGCCCTGAGGGAACTCAGGATGGAGACAAATGGGCTGCCTGTTGCCAAGCCCTCAGCCAATGCTGCTGCCTGAAAATATTCACCCTGAGGGGATTCAGGATGGAGAAAAGCAGGATGCTGGACCTAGATAGTTAAGGTGCACATCAAAGGAATGATTTCAATTGAACCCACACCAAGAAAAGTGCTAAATCCATTAATTTGAGATATCTGGTTTTCTTTAATTAACAGTAATCTTTTGAAGTTCTGACTACCTTATCCTTGTTGCAAAAACTCCTATATATCTTGGCTCTTCCTCTTACCTCTTCGGAGCAGTCTCTCAGCTATCTGAGAGTCCTGTGTACTGAGCTTAAGCTTCAGATTGTCCACCAAACAAAATATAATTCTCAACTTTTAGGTTGTGCATTTTTTCAGTCTACAGGAAAGTTAATCTATGTTAAAGGAAAAATAAATTACAAGAAAACCTTCATTTATAAAGCTGCTTAAATAAAAAAAGTAAAAATAAAAACTTCTTAAAAAGTTTATTTATAAAGTTTCTTAAGTAAAAACTAGTGAATAGCTAAAAAACACTAAAATTTGAAAGGATGATCATGTAGTTATCTGCTGTAATTTTTCTTTGCTTTCATTTCATTAACTGAAGCTCTTCTACCCCATTAGAGAATCACTGATGGCACTGTTCAAACTCTCCATGTGAAAAGAAGACAAGAAAAACTGGATATAATTTAACAAAATTTTATGGTTTTGAAAAATAATTTAAAATAGTATAGATCAACTATTTAATGCAACCAAAAAAAATCAGTTTTATACAGAAGCATTAATAAATGACTAATTTACTTATCCAGAATGTTGCCACTTACTGCATCACTTGAAAATATTATTAAAACATAATGAACTGAATCAGTATTGTTTTTCAGCTTTATAATTCACAGTGCTGAGAATATGCATTATTTTATTTTTATTATAACTAATAATTACTATTTATTGAATATATCTTCTATAGAGTAGTCACACTGCTAAGTGCTTCATATACATAACTTTATTTAATCCTTACAATAACTATTAAAGATTTCTATAGGAGAAACTGGTTCTCTGAAAATCGTAACAAAAGTAATGTGGTAAACTGGAATTTACAAGGTCTAATTTTAAAATACATATTATATTTGGGACAATTCTAATAAGTTGTAAGTCCTTAAAAAAATCACACAACAACAAAACAAAACAAAACATATTGTGGAATGGTTATCATTAATTAATACAAATTAAAATTGAATATCTGAGTGTAATGAATATCAGATCATTCACCATTACCTTTGGATATTGTAGCCCTTTTAATATTGTTGTACATATATTGACCAAATACATTACCACCTATGTGAAAATTTTTGTCCCTGTTATTGCTGTATGACAAATTACCCCCAAATTTAGCATATTCAAATAATCATTTTATTTTGCTCCAGGTTTCATGAATGGCTCAAATGGCTCAATTCTAGCTTGAGGACATTTACATCATTGCAGTCAGAGATGTTGACTGGGACAGCAGACATCCGAAATGGCTCCCCCACTTGGCTGGGACAGCTAAGAGCTCTTTTGGGGCTGTGAATCAGCATGCCAAACTTTGGCTTCCCCAGCCTGAGGATCTCAGGGTGTTCAGACATAATAGCTGCTTCCACCAGAGTAGGCATTCCAAGAGCATGTTGGGAAGTCACAGATTACAAGTTCTGCTGCTTTCTACTGGTTACAAACAAGTCAGTAAATTCAATAAGAAGGGACATAAACCTGATCTCGTAATGGGCATTATGCCAAGGAATTTGCAAATATGTTTTACAACTTCCACTATTATGTAGTATTTTAACTACTGTAAATGATTTTTTCTTATATTTCATCTTAATTTTTCACCATTTGAATGTATTATATGCTTGTCTGCTAACATTTGAAAACTACTTGAAAGAATAATCAATTTTTTAAAGGCATCTAAAGTGCCTAATCCAAAGATAACTACTATGTTCTTCTTTTATGTTTCTTTCTAGTCTTACTAAGAGCAGAAAGAAGTCTAAGATTGAATTATATAAAATATTAATTACTGTGTTTCTCATTTAATGAGCATGCTGCTCAACTCATCTTTTGGTCTCAATGGCCTGCAGGTATTAAAGTATGTCAGGTCCCCTCAGCACCCCAAGTCAGGCTACATGGAACTGGTTCCTCAGGCATTCCTCAAAAAGCGAAAACACTGGACACATGCTCCACTCTTTTCTTTCTCCCTCCTGGGAGCAGCCTCTGAGCTGTCTCAGCCTTCCTCTGCTGTAGTGCAGGTGCTCTGCAGCAGCAGCATGTGGCCAGCTCTCTTTTGTTCTCAGTGGTCCCCAGGCATCTAGGGTATGGTGGGCCAATCAGTGTTCTGAGATGTGAGAGACAGAAACCAGTCCTTCAGGCAGCCCCCTCTATCAAAAGTCAGCCTTGAACATTGCCCAATGTTCTCTTTTCCTCCCCAGAAAGCAGCCTGATCCTCTTGATCATATCACACTGTCCCAGAGGGAGGGGATATGATGAGAGTGTACACAGATTTTCCTGCCAGTGTAGGTGGCTTCAAACTCAGCAGGGGTGCAGGAAACTTTTAACTGGAATCTAGATTGCTCACAAAGGAAATTGGTCTACATATTGTGGAATTGGTGCCCTCATGGTAGAAAGGAGGGTTTGTGGTTTCCTTTTCCACCATCTTGCTGACATCATCTCTTGTCCTTCACATTTTTAATTAATTATTCAAAATGTTTTTATTATTTTTTTGAATTTTTATTCATTTCTAATATTGACCTGTGTAACACAGTTGGTTTTAATTTGGGTGTATTTATATTATAATGCATATATTTATACACAAACTCATTTACTCAATAGCTCTTCTTTATTGATTAATAATTCTTTATTTCATGTAATTCTTGAATATGATATAAACTATTATAGTGTTTTCAAGTCAGTTTCATCATTTGATCTTATGCTAGTACCCCACTTTTCAAATTATTTTGTGGAGATATAATACATTTAATATTTGGCAGAGATAGTGCTAATCCTGTCTTACTTATTTTCCATTGTATTTTCTAATTTATCTACATTTCTAGGGGAACTGACCTGAGATAACCTAATACTCACCCCTGTATTCTCTTTACATTTTTCACCTGATCTCAATGGTACTAACTCATAGACACAAAGCCTTCTCTGATTAGTATAGCTTTAGCTTATCTGAATTTGAAGTTATCTGTGTGAATCAGCCAAGAATTCTTCTTACTTCTTTCCCAGTTAGATTATCTCTATTGAAGCAGAATATTTTCATTCATGGACAATTTTTCTTTAACTAGATTTCTTTTCTTTTCTTTTTTTTTCTTTTTTTTAAGGGACAGATAAAAATTTTATTCGTCCATACTAGGATTAAGTTACAAGATAGAGAGACAGAGGGTGGTGAGAGGTTGGCATACACAGCACCATTTACGTTGAGGGCTTCAGGAGGCAGATCATCACTCCTACCACAGTACCATGGCTTTCATCCTCCTCCTCCTCCCCCCTCCTGAAGTGTCCCTTGCAGTCAGCAGGCCCCTGCCCCTCACTCACCAGCACTCGTGTGCTACCGGGCTTCTTCCCCCAGTACAGAGCCCAGTACACAGCCCACTATGTCTGGAAGCATCTGTCTTTACATTCATCTGTCCACTGGGCCTTCACACAGCTCCTGCGTGGTAGCTGGGGTAGCCTCCCACTGGATAAGTGAGGGGCCTGAGGTACAGAATGGTGAAGTGACCTGCCTGTAGACTGACAGGGTGTCATGGCTGGGCCTAGAGCTCAGACAGGATTTCTGGGCCTGTTTCTCTACAGCCTCCCCTTATTATGACTTCCCTCCTCTTCACAAGATTTGGCCTGTTTTTTCTGTTTACTTTTTTTTTTTTTTTTTTTTTTGTGGTACGTGGGCCTCTCACTGTTGTGGCCTCTGCCGTTGTGGAGCACAGACTCTGGACGTGCAGGCTCAGCGGCCATGGCTCACCAGCCTAGCTGCTCTGTGGCATGTGGGATCCTCCTGGACCGGGGCACGAACCCGTGTCCCCTGCATCGGCAGGCAGACTCTCAACCACTACGCCACCAGGGAAGCCCTTGTTTACTTTTTAAAGATTTTTCCCTTTAGTTTTATTCCCAACCTTAAAGTTGCTCTTGCCCATTAGATCTGCATGCTACTACCTCCAAAGTTCACCTTGACTTCTGCTCTTTAGCACTTCTCTTATCTCAAATAAATCCCTGCCTGTGTACTTTGCTACCATTAATAGATAAATATACAGGCCTAACTCGTTCAAGTCCTTTCCTGTTTTTCTGGAAAGTCTACCTATCTACAGTAGCATTATCCTGTTGTAACTGACATGGACCCCTCCACGTAAGGGCCTAAAACAACTGAGGGAAAAAAAAAAAAAAATATATATATATATATATATATATATATATATATATATATATCCACTTCCATGTCTTAAACATATGCTCCTTTAAAGAAAGGAATCTGTGTCTGGGTGTGGTGCTTATAGAAGTTCACGAGTACATTCATAAATATTAATACCGTAGAACGCTTCCTTAAAGCATAATTGTTACCACTAATTCACATACATTAATACGCTGCTGTGACTGAAAATATTGCAATTAGAATTTCATTTTGCCTGTTGTTATGCTATTCATCTAATTTTTTAGAACTGGAAGGTACAAGAAAAGTCATCTAGTATGAACCTCTCATTTTAGAGATAAAGAAACTGAGGCACAAAATGGGCAAGTGATTTGCTCAATGTAACGAACTATGGCAGCATTAGAATCTGGGGGTTCTGACTAGACTCCAGTGTGTTCTACCTCATGCTGCTTCAACATAATTGCCCATTCATCAGAGAAGCTTGCCATCTATTCCTGCTTCCAGTATGTTCCCACTGTGATTTGGACCATTTCTCCAGCATTTAGGTAAGCAATCAAGCTGGCAAAATATAAAATAAAACCTCTCCCAACATGTCTGCACATTTTTTCATCCTCTTGATTAGAGGAAAGCTTTTTAAATTCCAAGTCTCCTTTTTGTACTTTCTGAAAGTACTAAATAACCACTAAGAGCTTTAAGTTACATTAACGATGGCTGGTAAATGGCTTCCCTTCTAGAGTAAATTGGAAGCATGGCTCAACACCATCGTATCTCCTCTAGGAAGTGTATGTGTTTTGGAGGGAAAAGGGGATGGATTTGTGGAGGGTTGGTGCTTACAAAGAGTTACCTATTGCAGGTAATTTATCCTTATCCACACCTCCCAACTGTTCCCAAAGCTGTTCTATTCCATCATATGCCATTAACGAGGTAAATTTCTGTCTATATCTTGTAAGAAAAAGTGACTTTGGAAAATTCCCTAGAAGAAGAGTTTTCTAGGGCTTGCCTTCTGTAACATACTAGACAGAAAAAAGGCTAACAGAGAAGAACAAAATTAGCTAAAAGCATTTGGGAAACTTATATAATCCAAATTGTTTCCAAGATGTCCAAATGGCAAACCAAAGCTAAAGATATATAATTATGCATAATCAAGGAACCTAAAAAATATGGAATGCAAAGAATTTACTAGCATGTAATATTTTATAAGACAGTCAATTTCTTATTATATCAAAGATTAACATGAACCAAAACACATGACTGTGGCTCCCTGTCAGTTTTGAATTATATCCATAGTGTTAAGAGACTAAGGACTAGTAAAATGGAGGGGAATATGGTTTGACTATTGAGTGTTTGCTAGTGGGCATATCACAGACAAAGCAGTGAAAATATAAGAGATAAATGTACTAATATGTGTTGTGTCTATATTAGCCTAATGAGCTAAAGAGAGATTTAAAGAAATGAAGATTGTAAACTCCAGGAAGCAGTCAAGTTAAACTAGTAGATTCAAGCAATGAGGTCTTGGTATACAACCTTAATTCTATATCTTGTCAGTTCACCCTATATCTTGTGCCTCACCCTAGCCTGATCTCGGCCAGGGTCATATGCTTTAATAACTTCCATGTGTATAGTGCTTTTAAACTTTTAAATCCTTTCACATCTATTTAAGCCATCTGATCCTCGCAACAACCCTGTGAGATAGGCAGGTTGCCCCCTTTTAACAGCCGAGGAAACTGGTGTTGAGAGGTAAACTAAATTGTTGCACATCAGTGATGATGTCAGGGCTAACTAGCTCTCTGGACTTGGCTACTTCCATTGTACCAGGCCACCACTCATGTTTCTGAAAGGCCTTTCAGCTAGTGGAGACTCTTGGGAGAAGCAAGTATATTCCTACCCATATGCACCTTAATGGTCCATCCACTCTTTTTTTTTCTGAAGACACGAAAAAGGAGCCAGGGTACCAGAAGGCAGCTGTTGGACCCGGGCCTGTGCCAGAGAAGGAAATACAGCCTTGTGTGATCAACTAACTTTTGGTGTTTGAAATTAACCTCTGAAGAAACTTTTCAAGCCCTATCTGAAAAGCACCAGTTGTCTCTTCTACCGCTGTGGCCGAGTGTCTAACCGCGACCACAGCATCCTTGCACAGCTCATTGGCAGGGTCCTGCTGAGCACTGGCCTCCTCGCCAATGGCAATCAGCCGGTCCAATTTTTCTTCCTCCCACTTTGAACGTTCTCGTTCCAATCTCCTGTTTTCTGCCAACTTGGCTGCAATAGTCCTGGCCACTGACCACCTTCTTCACCTTGCCCACCTGGGAGGGGGCTCACTGGTCAAAGACCCATCCCCACCAGAAACAAAAGGAACTCTGGAGGAGGAGACTGGAGGCCGCCATGCTGAGGCCACCCCGGGAATGTTTCGGCCGGAGCTTGTGCAGGGGCTGGGCTCACCAGACACTCTCAGTCTGGTCATGGGGCTGCTCTGACAGGGAGCAGCTGCACTGCTGAAAAGGTGGTGGGAGCTGCTGTAGCTGGGGATTCCTTGAGAGCACCCTGCACCCAAGTATTCATCCCAGGCATCCTCAAGGTCACTGGTTTCTCTCATCTGGTCACTGATCCTCAGTTGACAATCCTCATCTGATTCCTTAACTGTTTTCAAGATAGGCTGATGATTTGCTGCCTAAGTCCTTTTTGGTCTCAGAATGCTGGTTCCCTCTTTCCCTGGGATGGCAGGGGCCGCCAAGTTCTGAACTCAGTGCTGGGCCCAAGCAGCCTCCTCCATTAAGTTTTCTGTATCAGTCACTATCTGATTTCCGAGAAGGTGATCCAATGTATCTATAAAAGGGACGGTGTGGTGGATCACCCATACTTGTGGCATGGGCCACATAGACCTTTAAATATAATGCCTTCAGGACTTTGAACTTGGAGCGGCACTGACGCTCAGTGCAGCAGAAGCCTTCCTGCTGCATCTGCTTAGACACAGCCTGGTAGACGTCTGCATTGTGATGTATGGTCTGGAGGCGCTGAATATACTGTGCCTCGCCTAGTATGGAGAGAAGCATCCGTGTCTCCTGTCTGGACCACCGGATGCCCGCACTGCTATTGGAAGTGGCCATAGCGGACTGCGAAGGAAGGCTAGCTGGAGGAGGCTCCTGGCAGCAAGGTGCTGATCTGAAGGTGTGGGGAGGCTCTGTGTGCTCTGGTCTATCTCCAGGAGCCAGACGATTCTTCCCTCTCAGGGCTAATTGCTGAGAAGCCAGGTCCAAGGACCGCATTTCTGGTTTCTGCCAAGGATCTGCTTTACTTTCATTACTGTATTTGAAATATTCCTTATTCTACTTTGTTTTGCTGCCAATCCAACAACCTCTTCATTTTCTGAGTAAGCAAAAACAGCTGGAGTGACCCTGTCACCTGCATCATTGGCAACCACATCAGCCCGGCCACCCTTATAGATGGCCGCACAGGCTGTTGTGCAGCCTAGGTGAACCCCGATAGCCGCCATGAGGTGGCAGAGATGGTGGTAGCAGTAATGAGTGGCCCCTGCACCACAACAGCGCCCGGCCCTAGATTTATTAATACTATATTTTGGAGAATAGTCCTTGGAATTTCTAGTATGTGATAGATTATTTTGCACTTGCTTACTGATGATTTATTTTCTTTTCCTCTTTGTTTGTATAGATATATAAAGTGTTTAGGATTAAAAAAAAATTTTTTTTGAGTAAGTGTGAAAAATGATTAGATTTTGAAGCATGGAGCAGTTGAAATAAATGCAAGTAAGATAATAACCTCTTTTCTCAAACAAATCATACTACATTGGGTCCTGACAGTACAAAGAAACAAACTATTATTGGTGGGTAACATTAAACATACCAATTCTGTATAAAAAGGTAATCTTAAATAGTAATATTGACATTTTGGATTAAATCAGTTTCACCTCTGAACCATCAACATTACTATTAGAACACACTGCAAAACGGGAAGCCAGGATAGCTGAGTACATGAAGATGCCTAGAAATCCTAGGCATGTAGTAACTGCTGAAAATTCCTACTTACATATAGTGACATGACTGAACATTTACATGTAAGCAATATGAAAGACAGTTTTGCAATGACATAAAAGAATAACATTTTTATAATTAATAAAATTTAGAAAACAAAATGGAAAAATAAAAAATGTCATTATCGTATGCTAATAGATTATAAACAAAATAATTTTTATTTGTTTTCACTTTTTAAAATATATTTTATTGTCATAACATTATGTATAAATGGTAATTTAAGTTATATAAGATTTGTGACTTACTTAATTACTCTTGCCTTAAAAAACAAATCCTGAATGTTATCCTACCACACAATAATTATCTATGAACAAGATACATTAGCTACAAACCAGATAGCCATCTCAAAGCACACTGGTTATAAGAAGAATATTATTTTGATAAAGGAAAATTAAGATATCATATTTGAGGGAGAAAAACATGTAACATATCTTTCTTTTGAGTATAATTTGAAATTGTGAGCCAAATGTATTTTCTCAGTGTTGTCGTAATTTAATTGAATGCACTTTAAATACAGTTAAATAAACACTGTTATATGTATAAGCTGTTTGAAGGGTACCTATAGAGTGGTCATGGGCAAATAATACAGAGAGGTGAATTATTATGCATATGCTTTCTAAGCATATTAAATCAACACACTGTCATAGTGAAGAATGTAGTCTTTAGATCTAAAATACATAGGTTTAACATATAGTCTCTAATACTCTCTACCTATATGGTTCAGTTCCCTCATATTTAAAAAGAGGGAAATGGACAGCTAATTTATAGCCATTTTAAGTATTAAATTTTATAAATAAACTATTAATAATGTTAACTACAATTAATGTTAAATCAGACAATCTTTTTATAACCAGGCTATTAATTGCTTAATTCTTTCTGTTTTTTCATTTGAGTTTACTTAAAGAGATCTGGGTACCATCTAAATGGAGTCCAGAATTCATGGAGCATAGCACAATTAAGAGCTCATTTGTCATGGAGCTCTCCAAAAATAGCATTCAGTTTTCACTGTCAAATGTAAAAATCTGAAAATTGTTTGATATATACACATGCATGTGTTCAAATTGTTTAATTAAAGTTTTATACTGAGTTTACCATAAAATATAAATGTATACACAAAAGATGTTCAGAACAAATATGATGCTAGATAAAATTTTAGTTTGGTAAGTCAGCTTATCAAAGGCAGAAATGTTTATATATTGTACATGGTCAAAATTGTAGTGGAAAACCATGCTGACAATAAATAATTCAAATATCAACCTATGTATAGGGAATAAAAATCAGGTGTTTTTTTTTTTTTTTTTAGTTAGCTTTATCCTTTTCCTCATAGAAAGTTAGCAGAGGTTCTATGGATTCCTCAAGTTTTTAGAAGAAAAGTAACCATCTAGATCATCATAGAGCTTAAAAAAAAAAAAAAAAAAAAAGCTGTTGAAAAAGCAAATTAATTAAGGACTTCACAAGTCTCTGGCCCTGGGTATAAAAATGTTGAAATTTCATTCTTAAATGAGTTCAAGACCGAGAAATTTGTAAAATCCATTAACCACACCCTTCACCACATTCGCTAGTTGATTTCTTGATTCTTCATTTCACCATGAGCATTATTTAAATAGTAGAACCCATACTATTAAACATATTGTATATTTTTAAATTAGAACAAACTTTACTTACTGCTTTATAATTTATAAATGCATGTTTCAATCAGTAACTTATTTTTTTAATGAACACATAAAACAGTAAAATTTGGCTTAGTTAATATTTTAAATAAAAATATAATGTGTTAATTTTACTAAACAAGGCAAATTTCAGGGATTAACAGACCATTTTACTTTCTAGTAATAGAATAAATATTTCACCCTCTTTCACCAAAACAACAGAAAAAAACAGGGCACAGAAAATGTCTGTAACTAACATAGTAGCAGAATAGTTGCTGCTTTTAAGGTCAGTGCATTGTATAACCAAGTACTGAAATTCAGGAAACCTCATTGTTTGAAGAAATGGCACTTTATCTCATCACCTGCTTTACCTCTTTTATTTTCTTGCTTGTTTCCAAAGCTCCTGCACTGCATGAACTATTGTAATGTCACCAACCAAACATTCTTGATTTTCTTCAGACTGTTGTTTTATTGAAATATATCCCCAAATAGGGAGAGTGATTCCTACAAAGATAATTTATGTGGACAAGTTTCTATTCATTCTGAAAAATGTAGCTGGTGAAGAATGTATGCTCAATTAGCATTTATATTACTTAAGTAGATGGGGACAAATATCACTAATTTATATTCAGATAGTAATAATGATATGCACAGCCAGATATAACCATACATATTATATACCATATATGATGTATTGCATTTCAGTAATTAAAACATGGACTTACATTAAAACCTTTATTTTAATGTCACAGTTGATGTGATTAGATGTTGGGTGATATTTTAATTGACATACTTTTAAACAGAGGGCTCAATATAAAATAAGCATTTACTTTACAATTTATGCCATTTTTCAATTTCTAGCAGAATTTCCTTTTTCTAGATAATAAAACCTTGTTTATATTTCAAATGTGTGTTTATAAAAAATTAATAAACCTCAATTAAATAGGGTCAGCAGACCAGAAGGGGGAACTCTTATGCCCTGCAAAGATAACATAACCCAACGGGAAGAAGAAGGACTCCTCTTTTTCCTGGAAACAACCCAGACAATGAAAAGGTATAGACTCCTTTTTTACAGTAGCCCCCTCTCCCCCAACTTCCTTTTCTCCACTATAAGAGAGTTTTCCTTCCCTTGCTGTGCTGGGAAGTTGCACATGGCTCATCATGGTTGCAGACCCTGAATTGCAATTCTCTACTGATCCTGAATAAACCCATTTTTGCTAGAGAAATAACTGGCAGTCTATTTGTTTTAGGTCAACAACTTTATAGTGGCAATAATGAAAAGAAAAAGGAATGGTTTGTAAGAGCAAAGCTTGGTAGACTTGCCCTGATTGAGAGCACAAGCAGAGTGACAGGTTGTTGACAGGATCACATTGTGTCTGCAAAGTCCATGTTGATGGCAATCATGGAATGTTTCATAGAAAATGGAGGAAGGAACTCTGGCCACCAATGACTTTAATTTTTGTCATTATTTTGCAGTGATAGATGAAATTCTGTGTTTTTTTTTTTTTTTTTTTCATAACTGTCCTGGAATGAACGATCAAAGTAAGAATTGCAGTTAATCAGGTAAGTAATTAAAATTGTAATAACTATAATGATGAGATGATGATAATTATAATAATCTATTTATCCATCTATCTAATGTGTGATTAGAGGAAAGAAGAGGCTTATGCCTATTCATTTAAGAAGCTGTCTTGGGGCTTCCCTGGTGGCGCAGTGGTTGAGAGTCCGCCTGCCGATGCAGGGGACATGGGTTCGTGCCCCGGTCCGGGAAGATCCCACATGCCGCGGAGCGGCTGGGCCCGTGAGCCATGGCCGCTGAGCCTGCGCGTCCACAATGGGAGAGGCCACAACAGTGAGAGGCCCGTATACCGAAAAAAAAAAAAAAGAAGCTGTCTTGGTTTATCTAAGAAAGGAAATATTCATTCCCTATGCAGAGAACATTGGGAAGGGAGCTTTTTATCATCACCTTTATAAAGGAGTGGATGTTTCAGAGACTGACATCACTGGGTCATGACTTATTAGAGGTATAGAGGGTTCACTTTATTAGACATCAAGTATCATTTAAAACACACTACATTCCTCTCCCTCATTCTTCTTGTTCTCCTTGCTGCATGGATTAATAGGAATCAAGACATTTCCTTTCCAAGATGGAGTCATATGCTCTCTATTCATTCTTCTCTCAATCAAGAACTGGTAAAGACTCTTACCCAAGTTTTGAGCTGGGCAATCAAGGCTAGGTAAGAACTAAGCAGAAAGGACAGAGCATTTATCTCCCTCTCTACTGCCAAGGCTAAGTAAGAGTCAAGCCCACAGCCTCATCCTAGGCCCATGTGAACAGATTTGAAATTTGTTCAAAGACTCCATTATCTTGCTCTTTTGTTTCTGTAGACACAGCAGACAGTGCAAATCTCACACCTAAGATTTGCATAATATCATGAAAATATAATTTAGCCTTTGTCATAAAACATATTCTCCAATACATTTAGCTACGTACATGTACATTTTTTGTATACTCAGAAGTCAAAGAAGAGAAGGGGTGAGCACATCACAAAAATACTAGCAGGTGTCATTACTAAGTAGTTATTATTTTATTCCCACACCATAATAAACCCTTTAGATACATTTTCTTATTTAATCCACCCAACATTTCTAAATTAGCCTCTATAGTTACCCTTATTTATTGGATAAGGTTACAGAGCCTCAACATGGTTAAGTAATTCACTAAGATCTTGACAGGTGACAAATGGCAAAGTCAAGATTTCAAACCAGTCATTCTGATTCTGGAACTTAAATTCTCACACTATATTAAACACGGGCCAGTCTTTTTGTCTCAGTGACTCTGAGAAAGCAGCTGCTAAGTGAAGATCATAGAAGTTTCTCACTGTGATTCAAGAGATAACTGCTGTTCCTTCTGTAGTTTCCTTGCTGACATGTGGAACCATAGACACCAGTACAGATCTGGAAAAGTTTGCTTTTGATCTTGACTGTCATCTCCATGGGTGGATTGTGGCTACAGACAGTAAGGTGATAGATAACAAACATGACTAAGGGCATAGGTGTGTTTCCAGATTGGTCAGGAGGCATCACAGACAAAAAGAAGCCTTGACTAAAAGAGAAGGCTAGCAGATTTCTTCCTTACATACCAGATAGCAGGGCCCCTCCTGTCTTAACTTTAGGTCCTGGACACCCAGACTGGTTTCCCTGGACACGGGAGCTTCTCTGCTTAAAGAGATTGAATCATCGAGTGTGTCTGAATTTATTCAGACAAACTCAAAAAGACAAATGCTCTCTGAAAAATATGAAAGTTCCTATTTTTAAGAAAGTGAACACAAATAGTCTGATTTTTAATATATTATATATGACCAGATTTTATCTACTTTTAGTTATTTTATAGTGATATTAAATTCAATCTTAGGAAGATTGTAGTAGAAGCACCCATGTTCTAGTAACACATTTTTTTGGCTTTGAAAAAGAGTATTTGAAACAGGTATTGTTTAACAAATCATTTTATAATATTACTATATCAGAAATCACCTGAAAATATAAGCACAATCTATTAATTTATCTTTCTAAAGAAGGAATGCAAATATGGAACTCAAGGATTGTTATAATTGTTATTTTCAGAGTATCAAAACAGAAATCATGTATTTTCATTTTTTCTATTATTCACGGAACATAGAACACTGTCTTGCATATAAATTTTTCAGTATTCTTCGAGATAAATTTTCTTTCTCCTACTTCTGAGCAGGCAATGTAAAGAGTGAATCAATTATCATTTTTACCATTCTAACTTAAATACCTACTCAGTAATTCTACAATCTTTTATTTGGTTAAATTGGCCCTTATATAAAAGTACTTTCAATTTTGGAAAGAGAAAGATAGTTGACTAAGACTGCACTAAGCTGGAAATTCCTAGTCAAGACAGGCTAAAAGGGGAGAAATCATAAAGGAAGTCTAAGGGTCAGAAAAATGATTGTGGTCATAAATCTGGACCCTAAGGCAAGAGATTGACACCCCAAAGCAGTGACCAAAATGTCATGGGAAGCATAAGCTTGACCTGGTTTGCTGCAATGACTTCTTAGGGAATCTAATCTGTTGAACCGGAACAGGGTGGGGGGAGGCAGGAGAGTAGTATCAACAGTAGCTTCTAGGAAAAGACAAAATATGGGTGTTATCTTTTGTTAGGAACATTTCAACAGACCACAACTTGATGGAAACAGAGCTAAATAGAGCAGTTCATGTTATTATGATTCCAGGCACTAGATTGGTTCAGGAAGGGTTTGATTCTCAGTAAGGAAAATGGAAAACAATTTTGGAACTTGTGGGAATTGATGTTAGGATAGTGCAGATGGATGGATACCTAAGGACTCCTACTCCTAACTCAGGCATGCCAAATACAGGGTGTCTGTGATCCTCCTGCTGTGGGTGGACCTGAAAAATGTCACATAAGCTAGTTGACCATCTGGGGTATAATGTGGAGGTGTTTCAAAACTTAAATGATCCCCGCTGTATGAAATGACATGTCAACCTCACACAGAGAATGCATCTGTTACTTGGGAACAGAAAGCATGTGTCCAATATTAGAAAAAAAAAAAAAAAAGGTCCTAGGAAACCACATCTCATATCTCAATACCTTGTGCTTTGCCTATACATTTTATTATATGTATATTTGTACTTATGAGTAAAGCTGGATACTCTAAAAAGATGTCTAATTTCTGAGATTCTGATTTGACAATTTGATGTTTCCTGCCAGTTCAATATAACATACTGCAACCAGCTGAAATAAGAGCTTGTAAGTCACTTCCACAATGAATCATGAACAGCTTTTTCATTTCCTTATAATCACTTCATGGCTTATTTTCACTTTTGTCTCCAATTTCATTGCTGGGGCAGATATATTCCCTATGTTCTATTTCTGTCATGATAAGAATGATGTACTATATTAAATTTTACACATTATATTGCCAAGCAATTATGATTTAAAAATAGGTTATGTACTATGAAAATTAGTCACTTGCTTCTATTCTTTGAAAATAAATAGCGTGTATGTCTAAGTGACAAGTACAAACATAACAAAATATCTAACAATGTCTAGAAAATCCAAGATAGACTGCTTCCTACCTTCCATTTCATCATTTTCATGTTCACCCACTCCCTGTTCTGTGTTCTTGTGGTGTACTGGCCATGTTACAATTCTTATGGTCATGTTCTCTCCATCCACAGGGTTGTTGTACATGTAGAATAGACTTATCCATCTAGAATGTCTCTCACCTCTTACCCTGCTTCATTTCTTAGACTTCAGTTCAAGCACCGTTTCATACAGAAAATCTTCTTGAACCACCCATGTTAGTTTTGAACATAATTTATTCCTGTTATGTACTCTCACAGAATCCGATGACCTGATTTCATAACCCATATTGCAGTTTTATTTGCTAACTAGTTCATTCAACATTTATTGAGTATTTTCTACCACATACTGTGCTAAACAATAGGGGTAAACCAGTGAACAAATTAAACACAATAATTTTATGTGTATTTTCATGATTATTTGATTAGTTATTGACTTTCTCACTATATTGTTTCTTTTTTTTTTTTTTTTTTTTTCCGGTACTCGGGCCTCTCACTGTTGTGGCCTCTCCCATTGCGGAGCACACGCGCCGGACGCTCAGGCTCAGCAGCCATGGCTCACAGGCCCAGCCGCTCCGCGGCATGTGGGACCTTCCCAGACCAGGGCACGAACCCGTGTCCCCTGCATCGGCAGGCAGACTCTCAACCACTGCGCCACCAGGGAAGCCCTATATTGTTTCTTAAGAGTAATTGGAGCTTTATTTAAGAGCAAAAGATTGGATCATGTTCAGTTACCCTTGTTCTTCTGCACTAAGTTCATATGTTTAACAAATTAATGTATTAATTTCATTAAATCTAATTATATATAATGGAAATTCTCAACTAGCCAACTTAATTATCTCTTTGTTTAATTTTAATAAAACTATCAGACTTTAAAATTTTTCTTTTGGACAACTGAAAGGTGACCATCTACCTTAGTATTTGTCAAATTTATTTGAACAAAATAGTTAGCTGAGGCAGGGAGATCACAAGAAAATCTATTCTTCCTCCTTCTCAGACTGCAAAAACTATGACTAAAAGAAAATTCAATCTAAAGGATGTAGGATAAAATAATAATAATTAGAGGAGAAATCAGTGAAATTAAAAACAAGAAATCAATTTAAAAATCATAGAAAATAAAGATGGCTCTGTAAAAAGAGCAATAAAATCGTAAGCCTCTATCCTGGGTACCCAAGACAAGAGAAGACATAACTACTAATATAAGAAATGAAAGGGGTCTATCAATACAGATCACATGGACAAACAATAGTAAAGGAATATTATGAACAACACTATGCTCACAAGTTTGAGATGGAACAATTTCTTCAAAGACACAATCTACTAAAACTTACAGAAGAAGAAATAGACAATCTAAATAGGACTATATATATTAAAGAAGTTGTACTAATAATTGATAACATTACAAAAAAGAAAGCACCAGTCTTGGATGAGTTCACAGGTGAACTCTAACCAAACACTTAAATAAGTAATTATACTAATTTCCAACAATATCATCCAGAAGATAAAAGTAGAAGGAATACTTACTAACCCATTCTTTGAGATCAGCATTACCCTAATACCAAAACCAAAGACAGTACATGCAAAGAAAGCTAAAGACCAATACCTTTCATAAACACAAATGCAAAACTCCTCAACAATATAGCAGAAAATTAAACCTGCAATATATAGAAAGAATTATACACTATAATTATGTGGGATTTATTTCAGGTGTTCAAGCAGCTTCAATTTCTGAAAATCAATTAATGTAATCCATCACATCAACAAGAATAGACAACTAAATCAATGGCCCAGAATAGAGAGCCCAGAAATAGATCCACAAAAATATTTTCAACTGATCTTTGACAAATGAGCAAAGGCAAATTCAATGAAGAAAGGATACATTTTTCAATAAATGCTGTTTGACATCCACAGGCAAAAATGTAAATATAAAAATAGACCTTCAGAAAAAATATGAAATGGATCAAAATACATATACTAAAGTCTAACACATTGACAACAAATTCTGGTGAGGATGTAACAGAAATTATCATTAATTGCTGGAGGGGTTGTAAAATGGTTCTTTGGAAGTCAGTTTGGCGATTTCTTACAAAACTAAACATGCTTTTATAATATGATCCAGCAATCACACTCCTTGGTATTTACCCAAATAAGTTGAAAATTTACCTCCACATAACAATCTGCACAAAGATGTGTATAGTCCTTTTATGCATAATTACCAAAACTTGGAAGAAACCAGGATATCATTCAGTATGCCAATTGATAAATATACTGCTGTGTATTCATAAAGAAATATTATTCAGCGCTAAGATGTATCTGTCAAGACATGAAAAGACATGGAGAGACCTTAAAAGCATATCACTAAGTAAAAGAAGCCAATCTGAAAAGGCTGCATACTGTACAACTCCAGCCATAGCTGGAAAAGATAAAACTATGGAAACAGTAAAAATATAGGGGCTGCCAGGAGTTTGTGGGGGAGAAGGGATAAAGGTAGGGTTCGGGGAATTTTTAGGGCATTTACACCATTGTGCATAAAACTATAATGGTGGACATATGTTGTCATATGTTTGTTAAGACCCATATATCATACAACACCAGAAGTAAATGCTAGTGTAAACTATGAAGTTTGGTGGTAATTATGTATCAATGTTGGCCCATCAAATGTAAAAAGTGTACCTATCTCATGTGGGATGTTGACAGTAGGAAAGTCGATGATTGTGTGGGGGAAGGTGACATATGTGAACTCAATTTTGCTATAAATCTAAAACTGCTCTAAATAATAAATTCTATTTTAAAAAATTGGCTGATATATTTTAACTGGAACAATAAAAAATTTAATGGACTTAGGTTAGAAATGAGTAATGTGAATTGCCTGTATTTAAACTATAATACTCACATGACTTAACAGCCACATATTAGATAATTTTAAAGACAAAACATTACTAATACAAACATGAATTACAATACAATAATTTTTACCATAAAGACTTCAGCAATCTAAAGTTATACTAATAAGGCAAAAGTCAATAATATTTGCATGCCAAAAATTAAAAAAAAAAAATAACCAGTGCAAAACACCAGCGGCAGAGATGTTAACAAAGCAAGATTCCTACAGTTATTGGAGTTTTCAAGTATCTTTATGTATAAACAACTAGCAAAGCTTTGCAATGCTGTCAAGCATTGAGCAGCCTTCTACACCTTAGGGTGTATCAAAGTATAGACTTAAATTAACCGTAAACTTCTAAGAGTATCAAATTTCAGTGATTCGGCATAATGTGCTTATTATACAACTAATAAATAGCAGTTTGTCATTTATGGAAGTGAATATCATTATTTGTAATCTGTACATTCCCTTGTGAGAAGCAAGAGGAAAAGCTAACTTTGTTTTTTTTAACATAAATCACTGGAGTACACTTAGTGGTAAAATTATAGATAGACTATTCTGACTCACTTATTCAGCCTAACCAAATCTTACTAAACAATTAGATTCTGGAATTAGGAATTATGATACTTTACATAGTAATCTATTAAACAAGCCAGTTAAAACAAGGAGTAGCATGGTAGTGGTGTTTTGAACATACATGCAGTTGGTTTTGCTCATGTTTTAAGTTCCAAAGTTTAGCTCTTCTCTCTTCCTTATAGTAGTTATGCCTCAGTGATTCTCAGAAATGTAAACAGGCACAACAGGAAGAGATTTATGTGAACATCCTTCTTTCATGCAGCTCAGCCCTCTCCTGGTTGGTTCCCCAAAATAAATCTCCTCAGTTTCAAAATGCTGCCAATATACACAACGTTATATAAGTTTGACTCCATCCTCCTTACCCAATTCTCAGTTTCCTATCTCAAAATTAACTTATTTATTTATTTACACCTTTATTGGAGTATAATTGCTTTACAATGGTGTGTTAGTTTCTGCTTTATAACAAAGTGAATCAGATATACATATACGTACGTTCCCATATCTCTTCCCTCTTGTGTCTCCCTAACTTCCACCCTCCCTAACCCACCCCTCTAGGTGATCACAAAGCACCGAGGTGATTTCCCTGTTCTATGCGGCTGCTTCCCACTAGCTATCTATTTTACGTTTGGTAGTGTATATATGTCCATGCCACTCTCTCACTATGTCACAGCTTACCCTTCCCCATCCCCATATCCTCAAGTCCATTATCTAATAGGTGTGTCTTTATTTCTGTCTTACCCCTAGGTTCTTCATGACATTTTTTTTCCTTAGATTCCATATATATGTGTTAGCATATGGTATTTGTCTTTCTCTTTCTGACTTACTTCACTCTGTATGACAGACTCTAAGTCCATCAATACAAATAACTCTATTTCATTTCTTTCTATGGCTGAGTAATATTCCATTGTATATATATGCCACATCTTCTTTATCAATACATCCGATGATGGATACTTAGGTTGCTTCCATCTCCTGGCTATTGTAAATAGAGCTGAAATGAATATTTTGGTACATGACCCTTTCTGAATTATGGTTTTCTCAGGGTATATGCCCAGTAGTGGGATTGCTGCGTCATATGGTAGCTCTATTTTTAGTTTTTTTAAGGAACCTCCATACTGTTCACAATAGTGGCTGTACCAATTCACATACCCACCAGCAGTGCAAGAGGGTTCCCTTTTCTAAACACTCTCTCCAGCATTTATTGTTTCTAGATTTTGTGATGATGGCCATTCTGACCGGTGTCAGATGATATCCCATTGTAGTTTTGATTTGTATTTCTCTAATGATTAATGATGTTGAGCATTCTTTCATGTGTTTTTTGGCAAACTGTATATCTTCTTCAGAGAAATGTCTATTTAGGTCTTCTGCCCATTTTGGGATTGGGTTGTTTCTTTTTTTCTTATTGAGCTGCATGAGCTGCTTGTAAATTTTGGAGATTAATCCCTTGTCAGTTGCTTCATTTGCAAATATTTTCTCCCTTTCTTCGAGTTGTCTTTTGGTCTTGTTTATGGTTTCCTTTGTTGTGCAAAAGCTTTGAAGTTTCGTTAGGTCCCATTTGTTTATTTTTGTTTTTATTTCCATTTCTCTAGGAGGTGGGTCAGAAAGGATCTTGCTGTGATTTATGTCATAGAGGGTTCTGCCTATGTTTTCCTCTAAGAGTCTGATAGTTTCTGGCCTTACATTTAGGTCATTAATCTGTTTTGAGCTTATTTTTGTGTATGGTGTTAGGGAGTTTTCTAATCTCATACTTTTACATGTACCTGTCCAGATTTCCAAGCACCACTTATTGAAGAGGCTGTCCTTTCTCCACTGTACATTCCTGCCTCCTTTATCAAAGATAAGGTGACCATATATGCATGGGTTTATCTCTGGGCTTTCTATCCTGTTCCATTGATCTATATTTCTGTTTTTGTGCCAGTACTATACTGTCTTGATTACTGTAGCTTTGTAGTATAGTCTGAACTCAGGGAGCCTGATTCCTCCAGCTCTGTTTCTCATTCTCAAGATTGCTTTGGCTATTCGGGGTCTTTTGTGTTTCCATACAAATTGTGAAATTTTTTCTTCTAGTTCTGTGAAAAATGTCAGTGGTATTTTATAGGGATTGTGTTGAATCTGTAGATTGCTTAGGGTACTAGAGTCATTTTCACAATGTTGATTCTTCCAATTCAAGAACATGGTATATCTCTCCATCTATTTGTATCATCTTTAATTTCTTTCATCCGTGTCATAATTTTCTGCATACAGGTCTTTTGTCTCCTTAGATAGGTTTATTCCTAGATATTTTATTCTTTTTATTGCAATGGTAAGTGGGAGTGCTTTTTTAATTTCATTTTCAGATTTTTCATCATTAGTGTATAGGAATGCCAGAGATTTCTGTGTGTTAATTTTGTATCCTGCTACTTTAAGAAATTAATTGATTAGCTCTCATAGTTTTCTGTTAGCATCTTTAGGATTCTCTTTGTATAGTATCATGTCATCTGCAGCTTTACTTCTTCTTTTTTGATTTGGATTCCTTTTATTTCCTTTTCTTCTCTTATTTGTGGGTAAAACTTCCAAAACTATGTTGAATAAGAGTGGTGAGAGTGGGCAACCTTGTCTTGTTCCTGATCTTAGTGGAAATGGTTTCAGTGTTTCACCATTGAGGACAATGTTGACTGTGGGTTTTTCATATATGGCCTTTATTATGTTGAGGAAAATTCCCTCTATGTCTACTTTCTGCAGGCTTTTTATCATAAATGGGTGTTGAATTTTGTCAAAAGCTTTCTATGCATCTATTGAGATGATCATACGGGTTTTTCTCCTTCAATTTGTTAATATGGTGTATCACGTTGATTGATTTGCATATATTGAAGAACCCTTGCATTCCTGGAATAAACTCTACTTGTTCATGGTGTATGATCCTTTTAATGTGCTGTTGGATTCTGTTTGCTCGTATTTTGTAGAGGATTTTTACATCTATGTTCATCAGTGATATTGGCCTGTAGTTTTCTTTCTTTGTGACATCCTTGTCTGGTTTTGGTATCAGGGTGACGGTGGACTCATAGAATGAGTTTGGGAGTGTTCCTCTCTCTGCTATATTTTGGAAGAATTTGAGAAGGATAGGTGTTAACTCTGCTCTAAATGTTTGACAGAATTCATCTGTGAAGCCATCTAGTCCTGTGTTTTTGTTTGTTGGAAGATTTTTAATCACAGTTTCAATTTCAGTGCTTGTGATTGGTCTGTTCATATTTTCTATTTCTTCCTGATTCAGTCTTGGCAGGTTGTGCATTTCTAAGAATTTGTCCATTTCTTCCAGGTTGTCCATTTTATTGGCATAGAGTTACTTGTAGTAATCTCTCATGATCTTTTGTATTTCTACAGTGTCAGTTGTTACTTCTCCTTTTTCATTTCTAATTCTATTGATTTGACTCTTCTCCCTTTTTTTCTTGATGAGTCTGGCTAACAGTTTATCAATTTTGTTTATCTTCTCAAAGAACCAGCTTTTAGTTTTATTGATCTTTGCTATCATTTCCTTCATTTCGTTTTCATTTATTTCTGATCTGATCTTTATGATTTCTTTCCTTCTGCTCACTTTGGGGTTTTTTGTTCTTCTTTCTCTAATTGCTTTAGCTGCAAGGTTAGGTTGTTTATTTGAGATGTTTCCTGTTTCTTAAGGTAGGATTGTATTGCTATAAACTTCCCTCTTAGAACTACGTTTTCTGCATCCCATAGGTTTTGGGTCGTCATGTCTTCATTGTCATTTGTTTCAAGGTATTATTTGATTTCCTCTTTGATTTTTTCAGTGATCACTTCATTATTAAGTGGTGTATTGTTTCGCCTCTACATGTTTGTATTTTTTACAGATCTTTTCCTGTAATTGATATCCAGTCTCATAGTGTTGTAGTCGGAAAAGATACTTGATACAATTTCAATTTTCTTAAATTTACCAAGGCTTGATTTGTGACCCAAGATATGATCTATCCTGGAGAATGTTCCATGAGCACTTGAGAAAAATGTGTATTCTGTTGTTTTCGCATGGAATGTCCTATAAATATCAATTAAGTCCATCTTGTTTAATGTATCATTTAAAGCTTGTGTTTCCTTATTTATTTTCATTTTGAATGATCTGTCCATTTGTGAAAGTGGGGTGTTAAAATCCCCTACTATGAATGTGTTACTGTCGATTTCCCCTTTTATGGTTGTTACTATTTGCCTTATGTATTGAGGTGCTCCTATTTTGGGTGCATAAATATTTACAACTGTTATATCTTCTTTTTTAATCGGTCCCTTGATCATTATGTAGTGTCCTTCTGTGTCTCTTATAATAGTGTTTATTTTAAAGTCTATTTTGTCGGATATGAGAATTACTACTCCAGCTTTCTTTTGGTTTCCATTTGCATGGAACATCTTTTTCCATCCCCTTACTTTCAGTCTGTATGTGTCCCTAGGTCTGAAGTGGATTTCTTGTAGACAGCATATATATGGGTCTTTTTTATGTATCCATTCAGCCAGTCTGTGACTTTTGGTAGGAGCATTTAATCCATTTACATTTAAGGTAATTATCAATATGCATGTTCCTATTTCCATTTTCTTAATTGTTTTGGGTTTTTTATTGTAGGTCTTTTCCTTGTCTTGTGTTTCTTGCCTAGAGAAGTTCCTTTATCATTTGTTGTAAAGGTGGTTTGTTGGTGGTGAACTCTCTCAGCTTTTGCTTGTCTGTAAAGGTTTTAATTTCTCCATCAAATCTGAATGAGATCCTTGCTGGGTAGAGTAATCTTGGTTGTAGGTTTTTCTTCTTCATCACTTTAAATATGTCCTGCCAGTCCCTTCTTTCTTGCAGAGTTTCTGCTGAGAGTTCAGCTGTTAATCTTATGGGGATTCCCTTGTGTGTTGTTTGTTGTTTTTCCCTTGCTGCTTTTAATATGCTTTCTTTGTATTTAATTTTTGACAGTTTGATTAATATGTGCCTTGGTGTGTTTCTCCTTGGATTTACCCTGTATGGGACTCTCTGTGTTTCCTGACTTGATTAACTATTTCCTCTCCCATATTAGGGAAATTTTCAACTATAATCTCTTCAAATATTTTCTCAGTCTCTTTCTTTTTCTCTTCTTCTTCTGGGACCCTTATAATTTGAATTTTGGTGCATTTAATGTTGTCCCAGAGGTCTCTGAGACTGTCTTGTGTTCTTTTCATTCTTTTTTTTTTTTTTTCTGCTCTGCAGTAGTTATTTCCACTATTTTATCTTCCAGGTCGCTTATCCATTCCTCTGTCTCAGTTATTCTGCTATTGATCCCTTGTAGAGTACTTTTAATTTCATTTATTGTGTTGTTCATTGTTGCCTGTTTCATCTTTAGTTCTTCTAAGTCCTTGTGAAATGTTTCTTGCATTTTCTCTATTCTATTTCCAATATTTTGGATCATCTTTACTCCATTATTCTGAATTCTTTTTCAGGTAGACTGCCTATTTCCTCTTCATTTGTTAGGTCTGGTGGGCTTTTATCTTGCTCATTCATCTGCTGTGAGTTTTTCTGTCTTCTCATTTTGCTTATCTTACTGTGTTTGTGGTCTCCTTTTTGCAGGCTGCAGGTTCGTAGTTCCCGTTGTTTTTGGTGTCTGTCCCCAGTGGCTTAAGTTGGTTCAGCCGGTTGTGTAGGCTTCCTGGTTGAGGGGACTAGTGCCTGTGTTCTGGTGGATGAGGTTGGATCTTGTCTTTCTGGTGGGCAGGTCCATGTCTGGTGGTACATTTTGGGGTGCCTGTGACCTTATTATGATTTTAGGCAGACTCTCTGCTAATGGGTGGGGTTGTGCTCCTGTCTTGCTAGTTGTTTGGCATAGAGTGTACAGCACTGTAGCTTGCTGATCTTTGAGTGAAGCTGGGTCTTGGTGTTGAGATGGAGATCTCTGGGAGATTTTCGCTGTTTGATATTACATGGAGATGGGAGGTCTCTTGTGGACCAGTGTCCTGAGGTTGGCTCTCCTACTCAGAGGCACAGTGCTGACTCCTGGCTGGAGCACCAAGAGCCTTTCATCTGCATGGCTCAGAATAAAAAGGAGAAACAGTAGAAAGAAAGAAAGAAAGAAAGAAAGAAAGAAAGAAAGGGAGAGAGAAAGAAAGAAAGGATAAAAAATATAATATAAAGTAAGGTAAAATAAAATAAAGTTATTAAAATAAAAAGTAATTATTAAGAAAAAAAAAATTTTAAGTAAAAAACAACAACAACAAAAACAAACAAGCAAAAAAACCCAGATGGACAGAACTGTAGGACAAATGGTGAAAGCAAAGCTATAGAGACAAAATCTCACACAGAAGCATACACATACTCACTCACAAAAAGAGGAAAATGGGGGTTTCCCTGGTGGCGCAGTGGTTGAGAGTTCACCTGCTGATGCAGGGGACATGGGTTTGGGCCCCGGTCTGGGAAGATCCCACATACTGCAGAGCGGCTAGGCTCAAGAGCCATGGCCTCTGAGCCTGCACGTCCAGAGCCTGTGCTCTGCAATCTGAGAGGCCATAACAGTTAGAGGCCCGCATACCGCAAAAAAAAAAAAAAAAAAAAAAGAAGAAAAGGGGAAAAAAATAATAAATCTTGCTCTCAAAGTCCACCTCCTCAATTTGGGATGATCCATTGTCTATTCATGTGTTCCACAGATGCAGGGTACATCAAGTTAATTGTGGAGCTTTATTCCGCTGCTCCTGAGGCTGCTGAGAGTTGTTTCCCTTTCTCTTCTTTGTTAGCACAGCTCTGGGGGTTCAGCTGTGGATGTGGCCCTGCCTCTGTGCATAAGTCACCGGAGGGCTTTTCTTCTTCGCTCAGACAAGATGGGCTTAAAGGAGCAGGTGATTCAGCGGCTCTGGCTCACTCAGGCCATGTGAGGGAGGGGGACAGATGTGGGGATAGCCTGCGTTGGTAGAGGCTGGTGGGATGTTGCATCAGCCTGAGGCGCGCCGGGCGTTCTCCTGGGGAAATTGTCCCTGGATCCTGGCACCCTGGCAGTGGCGGGCTGCACAGGGTCCCCGGTAAGGAGGTGTGGATAGTGACCTGTGCTCACACACAGGCTTCTTGGTGGTGGCAGCAGCAGCCTTAGCATCTCATGCCTGTCTCTGGGGTCCGCGGCTCACACCTGTATCTGGAGTTCCTTTAAACAGTGTTCTTAATCCCCTCTCCTCACGGACCAGAAAACAAAGAGGGAAGAACTATTCTCTTGCCTCTTCGGCAGGTCCAGACTTTTCTCCGACTCCCTCCCGGCTAGCTCTCGTGCACTAACACCCTGCAGGCTGTGATCACGCCGCCAGTCCTTTCCCTGGGATCAGGCCGAAGCCTGAGCCTCAGCTCCCAGCCCTGCCCGCCCCGGTGGGTGAGCAGACAAGCCTCTCGGGCTGGTGAGTGCTGGTCGGCCCTTATCTTCTGTGCGGGAATCTCTCCGCTTTGCCCTCCACACCCTAGTGGCTGTGCTCTCCTCCAGGGCTCCGAAGCTTCCCCCCCTCTGCCACCTGCAGTCTCCACCCACGAAGGGGCTTCTAGTTTGTGGAAACCTTTCCTCTTTCACGACTCCCTCCCACTGGTGCAGGTCCCGTCCCTATTCTTTTTTCTCTGTTTCTTCTTTTTTTCTTTTGCCCTACCCAGGTACGTGGGGAATTTCTTGCCTTTTGGGAAGTCTGAGGTCTTCTGCCAGCGTTCAGTAGGTGTTCTCTAGCAGTTGTTCCATGTGTAGATGTATTTCCTGATGTATCTGTGGGGAGGAAGGTGATCTCCGCATCTTACCCTTCTGCCATCTTCCCCCTCTCTCCCCAAAATTAACTTATTTTTAACTTTACTTTAAAAATGTTTACAAACCCTTATTTTTAGTTCTGCTTATTTTATTATTTTACAATTCCTTGTACGGAATTCATTACAAATATTAATAGATTCATATGGACTTGCATTAGTCCCCAGCACCAATCTCCAGCAAATTGTTCAAATTATCAAGTTTTAGTTTTTTCAATCTGTATATTGGGCCTAATAAGAATTGTTGTGTTGATTAAATGGGGCTATATACGGAAAACATCAATCACAATATCTGACACATATGTTCTCCATGTGCTGGGAATGTTCACAACTTCTGCTATTTGAGTATTGTAGCACAGTTATAGCTCACATATGGCTGTACAAACTGAAGTAACCCAGTATATTTTCTAAATAAATATGTGCACCCAGTACCTCCACAAGAAATACGTGTATAATATTTCTAGAATGTGGAATAACCATATGTGTTTTGGAAAAACCAAACCAAACCTGGTATACAAATCTGAAGCACATAACTTTTCATACACATGACATAGAAAATAGCAGCTCAAAGCAAATTTACAAATTAAAACGTTGACTTTATATAAAGATATAGCAAAACGTTTGATATTATACAATTAGACAAATTACAAAATATTTGATATATTACAGTATGGTGCTTCTTTTATTCACATGGAAGTGTTTTTAAAACTCCACAAGTTCCATCTCCCTAAACAAATATATGCAATATATTTTTAATCACAAAATATATGACTGATAAATGAGAAAGTGTTATTTTTGTAGCCTTGAAGATTAATCAGTTGTTTATCAATTAGGATATAAAGAGTAATTCAAGAGAAGAAGGTCAAGATGGTGGATTAGGAGGACATGGAGTTCATCTCTCCTCACAAATGCATCAAGAATACATCTATGAATGGGACAATTCTCACAGAACACCAGCAGAATACTAATAGAGGACCTTGGACACCTTGGACAAGAAATATCCCCATGTAACTGGGTAGAATGAAAGAAAGAAGGGAAAAAGAAGAGGAAAGGGAGCAGATTGAGACCAGTGCCCCTGGAGTGGGGAGATGAAGGAGAGGAGAAGTTCTTGCATCTGGGGGAGCCCCCTCACCAGCAGAGAGATCAGTTGGGATAGAAAGGGAGCTTCAGGGGCTATTGGAGGAGAGTGCAGGAACTGGTCTGTGGCAGGCAGGACAGAGTGAAACCTACACAGATGGTTCATTACACTGACCTGGACACCCCAGCCTGACACATGTGTGCACCAGTGTGGATGGGGACTGGGTGCTGGAAAGTGGAGTTTGGAGAGCAAATCTGTGAAGACAATGGCCTTTGGCTATGAGGAGATAGCCTGAGGGGATGGGAGTAAGGAAATCCATAGAAGCAAAGTGCCATTGGTAAGTGACATGCAAGGCGTGGGACCACCATTGCAGCCTCTCTCCTCACACTCTGGCCCCTGCCTCCCCAGACACTAAGAAGGGACCCCATCAGGGAAGACTCTGTCATGCCTGTGGCTGCTGGCTCCCCTACATGCCCATCACTGCTGGGGGTCCCACAATGATGGCCACTGCACGCCTCTGCATGCTTTCTTCACCAGGTTGGACTCGTGCTCCAGGGCAGCCTCAGGGGAAGAACCCTGTGGGTGACCAACACACAGAGATGGGGCTGAAACCACAGCTGAGTCCCAGAGGCCATGCAACTAAGGAAGAAAAGCTGAAATCTCTCCTCACAACTGTGCAAACTGCAAATTGACACCCCCTTGACTGGCTTTGTAAACTTAGCACATACATAACATCTGAACAGACAACGAGTTCTCACACAGGTGAGACAGGCCTAGATTTAGCATTTGTAGACTATGTGGGCACATACACATGGGGAATGGGCCAGGCCAGAGTCTGAGCTTCCCCCATAGCACCCACAGTGTGTCCAGATCCATGATTACTGTAATCTTGGGACTTGACTTCAGTGTATCTATTCTGGTGGCCTGGTGAAACAACATCTAAAAGACAACAAGGCCAATTGCCAGCATACCCACAGTTAAGGTAGGGCCAAAAGCAGTGCCAACAACAGTGTAATCTGAGAGCTCAGTGGGTGACACAACAGAGAACACCCACAGTTGAACAGCTCCAGAAGAGGAATACTCAGTGGCTTCTCTCTCAGTGGGAGTGCTCCAATCCCTTGAACTGCAAATCAGAAACACAGCTAAGAAACAGATCTGGGAGCCTCTACTTCAACAATTAGGGAGCAGACCCCACCTCTGACAGAGCAGTGACAAACACAAAGGAGAGGCCCTGCTCAATGTCCAGTGCAGGCTCTGGTCACCACAACAAAAATTATTAAAACCATGCAGACTACACAGGGATGTTCCCACATAATAGAGCACTCCAAGACAGTCTGAGGATCAGGCATCAGGAGGAAACCCCCCCAGAGCATTTAGCCTTGAAGGCCAGCAGGGTTTGAGTGCAAGAGTTCCACAGGGCTGGGAGACTACACTCTTGGAGGGCACACACAAGATCTCACTTGCATGGGACCCAGAAGAAAGCAGTACCTCCAAGGGAACCTGGGCTACACCTACCTAGAGGTCTTAGAGGGATGCCTGGGGAGTCAAAAGTCAATTGTCAGTCACAGTGAGGGCAAGGACACAGATAGCAGATGCCCCAGGGAATATTGATTGAACTGAGATCACCCAGAGGTGCACATTTTAGCACCAAGACTCAGACTCATAGAACAAGCTGCAGTCCCCAGAGCTGGAAAGACTCAGAGCAAACAACCACCAAGATAAGAACACAGCCCCACCCATCAGAAGACAGGCTGCTGAAAGTTGTACTGAGCTCACAACCACCACAAAACACACTCCATGACAGGGCCATGACAATCAGAGGAACAGGACCAGCTCCACCCACCAGAGGGCAGGCACCAGGACATCCCACCAGGAAGCATCCACAAACACCAAACCAACCTCACCCACCAAGGGGCAGACACTAGAAGCAAGAGGAACTATGATCCTGCAGCCTGTGGAAAGGAGGTTACAAACACAGAAATTTAGACAAATTGAGATGACAGAGAAATATGTTGCAAAGCAAGGAAAAAGATAAAAACCCACAGGAACAACTAAGTGAAGAAGAGATAGGCAATCTATCTGAAAAAGAACTCAGAGTAATGATAGTAAAGATGATCTAAAGTCTCAGAAAATGCGTGGAGGCACAGATCTAAGATATAAGAAATGTTTAACAAGGAGCTAGAAGATTTAAAGAACAAACAGAGATGAAAAATACAATAACTGAAATGAAATACTGTAAAAGGAATCAATAGCAGAATAACTGAGGCAGAAAAATGAATAAGTGAGCTGGAAGACACAGTGGTGGAAATCACTGCCGCAGAACAGAATAAAGTAAAAAGAATGAAAAGAAATGAGGACAGTCTCGGAGACCTCTGGGACAATATTATGTGAACCAATATTCATATTATTGTGGTCCCAGAAAGAGAAGAGAAAGAGAAAGAGCCTGTAAAAATATTTGAAGATATTATAGCCCAAAACTTCCCTAATGTGAGAAAGGAAACATTAACTCAAGTCCAGGAAGCACAGAGAATCCCATATAGGATGAATCCAAGGAGGAACACACTGAGACACATACTAATCAAACTGACAAAAATAAAGACAAAAAATAAATAAATTAAAACTAACAAGGAAGGGCAACAAATAATATACAAGGGAATCCAGATAAGGTTCAGCTGATTTTTTAGCAGAAACTCTTCAGGCCAAAATAGAGTGACACAATAAATTTCAAGTGATGAAAGGGAAAAACCTACAACCAAGGATACTTTACCTAACAAAGCTCTCATTCAGATTTGACAGAGAAATCAAAAGCTTTACAGACAAGCAAAAGCTAAGAGAATTCATCACCACCAAACCAGCTCTACAACAAATACTGAAGGAACTTCTCTAGGTGGGAAAAAGAAGAAAAGAGACCAAAAGAGGAAGGGAAGAAAAAAGACCTCCAAAAAAAACCCCAAAACGATTAAGAAAATGGCAATAGGTACACACATATTGAAAATTACTTTAAAGGTAAATGGATGAAATACTCAACCAAAAGACATAGATTAGCTGAATGGATACAAAGACAAGACCCATATATATGCTGTCTAGAAGAGACCTACTTTAGACCTAGGGACACCTACAGACTGAAAGTGAGGGGATGGAAAGAGATATTCCATGCAAATGGAAATCAAAAGAAAGCTGGAGAAGCAATACTCGTATCAGACAAAATAGACTTTAAAATAAAGACTGTAACAAGAGACAAGGAAGGACACTACATAATGATCAAGCAATCAATCTAAGAAGAAGATATAACAATTGTAAATATATATGCAGCCACGGTAGGAGCATGTCAATATATAAGGTAAATGTTAACAGCCGTAAAAGGGGAAATCAAAAATAACACAATAATAGTGAGAGCTTTAACACCCCATCAACTGACAGATCATTGAGACAGAAAATTAATAAGGAAACACAAACCTTAAAAGACACATTAGACCATATAGACTTAGTTGAGATCTATAGGACATTCCATTCCAAAGAAGCATAATATACTTTCTTCTCAACTGCACATGGAATATTCTCCAAGATAGATCACATCTTGGGTCACAGGTAAAGGCTTCATAAATTTAACACAATTGAATTTATACTGAACACTTTTTCAACCACAATGCTATGAGATTAGAAATCAATTACAGGAAAAAGAAAACTTAAAAAAGCGCAAACATATGGAGACTAAGCAATATGTTACTGAACAACCAGTGGATCACTGAACAAATCAAAAAGGAAATCAAAAAATACCTAGAAGCAAACAAGAATGAAAACACAGTGATCCAAAACCTATGGGATGCAAGAAAACAGTTCTAAGAGGGAAGTTTATAGCAATGCATTCTTACCTCAGGAAACAAGAAAAATCTCAAATAAACAACCTAGCCTTACACATAAAGCAACTAGAGAAAGAAGAACAAACAAAAGCTAAAGTTAGTAGAAGGAAAGAAACCATAAGGGTCAGAGTGGAAACAAATAAAATAGAAAGAAAAAAAAATAGCAAAGATCAATGAAACTAAAAGCTTGTTCTTTGGGAAGATAAACAAAATCAATAAAACTTTATCCAGACTCATCAAAAAAAAAAAATATATATATATAACTCAAATCAATAAAATTTAGAAATGAAACAAGAAGTTCCAGCTGACACCACAGAAATACAAAGGATCATAAGAGACTACTACAAGCAAATCTATTCCAATAAAATGGACAACCTAGAAGAAATGGAAGAATACTTTGAAAGGCACACCATTCTAAGACTGAAGCAGGAAGACATAGAAAATATGAACATACCAACCACAAGTACTGAAATTGAAATTGTGATGTAAAATCTTCCAACAAACAAAAGTCAAGAATCAGTGTTCACAGGTGAATTCTATCAAATATTTATAGAAGAGTTAACACCTATCCTTCTCAATCTATTCCAAAATATTGCAGAGGAGGGAACTCTCTCAAGCTTATTCTATGAGGCCACCATCACCCTGACATAAAACCCAGACAAAGATATCACAAAAAAAGAAAATTACAAGCCAATATCACTGATGAATATAGATGCAAAAATCCTTAACAAAATACTAGCAAACTGAATCCAACAACATATTAAAAGATCACACACCCTGATCAAGTGGGATTTATCTCAGGGATGCAAAGATTTTTCAATATCTACAAATCAATCATTATGATACACCACATCAACAAATTGAAGAATAAAAAGCATATCATCATCTCAGTGTATGCAGAAAAGGCTTTTGACAAAAATCAACACCGATTTATCATAAAAACTCCCCAGAAAGTGGGCATAAAGGGCACCTACCTCAACATAATAAAGGCCACATTCAACAAAACAAACAGCAAACATTATTCTCAATGGTCAAAAACTGAAAGCATTTCCTCTAAGATCAGGAACAAGACAAGGATGTCCACACTCGCCACTTTTATTCAACATAGTTTTGGAAGTCCTACCCACAGCCATCAGAGATGAAAAAGAAATAAAAGGAATCCAAATTGGAAAAGAAGAAGTAAAACTGTCACTGTTTGCAGATGACATAATATTATACATAGAAAATTCTAAAGAGGCTATGAACAAACTACTAGAGCTCATCAATGAATTTGGTAAAGTTGCAGGATACAAAATTAATACACCTAAATTACTTGCATTCCTACACACTAACAATGAAACATCAAAAATAGAAATTAAGGAAACAATCCAATTTACTCTCACATCAAAAAGAATTAAATACCTACAAATTAACCTACTTAAGGAGGCAAAAGACCTGTACTCAGAAAACTTAAAGATAATGATGGAAAAGATCAAAGATGATGCAAACAGAAGAAGAGACATACCATGTTTTTGTGTTAGAAGAATCAATATTGTCAAAATGACTAAACTAACCAAAGTAATCTACAAGTTCAATGCTACCCTTATCAAATTACCAATGGTATTTTTCACAGAATTAGATCAAAAATGTTTACAATTTGTATGGAGATACAAAAGACCCCAAATAGCCAAGGCAATTTTGAGAGAGAAAAATGGATCTGGAGAAATCAGACTCCCTGACCTCAGACTATACTACAAAGCTACAGTAGTATAGTACTGTGTCGTACTGGCACAAAAAAATAAATATAGATCAGTGGAACAGGATAGAAAGCCCAGAGAAAAACCCATGCACCTATGGTCACCTGATCTATAACAAAGGAGACCAGAATATACAGTGGAGAAAATACAGCCTCTTCAATAAGTGGTGCTGGGAAAACTGGAGAGCTACATGTAAATGAATGAAATTAGAACATACCTTAACCCCATACACAAAAATAAACTCAAAATAATTAAAGACCTAAATGTAAGCCTGGATAGTATATAATTCTTAGAGGGAAACAGGCAGAACACTCTGATGTAAATTGTAGCAAACTCTTTTTCAATCCACCTCCTAGATTAGTGAACATGAAAATAAAACAAAAAAATGGGACCTAATTAAACTTAAACACTTTTGCACAGAAAAGGAAACCAACCACAAAAAGGAAAAAAGAAAAAAAAAAAAACACAGACTGGGAAAAAATATTTACAAATGAAGTGACTGACAACAGATTAATCTATAAAATACACAAATAGCTCATGCAGCTCAGTATCAAAAAAACAAACAACCCAATCGAAACAAAATGGGCAGAAGATCTAAATAAACATACAGATGGACAAGAGGAACTTGAAAAGATGCTCAATATCACTAATTATTAGAGAAATGCAAATCAAAACTACAATGAGTTATCACCTCACACCAGTTAGAATGGTCATCATCAAAAAATCTACAAATAATAAATGCTGGAGGGGGTGTGGAGAAAGGGAACCCTCCTACACTATTGGTGGGAATGTAAATTGGTACAGCCACTATGGAGAACAGTATGGAGATTCCTTAAAAAAAAACTAAAGATAAAGCTACCTTATGATCCAGTATTCCCACTCCTTAGCATATATCCGGAGAAAGCCATACTTTGAAAGGATACATCACCTCAATGTTCACTGCAGCACTATTTACAATATCCAGGGCATGGAAGCAACCTAAATATCCATTGACAGAGGAATGGATAAAGAAGATGTGGTACGTATATACAATGCAATATTACTCAACCATAAAGAGAATGAAATAATGCCATTTGCAGTGACAGGGATAGACTTTGAGATTGTCATACTGCGTGAAGTAAGTCAGACAAAGACAAATATCATATGATATATGTCAGATATCATATGTGGAATCTAAAAAAATGGTACAAATGAATGTATTTACAAAACAGAAATGTCACAGATGTAGAAGACAAACTTATGGTTACCAAAGAGGAAGGGGAGGATGGACAAATTGGAAAATTGGGATTGACATATACACACTACTATATATAAAATAGATAACTAATAAAAACCTACTGCATAGCACAGGGAACTCTATTCAATACTCTGTCATGACCCATACAGGGATAGAATCTAAAAAAGAGTGGATATATGTATAACTGATTCACTTTGTTGTACAGCAGAAACTAACACAGCATTGTAAATCACCTATACTCCAATTACAATAATAATTTAAAGAAAGAGGAATTCAAAATTTAAGAGATAGAAAGATGACAAATGAGATTAACCAAAGTTAAATTCAATTATACTGACATTTTACAGATATGATGTTGTGCTTAACACTGATTATTGCTGGAATAAGTACTGACCTTTCACCTTTTCAAATGCTTAACAATAAATGATATACTATATATGTTATTTCACATTAAACCAATTTATGGGCAACTCTCAGGGTGAGGATCATTGCATTGGCTTCATTGATAGAGAATTTGAGGTTGGAAGGTTTCATTGCTTGGACGTAAAGATGTAGCTGAGACAAGACCTAACGCTAAGTCTTGGAATTTTATTTCCAGAATCTTCTACTACGTTAGAGAGAGATTGAAATAAATGCAACAACAAATTTTTAATTATCTTTTATCCCTCCCAATGAAATCAGGAAATATTTAATTAATTGAACCTACAGTTAAATGTTAAAGATTTGGATCTCATAAATATCCAAATATATATGCTACATATAATTAAATATCATTTTTAAGTATTAGTCCTAACAAAAACAGATATTTTCTAAATAAAATGTGTCTGTTAGATTGTTTCTACCAGTTTTCTTATATATATAATTCATTGATTTGTTTGTGTCCTCATGTTATTCAATAGTTTTTGTATATATACTATGTGCTTGTTTGAAAAGTGAATATACAAATCCATTTGTAATATAGTATAGAATGAAATATGAGCCTAAGTTTTTCAGTTTTGTATTATCTATTTCAATATTTAATCTTGGGCAAAGTTTGAGAAAATCATTTTGTAAAATTGTGATTTCTCTAAAACAATTCCTAAACTAAAAATATTATACTGAATATATACAAATATATATGATTTTTGACCATGTTTTATCTACAAAAATGCAATTTATATGTGTGCATGTATTTATATACACATAAACTTTTAAAATGGAAATAAATTTTCAAGGGTAGAAACAAAAATTATATAAGCAATTTTGTTAGTGTTGCCAACTAAAGAATGTCACTCACCATCAGGTTCTACAGGAATGAAGTCACTAGCCAATGCAGTTGCTGGCCTTTTACATATCCTGAAAGGAGTTCAGGGATGAGATCAGGAATGAGGCACTCTGTGCTCTGGGAAAGTCTGGCTGAACAGGACTTCAGATAGTTAGGTATTTTCAGGAGCAAATTTTAGTAAACCAATTTCTTGCATCTTCTCATACCTAGAAAAGCACTATAATCACTTAATGGAGACATCTGCTCTTGTGACTAACAGCAACCTTTTACCGAGATGTATGCTTCATTGCATGTACCCCATTTACCAAAGTCATATAAATACACTGACCTCCTCCGTTAACTCTTCGGAGCAATTCCTCAGAGCTATCTGAGTGTCTGTCTCCCAGGCTATAGTCTTCAGTCCACCCCAAATAAAACTGAACTCACAGCTCTCATTTTATGCATTTTTTTGTTTTTTGTTTTTCCTTTTTTTCAGTCAACAGTGTCCATTTTCAAATGTAGCAATATCTAGTTCATATTAGTTAAAAACTAATAACAAACTTAAAGATTGTGCTGCAAAATGAATACAATATTTATGATAAACTCTAATGTAAATATCAGTCACATGTTTCAGAAATGCTGACCAAAATCTCATGATCATTTCATAATTTGTATTTGTGAGATGGCAGCTTCTGTCTGAATTTCTGCTATTAGGAAGTAAATAATTAATGATAAGATGTGTAGTTATGCTCAAGTTTTCTTCCAAATGACAGTATCAGCTTTTAAAGCGTACTCTCATCAGGAAGAAAACCCTGAGTTACATTGTTTGGGACACTTACAAGGAAATTGGGACTATTTGGAAAAGGAAAATTAAATTTCAATTATTTATGAGTAAACCTGCATAGATACACTTGATTAAAAAAATCATACTCTGAAAATGTTCAGAATAAACTCTTTAAATTTCCATGCAAAGCTCTTAGCAGATGCTTTCCCATGAAACTCTTCTCTCTATGGTAAATTTCATATCTTTCATTATCTGACACTTTTACACAACTTTTTCTTAAAACATAAAAAATTAGGACTTAAAAGTCTTCATTTAAAAACAGTATATTCTGTGGAGTCTCAAAGTCCATAAACATAAAGTTTGTAACTATCATGGAGACATTTAACAAATAGCAGCAATGTATTATGAGTTTTCTGAGGAAGTAAACTATAAAGAGGAAATCATGATCACAGTCTCATAGCCAAAAACATAGCAAGTTGAATTTATTGCAATTCTTCCTATAAATTCATTTCCTCTCATAATTGTCATTTGTGAATGCATTTATTAGCATATAAATTTAGATGATGATTATGATGACAATTTTTTTAAAAAAAATTGTAAATAATACATATTAAATTGTAAAAAAATAATAAAAGTGAAATGTAAATTCATTGTTGTCACCTGTGCTCATAACATTTTATCCAAAATTGGAAACTTATAAGTCATTCTAGTTCAAACCTTTTATATTTTGATGAAATAAAAAATGCAGCCTAGAATGATTAAGTGATATGTCCAATGTTCTTACAAGTACTTATTGTTTACATATCAGTTAGAGTAGCATTCAGTGCAGACATAGATTAAATGGGTTCCTAAACATAAGAAGTTATTTAAGTTCCTGTATCTCAAAGACATTGCAGACATTAAATACTTTTATAGTGTTCTACTCTTTCTTTCTAGTGCCTGTTGACAACTTAATAGAACTGAAACAGAGCACATTCAGTTAGCCAATGAACCCTGATTTATTTCTAAGAGTCTAGCAGTGAATGAAATATATGTTGGCCATTAATAATGTGGGCTCTGGAATCAGACTGCTTGTCTTCAAATCTCAGCTCTCTTACTTTCTAGCATGAGATAATATATATATATGGTTAGAATTTTGGATGTCAGAACCAGACTGTCTGGATGTGAATATCAGCTTCACAATTTATTAGCTGTGTAGCCTAGAGCAGTTTACAAAATCCTCTGTACATCAATTTTTCTCTTTTGACAAAATGGAAAATACAGTAGTACCCACTTCATATAATTTGTTATTCACTTAAAATTAGTTAATGTGTATAAATCCCTTAGAACAGTACCTAACTCCACCCGTCCACCTCAATAACTATGTGCTAGTTTCAGTAATATCTATCAGACACGTAAGACATTTAGTACAATGCCTGACAAATATTTAGTGCTCATTAAACATTAGCTCTTGTTATTTCATTTACTTTAAAACAAATAAGTGCTTATCATGAGTCAGGAAACTTGTGGATCCTTGGGATACCTTAGTAAACTAAATATTTCCACTTTTCTGCTAACATTTATTAGTGAAAATAGAAATTACACAAAAAGCCTAATTTAAAAGCAAATAATAAGTTAGAGTGTGATAAGGGATACAGGTAAAAAACATGTAGAGAAGGGCAAGGGGGTTGAGAGAGTCAGGGAAATGGTACAGGTTGCAATATTAAATACACTGCTCAAAGGAGTCCTAGTGACATGGTAACATTTGTGCAAACTCAGATGTGAACCTTGTAGATATTTGGGGGAAAAGCATTCAAGACAGAGGCTTTTTGGTAAAAAGTGCCTGCTACAAAGTGCCTGCTCACTCTATATCAACAATGTGGAAAGGCGGCCAGTATGGTTGAAGGAGAGTGAACAGAATAGAAACAATCAGGACTGGATTAAAAGATGTGACTGGGAGAAATCAAGCAGGACCTTACAGGGTCTTGTAGGTTTTGCTTTTGTGAAGTGAGAATCACTGCACAGTTTTGAGCAGAATAGTGATATGATCTGAATTGCATTTTAAATGGACCCCTCTGACTTCTGTATTAAGGAGAGATTCTCAGATGTCAAGGATAGAAGTTGGGAGATGTGCTAGGAGACTATTGAAGAAATCCAGGCTAGAGACATTGACTGTTCCAACCACAGATGTGCTGGAATAGGGGAGTTGGAAAGAATTAGTCAGGTTCTGGATATATTTTGAAAGTAGAGACCATAGGATTCTCAAACAGATTTGATATAGCAGAATAAGGGATGTCAAGAATGATCTGTGATTTTTTGGTCTAACACCTCTATTGGTACAGTTGTCATTGATTGAGAAGGAAAGACTGTGAGAAGAGTAGGTTTGTGGGGGTGGGGGGAAACCAGAAATTCAATTTTAGACCTGAAAAGATTTAAATGTCTATTAGTCATCCAAGTGGAGATGTCAAGCAGGCAATGTAATATACCTGCGAGTCTGGAGTTCATGAGAGAGTTCTGAGATGGAAATTTAACAGATAATAAAAATCAGGAGAATAGACAAGATTGGAAAATGTTATAGCTATTGAAAATAAGGGAGTCAAAGTCTGAGCCCTGGGACAATTTAAACAGAAGAGATTTGGGAGTAAAGGAAGAACCACCATGAAAAATGGAGAATGAATAACCTGTAAAATAGGAGGGAAACTGAGGTTTTGGTGCCATGAAAGCCAAAGGAAGAACATGCAGTAAGGGAGATTAGGAATCAACTATGTCAAATATTGGTGATGAAAGCACTAATCAAGTTGAGCACTGAAATTTGAAAGTATGTTTAGCAATATTGTGGACATAAGTGACTTTAACAAAAACATTCAATGTTGTGGTTTTAACAAGAATATGGACAGTAAACAAAGACAACTCTTTTGAGATGGTTTGCTATGAAAGGGAGTAAATAAGTGGAGCAGTAATTGATGGACAAAGCAGCGAAAAAGATGGACTGTAAGGATGGGAGAAATAATGGGTTATTTCTATGCTGACAGGAATGTTAGAATAGAAAGTGTAAATGGCATGATGTAGAAAAGAGGGAAGGATTACAGACACACATAATCAAGTAGGTGGTAAGATACAGGATCCCATGTATAAATAGAGAATTGTCCTTAGATAGGAGAAGGTAGGAAGATAGAGCTCATGAACATAGATGTGAGTAGGTGGGTGAATGCAGTTTGGTGGTTCTAGAAGATTTCTTCAAATTACCTTAATTTTCTTCAGTTAAGTAAGCAGTAATACCATCATCTGAGAATGCAGATCATCTGAGGCATATTGGAGGTTTCAGGAAAAAGGAAAACATGTAAAATAGTCATCTGAAGGAGTGAAAAAATGAGTAAGGAATGTAGAATATGATGGCCTGACAGCAGCAAAGTCCTGTTGTTGCTCACTCAGCTGAATGAGTATGGTGCAAAGATTGTGGGTTACATCTAACCATCACTGTGGTTCTACAACAGAGTGAAAGATGGGCAAGGGAAGTCAAGGTTTTCAGGCAGGAGTGATTATAGTGATTAACAATGAAATATAAAGTGAGTTAGGAGGGGAATCCAGACTTGAAGAGGTTTAGAAGATGAAAACATGGTAGTATCAATGTTCCAGGAGGTGTGGAAGGATTACTGGATTCAGGGCACCTGAAGATTGGAAACAAAAAGATAAAAAGTAATTGGTCAGAGAATGGAACACATGACACTGACATTATGGGCTGTGTGTTGAATTATTGGAAATATCAAGATCTTGGTAATGACCATGGAAGTCAGAGGCTGAGGTAACGGTGGAAAACAAGATCATGAGAGAAAAGAATTTCAAGAACTGAAATAACAGGGAATTGGAAAAATTATTTATGTTTACTTTGAAAACACCGTAACATAAAAGAGAAGTAGTACTGAAGAGAACCAGGAAATATTTTTAGCAATATTACTCTTTACTATCTCAAACTTCTATGAAATTTTGAATCTGGAAGAAATGATGATACCTTGGGATTTACATTTATATTCTCAAACAATGATAATCAGATTTGAATAAAATAAAACTATTAAGACTGGATATACTGAATACATATTATTGACATTTTGTTAGTTATCAGGAATACTGGGGAAAATGTAACCAGAGTGAAAAATCTCCCAAAGTAGATTCAGCACACTTGATGAAAAATAAATCTAAGAAATACATATTTTTATTTAAAGTTGAATTTATGAATATTAATAAAATCCTTTCCTTTCAAGTAATAAAATTTCCTAAAAGAGTTATTTCATTCTATATAAATGGGCAATTAATGAATAAAAGTAAATCAAGAAGGCTTGATAACTGTAGTTAAAATTCATTGCAAGCTACAATAAAGAATTGCATCAGGCTTCCCTGGAGGCGCAGTGGTTGAGAGTCCGCCTGCCGATGCAGGGGATGCGGGTTCGTGCCCCAGTCCGGGAGGATCCCACGTGCCGTGGAGCGGCTGGGCCCGTGAGCCATGGTTGCTGGGCCTGCGCGTCTGTAGCCTGTGCTCCACAGCGGGAGAGGCCACAACAGTGAGAGGCCTGTGTACCGCAAAAAAAAAAAAAAAAAAATTGCATCAAACAGTAAAGTTGCATATGAACGTACTGTAGCATAAATGGCTTCATTTTGTATAAAATCTGTAAGAGATTTATACTGATTTGAGTACAGAACTAACCAAATTCTCCTTGGAGGTTTCAGCATCAAATAATAAAGATACTCCGAAGCATAAATTTCAAAACCTAGTTCAATTGGCACTTGTGCACTGCATTTTAGATACAAAGATATTTGTGGCTAGTGAAGTGAGAAACATGACAGCTTGGGGTATATATTTTTATTTCAGTAATTCTTTTGAACTCTGTAATGCTATTAATATTATGTAGAATCTTTTGACCAAAAGCAGCTTAAAAGATACTGTCTTTGAGTGTTTATAAAATGTTACATATAAATTCCATTTTATTGTTTTATTAACATCAATAACAACAGAAAATTTCAGTAAATAACTCATTTCAGATGTGTAGGTTTTAATGAAATGTCATTCCTTGCTGTCCCAATCCTGCCTTCTTTCCTGAAACGTAACAGGATTGAACCTGTATTTGCTGAACAATGAAAAAAGAGGGACTATTGTCAGTAGTTGTTTCTGATAGACTTTCCCCAAGACCTAGATTTACCATAAGCCTTACAGTGCCCTGCCAAGCCCCATCAAAGATCTGGTTCCCACCACCTCTGATATCATCACCTACAGCTCTTTTCTCTCTCTGTTCTAGGCACACTCTCATGACCTTCCAAATATTTGTTCACATGTGACCTGTTAAGTGATATAATTGGCTACAATAATCTGACATTATAAAATCTGTCTCTAACATTTTTATTTATTTATTTATTTATTTTGCGGTACACGGGCCTCTCACTGTTGTGGCCTCTCCCGTTGCGGAACACAGGCTCCGGACACGCAGGCTCAGCAGCCATGGCTCACGGGCCTAGCTGCTCCGTGGCATGTGGGGTCCTCCCAGACCGGGGCATGAACCTGTGTCCCCTGCATCGGCAGTCGGACTCTCAACCACTGTGCCACCAGGAAAGCCCTCTAACATTTCTTAATCTCTCTCCCACTTTTTTTTTTTTCTACTTAGTGCCCATTACTAGCAACTTACTACAAATTTAATTTCTCTTGTTTATTTTCATTCCTCTCCACTAGAATGTAGGTTCCTTGAGATATAAAGTGTTTGTTCGATGTGAACATCAATTACCCAAATTTTAGAACAGTGTCTATCATGTAAAAATCAATAAGAAGTATTGAATTATTGAATATCAAAATTCTATAATCATTCTGAAGTTGAGTTTTCAGAAGCATATCCTTTAGAAGATCTTAGAAGTTATTTAATCTTATCTTTATACTTTTAAAAATAGAAAAAAAACTTTTGAACTTTTAAAGTTTACCCTAGTCCAGGGAACTGAAAAAATTTCCCATGGTCAGCCAGAAAGTTAAAGACACAATAAGTACTAGATAACAGCTCCCATTCCCTTCAGGTAAAACTGATTTCAGGCTCCTCTGTTGCTTCACTGCTTGATAACAATGCCTACCTACTTTGGTAGGCTTCTACAAAATAACATAATCCATTCCACTAGACACAGTTGTTTCAGGAGTGGTTACATGCCAATCAAGATGAATTTTAGGATGGCTGCTAGGAAAGCACAGACAATAGTATTTTCTCCTGCTGGATATTTATAAAGCAATGTGTAGATTTGATTGCTACTGCTAGGTGCTAGGTCATCCTATCACCCTGAGAGTAATTTCTCTGACAATTTAAATGGCATAGCAGAAAGACAAAGATACTGTCTCCTGAGATAACAATGAGCCAATGGATCACCAAATTTTGAATTCTGTCCTATACATGGACTTCTACTTATATGAGCTAATAGGTTTTCTTTTTATTAAGAGAAAAGAAAAGAAGATTTTTCCTATATTCTTGGCACTTTTCTGTCCTGCCTTCCCCAATTCATATTCTGGAAACTTCAGAAACCATGAAAGATGGAGTGTATAACTACTCATCAGGAAACAGAAGAAGGCAAACCTATGCCATTCCTAACTCCTGACTGCTAGTGGCTCACCTACAGTAGATCAGATGGGAAAGGGGAGTTACTTCCAGTTCAGTGTGTGTGTGTGTGTGTGTGTGTGTGTGTGTGTGTGTGTATGTGTGCATGTGCATGTGTGTGTGTGCTGTGATTTATTTCATTGGCCTGGACAAAATAATTATTGATGCGAGGTTCTTACACTACCTAAGACTAACTAGAGAATTTATAAAAACCTCTCTAAATTAGCAGCCAGGAACATTAGCAGGCATTAAAATCAGAAATGCAGAAATATAAAAGTGCTAAGAGATACAGGAATCAAAGACTCAGATTTATGAAGGTAATAGTCCCACCAAATAGATTTAAATTGACAGTAAATTTGCTGTGTGAATGTTTAATGTGTCATTATTTAGGTAAGTTTTCCAAGGAAAAAAGAAATATAAATAATAAGTGGCAAAAATCAATTTTGTAAATACTCTATTTTCTTTAATCCACCCTCCACACACACATATCTTAGAAGTCCAACCCCTTCAGCAGAAAGCTTTATAAAACACATTGTCATCTGAAAGGCTCTAAGGATTCAACGAGTAAAGACACCTAATCTTTTTATTTTCGGTATGCAGGCCTCTCACTGTTGTGGCCTCTCCCGTTGCGGGGCACAGGCTCCAGACGCACAGGCTCAGTGGCCATGGCTCACGGGCCTAGCCACTCCACAGCATAAGGGATCTTCCCGGACCGGGGCACGAACCTGTGTCCCCTGCATTGGCAGGCGGACTCTCAACCACTGAGCCACCAGGGAAGCCCACCTCATCTTTCTTTAATGTAATCTTTTCTAAAAGTTTTGACAAAAGTACATTTTTTTTTCCCATGGAATATTTACCATCTTTGAGGTCATCAGTAGACCACAGAACAGGATTTGAAAAAGTTACAGGCAATTTCCTCAGCTAACTGTTTGCACATGACTTAATGTTGTCATATTACTCAATGTTCGATTACAGACTCCATTCTCTGAAATCAGGTAGTTTATGACCTCATTGGATATAGAAATCTGAGCATATCCCTTTTGACTTTTTTCTCTAAAACTTTCTCAAGAAGTTAGTTACAATGTAAAGCCTGTTATTCATCCTGTCAATGTCTAAATTCAGAAACATACAGAAAATTGATGACAACCTCAACTTAGTCTTAATATACATATTATGCTTTGGGGAATCAATGTAGATGTAAATTCCTATAATCTTCATATTTAAACCTCAATATCATCAGGAAACAAATGTACAGGTAATGTTGCAGTTTTAACTGGTTTCCATATAGCTTGGTCCCCTTTGACCTATTTTCAATTTTCTTACAAATTCTCTTATTTCTCATTTTTTCTTTGTTTTGCTAATGTTCCTTATTATTATTATAATAAAATCTTTTATATTTTCAGAAGAGTTGGAAAAATTGTATAATGAGTTCCTATTTACTCTTTACTTAGTTTCTCCTAAAGTTTACATCTTATGTAAACAATAGTACACTTATCACAACTCAGAAGTTGCTTAGAATCGGTATAATATTGTGAACTAAATAAAGCTTTAATTCAGAATTCACTAGTTTTTTCACTAATTTTCTTATATTTTGTGTTCCAACATTTACTATATACCATGTTCTATGTTGCTTTTTCATCTTAGTGTTCTCCAGTTTTGCGTTTTCAATGTTTGTTTATTTTTCATGGGCTCGACACGTTTGAAGTGTACTCTTCAAATATTTTGTACAATGTCCCCCAGTTTGGGTTTGTCTGCTATTTTCTCATGATTAACTAGATTAATGGATTTTGAGGGAAGAATACCACAGAAGTGAAATATCCATCTCATCACATCATCCCCATTCCTTTCTTTAATCCTAGCTTCCCTCAGTACTACTCTCACAAGCTTGATTTCTGAACTTGCTCTTGTTACAAGAACATCAACATATTCCAACTTCAGTAGGTATATTTTCCATGGATAAGGCTAGTATCTGGAATTAACACATTCTACCATTAACATCATGGTGCTTATTTGACCGGCATGACTTGAGAAAATTTATAGTAAAACAATGTCATGATTTCTAACAGTATTTTGTAAGGATTCATGTTAGTCACTGATTTAATGTATCTAAGACTTACTTTCCCCTTTCCCATTACAGAAAACTGCAGATTTTACATAAAAATCTCAAAAAAGGATTGTGTTTAATTATGAACCCAAATGATTGACATAAATTGGTAAATTCCCTTGAAAACCTAGACAACTCTTATTTAATATAAAAGTTTCATAATAAAAAATGAATTCAATGCCATATATTTTAATAATTGCTTCTCAAAATTTTTGAGCTAAATTAGAAAATCTATAATCAAGTGGATAAAATGCAAAAGTGCTATGATTCCAGTTAAGTTTCCTCTAAAAGTTATTTTGAATATTATGCTATATTGAGACTGATTGAAAGATAAGAACTACTTCTCATTAAGTCAAATTAGATATAATGGGGAACCACTTATCCTATTACTTACAATTTTTCTTTCTTTTTTTTTTTCTGAGTTCTCACATGTACATAGATATACACTTCTTTTCTGACTTGAAAGAAAAACATTTCAAAAATATAGTAATGTATTATACATGTTCATCACTTTAGTTACATGATGAAATATTTAATCATGTAACCTTTTGTAATGTGGGAGATGGCTTATTTCAATGCATAAGTACAGAAAAGAAATTAAAAGGTAGGTTATATAAAATTTAGATACAATTCTCCAACTTGTATATAAAAGGAAGTATAAGCTGTTAAGACAAACCAATATTACTCTTTAAAAAGGGTGATTCATATGTATCTATTTTCTAAGATAAAATGTTAACTTTTATTTTGTAATTTACGTATTTAATATAAATGCTATAACTAGAGTTCTGCAATCTTGCTGGAGATCTCACTTTAGGCTTTTTTGCTAATAGTTTTCTTAATGAGCTTCAGGTAGAATTAACTTGTTCAATTTATTTTTTAAATTGAGATAGTATTGTTCACATGACATTTTAAATATTACCTCTCTTCTTACAGATAACTTGAAGCTTTAATTTAAATTGTTTGATTGTGATGATGTGAATTGTAATTTTTCTAAATGGAAGTTATTTCCTGTTCATTCATTAACTTTTTTAACATAGCGATTATGATTCTTCTTATGATGGCAAAACCCCCCATGATGTGCTGTCATTGCTGTGACAGTGGCAATAAAAAATGGAAAAGAAGGAAACAGTGGTAGAGGAAGGGGGAAAGGAGAGATGTGGAAGGAAGAGAGAGAGAAGAGCTATGTTTCAAAAAGATAAGGGGAAATGTGTGATTTGGTTAGACTACGAATCTCAATTCATAATACACAAAATGCACCTTTTTATTCATGTTACACAAGTATAGATTTCCAACCAGTCAGTTATTGCATGGAGTAGGACAGAAATACATAAATGTAAATGACGGACTCTGTAAAGCAAATAATAATATTAGCAACAATATATTTGTCACCTATATTTTTAATTTTAGAAAGAGCAGCTATTCTTTTTTTTTATTGAGACATAATTAGCGTATAGCATTATATTAGTTTCAGGTATATAGCATAATGATTCAGTTTATGTATATGTTGCAAAAGATAACCACAATAAATCTAGTTAATGTTTATCAGCACACATAGCAATATATTTTTTTCTTGTGAAGAGAAGTTTTAAAATCTACTCTCTTAGCAATTTTCAAATATATGATAAAGTATTATTAACTGTAGTTGCCATGCTCTACATTACATCTCCAGGACTTATTTATTTTATAACTGGAAGTTTATATGTTTTGACTGCCTTTGCCCATTTCACTATTCAAATAGAATAAAATAGAATACAGTAGACTAGAAGAAAATAGGCTAATTTTATTGTGGTTTGTTTGTTTTTTTTTGTAGTGGTTGTTGCATATATATATATATATATATATATATATATATATATATATATGTATCATCTTTCCTTAATTTCTCCATCTTCAACTTTTTGATATGCTCTAACTTTTAGAGTAAACAACACTAAATAAAAATAAGCAGTTACCTTGTCAACATGGTCAGTGTAGTTGCATAATTTATGTTCATGGACATACCTTATCTATTGCAAACTGAATGGTTGCCAAATGCTCCTAAATCATTACAATTTAATATATAACCCCTACTTCACTTTCCTCAGTAGAATATTTACCATAATAGGAAGAGTGAAAAGTGAACACTTAATAATTAATCCAATACTTTTTAGGTAAGACAAAATGGAAATAAAAATTTGAATGGCTTATTTGAATAATTCAAAATATGACTACGATATGCTTTAAGCAAGCATATTATTATACAGGCAGTCTATTCTGAATGTTTTTCACAGTTCATAGTAGATTTAAAATGAAAAAAAATATTTAAAAAACCCAGAAACCTTAATAGATATATCCTTCTGTTTCTGTACACAGCCAATTTATTCTAGACATAAACCCAATAAACCTAAAGACATATATATACATACATATATATGTTTTCCACAGCTTATAGCATATTCTACCATGTTTTGTAATGATATAAAAATTATCATTAACTAACATGCCTTAGCAAGAAATTTATGTCTTCTTTGTCTTTCTTTTCAAAATAAAATGGTAGGTCACTATCACTAAAACAATGGTACTTTTATCAACCTAAAAATTATTACCAGCTTTGCTTTAAGTCCTTGGGTCAGTTTATTTGGATATTCTCAACATTTACTAAATTCATCTTAGAATCATTAGATTAGAAGACTCCATAATAAATGTGAGTACAATTCTCTGACAAAAACAACTCATTGTTTTTAAGTGCTTAATATATTCTGTTTTGGGGCTTCCTTGGTGGTGCAGTGGTTAAGAATCTGCCTGCTAACACAGGGGACAAGGGTTCAAGCTTTAGTCCAGTAATATCTCACATGTCGCAGAGCAGCTAAGCCCATGCGCCGCAACTACTGAGCCTGTGTGCCATAACTACTGAAACCTGCACACTTAGAGCCTGTGCTCTGCAACAAGAGAAGCCACCACAATGAGAAGCCTGTGCACCGCAAGGAAGAGCAGCCCCCGCTTGCATTACTAGAGAAAGCCGGTGTGCAGCAATGAGGTCCCAATGCAGCCAAAAAATAAAAATAAATAAATTTATATATAAAAAATATTTATATATATTCTGTTTTTTCCTGTCTTTTTTGGTAAAGTTCTCTGATTAATTGTTGAATTCCTGTTTTGCTTTCTCTTATAGCTAGAGCATAAATATTGTCTGAAAACAATTCTCTGCTACTGGTTAATTTTATATCTGAGCTCAGCACAGAATTCTATTCTATCAAGTTTCCACTACAGTACATTCTTTATTGATCAATAACTTTAACAGAAATAAATCTGCCTCCTTACTACTAAAAAGAATAACAGAACAGTAAACGAGTAGAACTAAATGAAGAATTCAATCAGATGCCACATTAACAAAACTGTAATGACAGGTCCCTCTTCTGTAAACAAGTACATATAATACAAATTATATAAAATATAAAGTGTCAGCCTCTTGAATTTGCCATTGTTATTTTCTCTGAGTGTGATTAATAAGAAATACTTTTGGCAAATATAATCAGTACATACCATGTTTGTTTCAATTCTATTTACTTGTCAGTCTCAGTAAGAAATTAGTAATTTGTATTTACAATCATTAAATGTTGAAATAATTTACCACAATGAGAGAAATAATGTATATGATTTAAATTAAATTCAATGAAAGCTCTTTTGCAGTCACAGATTGGAAAAAATTAAATGCTTCCTTTCAGTCCTAATCCAACCTGATACTTCTTAAACTAGAAAACCCAGACTCCTTAAGATGAAGATAATGATTCTCTGTGTCTGATGTGGAAAATAATATTTTCTTTTTCATCTATATTGACTGTAGAAAACCTCTTATGAGCACAGTAAAAAGGGTCTCAAAGCATTTTAGGAGATTTCGATCATGAAAAAATGGTAATCTTTAAAAAGCCTTCTCCTTATATTTGTTTCCATAATTCACATTTCTCTACTGCTGCCCTTGCTAATTCTACTGCAAAATGTTCAGACAAATGACTCTTTTCTCTTTTTTCTTAGTCAATATTAAAAGCTAATAATAAACACAAGTGCTTTCCATTTTCAGAGTGCTTTTTAAGTATATATCAACCTCAGCAAAGAGGAGAGGGAAATTAACATTATCTCCATTTTACAAAAAGGAAAACTAAAGAACACAAAGGAAAATGTTGAATGCTGATGCCAAAGTATAAGGCACAGAAATATATTAGAAAAATAATGTTTTTACAGGTTACTCAAAGAGCATTCAATTTCTTAAACATTAAAATGTCTGAGTGTCTATAGGGAAAGGCCACATAGAATACTCTTATGTACCATTACAAGGATAGATATCATGTATCAACATGTGGCAATCATAGAATATATGCCCTTATATATACCTGTATATGTACTCTTTCAGAGAACCTTCTCTAATTGAACTCTGAATATTTATTTAATCTGTATGTTTGGGTGCATAGGTGTTTTGTGACAAATTAACACATACCAACAAGGATCGAGTACCACCAATGTATATTTTCTGTTTCTCAGACTTTTCTATGTGACTACATATCTTTGTTTAGACTCCTTGACTTCTTGATGGAAGAAGCTGTCTTTCACTGTCTTATTCCAGTGCACCCCACACAGGGGAAAAGTCTTTAACTGTGGGCACTCAATGTAGTAGACAATGGTTGGAGATGTTAGTGGGCCACTAAGTTTTAATAAATAATTCAAAGGCTACTGAGTATTAACAACTCAGTATTGAATGAAATGAAAAACAGACTGTCAAATTGGGTCAAGGAATCTTTGCCTACTGTGTAGCTTATGCTCCCACTTATGTTCTTCAGGTACCAATACAAAGGAAACAGAATAGCACTGTAGTCACAATGTATGAGACAATAAATGGCATTTACTTATAAGAAATGTGGTAACTAATACTTGAAATCTTTGCTGTATCTCCTAGCTCAACACAAATACTACCTGACCAGAAAGATTTTTAACTTTCTAGTTCTCTGCAATTCTAGAAATTCCTAGAGTATTTACCTAGTAAAGCAAATCTATTCAATTCTAGGAGTCTAGAACACCCTGAATTTCATATACCTGTTGGACATCTGTATGTCTTCTTTGGAGAAATGTCTATTCAGGTTCTTTGACCATTTTTAATAGAGTTATTTGTGGGTTTTCTGCTATTGAGTAGTATGAGTTACTTACAGATTTTGGATATTAACTACTTATGTACAGTATACAAATATTTTTCCCATTACATGCATTACCTGTCATTTTGTTGATGGTGTCCATTGCTGTTCATAAACTGTTTAGTTTGATGTTTATTTTTGCTTTTGTTTCCTGTGCTTTTGGTGTCAAATCCAAAAAAATCTTTGCTAAGGCCAATGTCAACAAACTTTTCCTCTGTTTTCTTCCAGATGAAATTAGCATTTGAATTGATGGATTGAGTAAAGCAGATTGCTCTTTAATAGGGTGGGCATGATTCAGTCCACTGAGATGCTTATAGAACAAAAAGGCAGAGGAAGGGAGAATTCACCATCTCTCAACGTGCCTGCTTGAGCTGAGATATCCATCTTCTCCTGTTCTCAGACTAGGATTTACATTGTTGGGCCTCTGGTTCTCAGGCCTTTGAGTTTTGACTAGAATTCACCACCATTGGTTCTCCTGGTTCTTAGGACTTTGGGATTGGACTGGAACTGCAGCCACCCATTTTCCTGGGTCTATAGCTTGCAGACTGAAGATCCTGGGACTTCTCAGCTTACATAATTGAGAGAACCAATTCCTGTAATCTGCTCTCTCCATTAAGATGATTTATTTGAACTCATTGATTGAAACTATATATATATATATATATATATATATATATATATATATATAGAGAGAGAGAGAGAGAGAGAGAGAGAGAGAGAGAGAGAGAGAGAGAGATACTGATATGCAAGGAAAACATGGAGCCTGAAATTCTATTTAGAAATTTCAAAAACATATTAAATACACATTAGCTTTTTTAGAGTTGAGGATTCTTCCAGTAAAAAAAAACAAAAAACAAGTTCTACTTTATTTTCTTAGCATTTGTCACTCATTTAACCTATAAAGTATTTTGGCACATAAATTTCTCAATGTTCTGGGAACACAGATGTATGATATTATAGTGTCCATGTTCTTACTGCATGATAAGTGAAGAGTAATTTTAAAAAATTTAGCCATAGGATAACATGATTGAATTTGTATTTTAGAAAGATTTATCTACTATAAGGAAATATGTTGTATTGAGACAGTCTAGATTCCCAAGCTAAAATAATGAAGATCTAGGCAGAGAAAGAATCAGCATGCTGAAAAAGGATGGAACACATCTAAGGATTGTTAAGTCATTCAATATATCAAAAGTCTGACATTAACTAGATGAAAGATGTGATGAGGGATTCTCAAATGATCAGGTTTTATATTGAGAATAGGTAAATAGTATAACTACCAAAAAAGGAAACAAAAAAATAAAGTTAAGGAAAAGATGTTTGCTTTAATATTAGACAGTAAAGAGTTTGGAAAAGAACTAGGAAGGAACTTTTTTTTATCACAGAAATCAAGAAATTGGTGATTAGAAATGAATTTGCTGAAAATGTCAAATGCTACTTTGGAAAGAGATACAGCAATTCCTCAGAGTCAATTTGATTTTGCAATTAGCATTATAGTTAGTGGAACAGTTTAGTTAAAGTCTTCCTTCAATAATTTTAAACACTCTATCATGTATCAAAATCATTGTAAAGACAGAATGGCATTGTAGTATCTATGAAAAGGTTGTATATGGACAGAATGTTTGTGTCCCCCTAAAATCCATATGTTGAAATCCTGTCTCCTAATGTGATAGCATCAGGAGTTGGGGCCTTTAAGAGATGATTAGGTTATATGAGTAGAACTCTCATGAATGAATGAATTCAGTGGATACCCCAGAGAGCTCTCTCACTCCTTCCTCCATGTGAGGATACAGTGAGAAGAAGCTTATCTGTGAATCAAGAAGCAGTTTCTCATTACACACTGAATCTGCCAGTGCCTTGATCTTGGACTTGCCAACCTCCAGAACTGAGAGAAAGAAATATTTGTTGTGTAGGTAACCTAGTCTATGGGATTTTCTGTTATAGCAGTCTGAATGAACTAAGATAGAAAAATATATAGGTGGGGGCACAGATAACCCCCAAATAGATACAGTTAAAAGCTCTGTGATCAAGGGTAGAAAGATATTTCTCAAACATGACACAGTTACGAAACATAAAGTGAAAGATTGATGTGATTAAAGTTAAAAAGTTATATACTCATATATATATATATATATATATATATATATATATGAATACTTAGCCAAAGTAAATAATGTAATCTTATTAGCTAAAAAAAAAAAGAACAGAAGATGTGAATAGTCAATTTACCACTGAGTGCCATGAATATATTCAAATATGCCAACTTTTAGATGTTTTATATTCATTAAGTGAGAAATTTAAACATCCAAATATTGAGAAGATACAATGAAATGAAAAATTTTACATGAATGCAAAAATTTTTTAAAGGCCAACAAAATTGCAGTGTATTTGGTAACATATAATAGAATTTATAATACATATATTCTACAAGATGAATTTTAGTCCTAAATATTCTGGAAAGAAATACATTTTTGCAAAAGGAAATAGTCTTAAAAATTTTTCTCAGCTATATTATTTCTTATATTCAAACGTAGAAGCAAGCAAATATTCCTTCAGGAAAACAATAGAGAAATTTTGACATATCATATTAATGAATTACTATAACATTTTATAAAGCCAGAATTAATTTCAAAAACATCAAATTGAGGAAAAAAGTGACTTTCAGAAAATAACATTTAGTATGATATGTCCAAATGTTTACTGCAAAATATTTCTATATATTGTTTAAAGTATAAATAGAGAGATATGAGTGTCAATAACAAAAGTCAAATAAAGAATAGAGGTTATGTCTGGTGAAGAGAGAAAAAAGATATATATGTCTGGTAGAAGGAGGAACACAAGTCACTTCAAATATATTTATAACATGTTATGTCTCAGGTTGATTGTAATGTGAATACATGCTTAATACACATACACCCACACACACCTATTTACATACATGTGTTTATATATTTACTTTTTTTAACTAAAAAAATCAAGAAAATTAGAAATTAAAGTAAAGAGTTTTAAGTGGGTGAAAATATTATAAATGGGTAAAGGGGGTTAAAAAACACTACCTATAAAGGTACCAGCTATAAAATAAATAATTCATGAGGATGTAATGTACAGCATGGCCACTATAGTTAATAACATTGTATTGCATATTTGAAATAGTGAAGATAGTAGATATTAAAAGTTCTCATCACAAGAAAAATAATTTTGTAACTATGCAAGATGACAGATGTTAACTAGACTTATTGTGGTGATCATTTTGTAATGTATAAAAATATCAAATCATTATGTTGTACACCTGAAACTAGTATAATGTTATATGTCAATTATACCTGAAGTTCAAAAATAATTTTAAAAATAAAATGGAAAAATGTGGGAGCAGTAGAGTCAAGTAGCCTATGTGGCACCCCATGCTGATATTTAGTCATTTTGTGATGTTGAGCAATTCAATTACCCATTCTGTTCATCAAATTTCTTACCTTGAAATTGAGGTAACAATAGAAAATAGTTTATCAGTTTGCAGTGAGGATTGGTAAAGTCAAAATATGTCAAATACTGACTGATTTACATCAAAATGGCAGTTTGATGTACCTGGGGTTCACCTCTCCCCACAAGTACATCAAGAATACATCTATGATTGGAACAATTTGCACACAGCACCTGCTGAACACTAGCAGAGGATCGCAGACACCTAAAAGGACAAGAAAAGATCCCTGTGGAACTAGGTAAGATGAATGAAAAAAAAGGAAAAAAAAGGAAGAGGAAATGGGATAGCACCTGCAACCCTGCAGGGGAGCTGAAGGAGAAGAGAAGTTACCACACCCAGGAGGCCCCCTCACAGTGACAAGACATGATAAAATAGAAGGGGGGTTTTGGAGGCTATTGGAAGAAAGTGCAGTGGCCAGTCTGTGGTAGGCAAGACAGAATAAGGTGCGCACAGACAGTCTGTGCCACAGCCCTGGGCTCCCCAGCTTGAGACAGGTGTCTGCTGGTGGGGGCTGGTGTTGAAGTGAGGTGTTAGGAGAGTGGACCCAGGGAGACGACTGCTGTTGGCTGCATGGAGACAGTCTGAAGGGATGGGAGTGAGGAGCTCCACAGCTGGGAATGCTCCTGGAGAAAGCTCAGACTGCCTTGGAAGTTAGGCACCATTGTTGAATGGCACACAAGGGGCAGGACTACCATCACAGCCCCTCTCCTCACACTGCAGCTCCTGCTTCCACAGGCACTGGGAGGGACTCCCACCAGAGTGAGCACACATGCCCCAGTCTGTTGTCACTTCCTGACATCCCAGCCTCCATGGGCACTAGAGGCGGATCCCATCAGAGCCAGCGTGTACGCTTTAGTCATAGCCTCCTATCCTTCTCCTGCCTGAGCAAGAATGCAAACCCCAATTGGTCACTGCCTTTTCCCCCTCCCACCTAAGTGAGCAAGTGTGCCCCTGACAGTCACTGCCCTGCTTCTTCCTGCCAAAATGAGAAAGTCCCTCCAAGTCACTGCCTTCACCCCCCTCACCTGGGCAGAGAGCAGACGCCTTAGGTGGGGTCAGAAGCAAAGCTGAACCCCAGGGGCTGTGCTACTAAGAAAGAGGAAATGAAATCTCTCCATTCAGCTGCACAAGCTGTGGATTATACTTCCACAATAGGCTTGATATATCCAGTGACTGCAGAATATATGAATGGACAAGTGCTCCCAAAACTGAGAATAGTCTAGCTTTAGCAGTTGTGGAATCTGGGGGCACATATACATGGGAGTTGGGCCAGTTCAGAGTCTGTGTTGCCCCCACAGTGCCTGCAAGTGTCCAGAGACCTACCAAGAAGTATTGGAGGACCTCCTGGGGAAGTGGGGGTTGGTTGGGGCTCACAGTGAAGGCAAGAACACTGATAACAAAGGCTTGATAGAAATTTTTTTACTTTGTTTTGTTTTATTGTTGCTTTAATTAAATTAATTAATTAATTAATTATTTTTTTGTGGTACTTGGGCCTCTCACTCTTGTGGCCTTTCCCGTTGTGGAGCACAGGCTCCAGACGTGCAGGCTCAGTGGCCATGGCTCATGAACCCAACTGCTCCGCGGTATGTGGGATCTTCTCGGACTGGGGCATGAACCCGTGTCCCCTGCATTGGCAGGCGGACTCTCAACCACTGTGCCACCAGGGAAGCCCTAATTTTTTTTTATTTTTAAGTTTATTTTCATTTTTTAAATTTTATTTTATTTTATTTTTAATTTTATTTTCTATTTTCACTATTTTTTTAATTTTTAAATAAATTTTTTATTTTTCTATTTTTATTTTATTTTTATGTTTTGTTTTTAGCTTTTTTTTGTTTTGCTTTGCTTTTTCTTTTTCTGGCTTTCATTTGTTTTGTTTCTTTTTTTCCTATTTCTTTGTGTTGTTGTCATTTTGTGTGTGTTTTTTGTATTCTTTGTTTTTGTTTTGTTTTGTTTGTTGTTTTTGTTAACATTGTTTTTATTATTTGTGTTGTCTTTTAGGTTTTTTGTTTGGTTGTTTTCTTTGTTTTTTTGTTTGTTTGCTTTTGTTTTTGTCTGTTTGGTTTTGTTTTTATTGTTTGTCTTGGTTGTTGTCTGCTTGTATTCTTTCCTTTATTTATTTATTTTTTTGGCCCTACCACACAGCTTGCTGGGTCTTGGTTCCCCAGCTGGGTGCTCAAACTTGAGCCCCCATGGTGGGACACCTAGTCCTGTCTTCAGGACCACAAGTGAATTCCCAGCCTCAGAGAATATTAATCATCATGAGCTCATCTGGAGGTTTCCATCTCAGTACCAAAACCTGGCTCCACCTAGCAGCCTGTAAGCTCCAGTGCTGGATGCCTCAGGCTAAGCAACCAGCAAGACAGGAACACAGCCCCACCCATCAGCAGACAGACTACCTAAGTCATACCAAGCTCACAGACACCCCAAAACACACCCCTCCCTTGACATGGTCCTGCCCACCAGAGGGACAAAACCCTGCTCCACTCACTAGAGCATAGGCACCAGTCACTCCCACCAGGAAGCCTACACAAGTCCCTGGAACAGCCTCACTCACCAGGGGGCAAACACCAGAAGCAAGGGGAACTATGACCATGCAGCCTGCAGAAAAGAGAGCACAAACACTGTATGTTTGACAAAATCAGACAACAGAGGGATATGTTGCAGATGAAGGGGCAACATAAAAACCTACAAGACTAACTAAATGAAGAGGAGGTAGGCAATCTACCTGAAAAAGAATTCAGAATTCAGAGTTATGATAGGAAAGATATCCAAGATCTTGGAAATAGAATGGAGGCATGGATTGAGAAGATACAAGAAATGTTTAACAAGGACCCAGAAGAACTTAAAAACAATCAGTGGTGAATAATATAATAAATAAAATAAAAAATACAGGCTTCCCTGGTGGCACAGTGGTTGAGAGTCCACCTGTCAATGCAGGGGACACGAGTTCGTGCCCCGGTCTGGGAAGATCCCACATGCTGCAGAGCAACTAGGCCTGTGAACCATGGCCGATGAGCCTACGCATCCAGAGCCTGTGCTCTGCAATGGGAGAGGCCACAACAGTGAGAGGCCCGTGTACTGCAAAAAAAATTAAATACATAAATAAAAAATAAATAAAAAATACACTAGAAGTAATCAATAGCAGAATAACTGAGACAGAAAAACAAATAAGTGAGCTTGAAGATAGAATGGTGGAAATCACTGCTGCAGAGCAGAATAAAGAAAAAAGAAAGAAAAAAAATGAGGACAGTCTCAGGGACCTCTGGGACAACATTAAATGCACCAACATTTGAATAATAGGGGTCCCAGAAGACAAAGAGAAAGAGAAAAGATCTTAGAAAATATTTGAAGACATTATAGTTGAAAACTTCCCTAATATGGGAAAGGAAATAGTCACCAAGGTCCAGGAAGTGCAGAGAGTCCTATAAGGATAAACCCAAGGAGAAACATGCTAGGACACATTAATTTATTAAATTAATTAATTTAGGGCTTCCCTGGTGGCGCAGTGGTTGAGAGTCCGCCTGCCGATGCAGGGGACGCGGGTTCGTGCCCCGGTCCGGGAAGATCCCACATGCCGCGGAGCGGCTAGGCCCGTGAGCCATGGCCGCTGAGCCTGCGCGTCCGGAGCCTGTGCTCCGCAAAGAGAGAGGCCACAACAATGAGAGGCCCGCGTACCGCAAAAAAAAAAAAAAAAAAAAAAAAAAAAAAATTAATTAATTTATTTATTTATTTTTGGCTGCATTGGGTCTTCGTTGCTGCACGCAGTCTTTCTCTTGTTGTGGCAAGTGAGGGCTTCGCTTCTTTGCAGTGCGTGGGCTTCTCGTTGCAGTGGCTTCTCTTGTTGCAGGGCACATGCTCTAGGTACACAGGCTTCAGTAGTTGTTGCTCATGGGTTCTAGAGCACAGACTCAATAGTTGTGGCACACAGGCTTAGTTACTTCACAGCATGTGGGATCTTTCCGGACCAGGGCTCGAACCCATGTCCCCTGCATTGTCAGGTGGATTCTTAACCACTGCACCATCAGGGAAGTCCAACACATGTTAATTAAACTAACAAAAATAAAATACAAAGAATAAAAATTAAAAGCAGGAAGGGAAAAGCAAAAAAATAACATACAAGGTAATCCCATAAGGTTATCATCTGGTTTTTCAGCAGAACCTCTGCAGGCCAGAAGGGTGTGACATGATATATTTCAAGTGATGAAAGGGGAAAATCTACAATGAAGATTACTCTACCCAGGAAGGATCTCATTCAGATTTGACAGAGAAATCAAAAGCTTTACAGAAAAGCAAAAGCTAAGACAATTCTACACCACCAAACCAGCTTTACAGCAAATGCTAGAGGAACTTCTCTAGGCAGGAAACACAAGAGAAGGAAAAGACCCACAAAAACAATTAAGAAAATGGCAATAGGAACATACCTGTCAATAATTACCTTAAATGTAAATGGATCAAATGTTCCAACCAAATGACACAGACAGGCTGAATGGATTAAAAAACAAGACCTGTATATATGTTGTCTACAAGAGACCCACTTCAGACCTAGGGACACATACAGACTGAAAATGAAGGGATGGAAAAAGATATTCCATGTAAATGGAAATCAAAAGAAAGCTGGAGTAGCAATACTCATATCAGACAAACTAGACATTAAAATAAAGACTGTTACAACAGACAAAGAAGGAAACTATGTAATGATCAAGGGATCAATCCAAGAAAAAGATATAAAAAATGTAAATATTTATGCACCCAATATAGGAGAACTACAATATATAAGGCAACTGCTAATAACCATAAAAGAGGAAATCAACAGTAATGCAATAATAGTGGGAGACATTAACACCCCACTTACACAAATGGACAGATCATCCAGACAGAAAATTAATAAGGAAGCACAAATCTTAAATGACACATTAAGCCAGTTAGACTTAATTGATATTTATAGGACATTCCATCTGAAAACAGCAGAATACTTTCTTCTCAAATGCACATGGAACATTCTCCAGGATAGGTCACATCTTGTGTGATAAATCAAGCCTTCGTAAATTTACGAAAATTGAAATCATATCAAGCATCTTTTCTGACCACAACACTATGAGATTGGAAATGAATTATATGGAAAAGAAAAACTATAAAAAACGCAAACTCATACAGGCTAACCAATATATTACTAAATAATCAATGGATTTCTTCAGTGGAAGAAATCAAAGAGGGAATTAAAAAATACCTAGTGAAAAATTACAACAAAAACACAACAATCAAAAACCTATGGGATGCAGCAAAAGTAGTTCTAAGAGGGAAGTTTATAGCAATAAATGTTACCTCAGGAAACAAGAACAATCTCAAATAAATAACCTGTCCTTACACCTAAAGCAGCCAGAGAAAGAAGAACAAGAATCACTGAAAGTTAGTAGAAGGAAATAAATCATACAGATCAGAGCAGAAATAAATGAAATAAAGACCAAAAAAAAAAAAAAAAAAAAAAAAAAGCAAAGATCAATGAAACTAAAACCTGGTTCTTTGAGAACATAAACAGAACTGAAAAACCTTTAGCCAGACTCATCAAAAAAATGGGAGAGGGTTCAAATCAATAAAATTAGAAATAAAAAAGAATAAATCACAATAGACACCACAGAAATACAAAGGATCATAAGAGATTACTACAAGCAACTAAACACAAATAAAATGGGCACCCTGAAAGAAATGGACAAATTCTTAGAAAGATAGAAACTTCCAAGACTGAACCAGGAAAAATAGAAAATATGAACAGACCTATGACAAGTACTGAAACTGAAACTGTGATTAAAAATCTTCCAACAAACAAAACTCCAGGACCAGATGGCTTCACAGATGAATTCTACCAAACATTTAAAGAAGAGTTAACATCTACCCTTCTGAAAATCTTCCAAAAAATTGCAGAGGAAGGAATACTCTCTAGCTCATTCTATAAGGGCACAAACACCCTGATATCAAAATGAGACAAAGATACCAGAAGAAAAGAAAATTACAGGTCAATATTACTGATGAATTTAGATGCAAAAATCCTCAAAAAAATACAGCGAACTGAATCCAACAATACATTAAAAGATCACACACCCTGATCAAGTGGGATTTATCCCAGAGATGCAAGGATTTTTCAATATCTACAAATCAATCACTGTGATAGAGCACATCAACAAATTGAAGAATAAAAAAAATATAATCATCTCAATAGATGCAGAAAAAGCTTTTGATAAAATTCAACACTGATTTATTATAAAAAACTCTCCAGAAAGTGGGCATAGAGTGAACCTATCTCAACATAATAAAGGCCATATATGACAACAGCAAATATCATTCTCAATGGTGAAAAACTGAAAGCATTTCCTCTAAGATCAGGAACAAGACAAGGATGTCCACTCTCATCACTATTTTTCAACATACTTTTGGAAGTCCTAGCCACAGCCATCAGAGAAGAAAAAGAAATAAAAGGAATCCATATGGGAAAAGAAGTAAAACTGTCACTCTTTGCAGATGACATGATACTATACATAGAAAACCCTAAAGATGCTACCGGAAAACTACTAAAGCTCATCAGTAAATTTGGCAAAGTTACAGAATACAAATGAATATACAGAAATCTCTTGCATTCCTATATACTAACAATGAAATATCAGAAAGAGAAATCAAGGAAACAGTGCCATTTATCATTGCATTAAAAAGAATAAAATACCTAAGAATAAACCTACCTAAAGAGGCAAAAGACCTAAACCAAATACGACACAAACAGATGGAGAGGTATACCATGTTCTTGGATTGGAAGAATCAATATTGTCAAAATGACTGTACTACTCATAGCTATCTACAGATTCAATGCAATCCCTTTCAAATCACCAATGGTATTTTCACAGAGTTAGAACCAAAAATTTTATGATGGAAACACAAATGACCACAAATAGCCAAGGTAAATTTGAGAAAGAAAACGGAGCTGGAGAAATCAGGCTCCCTGACTTCAGAATATACTACAAAGATACAGTTATCAAATCATTATCATACTGGCACAAAAACAGAAATATAGATCAATGCAACAGGATAGAAATTCCAGAGATAGACCCATGCACTTATGGTCAACTAATCTATGACAAGGAAGGCAAGAATATAGAGTGGAGAAAAGACAGTCTCTTCAGTAAGTGGTGCTGGGAAAACTGGAGAGCTACATGTAAAATAATGAAATTAGGACACACCGTAACACTATATATACAAACAAAAAAAAAAAACTCAGAATGGATAAAGACCAAAATGTACGGCTGGATACTATAGAATACTTAGAGGGAAACATATGCATAACACTCTGACGTTAAAAAAACAAACAAACAAAGAAAAGCAATATCTTTTTTGATCCATCTCCTAGAGTAATGAAAATACAAACAAATGGGACCTAATTAAACTTAAAATCTTTTGCACAGCAAAGGAAACCATAAACAAAAGACAACCCACAGAATGGGAGAATATATTTCCAAAGGAAATGACTGACAAGGGATTAATCTCCAAAACATACAAATAGCTCATGCAGCTCAATATCAAAAAAACAAAGAACACAATCAGAAAATGGGTGGAAGATCTAAATAGACCTTTCTCCAAAGAAGACATACAGATGGCCAAAAGGAACATGAAAAGATGCTCAATATTACCAACTGTTAGAGAAATACAAATCAAACTACAATGAGGTATCACCTCACACCAATCAGAATGGCCATCATCAAAATATTTACAAACAATAAATGCTGGAGAGAGTGTGGAGAAAAAGAACCCTCCTACACTCTTGGTGGGAATGCAAACTGGTACAGCCACTATGGAGAACAGTATGGAGGCTCCTTATGAAACTAAAAGTAGAGCTACCTTATGATCCAGAAATCCCACTCCTGGGCATATATCTGGAGAAAACCATAATTTTAAAAGGTACATGCACCCCAATGTTCTTTGCAGCACTATTTAAAATAGCCAGGACATGGAAACAACTTAAATGTCCGTCAACAGAAGAATGGATAAAGAAGATCTGGTACATATATACAATGGAATATTACTCAGCCATAAAAAAGAACAAAATAATGCCATTTGCAGCAACATGGATGGACCTAGAGATTCACCTCTTGTCATACTGAGTGAAGTAAGTCAGACAGAGAAAGACAAATATCATATGATATCACTTATATGTGGAATCTAAGTAAAGTCTACAAATGAACTTATCTACAAAACAGAAATAGAGTTTTATATGTAGAAATTAAACTTATGGTTACCTGGGGGTAAGGGGAGGCATAAATTGGAAGTTTGGGATTGACACATACACACTACTATATATAAAATAGCTAACTAATAAGGACCTACTGTATAGCACAGGGAACTTTACTCAATACTCTGAAATGGCCTATATGGGAAAAAAATCTAAAAAATAGTGGATATATGTATAACAGATTCACTTTGCTGTACACCTGAAACTAACACAACATTTTAAATCAACTATACCCCAATACAAATCTAAAAAAAATTTAAATAAAAAAATAATTATATGTACAAAGCATAAACTAAAAACAAACAAAAAATATATATGTCAAATGTTGAAATCAGTACTCAGCATGAACTAACATAAATTATTTTTTAAATGGACAAAGAAAGCAAAAAGGAGATTATTAATGAATGTAGTTTATACACTTGAGGAAAAGAGAGATCAATCTATAAGGAAATGGATACCCAAAAGTCTTAAAAATTAATCTTCCCAAGTCATTATATATGCAGGCATTAAGATAAGTGCAAGTAGTGAAATGATGAAAAAAATAGAGAACTTATTCTCAATAAACATACTTTTTTATAGGGTTTCTCAATATGGGGTCCATGACAGGGATTCAGGGATCTTTGACTCCATATTATTGAATGCAAAATAATTCTGTGGCATGTGGTATCATACGAAATTTTTCAGAATCTTCAAGGAGTCAGTGACCCAAAAGAATTGAGATACTTGGAAATAATTTTCATATATGTAAACAATTGTGCTAAAGTATGGTAGATGCTAATATAAAAATAGTGTAGAGTGATAGTACAGAGAAGGTGACCATCTCCATTCTGTGAGTCTTAAAAGGAGTTCACAATGGAAATCGTACTGGCACTAAAATCTATAGTAGTTTCCCCATATAATACTACTTATAAAAAACACTCAAGATGAAAAAATAAAATGAATTTAGAGAAATCCAACTGGTTTGCTAAAGTTGAAACATAATGCACAGGGAGGGGCATTGGATAAAGAAGATTAGAGTTGGGTTATGACATGCTGTAGATTGGTTGCTGTCAATATTCCTTCCAAAGCTTTTTAGATCTCTTGTAACCTGAGAACTTAAAGCAATTGACCTGTGATCCATTCACTGGGGGGATATCACTGGGGTGAAGAAACAAAAGCAGGTGACATCGTCTACTTTTCTAGTCAATTTCCTTCCAGGTAAATAGGCTGATGATATTTACAAGGAAGAAAAAAAATGTATCTATTGAATGTCTGCAGATAAAGAGACATTTATGGTTAATTAACCAATAATTTATGAGGTTTGTCTTCCTGGTGATTCATGTAAACTACTCCCACCTCTAGAGTATAAGATTAGATGCTTTGTAATTTAAATGTTTCTCTCCCTATGTGAGGTAACTCCAGGAACTTCAGTTAGAGACCTCATGCATTACTCTGTGCCCGAGGTGCAGGTGTTGTAGAGGCCCATGATATCCCGTATCCTTAAAATTATTAGTAAATCTTGATGCTGGGTAAGACCTTTGATTAGCACAATCTGATTTGACAGTCTGATCCTTTGTGTCTCACACAGTGATTCTAAACACCCACCCCACAAACAAGCACCCTCACCTTCAGGTAGGACAACGGCTGAAGTATACTTTCTGCCCCATCAGGCTGTAGTGACGTTTTGGATTGAAACTGCACTTCGTTAGACTTCTTCCCTTTCCCCTGTTCTGATTCCTTCACTCCCTCTTCAGTTTATCTTGGTAGCACTTCCTCAATAAATTACTTGCATCTGAACATTTGTTTTAGCATCTGTTTTTCAAAAACCTGACCTTCTACAGACTGCATATAATGAGATATTTAGACTTTAACATGACTTTAATGCACACAGAAAATGGAAACCACTGAAGGATTTGGAATAGAAAAATAATCCCCCAAATTATGAGAAAATGACAGAAGTGAGCTGCGATACTTGTCAAAGAAGAAAGCACTGTTTTTCATTTTAGTACTGACTTCTGTCCTTTGTTTTTTATCAGTTCTTAGCTTTACTCTTTGCAGTGTCCCTGAAGCTCAATGAAATGAATGTGGAATTTGAAGGACAATTCAGTTTTTAAAAAGAGCAGCACTTTTAAACTATTGAAACAAAACAAAATAAAGTATGTTATAATCAGTAAATATTTTTCTCTTTAACATTCTACAAATGCCAATATATAAATTAAATTTTAACTCTCGTGAAGCACCAATTGAAAAAGCAATTTTGTGAAGAGTGTAGAACTAATAAAGTTTAATAAGGATTGTTGGAACATCAGTTCATTTCTCCAAACACCTGAGAGACCTCTCAGGCTTAATTGAGTCAAAATAACTTCTCAATTCAAGTTGACCCAATATTGTGTTCATTATTTCGATTAGGTGACAGCAGTGAATACGATGAAGTAAAGAAATCGGGGGTGGGGGTAGAAACAAATATTCTGAAATTATTTTTTTTATTAAGAAATGTTTAAAAATCTGATATATATAACCAGTGAAATGAGAATAAAAAATTTATTTCAAAGTTGTAAAGACTGATGAATTTTCTCTGTATATAGAGCCATAAGAACATTTTAAATCTTAGATAATAAATGCCTGGCTAGAATCATCTAGGAAAAAGATAAAGAATTGTTATGTGTTAGTTGTTTAATGCCATAAACTAATGCATTTAACTCAAGTATGTCTCTGATAAGAACTGAAAAAGGAAATTTAGTTAAATTTTAACCAAAGACTGTCAGTAAGGAAGCTTATGAAAACATATGCTCTTATGGAATAACAAAGGTGGAATCAAGGAAAAAAAAAAAGATTGAACTACAATGACACTTACTATTTATGCAAAGGCAATATATCTTGTTGAACAGCAAGGAATATAAATTCTTTCTCTCTGGGTTTAATTCTTAGATCAGATATTTATTAACAGTATGATTTTGGGTTAGACATTTAACTATATGTCATGCTCCATTCTTTAAATTAGAGATAATAATAGTACCTACCTCACAGGATTATTAAGGATAATATACACAAAGCACTTAGAATATTGTAAGGATTATATGTAAAGCATTTAAAATGGGGCTATTACAAAGTAAGCACCATATAAATGCTATACTCTGTTATTACAAAGATTATTAATTAATGTTTATACCTGAATAATGACTGAGGAATAAAACAAGGTGCAAAACAGTGTTTGTAAATGTTAAATATAAAAAATGTTTAAATAGCACATATGCAAAATATGCTAATACTTAAGTAGAAAACTAAAGCTGTCAGACCTTTAATGTTGACTTCTTATTAAGCAAATAATGCACCTGTAAATATTGGAATTTTCTTCCTTGAATTTGTTCTCTCTTTAGTCACCGGCATTTTTAAATGCTTATGTAAGAATGTTGCTTCAAAATATTTTTATGGGATAATATGTCCACCTAAGCAAATGAATTCACTAATATGGATGAAAAATATAAAAATTACAGCATTTAATGTCAATTAATATATTAATTAAACTACTCATTATTTAACTTCTGTTTTGTTTCTAACACTATGTTCAGTGATAATATGGAAATGAATATGACAAACTTCCTGCTGTGATACAAGTTTACCACCTATTAAAGTAGACAGACATCCCTAGTTCCTACATATTCTGATAGGGTTAGAGTAATGTTTTGTCCAGGGAAACAAAATAATGAAGCCCTTCACCTTGCCAGTGGAACCAAATATGGCTTTCCATAACTGAAAATTATTGCAATGAATTTGAATTAAGGTCTTCATATTAATTATTTCTACTGTAAAATGAGTATACAATACTTAAGAGCCTCATAAACAACACCCATCATGTATGTTTTAGGTGTCTTTATTTAGGAACTCCAAAACAATTTTGAACCAAATATAAAATATCTGACAACAAAATTGACCTTGATTTAATGCCAGAATTCATTCCACAGTACTTACAGAAGTGAAAGTTTAAGTACTCTACAGATATTACTAAATGCAAACTTGTGAAATTTACAAACCTCTTTGAGTTTACACATTTGTGAAATAGGGAGAGTAACATAAAGTTAACTTCTGACATTTTAGTACAAAGTACAAGGCCTGGAATATAGTAGGTATTCAAGATGTGGTGGCTAATATCTGTGTTGTTAAATTATTATTAGTGTTAGGAGAGAATTAAATTTAAGTTAATGACAATAACCATGCAAAAAGATAACTCTCTTCTTTAGTATTATATTCTTTTCTAGAATTAATGATAACCCAGCACAAATCTGTGTCCTTCAGAGTAGCTGCATATTACAAAAATGACCAAGGAATACATATTTTTCTGGTTCTAGCCAGAAACTTTAAAAAAACATGATATTTCTGCTTTGAGGTGTTGCTCATAAATTCCTTGGAGAATCTTGGGAATGTTACTGTCAATCAATTCAAATGAATAAATGCACATATATACAGTCTTTACATAAAATTCCATGGAGCTAAGTTTAAGAAACATAGACACACATAAACACATACATACACATATGTATGTATGTATATACCTTGAGCTCACAGTACCCAAAACTAAGGCATCAAATATCATGTCAGAATTCTTGATCTGAATCCTCTATATATGTCTTACTTCAGAACTTAAAATTAGCTTTATCTTTGTGTGAATTTCTTAGCTATAGGAAACATTATACAATAACCTTTGCACTTTCTGAAATGTCATGCTTTTTGGTAAATCTGTGAAAAACCATAGAGCATAAAGATCCCTTCTTTGAATTCACTTATTTGAAACTGAATGCTTTTTCTCTATGTTAGGAAATCACAGAGAGTATATTTTTGGTAAGTTATGGTTTTAAAATCTAGCATTAAAAAAATAGTTAACATATTGCAGTTGTATCCTTTTAATGTAATGAATATTAAACAAGAAGAATAGCCGTGATAGGAAAATGGTAAAGTGTCTGTCAATGTTGATATTGGCCTCTGAGCAATGTTCTCCTAAGCATGGCTCTCTTAGCTTGCAGAGAAAGATTTAAGAGCAATTAAAAAGTCAACTTGACTCGGAGACATTGGAAGTGTGAATTGGTAAGGCAAACTAAGATAAGCAAAAATTGGCAACAAAGTCGAATTCTTAAACTCAGAATTTTACTTTTAAGTTTCAACCCTGTTTATGATGCTTAATGTTCACAATTCTCTTGTCTCTATATAAACCACCTTGTTTATCTTTCATTTTTTAGTGAAGCATAAGTTTGATTTTGACAGATTTAATTGAGCATCAACTGTCTACCTTATCCTGGTATTTCAATGGTGGAGAGAGGTGTCCAGAGCCATGCTAAAAAGTATCTAATTAGATTTTAATATCAAAATAGTATAACCTTTTTGTACATCAGAAATAGTCCAAAAAATCTCCTTTCCATTTTCAAAATGTACATTATCAATGAAGAAAGTTGTATTTAGTTGTAATAAAAACTTTGTGATATGTGGAGTGAAGGAGAGCCTTCATACAGATTTTTTTCATCTGTTTCATTACCCTCCAGATTTATGAGTATTCTAGGCAAGAAAAATGAAAAAGACAAAAAGAAAACAAACAAAAAAAACTAATATAAATACACATACTTTATTTAAAAAATAGGAACTCATTCAAACCCACTAGTAACAAAAATGCAAATTAAACAAGGCATGTTATTTTTCTTATAAAATTCAGAAAAATATCCACAAAAGATGAAGAGATGGTGGTTCATTTCATTATTCATTAAATATGTATTGGGTACATACAGTGAAACACCGTTTGAAATTTTAGAGGTGTATCTATAACAATGACAAAATACTTGCTCTCATAGATTTTTGTATTCCAGTGAGAGAATACAGAAAATAAGTACCTGAATAAACAATAAAAATACATTCAGGAATATATGAATTATGTGAAGAAAATTAAATAAGGCTACATGACAGAGAATGACTATGTTGGGAGAAGCTATTTTTGCGTGAGTATTTAGTGAAAGCTTCTCTGAGGAGGTACTTCTTTATCTATGGTGAATAACAAGAAGCCAGCCTTGAGGAAAACATATTTTGTTTGTTCATTTGTTTGTTTTCCAAGCACAGGAAACTGCTAGAGTTATACCATAGCTATACCATCTCTATTGAGATGATCATATGATTTTTATTCTTAAATTTGTTAATGTAATGTGTCACATTAATTGATTTGTGGTTATTGAACCCTCCTTGCATCCCTGGGCTATATCCCACTTGATCATGGTGTATGTTCATTTTAAAATTGAATTTGGTTTGCTAATCTTTCATTGAGAATTTTTACATGTATGTTCATCAGTGATGTTAGCCTGTAATTTTCTTTTTTTGTGATATCTTTGTCTGGTTTTGGTATAAAAGTGTTACTGGATTCATAGAATGAGTTAATAAACATATCTTCCTGTGCAATTTTCTGAAATACTTTGAGGAACATAGGTGTTAACTCTTCTCTAACTGCTTGGTAGAACTCACCTATGAACATATCCAATCATGAACTTTTTTCTGTTGGTAGTTTTTAAACAACTGATTTAATTTTAATACTGGTAATTAGTGTGTTCATATTATCTATATGTTTCTAGTTCAGTCTTGAGAGATTGTACATTTCTGGGAATTTATCCTTTTCATCTGCCTTGTCTTTTTATTGGCATATAATTTCTCAGGGTAATCTCTCACAATTCTCTGTTTCTGTGGTATAAATTATAACTTCACCTTTTTTATTTCTGACTTTATTGATTTGGGCCATCTCTTTTTTTTTTTCTTTTCTTTTTCTTGATGAGTCTAAAGGTCTATCAATTTTGTTGGTTTCACAGAAACAGCCTTTTGTTTCACTGATCTTTTCTATTGTTTTCTTGTCTCAATTTCATTTATTTCTCTCTGATCTTTATAATTTATTTTCTTCTACTTTGTTATTGATTTTTTCTTCCTTTTCTAGTTCCTTTAGATATAAGGTTAAGTTGCTTATTTGAGATTTGTTGTTTGCTGAGGTAGGCATGTATTACTATAAACTTGCCTATTAGAACTGCTTTTGCTGCATCCCATAAATTTTGGATTACTGTGGATTTGTTTTCATCTACTTCAGGAGCTTCCAGGTTTTTTGTTTTTTTTTTAATTTCTTCTTTGATTTCTTCAGTGATCCATTTATTGCTTAGTCTGCATATGCTTGTGTTTTTTGCAGTTTTATTTCTTGTAGTTGATTTCTAGTCTCACAGCATTGTGGTCAGAAGAGATGTTTAATATTATTTCAATTTTCTTAAATTTACTAAGATTTGTTTTGTTGCCTACTCTGTGATCTATTCTGGAGACTATTCCTTGCACACTTGAAAGAAATGTGTATGTGTGTGTGTATGTACTTAAAAAGTCAGTGGAGCTTCAAGATGGCAGAAGAGTAAGATGTGGAGATCACATTCCTCCCCACAAAAACATCAGAAATACATCAACATGTGGAAAAACTCTTACAGAGCACCTACTGAATGCTGGCAGAAGACCTCAGACGTCCTCAAAACCAAGAAACTCCCACATACTTGGGTAGGGCAAAAGAAAAAAGAAAAAACAGAGACAAAAGAATAGGGACGGGACCTGCACCAGTGGGAGGGAGCTGTGAAGGAGGGAAGGTTTCCACACACTAGGAAGCCACTTCGTGGGTGGAGACTGCAGGTGGTGGAGGGGTGAAGCTTCAGAGCCATGGAGGAGAGCACAGCAACAGGGGTGCAGAGGGCAAAGTGGAGAGATTCCTGCACAGAGGATTGGTGCCAACCAGCACTCACCAGCCCGAGAGGCTTGTCTGCTCACCTGCCAGGGCAGGCAGGGACTGGGAGCTGAGACTTCATCTTCAGAGGTCAGATCCCAGGGAGAGGACTGGTGTTGGCTGTGTGAACACAGCCTGAAGTTGGTTAGTGCAACACAGATAGCCAGGACGGAGTCCGGGGAAAAGTCTGGAGCTGCCGAAGAAGCAAGAGACTTTTTCTTGCCACTTTGTTTCCTGGTGCTCAAGGAGACGGGATTAATAGTGCCACATAAAGGATCTCCAGAGATGGGTATGAGCTGCTGCCATCAGTGTGGACCCCAGAGACGGGCATGAGATGTTAAGGCTGCTGCTGCAACCACCAAGAAGCCTGTGTGCAAGCACAGGTCACTATCCACACTGCCCCTCCCAGGAGACTGTATGGCCTGCCACTGCCAGGGTCCTCTGATCCAGGGACAGCTTCCCCAGAAGAACACACGGCATGCCTAATGCTGGCCTATGCGGCCACAGGCTCAACCTGCATTCCATAACCCTCCCTCCCCCCTGGCCTGAGTGAGCCAGAGCCACCGAATCAGCTCCTCCTTTAACCTCATCCTGTCTAAGTGAAGAACAGATGCCCTCAGGTGACATACATGCAGAGACAGGGCCATATCCAAAGCTGAACCCCAGAATCTGTGTGAACAAAGAAGAGAAAGGGAAAACTCTCCCAACAGCCACAGGAGCAGTGGATTAAATCTCCACAATCAACTTGATGTACCCTGCAACTGTGGAATAACTGAAGAGACAATGAATCATTCCAAATTTAGGAGGTGGATTTTGGGAGCAATGATATATATATATATTTTTTACCCTTTTTCTCTTTTTGTGAGTGTGCATGTGTATGCTTCTGTGTGTGATTTTGTCTGTATAGCTTTGCTTTTACTATTTGTCCTAAGGTTCTGTCTGTCCGTTTACCTTTTATTTTGTATTTTTCTTAGTATAGTTTTTAGCGCTTGTTATCATTGTGGATTTGTTTCTTGGTTAGGTCACTCTGTTCTTTCTTTTGTTCCTTTTTTTAATATTTATTATTTAAAACAAATTTTTAAATAACTATTATTTATTATAATTATTTTATCTTCTTCTTTCTTTCTTTCTTCTTTTTCTCTCTTTTTTTTTTGAGCCGTGTGGATGACAGTCTTTTGTGCTCCAGCCAGGGGTCAGGTCTGTGCCTCTGAGGTGGGAGAGCCAACTCCAGGCCGTTGGTCCACAAGAGACCTCTCAGCTCAATGTAATATTAACTGGCAAAAGTCTCCCAGAGATCCACACCTCTATGCCAATACCCAGCTCCACTCAACAACCAGCATGCTACAGTATTGGACACACTATGCCAAACAACTAGCAAAACAGGAACACAACCCCACCCATTAGCAGAGAGGCTGCCTAAAATCATAATAAGGCCACAGACACCCAAAAATACACCACCAGACGTGGACCTCCCCACCAGAAAGACAAGAACCAACCTCATCCACCAGAACATAGGCACTAGTCCCCTCCAACAGAAAGACTACACAACCCACTGAACAAACTTTAGGCACTAGGGCAGACACCAAAAACAACAGGAACTATGAACCTGCAGCTTGCAAAAAGGAGACCCCAAATGCAGTAAGATAAGCAAAATGAGAAGACAGAAAAACACACAGCAGATGAAGAAGCAAGGTAAAAACCAACCAGACCTAACAAATGAAGGGGAAATAGGCAGTCTACCTGAAAAAACGATTCATAATAATGATAGTAGAGATGATCCAAAACCTTGGAAATACAATGGAGAACATACAAGAAACGTTTAACAAGGATTTAGAAGAACTAAAAAACAAACAAACAGTAATTAACAACACAATAAATGAAATTAAAAATTTTCTAGAAGAGATGAATAACAAAATAACTGAGGCAGAAGAAGGGATAAATGACCTGGAAGATAAAAGAGTGGAAATAACAAATGCAGAGCAGAATAAAGCAAAAGGAATGAAAAGAAATGAGGACAGTCTTAGAGACCTCTGGACAACATTAAATGCACAAAGATTCGAATTATAAGGGTCCCAGAAGAAGAAGAGAAAAATAAAGCAACTGTGAAAATATTTGAAGATATTATAGTTGAAAACTTCCTTAATATGGGAAAGGAAATAGTTAATCAAGTCCAGGAAGCACAGAGAGTCCCATACAGGGTAAATCCAAGGAGAAACACACCATGACACATATAAATCAAAGTATCAAAAATTAAATACAAGGAAAACATATGAAAAGCAGCAAGGGAAAAGAAACAAATACCATACAAGGGAATCTCTATAAGGTTAAGAGCTGACCTTTCAGCAGAAATTCTGGGAGCCAGAAGGGAGTGGCAGGACACATTAAGTAATGAAGTAATGAAGGGGAAAACCTATAATCAAGATTACTCTATCCAGCAAGGATCTCATTCAGATTTGATGGAGAAATTAAAACCTTTACAGACAAGCAAAAGCTAAGAGAATTCAGCACCACATAACCAGCTTTAAAACAAATGATAAAGGAACTTCTCTAGGCAGGAAACACAAGAGAAGGAAAAGACCTATAATAACAAACCCAAAACAATTAAGAAAATGGTAATAGGAGTATATTTATCGATAATTACCTTAAGTGTAAATGAATTAAATCCTCCCAAAAAAAGACATAAACTGGCTGAACGGTTACAAAAACAAGACCCATATATCTGCTGTCTACAAGAGACCAACTTCAGACCTAGGGACACATACAAACTGAAAGTGAGGGGATGGAAAAAATATCTAATGCAAATCAAAAGAAAGCTGTAGTAGCAATTCTCATATCAGACAAATTAGACTTTAAAGCAAAGACTATTACAAGAGACAAAGAAGGACACTACATAATTATGAAGGGATCAGTCCAAGAAGAAGATATAATAATTGTAAATATTTATGCACCCAACATAGGAGTACCTCAATACATAAGGCGAATACTAACAGCCATAAAAGGGGAAATCAACAGTAACACAATCAGAGTAGGGGACTTTAACACCCCCATTTCACCAATGGACGGATCACCCAAAATGAAAATAAATAAGGAAATACAAGCTTTAAATGATACATTAAAAAGATGGACTTAAGTGATACTTATAGGGCATTCCATCCAAAAACAACAGAATACACTTTATTCTCAAATCAAGCCTTGGTAAATTTAAGAAAATTGAAATAATATCAAGTAAATTTTCTGATGACAATCCTATCTGACTAGGTATCAATTACAGGAAAAAATCTGTAAAAACTACAAACACATGGAGGCTAAACAATACACTACTTAATAACCAAGAGATCACTGAAGAAATCAAAAAGGAAATCATAAAATACCTAGAAACAAATGACAATGAAAACACGATGACCAAAAATGTATGGAATTCAGCAAAAGCAATTATAAGAGGGAATTATATGGCAATGCAATCCTACCTTAAGAAACAAGAAACATCTCAAATAAACAACCTAATCTTACACCTAAAGCAATTAGAGAAAGAAGAACACAAATACCCCAAAGTTAGCAGAAGGAAAGAAATCATATAGATCAGAGCAGAAAAAAATGCAAAAGAAATGAAGGAAATGATAGCAAAGATCAATAAACTTAAATTGGGTTCTCTAGGAGATAAACAAACTTGATAAACCATTAGCCAGACTCATCAAGGAAAACAGGGAGAAGATTCAAATTAATAGATTTAGAAATGAAAAAGAAGTAACAACTGACACTGCAGAAATACAAAGGATCACGAGAGATTACTGCAAGCAACTGTATGCCAATAAAATGGACAAGCTTGAACAAATGGACAAATTCTTGAAAAGGCACAACCTTCCAAGACTGAACCAGGAAGATATAGAAATTATGAACAGACCATTCACAAGCATTGAAATTGAAACTGTGATTAAAAATCTTCCAAAAAGCAGAAGCCCAGGACCAGACGGCTTCAAAGGTGAATTCTACCAAACATTTAGAGAAGAGCTAACACCAACCTTCTCAAACACTTCTAAAATATAACAGAGCGAGGAAAACCCGCTAAACTCATTCTACGAGGCCCCCATCACCCTGATACCAAAACCAGACAAAGATGTCACAAAGAAAGAAAACTACAGGTCAATATCACTGATGAACATATATGCAAAAATCCTCAACAAAATACTAGCAATCAGAATCCAATAGCACATTAAAAGGATCCTACACCATGATTAAGTGGGGTTTATCCCAGGAATGCAAGGATTCTTCAATTTATGCAAATCAATCAATGTGATACACCATATTAACAAATTGAAGGAGGAAAGTCATATGACCGTCACAATAGATGCAGAGAAAGCTTTTGACAAAAGTCGACACCCATTTATGATAAAATCCCTCCAGAAAGTAGGCATAGAGGGAAGTTACCTTAACATAATAAAGGCCATACATGACAAACCCACAGCCAACATCATCCTCAATGGTGAAAAACTGAAACCATTTCTACTAAAATCAGAAACAAGACAAGGTTGCCCATTCTCACCACTATTATTCAACATAGTTTTGCAAGATTAACCACAGCAATCAGAGAAGAAAAAGGAATCCAAATCAGAAAATAAGAAGTAAAGATGTCACTGCAGATGACATGACAATATACATATAGAATCCTAAAGTTGCTACCAGAAAACTACTAGAGCTAATCAATGAATTTTGTAAAGTAGCAAGATACAAAATTAATGCACAGAAATCTCTTGCATTCCTATACACTAATGATGGAAAATCTGAAAATGAAATGAAAAAAACACTCCCATTTACCTTTGCAACAAAAAGAATAAAATACCTAGAAATAATCCTATGTAAGGAGACAAAAGATCTGTATGCAGAAAATTATAAGACACTGATGAAAGAAATTAAAGATGATACAAATAGATAGAGAGATATACCATGTTCTTGGATTGGAAGAATCAACATTGTGAAAATGACTCTACTACCCAAAGCAATCTACAGATTCAATGTAATACCTATTAAACTACCACTGGCATTTTTCACAGAACTGGAACAAAAGTTTTCCCAATTTGTATGGAAACACAAAAGACCCCGAATAGCCAAAGCAATCTTGAGAAAGAAAAACAGAGGTGGCGGAATCAGGCTCCCTGACTTCAGACTATAGTACAAAGCTACAGTAATCAAGACAGTATGGTACTGGCACAAAAACAGAAATATAGATCAATGGAACAGGATAGAAAGCCGAAAGATAAACCCATGCATATATGGTCATGTTATCTTTGATAAAGGAAGCAAGATTATACAGTGGAAACAAGACAGCCTCTTCAATAAGTGGTGCTGGTGAAACTGGACAGCTACATGTAAAAGAATGAAATTAAAACACTCTCTAACACCATACACAAAAATAAACTCAAAATTGATTGAAGACCTAAATGTAAGGCCAGACACTATCAAACTCTTTGAGGAAAACAGGCAGAACACTCTATGACATAAATCACAGCAAGATCCTTTCTGACCCACCTCCTAGAGAAATGGAAATAAAAACAAAAATAAACAAATGGGACCTAATGAAACTTCAAAGCTTTTGCATAGTGAAGGAAACCATAAATAAGACCAAAAGACAACCCTCAGAATGGGAGAAAACATTTGCAAATGAAGCAACTGACAAAGGGTTAATGTCAAAAATTTACAAGCAGCTCTTGCAGCTCAATATCAAAAAAATAAACAACCCAATCCAAAAATGGGCTGAAGACTTAAATACACATTTCTCCAAAGAAGATATACAGATTGCCAACAAACACATGAAAGAATGCTCAACATCATTAATCATTAGAGAAATGCAAATCAGAACTACAATGAGATATCATCTTACACTGGTCAGAATGGCCATCATCAAAAAATCTAGAAACAATAAATGGTGGACAGGTTGTGGAGGAAAGGGAACCCTCTTGCACTGTTCTTTGGAATGTAAATTGATACAGCCACTATGGAGAACAATATGGAGGTTCCTTAGAAAACTAAAATAGAACTATCATATGACCCAGCAATCCCACTACTGGGCATATACCCTGAGAAAACCATAATTCAAAAAGAGTCCTGTACCACAATGTTCATTGCAGCTCTATTTACAATATCCAGTACATGGAAGCAAGAGATGAATGGATAAAGAAGATATGGCACATATATACAATGGAATATTACTCAGCCATAAAAAGAAACGAAATTGAGTTATTTGTAGTGAGATGGATGGACATAGAGTCTGTCATACAGAGTGAAGTAAGTGAGAAAGAGAAAGACAAATCACATATGCTAAAACATATATATGGAATTAAAAAAAAAAAAGGTCATAAAGAACCTAGGGGCAAGATGGGAATAAAGACACAGACCTACTAGAGAATGGACTTGAGGTTATGGGGAGGGGGAAGGGTAAACTGGGACAAAGTGAGAGTTGCATGGACATATATACACTACCAAATGCAAAATAGATAGCTAGTGGGACGCAGTCGCATAGCACAGGGAGATCAGCTTGGTGCTTTGTGACCACCTAGAGGGGTGGGATAGGGAAGGTGGGAGGGAGGGAGACACAAGAGGGAAGAGATATGGGGCTATATGTACGTGTATAACTGATTCACTTTGTTATAAAACAGAAACTAACACACCAATTTAAAGCAATTATACTCCAATAAAGATGTTAAAAAATAATGTCAATTTACCATAATGTGTCCTTTAAGGCAAGTGTTTCTTTATATTCTTCTGGATGATCTGTCCGTTGGTGTAAGTGGAGTGATAAAGTCCCTTACTATTACTGTTTTACTGTCAATTTCTCTCCTTATGTCTGTTAATATTTGCTTTATGTTTTTGGTGCTCCTATGTTGGGTGCATACCTATTCACAGTTGTTATGTCTTCTTTGATTGATCACTTGATCATTATGTTATATTCTTCTTTGTCTCATCTTACAATCTTTATTTCACAGTCTATATTTTCTGATATAATTATTGTTACCCTGGCTTTCTTTTCATTTGCATTTGCATGAAATACCGTTTTCCATTCCCTCATTTTCAATCTGTGTGTGTTTTTAAATCTCAAGTGAGTCTCTTGTAGGCAGCGATTATATGGGTCTTATTTTTTTTTATCCATTCACCTATTCTATGTCATTTGATTGGAGCATTTATTCCATTTACATGTTATTATTGATAACTTATTGCCATTTCGTTAATTATTTGGTTTTTTTTTTTCCTTTTTTTCCCTTTGATTTCTTCCCTTGTTGTTTGGTGATTATCTTTAGTGTTAATGTTTGGATTCATTTCTCTTTTTTACTGTGTGTATCTATTATAGAATTTTGGGTTGTCTTTACTATGAGGTGTATATGTAGTAATCTCTATATACATGTGATTATTTTAAATTGCTAATCTCTTAAGTTCAAAAGCAATTTAGCAGCCCTGCATTTTTACTCCTCCTTCCATCATTTTTACTCATTTTGACATCATATTTTACATCTTTTTGTTTTGTGTATTTCTCAAATACTTATTGTAGATATTGATGGTTTTACTACTTTTGTCTTTTAATGGTCCTATTAGCTTTATACATTGTTCATCTACTACCTTACTGCATATTTGCATTTGCCAATGAAATTTTTTCTCTCAAAATTTTCATATTTCCAGTGTGGCTTTTTTTTTTTTTTTTTTTTTTTTTCACTTAGAGAAATCCCTTTAGAATTTCTTGTAAGCTGTTTTAGTGGTGCTGAGGTCTTTTAGCTTTTGGTTGTGTGTAAAAGTTGTGCTCTCTCCATCAAATCAGAATGACATTCTTGCCAGGTAGACTAGTTCTGGTTGTAGGTTTTTCCCTCTCATCACTTTAAATATACTGTACCACTTTCTCTGATCTGCAGAATTTCTGCTGAAAAGTCAGCTGAAAGGCTTATCAGAGTTCTTTTGTATGTAACTTGTTGTTTGTCCCTTGCTGCTTTTATATTCTCTCTTTATCTTTATATTTTGTCTTTTAAATTACAGTGTGTTTGGGTGTGGTCCTTTTTGGGTTGATTCTGTGTGGGACTCTCTGTGCTTCCTGGACCTGGATGTCTGTTTCCTTTTCCAGATTAGGAAAGTTTTCCACTGTTAAGTCTTCAAATATATTCTCTGCCCTGTTCTCTCTCTAGTCCTTCTGGAACTCCTATAATATGAATGTTAACATGCTTCACATTGTCTCAGAGGTCTCTTAAACCGTCCTCATTTATTTACTTTAAATTTTTTCTGTTTAGCTTGAATGATTTCCACTACTCTTTCTTCCAGTTCACTGATCCATTCCTGTGTATCATCAAATCTACTGTTGATTCACTCTAGTGTATTTTTTATTTCTTTATTGCATTATTCATGTCTGTTTTGTTCTTTTTTATACTTTCTTTGTTAAAAACTTCTAACTTTTCATTTTGTTCATCCAGTCTTCTCCCATATTCTTTGAGCATCTTTACTATCATTACCTTGATTTTTTTTTTTTTTATAAATTTTATTTATTTTTGGCTGTGTTGGGTCTTCGTTTCTGTGTGTGGGCTTTCTCCAGTTGCGGCGAGCGGGGGCCACTCTTCATTGCGGTGTGCAGGCCTCTCACTGTCGCAGCCTCTCTCCCGTTGTGAAGCACAGGCTCCTGACACACAGGCTCAGCAGCCATGGCTCATGGGGCCAGCCGCTCCGCGGCATGTGGGATCTTCCTGGACCAGGGCACAAACCCGTGTCCCCTGAATCGGCAGGCAGACTCTCAACCACTGTGCCACCAGGGAAGCCCCTACCTTGAACTTTTGATTGAGTGGATTTATTATCTCCATTTCATTTAATTATTCTTTTTGTGTGTTATTATGTTCCTTTGTTTAGAACATATTTTTTTTATTGTTACCTCATTTTACCAAATTCACTGTTTTTATTTCCATGTATTTTATGTTTGTTATGTTCCACCTGGAGAAATGGCTTTTTGTAGGATACATCCTATGTGTCCCAGCAATGCATGCCCCTCTGGTCACCAGAGCTACATGCTCTAGTGGTGTTCCTTATGTAGGACATATGAATCTTTTTTTTTTGGTGGCAGGCTTACTATTGTGTTCAGTCTGATAAACGTGGCTGGTCCCTGTCTGGTTGGTTGCCAGACCCTGCTTTGTGCAGAGGCTGCTGGCCAATGGTGGGCAAGTCTGTGAATTGAGGCAACTGGCTGTGGAGCCGTAGAGTCTCCTGGGTTTAGTGTTGCCCCACTGGTGAATGTAGTCAGGTTCTTCAGTGGGTTGTTGCAGGGTCAGGGGTCCTAGATCTAGTGTCTTCCTACTGGTAAGTGAGGCTGTTCCTAACTTCAATTGTTGCTGGGTCTGGGGTGACTCATAGCTTGTATGGGCCCACTGGTGAGTGGAGCTGGGTCCCAGGGTGGCTTGCTGAAAAGTCCAGCATGTCTTGGGGCTCATGTTGGTCTGTTGCTTTGTGAGACCAAGGCTGGTGGGTCCCATGGGTAGTACCAGCCTGCTAGTGGGCAGAGCCAGATCACAAGATCTTTGGTTACAGGGCCCTGGGTGTTCCCAGAGTGGGTATGGACTGCTGTTGGGGGAGGCTGGTTCCTGACAGCTGGCTACAGGCTCTAGAGAGTCCCAAAGCTCATGTCAGCCTGCTGGTGGGTGGGTCCAGATCCTGGGACAGCTGGTTGAGAACCCCAAGATGTCTCAGAATGGTCTTGGCCTACTGGTAGATGGGGCTGGTCCCAAGACTAGAGCTGTCTCACTGGTAGTTCAGATCAGGACCCAGGATTTCCTAGGGCTGTTGCCTTCCCACAGGGGGTGATGCAGTTCCTAGGGTCTCTAGCTGCAAGGACCTGGGGATCCAGGGGCTAGTACCAGCACACTGGTGTGTGGGTCTGTTTACTGGGCCCTTTGGTGGACAGGGCAATACCCCTGGGTAAATGTGGGCTCAGGGAATATTAAGGCAGTTGGCCTGCTGTTGAGTTGCGCTGAGTCCCTGCTTAGTTAGTTGCTTGGCCTGAGGTGTCCCAGTGCTTGTGCTGACAGGCTGGTAGGTGGGACTTGGCCTGGGGATAATAAGCTACAGGAAAAATTCCAAAATGGTGCTAGCCTGCACCAGTGTTCTGATGGTAGATTAAGTGTCCCCAAATGGGTGCCACCAATGTTTATATGCCCAAGGTGAGCTCCAGATGCCTCTTCCCTCTCTGGGAGATTCTTCATAATCAGCAGGTGGGTCTAACCTAGACTTGTTTCAAATTACCGCTTTTTCCCTGGGTCCCAGAGCTTGTTAGATTTTATGTGCATCCTTTAAGAGGGGAGTATCTATTTCTCACAGCTCTCTGGCTCTCCTGAAAGTTAGTCCCACTGACTTTCAAAGCCAGATGTTCTGGGGGTTGGTATTTCCAGTGCAGATCCCCCAGGCTTGGGAATCCAACGTGAGGCTCAGACCACTTGCTCCTTGTGGCTCTATAATTGTAATTATCTTATTTGTGGGTCATCCACCCTGAGGTATGGGTCTTGACTATACCATGTCTTTGCCCCTCCTACCTGTTTTATTGTGGTTTCTTCTTTATATCTTTTGTTGTAGAAGATGTTTTTTGCTAGTCTTCTAGTCTTTCTCATCATTAGTTGCTCTGTAAATAGTTGTAATTTTGGTGTTCCTAAGGGAGGAGGTGAGTTCAAGGTCTTCTTACTCTGTCATCTTGACCACTCTCTGTCATCCTGGATGTTTTTAAATTCTCTACTTTTAACAGGTAATTTTATTGCAGTTATCATGTCTCATCTTCATCATCATATACTGGTGATATTTAGAGAAAATAGCATGCCTTTTTGGCTATAGTGAATCATACATGGAGCCACTTTTGGACTTGATGGAGTCATGTATCCCTGGAGATACTGAGACTCAAGAAAAAACTGGATGAGACAGTTTACTTTGGAGGTGAGTAGAAGATAATACACTTCCTGCAAAAAAACAAAACAAAACAAACAAACAAAAAAAAAACCTACGATGTTTATGTATCTTAGGAAGACAAAGAGGTAGAATCCTACAGACACTGTTAATTGTCTATTCATTAGGCAATTCATTCTTCTTTAATAATAAAATCCCAATTTTCTTCAGGGTGATACTGGGCCCAGCTTAAGAAAATAGGTCACAAATTGTTATAACTCATCATGACACTACTATTAGCAAATCACCCAACATTGTTTTTTTTTTTTGTTTAGAGTGGTAATATATCCAATTCTAGCCAGTGAGACTTAAGTGGAAAGCTGGTGAGGTAGGTGAAAGTGGTGATATTTTTAGGAAAACATAACATTTCTGTTCAAGGGAAACAAGATATTTCTCCAATTTTTCTTCCTTCTTTAAGTTGTGTTAATGATGAAATCCTTCCTAAATGAATGTTAACTTACAGAATATACTTTTTTTTTTTTTTTTTTTGGTACACGGGCCTCTCACTGCTGTGCCTTTTTCCCGTTGCGGAGCACAGGCTCCGGACACACAGGCTCAGTGGCCATGGCTCACGGGCCTAGCCGCTCCACAGCATGTGGGATCTTCCCGGACTGGGGCACGAACCCGTGTCCCCTGCATCGGCAGGCAGACTCTCAACCACAGCACCACCAGGGAAGCCCCAGAATATACTTTTAATCAAACAGTTGCTAGTAGGCTTGGGATATAAATACAGCTAGAATGACCCTAGGGCCGATTTTCTTTTCTACTGCATTAAACTGCATTCTGGCATATGTAATTCTCAACAAGAACATATATGGTATATACTTCACAAGGTAAATATTGAATGTTGGGTGAATTTGTTAAACAACACTCCATTATATCATTGAAAGGATATGTGACTGACTTTTCACCTAATAGTTTTAAATAAGTGTTTGTATATAATAAAATAATAATATAGTTTCTTAATCTCCCCATTTAAATTACAAATAACCTCTGAATGTTACTATTAGTCACACAAAAATTAGGATTTCCTCATGTTTTGGCCTATTTGCACAGATATAGCAAGAGATGTTAATTAACCCAAGAAACTCCCTTGACCACATTATATTAGCAACACTTGATGTCAGAGAATTAATGTCTATCTAGAAATATCATTATGAATACATGATTGGACTTTCTAAAACCTCTGTTACTTAGTCTTTATTCTGATGTTAGGAGATCAACCCCCTCAAAACTTTCTCTACCTGGTTTCTTCTGTAGTATCTATAGATTTTGGTGGTCTTATTTTGTTAAGCTCACCAAAATTGGTCAACTTTGCTGACTTGCCAGGAAATAATCTTCTTCATCACTTCTGAAGCTGTGATTTTGTTATTCATGAAGACGACTGGAAAATTGCTATCAGTGGGAAGTTTAGCTGGAGTTACGATAACCAGGATCCTCAGTTTTCCTTCAAGTGGCCCTAAAACATGGCCATATTGGTATTCTCACTGCATAACCATCTCAGGGAAGTCAGACTTCATATATAATAGTTATCCTCCTCCAAGGTGCATAAGTATACACAGCTAAGCTTTCTGAAGGTTTAGGTCAGCAATTAACCCAGTGTCATTCTGCCACTGGTTAAAGCAAATCACAGGCAAGCCCATAATAAAAGGGAGAAGACTAAACAAGAATGTGAATACTGGAAGCTATGGTTCATGGCAGGCCACCAAAGTGACAGTGTACTGCTATTTATATATTATATAAAATCTTGATGCCAAATAGCCAACAAAGATGTTTGAATAATAAATGAATCAATAACAACAGAATTAAAATTTGTAGAAAACTTATTGTGTACCTAAAAGTAAACAGTTTGTTTAAAAAAATTAAAAGAATATCATGCAGCCGCTAAAAAGATATTTATGAAATGAATGTGATAATGTAGAAAATACATTTCTATTATTGAATTTTCTAAATATTCTCAAATGTAAATATATCTAAACTAAAATATTTTAGTAATCTCCAAATTATAGCATTAACATTTTTATTGAGAAAAATATCAGAAGTATTTCTATTGTATTCATGTCATAGGAAAAACAATTCTCCCCCCAAAATTGACTACTTTATTTTTTGCAACTATCAAATTTGTGTTTGTAAAGCTTTAGAAAAAGCATATTTAAAATATAAAATAAATTTGAGCTCTAAAGGAAAAGGATGAAACAGGAATTAAAAAAAAAATTCAAATAATGTTGCAGTGAACATTGGGGTGCATGTATCTTTTCAAGTTATGGTTTTCTCCAGGTATATGTCCAGGAGTCGGATTGCTGGATCATATGGTAATTCTATTTTTAGGTTTTTTGAGGAACATCTATACTGTTCTCCATAGTGGCTATACCAATTTACATTCCCACAAACATTGTAGGAGGATTCTCTTTTCTTCACATCCTCTCCAGCATTTATTATTTGTAGATTTTTTGATGATGGCCATTCTGACCAGTGTGAGGTGATACCTCATTGTAGTTTTGATTTACATTTCTATAATAATTAGTGGTGTTGAGCATCTTTTCATGTGTTTGTTGGCCATCTGTATGTCTTCTTTGGAGAAATGTCTATTTAGGTTTTCCACCCATTTATTTTACAATAACCAGGACATGGAAGCAACCTAAATGTCCATCAACAGAGGAGTGGTTAACAAAGATGAGGTACATATATACAATGGAATATTACTCAGCCACGAAAAGGAACAAATAGTGCCATTTGTAGGGACGCGGATAGACCTAGAGACTGCCATACAGTGTGAAGTAAGTCAGAAAGAGAAAAACAAATATTGTGGATTTAGCATAATGGTACAGATGAACTTACTTGCAAAGCAGAAATAGAGATGCAGATGTAGAGAACAAACTTATGGATACCAAGGGGGGAAGAGGAGATGGGATGAATTGGGAGACTGGTATTGACATATATATACTACTATACATAATATCGATAACTAATGAGAACCTACTGTAGAGCATACGGAACTCAGTACTCTGTGGTGACCTAAATGTGAAGGAAATCTTAAAAAGAGGGGATATATGTATACGTATAACTGATTCATTTTGCTGTACAGCAGAAACTAACACAACATTGTAAAGCAACTATACTCCAATTTTTTTTAATTGTTTCAAAAAGTAATAAAGATTACAACTTTATTACTGTTAAAAGAAGCATTCAATTTGGAATATAATATACTTTGGAGATTATGCTGAACTAACTCTTTCATTAATATTAATTAATTTTTGCTTGTGCAAGTATAACATTTGTCTTTGGCAAGACATGAAAATGGAAACCAAAAATACCATCTTAAAAATGCAAAATTATCAACCAAACTGTGATTAGATATGCATAGTTGGAATATATTAATTTCATTTATATGTCTAAATCAATAAGCTTGTTTTTCTTACTGCTAAGTCACCAGTAGGGGAGATAGAGAGGATTGCATAATATTTAATACAAGAATTTAATTCTTTAAATACTTTTGAATACATTTTATGCTCCAAAAATAACTTGTTACCTTATAAACATCAAGGTTCTTGTTTTAGCCTTCAATTCTACCTTTACAGCACCTAAACACAGGGCTAAGTAACTAGGGCTTATTGAATTGGATAATCAAATATTTTTCTTCATATAATGATGATCCTATTTCTACAGTGTATTTTTATGTAACTAATACATGTTACCCACAATTATTTAGGATGTTAGTGGCATATATTCCATATTATTTTTCCTGTTTTAAAAAGTCCTTCATTATAGATATTAAGAAATTTAAACAGCTTTTGCTTACAGGCCAAACTCAAAGGTCACTTTTATTGTAAAAAAAGGACAAAAGATATTGATGTAAGAACAGATCTTTTCAGCAATAAAATAAAATGCAAACTTTTCTCAATTGAATATGAAAATAGAATGGTATGTTTCATTTAAAATTTCAAAAGGATTGTGTTATGTTTGCTTATTAAATACTTACTAAATAGAGAGTGATGGCCCTTTCCCTTCTTCACTCAAGTAAAATTGATACTGGATAACTAGAATCCTTAAGGTTTGGGGGAAAATTGTGGTTCGGTTTTTAGTATTTATTTAGAAGAGATATTTGTTTTTTGTTCCTGAATCTAATGTGTATTGAATTTAAGAGGACACGTTAATGTGATTTTCTCATTTTCCTTTAGTTAAATTTTATAGGGGAACAAGGTGATAAATGTGTTAAACATTTTTCTAGACAAAGGAGGGCAGATTGAAAGAATCATTGATTGTCTTGAACCTCTCTATATCTCATCAAAGATAATGTATGAAGTTAATATTTTTAATCTTTGATAAAATAATCACGAAGTGATCATTTCTTAATTGGAGGTTTCAAGGAGGTTGCTTCAGGGAGATTGCTCTTATATCTGAGATGTAGGTTAAAGTTTTCAAACTCTAGTATGAGCAATGGCAATGAGTTCCTTGAAAACGTTTGGGAACAACAGACAAAAATAAATTGGTGTCAGAATGTAGAAACAAATATGCTTAATTTGTATGAACATGTATTTCAGAAACTTGACTGATTTAACTAATTTCATGTCAAAATAAGTATATCCAAGTTAATTATTTCTAGGTTTTGGCAGAATAGTATGTAGAAAGTTGGTCTCTTGGGAGATTGGGATTGACGTATATACACTAATATGTATAAAATAGATAACTAATAAGAACCTGCTGTATAAAAAATAAATTAAATAAAATTCAAAAAAAAAGAAAGTTGGTCTCTCATAGTTTTGTTTTGTATTTTACTTGAAGCATTCTCCCTTTTGATAAATGTAAAAATGTATGCATACTTGGAAAGGGTACTTCTTGGTATTTATTTTATTCACAGAATATAAACATATAAGTTGACTTCTTTTTTTTTTTTTTTTTCCTTTTTAAGTTAGGTATATATTCTCTTTTTCATATTCTGGTGCATTAAATTCTAGTTTCTTTACTACCCCTTCCCCTCTGCCTCCAAAATGTGAATCTTTGCCATACAGTAGGAAAAAAAGAAACAAATAATTTGTCTTTCAAAAAGTAAGTTCAGCTGATTTTTTAATTAGTTATTTAATTATTTATCATTTATTCAACAAAGAATTTGAAGCATGTGCTATTTTCCTGGTACTGATAATTTAGTGATGAAAAAACGGGGTGCCTGAATTCTTGAAGTTAATAATACCGTGGAGACTTATAAACTGCCTATCAGTTTCCCAAGAAGACTACTTATCACTGATTATTATGCATTCAGGAAATTATTTATGATTTTTAATCATAAATACCTAGAGTTTGTAAGTCATTCACATCTTCCATCAAAAATTTGATCATCTGTTTATGCATCAAACATGTAATAATTGATCACACTTTTTAGCTTACAGCAAATAAAGTTGTAGAAAGATCTGAGATAGTATATTAATTGTTAGATACACTTTCTATTACACTTCCAATTACACTTTCTATTATGGAAATGGATGTCTTTCCCAGTTTGTAATTCCAGATATTAATCTATTGTAAAACCGATAAACTTTCTGATATGCAGCTCAATATATCCATTATATTTATTTTGGATCACCATCTTTAATGCAGGACTATACTTAAATAGGAACTACCTTAGTAGGTTTTATAAAATTGGACATTTATTATTAACTCTGCTGTCATTGACTCATTTATCATTTGAACATCTTTGTTGACTAGTTGGCATCGAGATTTTATGTAATATAAAAATATGATCTTTAAACATAAAGGTACTATTTAGATTGTTATTTTTGCAGAATTAATCAGTGCTAGAACATAAACCATTTCAGTCTCTACTATCAGAATCCATTGACCTCAAGTAAAAATTTTAAGTGTATATTTGAGAAGTTAAAACTCTTTTTAAATATCTATTTTAGAACTTCCCTGGTGGCACAGTTCTTAACCACCTGCCACCTGGTGGCCACGTGGTGGCAGGTGGTTAAGAATCCAACTGCCAATGGAAGGGACATGGTTTCCAGCCCTGTCTGGGAAGATCCCACATGCTACAGAACAACTAAGCCCGTGTGCCACAACTACTGACCTCACGAGCTACAACTACTGAAGCCCACGCCATGCTCTGCAAATAGAGAAGCCCCTGCAATGAGAAGCCTGAGCACCACAATTAGAGAAAGCCCGCATGCAGCAAAGAAGACCCAACACAGCCAAGAATAAATAAATTTATTTTAAAAATCTATTTTAATGACTTTGTTCTTTTTTAGCAATATTCCAAACAACAAAAAAAGTTGACTTACATTTTAATAGAATAAAACATTTTAACTTGCAATGATTTTAGTGTTAAATTGAACATTTTATAAATTTAAAATACAGAGTAGAATCAGTGACTTACTTTCTCATATACTTGAAATATGTTGCTATTCCATCACTCTAAGAATTATTTATTATTTTTATCAATTATTCTCATCTATGCTAAAAATGCAAAGACATAATAAAAGAAAAGAATATTGGAATTTTGTAGAAGAATAATGAAAAAGTGAAAAAAATCATTTCATCATGTTAAAATTTTCATCTTCTGTTGCCCTATATATGCCATCTTCTTTTCAAAGTATATTAAAAATTTCAAGAGTATTTTGGCTATTCTAAATATTTTGTTTTTCTACATAAATTTTAGAATTAGTTTGTTAATCTATTTAAAAAGTTTACTGCAATTTTGACATTGATTTAAATGAATCTGTTCAACACATTTGCAAAAATATATTAAGATGTTAACTTGCCTGCTCTGCTATATATTGTACTGCCATCTATCACTGGACATTCCATACCCTCACTAAAGAAATGGGTTGGCACTAGCATGTTAGAAAGCCTTCCTGAACGATTTTAGGACAACTGGCATGTTCTTAAGTAATAATGCAGAGTAGCAGTAAGGTATCAAGGCTCACACAAGTGCTGTTAAAATCTGGGGTGATTCTTACAATATTTTGTTGTTGGAAGTATAGCTAAGAGAAACTAGAATGTCAAAGTAGGAAATTCTGCTATTTGACATATCTTTTTACATATCAGGTTTAGCTTTTTGATCTTAATAAACATAGTTATGTATTAGTACAATAACAAAAATAATTTTAAAAGACATGTTTTTTCCAAGTTGAATACCACATAAAACAAATATATCATTTGACTGTACCCAGGCAATTGGGAACTCCATGACACCAGAAGGTAGTCTAGTTGAGTGTGTGTGTGTGTGTGTGTGTCTATCTGTCTGTCTGTGTATATATTTTAATTTCTGGGAGAAATGTCATTCTCTGAAAATTTTACCAAATGTTTCTCAGAATCTGTCTTTTATTATATAGTTAATATTCAATAAGGAAACTACACATCTCCATGTTTGTGAAATGCTATAAACCTGGCTTTTCTTGTACAATAATTGACTTTAGATTGATAAAGCAAAAATTATAATTGCTGGTATGAATTTGGATGATAAGAGATGACAGAGGTCCTAGGTACTTAGAGGGATATGTGTTTTCTTTTCTAACCCAGGCCTTTCACCAAGATACAAAAACAAATGGGCATCTATATTAGTTTTTTTTATGATTATTAAGTAACAAATTCCATGAGTTTAGCATCATAAAACAACTCAATTACTGTAGGTGAGGCGTCAGGAGCATTTTATAAAGTACCCGATTAGGTCAGAGCCACCCAGGGTAATCCTTCTTTGATTAAATTAAACTGATTATGAAACTTAATTATATCTGCAAAATCCTTTCACATTTAACATATAAAGTAACCTAATCACAGGAATGATACCCCATCATAGTCACAGATCTCACTCATACTCAATGGGAGGAGATTATACAAGGCATGTACATCAGGGTGTGGAAACTGTGGGGGACCTTTTAGGATTCTGCCTATTGCAGCACTAAGCAAACCCCACAAAACAACCTGAGACCTCACACACTTAGCAACATGGTAAGAGCCCATTTAAGATTTTGAGAGGTTATCACAGAAATATTCCTGGGAGACTCTTCTGACCATTGCAGAGATATCACCCCCCACAAAAAAAATTTGCAATTAATCCTGCATGCACATGTAAGTATTGCATGAACAAAACTTGAGGATGTTCTTCTCAATGAATCACTGTTGTAGTTTATCTTATGACAGGGCCGAAAGTAAGCTCATCACACGAGATGAATTGTGCCGAAGCACAGCAGTAGAGGGCTGTCGCTCGCTCAGGCAAAACAGCGCCGTCTGTCCTGCTGTGGTAGCTTTTATTAAAGCATTATCTAGGTTTACAATTTAAGACTTGTTTTCTTAACATTTCAGAAATGCCAAAGCAGCAACCTATGTTTTTATTAATTATACAAGCAATAATTGGCTTTCTTGAAAACATGCCGTGCTTCGTCCTTGAGCGCAAAAGCAGCACAAAGTTCCCACCATTATTTTGATTATACTGAAGTAGCACAAGGACATTTCCTTGCGTTCCCACCACTCTGATTATACTGAGGACATCTCATGGATCAGTGCCCAAAGCACTCAATGCTTCTTCGCAGGCCCCCGGTTTGCCGGGTGGGGGGGGTTGCTCAAAGCAATCAGGACTGTTTGCAGTTCTGGCTTATTCACCAGCCCCCAGTTTGCTGGGGGGGGGGGGTGCTCATGGGTCACGTCTCCTTTCCATGTCCTAAGTTATTCCACTACAATCATTATCTAAGCAATGAGGTAACTGTTATTAAAATAATGTTATGATGTGATATGTTCCACTAGATGATGTGTCAAGAAGTGGGAGTGAGTGAAGTGAGTTTGTTTGAAAATCCTCTTAGAAATAGAAATTAGAGCTTGTGATATGCATAATCTGTGGTTGACTTGTGCGTCCAGACACATGTTCCCAGATACCTGGAACTCAGTAGCTCTACTGTTGTGTGTTACATGCATGGATCCTTTTCAAAGCAGTCTTTGGTAATGATAACCTAACAGCTGATGCCAGATGCAGCATAAGTTTCTGAATAGGTCAAGTATATGTGGAATTGTCAGGTATCTTCTGAAAAATAAGACCGTAGTTTCTTCCTTGGGATGTTGGGATATTAAATTGGGAGGTGAATAACTGGTTACCTATTCAAATTGTAAAGAAGAGATATGGCAATTAAAGAATGGGCTGGCACTTCCAGGAGGGTCAAGTTTCACCATGTATTTAATTTAGTGATTCCCAAATCTGGATGATCTTTACAATCACTTGGGAGTTTGTGAAAATACTAATAGTTGTGCCCCATTTCAGACCAATTCAGTAAAAATTTTAATTTTTTTTTTAAAAAAAAGGATGGTATCTAGGCATCTGTGCTCTTTAAAATCTCCCCAGGTGATTATACTGTGTAAACGGGATTGAGGACAATTTATTCAAATGACTTTATTTTCATTTTTTTCATTGATTTTTAAAGTGTGTGAGTCTATTCCTGAGCTCCATTTTGTTCCCTTGATCTATATGTCTATCTTGATGCCAGTAACAAACTGACTTGATCATTGTAGCATTATAATAAATCTTAAAGTCAAGCAATGTATATCTTCCAACATTATTCTTCATTTTCACAGTTGTATTGGCCATTCTAGGTCCTTTATATTTCCACAGGAATCTTAGAGTCAGCTTGTCAGTTTCAACTATAAAGCTTACTGGAGTTTTGTGTGGGATTGCATCAAATCTATGCAGACAAAATTAACATCCTTATTATAATGAGTCTTCAGATATTAAAGACATTTCTCTCAGTTATATATATATATATATATATATATATATATATATATATATATATGTTTTAGCAATTTAAATCTTGCACATATTTGTCAGATTGACCCCTAAGAAATTCAATTCATATTTTAAAACACTTACAAATATTATTTTCATTTAAATTTATAACTTTGCTAAATTATAGACATTAAAATTATTTTCATATTACTGGTCTTTTATCCTCAATGTTGATAAGTTCATTTATTAATTCTGGTAGCTTTTCTTGGTAGACACCAATGGATTTTATACATAAGCAATTAAGTTGTCTGTGAATAAAGGCAGTTGTAGTTCTTCCTATAAATCTAGATGCTATTTATTCTTATTCTTGCCTCATTTCATTAGCTAGAATATATACTACAATGTTTAAAAAAATAATAAGAGTGCACATCCTTGCCTTACACCTGGTCTTAGTTTTTTACCATTAAGTATGATGTTAGTTGTAAATCTTATACAGATACCCTTTTTCACTTTGGAGACATTCCCTCTGTTTCTAATGTGCTGACAGTTATCAACAATCAATGCTGAATTTTGTCAAATGCTATTTCAGGCATTTGACTATTGAGATGGTCAGAATATTTTCTCTTTTATCTAATATGGCATATTATGTTGATTCGTTTATTAAAGTTAGAGCAACTTTACGTTTGTTGATTAGACCTCTTTTTAATCATGATACATTACCTTTATTTATAGATTGTTAGATTAATATGCTAATAAACTCCTAAGAATTTTTGCATTTATATTCATGAGGGATATAGGACTTAGTTTTCTTTCTTATAATATCTTTATCAAGCTTGAGTATTGTACTACTGCAGGCCTCATACAATGATTTGAAAATTACTCTTCCCCTTTAGCTTTCTGGAGAAATTTGTATAGAGCTAGCTTTATTTATATTTGAATGTTTGGTAGAGTTTGCCATTGCATCCATATGAAGCTGGAGTCTTCTTTGTGGAGAAGCTTTTAATAAAAAAAACATTTCTTTAGTAGATATATGAATATTTATGTTATCTATTTATTTTGAAAGCCCTTAGAAATTTATGCCCTTCAAGAAATTTGCCCATATCACCTAAGACCTTAAATAAAGTTATTTGTAATATTCTCTAATTATTATTTTAATATCTAAATAATCTGTAGTGACATCACCTCTCTTATTCCTAATATTGGTAATATGTAGTCCTTTCTGAAGAAAGAATTAGTGCAATACATCAGAGAGTTCATTAATTTGTCTTCCAAAGTTTAGGTTCTATGACCTTTTTTACTTTTCTGTACTTTTAAATATAAAACCCCAATCAATTAATATAAATATTTGGACAAAATTTTAGTATTCATTAAGAATTTTAAGAAAAAATAAGAAAGAAGGTATCAACCAACTTACACAAAGGTCAGCTTTCCAGTAATTTAAAATTATCTATTACCAGAGCCATACACCTGGAATTTGTGTATGAGTACTTCATTTGTTAAATATTTCATAACATATTTTATTAATTTAGAAAAGATGGAACTATCAAAAAACATCAAAAACTCTATTATGTACATGTAAAATCTATTGTAATGTGATATCCAAATATCCTCTTCTGGCGTATTATTGTTACTGAACACAAGTTCATGTGCCCAAGGCATGGTGAGGCCAAAAAAAACCAAAACATTGGAGTCTGGAACAGAGAAATGTTTATTGCAGGACTATGCAAGCAAATGGGTGGCTCATGCCCAAAATACCCCGAACTCCCCAGAGGGTTTCAGCAAGGCATTTTTAAAGGCATGATGAAGGAAGGGTGTGGTTAGTTTTGTCAAACTCCTTGGTGCTGGAATCCTCTGTTCTTGCAGCTGTCCAAGTAGGTTAGGTCACCATATACCTGTAAACTTCCAACAAGATAAATATTATTCTCTGTTCTGTAACTTTTTATTTCTTTATAAGTGGATTCTTAAAAGTCAGAGCCCTGAGAATAGGTTATCTTGTATATTTCAGGCTATAGGTAACATTCTTTTACAAAAAGTGCAGAGACAAAATGACTAAGCACAGGCAACAAGCACAAAGACTAAAGTAAAAGGGACAGATCTAATATGGAGTAAGATATGTTCTGTCCTCTTACATTATAATTGAAATTATTCTGATTTTCAAGAAACTATAATGATTCTATAGCCCAGGTAATATAAATCTTGTCTTAAAATTTTTATAATTTTTTTTTTTTTTTTTTCGGTATGAGAGACTCTCACTGTTGTGGCCTCTTCCGTTGCGGAGCACAGGTTCCAGATGCACAGGCTCAGCGGCCATGGCTCACGGGCCAAGCCGCTCTGCGGCATGTGGGATCTTCCCGGACGGAGGTACGAACCCGTGTCCCCTGCATCGGCAGGCGGACTCTCAACCACTGCACCACCTGGGAAGCCCTTAAAATTTTTATAAATTTTTGCCTTTTAGTTCCTTTGACTTTATTATTGTCATTTGTATCCATATTCAGAAGTCAAAGGTTTGTTATACATTTTCAAAAAAATCAAAGATTTAGTTTTAAGATATTAACAGTATTTGGATTTTAAAGCTATTTCACAATGTGTAAAATTTATATATATTGAGTTATAGGCACAGATTCTAAAATTTAGAACAACATGTGCACTTACATGCTGTTCCAGAAATTTATTTTTGGGGTGTGTGAACATGACCTAATATGCTCTAGTTTTTATACACTATGATAACTAAAAGCACACAATCAAATTAATTAAAAAAAAAAAACTAAAAAGTACATTTTTTCTTTCTCCATAGTTAGGAGGCTGGATCGGTAAAGGGTTGGCATAGCTGCCAAGAAGTATTAAGATTTCTCTCAGGACTCAGAAGGACACTCTCAATATGTTAAGGGAAGATTGTTTCCTAGTTTGGATGAAAACATAATTCAACCCAATAACTATGCTACTCTTTTCTGTAAACAAAATTTCAATACATAGTAATTTGGAATGCTATGCTTTTTAAAATATTCATATTGTCTTTCATAAGCCCGTCACTGTGACTGTTCAGCAAATTTGCAGAGTCAATAGCAGTCAAATAGCAACAACTTACAATTTAGACCACAATATAAATAAAAATTGCAAATACATAATAAAACCTGACTCATTAGTCATTTAGAAATCATTGTCATTTTAGAGTTCTATATTCATAATACAACTGGCTAAAAAGTAAGAGCTTAATAAGTCAGTATTAAACAGTGAACAGTTCTTAATGAGGTTCACTTAAGTAGAAGTGAGAAGTGGGGTGAGGACTGTGCAAAACAACCTATTTAGCACAGAGACTGAACCTGAAATATAACCACTCACTCTAATTAGGCTGCCTACCCCTTCCCTAGTGATCCTGCTATCTTGGATCTGGACTTCCCAAGGCTCCTTTTGCAGGAGTGATCTCAGATAATTTGTTTATATCTATGCTCAAACTCTTTATTCCTACTGACAATCAGAATTCTTTAAGGGAAATTCAGAAATGCCAAATGGCCACTGGAAGTGGCTGCATCTAACATCGCAGTCTGATGAGATTACTCTCCACTTAGAGCTGGGTCTGATGAGATTACTCTCCATTTAGAGCTGGGTCATTAGGAATAGCCCTGAGGATTTACATAGAATCAAATAGTCTTCATTAAAAATTATCCTCAACTCTGAGTAAAAATACTAGTTTATATTAAATTATCACATTAACTGGAATGTACTTCTTAACTTCAGTAAAGACATTGGTATTTCCTAAGGCAGACACTTGCTAAATGGAAAAATGATTACAAATCTCCTTTAGTTCTTGATTCTCTTCAAGGAAGGTATAAGAAACATTGAATTTTGTTTTGTTTTGTTTGGCTTTCTAAGGAAAATCATAATCTCTTGTGGAGCCTGCTTCAGTGGAATCAGAAGTCACTTTCAGATCTCCTTTCTAAGAATGATTTCCTAGACTAATGATATCTTTCATTTTGACCCTGATTTGTTCAGGATCTTCCTGGCAGGCAACTTGTTACTTGTAAAACTAGTTACAACATAAGTTTTGTTTGGGGCAGGTAATTTCCAAATGTTTACTTGTGGTTTAATGGAAGAACTCATGAGGGTGACCCACCTGTATTGCACGAGGGAGTCACCGCATATGTACAAGCTAATCAGAAGTATTGTTTCTAATCTCAGGGTATGAGAGGCTTGATAGTTTACTCTGTAAACGAAAGAAATAACTGTAATAGGCTTGTGATGGGTAACCCTTTTCTCATTTGTATAGACAAAGAACTAATTGGGATAGTGTCTGAAGCAACTCCCCCACCCCAAAGTGATTTTCTAGATAGGACAAATGTGAGCCAAGTTTTCTTTTACTATTGAAGACAATGGCTTCAGATAAGAGATAATATTGTCAATTGAACAAATATTTGGTTAGAGTGGGTAAAAAGAGGGTTTTTTGGTTACTTCAGCAGCCATAAAATGAATATAATTTTTTATCCTAGAATCTAAAACAGAGAAATATGGGAAATAAAAACTTGCAGGTACTAATTCCTTCATATATTAGACATACATTTTTATATGTTTAAAAAAATATAAGCCATTTTATTGGCAGTGTTTGGTTTGTTGACTACCTATAGAGTCTTACTTTTTGTTTTTTAACTAGAAGAGACCATATCAATTATAGAATGCACTATCTCATTTGAAAGGTCAGAAATATCTATTAACTTAGAGTAAAATAACTAAATTTTGTCACATTTTGAATGTGCATGTAGGCTTGTATCTGGTGTATTTTTCTTAGCATAAATTATTTAGTTCAGATAATATAATCATCCTAAAATAAGTTAAAATTAATATAGTGTAATAATATCAGATTTTCTTGGGAAAAGAAAAACTGGATAATCAATAGGAATTAAAATTAATTCAGAAAAAAATAGCTTTTGTAGACTTTAAAAGTACAAGAACGTTATGTTGGTTTCCAACTGATTCACTAAAGGCACTTAAATTTTAATAAGCAAGAAAACCCATTATATTTTTTGCCAAAAAATATTTGATGTCACTTAGATACTGCATATATTAAAATGATTCACCAGGGAAACTTAATTACCTGCTCCCAAAATTGTGTTCCTTAGAGCTACATTATAGAAAATACCTGGGAACTTGTTTAAAAATCCAGAATTTCAGGCCCACCTACAGACCTGTTGAAGCAGAATTGGCATTTTAACAAGATCACCAAGTGATCACTAAGAACATTAACATTTGACAATTGTGAACAAATTACTGTCCTAATAAATCTAAAAAATAGTAAAGATAATAATATCTAACATTTACTGAATGTTCACTATGTTCTAAGCATTGTTTGAAGAACTATATATGCCTAATATTTAGTATTTATTCCTAGAAATAACCCTATAAAGTTGTAACTGTTATTATTTTATTACATTATTATTTCTAAAGAGACTCAGCTAGTAATCATAAAAATACAGCTCTAGTTAAGGGAGCCTTGAGTTGGAGTTTATACAATTAATCACTACATAACATTGATTCCCTATTAGTGCAACTAATAGGAGTATAATATTCTTTTGAGAAAAATGTCACTTAGTATTCTATCACCCAGGAAATGACTGAGCATCTACTCTGTAGGAGGTACTGAGGATGCAAAACTAAATAAAGTGGATAAAGTTTCTGTTCTTATGTAGTTTATATTTTTAGCATGGGAGAGTTGGGAAAGAACTTATGTAAAATAATAAAACAATTTACTTTCATTGACTGTGGGGGAACAACTCAGAGATTGTCCTCAGAATCCTTAATCCCTGGTATTTACAGCCTTTTGTGCTTTTCCATTTGAAAGTTAATGGGGCCTGTCACTATTTTTAATCAATAGAATACGTATGTGATTACATGATGTAAATTGTTACTCATCTTGCTGGAGACACTCTCTCTCCCTTACTGGCTTTCAACAAGCTGCCATGTTGTGAGCTGCTTATGTGGAAGCCACATGACCAGTAACTAAAGGCAGACTCTGACCTACAGCTAGCAAGAAACTGGACCCTTAGTCCAGCAGCCTATAAAGAAATGAATTCTTCCAAAAACTACTTGAACTTGGCAGTGGATCCTCCCCTAGTGAGTTCTCAGATAAGAAAAAGCCTTTAATTTCAGCCTTGCAGTAGACCCATGTCCAAGACTTATGACCAACAGAAACTGAGATAATAAATATACATTGTTTTAAGCCACTAAGTTTGAGGTAATTGCCTTAACAATAGACAATTTAAACATTGTCTCATTACAAATAAATTTTACCTTGTGTCATTCATATATTAAATCCCTGGGGACATAGATACTGGTGGTAGTAATTTTTGGGAGCTTGTTCTCCTACAAGGATTCTGGTGCTGGCAAGCACCATTTTGAGTCCTCCCTGTAGTTAGCACCAGGACATGGCTTGGTAGACCAGCCAGTTAGCACCGATTTCAGGAGCTCCCAGGTCCCCCAGAAAGCAATCTCAGGACCAACCCTGCCCACCAGTGGTCCAGGAGAAGCCCCAGGACTCTGAGGCATTCCAGCTATCCTAGGACCTGGCCCCACCCACTAATGGGCCAGCAATCACACCAGGAACACTGACACACACAGCCAGCCACCCTGGGGTCAAACTCACACATCAGCAGGCATACATCAGCCCTGGGAACCCCCCAGTCTCATAGTCCACTGAGTCAGGACACAGACCTGCCCACCAGCAAGCCAGCACAAGCCCCAGGATTTTCAAAGCCCCTGGCCTCACCCACCAGTGGGCTGGCTCCAGCCCTGAGATTCCCAGGCCAAGAAATCAGCCATGCCAGTACCTGGGCCTTGCCAGTGGCCAGCAGCCAACAGGGCCAGGGACCAGCCCTTTCTACCAGCACACTCACAGTAGTTAGGACCCACCACAACAGAAGGGCCCACTAAGCCTACATAAGGGGTGACCCCAGATTATATAGCTCTGGTGACCAGAGGGTAATGTGTTGCTAGACCCCATGGAATATCTCCTACAAGAGACACTTCTCCAACATCAGGAAAAAAAACCAAACTCCCTAATACATACAAATAAACACAGAGTATCAGGCAAAATAAGGCAACAAAGGAATATGCTTCAAATAAAGGAACAAAGTAAAACCTCAGAAGAATTAAGCCAAATGGAGAAAACCAACCTTTCTGATAAAGAGTTCAAGGTAATGATCATAAAGAAGCTCAATGAGAGGGGGCCTTGAAGATGGCGGAAGAGTAAGATGCGGAGATTACCTTCCTCCCCATAGATACACCAGAAATACATCTTCACGTGGAACAACTCCTACAGAACACCTACTGAAGGCTGGCAGAAGACCTCAGACCTCCTAAAAGGCAAGAAACTCCCCACATACCTGGGTAGGGCAAAAGAAAAAACAGAGACAAAAGAATAGGGGCGGCACCTGCACCCATGGGAGGGAGCTGTGAAGGAGTAAAAGTTTCCACACACTAGGAAGCCCCTTCGCTGGCGGAGACTGCGGGAGGCGGAGGGGGGAGCTTCGGTGCCGCGGAGGAGTGCACAACAACGGGTGCGGAGGGCAAAGCGGAGAGATTCCCGCACAGAGGATCGGTGCCCACCGGCACTCATCAGCACGAGAGGCTTGTCTGCTCACCCGCCCGGGCGGGCGGGGCTGCGAGCTGAGGCTCGGGTTTCGATTTCGGACGCAGGCAGAGGACTGGGGTTGGCGGCTTGAACATAGCCTGAAGGGGTTAGTGCACCACCACGGCTAGCCTAGCCGGGAGGGAGTCGGGGGAAAAGTCTGCACCTGCCAAAGAGGCAAGGCACTTTTTCTTCCCTCTTTGTTTCCTGGTGCGCGAGGAGAGGGGTTTAAGAGCGCTGCTTAAAGGAACTCCAGAGACGGGCGCGAGCCGCGGCTAAAAGCGCGGACTCCAGAGATGGGCGCAAGCCGCGGCTAAAAGCACGGACCCCAGAGACGGGAGGGAGACGCTAAGGCTGCTGCTGCCGCCACCAAGGGGCCTGTGTGCGAGCACAGGTCACTCTCCACACCCCTCTTCCGCGGAGCCTGTGCAGCCCGCCACTACCAGGTTCCTGGGATCCAGGGACAACTTCCCCGGGAGAATGCACGGCAGGCCTCAGGCTGGTGCAACGTCACGCCGGCCTCTGCCACCGCAGGCCCGCCCCGCACGCAGTGCCCCTCCCTCCCTCCCGGCCTGAGGGCGCCAGAGCCCCCGAATCAGCGGCTCCTTTAACCCTGTCCTGTCTGAGCAAAAAACAGATGCCCTCCAGCGACCTACACGCAGAGGCAAGGCCAAATCCAAAGCTGAGCCCCTGTGAGCTGAGAGAACAAAGAAGAGAAAGGGAAATCTTTCCCAGCAGCCTCAGAAGCAGCGGATTAAAGCTCCACAATCAACTTGATATACCCTGCATCTGTGGAATACCTGAATAGACAAGGAATGATCCCAAATTGAGGAGGTGGAATTTAGGAGCAAGATCTATGATTTTTTTTCCCTTTTCCTCTTTTTGTGAATGTGTATGTGTATGCTTCTGTGTGAGATCTTGTCTGTATAGTCTTGCTTCCACCATTTGTCCTAGGGTTCTATCCGTCCATGGTTTAAAAAAAATTTTTTTTTCTTAATAATTAATTTTAATAACTTTATTATACTTTACCTTAGTTCTTTCTTTCTTTCTTTCTTTCTTTCCTTCCTTCCTTCCCTCCTTTAGACAACGAATCATCCCAAATTGAGAAGGTGGTCTCTGAGAGCAAGATTTATGATTTTTCCCCCTTTACCTCTTTTTGTGAGGGTGTATGTGTATGCTTCTGTGTAAGATTTTTGTCTGTATAGCTTTGCTTCCAACATTTGTCCTAAGGTTCTATCCGTCCCGTCCCTTTTTTTTTCTAAATAAGTATTTTTTAATTCAATAACTTTATTATACTTTATTTTATTTTCACTGTATCTTCTTTCTTTCTGTCTTTTTTCCTTCTTTCCCTCCTTCCTTCCTTTCTCCCTCCCTCCCTCTCTCCTTTCTTTCCTTCTTGCCTTCTTTCCTTCATTCTTTCTTTCTTTCTTTCTTCCTTCCATCCTTACCTTTTTTCTTTCCTCATACTTCTACTAATTCTCTCTACTTTTTCTCCCTTTTATCCTGAGCCGTGTGGATGAAAGGCTCTTGGTGCTCCAGCCAGGAGTCAGGGCTCTGCATCTGAGGTAGGAGAGCCAACTTCAGGACACTGGTCAACAAGAGACCACCCAGCTCCACATAATATCAAACGGCGAAAATCTCCCAGAGACCTCCATCTTAACACCAGCACCCAGCTTCACCCAACGACCAGCAAGCCACAGTGCTGGACAACCTATGCCAAACAACTAGCAAAACAGGAACACAACCCCACCCATCAGCAGAGAGGCTGCATAAAATCAAAATAAGGCAACAGACACCCCAAAACACACCACCAGACGTGAACCTGCCCACTAGAGAGACAAGATCCAGCCTCATCGACCACAACACAGGCACTAGTCCCCTCCACCAGGAAGCCTACACAACGCACTGAACCAGCCTTAGCCACTGGAGACAGACATCAAAAACAGCGGGACCTACGAACGTGCAGCCTGCAAAAAGGAGACCCCAAACACAGTGAGATAAGCAAAATGATAAGACAGAAAAACACACAGCAGAAAAAGGAGCAAGATAAAAATGCACCAAACCTGCCTATGAAGAGGAAATAGGCAGTCTACCTGAAAAAGAATTCAGAATAATGATAGTAAGGATGATTCAAAATCTTGGAAATAGAATGGACAAAATGCAAGAAACAGTTAACAAGGACCTAGAACAAACAAAGATGAAACAAGCAACGATGAACAACACAATAAATGAAATTAAAAGTACTCTAGATGGGATCAATAGCAGAACAACTGAGGCAGAAGAATGGATAAGTGACCTGGAAGATAAAATAGTGGAAATAACTACCGCAGAGCAGAATAAAGAATGAAAAGTACTGAGGACAGTCTCAGAGACCTCTGGGACAACATTAAACACACCAACATTCACATTATAGGGGTTCCAGAAGAAGAAGAGAAAAAGAAAGGGACAGAGAAAATATTTGAAGAGATTGTAGTTGAAAACTTCCCTAATATGGGAAAGGAAATAGTTAATCAAGTCCAGGAAGCACAGAGAGTCCCATACAGGATAAATACAAGGAGAAATACGCCAAGACACATATAAATCAAAGTATCAAAAATTAAATACAAAGAAAGCATATTAAAAGCAGCAAGGGAAAAACAACAAATAATGCACAAAGGAATCCCCATAAGGCTAACAGCTGATCTCTCAGCAGAAACCCTACAAGCCAGAAGGGAGTGGCAGGACATACTGAACGTGATGAAGGAGAAAAACCTGCAACCAAGACTACTCTACCCAGTAAGGATCTCATTCAGATTTGATGGAGAAATTAAAACCTTTACAGACAAGCAGAAGCTGAGAGAGTTCAGCACCACAAAACCAGCTTTACAACAAATGCTAAAGGAACTTCTCTAGACAAGAAACACAAGAGAAGGAAAAGACCTATAATAATGAACCCAAAGCAATTTAGAAAATGGGAATAGGGACATACATATCAATAATTACCTTAAATGTAAATTGACTAAGTACTCCCACCAAAAGACACAGATTAGCTGAATGGATACAAAAACAAGACCCTTATATATGCTGTCTACAAGAGACCCATTTCAGACCAAGAGACACATACAGACTGAAAGTACGGGGACGGAAAAAGATATTCCATGCAAATGGAAACCAAAAGAAAGCTGGAGTAGCAATTCTCATATCAGACAAAATAGACTTTAAAATAAGGACTATTAAAAGAGACAAAGTAGGACACTATGTAATGATCAAGGGATCGATCCAAGAAGAAGACATAACAATTGTAAATATTTATGCACCCAAAATAGGAGCACCTCAATACATAAGGCAAATACTAACAGCCATAAAAGGGGAAATCGACAGTAACACATTCATAGTAGGGGACTTTAACACCCCACTTTCACCAATGGACAGATCATCCAAACTGAAATTAAATAAGGAAACACAAGCTTTAAATGATACATTAAACAAGGTGGACTTAATTGGTATTTATAGGACACTCCATCCAAAAACAACAGAATACGCATTTTTCTCAAGTGCTCATGGAACATTCTCCAGGATAGATCATTTCTTGGGTCACAAATCAAGCCTTGGTAAATTTAAGAAAATTGAAATTGTATCAAGTATCTTTTCTGACCACAACGCCATAAGACTACATATCAATTACAGGAAAAGATCTGTAATAAGTACAAACACATGGAGGCTAAACAATACACTACTTAATAATGAAGTGGTCACTGAAGAAATCAAAGAGGAAATAAGAAAATACCTAGAAACAAATGACAATGGAGACACAATGACCCAAAATCTATGGCATGCAGCAAAGGCAGTTCTAAGAGGGAAGTTTAGAGCAATACAAGCCCACCTTAAGAAGCAGGAAACATCTCGAATAAACAAACTAACCTTGCACGTCAAGCAGTGAGAGAAAGAAGAACAAAGAAACCCCAAAGCTAGAAGAAGGAAAGAAATCATAAAAATCAGATCAGAAATAAATGAAAAAGAAATGAAGGAAACAATAGCAAAGATTAATAAAACTAAAAGCTGGTTCTTTGAGAAGATAAACAAAATAGATAAACCACTAGCCAGACTCATCAAGGAAAAAAGGGAGAAGAGTCAAATCAATAGAATTAGAAATGAAAAAGGAGAAGTAACAACTGACACTGCAGAAATAAAAACGATCATGAGAGATTACTACAAGCAACTCTATGCCAATAAAATGGACAATCTGGAAGAAATGGACAAATTCTTAGAAATGCACAACCGGCCAAGACTGAATCAGGAAGAAATAGAAAATATGAACAGACCAATCACAAGCACTGAAATTGAAACTTTGATTAAAAATCTTCCAACAAACAAAAACCCAGGACCTGATAGCTTCACAGGCGAATTCTGTCAATCATTTAGAGAAGAGCTAACAACTATCCTTCTCAAACTCTTCCAAAATATAGCAGAGGGAGGAACACTCCCAAATTCCTTCTATGAGGCCACCATCACCTTGATACCAAAACCAGACAAGGATGTCACAAAGAAAGAAAACTACAGGCCAATATCACTGATGAACATAGATGCAAAAATCCTCAACAAAATACTAGCGAAAGAATCCAACAGCACATTAAAAGGATCATACACCATGACCAAGTGGGATTTATTCCAGGAATGCAAGGATTCTTCAATATATGCAAATCTATCAATGTGATAAACCATATTAACTAAATGAAGGAGAAAAACCATATGATCATCTCAATAGATGCAGAGGAAGCTTTTGACAAAATTCAACACCCATTTAGGATAAAAACCCTCCAGAAAGTAGGCATAGAGGGAACTTTCCTCAACATAATAAAGGCCATATATGACAAGCCCACAGCAAACATCATCCTCAGTGGTGAAAAACTGAAAGCATTTCCACTAAGATCAGGAACAAGACAAGGTTGCCCACTCTCACCACTCTTATTCAACATAGTTTTGGAAGTTTTAGCCACAGCAATCAGAGAAGAAAAAGAAATAAAAGGAATCCAAATCAAAAAAGAAGAAGTAAAGCTGTCACTGTTTGCAGATGACATGATACTCTACATAGAGAATCCTAAAGATGCTACCAGAAAACTACTAGAGCTAATCAATGAATTTGGGAAAGTAGCAGGATACAAAATTAATGCACAGAAATCTCTGGCATTCCTATGTACTAATGATGAAAAATCTGAAAGTGAAATCAAGAAAACACTCCCATTTACCATTGCAACAAAAAGAATAAAATATCTAGGAATAAACCTACCTAAGGAGACAAAAGACCTGTATGCAGAAAATTATAAGACACTGATGACAGAAATTAAAGATGATACAAATAGATGGAGAGATATACCATGTTCTTGGATTGGAAGAATCAACATTGTGAAAATGAGTCTACTACCCAAAGCATCTATAGATTCAATGCAATCCCTATCAAACTACCACTGGCATTTTTCACAGAACTAGAACAAAAAATTTCACAATTTGTATGGAAACACAATAGACCCCGAATAGCCAAAGCAATCTTGAGAACGAAGAAAAGAGCTGGCGGAATCAGGCTCCTTGACTTCAGACTATACTACAAAGCTACAGTAATCAAGACAGTATGATAGTGACACAAAAACAGAAAGATAGATCAATGGAACAGGATACAAAGCCCAGAGGTAAACCCACGCACATATGGACACCTTATCTTTGATAAAGGAGGCAGAATGTACAGTGGAGAAAGGACAGCCTCTTCAATAAGTGGTGCTGGGAAAACTGGACACATACATGTAAAAGTATGAGATTAGATCACTCCCTAACACCATACACAAAAGTAAGCTCAAAATGGATTAATGATCTAAATGTAAGGCCAGAAACTATCAAACTCTTAGAGGAAAACATAGGCAGAACACTCTATGACATAAATCACAGCAAGATCCTCTCTGACCCACCTCCTAGAGTAATGGAAATAAAAACAAAAATAAACAAATGGGACCTAATGAAACTTCAAAGCTTTTGCACAGCAAAGGAAACCATAAACAAGACCAAAACACAACCCTCAGAATGGGAGAAAATATTTGCAAATGAAGCAACTGACAAAGGATTAATCTCCAAAATTTACAAGCAGCTCATGCAGCTCAAAAACAAACAACCCAATCCCAAAATGGGCAGAAGACCTAAATAGACATTTCTCCAAAGAAGATATACAGAATGCCAACAAACACATGAAAGAATGCTGAACATCATTAATCATTAGAGAAATGCAAATCAAATCTATAATGAGATATCATCTCACACCAGTCAGAATGGCCATCATCAAAAATCTAGAAACAATAAATGCTGGAGAGGGTGTGGAGAAAAGGGAACACTCTTGCACTGCTGGTGGGAATGTGAATTGGTTCAGCCACTATGGAGAACAGTATGGAGGTTCCTTAAAAAACTACAAATAGAACTACCATATGACCCAGCAATCCCACTACTGGGCATATACCCTGAGAAAACCAAAATTCAAAAAGAGTCATGTACCAAAATGTTCATTGCAGCTCTATTTACAATAGCCTGGAGATGGAAACAACCTAAGCGCCCATCATCGGATGAATGGATAAAGAAAATGTGGCACATATACACAATGGAATATTACTCAGCCATAAAAATAAACGAAATTGAGCTATTTGTAATGAGGTGGATAGACCTAGAGTCTGTCATACAGAGTGAAGTAACTCAGAAAGAAAAAGACAAATACCGTATGCTAACACATATATATGGAATTTAAGAAAAAAAAATGTCATGAAGAGCCTAGGGGTAAGACAGGAATAAAGACAGAGACCTACTGGAGAACGGACTTGAGGATATGGGGAGGGGGAAGGGTGAGCTGTGACAGGGCAGGAGAGAGTCATGAACATATACACACTAACAATCGTAGTAAGGTATATAGCTAGTAGGAAGCAGCCGCATGGCACAGGGATATTGGCTTGGTTCTTTGTGACAGCCTGGAGGGGTGGGATAGGGAGGGTGGGAGGGAGGGAGATGCAAGAGGGAAGAAATATGGGAACATATGTATATGTATAACTGATTCACTTTGTTATAAAGCAGAAACTAACACACCATTGTAAAGCAAGTATACCCCAATAAAGATGTTAAAAAAATAAAAATGAAGAAGCTCAATGAACTTGGGAGAAGAATAGATGAATACAATGAAAAGCTAAACAAAGAGTTAGAAAACATAAAGAAGAACCAAACAGAGATGAAGAATATAATAATTGAAACAAACAAAATGTACACTAGAAGGGCTAGATTAGATGGTACAGAGGAACAGAAAAGCAAACTGAAAATCAGAGCAGTGGAAATCACCCAAGCTGAACAGGAAAAAAAAAAAAAAATTAATGAAAAAAATAAGGACAGTTTAAAAGACCTCTGGGACAACATCAACATACTAGCATTCACATTATAGGGTTACCAGAAGGACAGGAGAGAAAGGGGAGGAGAATACATTTGAAGAATAAGAGTTAAAAACTTCCTTAATCTGGGAAACAGACATCCAGAATAAAACAGCTAGGTAAAAATTAATTACATACAAGTGAAATTCTATAAGACTGTCAAGCTGATTTTTCAGCAGAAACTTTGCAGGCCAGAATGTAATGACATGATATATTTAAAGTGATAAATGAAAAAATCTATAGCCAATAATACTCTACCCAGCAAGGTTATTATTCAGATCTGAAGGAGAGATAAAGAGTTTTACAGACAAGCAAAAGATAAAAGACTTTACCAGAAATGTCAAAGAGACTTCTCTAAGTGGAAAAGACCTCAGCTAGAAATATGAAAATTATAAAATAAAAAATCTCATTGGTAAAGCCAAATATAGAGTAAAGGTAGTAGATCAACCATGTATAAATCTAGTGGGAAAGTTAAAAGGCAAAGTAGTAAAATCATCTATATTCACAACAAGTAGTTAAGGGATACAGAAATCAAAAAGATGTAGGGCTTCCCTGGTGGCAGAGTGGTTGAGAATCTGCCTGCCAATGCAGGGGACATGGGTTCGAGCCCTGGTCTGGGAAGATCCCACATGCCACGGAGCAACTAAGCCCGTGTGCCACAGCCACTGAGCCTGCGCGTCTGGAGCCTGTGCTCCTCAACAACAGAAGGTCGCGACAGCGAGAGGCCCACGCACCGCGATGAAGAGTGGCCCCCGCTCGCCGCAACTAGAGAAAGCCCTCCCACAGAAACGAAGACCCAACACAGCCAAAAATAAATAAATAAATTTATTTAAAAAAAAAAAAAAAAGATGTAAAATATGATGTCATAAATGGTAAACATGGTCAAGGGGGTGGGGAATGCAAAGTTCTTAGAATGTGTTTGAACTTTAGAGATCATCAACTTGAAGCAATCATGTGTATATCTATCTATCTATCTATATACACACACACACATATATATAATGTTATTATATATGAACATTATAGTAACAACAAACCAAAAATCTGTAATAGATACTCACATGAAAATGAGAAATGAATCCAAACATAACACTAAAGATACTCATCAAATAACAAGGGAAAAGAACAAAAGAAGAAAGGAATAAATCATTTATGTTCTTTCAATACTCATTTATTAATTTCTTTCAATATTCATTTATTATGCTATATTCCAGGAACTACTCTAGTCATAGATATATTGAGTTATCATCAAAGAATGACATTTATTTTACTATGAATCTAAATCTAAACTGATATTTTGAAGAACACACACAAGTATAACATAATTAATTTTTTAAGTTAAATTCAATATTTTAAAAATATTTACCAAATTAAATCAAAATATATTAGTTATATATATATACTATATATATATATATATATGATGTTTGTTGTAGAAATAAAGCTCTTCAATACTTCTTAAATATATTCTAATCCTATAACATCTTGTTGAATCCAGTAAAATAATTTACAAAATGTAGAATTTCTGGTTCTCTTCCAGATTTCTTTAAGATAAATAACATGTCTGCATTTTCTGAAAGTCTATGTTATTTCTAGTGTTAAAAATTTATGACTTGTATCACATTTAGTCAAACCAAGTTCTATTTTATTAAGAATAGGGTCATAATTCTAACTTCAGACTGTTGACTACCATTGTCTATTTGATATTTTAATTCAGTATTATTCAGTAAAGTTTATCATTTACAATTGACCCTCAAAGGCTAAATGCCTTATCTCTACCCATCACTGATATGGTAAGCAAAGCCCTTAAAACTGGAGAATTGAACCCCCATATTCTGGATTATCACACAAATGAAGAAGTCAATAACAAAGATAGCCAATATCCAAGATAGCCCATAACCATTATACTATTTTAAAATTATCTTTAAAAAGAGTTTAAAAAATAAACTCCTAATTGAATTCTGTTCAAACCAAAAGGAAACTATGTTCTCTTTACTTCCCTATCCTCATCTTAGAGTTAAAGAATAGTCCCATCCACTGAAGCCCGTTAAGACTGAGAGAGAAAGAGAGAGAGAGAGAGAGACTTCTTGCCTAAAAAGTCAATAAAGACCATACAACTGGTAATATTAAAACTCAGCAGATTTTTGAGTAGCTAAATTGACAGTTATTAGAGGCATATAGTTAAGTAATGAATCCCTTTCTTCTTTTTGTCAAGTATAAATGTGCATAATTTGAGGTAAAATAATTATTAAAATACATAATATTTTGTATAATTAACATTAAACTTTGTCACCCCAAGTGAGGCCTGCAGACTAGCCATATGGGTATCACTTGGGAATCAGTTTAGAAATACAGTGTCTTAGGCCTAATCTCACACTTACAAAATTATAATCTTCTTTTTAACAAGATTACTAGGGAACTAGTGTGAGTATAGTATAGTTTGAGATGCACAGACATAAATTAATAACTACCAAGAGATGTGGCAGTAAGGACAATGTTTCTCACCTCTTCATGATTTTCATTTGTAATGTCAATGAAATTAGTTTTCTTTTTTTTTCCTTCAGAGATATACATATGTGTTAGGAATAGGAATGGAATGGAGTGTTCCTGAAATAAGATGAGCCTAGCAGAGTTCTGCAGAAGAAAGAAGGTAAACCTCTCAGTCTTAAAGACTATTCAGTGAGATTGGAAACTGGTATATCCATGAACCAATGAGGGGGTTCAAGTCTTTGTTTCTGGTAGTTTCAGATACCAGAGTCTGGCCACATAAAATTAGTGAAAGCTTAAGTCAGAGTGGTGAGCTGTGGGTAAATTCATAATAAAGGCAGGGATATGTTATAACAGAAGATTTCCAGAATGTCAGTGTGAAGAGCTCCATAGACCTGCTCCCCAGAAAAACATTCATAACAGGTGAAAATTGTATTTTTAAAAAACAACCATTCCAAGTCTCTGGAAATTTTTCTTCAAAGCAAGAAACATTTATTCAAGGAAGTCTGCTAGAACATAATAAGAACAGGGAGAGTCTGTGACATTTGAGACAAGACCCACTGTCTCCTTCCTCCTCACAGCTCAGCATGATGGAAATGCCAGGCAGCTGCATTCAAGAACACAGGGCTTTCCCCACTGTTTCCAGTCAAGGTCCATTGTGTCTTCCTTGTAGGGGAAAGGGCACCAGCATTTCTCATCACACTAGCTAGAGTTGCAGAGACTAAACTCCTGGTGAGTATGGCCAGATCAGGAGTTTCCTTCTTATGCACAACTCCACTCATTTTGTAGAGGCTTTACTTCAGGTGCAGAACAGTGAGAACATTGAAGCCCTGATTGCTCTTGTGCAAACTTTTTCAAAATACAGAGGTTCAACGTTGGAAACTGCAAGTCCAAAATGTGGTACAATCTTAAGCTCACCAACATGCAATTTGAGAACCAGAAGGAGGAGAGAGAGAAAGAAATGTGCAGAAAATAATATTAAAATAGCTAATGGCTGAAAACTTCCAAAATTTGTTTTAAAACATTAATATACACAACAAAAATGTCAATGAACTTCAGGTAGAGTAAACATGAAGAGACCAGTATCCAGATACATCACACTAAAAGCCAAATAAACTTTGTCTTTTACAAGGTAACATCCAACAAGATTAAGAGCTGACTTTGTGTTGGAAACCATGGAGGCAAGAAATCAGTGGATGACATGTTCAAGTTGCTGAGAGAAAAAGAGAAAATCAGCCAAACAAGAATCTTATATCCAGAAAATTTTCATAAAATGAAAATAAAACAAGGATAATCTTACATAAATAAAAACTGAGGGAATTTGTTGCTAGCAAATTTGCCTTAGGAGAAATACTAAATGAAATTCTTTAGGCTGAAAGAAGTAGACCCATACAGCGATTTGAATTCACATTAAAAAACAAGAAGCACCGGTATAAGTAATTGCACAATTATAAATGAGGGTCTAAATGTATATGTATTCTCCTTGATTCTTTTAAGCAACTGAATTTTTTTTAAAAAGTGTATAATTGTATTATTAAGCCTGCAACATAGAAATGTAACATATTTGCTAACAACAGCACAATGGATGTGGGTAGAAGAAAACCTATATTGGAGTGTGGGAATGACATCAGATGGTAATTTGAATCCACAGGAACAAAAATAAACAAATAAAAAGAACCAGGAACAGTATATAAAAATCTTATAATAAACTATAAATATATACTTGTTCTCTCTACCCTCAATTTATTTAAGATGCATAAAATTAAATAACATAATAATTTTAACAATGTAATATTTAGTTTATAATATATGATTACATTACCTATTTAGTTGTAAGGAAAATATCACAAAAAGGCAGAAATTTAGTGTAAATTTGAAGTAGATTCTGACAACTTAAGATGTATACGGTAGTCCCTAGAGCTAAGAAAATGATTTTAAAATATAGTGAAAAAAATCATTAACAGAATTAAATGCTACTCTAGAATGTATTTGGTGCAAAAGAATTAGTAAAGCAGGAATAGAGGACAAGAAAGACATGAACATATAGAGAGTAAAGGGAAAAACAGCAGATATAAGTAAATCCAAATATATCAGTAATAACATTAACTGACAATGGGTTAATAATCCAATTGAAAGGCACAGATCATCAAACTGGGTTTTTAAAAATCATTCAAGTTTATGCAGTGTACAGGATGCACACTTCAGATTCAAAGATACTACAATTTGTGACCATCTAATGTGTTTTTTGTGTGGTCTAAGACATACAGAAAGGAGAAACTTAAGTCATTATATGACCAATCAATTTGTTGGGGTAAATATATGATCCAAACTTGAGAAAGCATTTCAAGCAGGAGTAACAGTTGCAATGCAACCAACTTAATTACTCTCCTTACTTTTAATGCTTTCCTTTTTATAGTGAAGCAATTATTATCTTTCCTTGTGTATATAAGCATTATTTGAAGAGTTTGTAAAAGAGTACTAAATACTGGCTTCTATTTTTAGAAATTAATTTTCATAAGATCTAACATGGGACTCAGTAATCCAACTTTTATAGTATTATCACTTTTGCATATTCTGTTAGTCACTCAGACCATCCCTGGTAAAATATATGAAAGGTCTCTATAAGGGTATGAAATACCAGGTGGCAGTTATAATTGGAAACCATCTTGGAAGCTGCCTACTATAGTCTTTTTTCATACTACTTTAATTATTCCTTTTCTTCCCTACAAAACCATGGTTTCTTTGTACTTTGTCATTTCCATCTGCATAAAAGCAATGTTCAATATTATTCATTTCAGGAGAAAACAAATACTAACATCAAATCCCTGCTACTTGTCACTGCCAAACTCTGTAATTAGTTGCCGACTTAGGTTGGCTTTATTTTTTCACGTCCTGTTCATTAAACACACTCAAACCAGGTGCCCATCTGTGTGACTGTACAGAAACATGGATTTTGAAAATTTATAATTTTTATGGTTCCAAATTCCATAGACCTTTTAAAAATTTAGTCTTCATCTTACTATACCACTTAGCAGCATTTGAGGCACTAGATCACTCTTCTCTTCTTTAAACAGTCTCTTCTCTTGCCTATCCTTGTTTTCATCTTACTCTGTGATTTTTTCTTCCTGTCTCACTTTCTTACTCTAACTTACATCTCCAAATTCAACATTTTGATGTTTGGCATAGCTTGCTCCTTATTCAGACTTTTTATCTTCTGTCTTTATATAATCTCCTCCTCATCAATTTATATGTGTTTAAATACTATGCAGATACTGTGCAGGTCATTCAAGAATATACATCTATCTCTTTGACCTTAATTCTAACCTACATTCTCTAATATACAGTTTTCTTCTTGACAACCCTATATGAATAGATCAGCAGTGTTTCAATATTTTTGTAATCAATATTATCTCTTTATTTTCTCTTGTTAACTTGTTCTTCTCTCAAACTTCCCCATATCAGCAAATGGTAGAAGGCTTCATTCAGTGGTCCAAAGACAGCACTTAACTATTAGTTAAGCTGAACCATCTCCAAGTTTTCATAACTCTATATCCAAAATATACGTGAACTACATTTATGTATTTTAATATCCAGTGACACCCTCTTAGTTCATATTACTACCACACAGTATTATATTTTGTGTATATATCCCTTTCTTTATCTAGTACCCAGAGTGAGTTTTATGAAACAAAATATATCACATTACTCTCAATTTAAAATCTTCAGTATCTTCCTTTTAGACTTAGGCAAGAGTTAGCATGTTAGTCCTTCCCATAGTTGAAATTTTCATGCCTTATCTGGCCTCTGTCCGCTGCCCAATATCATTCAACTTCTACTTTCCTGTTGGCTCATTATAATTTATTCATAATGAACTTATCTACCTCATTTCCTCATATACATCAAACCCCTTTTTCTTCATTGTCTTCACACAGGTTATTTAAATCTACATTAAAAACTTTCACTACTAGACTTTTAGGATAACAGAAAGAGAATTAGTAAGATAGTAATCAGTAAGATCATTATAATAATGGCATGTGCTTGTTAAATAATCCAGTTTCCTATGAAATAAGTGTTAAAATTCTCAATCTGTTTAGCGATAAGGAGGCTTTCCTTGTATGGTTCAAATAATAGAACATTTCTTCACATAGTGTATTCAAAAATAGTAAAACTATATTTTGAAGGTAGATAGATTCATGGGTAATTCAAAACACTGGAGGGCAGGAAGGATAACAGTGGACTGGAATAAGAAAGCTGGTAGAAAGCAAAGCATATACATTCAGAGTCTATCTTTCTGGACCCATATGTTCTCTCTCTTAACTTTTTCTTTGTGTCTAGATCATTCTTTTAATATAATATTTGATTTTATTTCTCTTTCTTCATGGTGGAAGAAAGCTGCCTCACATTGTACAAATTCTTAGATTAAATAAGTCTCAAAATTTATCTTGATTTCTGATTCTCACTTGCAAATTTAGGGGAGGGAATAACTGAGTCACAGTATGAATTAACAGTCCATTCCTCCTCTGATCAGCTATGATCTGGGGGGTGGAATTTTATATAAAACCAACAATGGAACCAAACTTCTCCCTCTCAGTGGAGTTCTTATAAAAGTGATGTGATGTGTTGGTCAGATATACCAAAAAGAACTTATTATAAACCTCTCCAAATATGGTTAAAATACACATTCTACCTTTATTATATTTCCTAAAACTATGATCATATAATCAAGTTTCTACTGCAGAAGGTCACTTACAGGTAAATAACCTATTTGGGAAATATTTTATTTAAGACAGTCAGTGCCAAAGTACTCAAGAAATCTGAACTTTAAATGGAAATATATGACAAAAAGTGGACATGCAGAACATAATTCTGTACTAATAAAAGGCTTACTCCAGCATCTATGATGTATTCCTCCTTTATTTGTATGCTTATTCTATATTAAGTTCTTGAGACCCTATCCCACATTTATCTTACATTTCCCTGTGGTTATTGATATTGTCAAACATATTATACCTGCCAAAACCCAACCATGCTTCTAACAAATGAAATAGCTTTGAAGATTTCCTCAAGCTTTCCAAATTTCTCTCTCATTTGGGATTCTTCTTGTGTTTTTGTATGGACAGTTTACAGACTTGCCTGACCATATAATAAAGATAAGACCCTTAGCATACTCTGTACAAGGCAGATATGCACCACTTGTACTCTGTACTTTAATTCATTCTGACATCTCTGCTTGGACTTTCCTCCTTTACTTATGTCTATCAAAATCCTTCTTTAAAACAAATTAAAAGTTACTACTTCTGCAACATCTCTTTTGAAAATTTGATGTTAAAAAAGAATCTAAAAAAGAATAGATATATGTATATGTATAACTGATTCACTTTTCTGTATACCTGAAATTAACACAACACTGTAAATCTACTATACTCCAATAAAATTTAACAAAAATTGCTATCTTTCTGTAATCTCACAATTTTTTAATTGAACTTGTGTCAAAGCTTTTCCTTACTTATGGTCTGGAATTTGGTATAAATATGTACGAGTATTGTCTCCTCCACATGACTATTTCCTTGCAAAAAGGAAATGTTTTTCTTTTCTTGTAACTACGTCACATAATACAGTATCTATCACAAGGCAGGTACTTAGCCAATGTTTGGTGAGTAAATAAGTTGCTTTAATTTGAAGCATAAAGTAAAAGAGCTGCATTATGAGACTATACTCATGTGGATTTGGAAAATTAGGAATAAAGACCCTTATTAATAAGAGGATAATTTGACATATTGGAAAGTTGGAATATTTTTAACAGAAACTCAACTTTGTATAATCATCTTACTCCTTGCAGTAAGATGACCACATACTAAAAATTATAGCTTATTTCATTTATTAGACACTAGTGAAAGGTAGTCAAATAATAAATTTTCATATACCAAGAAATCATAGGTTTCAAAATAAAAACCATCATGGATATAGAAAGACAAGTTGTGAAAAAAATTCTAAATCCCATCAATGACAGAAGGACAGGTTTTGTGGAGAGAAGAAAGCACTAAATGTAATATATTTTGACTTCAATGAGGATCTTGATTTTTCTGCATGACATATGTATTTTGAAGATGGAAAATGTGGTCTCAGTAATTATTCTGTAGGGGTGGAAGATTGCAGGAATGACAGATAGTTGTTCAATTATGAATTAACAGAGTAGTATCTAGAGCTTATCAAATGGTGGTATACAAGCTAATGACCTCAGGTCTAGATGTTCTAAATGTACACACATAAAGGGGGTCAGTGTGTTGGGTGAGGGAAGTAATAGTAGTAAGAATAAGTTTAAAAACTATTATTTATGGAGCAGTATGTGCCCCCAATATAGCTTCATTGTCTCACTTGCATGTTAAACTTGAAAGATTGGTTTTATAATCTCAATTGTTACTAGAGAAAAAACCTGAAGATTTGAGAGTAAAGTGAGCTAACAAAGATCATACAAACAGTACAGGACAGAGCCAGGATTCAAGTTAGGTCTGTCTGATTCAGAAACCAATGATTTTTAGCCATTATGCCTCTATCATCTTCTGAAAGAAAATGAAATTATACAATAGAGTTGTTTTCATTCTTGCTTTTTTCTAGCATTAATTATTCATAACTGTAAATATCTGTAAACATTATTATTGTTTTATTTGCACTAAATTTGTTTTTTGTTGTTGTTACTTTTAGAAAGAAAGAGGGATGGAGACAGAGCAGCCATCTTGTATGAATCTCTTCCAAATACTTCCTTGAATCACACAAACCAAATGGGATGGTTTAAAAAAATCATGGAATGGATGACATTTGTGGTGGATTTGTATTGTGTCAGTTTAGTCAAGTTTAAATTACATTTGCCAAAATGTCCTTCCCTGCAGAGTCTAGGGTACGTCTAGACCATATTTTGTGTGAGATTTGGAAGGTAGAGGTGAAATAGCTTCATTCTTGTTCTGCTCATCAGTTGTGAGGAGACCACTAGGTGCTCTTGTTCCCAGGTTTGTGTTGTCATCTGCTATCTCACCTTTTGACTGGGGCAGCAGCTGGCCTGCAACAACTCCAGCTCTTGCTGTTCTCCTGGACCAGGTATGCATCATTTCAATGAAGAAGGCAGTCACATTTTTCTAAAAGGCACTTGCATCATCTAGGTCATCATCTTGGAGGCAGTGAGAGACTGATGAGGATTCCATTCATCCTCCAAAATACCAATTTGTCCTTCCTTCTCTCCTTTCATGTCCACTTTTCCTTCCCAACCACCTGTCTTCTTACTTCAGGCTGCCACAAGCACAGAGGAAATGGCCATAGATTGTTTAACCTTTTCCCACAATTGTCTGAATCAAATCTGTATAATGTTTCCTATTGTATAAAATTTCTTATGGCTCTACTTCTCTGATCAACCATGACTGATACTAGATCTTTGACAAAATTTGATGATAGGAATTCCTAGCAAATTTCATTACGTGATCAGGAGTAGCCAACTCATCAACTGCTATGGGGCTGACACAAGACAGGTAGATATATGGCCTTAGTTGTTAATGTAAAAAACATGTTTTAAAATATAATTCCAGCCGATAAATGTGGAAGAAATAATAGAACAAGAAAATCTCGATCTTGCAACAGTTAATGAAATAATTGGTTTAGGTAAAGATCATTAATTGGTGAAAATATTATATGAAATATTAAAGAAGGAAGAATGTTGGGGGAAATGGGAGCTTGCTGTCATCACTTCAACCTGCAGATCATTCTTCATATCACTGAGAGGGAAAACCAGACCTAAATGCCCCCTTAATATGATGAAATATGAAGTTCACAACACTAGCCATGATGTATTCTTACACAAATGTTAAGTCTAAATTGAATAAAGCCTTTAAACACAAATTCTAGTTTACAAGAATATGGGATAGAGAAGAACATGTAAAAGAGCATCATGAGGAAATAAAAGTTCATAATGTGGACATTCTCTGAGATAAGTGGCACAATATCTTCAACAAGTCAATGTCATGGAGGAGAAAACACTTAAGAGAAATAATAATTGAAGGCATCGTGTGCACTTCATTTGGAAACTGATTTGATTAGACAAACATAAAAAAATAAATTTGAGAATACTAAGACATTTTAATATGTAATGGATGAGAAATTAATGTTTATTATTCAGGTAATTATATCACTGTGCCTATCAAAGAATTATTTTTTTAAGCAAATACAAAATGAAATATGTAAGGTGAAAAGCATGATTTCTGGGATTAGGATTTTCTTAAAGTACATCATCAACAACAACAACAAAAGCTAGATGAAGCAAGTTTTAAAAAATCTTGAGAGTTATTGAATCTGAATGATAAACATATAAAGATTCATTGTCATTATATTTCCCTTTGTTTTACATATGAAATTTTTCATAATAAAATTTTTAAGTTATTACTATGAATAAATTGGCTTTAGCATCAGAAATAAAGAGAAACCAAGAGACTATTCTGTGCCTGGATAGAATTAAATATGGATAGATAAGCCTCAAATAGGAGTGTGTTGGACTGTAGACATTACACAAAATAATTTATCTTCATTTATTCAAAAAGTAAAAGAATAAAGGTTTGTTTAAAGTATAACTGCAGGATGTTTTAGGATTTTAATTTATAGCCTTTTAAAATCCCTAAATTAAGAATGATAATGTTGGGCTTCCCTGGTGGCGCAGTGGTTGAGAGTCCGCCTGCCGATGCAGGGGACGCAGGTTCGTGCCCCAGTCTGGGAAGATCCCACATGCCGCGGAGTGGCTGGCCCGTGACCCATGGCTGCTGAGCCTGCGCGTCCGGATCCTGTGCTCCGCAACGGGAGAGGCCACAGCAGTGAGAGGCCCGCATAGCGCAAAAAAAAAAAAAAAAAAAAAAAAGAATGATAATGTTGATTATTATTTATTTAAATGCTTTGAAAAATATATTTTGTATTTCTAAGCTATAAACATTGAAAATATATAAAAAATTTACAAATATAAAATAATGCACATACATTGTATTTTATGTATAGAGTACATATACATTATATATACATAATATACATATGTACATTATATATACAAAGTATGTATTATATAACCTACACATATATGTATTATATGTTTAATATCATGTGTATGTAATAATAAATACATATACATAAATATATACATATATATGGAATTTTACTCAATTAAAATTATAATCTTCTCATCTCTACAATATATTGAGATGTTTTACAGGTAAGCCTCAGCTGCTCTAATGACTGAAGGGCTAAAGTAAACTTGCAAAAGATTTTAAGGTTTACACCAAGAAGGAAAACTCCTTCTCCCCTTCTTTTTTTCTGGTTAGTTTAGTGTGACACTCTCTGTGGCTACTCTTCTATAATGGTTTTCCAGATACATAATTCTACTAGGTGTTTTGATGTAAAATAAGTATAACTATTCATAAAATTTGCTGTTATGAGAAACAGAAAGATGATGTAAGTTGTTTTACAGCTCTAAGTGGTTCACTGCTGCAAACCTGTACCTTGACCATGACATGTGGAGAGACTGTAAAAGAGAGGAAGAGTAGTGAAACAAGCTAAATGTTTTCAAAATACCCTTAAAAATGTTCCTGGAAAAAAAAAAATCTGTGTAGCAAATGTTTATGTCTTTGCCCCAGGCCATTTAAAATCAGTGAACAATATTATGGGCATTTAATTTTTTTATATAGATTAAGGAAAAAAATAGTACTTCATATTTAACCTAGATTTGCTTTGATAACAATAAAACCCTTTGTATACAAAATTAGCATATCTGCTTGTAGTAGACAGAATATAAAATGGCTCCCAATGAATGCAAACTCCTGTTATTCATGCCCTGGTGCAGTACCTCCCCACCTCTGTTGCTGTGGTCTGGACCTATTAACTCATTTCTAATGAGTACAATATGACAAGAAGGATGTCTCTTCTGAGATAAGGTAACTAAAGTACTGTGGCTTCTGTCTTAGGTGTTCTCTTTCACTTTCTTGCTTGTTTTCTGTGAATGAAGCCAACTGCCGAGTGGTGAGTGTCCCATGGAGAACATAGACCTATGAGAAGTTCTGGGTGACAACCGTAGAAGAACTGGGATCTTCAGTCCACAAAACCATGAGGACCTGAAGGCTGCAAATAACAACACAAATGGGCTTAACAATTAATCTTCTCCATTTAATCTTTAGATGAAATCACAGCCCCCACTGACACCTTGATTGCAGTCTTGTGAGAGACTTGGTCCAGAGTCACAGAGCTAAGCCAGACTCAGATTTATAACTACAAAGTATATAATATTATAAATACTTGTTCTAAGCTACTAAACTTGAGGTAATTTGTTAAGCAGCTATACATTATTAATACATGGTTGTTCTTAAGTATACATTGGCTAGTGTAGAAAAGTTATTGCATTTTAAGTGGAAACCATAAGTTTTCAGTCCTTTTTGATTTATAGTCTGTATCTCAAAGTTGGAGAGAACCTCAAAAGTCATGTGGTCAACTTATATCCAGGTTACCGAACATAAAATTATTGTACTTAGCTGTTCACAAATCTCATCTCCCTTTCCTCCTGGGGACACAGCTCCACTAGACTCTTATTTTCTAGACTTCTTTGTAGTGAGGTATAGTCTTGTTACCATATAGCTGAATTCTTACCCTTGATTGTTGTCAGAGTGAGGTTTGCTATTTCCACATAAACACGCAAACAAAATAAATTCCTCTTACATGTGACGGCTTTTCAATTATTTAAAATACTTAAACATCCATGGGACTTTTTCTCTTGATAGGTTTCTTCACATAGATTTTTGTCTTTAGAAATTATTCATTACATGAGCATATTACAATATTAAAAATGATGTCTAGAGATATTTGAAAGAAAGAATCACAATTCATATTCATTCTGTGGTCTTATCCTACACATGAGAGGAATTTCAACTTCCCTTATTCACATAATTACTTACATATATATTGATCTTGACTACAGTTTTATGTAGGGTTTTTGCTGTTTTGTCCATGACTCTGATAAGCTTCCTTTAAAAAGAAAAAAGTGAACAAACAACTTGTCTTTCTTAGATATGTTAATAATTTTCCTTCAATTCTGAATTTGACCAGTTAGATATTTGTATTCAAGTGAAAGTCTTTTTATTTACTTTTCTTAAAATGCATTCTCTCACACAAAATTCATTGTCATAAGGTCTTCTTGAATAGCAATATTTTTATTTAATCAATTAATCCCTACCCTCTTTCTATCATGCAGTAATATAAGCATTTTTCCAAGATCATCATTCTAATTATCATCATATTGTTGAACAAGACAGGACTAAAGACAGAGATCTGAGATCTGCCACTAGAGATATCAATCTAGCTTGGTGATAATCATTGAGAAACACAATTTGAATAAAATTGTTCAAAAATTAACATGCAAAAAAAATGATAATATTATCAAAATGCAAGTCTACATGAATTGGCAAAAATAAATACCTTGCTTTCAAAATGAACCAGAACTGGGCTTCCCTGGTGGCGCAGTGGTTGAGAGTCTGCCTGCCGATGCAGGGGAGACGGGTTCATGCCCCGGTCCGCGAAGATCCCACATGCCGCGGAGTGGCTAGGCCCATGAGCCATGGCCACTGAGCCTGTGCGTTCGGAGCCTGTGCTCTGCAACGTGAGAGGCCACAGCAGTGAGAGGCCACAACAGTGAGAGGCCCGCGTACCACAAAGAAAACAAAAACAAAATGAACCAGAACTATTACTATTTTAAAAAAAATATATTTCTTCTTTATAACATATTCTAATCTTCTATCCTGAATTCCAGTTTGAAAGACAAAACAATTCCCCTAAAGTTTACAGTACTTAAATAATTTAAATTAACTTTAAATTGTGCTTTACTTTACAAGCCCAGAATCACAGCCACAACCTTACTGGAAAGCTTATAAAAATTTGAAATGCTCCAATAATTTTAAATCTTGTAGAAGTCTAGTACTTTCCAAATTAAAGTGCTAATACAAAAATTAGCACTGAAACTTAAATCTACATGAGCAGTACAAAATGATTTAATATTATTGAAGCCTTTCAATTTTTTATGAGCTTTCTATGTGGACGTGAATCAAGCAAAGTTGATTCACGTCCACATAGAAAGTTTCGTTTAGAAACATAAGCAACATGTCAGACTCAATCTTTTCCTGGAGTAAATACCTGTCCTGTTTGTCTGATATGATATGAAGAAAAACAATCAACTTATATTTAAAGAAATTATTTTTTGCCTCTCCTCAGAGTCCAATTGCTCTCATCCAACTGATTATCTGAAGTTCATCTGATGTCAAGTGACGTACTTCAGAGATAAATGTGAGGGAGACGCAGGACCCTAGGGCTTCCAACAAAGATATAGATCCTTGGTGCATGGAAATCTCTACCCTACATCTTCTTATTTTGGACACATCTATCTTGCTCAACTCTGAGACTCATTGGACATGCATTAAAAGCCTTAAATACATCCTACACTGAGCATATTTTCTAATAAGGGAAACAACATAATCTCTTCTTACTTTTAGAAAATAGTGCCCTGTCATCTGTATTCTTACTAGAAAAGCTAGAATGTGCTGGCTTCAGTTGTGGAAATAGTTGCTTTCAGATGGTCTATTTTTCTCTTCTTAGAGGAGAAGAAAAGAGGATATATTTCTTTTGTGAAGTTATAGAACACAGAAGTATAAAGCAAAACTATGTCCTGTATATAAGGATACACATATTCTTTGTTTCTATTAACAAACTGGACTCATCTTTCCTACTCCTAAACATAACAAAAAGCAGTTATAGAGAAAAAAAGCCTTTTCACCTTTATTACTACTTTTGAATACATATTTGCGTTCCTTTCAGGAATTCCCTTCTTTTGTTTAAGCTCTTGATGTCTTTTCCTTTAGAAATAACAAGAGATAGTTTTGAAAACTTTAGTAATTATGTCCTATAATTTTTTAAATAAAATACTTTTTTGATATTAAAAACACTCAGAATATCCAAAGTCTGTGGTTTATTTGATACACTTCCATTATAAAAGCACATTGATTGTAATAAAATGGTTTTGTTTCTTAAATACATAATTTTTTTAAAGTAGATATGTTTCAGGCTTTATCTTCCAGGAAATAATAATCTTTCATGTTTACAGCAGGACTTGAAATTTCAATGTTCCAAAAATACCTACTTAATTAAGAGTTAAAAGTACTGTATTTTACAGATGTTTCCCTTTACTAGCATCTCATTTTAATTTATTTGTGATACAGGGTGTGTGAGTGTGTGTCTATGTGTGTGTTTGTGTTTGTGACAGTGACAGAGAGAAGTGCTGGCCAGTGAGAAGGTTCTCAGAGCTCCTGTCTGTACCCATTCTGTTCCTATACTATGACTCAGCTGTTAGTCATGGATGGCAGCTAGCAATGATTTTACCACATCCAAACCATCACCTCTTTACCCTTCCCTCTTTCTGGTTTCCAGAGAAAATAAATATCCTTCTATTTCTAAAAGACTTCCCACAATATGATTCAGTAATTCTACCCCTGGATATATCTGAAGAAAATGAAAACACTAATTTGAAAAGTTACATATACCCCAATATTCATAGCAGCATTATTTACAATAACCAAGATATAGAAGGAACCCAAGTGTCCACCAACAGATGAATGAATAAAGAAGATGTGAGATATACATATATATATAACTCAGCCATGAAAAAGAACAAAATTTTGCCATTTGCCACAATGTTGATGAATCTAGAGAGTATTATGCTTAGTGAAATAAATCAGACAAAGACAAATATTCTATGTTATCACATATTTGGAGTCTAAAAAATAAAATAAATGAATGTACATAACAAAACAGAAACCGATTCACAAATACCGAGAACAAATTAGTAGTTACTAATGGGGAGAGGGAAGAGGGAGGGGTAAAATAGGGGTGTGAGATTAAGAGATACAAACTACTATGCATAAAATAGATAAGCAACAAGGATATAGTGCATATCACAAGGAAATATAGCCATTATTTTGTAATAACTTTAAAAGGACTAACTATTGAACCAGTGTATTGTACACCTGAAACTAATGTAATATTGTTAATCAACTATAATGCAATAAAAAATGTTTAAAAAGAATAAAACAGTCTTCCTACAATAGAATTTCCAGGATAATAGTAGCACTGGTTACTTTATATTAATTTCCTTTTATATCACAATTAACTTATTGTCAAACTACAAAGAGAGTGGGAGTTTTGAGGGAATAATACACTCAGAAATCCAGAAGCTTTGATTAATCTGACAGTTTTTCAAGCTGTCTTCTCCCAGTGAATCATTATTCTTTAACCCCATTTGCTGACTCTTTCTGTTGAATGTCCCTTAAGAACCTAAGTTCATTTTTAAATAAATATATAATTACACACAAGAAAAATCACAGAAATTATGTTTTCATTTCTGCCCATTTGATACAGAACATTTTCTTTATTCTCCACATTTCCTTTGGTCCATTTCCTATCATTCTCACAGCCTCCACCCTTCTCCCCAATCACTGGACTTCACATAAATGAAATCATATAATATGTGTCCTTTTGTGTCTCTCTTCTTTTGCTCACCATAAAAATGTCACCTACCTTTAAGACCACTCTGAAATTTAAATTGGGTAATGTATGTATATCTCAATTTCAAGTTCATACTAAATATTTAAGAAGTGTTATTTGGGTAACAGTTTGTTAAACCTGTATTCATTCTGTTTCAATTATAAATGTGCCTAAACCAAAGAGTGGCAATTATTGCATATTTGAAAGAAAAGTACTAGATGAAATGAAAGATCAGAAAAGAGAGTGAAAAAAAATATTGTGACCCTGGTCCTCATATCTTCATTGTAGAAAATTAAAAACTTAAAAATGATAAATGGACAGTTAATTTCTTTGAAAGCAATACCCACAGAGAGAAAGAGAGGAAGAAATACACAAGAGCAGAGCAGTAAGTAGGACAGAGATTTGTTGTGGGAGTGAATAGAAATCTGCCTTTGGGGCATTAGTCACTCACTTTGAGGAGGATTCAGAAGGGTTTGCTTATTGTGGACCAGGTAAGGAAGGTTAATACTAGGTGTCCAAGACAAGGGTAGAGAAGAGACAGAGTGTTCCAGGGGTCTACAGGGAAATATCCGAGTTTTAAACATTTGTCATGGCCAGAATAAATCAACACCTGATTGCACTGTGCTTTGCAAGACATTTTCTGTCTCTTTCTTTCTCTTCCTTAATTTGATCTTTCAGGGATCAAAACATGTGATAAGGAAATAAAGGCAGATTTAGGTAGAGGAATAGAAAATCTTCCAACCAAGACTCCCTTCCACTCACAAGAGTCCAACTTAAAGGGATAAAGGAATACTTTGATTCCAAATAAAGTTTGAAGTTCCATCATTACATTGGACACATTTATATTAAATATTTATTTCTAAAATTGAATATCTTATTTATTTAATTATTATTTGATTATTTTAACTAGATACAAAAAGACTTTCATATTTACAAATGAATGGATAACTTATGCACCCTACTTTAGATTTCATCCAGGGACAGAGCAAAAATGAGTTTCATAGAGCAAGTTTAAACCAACATTGAGAGAGAGAGGAAGAATACTCACACAATTATTATTTGGATCTATTTGTTCTCTCCACTTTTCATCTGGCTATCTTCTATACATCATTCTAAACATAAACCAGATGTGAACTCTTCAGCTGACTTCCTGCATCCTCATCTAGTCTGGAATATGTGACCTTTCAGAGAACCCACAGTACGTGGTGACAAATTCTATCCTGACACTATCACTCTCAATTACACTTACTTTTTTGTAATAGACCTTGAAAACTTAAGAAGAGAAAACATGCTTTAACTTCTGCTTGTCCCAATCCTAGAATGTTGCTGAGCTATAAGACTACACTTAAGTGTTATCAAAGAAACAAGAAAACAAATTATATTAATAAGGAATAAGGAAAAAATCAATTAATATACATCCGGCATCCAGTGAAGTGGTATGCATGATTAATGTAAAGAACTTAACAATAGCTTTATGTTTACATAGTTTTTCTTTGCTATATGAAACACTAAAACCATATTTTAAATGGCTATGGCATATTTGTAGAATATAGGTGAAACAGAAAGCTGTCTAAGAAGGATTTAAAATAATTATAATTAAATTATGTATTACCTTAATATATTTTTCTATCCAATCACATTATTTTATTACTAACATTTTTAATGTCTTGGTAATAATATATGACTACTTAAATTGTATTTTTTTTGAAAGAACAGTTCTGCAAAAAATTACTCTTAAATCAAATTTAATTATTTGTAATTTGTAATTCTTTCAGAGCAAAATATGTTACAGTTAGGCTATGTAATTCTGAATTTCAGTCAGATAATAACTAAAACCATCCTGCATTTAAAGATAAACATAGACTATTGAAAGGATGTACCTTAAGGACATACCAATCTAACTGATCTTAATGAAGTTATGTTAGAACAACACAAACTTCAACATAAATTTCAGACTTTGACTTGACCTTGGCTTCTCTTTAAGGTGTGTGTGTGTGTGTGTGTGTGTGTGTGTGTGTGTGTGTGTGTGTGTGTGTGTAGGTAGGTAGGTAACTAGTAAAATGTTCCTGAACTCTAAGGTTATTCCTGAGATCTTTACAACCCTCATATTTTCTCTACTGCTTCTATCAGGTATAAGTCTTTTCCTCTCTGCTCAGCCTCCATGACCCTTCTGAACTGTTTCTCTTTGAATCTTTTCCTTTGTGTTGGCTTTTTCTCTTGAGTCTTAGGCAGTCTTTTATTTCCTTCATCTGCACATTTTAAATATTTATTACACCATATAGTGATTACCTACCAATAAAACAATATTTCAAGAGTGTTTTGTAGTATTTATATTAAAGCTAACCCTTTCATTAAAATAATCTTAAGAAATGTTTAAAAATATAGTTTTCCATCAATCACATCCTTAGAAAACAATTTCTTTAGAATAGTGTAGGAATTGGTAATCTCTATTTCAAACAGCTCCATGCATGGTTATCTTGATCAGTCAAGTTTAGAAATCATTTTATTAGACTACATTTAAATTAGCATGTGTTGAAATGTCTTACTATCACATTTAAATGCATAACTAAATAGCGTTACTGAGTAGTTCTTCATTTGTCTCAGTAATTAAGAGTACCCCCTCTGTTGGAAAAATAGATTCTTCTGTAGTTTAAACATTATGATAGGACAACTCAAAGTCAGAAAATAAAAGAGTGAACAAATCATGGACCACTTAATACCTACTGTACTCTAAAGGATTTAATGTCATAAATCTTAAAGTAAATGTTTATTAAGAGAGAATATTTTCAATTTATATATTTAAATAAAATTTTAAAGAGTTTCCATACTAGAAACGTTCTTACCTCATATTTCACCATATAATAGACAAGACTATTCTAAATTCAACTAAAAAAGTCTAAGCCAGTTAAAAATATCCATAAAGCTTAACAGGAATTGGGTAATGTATTTATACTTAATGAAGCAAAAAAGGACTTAATTGAGTTTGAAAATTCTTATATTTCATGAGTGGTTTATGGAAGATGAGATATGAGCTGAGTCTGCATGTAAAAAAAAGTACAGTAAAATTTTAATTGGCACATATCCACTGAAGCAAAAATTTGCCAATTAAGTGATATGCTGATTATAGTGATAGAAATTTGATTTTACACTGTATTCTTTTCAACATTGACAGAAATATTTTCTTGGGATACTATAAAAACAGGGAAATTAGGTAGAAGGCAAAGGTAAAAAACATTGGGTAGACCATATACTGTTAATATATTTCCATCTCTAAGTACAAAGATCTTTCAAAAAAACCTCTTAAAGACATTCTTAGATATGGAAAAGTTTTTTCTGCTTTTAGATTGTTTTCTGCTAAGATGTAAATGCATCTGAGAAGGAAATACCTGCAACCATCTATTAGTAATTATTTTGCAAAATTTCCATTGAAACTAGTAAAAGGTGTTTGAATTGAAGCTGAGAATCAAAAACTGTATCTTTTTGTATCACGTGAACTAATATGTCCCACAAACATATAGTAGGAATGAGACATAAGTTAAACATTTATTAGATTGAGGAAAAGGGACATCTTTAAAGACAATTCAGGAACATACTATGATTTTAATATAGAAACAAAACCTTACATATACAAGTAGAGCTACATTTTCCTGAATAATTTACAAACACTATTCCACATATCCATGCAAAAAAAGGACTTAATTGGTCTGAAAATTCAAATTTAAAAATTTCAGCAAGGGCTTCCCTGGTGGTGCAGTGGTTGAGAGTCCACCTGCTGATGCAGGGGACACGGGTTCGTGCCCCGGTCCGGGAAGATCCCACATGCCACAGAGCGGTTAGGCCAGTGAGCCATGGCCGCTGAGTCTGTGCATCCGGAGTCAGTGCTCCACAACGGGAGAGGCCACAACAGTGAGAGGCCCACGTACAGCAACAACAAAAACAACAAAATTTCAGCAAAGATTCTTAGAATAAATCCACGTAAGTTATTAAATATTTATGACTTCCTTAAAATTAACTTTATAAGATTTATAATGTACAATAGAATGCGGAAAACTGTTTAACCAAAAGACACAATTACAAAATGATTTCTGGGCACTTCAGATCATTAAATCTTATTTAATGATATATGAATATTTTGGATTATGTTTGCATAAATTAGTAGGATTGAACTAATAAATTTCTTAATAAAGATTTGGTGTTTACTGCTTTGTTAAAAAATACAACAGAAATTTACTGAAATATATGTGATACACTACTAGGCACTGTTATTCAAAGGCAAATATGATATAGTACTAGTTCCTATACTCAAGAAGTTGATAATTTATCAAGGAAAGTGAAGCACATGCAGATTATTATATCATGAAACCTAATATGATGGATGTCATTGAAGAAAAGCAAAGGTAAAATATAATAAAATTGTAAAGATTGTAAATATTTGCAAATGATATGACCAATAAAGAATTAATATCCAACATATATAAATAGCTCATACAACTCAATATCAAAAAAATACAACCCACTTAAAAAATGGGCAGAAGAACCAAACAAACATTTTCCAAAGAGGAAATGCAGGTGGCCAACAGGCACTAAAAAGATGCTCAACATTATTAATCATCAGGGAAATGCCAATCAAAACCACAATGTAATATGACCTCATATCTGTTAGCATGTCTATTATCAAAAAAACAAGGTGTACCAAATGTTGGCAAGGATGTGGAGAAAAGGGAAATTTTGTGCACTGTTGTGGGAATGTAAATTGGTATAGCCACTGTGTAAAACATTATGGAGCTTCCTCAGAAAATTAAAAATAGAACTACCATATAACCTAGCAATTCCACTCCTGGGTATATATCCAAAAAAAACAAAAACACTAATTCAAAAAGAAACTTATACCCCCATGTTCATAGCAGCTTTACAAATGCCAAGATATGGAAACAACCTAACTGTCCATAAATAGATGAATGGATAAAGAAGATGTGGTATATATACACAACTGAATACTACTCAGCCATAAGAAAGAATAAAATTTTGCAATTTTCAGCAACATGGACATGGGCTTGGAGGCCTTTATGCTAAGTGAAATAAGTTAGACAGGGAAAGACAAAAACTGTATGATATCACTTGTGTGTGGAATCTAAAAAATACAACAAACTAGTGAATATAGGAAAGAAGAAGCAGACTCACAGATTATAGACAACAAACTAGTGGCTACCAGTAAGGGTGGGTAGGGGCAATATAGGGGTGGGGAGTGGGAAGTACAAACTGTTGGGTGTAAGATAGACTTAAGGATGTATCGTATGACACAGGAACATAGCCAATATTTTGTAATAACTGTAAATGGCAAGTAACCTTTAAAACTGTATTAATAATTTTTTAAAACATTACTGTAAAATGGAGGCAAAACTTTAGATCTAGAGAACTCAGGAAACACACAGCCTTTAAGAGGCTAGACTGGTATTAAACTGGTGGTCAGGGCTGACTTATCCATTAGGCACTGTTGCACAGTGCCTGGGGCCCATAATGCTGTTAGAGAACCACTGAAAGTATTTAATTTCTTACAAAGTAGAAGAAAAATAAACTTTTATATCAAAAAAATGTTTTAGTATACAATATCAGCACATTTATATCATGGCAGCACTAAAACAATGTTTTTAGGGAGGAAGGGTCTTATGAAGACAAAAGTGCCTAGGTCCTATGAAATTCACAGCTCCACCTTTCTCTAGTTGTAGAACTTTAGCCTCTCTACTTCAATTTTCTCATCAGCAAAATAGTGAACATAATTATACTCACCTCAGTACTCACCTCAGAAGTTTCTTATGAGGATTAGATAAATTATTACATGTAAAGTTTCTAGAACAGTGTCTGGAATATAGTAAGTATAATACAAACCTTAACTGTAGTAATGTCATTTTCATCAGCCCAGAAGATTGAATGAGGTGGATAGAAGGATAGAAGTGGCCAATATATTTGGGAGAAAAGTAATTTTCACAGTCAAGCAATGGCATTAGTTGTATATAGAGGAACAATGAGATAAACCTGGCACTTATCACACAAGACCTTAAGCTCATGGTTGGAAAGCTACTGTACTGTAGACATTAAAGAATTAGGCAATGGACAGCCACTGGATCACATGAAAAGCTAATCAGCCATAGTATGCATGAAGATTTGAAATGTTGAAAGAACAGTCAGTGAAAAAAGGAGAATAATTGAATAGAAATGAAAAAAAGAGTTGAGAAAGATTAAATCTGAGAAACTGCTTGAAAGATTGATCTTGATCTTAAAAAAGAAAAGAATCAAGTTGATTTTTTTAATAGTGACTACTACTTTCTGAAGGAAATTGAATTTGCTTCCTAATTAAATAAAAGTTGGGGCTTGCCAAGAGACATCTGATTTTTTTTTTTTCTCCTAAACTTGGAACCTGTATTTGTCAGCTTTATAACTTAATTGGGCTGTGAGGCTGACAAATTGATTTTTCTTTCTCCTAATTTATTTAATTCAGTTTTCACAATTAGGCAAGCAATTAATCAATGGTGGAGTCATTAAGATTCATTGCATTGAAACAGTTTTCTGACAATCATCCTAAATAAGAACTGTGCAATTTATCAGAAGGCAAATATCCTGGAAAATCTTAAGTATACTGTATGTAAGATACTTATACTGGTGATGTTCAATATTTTAACTTCACCTAAAATTGTAAGAATAAATTGAACTGAAGTCTTTAAGTTTTGCTTTGGTCCATTTTGCAATCTTATCTAGAAACAAAGTGGTAGTAACCTACTAGTTATTAAGTCAAAATATGACAGAATTTTAGTGTGTAACAATATTATAAAAGAATAGTTGTCTGACCCATTAATAATTTATTTCTTTCCTGTAATGTTGAAGAACACAGTTCTAGCCAGTTAAGATTTAAGTTTAGGATATCAAGCTCATGTATAAAATATGAGAGATATGAAAAGTTTTAAATGACATTTTATTTAGAGCCTGTATTATATCCTGGAAAAAATATTGAATTTGAGATTTATAAGTCTGAATTCCAGTGAGTTCTGCCATATAGAACTTTTGTGTTCTTGAGGAAAATTTCATTATGCTATCATTTCTTAGCTATGATTAATGTTAATTTAAAATAAAATAATGTGCATGAAAATACTTTGTAAATTGTAAACTGATATAAAATTCAAAAAACTATTAAAATAATTTGGTCTTATTTAGTATCACTGTGTACAATTAAATGTTTTAGAGAAAAATACATTTTGTGTAATTTTTTTATATTGAGCATTGTTTTAGGAACATCAGTCTAAATAAATAATTAAATAAAATTATAATACTTTTCTATTTGTCTTGGCCTTTGAACCCTCAACAAAATTGATTCCCAAAATTTTGAGATAAAGTCTTATTGTCTTGGGTTTCCAATGTATCCATTCCTTCTATCTGTGTTTCAGTTAATTTACCCCAAGCTTCAAAAATGTAATCATCTTTAGCCTAAACGTTGCTCCACCTGGGTTCCTCAAGTCTCTTTTTAAAGGTCCATTTCTGCTACTGTTGTCAAGCTGGATCTTTTTCATTGCTGCTCTCTATTTTCCTGAATTGTTCACTCATATACTTTGAAGACACTCCTGAATCTTCTGTAGTTCTCTGTCAGTCTTCAGACATGGTACTCATACTACTGGTCTGAAAATATTTCCTAGCAGTCTCAGTTCTTTGCTATTAAATCTGAAGCTGCTTTCTCAGAGTATTCAAGGGTTACAAAGAACTTGATCATAAAAGTTATTTTAAAACTAAGTAGGGGCATTCCCTGGTTGTCCAGTGGTTAAGACTTGGTGCTTTCACTGCCGGGGCCCGGGTTCGATCCCTGGTTGGGGAAATAAGCTTTCGCAAGTTGTGCGGGACTGCCAAAAAATAAATAAAAATAATGTAGTATAAATACTTCTCAAAGACTTGAAATTGGTTCACCTTTAGAAGTAAATAGAGGTTGAACCTAAAGCTTTTCCCTATCTGTGCTAGCATGATTGTTAAACACATGCTTACTACTACAATCCAGAATGACTTTCCGCATCTCTCATTGCCAGATTAGTGCTTTGTCATCTCTGCAGGTTTGACTAGGAGGCTGAGGCACTGTACATGCTGGTAATGATGCTATAATTCCTCAGTGGGTTTTGTGTCTTTTAATGCAGAAACTTGGAAATCCACTGTTCCTTCTAAGGGGGAAGTGAGCACACTTACTTATGATATTGCATCCCACTTGCTACTTTTAAAGTGCCATGATGAAAGTCACTGTTCTTTCTGGATCAGATGAAACAACTGCCAGCTTCAGTTTTTCTCTTCTTTTGAAATTCACCAGTATCACCTTTGGAATGCTTTTCTTTCGTTCAGCTTTGTTTTAATAATACAAACATTGTGCCAAAGTTATTTTGATTCAGTCTAGTATGAGCTATTTGTATCTATAAACTTAAAAGGTGAATCATAGTTGATTCAAATGGTGGAAGACTATTTTCCTAGAGTTCCTAATCTATGAGATAATCTTGACTAAACAAGGCTCCTAACTTCTAGAGTTATTAAGTAATCATATATTGTTTATTTTGGATTCTCTTATTGGAACCTGAGTGGCCATGTGTGTAACGGATAAAGAGATGTTTTTGTAGGAATATATATATATATATATATATATATATATATATATATATGTTTTGTTTAAAGGTTTTTGTTAAGAACTTGATTTAATATAGATGCTCACTGACATGAACTACGTTTAGAGTTGGGATCAGAGTATAGCTCTAATTCAATTTTAAACCTCCCCAAATGCTTATGCCTTCTTAAGGAGCTATAAAGAATTTCCACTTCCAACTAAGATGGGCTAACAGTGACCAGATGTTGAGAGACAATTCTCTATGAATCTCTCACACATTTCTACACATCTAGGCAGTAAAATGCCATGTGCTGTAAGGCTGTCTTTTCAGGAATATTTGTATATGCACATAACTCTGGAAAGGTAGAGACAAGGACTCCCTCTGCAGCAAATTTATTTACGCTATCAGACAGTAAAGATGGAGATATTTTTCTCCCTGAAGACATTCCAAGATAATAAAAATAAGACACTTCTCTCCTCTTTAAAGAGAGTTTTGCTTACATCTCAAGATAATGAAGATAATGTCTCCCTAGCAGGGAGGATGGGCATTCTTTCAGGCAGTCCCAATATAATGTCTCAATCTTTGGATTTCTTTCCTGTAACATACCTCCAGTGCAATACAGGTACCATCTGGCCCTTATTATCTGATTACCTTGGTAATCGGGGTCAAAGAACCACTGTTCCTGCTTTTTATGGTGAGTAATAAATGGTTTCTTGTCACTGACCCAGACATGTCATGTCTCTCTGTCAGGTATCTGAGAAACTGTGTTAGGTTAACTTATTACTTTGCAAGAAAGATGAAATCCTAGACTCTTTTTCCATTTCTTACTTGACAATTTAACACCAAATTTATCCTTCCATCTGAAACAAATAAACTAATGAAAAGAGACAAAATACTTTTAAAATAGAAAAAAAAAGTGTTTACGATAGTGGACATCAGGCAATAAAGTGCAGTGATCTCTGAAAGTTGGGGAACAAGTAAGTCAAGCCCTATAATTGTCTCATCCTATTTCCTTCTAAGATTTTCCATGGTACAGGGAGCAGTATTCAGTCAGATCCTCTGTTGAAATTCCTGTGTTGAGGAAATGAAGGTCAGGAGATGGTCTCCAAGGAGACCAAGGTGGCTAGATTACCAAGTATAAAGCTGCATAGAAAGAGAACCCAGAGATTTTCAGAGGATTCTCCCCCAAGTATTCAGCAAAGCACTGATCAGAGCATGCTGAAGCTGGGGGAGAGGGGGTCAAATTTTTCCAAATGAGATGCAAACTACAGACCCACAAGTTCAAGAAGCACAATGAAACCTAAGCATAAAAAGTTGGAGAGTATAGAAAGCCCATGATCTCTCAGAGTCCATGTGATGGATAGACATTTTGGCATATAGAAAAAAATCTGGGCTATATTTACTTAACTCTAATCATAACTTAGTCATAAAATTGACTTACCATATACTAGAAAATGTGTTAAGTTCTACAGGCATTATTTCATTTAATTCTAAAAGTAACAATTTTAGGTTCATATGATATATCACATATATAAAAGGAAAGTGAGGTTATAAAAATTAAATAATTTTCCTAAGATTGTATGTCCCTTTACTGGGATCAAACATTAAGTCTGGTCTAAAGAAAACATTATAAAACTGATGATGCTTACACTTCCATTTAAAATTAATGTTTTTAAAGTAAATTCCTAAAAGTTGTAACTCATTAGCAAAGAGATAAGTAAATGCTTTCAATAAACAGATTAAGTAAATGAAATCAACACAACGAGGTGTATGCAGTATGGAATGTGATGATAGTGATCTTGCCTTGCCATTGACTAGTGTTTTAAAGTTTGGCCACATGCTGTATAACCCTCTTTTCAATAGATTATCTCATTTGACATTCTTCACAGCTCCATGGTTGAGACTGTCAGGGAGGGGGAAATTTCCTCCTTATCCTTTGAGTTTTTTTTGACCAGTCTAATAATTAAATTGACACAAGGTAAATTAACAGGAGAAAAAATAATTTAATTCATATGCACAAAAGTCTCATAGAAAGGCAACCCTGAGAGTGAACAAACCAGGCTGTTTATATATATAATTTTTTAGATAAAGAAACAATTATTGTGAAGACTTAACAAAACAAAGAGGCTTGTGCTTGGGACAGCAGACTAGTGGAGAAGTAATGAAGTTAGCCTTGAATTCCTTAACTCAAGTGAAAAGCATACTTTCCATCCTCATGGTACAGGGAGAATTCCTTCACATAGGAGATTTATTTCCCACTTTTAAGAGGAAAGAAGTGGAGTCAGAGTATCTTTATTTTTCACTCGGTTTTTCTCAAGGAACTTTATTTATTTACTTTTTAACATCTTTATTGGAGTATAATTGCTTTACAATGGTGTGTTAGTTTCTGCTTTATAACAAAGTGAATCAGTTTTACGTATACATATGTTCCCATATCTCTTCCCTCTTGCATCTCGATCCCTCCCACCCTCCCTATCCCACCCTTCTAGGTGGTCACAAACCACTGAGCTGATCTCCCTGTGCTATGCAGCTGCCTCCCACCAACTATCTATTTTATGTTTGGTAGTGTATATATGTCCATGCCACTCTCACTTTGTCACAGCTTACCCTTCCGCCTCCCCATATCCTCAAGTCCATTCTCTAGTAGGTCTGTGTCTTTATTCCTGTCTTACCCCTAGGTTCTTCATGACTTTTTTTTTCCCTTAGATTCCATATATATGTATTGCATACGGTATTTGTTTTTCTCTTTCTGACTTACTTCACTCTGTATGACAGACTCTAGGTCCATCCACCTCACTACAAATATCACAATTTCATTTCTTTTTATGGCTGAGTACTGGAAATATACCCTGAGAAAACCATAATTCAAAAAGAGTCATGTACCAAAATGTTCATTGCAGCTCTATTTACAATAGCCAGGATGTGAAAGCAACCTAAGTGTCCATCATCGGATGAATGGATAAAGAAGATGTAGCACATATATACAATGGAATATTACTCAGTCTCAAGTAACTTTAATTCAAAATAATCAATATGTCATTGAGGCATATTTTGGGGCGACCTGCTCTGGGCCTCAACATGTCTGTTAAAACCGAGAGAAGTTAATGAACTTGCCCAAGGTCACCCCATCAGTTTAGCTTGGAAGCTGATATTAGATTTCCAGTCTTCTGATTTGTAACTGGGATTTATTTTGTTAAGAATATATTTTTAAACGACTAATAAAGATCTTGAATAAAGTTAGTGTTTCCTAATAATGAATCCAACACAACTGAAATATTTCAATTTAATTAGGAAGAATGTTAAAATGTAAAGATAACTTTCAAAGCTGACTAACAATCGTTGAAAGAGGTGAGTCTCTCTTATTCTATAATTTTAAAAAACCCTCAAAAGTAAGCATTTCTCATAACTAATTTCCATATTTTGGTGTTTTATCTATGCACATGGAAAATAACTCTTAAAAAGGCATTTTAAGGCAATAAAATATAGAACTTATATTAAATACTGTTTATTACATTGGAACTTGAAAAGAAAATTTTCAGTAAACATCATGCTTGATTATGAAATCTGCTAGAATGAACTGTCCAGAAATTATAGCCATTCTGTGGCTTTGCCAATCACAACAAGGGAACATTGTGCGATCACAACGTGTGTGAATTGCCGATGGCAGAATCAGTAACCATATAGGGACATGATTTAAACACCACATGGGAGAATAATTCATGGCAGTACCACACAATATAAAAAATGTTGGGCTTCCCTGGTGGCGCAGTGGTTGAGAGTCCGCCTGCCAATGCAGGGGACACAGGTTCATGCCCCGGTCCGGGAGGATCCCACATGTCGCGGAGCGGATAGGCCTGTGAGCCATGGCTGCTGACCCTCCGCGTCTGGAACCTGTGCCCCACAACGGGAGAGGACACAACAGTGAGAGGCCCGTGTACCACACACACACAAAAAAAATTGTTTACAAATATCAACTGGTATCTATATGTGTCCAAGTAGCTAATTTCATTCTATTTGAGTAGATATTACTGGCAACATCATGGCCACAGGCAAAAGTTTGAGCTATCCACGTCCGGTAAATATCAACATTACTATCAGATTCCCCTCAGAAAATCAATTTTGCTTTGATTTGTTTGATTTTTCTAGCAATATTCTCTATAAAATACTTTAAAAAATCATGGTTGGGTTTATTATAATTTTAAAGAAAGGCAGGTATTATAAATGTATGTATACACACATATATATTATACTATCTATTAATCATATTTTAAAATTTCATCCCAATACTATTACAATACCCTCCCTCTCCAATGATGTATGCGTTTTTTGGTAAGTATTGAATAAAATGCCAGAAAAAGGCAATGTGCATTGTATATTTAAAGTATTAAACTTGAATGAAATGGGATGTATAGCTACAAAATCTTTGGACTCAAATTGCCTGACTTTGGAACATACAGAGTGTTTTATTCATTAAATTAAATAATTTTAAGTACCTGAAATATACATAAGCATCTGATAAATTAGTTTTTACATTATTATCACTTTTGCAATGCAAGAACTAGATAAGAGAAGTCCAAGAAAAATTGTTCTTCCATTGATGTTACAAAGTAGTATATTACCTTGTAGCAAATTAGTGTCTGATACTTGTTGATAGAAAGAGATAAGCATAATAAATAAGCAAATGATTTAATCATTTACTTATTTTTCTATATTTTATTGAAGAACACTATCACACTGGGCTTTTCAAGAGAAAAGATTAACCAAATTATTCTTAAATATGTGAATGTCAAGACTGATTTGACGAGGAAGGGTTGTAGTAGCCAATAGTGGGTATTTCAGTGGGCAACAGTGATATATAATTGCTTAAGACATAGCATGTGGAGGCAAATGCCATGACTTTGATAATTTACTTACTGATTAAAAGGATAATGTTAATGGTAATGTGTGACTGAAGATTCCAGAACTCAGTAGGGTAACTGATAAGCTGATAGGCCTAGTGCACATGAATGAAGATCTAATAGTAGGTCTTCAGCTACAGCAATAATATGTCACAGCAAGATGCCTGATTTGGTCTCTACTTTGCTATGTATGTAAGGCTATTAATGTGAAGAAGAAAGAAGTTCAATGCCCCTGTCTTTTATAGAGATGTAGTGACAAGAAATACAGAAACAACAAAAGTGACAAATGCAGGATATTAGCCTTGAAGAGAGGCAAGTCTCTGCAACTTCCCAACTGTTCTTAAAAATTTAAGAAAGTGTTGATAAAGAAAATTCCATCTCAATGCTCACCTTTCCTCTACACTTAGTGAAAGAGAAGAGTAGCTAGAGTCTGCAGGATCAATCATTTTGACCCAGAAAAAAGAGACTTCTGGATTTTTAAATAACAATAAATATTATAAAAAATAATTACACAAGTTGTTCACTGATAAGTGTAGTACAGAGTTTGTAAACCTGTTAAATGCTAGGCTTTCCACACCTGTGTAATGGAATGATCCCAAATTATTACTGATTTATAACAGCTGCAAAAAATCACTACTGCCAGGAGATAAACTTGTTGTCAGGAAGAAAACCTTCTGCCAAACATCCTGTCTAAAAAAATGTATTAGATGATTTTTACAGTTGCCTACACTACTAAATCCAGCACTAAAAATCTGTTTTCCAATTTTTACTATTATTGTCCAGAATATTTTGAATCCTCAGGACTTCCATGAGTCAGTTGTCTTCTATAGACTATTTGTTGATTCTAAAGTATAAAAATTAACACATTTTTGGAGTTGTACAACTTTGTATTATGTTACCAAACATGTCCACAGGCAGATTGCTTGTTTTTTCTTCTCTTATCTCTCCAACAAGCATATAAGATTTAGAGTTAAATTTATGTCATTGTTTTTAAAATTTCAAAACACTTTTAAGTGCCTTAAAATCAGGAATATAAATGAGTATGTGATAGATAAGAGGAGATCTCCAAACACTGAAGAATTCTTTGGTATAGTAGAAAGAACACTCTATACGTGTCAGATCTCATGGGTTCAAGATTTATCTCGGCCAGTTAATAGCTTTATCAAAACCAAATTACTTAAACTCTGTACTTCAACTACACCATTAACAATTTGAGAAAAATAATAACTTTCTTAGCTACTTTAAAATGTTGTAGGCTTTAAATAAACAAGAAAGTGATGGGAAAAAAGCTCATTCTGTTCTCATCTGGCAAAAGTCAAAGAAATTTTGATAAGTAATTCAAGTTTCTAAAGAAAATAAAATCTTTCATATCATTTGAGTCTATATTGCCTAACTTCCTGCCTTGCAAGTCTACTTCCCTGATAAAAGCAATGCACAATTTGTGAATATTTATTTACAAACTAGTCCAAGCCAAAATGATTTCTCACCTGTAGTACTGCAATGGACTCGTGAAAGTGCCCTCCACTTTTATACATGTATCCTGCCTAAGATGCATCATAAACAGGGTAGCAACCTAATTTAGATCTTGCTAATGGTCTGCTCAAAACCCTGCATTGGGGTTTCCCTGGTGGAGCAGTGGTTGAGAGTCCGCCTGCCGATGTAGGGGACACGGGTTCGTGCCCCAGTCCGGGAAGATCCCACATGCAGTGGAGTGGCTAGGCCCGTGAGCCATGGTTGCTGAGCTTGCACGTCCGGAGCCTGTGCTCCGCAATGGGAGAGGCCACAACAGTGAGAGGCCTGTGTACCGCAAAAAACAAAAAACAAAACAAAAAACAAAACAAAACAAAACAAAAACCCTGCATTACTTAACCATTTACTCCGAGTAAAAACAAAGATCTTTAATTGTCCCCAGGTTACATCCTTGACTTCATTTTCTTCTACTCTTCCCCTTGTTCTCTGCATTCCAGCCTGTAGAACCTCTTTGCTGGTCTTGAAATACACCAGACTGGATCTCAACTATGAGTCTCTGCTCTTGGTATTCCCTCTGCTGGAATATTTTCCCCTTAGAAATTTATATAAATTACCCTTCACCTCCTTAAAACCTTTGCTCAAATAACACCTTTCCACTTAAGCTTACCCCAACAGTCCTTTAAAGCCTTCAATTTATTTTCTTGCCCCCATCCCTCACATATATATATATTTTTTGTTTGTTTGTTTTTCTAATTTTGTTACAGATGACATTTATCTATTTATTGTGTTTGTAGTTTATTGCCTATCATGCACATTAGTATGTCAGTTCTATTAGGGCATAGATCTTAGTCTGTTTTGTTCATTGATATAATCCAAATGATTGTTGATGTGTTTAAAAAATGAAGTAATTAAAAGACAATATTTTTATTCTTGGCATATTATTTTGTTTACTTGTTTGATTAATAATTTTCACACATATTTTTTATTTAGTTTCAGAAAAGCACAAATACAACCATAATAAGGTATAGATTCTTATCTCAAAATCAATTTAGGTAATATTTATAAAAATCTGTTCCCAGAATACCTGTTTAGCTTAATGGTACTTGTAAGAAATGCAGATACCTAGAGCATATTCAGTCCTACCAATTCTCTGGGCATTAAAGCTCTGGAATTTGCATTTTAACATTTTTTTTTGTGTGTGTAGGTTTTTCACCCCCTTGGTTAAATTTATTCTGAGGTATTTTATTCTTTTTTATGCAACTGTCAATAAGATTGTTTTCTTCATTTCTCAAGATCCATCAACACATCAACAAATGACCCAATTTCATTCCTTTTTATGCCTGAGTAATATTCCATCATATATATGTACCACATCATCTTTATCCATTCATCTGTCAATGGGCATTTAGGTTGCTTCTATGGCCTGGCTATTGTAAACAGTGCTGCAATGAACATTGGGGTGCATGTGTATTTTTGAATTATAGTTTTCTCTGGGTATATGCCCAGTACTGGGATTTCTGGATCATATGGTAATCCTGTTTTTAGTTTTTTTAAGGAACCTCCACACTGTCCTCCATGATGGCTGTATCAATTTACATTCCCACCAAGAGTGGAAGAGGGTTCCTTTTTCTCCACCACATCCTCTCCAGCATTTGTTGTTTATAGATTTTCTGATGATGCCCATTCTAACTGGTGTGAGATGATACTTCATGGTAATTTTGATTTGCATTTCTCTAATAATTAGTGATGTTGAGCAGCTTTCATGTGCTTCTTGGCCCTTTGTATGTCTTCTTTGGATAAATGTCTATTTAGGTCTTCTGCCCATTTTTGGATTGGGTTGTTTGTTTTTTTTTAATATTGAGCTGCATGAACTGTTTATATATTTTGGAGATTAATCCTTTGTCTGTTGATTCATTAGCAAATATTTTCTGCCATTCTGAGGGTTGTCTTTTCATCTTGTTTATGGTTTCCTTTGCTGTGCAAAAGCTTTGAAGTTTCATTAGGTCCCATTTGTTTATTTTTGTTTTTATTTCCATTACTCTAGGAGATGGATCAAAAAAGATCTTGCTGTGATTTATGTCAGAGAAGTGTTCTTCCTGTTTTCCTCTAAGAGTTTTACAGTGTCTGGTCTTACATTTAGGTCTCTAATCCATTTTGAGTTTATTTTTGTGTATGGTGTTAGGGAGTGTTCTAATTTCATTCTTTTACATGTAGCTGTCCAATTTTCCCAGCACCACTTATTGAAGAGACTGTCTTTTCTCCATTGTATGTTTTTGCCTCCTTTGTCATAGATTAGTTGACCATAGGTGTGTGGGTTTATCTCTGGCTTTCTATCTTGTTCCATTGATCTATGTTTCTGTTTTTGTGCCAGTACCATATTGTCTTGATTACTGTAGCTTTGTAGTATAATCTGAAGTCAGGGAGTCTGATTCCTCCAGCTCTGTTTTTTTCCCTCAAGACTACTTTGGCTATTCGGGGTCTTTTGTGTCTCCATACAAATTTTAATATTTTTTTTGTTCTAGTTCTATAAAAAATGCCATTAGTAATTTGATAGGGATTGCATTGAATTTGTAGATCGCTTTGGGTAGTATAGTCATTTTCACAATATTGATTCTTCCAATACAAGAGCATGGTATATCTCTCCATCTGTTGGTATTATCTTTAATTTCTTTCATCAGTGTCTTATAGTTTTCTGCATACAGGTCTTTTCTCTCCCTAAGTAGGTTTATTCCTAGACATTTTATTCTCTTTGTTGCAATGATAAATGGGAGTGTTTCCTTATTTTCTCTTTCATATTTTTCATCATTAGTATATAGGAATGCAAGAGATTCCTGTGCATTAATTTTGTATCCTGCTACTTTACCAAATTCATTGATTAGCTCTAGTAGTTTCCTGGTGGCATCTTTAGGATTCTCTATGTATAGTATCATGTCATCTGCAAACAGTGCCAGTTATACTTCTTCTTTTCCAATTTGTATTCCTTTTATTTCTTTTTGTTCTCTGATTGCTGTGGCTAGGACTTCCAAAACTATGTTGAATAATAGTGGTGAGAGTGGACATCCTTGTGTTCTTCCTGATCTTAGAGGAAATGCTTTCCATTTTTCACCATTGAGAATGATGTTTGCTGTGGTTTTGTCCACAGGCTACAGGATTGTAGTTCTTCTTTCTTCTGCTGTCTGCCCTCTGTTAGATGAGGCTATCTCTAACCATATTTTTGAGGTGTATATTGTGCATCAAATTTTGAGACTCCAAGAACTAATGTGATAACTTTCAAACAAATGCTTACCTCATAGAAATATATTTTAAAATATAGCCTGGTTTGCAGTATGCTATGTGTACATAGAATATTCATCAAGAGGGGCATAATCTCTGCAATAAAAGAAAATTCAAATTTACAAAGATTGAAATATTAAAAAGTTATCTGATCAGAACTTTATGAAGTTAGGAGTAAATAGCAATAGAATATCTAGAAATCCTCACATTTTTAGAAATTTAAAAATATCTTCTAATACATAAAAATACCTTTAGGCCAAAAATAAATCATGAGAGAAATTAGCAAAATATATCAAATTGAATAACAATAAAAATGTAGCATATTAAAATTTGTGAGAAACAACTTAATGACTGTCAAGAAGAAAAGTTGTCACTTTGAGTGCTTATGTTAGAAAAAAGAAAGGCTTAAATTTAATTATCTAAACTACCTTAAGAAACTAGACTTTTTTTTTTTTTTAATTTATTATTTTTTTTTGTGGTACGCGGGCCTCTCACTGTTGTGGCCTCTCCCATCGCAGAGCAAGGCTCCGGACGCGCAGGCTTAGCAGCCATGGCTCACGGGCCCAGCCGTTCCGCGGCATGTGGGAATCTCCTGGACCGGGGCACAAACCCATGTCCCCTGCATCGGCAGGCAGACTCCCAACCACTGCGCCACCAGGGAAGCCCTGAAACTAGACTTTTTTGAAAAAAGTACAGTTACCATCGAAGTAGTAGAAGGAAATATACAAAAAAGATAAAAGCTGAAATGAATAAAATAGAAAATAATCAACAGTATTACCCACTAAAATTGTTTCTTTGTAAAGATTACTAAGTTGATAAACCCTTAGCAAAACTTATCAAAAAATAAGAGAAAACACAAATTACTGATAAACACAATTTTAGAAGGTTATCACCAATCTCCCCAGGTTGTTAAAAGGATAATAAGGGAATAATATGAATAGACTTATACCAATCATTTCGACAATTTACATAAAATAGACATTAAAACAAACAATAACCAAAAAAACATAACTTGCCAAAGCAGACACAAGAAAAAATAGAATTTCCAAATACCCAATCATAAGTAAACAAATAAACTGAATTTTTAATCAAAACCTTTCCAAAAAGAAAACTTCAGGTTCTTGTGGCTAAATTAGTCAACTTTTCAAACATTTATTAAAAAAAAATTATAATCTAACACAAATGTCTTTAGAAAAATGAAGGGAAAACATTTCTCAGTATATCCACAATAGCAAAACATGACAAATTAATTATAAGAAATAGGAAACTGCACACCAATATTCTTGATAAACCTCAAGACAATGCTAGCAAATCTAACCCAGTAATATAGAAAGAGTATAAATGCATTATGATAAAATGGAGTTTATCTTAGGAACACTAGTTTGGTTTAACACTAGAATATCAATCAATATAATTCATCATATTCAATGAATAAAAAAGAAAATGTATACAATCAACTCTACAGATGCAAATCAAATATTCAGAAGTAGAGATTTTTTTTAAGAAATAGAGGTTTTCTTAGGAATTAGAACTATAAAAAAACTTTTTATTTACATATAAGGGCATCCACAGTGATTATAAACAAAGCAATTTAATTGCAAATTTGGCATAAAAGATAAACTGGAGTAATTGAGAAGTGATAAAACAAACGTGTTCATGATGAATTTCCAAATACAGACAATCAAGAGTTTTTCCACAACTCACACTAAAGTCAAGGAGCTACTATTTGGGGGACTTCCTTGGTTCTCCAGTGGTTAGGACTCAGTGCTTCCACTGCAGGGGGCATGGGTTTGATGCCTGGTTGGCAAACTAAGATCTCACATGCTGTGTGGTGCAGCCAAAAAAAAAAAAAAAAAGAGTAAAGAAACAAGCAAAAAGAAAAAAATATTAAAAATTAAAGGAGGGAACTATTTTTAAGTTAACCTGGATGTTTTGAAGGTATCTTTAAGGCAAAGGGGCAAAAAAAGAGAGAGAGAGAACCAAAGAGAACCACAAATTAATGTGTGTCTTAGAATTTCCTGGGAATGTTTGTTTGTTTGTTTGGGGTTTTGTTTTGTTTTCAATTCTAATCTGCTAATTCTCTGGAAACTAAAAAAATGGCATGATTCTTCAAAGAATTAAGATAAGAAGTGACAATTTTGTAGAAATAATTCAAAGAAACTTAGTGTCTAACTTTGTACACCATATTCTTTTTTTTTTTTTTTTTTTTTTTGTGGTACATTGGCCTCTCACTGTTGTGGCCTCTCCCATTGTGGACTACACGCTCCAGATACGCAGGCTCAGCAGCCATGGCTCATGAGCCCAGCTGCTCCGTGGCATGTGGGATCCTCCCAGACCAGGGCATGAGCCCGTGTCCCCTGCATTGGCAGGTGGACTCTCAACCACTGCACCACCAGGAAAGTCCTGTACACCATATTCTTCCTCCAAGTATTATCTTGCCACTTTTCCTGTTCCATATTCTCTCCTACATTTACCGAAATATATTTAAAGGTTCATTAGGAAACTGGAAATTATAGTAAGTCTTTTAAGTTTTAAAATAAGTGATTATGTGACAAAGTTATGCCAGAGAAATATATTACTGTACATAGCTAAACAAAATAGCAGACAATTTTCAATTTCTATTTATGAGAAATGAGGTAGCAAAGGGGATTTTAAGCCATATCCATGAGGGTTGAGTAGGCATCCTTCTATTTTTAAAAAGGAGGGTTTTCTATGGATTTTATGTATTTGGTTTTCTAGTTGTATTTTACTTAAGCAAAATATACCTAATATCTATTTTATCATAGGTAAGTGACACAACCAATCTGTGCCTTGGTTTCTGAATCTGGAAAGAGTGGTAATAACATCACTGAGTTGGAATGAAATGTGAGTATGCATATAAAATGTTTGACGTTATTTTACACAAAAAATATGAGATACTAATATATTTTAAAATTTCAAAACCTCTATTCCCTAGTATACTGCATGAGAAAAATATTTTAGGAAGGAGATAAAATTATTTTGATATTCTGAAATTAAAGCCTTGTATTTGGGTAATTAAAAACACTTGAAGTATTCTAAAATTTTTAGAAGTTTATTTAAATTAAAAATGATGTATTAGAGAAATGGACTTTCCGACAACTTGAGTATTGTTAAAGAAATGAATTACAGCAGTCTTAAATGCAGAAAAGGGAATCAAAATAAAAAATAGCAATAGTAAAGTTTACAGGGCAAAACCCAGCAGGACAGATTTTTAGTCCTAATACTTTTGGAGTCAGTAACACCAAGGAATATAGAGCACTTGATAAATCACAAGGTGTGTAAAATTAATGACTCACAAAAAGGCTTAAAGCTTCAACTCATTTTAAAAAATCTGTCATTAACATGAAAAATGCAAGGAAAGTGGATAGCTTGGAAGTCAGGAAGACCTTGTTGAATCACTTATTGACAAATAGAAGATAACAAAGTACTTGGCTCATATTGAAATGAATGTAAACAAGCAGGATGCATAACTTGCATTCCAGAGGAAATTAGAAAATCTGCTTACTCTGTTGAGTTGTATTTTTAAAACCAAGGAAGTGGAATGATTTACTAAAATGGAACTGGGTGAAGGAGACAATAAACAATAACAGATTTAAAAAGTGAATATAATTATGAGAGATTAATATGGTAATTCCAAATCAATACTTAGGTTTTTAATTAAAATGGCATAAATTTTAGCAGCCCAGTGGTAGCTTCCATTTTCCTCTAAAATGATAACACCAAATGAGAGAAAGACAAAGACTTAAAATGTCAAAAGCTAGGACTGAGGAAAACCATAGTAGCAGAATATATGAAGCATTCAAATTTATAAGATGTATGTTATCACAGAGAGCTTTTATATTGCTTTTAATTTTTTTTTTAATTTGTTTTTCTTTCTGTTGTTCTGATTGGACAATTTCCAATCAGATCACTTATGAGTTCTTCTGTATCACTTTATCTGCAGGGATAGCAATACTCATATAGAGTATGTTATAGACTTTAAAACAAAAAATAGGCTTTAAAGCAAAGACTATTTAAAAAGACAAAGAAGAGTATTTTATAATGATAAAGAAATCAATACAAGAAGATATTACCATATATGCATCCAATACAGAAGCATATTAAGATGTAAAGCAAAGCTAACAGACATAAAAGGAAGAAATTGACAATAAAGCAATAATAGTAGAGAACTTTAACACCCCACTTACATCAATGGACAGATCATCCAGACAGAAAATCAATAAGGCAACAGTGGGCTTAAATGACACGACAGGCCAGTTGGACTTAACAGATATCTATAGGACATTATATCCAAAAGTAGCAAAATATGCACTCTTTTTAAGTGCACATGGAATGTTCTCAAAAATAGATCACATTCAGGCTTCCCTGGTGGCACAATGGTTGAGAGTGCGCCTGCTGATGCAGGGGACACGGGTTTGTGCCCCGGTCTGGGAAGATCCCACATGCCGCAGACCGGCTGGGCCTGTGAGCCATGGTTGCTGAGCCTGGGCATCCAGAGCCTATGCTCCACAATGGGAGAGGCCTGCATACTGCAAAAAAAAAGAAAAAAGCCCAGAAAGCAAGTCTCAACAAATGTAAGGAGATAGGAATTATATCTAGCATTTTTCTGAAACTAGAAATCAACTACAAAAAGAAAAATATGAAAAGCAGAAACGTGAAGATTAAAAAACATGATACTAAAAAACTAATGGGTCAGTGAAGAAATTAAAGAAGAAATTGAAAAGAATCTTACAACAAATGAAAATGAAAACACAACACTCCAAAATCTATGGAATGCAGTAAAATCAGTTCTAAAAGGGAAGTTTATAGCAATGCAGGCATACCTCAAGAAACAAGAAAAATCTCAAATAAACAACCTAACCTACAACTTAAGATAATTAGAAAAATGAACAAGCAAAGGCTAAAGTCAGCAGAAGGAAGGAAATAATAAAGATCAGAGAGGAAATACATAAAATAGAGATCAAAACAAAACAAAAAAACAGTAGAAAAGATCAATGAAACCAAGAGATGTTTTTTGAAATGATAAACAAAACTCATAAACATTTAGCCAGGCTCACCAAGAAGAAAAGGGAGGACCCAAATAAACAAAAAAAGAAATGAAAGAGGAGAAACAACAACCAATACACAGAGATACAACAAATTATAAGGGGTTACTACTAACAGTTACATAACAATAAATTGGACAACTTAGAAGAAATAGACAAACTTCTAGAAACATACAACCTGCCAAGACTGGATCAAGAAGAAACAGACAATTTGAACGAACTGATCACTAGCAGTGAACTTAAATACGTAATAAAACAACAACAAGCATTTGGCAAAATTCAACATCCATGCATGATAAAAACTATCATCAAAGTTGATATAGAGGGAACATATCTCAGCACAATAAAGGCCATTTCTGACAACCCCTCAGCCAACAACATACTGAATGGTGAAAAGCTGAAAGCCTTTCCTTTAAGTTCAGGAACAGGACAAGGATGCCCACTCTCATCCTTTCTACTACACACAGTAATGGAAGACCTAGCCACAGAAATCAGACAAAACAAAGAATTAGAAGGCATCCAAATTGAAAGGGAAGTGGTAAAACTGGTACTATTTGTAGATGGAACAATACTTTAGAAAACACTAAAGTGTACACCAGAAAGCTACCAGAACTAAGAAATGAATTCAGCAAAGTTGCAGGATACAAGATTAATATACAGAAATGTTGTGTTTCTATACAATAAAATGTTTTAACATCTTCTTTTCTGATTAATATCAGAAAGAAAAAGCTTTTAAAAATACCATTTTAAATTACATCAAACAGAATAAAACACCTAGGAATAAACTTAACCACAGAGGTGAAAGACCTATACTATGAAAACTATAAAACTGATGAAGGAAATTGAAGATGATAAAAATAAATGTAAAGATATTTATATGTTCTTGGATTGGAAGAATTAATATTGTTTAAATGGCCATACTACCCAAAACAATCTACACATTTAAGGCAATCCCTATCAAGTTATCCATTACATTTTTCACAGAACTAGAGCAAATAATCCTAAAATTCATATGGAACCAGTAATCAAAACAGCATAGTACTGGTGCAAAACCAGACACATAGATCAATGGAACAGAATAGAGAGCCCAGAAAAAAACCTATGCACCTATAAGCAATTAATCTACAACAAAGGAGGCATAAATATACAAAGGAGAAAAGACAGTCCCATAAAGAATTAGTGCTGGGAAGTAGATAGATACATATAAAAGAATAAGATTAGAACATTCCCTCACACCATGAACAAAAATAAACTTAAAATGGATTAAAGACCTAAATGTAAGAACAGAAACCATAAAATTCCTAGAAGAGGACATAGATAGAACAGTCTTTGGCATAAATCATAGAAATAGTTTTTGGATCAGTCTCCTAAAGAAAAAGAAAAAGAAAAGCAAAAATAAACAAATGGAAAATAATTAAACCTAAAAGCTTTAGCACAGTGAAGGAAACCATTGACAAAGCGAGACATAACCTATGGAATGTGAGAAAATATTTGCAAATAATATTTGCAAGGAATTAATATCCAAAATATATAAACAACTCATACAACGCAATATCAAAATACAAACAGCCCAATCCAAAAAACTAGGCTGAAGATGAATAGACATTTTTCCAAAGAAGACATAGAAATTGCTAACAGGCAAAAGAAAAGATATTCAACATTGCTAATTATTAGAGAAATACAGATCAAATCAACAAGAAGATATCATCTCACACCTGTCAGAATGGCTATTATCAAAATGTTTACAAATAACAAATGTTGGAGAGGATTTGGAGAAAAGTGAACATTTTACTGTGTTGGTGGGAATGTAAATTGGTGCAACCACTATGGGAAATAGTATGAGGGTTCCTCAAAAGAAGTACAAACAGAATTATCATATGATCCAAACATTCTACTCCTGTGTATGTATACAGAAAAAAAATGAAAACATTAATTCAAAAAGATACATGCACCCCAATGTTCATAGCAATGTTATTTACAATAGTTAAGATATGGAAGCAACCCAAGTGCCCATCAACAGACAAACAAATGAATATGTGGTGTGTGTATGTGTGTATATAATGGTATATATATATTATATACGTGGAATAGTAAGTCATAAAAAATAATGAAATTCTTTCACTTGATGCAATGTGGATGGACCTAAAGAATAGTATGCTTAGTGAAATAAGTGGTATCTAAAAAATAATACAAATAAATGTATATGCAAAACAGAATGAGACTTACAGATGTAGAAAACTAGTGGTTATCAAAAGGGAGAGGGAAGGGGGAAGGAGCAAATTAGGTGTATGAGATTAAGAGATGCAAACTACTATATAAAATAGATAAGCAACAAGGATATACTGCATAGCATAGGTAATTATGACCATTATTTTGTAATAACTTTGGAGTATAATCTGTAAAAATACTGAATCACCTACCTGTAAACCTGAAACTAATATAATATTATAAAACAACTATACATCAAAAAATTATAATATATACAAACTAAATTTTGAAAAACTTACCTAGCCTTCACTTCATGTAAAGAAGACCATATAGGGCTTCCCTGGTGGTGCAGTGGTTGAGAATCTGTCTGCTAATGCAGGGGACACAGGTTCGAGCCCTGGTCTGGGGGGAATCCCACATGCCACGGAGCAACTAGGCCCGTGAGCCACAACTACTGAGCCTGCGCGTTTGGAGCCTCTGATCTGCAAGAAGAGAGGCCGCGATAGTGAGAGGCCCGCGCACTGCGATGAAGAGTGGCCCCCGCTTGCCACAACCAGAGAAAGCCCTCACACAGAAACGAAGACCCAACACAGCAAAAATAAATAAATAAATAAATAAATCTATGTTCTAAAAAAAAAAAAAAAGAAGACCATATAAAACAAGGAAACACTTCTCTTCCACTCTACCTCCTCATTGTCTTTCCTTTGATTGAGAGACTCAAACTAGGATGTAAAACTACCCTGCCCAAGAAAATAGCAACAAACAATACATACAAACTCAACAAACAAATTCAAATCCAGTCAGGAATCATTCAGTTCCACAGATATTACATTTGATCTTGTGTATTACTGTTTTCTTGAACTTTACTTTTCTGTCATTCATTTTATGAACATAGTGGAGAAATATTATATTCAAGATACTCAGTTCCACATAGTAGGTAGAATGAATCCTAAAATTGGTGCACACTGTATTACAGTTCCTCTACCCCTAATGGTTCCAGAACCTGATTGCATATTAAGATCACCTTCTGAACTCTGAAAGAAAAATCAGATGACCAGCTAATTGGATGCACAGCTAAATCAGAACCTTGGGGGTTAAATCGTTCATGTTTTTTGTTTTTCCTTTCTGCCTTGTGTTGTTTTTCTTTCTCTTTTAATGTTCCAGGGATTATGATGTCCAAGAAAGTTTGGTAGCCACTGTTCTCTCCCTCCATTTTACTTAGCATTCTGTATGCATGCAACATTCTGAAAGACTTTGTCTTCAATAACCACTTGTTGATTTCTTTCCTATTCTTTATTACTCTATAGCAAACATGGTACTTAGATTACTGATAAATATGTAAACACAACTAGTCAAAATCCAAAATCATTATCTATGTCGTTCCTCATCTTCTGAACATTTTTTTCCCTTTTCCTTTTTTTCTGTTTTGAGAAATTTTATCAACTTTTCTCCAGCCTCTTTTTTTGGGGAGAAATGTGGGGGGATCCTAGCCTCTTCTTAAATTTAAAAAGTTCTGGTCATTCTCTTTGATAAGTCTGTTATAAATCTGTCAACTCTTCTTATTGCCAGGATGCTTACTTTTCACCCAATATATTATGAACATGGCCTAATCGGTTTCCTTGTCTCAAGTTTCCATAGTCCCTTCTTTACCTAAAACCTATAGCAAATGGCTACTAGATGATATTTCTGACATGCTACCTTGAATTGATTGCTCTGATATTTAGAATTTTTAAAAACTCCTCATAATCTTCAGGACAAAATTAATCCTTTTTGTTTCCTAAGATGGGAAGCAACATCAGCTACAGGCTTTCTCCTATCCTAATCAACACTCTAGAAACTACAAAGACAAGAGAGAATTATGGATAAGAGAAATGAACTAAAAAGCCCTGAGAAATATTTGGGGAGGCTGAAAACTAAGGTGAACTGCTAGGGATCTCCATATCCTTCTGTGGAGAGCTACAGCCTAGGGCTAACCTTCGCTAGAGGTTTTAGAGGGAGCATAGATAGGAGGGAAGCTTTTAAGGTCTGCTCTTACCTTCTCCCCCATTGCTATGGAACAAGTACTGCCCCATCTCTGCACTGTTGAGAGCCCAATGTCACTGAATTTATTTAAGGTAAGAAAAACTTATTGAGGATTTGGTGAAACTGGTGTGGGAAGATCACTTGCTCTCTGGGATTCACTTCTTTACTACTCTCCCTCTCCAACATCTGCCATCCCACCAATTTGGTTGGTGGATTACAAATTAAGGAAACTACTCTTCCTGAAACTGCCTGTTTCTAACAGTATAAATCCCTATCTTAAATTATCTGGTGGAATGACTGTAGAGTCATTAGTCCACTACTGGAGTGGACTAGTGGAGTGGTCACAGCAGTTAAGCTCTTCAACACTCCTCTCAATTTTCCTTATCAAAGAGACTTATCGAAGAGAATGATCAGGACTCTTTAAATTTAAGAAGAGGCTAGGATTCCCCAATGTTATGCCTCAAAAAAAGAGGTTGAAGAAAAGTTGGTAAAATTTCCCAAAATAGGAAAAACAGAAAAGGGGAAAAAAATTGTTCAGAACATGAGGAACAGCATAGATAATGATTTTGGCTTTTGATTAGTTGTGTTTATATATTGTCAGTAATCTAAGACACCTGGAGGATACATACATTTGTCATACTTGAAACATTACTTCAAGAGAAGTTAAAAAATCAGAGGTCAAAATACTAGGTAATGGAAGAGTAAAACCAATCTAAAAGAAAGAGGACATGAACAAAATATATCAACTGCAAAAGAATCAATGATATAGATAAATCAGTAATTTAAAACAAAAATCATTGATATATTTAACTAATTATGAAATATATTTATAACATATGAGAATGAAGTTATTTAAAAAGTAACAATTGCAAATATTTGATATGAGTAATAGAAGTAAATACCACAGTATACATATTAGATGACAGAATGAATAAGTTGTGCAAAAAATTAGTTGTTTCAAACTAAGTCATATATCAAATAATTCTACTAGAAGGAAGAAAAAAAAATGAGTAAGAGTTGGAAACTTAAGATAAAAAACCTAAGATAAAAAAAATGTTTTTCCCCTCTGATACCAACATGGAATACAAATTATTTTTGAACACATGGAGAACATTTAAAAATAGAACTTCTATCAAGCTACAAAAGTAGTCTCAATTAATTCCAAAAGGTATATTTTTTCTTACCACAGTGAAATAATATATGATATTATACCAAGGAGAGCTAAACATATTCTTGCATGTTTAGAATTAAGTAATATATTACTAAACAAACTTTAGGTTCTAAATAAATTAGAAAATAAGTTATATAACACATAGAATTAACAGGTAGTGAAAATAAAAAAGCAAATACAGTTCTTAGAGAGAATTTTATAGCTTTACATGTATTTTTCAGGAAAAGAGTAAAGTAAAGTAAAAAGCAAACTAGTTAAGCAAACAAGCTTAGCATTTACCTCAGGAATTTTGAAAAAGCACAAACAAAAAAACAAATAAAGAGAATAATAAAACAAAGTGCAAAAGTCAGTGAAACAGAGAACGTGAGCAGTACTAAAGAACATTTTTTTTAAAGAACTAATTTTTTTAAGCAATCAATACAGGGCACACAATTTTAGCTAGAAGGATCAAAGAAAAAAGAGTGAAAAAATAAAAATGAACATAATAGATAATAAAACATATTAAGTGCAGATACAAAGAAAATGTAAAATTACCATGTTTTTAAAATAACTATATAGATGAAACAAGATATCATATAACAAAATTCTAAATTTGTCATACAAAATTTACTGGAAGAAATCTGAATAATAGTAAAACACTGTTACATGTTTTTATTATTACCATGTTCTAATAAATTTTTAGTGAATAGTTAATTGCCACCTTATTCAGTTTGCTCCAGAATAAAGAAAAAATGGTGAAAAATAAACATTCTTTAAAAGTTTATAACACTAAATGTAAAATCTTAAATTAAGTACTGGCAAATATTAAATAATACATCTTGATCAAGAAGTTTTCTTCTTAAGATGACAAGGAGAGTTAAAACTCCAAAAGTGTATTATTGTATATATTTCACCATATTAATATTCAAAGGTATGGTTGCCTCAATTATCAAAAAAAGTGTTTGGAAAATTTAGCACCCATTTATGATTATTTTTTTTAAAAAACTGAAATGTAGAGTAAACTCTTAGCTTGGTTAATTTTATATATCCCCAAACAATTGAGAACTTCATATTTGAAGTTGAGTTATGTATTTATTCTTGGGAATAAAACAAATATCCTTATAAATATCACTACTGTTAAATTTAGGACTAAAGATCCTGGTCAATGTTACAAAGAAAGAAAAGGAAAAATGTCATGTAAGGATTTAAAAAGTAAAACTCATATTTTCAGATGATAAGATCATATATTGATACTTCAGATAACCTTTGGAATCAACCTGCAAATTATAAGGATTAATAAGTAAGGCTAGGAAAGTTACTGTATATAAGATTTATTTATCAATCTTGTTAGCATCTTTCTATATAAACAATAAAACAATAAATGATAGAATATAATAAATATTAAGATTCCTTTCAAATAACAACTAAAACAACCAATTCTTTATAAAATATACAGGAATGAACTTAACCCTAAAGATACAAGCCTTATGTACAGAATTGGAATACTTTAATAAAATTTTTGGAAGATATTTCTTTCTCTTGGATGAGAAGATGGTATTATAAAGATGTCAATTATCCCCAGCCCCTAATATTCCACATCTGTTCCACAAGCAAAATACATTCACTCCAACTCTAGGTCCCCAAAAAGAACCCCATGCAAGATCAGCTCAAGTTCAAATCTTTTTATCTAAATCTAAATCTCATCATATAAGTTCTCTAACCCATTTTGGAGGAGTGTTTGTGTTTAATGCATTCTGGGGCACAATATTTAAAAACCTTTGAACCTGTGTAACTAAAGATTTGCCCCCAAAGCTTCAACATATATTGGTGTAACAGGTGTGGGATAACAGTAAAAGACATTCTGGTTTAAAAAGTGGAAAGATAAAAGGTAAAAGAGTCACCAGTCCAAAGCAGGTTTTGAAATCCAGTCAAGTAAACTCAGCTGGAGTTCCTTCATTAGGTTTCAAGGGCTTGGAATAATCTTTCTCTGTGTCTTTTAGCTCCATCCTCTTGGCTTTTCTTTTCCCCTTCTGTACTCTTGGCTCTATCTGCTGCATCATTCTTCCTTGTCCATGAATAACAACAACTATTTGCAACTGAGTAGTTTTATCAGCCTGCTTCCTGCCAGTAGATTTTAGAAGCCCAACAGCCCCCTTTTATTTTGTACTCTTTTCCCCCCTTTAATTTCAAGCTGGCAGTGTTTCTACTGATGAAAACTTCACAAAATTTTGCAGTTTTTTGTCTAAACTTCACCAAATTCCAATTCATTAAATAAAAGCCACACCCACAAATCTTTTGGGGATAATCCTTTCTTTATCTTGAACTGCTGAGATGGCTGAGGAATAATGACCTTAAGTTTGAGGAGGCCCTCTGGTTGAAATGAGAAGATCTGTGAAACACAACCTTAATCTCTTGAATGAGCCTTTCTGCCACTGTACAGACTGATCTTATGACCTTTTGAGTTTTTAGAAAAATGTACAGTCACACCTTCATTTATTTCTCTATGACATTTAAAGCAACCACTTAATTTTAGCATTTCGCCATATGGATAGACTGAAAATCTTTTTAATTATCACATGCTGGTTTGCCTTTTGTTTAACAGTTCCTCCTTCTACTTATCTCTATTTTTTCATATTTTATATGAGCAAAAAAAAAAAAAAAAAAAAAAAACTAGGCCACACCTTTAACGTTTTAGTTAGAAATCTCCTAAGGTCAATATTTATTATAATAATTTATCACATATAAGTTCTGCCTTCCACATAAACATAGTAGACAATTTCCCTGAGCTTTTTTTTTTTTCACCATGTAACACAGATCCCCTGTCTTCTAGTTTCCAATCCTCACTTCCTTACTTCCTTTTGAGCCCTTGTTAACCATGTCTCTTCAGATTTCTACTAACAGTCTATATCCAGTGATTTAGGATTTCTCAAAGGTGATTTCGTATTTCTTCTTCATGCTTTTCCTGCCCTTCCTTCTAGTTCACTGGTAGTATCTTTAAAATACATATTCCTACTAACAGTTTGTTCAAGACGATCTAGGATTTTCTTTTTTTTTTTTTTTTTTTTTTTTTTTTTTTTTTTTTTGTAGGATTTTCTTATGGTCCTCAAAAATTTTCCATTTCCCACCCACTACCCAATTCCAAATCCCTACTTACATATTCAAAGTCCTTTTTTTAGTATAAAATAACAGAATCATGAGAGGGATACCTCATCATATTCACAAGTTTTTCCAGGAGATAAAGGGTGAGGTACATTGAAGGTCATCTTAGAATTATACCTCTACAATTCCCAAAAGGATAATAGAGATCTTCTTCAACCTACAGTGCAGTTATATGCCCAAAATCCCATCATAAGTTGAAACTATTGTTTGTCAAAAATGAATTTAATAACCTAAACTGCCAAACATCACTGCCTAGTCTAGACTACTTTGAACATGATCAGAATATTTACATTAGCCTACTCTCAGGAAAAATGATCTAATGCAAACCTTATTTTATAATAAAGTGTTGAATATTTCCTGTAATTTATTAAACACTGTACTGAAAGTGAAAAACAGAATGGTTGTAAGTGTTTAGGTGGTTTATCCCCCTGATTGAATGGCTGGCTGGAAGCTGTGACTCACTGCAGCTGTCCAGCTTCATGAGAGAGTATCATTGCTAGCCTGGGAAAAAAATCAAAATTTAAAATCCATAGTACAGTTTCAACTGACTGTGTATCATATTGGTACCAATGTAGTCGAAAAATCTTAAGTCAAAACATTGTAAGTCAGGGAGGACAGTCTATAATGAAAACTTATAGCTTTCTACCTCACTTCTTCTTCTAGTACTGCACTCCAAAGCCTTATTTCTTCTTATAAAGTATATTTATTGAGGTTAAAAATTAGAAACTGATTTCTCATTTTACTGAAAACAGCTCTCTTAAGTCTCCTCAACTTATCCTTTCCCATATAATTTTACATATGCAAATACTATTTGCTGTAAATTCAATATTTTAATATAATTATATTAATATCTTTGTTGCTGAATTCAGGTTCAACTGCTGCTGTTTGAAAGCCAATAATTGAAAGACAAGTGTTGGTTGGGAAGAAAAGACTGATCTATTCAGGAGGCCAGCAACCAGGGAAGAGAGTGGACTCATGTCCAAGAAAAAACTCCTAAGATTCTGCTTAACTATGAAAATTTTAAAGGGAGAAAAGGTAAGTTAATAGCAGTTAATTATTTGGGGAGGGGGTCAGAGTCTTTGTTGTCTTCCATTTTGTGCAGACTTTCTTCTGATTGGTCAATAGTGAGGTAACAGGGTAGTGCTCCAGGACTCCTGTTCTCAGCCTGAGGTTATCATCCGCCCCCCTGGATAGGGACCTGTTCCTGCAGAATAACTCAAAGATATATATAAAATCCCTTGAGGACAAACCAGGACCCTGCTTTATCACTGCACTATTGTTTCTTAATTTCTCCTCCTTTGTTTCTGTAGTCCCTCACTTTTCTGATTAGCAACAGTTTGCATCTGCCCTTTGGAACACAGGGAAGGTCAAACAGGCTGAAGGAAGCCTATTTCCCACAAACAAGAAATGGGGGACATGGAAAGGATTTGTATCCAGGATGGTCCCACAGCATCCTGCTCAGTTTCATCTTCCTCATTCCAGAGTTTTTAAATGCTTTGCTATTTTCTTTCTCTCATATCCATTATTATATCCTAATTTTTTCCAAGTGTTTCAGTATATCAGATAGTCTGTTAAGTAACCATCATTTCTAAGATACTTCTGCTCCAATATGGCTGGTTGACCTCTAAGAGTTCCTTTGATGCAAAGACAACTTTCTTTCAATACTTTTCTATCCATTATTTATTTTATTTTATTTTTACTGGGTTGCATGTTTTTTCTTCTTTATTCTTCTTGAGGACATCCTAAGAAGGAATGAATGGGAAATAAATAGTTCTTGTGTTCACATTTATGAAAATGTTTTAATTATATCCTCAAAATTCACTTATAGTTTTTCTGGATGTAGAAATTTAGGATAAAATTTAGGACCCCTCAGAATCATTGAAGTTTTATTTTGTTGTTTTCTAATATCTAGTGTTACAATTGCCCAATCTGATGTCATATTTTTCCTTGTTTTATTGAAACTGACCTATTCGTTTCTCTCTGTAAACTTTTGTGTCTATTCTTTATCTCTGTTGTGATAGTTTTGGTGTTTTTTGTTATCTTCTCATTGTATTGAGCACTCTGTGGAACTGTTAATTGTCTCTGCTATAATACAAATGAAAAAAAGTTTTAGCTGAACTAGGCTATTAGGAGCAAAGGGCTTATATTCAAAAAAATCTTAATTGAGCACTGGGTACTATCTTTAGTACTATCTTTATTCAAGCACTGGGTGCTTAAATTGAGGCAAATGAGTAGGCTCATAAAATGAAAATCTAGAAATTAAAAAATGCCTAGAATTTTCCAAAAATAAGGACATCATTTAAGGGTCATTTATAAGAGCAGAATTGAAACAAAAATGTCCAGAGTGCAAAGAATAATATATTTCACTTAATAGAGAAGAAATTAATAGTTCTTTATTTAAATTCCTTTAGTTCCTGAAAAAAGTTAAATTTGTGGAAAAATAGATGAAATTCATAAATACTGGAGAACTATTGATGTTATGAAGTGGGGTGGTTTATTAAGAAAGATTAGAAAATCTATATCTTGGCTAAAAAATAACCAAGCAGATATTATAGGTGCATTGAGCTGCAGCTGAGTTAAGTAAGAATTGTAAGAAATAAAAACAATTACTTGGGGCTGTTACAAGGAATTATAATTAGTTTTAATGGAATTAAATAAAATATTAATATAAGACTAAATTGATGATACAATACATTTCAACATTTGTAACCACTGAGGAATTTTAAATGATGATTGCTTCATTAATAAAATGTTACTATCCATCTTGATTTTTCAAGTAAACATGATAAAAATGACTATCCCTAAAGCATGCTGTTTTTTACTTTCAACTTTTATTTATCTAGAATTTACAAGGTGTGGGAGATTGGTGGGGAGGGGTGAGGGGGGGAGAAAGCAGGAGGTTGAAGGGGAAGGCTTACATTTATTTACTCTCCAGAGCACACCAATCTTCTTTCTTTATTCCAGCAGATCTTACATTTGCATTTATAGAGTTTACTGCAGTCAATTAGAATCCAATTTCTAGAAACCATTGCAGTGGCATTATAAATTTCTACCTTACAAAATTAAACTTAGTGGTTCTCAGCAGACCCATAAAGTGACAAAAATAGCTTAAACCAATACAACACAAAAAAATGATTAAATTCACACAAAATGTGTCAGGTCCCAAAAGACAAAATAACTTTTGCTTTCTTGTGTGAACCACTCACTACACAAAGAGTTCTTTATAAGAATTTCTTTTATCTCCTTTCCATTTTTTGTAACAACCAGATACTTGTAAAGTACATATGGTGTATGGCTCAATTCACAAATTTGAGAACAAAAGTAGATCCCCTTTTAAGACATAGACAGTCCATTCATTCAGCAAATATGTGTTGAATGAGTATTCTATGCCATGAACTTCTCTGGGTCCTCTAGTGGGGTGACAGAAAATGATCCTCTGGGCAGTGAAACAAGATGCTTGGAAGTTAGTGTTCTGAAGGAAACAAAATAGGATAATATGTAGCAGGTTGGGAAAGAAGGGACTTTAGACTACAAATTTTAGAATGTTTAAGTATGGCCTCTCTTAAGTTAAGAAAAAAAGACCTGACTCTTTACTTTTTGTTCTCAGGTAGAGACCTATTATCTAATGTCTTACAATGACATTCTGAGAACAAATTTCACAATTATGCATCTGTTATGATGTATTTTCTGATAGGGTTTAAATTAACTAGTTTACAAACAATTGACAGTTTTTCTATAGTAATAACATGATTCTTAATACACTTTAAAAACTTGACTTAAGATCAAGTGTTGACTGGATAATATCTGTTATATTAGATCCAATATACAGGTGAAAAAACTGAGACTTGGCTTAAGAACTTGATTACAGCCATCTGACTAGTATGTGGTTCAGTTCCTATTTGAACCCAAGTCAATCTGTATATGATACCTATGTTCTATCCATAGGAGTTCTATTTTATTTTACTTTTCAGCATGGAACAGAGCATTAGATTTTAATTTGAACTTGGCTGTCATTTACAGTGGATTCAGTATCCTTTGGGGGAAAAAAGTCAAAAAATGTCATAGGTAATATTTAGGAAAGCAGATTTTGAATACATAATACCATTTTTAAGTGTTCATAAAATATTTATACCAGTGTTTGAATTAAAATCTGAAAATATGTTAATATACAGCAAATTTAATTATATTTATATATGTTTAGTTTTTAAAATGATTCTAGGAGAAGAGAATGAGCTGGGGTCAACTTATAAAAGAGTTTAGAAAATATATGGAAAAGGAAATTTATTGATGGTATTGAATGGTTTAGCAATATTTATTTCTTGGGTTGAATCACAGGAAATCTTTATGAGTTCTGCATTAGACACCTGGAAGCCAAGAAAAAGCATGAAAGCAGTTTCCTTGGAAAATAGCAGGTATGTGCCTCAAAAGCTGAGATGATCATTAGGGCAGACTAAGTATACTTGGACTAAAGTATTTTACTGGCTTTGGTGTAATATGAAATGTATTGAAAATTAACCTTCTAATTATCCAGTTTTGTTTTGAAGCTAACAATAGATAGATAATAATAGATAGATATATATCACTACAAATAAAAGTAACTATATGTCATATATGTAATTGTTTCTCTACTAATTAATTTTACTAAATATATATGCAAGTGATTATTAAATACAAATGTTAATTTATTCTAAATGAGTAAGCCATTATTAGCATTTGTGTTAATTGCCATTGTGTTAATTGGCATTCAATGAAGTGATGATGTCAAATTTAATAGCTTTATTAATTAGGATCTAAACACTCTTGGTAATTTAAGATGCAAGAACACTCTTTCTCTGCTTCTAAGAAATGGCCTGGCAAGTTATTACACAGAGAAAAACTGATTTTTTCATAAATGAAATGCTTGAATTTGCATAAAAATATTACCCTGTGAGTTGCTCCTTAAAGCCTTCCAGATCATTTGACAGAAAATATTTATGGTACCTGATAAGTACCAACAAGTGGACCTCACATAACCCATACTTAGATGTGGAGGAAATGTGTTCTTCCAGAGCCAATTACACTTACACAGCACTGAATTTCTGCATATTGGTTTACAGAATGCAAAGTTTGTGATGATGACATAAGGAATTGGGGAGGGAGAGAACATGATATCTTGAAATTGTAAAATAGAAAAAGGACTAAGGAAAATAAAGATGAAAACAAAATTTGAGCAAATACATTCCAATGATGTTTGTGTTAAAGTTGAAATTAATTTAAACAATCTTTTCAAAAACAATTCTTTTATGCTCCCACTTAATGAATTCATTTTAGAAGCCCTTTCCCTTTTAACTATATACTGTGTGACGGAAGGCGGGCTTCTGAATTTCCTGTTTCTTCATAAATAACCTCAGTAACTTCATCCTATTCTCAGAATAGAGAAACTATTCTCAGTTATCCACTGTTTTCTTAGCTCTAGGCAGACAAAAAATTATTGTCTTCTCTGGAGCCTCTTCAGGTGAGAACTGGTTTTTACCCAACATCAAGGAAAAGACTGTGAGCTAGGTCAAATCACAAAGAGCTGCTCTGGGTCCAAAAATTGAGGAGAATGATTCTCTTCAGTTTAATAGCAACCTGGAAATAACCAATGCAAAGGACATAAAACATATGATTGTGAATGAGTGGATGTAGCTAGACTATGCTTCCAGATTTGTCATGGTGACACATCCAAAGTTTGGTGGTCAATGCAAGCCATACAGGCTAAGGAAACCAACAGATCAAAGAGCAAAGGAATAGCTTTTTATGTCTTAGTGTGGGAAGTAAAGTATCAGTGCTTAATACTCAATTTACTTTTGTGTTCTCTTGTTCTTTCATCTTTTCTTTCTTACTGTGTCACCAAGCCTAGAACAATGTACTTTCATCATTTTCTAAACTCTCTAGTACTATTTCTAAAACATATTTCCAAATTTTTATTTTAAAAACCCTACATCTGTGTGTTTCATATTATTCCATGTCATTATTTTTGGTAGTTTAAAGTTACCACACTGAATCAATCTCTTAATTTAGTCCAGAGTTTAGAACTCACTTTATAGTTATTTTTCTCTTTGGAGTTTCATGTTCCTGATTTATTCACGATACAATCTAAAATATCCTTGATTTCTTCAATGCCAATGACCTTATCACCACTTCAATACCCAAATTCCATAAATGATTTGAACTCATATAAATACTAAAATAAGATATGTATCTCTTTAAACATAGACTTTGCTCTTTTAGTCTATCACATTTCTGAAATAATCCATTTTCCCCCAACCTATCTCTTTCCTCATTGCATTGCTTCATTTCCTATACTATGTAGACCCCAATATCCACCAAAAATATAAATAAATTTTTATAAATAGCAATAATAAAAATAAAATCATCTAACACTAACTGCAGCTATATTTAGTGTCCTTTCCCCCACCATTGGCATGGCTGTATGACCTACTTTGGCCAATAGAATGGAAACCTGCAAAGAATGCCGTGTCCTAGTAAAAGCTTTTTAGAGGCAGTGTCAATTTCTGCTTGGGCTCTAGACTTTCTGCTTTTTGAGAATATATCTCAGATAGTGGTTCTTTCTTCAGCTTGGATTCTGAAAAGAGACACCATCTGTAATAGACCTGAAGTTAACCTCAGCCTAGAATCAAGCCCAGTGGAATCTGGCCAAGATGAGCAGATCCAAATGGAGCAGAGTCCTAGGCAATCTGCAGGTCCAAGACAAGTGTTTGTGATTTTAAGCCATTGAGAGAGTTGTTGTTACCAGAGCAAAGTTGATTGTAATCACCAGGCACTGTGTTATCAACATTTCACAGATGAAGAAATTAACACTTAAAGAGGTTAAATAATTTATCAAATTTATAAAGCTATTAAATGCTAAGATTTAAATCCAGAACCTATTCCTTAGCCTCTGTGCTTTACTGACCTCTGGTAAATACAATCAAATTTTTGGTAGAGACAGAAAGTTACTGATACTCTTGTACATATTTGATTTTAACATAGGGATCCATATTGAGGCTGTCGAATATTTCATTAAAAAATTACAAAACTCTTCAGATAGGTTGTGCTACACATTCATAGTTTATAATTTATTTTGTACCTTCCACTTTGATAAACTTTCCATGTGTTCCTTATTAACTATCATTTCCAACAGAAGTTTTCCCTAGTCTTTAACAGTTTCCTTAATTTTCTTATCCCACCAATATCTTAATATACACTTGCAATATTTTATCTCATATAATGTCTCTTCATTATTTAGTACTACTGACCACTCTTCCTTCAGTATAATTCTTTCTCTTTTGGCCTTTGTGAAAGCATCCTAGTTTGATTTCCTCAGTTTTCTGAATGCTTACATCTTCATCAATTTTTCTTTTCCATATGATGTTACTCTTGATGGAGTCCAGGCTAAGCTGTGCTAACAGACAGACCAAAGTACATTGGCTCAAGTAACCTGGAAGTGTGCTTGTTCATCACAGAATGGTCCAGGAGTTGGTGGTGGTCCAGAGTGGATAGGCAGGTCTTTCCAAAGAGTATAGAGCAACTCATCTTTGCTTTATCTTCTTGGTTTAACATATCTCATGGATGTTTCTTATCTAAATCACTCACCATCATTTCCACATCCAGCTAGTAGGAAGGGGTAAAGAGAGAAAAGAAAAAAAGGCAAAGAAAAAAACATTTTAATGAAGTAATGTGGAAATTACATATATCCCTTTTATTTACATTCCAGTGGTCATAATTTAGTCACATGTCCATACCTAGCTGCAAAGGAGATTGAGAAACGTAATTTTTATCTGGGTAGGTAAATGCCTTGCTGAAACTTACTGTGGGGAATTCTGTTACCAGAAAGAAAAATAGATGCATATTGGTAGATAATTGGCAATGTCTATCAGAACTGGTTTTAAAATTTCATATTTGTCCATTTATGACCTTACTTTACACATTTTATGCGTGACTTCATCCACAACTATGGCTTATATAACCTGTGTAAGCTAAGTAATATAGCATCTCTATCTCCAGTTCTAGTCTCTCTCATGATTTCCATAAATTAATACATAGAGATTTGTTCTTTTCATCATGGCTAAAACTGAGTTGGTGATGCTAAAAATAGGGTATAATCATGGGATATTTTCCAGAAGCTCTACTCAAATGATCTCCAGAAACATACTATTTTAAAATGTATCCCTTCAGAATACAATAATGTTAACCATAACTAATTTTTTAAAATCAACAATAAATTACAGACGATTAAGTTAATGTCATAGAAAGAGAACTCTGTGATCAGTTTAAGGAAAGGATTTACCTTGGAGAGACTAGAGCCAGAGAAATTAATTAAACAGTTATGACAGTTGGGTGAGAAACCACGAGGGTGTGAAATTATCATTGCATCAGTTGGGAATGGGTAAACACTGAAAAAAGTCAGGAGCAAACAAGTAAAACCTCAAAGACCTTCATAAGAGATTCAGCCGCACTGTGAGAAGAAAGAAACCAAGATGACTCACTGGATTCTAATTCAGGAAATTGAATAATGTGGATGAGGAAAGGCTTAGGTGAGGAACAGGATATATTAATAGTTTGATACCCTGAGCAGGAATACCTTTTGGTTCTTGCTATCCCTGTAGTGAATTGACTTAAAAATCAAAGGCTAATGGGCTGGCAACAACATTTAATATGACTATAAAGCCAGTGATACCTCACAAGGAAAGTGATAGAATATCTCAAATTTCTTTACAAGAAGTATATTTTGAAACTTCTTCTTTGATAACAATATTTTACAAATTTTCCTTTAAATGTTCACACTCTAAAAATCCATGTTATCTCCGGTGGTGGTGAAGATATGGAATGTTACCAGGAGTAAAACAATATTCTCTTACTACCACTGATGGCTAATTTAGAATATTTACCCTTATATGCTTTCCTCTGTCTTTTCCAAGTGTATGTCTTGGATCATCACTGATGTCCACAGTAAATTCATCAGATAAATATAACAATAATTATTTTTTATATTCAACATATAAGTGAGATTATTTTAAATTTGCTAAGAAAATAGATTTTAAAAGTTTTCATCACAAGAAAAAAAATTAATATGAGTGGTGATGGATACTAACTAGACATATTGTAATCATTTCACAATGTATACATATATGGAATTATTATGTTGTACACTTGAAACTAATGTAATGTTGTACATCAATTATATCTCAATAATTTAAAAATGCAAAAACAATAGATTCTATATATATATATAGTCCAGTGCCTTAAAAAAAATAAAACATCTCTAGAGAGGATTTTGGAAAAAAGGTAATGTTACTCAAGTTGCATTGCTGCAATTGGCTCCCAGGTACTTAGGGTGTGCCAAGTCCCATCAGTGCCCCAGAGGTGTAGGAAATGCCCACACACCTGTTCTGGCTTCCAGAGGGCTACTAAATCCCTGCCCTGCATCTCTTACATGCAAGCTAATTGGAAGCCTAACTTTAGGGCAGTAGCTGGGAAAGTTGAGACATTAAATATTGCAGTCCAGCCACTGTGGGGAGAAACTGCAACCTGGGTGTTTTTGCCTACTCGTTCTGTGCTGAGACTGGGGAGTATCTTCTGACAGTGGTGTATGTACACGTAGAATGGCACCTTTGTTCTCTGTGGTCTCAGGAGACTCTCAAATTTCAATCCCCATCACCAACAAGAGCTAGGTGATTCAGGAGCCAGTCCCTCATGTGGCAGCTGTGGAAAACAAGGGGCTAGATGTGCCGATAAACTCCTTTCTGGGAGAAGCCAGAGATTTGATTTTATTGCTGGGGTGAATCAAGAGAGAGAAGGCTCAGGAAGATCCTACACATCTCTTCAAGCTCCTGAAGGACTACTAATTATGTGCTCTGTCAGCTCCCAGATGCAGGTTGATTAGAAGCCTGGCCCTTGGGCAGCAGCTGAGAAAGTATGCAGATAGACCCCTTCCAAGAAGAAACTGGGAGCTTTGTGTTCTTGCCTAATCTCTCTGCACTGAACCTGAGGGATAACTATGAGACTTGTTTAAAAACTGCTTCTTTGCTTAATGTAGTCCTGGGGGATCCACAAAGGCAAAGTCCCGTAGCCTCTCAGTGTTAAGTAATTTGGGACCCTAGCCCTTGGGCGGCAGCTGTAAAAGTTGGGACACTAGATATGTGGACAAACTTCTTCCAGGGAGAAGCTGGAGACTTGGTTTTAGTGTTGGAACAAGCCAGGGAAGAAGACAGAGGAAGTGTCCACATGTTCTTTCAGGCACCCTAGAGGATCCCGGTCAGTTCCCAGTGCATGCTTGATGTTTTTGCCTACTTCTTCTGTGCTGAGGTTGGGGGGATAGCCATGGGAAGTGCCTGCTGCTCAGTTTAAAAGCCACCTTTTCGTTTAATGTGGTCCTGGAGCCTGCAAATGCCATGCTCCCTTGTTTCTCCAAGTTAGGTGATTTGGGAGCCAGTCCCTCTGATTGTAACCATGAAAGTTGTGGTGCTAGATATGTGGTCCAAACCCTTCACTTCTCAAGGATAAACTGAGAGTTGGGAGTTTCTTCCCAATTGTTAGGAGCTGTGCCAGGAGTGTTGTCTGTGGTGTGTGTGTCGTTTCACTGTAGTTGTTTCCTCAGTTGCCTGATGTGTAGGAATCACTCATTTCTGGTTTTCTCTTAGGGGGAATTGGTTCATTTGTAGTTGTATTTTTGGTGGGTCTGTGGGAAGAGAGATAGTCAGGAGCCTATTATTCTGCCATCTTGCTAATGTCATTTGTGAATATATTGTGGGTATTAGTTTTAACAAAATATTATCTGTTAGATCAATTAGGAATAAGAAAAATAAAATTTAAAAACATTTCCCTTAACTTATTCCTTCTTTTATGCGCTTTTCTTTATGTAGATCTAAGTTTCTGACCTACATTATTTTCCTTCTCTCTAAAGAACTTCTTTTAATACTCCTTGCAAGGCAGGTCTACTGGCAACACATTCCCTCCATTTTTGTTTCTCTGAGAACATCTTTATTTTTACTTCACTTTTGAAGGACAAATTCACAGGGTATAGAATTTTAGGTTGGTAGATTTTTTTATGTTCACACTTTAAACATTTTACCCAACTCTCTTCTTGTTTGCATAGTTTCTGAGAATTCAAATGTAATTCTTATCTTTATTCCTTTTACAGGTGAAATGATTTCCTTTTCTTTGGACTTCCTTCAGGATTTTTTTCTTTATCTTTGATTCTCTGTAGTTTGTCAGTTTTTGTTTGTTTTTTTGTTTGTTTGTTTGTTTGCACTTATCCTGCATGATGTTCTCTAAGCCTCCTGTATCTGTAGTTTGGTGTCTGACATTAATTTGGGGAAATTTTCAGTCATTAATGTTTTAAATATTTCTTCTGTTCTTTAACTTTTCTTTCTCCCTCTGGTATTCCCATTATGAATATATTACATGTTTTGTACTTGTGCCAGAGTCCTTGGATATTATGTTTTGTTTTGTCTTTTTTTCCCAGTTTTCGTTCTCTTTGCCTTTCAGTTTGGGTGTTTTTTATTGTGATACCCTCAAGCTCAGTGATTTTCTTTTTTTTTTTCAGCCATGTCCATTCTATTAATGAGGCAATCAAAAACATTATTCATTTCCATTATAGTGTTTTTGATCTATAGTGTTTTTGGTTCTTTCTTAGGATTTCCACCTCTCTGCTTATATTGCCTATCTCTTATTACATACTGTCTACTTTATCCATTATAGCATATCGATCGGATATCTTTTAAATTCCCATCTTATAATTACAACATTCATGTCTGGTTCTGATGCTTGCTCTGTCTCTTCAAATTGTTTTTTGCCTTTAAGTATGCCTTGTAATTTTTTTTTGAGAGTCAGACATGATGTACTAAGTCAAAGGAACTGCTATGAATAGGCCTTTAATAATATGTTGATGAGTTTTAGCGGGAGGGGAAACATCCTATAGTACTATGATTAGGTCAAAATCTTCAATAAGCCTATGCCTCTGGACTGTGAACATCACAAGTGTTTCTCAGTTTTTTCCTCCCCCTTTTAGATGGAAGAGGATGATGAGAGTGGATTAGAGTTGGGTATTACCCTTCTCTCATGTGGAAGGTTATAGCTGACTGGAATTGGGAATTTTTCTTCCTCAAGATTAGTTAAACTCTAGTAATGTCCAACAGGTTAGACTCTTATTAACTAGTTTCTCCTGAGGGCAGGCATTGTTCAAAGAACATAGTACTTTCATGTTTTTAAGGTGCTTCCTTTTCTTCTAACCCTACTGGAAGCAAAAGGAGATTTTTCTTCAATATCTACTGGTTGAGCTCCAGGAGGTAAAACTCACAAAAGTGTGAAGGGTTGCCTAAGACTGTGTCCCCCTGGAGTTTTTAACTCCCACACTTGTACATACTGAGCCTCCAGCAACTTATCAATTACAGTTCAGGTTTTCCTTCCCTGGTACTTGTTCCTGTAATGGATTCTCTTCATGAGTTTCTTCTCCAATAAGCAATGACTCCCTGTAGTCTTGCGGGCAGTGTCCTCATCTCTCTTATGGATCCAAGAAGAGCTGTTGATCTTTCAATCTATTCAACTCCATACTTGTTGTTCAAAGGATTGGTAACTTCCAAGCTCCTTCATGTGGAACCAGAAACTGGAAGCCACCTCAAAACTGTGCAAAATTATTAATATGCTCTATAACTTACAATAAAAGTTATATTCTTCAATTTTGTTAGATATTCATCTTGCCATTTTGTTTGGATATCAGCAAAATTGTATGCATTTTTAATTTATGAATTAAAAATAAATATGAACATTATTTAAAATTCCAAAATAAAATTGTTGATCATATTTTATAAAAGAATTATACCAAAAAAGAAAATGTCATTCAAATTTTAATCAATTGCTGGCTAATATTGAGTGGCACTAAAAAAATTGAGAGTCAAAATTTACTTGCTTTGTCAAGAGAATTAAGGAAACTATTGAATGACTAAATATTTTATCATTTAGACATCACTATTATTCACCATTTTTATTTAAAAAAAGAGATGTAACATATCAATGCAAATATAAGACCTAAATAGTTATAGAGGGAAATACTGTTTAATTGCTCATGCTTTGGTGATTTTGCTTTTTATTTCTTCCTCCACCTTTTAAATACAGTAAAACATATAGACTCAAGCAAAATAGTTTCTTAAACTCATGACTTGAATTGGAAAATATTTAATTTATATAATCTCACTGAATAAACTGTTGGAAATATACATTTTTACATGTCCCCAAGACTTTTATGATTTTGTTGTTATCCAGCAGATTTATTAAGACAAACATTGAGAGAAAAGAGAGCAGAAAAGAATGTATGTGAATGTTTCTTTAAAATATCATATTTTATAATTATTGCCTGCCATGCATTTGTCCCACAATATCATATATATGATATGCTCATTAGTTTTTAGTCACTAGATATTTTAAATGTCAGTCTACTTATCACAAGGTTGAACTAAGTCAGAATTCCATACTGGAAATTTATTAGTTTCCCCATGGCTTTTGAAGATCAAGAAAATTTTCAAATTTTACCTAAGGATTCAGTATTAACCTTTATGCCACATAAAACTGCAGGTCTGTGAATATCTGTGGCTGACAGTCAGAGGCTAATGATTGGTGAACTGATGCTTTGCAGGCACAGTTTCCTAAGGGTCATGGCATTCTCAGACTAACATTAAAAATGTAAAATTGCATTTTGTTATGCCCAAAGGAAAGAAAAGGGTCTTTGTACATTTTGCAGTTGACCTTGCTTCCATGGGGATTCACAGGTGTTCTGCTCTGCATTGAGAGAAAAAGAAAGATATAAGTACATTGATTTTCCACAGGCCTTTTAGTAATGCTGAACTATTTTCTGGTTTGTACAATTAAAGTGTATTTTTTATTAGTTTCTAATATACTAAAATAATCATTAATTGAAAATCAATTACTTAATAATATGTTCCATAACTATTATATCTGGATTTTATTCTGCAACACAAAAGGGATATGGGGAGTTATTCTATAGGTTAAAAGTTTACCAAAGTCAGTAAATATTTCCTTCTTAACCTGACATCATTTTGGCCTTATCTGAAATCCATTTTGGTATCTCAGCAGGACTATAGAAATAGAAGTGTTTTTGTTTCCCTTTCTGATTTTTATAACTTTATTGTTAGCATCACTCTCATTTAAGCTATTTTTGATGGAGAAGCTGCCATCATCTCTATATTTAATATTTTTATATTAAAATATAGAAAACAATTATAGGGAACAACACTTGGAAGAGAAAAAATAGTTTCTCTCTATTTCCTGGAATACCAGGAAAAAAGCAGAAGAAAATGTTTTAATTTTTTTCTTATAGAGCTAGAAATTTCCACATCAAAATTGTTTTCAATATTTGACACATAGTCTCTGACTTTACAGAAGGAGAAAAAAATAATTTGTTCACATGCTAATATACATTTACTATTTGGATATATCCATTCAAAATAGCCTTCATATATATGTCTAAAAATTAATTGTCAATAATGTTGGATTAAATTTACAGCTAATGACAAAATGCAGACTGCATCCTTCTTTGTCCCATCATTGAATGTGTCTGGTGTGTACACATGAAGAGGGCATTGAAGACAAAAAGCCCTGACTCCAAACCTGGCTCACCTACTAAGCTGTGTGGCCTTTAACATATTTATTATGATTTCAGAGACTCAATATTCTGATCTCTAAGATGAAGATAATTCCCACGTTTTAAAATTGCTTGTTCAATGAAATAGCATATATAAAGCACTTAGAAAAGTGGTAAGCATTTGGTAAGCATTCAATTAGTGATAATTCATAATAACAATAGTAAGTGACTTCAGGAAAAGTTTAAATCTCAATCAAATAATATTTACTACAATGTTCCTAGAAATTGTATTAAAAACATAAAATGTGCTGCTAAACGGAAAATAAATAAAAGGTGTTTGAGAGGGTAAATCTTGACGACATAGTCGTTCATTAAAAATGAAACTTTCTCCTTTATCTGGTTATTTTACCTCAAAATAGGTGATCTAATGGCAAGTTCACAGCTATTGGTCCCAAGTTTCCTTGATAGTAATTCATTCCAATTTTCACTAAATTATATTATCTAGACAAATTTTAAAAAATGCTACTTGCAACCACCGTTTGGTTTTGTATACAGTTAAATGTTAGCCCATTTATTTTTTGTGCTTAATAGTAAGAAACACAATTAATTCCATTTTATTGTATTAGACTAACGTCTTTACATTCATTGCCTTTTAGTACTCTCAACAGTTTTAAGGAAAGTACTACTTTTTATTTTTATTTTATTTTTTTTTTTTCGGTACCCGGGCCTCTCACTGTTGTGGCCTCTCCCGTTACGGAGCAACAGGCTTCGGACGCGCAGGCTCAGCGGCCATGGCTCACGGGCCCAGCCGCTCCGCGGCATGTGGGATCTTCCCGGACCGGGGCACGAACCTGTGTCCCCTGCATCGGCAGGCGGACTCCCAACCACTGCACCACCAGGGAAGCCCTGAAAGTACTACTTTTTAAACAATTTTACATACAATAATCATAAAGCACAGAGAGGCTAAGGAACTTGCATAGGGCCACACAGCCAGAAAGTGACTTAGCTCAGATCTGAACCGAGGCATTTTGTCTCTGGAACTCTAGATCTTGACCCAATACACCATGCTAATTAAAGGTCATAAATGAAATTAAAATGAGTCTATTTTACAGTATTGTGTTTTAATTAATATTTTAACTTTATTTTAGGTTAAACAAAATAAAATGCTGCTAAAAACAGAAGTTATATATATATATATATATATATATATATATATATATATATATATATATATATTTGGCTGTACGTGGGCCTCTCACTGTTGTGGTCTCTCCTGTTGTGGAGCCCAGGCTCCGGATGCGCAGGCTCAGCGGCCATGGCTCACGGGCCCAGCCACTCCGTGGCATGTGGGATCCTCCCAGACCGGGGCACGAACCCGTGTCCCCTGCATCAGTAGGAGGACTCTCAACCACTGCGCCACCAGGGAAGCCCCAGAAGTTATATTTTAACTGTAATGCTTTTATTTAACATGGACTATAGCTTCTCAAAGTTTATCTTAGAAGTGTATTTAAATATTTTCTTGAAAGAAGATTAATTTAAAATAATAGAACATATCTAAATAATTGAATTATCAATATTCTTTAATACATAATATTTCTATTATTACAATTTTGAAAATATATGGTGTGGTGCTATAACTTTATCTTTTTAATGTATTTTTTGTTTACTTGCCAATTTTTTATTTATGAAATTAGAGAGTGGCATAAACCCTTGAATGACATTTGGCCAAGGTAACATCTAATGCTTTGTGCAAATTGATTACATAAAACCTGCATTATCTTTAAATAATTTAATTGCCAATTTGTCAATATTTTCAATAATGTATTACCTCTGTATTTACATTAAAATATATGATAGGAGTTGATACTTAAGTTTTGACTTCTTCAATTTTCACATTATCTATTTTTAAATTAATTTGGTTTTTGTTTACTTGGCACTTTCTTATAAAATTGGAGCAAGGCTTGTGCTGTAGGAAAGCACTTAGGCTAATTCCAATGACCTTATATAATTATCTCATAAGTTCAGGCTTCTACTAAGTCCCCTTTTCATAAACCATAAAGTATCACTATTTTTTCTCATTATAATGCTTAACAGTGCTCATTATAATTACCTATTTATTATTTATAATCAAAATAGTTACTGACCCACCCTTATCTTGTTTGTAGTGTTGTCTAACAGTAATCAAATAACCACAATCTATGCTCTTATGCTACTAAGTGTAAATGTCTTACCACTTCTTTTACTGTATAATAAATTTTCATAACTAGTTGCTCACTAATTTGTTCCAGAATGGATAAAGAAGATGTGAGATATATATATATATATATATATATATATATATATACACAATAGACTGATCCTCAGCCATTAAAAAGAATGAAATAATGCCATTTGCAGTAACATGGATGGACTTAGAGATTGCCATATTGAGTGAAGTAAGAGAGAGAAAGTGAGAAGTGAGAAAGGAAGTGAGAAAGATAAATATCATATGATATTCCTTATATAAATAATCCTAAAAGAAATGATAACAATGAACTTATTTACAAAACAGAAACAGACTCATAGACCTAGAGAATGAACTTATGGTTACCAGGGGTGAAGTGTAGGGGGAAGGAATAGTTAAGGAGTTTGGGATTGATATGTACATACTGCTATATTTAAGATAGATAACCAGTAAGGACCTACTATATAGCACAGGGAACTCTGCTCAATGTTATGTGGCACCCTGGATGGGAGGGGAGTTTGGGGTAGAATGAATACGTGTATCTGTATAGCTTAGTAACTTTGTTGTGCACCTGAAACTATCATATCATTGTTAATCAGCTATACCCTAATATAAAACAAAAACTTAAAAACAAAAACCTTATCAAGAACTTAATATGTATTAGGCACAGTTAAAGTCTCTGGGAATAAACAGAACAAAATTAAACACCAGTTTTTCTTAATGAGCATTCAGTCATATATATTAAGAGCCATAAAGACTGAGCTAAAATCAAAATATAAGAAAGTTACAAATCAGCCTCTTAAGCTAATTAAAAAAGATATCTGATTACCTGTATACGGGAAAGGTGGGAGGAAAAGTTTGGGTGTGAGCATATGTTCACTATGTTGATTGTGAAGAAGCTTTCGTGAGTGTATGCATATTATAAAATTTATTAAATTGTACCCTTAAAAATGCTCATTATAAGCCTACTAACACAGTCAGTTCAAGTTAATATAACTTGTTTGAACCATGCAGAATATATAGATTAAAATTAGAAATTACCACAGTTCAGGAAAGAGGGCACTGTTGTCTGAGATTGTCAGAGACAATTCTATGAGGATACTGGAAGTTGCAATATCTCTTGAAGGATGGATAAGGTGCAAAGAGATTAAGGGGCAAGAAGAGCAGTTCATTTAAATATATAGTATTGTGGTTTTCAAACTTTGGTGAACATGAAAACCACCTGCAAGCTTGTTAACAATTTGTATATTTGGGTTGTACCTCCAGACAATCCTATTTAGATCTAATGTAGGGTCTCGGATTTGCACTGAAGACAAAACCAAGCAAAAATATCTTGACGCCTGATTATTCTGATAAAGTTACTCTTTGGATCTCAGGCTGTAAGCAGGGAGGGATTCTCCGAAATCATGCTTGGATTGACTAAATATATAATGGTCAGAAATGATTAACCGTAACTTCTAAGTATCTACATATGTAAAACTTCAAGGAAAATGTCATGATGGAAGTTTGATTTTGAATTTCTAAATCCATTTTGGCACTAATCAACATCCAATCCAACTCAACATTTTCGATTATAATGCTGGATGAGAGTGTCATGAGTAATTGTTTATTTTAGTTATGTATTATCAGTTGATGCTTTGAAAAGTTTTCATTAAATTCTTGGCTTTGCTGTTTTAAATGGTTATTTTTTTCCTAGAAAAGAAAAAAATAACTTTTCACCTTTCTTGTTCTATGAACAAGATGCAAATGCTTTGAAAATATGTTTTCTAATCAGATTTTTATAGACATATTCTGCACTGCTCAACTTTACTGGGCAGTTCAAAGTCAATTGTATTATAATGCCTTTTAAAGGAAAATAAAGTAGCAATCACATCTGGCTTAAGAAGTAAACAAATGAATTTTATTTTGGGTTGACTTTTTCTCAAAAATTACTGATTTATGTGACTGTCAGGTATGAATGCATATAACACAACTTTCTCAGATTGAATTCAATTGATTTTCTATAACAATGTCAAGCATTCAATACATCACTGGAGCAGTGAGACTGTGATAAATAATCCGTTCTAAAAGAAAGTGATTCTTTTCTCCTTAAACACATAGGTAAATATTGTTTGTTTTGCTCTTTCTATCTATAGAAGCTAATGTGTTCTGAGTCTTCAGTTTTAGAATGTTCTTAATTGCTAGCCATTTCCCATGAAAAATTGTTTTCTTATGACCTTACTTTCAGCATTACAGTTGTTAGACCTGATTTAAGATCTTAGTTAAGAGTTGATGGTATAGAACTGACTGTCTACTTCGCAAAAATAGGAAATATACAATGCACCATGAAATTCTGGGCGTCCACTTTGATTGTACTTAGGAATACTGCAGAAGAGTAGCTTTGAAGGATATCATTTTTCCTGAAAAATAAAGCTAACAAGTTCCATATTTACACCCCTGAAGTATACCTCTTATGAGTTTTGCTATATTTAAGTATTATTTTTTGTAACAATCTTTCTTGGTCACTTACCATTACTTATATGAATGAAATAGGTAGAGCATAACAATTAATTTACACATTTCTGTTTTATAAGAGGTTGGTATTAAGTGTGTTACTTTCTGTATTAATTTCTTATTCATTACTTTCTGTATTAATTTCTTATTCATTTTCTATCCTTGTTAAATTTTGTATAATTTGCCAGTACAAAATTTAAGCTGTATAAGCATAATTTGTATGATTTTAAAGCAATTTTTAAAATATTTGTGAAAAGATAACATCATATTAATGTTTTAAGAACATTAGAAATATCATTAGATATTAAATGCAAAAGGGCAACTAGTAGAAGTGAGGCATATTTGGATAAGTGAAAGTGAAACACAGAAAGGGAATTAATTCACATCCATATCCCATGAATTAATATGATGTGATGAATATAAAATATACTACTGTCATAAAGTTTTAAATAATGTTACCAATAATAATTACTAATACTCTGAGTGGTTATCATGAGCCATGAACTTTCTTAATGCTTTAAAATATTATCTTGTTTATCATACAAGAATCCTATCAAGAGATGTGGCTATTATACTCATTTTACAGATAAGTAAATTAAGATATAAATATGTCAGGTTACTTGCCCAAAATAATAATGTGGAAATAAGATTTAACCTTGGAGTCTGACTATCAGGGCAACAATTTTGACCACTAAAACTGTCTTTTGCTTCGCATCCACACAATTAGATGGATATCCATGTATAGCAAATTGGCCATGTCTATTCTTTTACCTAGATGATATACCTAAGACATCATTTTGCTTTCCTTTCCCTCAGATAATTCTATGTTAGACTCTTACATGGCAAAGCTACCTGTACATTTTATTAGATTTCTTGTCTTTTAAGTCTTTGTTATCACCCATTTATTCTGCATATCATAGCCTTATAGACATATTGATAGACATATTGATGCCTATCTCAGCCTCACTTCTCTCCAACTTTTCAAGGCTACTTTTTTTTTTTTTTTTTTTTTTTTTTTTGCGGTACGCGGGCCTCTCACTGTTGTGGCCTCTCCTGCCGCGGAGCACAGGCTCCGGACGCGCAGGCTCAGCGGCCATGGCTCACGGGCCCAGCCGCTCCGCGGCACGTGGGATCCTCCCCGACCGGGGCACAAACCCGTGTCCCCTGCATCGGCAGGCGGACTCTCAACCACTGTGCCACCAGGGAAGCCCTCAAGGCTACTTTTTGAGAATAGGACACTGCATACATGGAGTTTAAAAGGCAATTTATTTCATCAGGTGATCTATTATTTCCTGATCTTGCCTTGCATCCACACTTTTCCTTCCACTTTAAATATTTTATGCCCTTCACTTAAATCTGTCTCAACTTTGTATTATTTGCCAATGACTACATGAGGATGTTAAAATATATAAAACTGATCATAAATTATCCACTTATCTAAGCTTAGCTTTTCTATACAAACTTTTACTCTGAATTCAAATTAACAGTTACTGTGTTAACTCATTTGGCACCCATTTTACAATGGCTATATGTATTTTAAATTATTGTCCCTTGATAAAATTCAAACTAATTAAGGGTTGATATCTTTTATTCCACTTTCAAAAAGCAATTTACATGTGAAGGCCTAAAGAAATTTTTTTATACTTGGTGAATATTTGCTATCAATTTGTTTTCTTAGAAAGTATTGAGTAAGAAATAGTAAAGAAATAATAAGAATAATATAATTAAATTTTCAAATAATTAAGCTAAGCTGCTGTTTTTCTCAGAGGATAACAAAAGCTACTGCAAATCTAGTATAATACTTATACATAGTTTATTTCAATAGTTAGAGAGAAAGCAGTGATTCTGACTTGTGGGGGGAATAATACTTGAACTTATTTTTGTAAGTGTGCTTATACTTATTTTTCTGAATTACACTATCACTCCTTCAAGCCAAAAAAATAATGAATTTAATTTCATTCCACTACTTGAAGAAATGAGTGTGATTTTTTTTTATGTGATAAAGTTCACTTGATAAAAGTCCTCCTTTCCTATATTGACTTCCTACACATGCCACTTAAATGTAATAAAATCAGAGAGCATTTTAAAAAAGGACAAAAAATGGGGCATTTTGGAAATTAAATACATTTACAATATTTTAATAAGAAAATTATGACTAATAATTTCTGGCTACGATTTGTATGTGATATAATTAGCAAGAAGTTTTTTGGTTTTTTTTTTCATATGTAGAGGATGTTTTATATGATATTTATGGAATGGTGAATTAATGTCCCAGGATTCCTTCTATGAGTGTGTTTCAGATGGTTGTTTTGTTGCCTAAAAAATAATCTTAAGAAACCTGAATTATTTTTTAGTTATTTTTTCTAATTTATTTACATATGATCAAAAAGTCTGTATGATAATGTGATTTTAACATATTTTGAAGACTTTTCTAAGATTGAATAGAAACATGAATTCCTGAAAAATATGTTGTAATATTTTTATTGTTCTTTATTCTATAATTATTGAGAGATATGTGCCTAAAACTTTCACAATACCATTAGGCATACTTTTCCCATCTTCTCAACTTTCTGGGATTCTTGTGTTTTGGTAGAGTATCTTCTAAAATGCCACATAATTTTGATTATGTTCTATAATCCAATGATTATTAAATAGAAAATTTAGTTTATTAGTCTCTTGGCTTTAAGCTCTGTATTTCTAAATGTTGATGACACACTAAATTTTTGTCTTGGTTCATGTCTTTCTTCTGTATTTTAGGCTCATATATCCAATTGCCTTTATAATATTGCAAATTAGAAGTCACATATGTATCTCAGAATAAACATGTTAAAAATATACTTTTGATATTCTCTACCTAAATCTCAATCAGTTTTAAGTACTATAAATGACAGAATGTAAAAAATAATAATAAAAATATTTCATTGTATTATTGAGGTGATTGGGGAGCTGGCAATTAAAAACTCACCTAGCTTAGACTTGAAAGCTGGCAACTTATGTTATACCATGGCAGCTCTTGATATAAAGTGGGAAAATATTTGATTAAACTTTTACCAGCTGTACATTGGTAGAAAGAGCACAATCACTACCTAAAGCTGTAGTATGCGGAAAAATTACAGAAAGTATTCAGACTATTACAGTTTATTGGCAGCTTTTTTCCGAGTCCTCCAAGGCATAAATGGGTTCATGCTAGCAATAGCTGGTCTGAAAATTGGAAAGGAGGAAAGATACCTTCAATAAGGATTGTGCTCACTGCCTGTGTTCACCAATATAAGTCACCTGAGAGTCCAGTTAACTTGGAACTTCCAGAGTTGACAAAATCAACTCCTCCTTAATCCCCAAATGAAGCAGCATCCATTTTAAATGGTAGCATCAAAAAGGTAGCTTTAGGGCTTCCCTGGTGGTGCAGTGGTTGAGAGTCCACCTGCTGATGCAGGGGATGCAGGTTCATGTCCCAGTCCAGGAAGATCCCACATGCCATGGAGCGGCTGGTCCCATAAGTCATGGCCACTGAGCCTGCGTGTCCAGAGCCTGTGCTCCGCAACGGGAGAGGCCACAACAGTGAGAGGCCCGCGTATCACAAAAAAAAAAAAAAAAAAAAAAAGGTAGCTTTAGCAGGAGGTAAATTGTAGGTCTAAATTATTTTAACAAAACTTCTTTACTTTGATAAACATGTGTAATCCATGTACCTAAAATGAACAGTTCACCATAATGTACTTCTACCCATTAAGTTAAAAGAGAAGACATGGCCGAAGGTGCAGAAGTCTGAAAGTAAAAGAAAATTGTGTTCAAGTTTAAAGTTTACACCTAGGTAAGAATGTTGTTGAAATTACTTACCCATAGAAATGAGAGAAGCAAACAGATTATTAAACTTTTTAGTATTTAATCTTTCTTTAAAAAAATTTTTGGTAAAGAAATTTTCATTTAAGGTCTACATTAGTCTGTTACTATTAAATCATAAGGAAATCTTCAGCCACTTCTCACTCATGTGCGCTTTAATTTTGCAAGTAGGAAGCTGGTTAAATTGCTATGGTACTAAGACACCATTAATATTACATATGATGAAATAACATAATTGTAGGTTCTTGTTAAATGAGTATAATATATGAAAGAAAAGAACTTTTTAATATTTAAAAATAGCAAATGAAAACTCTCTTCAGTTTTTAACTTCATGAAATCACATCAAAGAATAAAATACAGAGGAATAAACCTATCTAAGGAGACAAAAGACCAAAAACTTTTGGGCCAAAAGGGACTAAAAGACCAGTACTCCAAAAACTATGAGATGCTGATGAAAGAAACTGAAGATGACACAAACAGGTGGAAAGATATACCATGTTCTTGGATTGGAAGAATCAATATTGTTAAAATGACCATACTACCCAAGGCAATCTACAGATTCAATGGAATCCTTATCATATTGCCAATGGAATTTTTCCACAGAACTAGAACAAATAATTTCAAAATTTGTATGGAAACACAAAAGGCACCAGATAGACAAAACAATCTTGAGAAAGAAGAACAGAGCTGGAGGAATCACTCTCACTGACTTCAGACTATACTATAAAGCTACATTAATCAAAACAGTATGGTCTTGGCAGAAAAACAGACATATAGATCAATGGAACAGGAGAGAAAGTCCAGAGATGGACCCATACACTTATGGTCAACTAATCTATGACAAAGGAGGCAAGAATATATAGTGGAGAAAAGGTAGTTGCTTCCATAAGTGGTGCTGGGAAAACTGGAGAGCTACATGTAAAAGAATGAAATTAGAACACACCATAATACTATACACAAAAGTAAACTCAAAATGGATAGAAATCTAAATGTAAGTCCAGATACTATAGAACCCTTAATAGGAAAACATAGGCAGAACACTCTCTGACATAAATCACAGCAAGATCTTTTTTGATCCACCTCCTAGAGAATTGAAAATAAAAGTAAAAATAAATGAATGGAACCTGATCATACGTAAAAGATTTTGCACAGTAAAATAAACCATAAACAAGATGAAAAAATAACCTATGGAATGGGAGAAAATATTTGCAGATGTTGTGAACAACAAGAAAGTGTTTTCCAAAATATACAAACCACACACAGTTCAATATCAAACAAACAACCCAAACAAAAAAAAAAATGGGAAGATCTAAATAAACACTTCTCCAAAGAAGACATACAGATGGCCAGCAGAAACATGAAAATGTGCTCAATGTCGCTAATAAATAAACACAAGTCAAAACTACAGTGAGGTATCACCTCACATCAGTACGAATGGCCATAATCAAAAAATACTAAAAATAATAAACGTTGGAGAGTTTGGAGAAAAGGGAACCCTCCTACACAACCCTCCTACACAGAATATAAATTAGTGCAGCCACTATGGAGAATAGTATGGAGGTTTCTTAAAACATGAAAAATAAAGTTAACATATGATCTAACAATTCCACTCTTGGACATATAACCAGAAAAGGCAAAAACTACAATTTGAAAAAAATACATGTACCCCAATGTTCATAGCAGCCTATTTACAAGAGTCAAGACATGGAAGAAACCCAAATATTCATTGACGAATGGATAAAAAGGTATGGTATATATATAGACACATGTGTATCTATATATGTATATACACAATAAAGAATGAAATAATGTCATTTGTAGTAACACGGATAGACCTAGAGATTACCATACTAAATAAAGTAACTCAAAGAAAGACATATATCATATGATATCCCTTATATGTGGAATCTAAAAGGATGATACAAATAAACTGATTTACAAGACAGAATTAAACTTACAAAAATAGAAAACAAACATGGTTACCAAAGGGGAAAGTTGGGGAAGGATAAGTTAGGACTTTGGGATTAACAGACACACACTATTATACTTAGAATAGCTAAACAACAAAAACCTACTGTAAGGCACAGGGAACTATATTCGATATCTTGTAATAACCTATAATGGAAAAGAATCTGTTAAAGAATATATATGTATATATAACTGAATCACTTTGCTGTACACTTGAAACTAATACAACATCGTAAGTCAGCTATACTTCAATTAAAAAAAAAGTAAAAATAAATTGCTAAGACCTATGTCAAAGAGCATAGTACAAATTTTTTTTTTTTCTAGGAGTTTTATGGTTTCTGGTCTTACATTTAAGTCTTTAATCAATTTTGAGTTTATTTTTGTATATGGTGTAAGAAAGTGATCCAGTTTCACTCTTTTGCATGTGGCTGTCCAGTTTTCCCAAAACCATTTATTGAATAGACTGCCCTTTACTCACTGTATATTATTGGCTCCTTAGTAGCAAATTGGTCATATACAAATATGGGTTTATTTCTGGAATCCGTATTCAGTTCCATTGATATATATGTATCTGTTTTTGCACCAGGACCATACAGTTTTGATTACTATACCATTTTATTATAGTTTGAAATCAAAAAGAGTAATACCTTCAACTTTGTTTTTCTTTTCTCTTTTTTTTTACCAAGCTGTAGTATTTATTTATTGTAGTATTGCAGTACATATTATAGCATTGCAGTAGTTATTTATTGTATTAGTAATGTATTTCATATCTAGTTAGCAAGTGTAAAACTGTGTGACAATTTGCTTCTGTCTTTTTTTCCTTAATAAATCTTTTTCATTTGTTCACAGTTTTTATTTTTTTTTATTTTTATTGATGTATAGTTAATTTACAATGTTGTGTTACTTTCTGCTGTCCAACACAGTGAATCAGTTATACATATACACATATATCCACTCTTTTTTAGATTTTTTACCAATACAGGTCATTACAGAGTATTGAGTAGAGTTCCCTGTGCTATACAGTATGTCCTTATTAATTATCTAGTTTATATATAGTATTATGTATATGTCAACCCTAAATTCCCAATTTATCCCTCCCCTGCTTTCACCCCTGGAAACCATTAGATTATTTTCTACATCTGTAACTCTATTTCTGTTTTGTAAATAAGTTTATTTGTACCATGTCTGTAACTCTATTTCTGTTTTGTAAATAAGTTCATTTGTACCATTTTTATAGATTCCACATATAAGTGACATCATATGATATTTGTCCTTCTCTGTCTGACTTACTTCACTCAGTATAACAATCTCTAGGTCTATCCATGTTGCTAAAAAAATAATAAATAAAATTGTTTTTTAAGGAACCTCCATACTGTTCTCCATAGGCTGTATCAATTTACATTCCCACTAACAGTGTAGAGGGTTACCTTTTCTCTACATGCTCTTCAGCATTTATTTTTTGTAGATAATTTGTAGATAATTTGATGTTGGCCAATCTGATCAGTGTGAGTTGATACCTCATTTTGTTTTGATTTGCATTTCTTTAGTAATTAGTTATGTTCAGCTTCTTTTCATGTGCTTGTTGTCCCTCTGTATGCCTTCTTTGGAGAAATGTCTATTTAGATTTTCTGCCCATTTTTTGATTGGATTGTTTGTTATTGAGCTGCATTAATTATTGTATATTTTGAAGATTAATTCCTTGTGAGTTGCTTCATTTGCAAATATTTTCTCCCATTCTTTGGTTTATCTTTTTATTTTGTTTAAGGATTCTCTTGCTGTGCAAAAGCTTTTAAGTTTAATTGGGTCCCATGTGTTTTGTAAAGCTTTTGTTTCTCTGTGGAATCTGAATGAGAGCCTTGCAGGGTAGAGTGTTCTTGGATATAATCTTTTTCCCTTTCATCATTTTAAATATATTGTGTCACTCCTTTCTGGCCTGCAGAGTTTCTGCTGAAAAATCAGCTGATTACCTTACAGGGATTCCCTTGTATGTTGTTTGTTGCTTTTCCCTTGTTGTATTGAATATTTTTTCTATGTCTTTATTTTTTTGTCAGTTTGATTAATATGTGTCTCAGTATGTTCCTCCTTGGATTCATGTTGCATGGGATTCTCTGGGCTTCCTGGACTTGAGTGAAGGTTTTCTTTCTCATATTAGGGAAGTTTTTGGTTATAATATCTTCAAATATTTTCTCAGACCCTTCTTCTTTCTCTTCTTTGGGGACCCCTATAATGTGAATGTAGGTGTGTTTAGTGTTGTCCCAGAAATCTCTGAGACTATCTTAATTTCTTTTCATTCTTTTTTCTGTATTCTGTTCTGTGGCAGTGATTTCCACCACCCTGTCTTCCAGCTCACTTATTTGTTCCTCTGCCTCAGTTATTCTGCTATTGATTCCTTCTAGTGTAGTTTTCATTTCAGTTAATGTATCATTCGTATCAGTTTGTTTGTTTTTTAAATCTTCTAGCTCCTTGTTAAACATTTCTTGTATCTTCTTGATATGGGCCTCCATCCTTTTTCTGAGATTTTGGATCATCTTTACTATCATTACACTGAATTCTTTTTCAGGTAGATTGACTATCTCCACTTCATTTAGTTGTTCTTTGGGGTTTTTAGCTTGTTCATTCATTTGCAACATATTTCTCTATCATATCATTTTGTCTAAATTTCTGTGTTTGTGGTCTTCTTTCCAAGGGTTGCAGGATTGTAATTTCTCTTGCTTCTGGTGTCTGCCCCCTGGTGGATGAGGTTGGTCTAGGGGCCTGTGCAGGCTTCCTGGTCGGAATAACTTGTGACCGCCCTCTGGTGTTGGAGCCAGGTCTTGTCCCTCTGATGTGCAAGGCAATGTAAAGGAGTGTGTTTTGAGGTAGTTTTGAGCTCAGTAAGACTTTAGGTAGCCTGTCTGCTTATGGCTGGGGCTGAGTTCTTTTCTTGCTGGTTGATTGGCCTGAGGTTTTCTAGCTCTGGAGCCAAAAGGTTGTTGAGTGGGGCTGGGTCTTGGTGCCAAAATAGGGACCTCCAGGAGAGCTCATGACTATCAATATTCTCTGGAGCTTCTGCCACCCGGGTCCTTGCCCCTACAGTGAGCTACATCTAACCCCCACCTCCTAAAGAGACCCTCCCAGACCCGTACTTAGGTCTAGCCCTGGTTCCTATGGAGGTGGTGCTTTGTGGGTACCAAAGCATGTGAGACCTTGTGTGCACCTTCCAAGAGTGGGGTCTCTGTTTCTCTCAGCCCTGTGAAGCTCCTGAACTCAGGTCCCAATGGCCTTCAAAGCTAAATGCTCTGGTGATTCTTCTTCCTGATACCTGACCCACAGAATATCTTGGATGGCTATTTTTACCTGGGAACATCATTGTGTAGTCTCTGTATGTTTAATATTTTTTGGTGTGAGGGCTGTTTTTAGTATGGATGTCTGCCACCTCTTTTCTCAGTGTAAGTTGGCTGTTATCCTATTGATTGGAGGTGTGACTGATGTTGTGGTGAACTGAGCCTGCACTGGATATTGAGTGGGGTCTCCCATTTGCTCTCTGGTTGTTACTGCCCTGTCAGGGGGCAGGGCTCTCTCCCTAGTTGTTGGAGTAGAGGTTCTCAGATATGTTTCTGAGCTGTGATCCTTGGTGTGAGGTAGATGGGACTGGAGCATTTGTACTGGGAGAGAAGCCACTGAGTTTTCCTACTCTGGAGCTGTTCACTTGTGAGTGTACTCTGTTGTGTCACTTTTCACCCATTGTGCTGGCTCACAAATTACACTGTTGCTGAAACTGCTTTCAGCCCCACCTTAACAATGGGTATGCCAGTTCTTGGCCCTGGTGTCTCTCAGGCATTGTTTTCATCAGACCACCAGTGCAGATCCACTGAATTCATGTCCCAGGACTGTAATAATCTTGTACCTGGACCTGCTGTGGGAGCAATGGAGGTAGCTCTGATTCTGACCGGGTCCAATCCCCACATGTGAGTGCCCACAAAGTCCACAGCTGTTAAACCTAAACCTGTCTCAGCTGCAAGAGCACTCGTCCATTTGAACATTCTGCAGATCCTGAGTTTATGAAGACAGTAAGAGGGGTGTGAGTCTGTGGTTCCTGTAGGAGAGATTTCAGCTTTTCTTCCTTAGTTGCATAGCCCGTAGAGCTCAGCAGTTTTTTCATTCCCTCCTCTGCATGTGTTCCTCCCACGAGTGTCTGTTCCTGAGGCAGCCCCAGAGCACAGGCATCCACCCAGGCAGGTGGGGGCAGAGACATCGAGGGGTATGGCACACAAGCCCACCAGGGCTAGCAGTTCAGAGGAGGCTTTGGCAAGGGAGGTAAGCCAACCTTCCAGGACCACAGGACCAGAGGACACTGGGGAGAGGGGTGGGTGAGGCTGCTCAGGTGGGCACCCCTCCTAGTGCTCACAGAGGCAGGGTCAGTGCATGGGGAAGAGGGCTGCAATGACAACCCTGCCCCTTGTGCACCTTTCAACAATGACACCCTGCTTCTATGGCAGCTCGGGCTTCTTCCACAAACTTTCCTGGTTGTGGATCTTCTTACTCCTGTCCTTTCAAGCTGTCTGTTCATAACCAGCAGCTGTCCCCTCCCTGGCTCCACTCTCCAAACCCCACATCCCAGAACACAGCCCCCTTCCACACCAGCAGACACACAACTCAGGCTGGAGCATTCAGGGCTGCAGCAGGAACCATCCATGTAAGTCTTACTTTGTCTTGCCTGCCAGACGGGATGCTGCGCTGTCTTTTGAGTCCCCGAAGCTCCCTCTCTGTCCCAGGTGATCCTCTCACTGGTGACAGGGTTTCACTGAGTGTGGGAACCTCTCCTTTCCTTCAACTCCTCCCCTCCCACAGGGGTGCACGTCCCATCGTGTGTCCTCTTTTCTTTTTTTCTTTCTTTCATCCTACCTGGTAGTGTGTGGATTTTTTCTTGTCCTTTTAGGTGTCCAAGTTTCTCTGCTCATGTTCAGCAAGTGCTCTGTGAGTATTTTTCTATTTGTATAATAGATATATTCTTGATGTACTTGTGGGGAGAGTTGGATTCTATGTCCTCCTATTCTACTGTCTTGACTCCACCTTGTTTTTCTTTCTTAAGGTTGTTTTGGCTATTTAGAGTCCTTTGTGATTTGATACAAATTTTAGGATTATTTGTTCCAGTTCTATGAAAAATGTCATTGGTATTTTGATAGGAATTACAATTGAATCTGTAGATTGCCTCTGGTAGTACGGGCAGTTTAACCATATTAATTCTTCCAATCGATGAGCACAGTATCTCTTAACATTAATTTGTATTGTCTTTCATTTCTTTAATCAGTGTTTTATATTTTTCAGAGTATAGGTCTGTCATTTCCTTGCTTAAAATTATTCCTAGGTGTTTTATTCTTTCTGATGCAATTGTAAATGGGATTGCTTTTTTAAATTTCTCTTTCTGAATGTTTCTTTCACTGTTGATTATTATGTTAGCTGATGGTTTGGCATATATCACCTTTACTATGTTAAGGTATATTCCTCTATACTCACATTGTTAAGAGTTTTTACCATAAATGGATGTTGAATTGTATCAGCAGTTTTAAAGTCTATTTTGTCTGATATAAGTATTGCTACACCTGCTTTCTTTTCATTTCTATTTTCTTGGAATATCTTTTTGCATCCCTTTATGTGTATCTTTTATGTTTTTTGGTTTTTTTGTTTTTTTCGGTATGCGGACCTCTCACTGTTGTGGCCTCTCCCGTTGCAGAGCACAGGCTCCAGACGCACAGGCTCAGAAGCCATGGCTCACAGGCCTAGCTGCTCCGCGGCATGTGGGATCTTCCCGGACAGGGGCACGAACCCGTATCCCCTGCATCGGCAGACGGACTCTCAACCACTGCACCACCAGGGAAGCCCTGTATCTTTATAGCTGAAGTGGATCTTTTGTAGGCAATATAAATAGGGGGCTTCTTATTTTAATTCTTTATGGCTTTTGATTGGAGCATTCAGTCCATTTATATTTAGAGTAATTATTGACAGGTATGTACTTATAGCCATTTTGTCAATTGTTTTCTGGTTAATTTTGTTGTTCTTCTCTTTTTATTTCTTCCTATCTTCCCTTGTGATTTTATAGAGCTTTCTTTAATTTTATGTTTATTTTCCTTTCTCTTTATTTTTTTTTTTTGTATTTGTTGTAGGTTTTTGGTTTGTGACACTGATATATAATAAACTACATATGTAACAGTCTATTTTAGGTTGATAGTCACTTAAGATTGAGCATATTCTAATAGTACTACATATTTACTCCATTCCCCCCATGTTTTATGTTTTTGATCATATTATACATCTTTTTATTTTGTGTATTGCTAAACTTATTATTTTAGATGTATATGATTTTACTACTTCATACTACTTTTAACTTTTATGCTAGCTTTATAGGTGGTTGATCCACTACCTTTATTATATGTTTGTCTTTTCCAGTGAGATATTTTTCATAATTTTCTTGTTTCTAGTTATGGCATCTTTTTTATTTAACTAAGTCCTTTTCACATTTCTAGTAAGACTAGTTTAGTGGCAATGGCTCCTTTAGTTTTAGCTTGTCTGGAGAACTCTATATATCCTTCAATTCTGAATAATCACTTTTCCAGGTAGAGTTTTCTTGGTTGTAGTTTTTTTTTTTTTTTTTTCTTTCAACCCTTTAAATATATCATTCTAGTCCTTCTGGCCAGTAAAGTTTCAGCTGAGAAATGAACTGAAAGTCTCATGGGGGTTCCCTTGTTCATAAGTAGTTGTTTTTCTCTTCTGCTTTCAAGAGTCTCTATTTGTCTTTTAACTTTTGATGTCTTAATTATAATATGTATGGTGTGGGTCTCCTTGGGTTCTTCTTGTTTGGAACTCTGTGATTTCTGGACTTGGATGTTTGTTTCTTTTGCCAAGTTAGGAAGGTTTTCAACCATTGTTTCTTTTAATAGGTCTTCTGTCCCTTTTTCTCTCTTCTTCTTCTGGGACCACTATAATATAAATATTAGTATGCTTGGTGTTGCCTTACAGGTCCCTTAACCTATCCTCATTTTTTTAAATACTTTTTTCTTTTTAATGTTCCAACTGGGTGAATTTTCAGTACCCTGTCTTCCAGATTACTGATCCCTTATTCTGCATGCTGTAATCTGCTAATGTTTCCCTTTATTATATTTTTCATTTCATGTATTGTATTCTTTAGTTCTGATTGGTTCCTATTTTATATTTTCTATCTCTTTGTTGAAGTTCTCACTGAGTTCATCCATTTTTCTCCTGAGTTTGGTGACATGTTTATGACTATTTCTTTGAACTATGTATTGGTGAAGTATTTATTTCTATTTTATTTAGTTCTTTTTCTGGGTTTTAGTCTTGTTTTTTCATTTGGAAGGTATTCTTTTTCTCCTCACTTGCCTAACTCTCTGTGTTTGTTTCTATGTATTAGGTATTTTAGCTACTTCTTCCAACCTTGAAGGAGTGACCTTATGTAGAAGGTGTCTGTGGGGCCCAGTGGTGTAATCTCCCCTGATAACCAGATCAGGTGCTCCAGAGGCACCCCTGTTTTGGCTGCATGTACCCTCCTGTTACATGCTGAGGTTTCTGCAGGTGTGCTGATGGGCAAGGCTAGCTCCAGACCCAGCTGGCTGAGATGTCATTCTTTGACTGTTGTGGGTGCACTGATGTGCATGGCTGGCCCTTGGTACAACCAGCTATAAGGACCATTTAGGACTATTCTGGGTGTGCTTGTGTATGTGGCTGGGTCCCCCAGAGCAAAAGCCACTTTGAAGGGGTGCTGGTGCCACCTGGTGTAGTCCACTGGATGAGGTGAGGTGGGAGCCAGTTTGGAGGGCCCAGCCAGGGCATCAGTGTAGGGTGGGGCAGGACACACAGTGGTAGCTTGGGTAATTGAGAGTGATAGATATGACACTCTCCAGCACCAGGCCAGCTAGGTGGAAGAAAAGTTAAAAAGAAAAACAAAAGTTAATGACACTGCCCAATCTTTCATCTCTGGAGAAAGCTCCACCAGATCCCTACCCCTCTGGCACCATCCTAATATCAGCCCAATATCAGCCCATGAATCTCCTTCTCATATGACCCAGGTACATTTCAAGCTGCTGCATCTGTGCTGGAACAATATTATGTAAAAGTGAGTTTGTGTATGAGCCTTTCAAGAGCAGAGTCTTCGTTTCCTAGACATAAGCCCTGTTGGTTTTCAAAGCCAGATAATGTGGGGTTCATTTTCTTGATAGTGGTCTCCTGAGCTGGGGAGCCTGATTGTTAACTCAGACCCCTTCCTCCTTAGGGGGGACCTCCATGGTTGTGGTATCCCTCCTGTGGGTCGCCACATTAGAGGTATGGTTTCTGACTACATCTCTACTATCTGTTATTGTGGCCTTTTCTTTATATCCTTAGTTATAGACAATCTGTTCTGTTTGTCTTCAAGTCATTCTCAGAGATAGTTGTTCTAAATGTTGTAGTTTTGGTGTGTCTGTGAGTGGAGGTAAGCTCAGAATCTTCCTATTCTGCCATCTTGATACTGACTCTTATAAACATTTTTGAATAGATTAAATTTGTCTTTTCTGTCCTCTCAGTTTCTTCTGGTCTGATGTCTGCTTTGTCTTCACACCATACAACAGATCATTTTCCTGTATATAACTTTATGCATTGAGTATTCTTCAGGAAACTCTCAAGTTCTCCCTGTTGTATATAGACAGATAGCTTCACACACTTTTGAGATATTACACTCTCATTGAATGTTGGCTCCTTAATTTACTGTTTGAAATTTTACCAGTTTTATTGAGATATAACTAATATATCATACAGCTCACCCATTTAATGCACAATTCAACTATTTTTAGTATGGTTAAAAGTTCAGCAACCTTAGCAATAATCAAATTTAGAATGTTTTCCTCATCCCTTCAAAAAACTCCATGCCCATTAGCAGTTAATATCTAACTTTAACTCTAGGCAACTACTAATTAACTTTTGTGTACTGTTTGATTTTGAGGAAGTCATTTTTTTTATTTAATTTTTAAGTTTTTTAAATTTTTAAGTTTTTTTTTATTGAAGTATAGTTTATTCATAGTGTATTAGTTTCAGGTGTACAGCAATCTGATTTAGTTTTATGTGTGTGTGTGTGTGTGTATATATATATATATATATATATATATATATATATATATATATATATATATTCTTTTTCAGATTCTTCTCTATTACAGCTTATTACAAGATATTGAATATAGTTCCTTGTGCTATACCATAGGCCCTTGTTGTTTATTCTATATATAGTAGTGTGTATCTGTTAATCCCAAACTCCTAATTTATCCCTACTATTATTGTGTTACTGTTGATGTCTCCTTTTGTGTCTGCTAATATTTGCCTTATACATTTAGGTGCTTCTATGTAGGCTGCCTATATATTTACAATTGTTATATCTTCTTCTTGGATTGATCCTTTGATCATTAGGAAGTGTCTTTCTTTGTCTCTTGTAACAGTCTTTATTTTAGAGTCAATTTTGTCTTATATAAGTATTGCTACATCAGCTTTCTTTTGATCTCCATTTGCATGGAATACCTTTTTCCATCCCCTCACTTTCAGTCTGTATTTGTCTCTATATCTGAAGTGGGTCTCTTGTAAACAGCATATATATGGGTCTGTTTTTTCTATCCATTCAGCCACTCTATATCTTTTGGTTGGGTCATTTAATCCATTTACATTTAAAGTAATTATTGAGGGCTTCCCTGGTGGTGCAGTGATTAAGAATTCGCCTGCCAATGCAGGGGACATGGGTTCGAGCCCTGGTCCGGGAAGATCTCACATGCTGTGGAGCAACTAAGCCCACGTGCCACAACTACTGAGCCTGCGCACTAGAGCCTGCAAGCCACAACTACTGAGCCCATGTGCCACAGCTACTAAAGCCCGCTTGCCTAGAGCCTCTGCTTGGCAACAAGAGAAGCCACTGCAATGAGAAGCCTGTGCACTGTGATGAAGAGTAGCCCCCCACTAACCGCAACTAGAGAAAGCCCGCGTGCAGCAATGAAGACCCAACACAGCCAAAAATAAATTAAATAAATAAATAAATTTAAAGTAGTTATTGAAATGTATATTCTATTGTCATTTTGTTCATTGCTTTGGATTTGTCTTTGTAGGGTTGTATTTCCCTTCCTTCTTTTGTTTTCTTCTCTTGTGATTTGATGACTATCTTTAGTGTTATGTTTGGATTCCTTTTACTTCTTTGTGAGTATATCTATTATAGACTTTTGGTTTGCAATGACCATAAAATTTTTGTATAGTAGTCTATATATATACATGATTGTTTTAAGTCAATGATCTCTTAATTTCAAATGCATTTAAAAAACATTGCATTTGTACTCTCCTGCCCTCATGGCTACTGTTTTTGATATATTTTACATCTAATTGTCTTATGTATCCCTTAACTGCTTATTGTGGGATACAGACAATTTTACTACTTTTGTCTTTTAACCTTCCTACTAGATTTGCATGTGGATGATTTCCTACCTTTACCGTATATTTACTTTTACTGGTGTGCTTTTTCATTTTGTAATTTTCTTGTTTCCAGTAGTGGCCTTTTCTTTTTCACCAACAGAAGTTCCTTTAATATTTGTTGTAAATCTGGTTTGGTGATGTTGAATTCTTTTTGCTTTTGTTTGTCTGTAAAGCCTTTTATTTCTCCATCAAATCAATGAATGAGAGCCTTGCTGGGTAGAATTTTCCTGGTTGTAGATTTTTCCCTTTTATCACTTTAAATATGTTGTGCTATTTCCTTCTTGCTTGCAGAGTTTATCCTGAAAAATCAGCTGATAGCCTTATCGGAGTTCCTGTGCATGTTATTTGTTGCTTTTCTCTTGCTGCTTTTAATTTTCTCTATTTATCATTTTGTCATTTTGATTACAATGTGTCTTGGTGTGTTCCTCTTTGGGTTAATCCTATATGGGACTCTGCATTTCCTTGACTTGAGTGATGGTATCCTTTCCCTGGTTAAGGAAGTTTTCAGTTATTATGTCTTCAAATATTTTCTCAGGCACTTTCTATCTTTCTTCTCCTGGGACCTCTATAATGAGAACATTCATGCACTTGATATTGTCCCATAGGTCTCTTAAACTGTCCTCATTTTTTTTTCATTCTTTTTTTCTGTTCAGTGGCTGTGATTTCTACTACTATATCTTCCAGTTCACTGATTTATTCTTCTGAATCATTTAGTCTACTACTGATTCCTTTTAGTGTGTTTTTCATTTTAGTTATTGTATTTTCATCTGTTTGGTTTTTGTTTATATTTTCTAACTCTTTGTTAAAAACTTCTGACTCTGTGCATTTATTCTTCTCCTGAGTTCTTTGATTATTTTTATTATCATTACTCTGAACTCTTTCTCAGGTAGATTGCCTATCTCCACTTCACTTAATTCTTCTTCTGAGGTTTTATCTTTTTCCATCATCTGAAACGTATTCTTCTACCACTTCATTTTGTCTAAGTTGCTATATGTATTTTTATGTATGTGGTAGGTTAGTTATGTTTCTCAACCTTGGAGAAGTGTCCTGCTGTAGGAGACAACCTATGTATCCCAGCAGTATACTCTCATCTTGTCACCCAAACTATATACTCTAGGAGTTCCCCCTTAGAATACTGCATGGGTCCTTCTCTTGTGGTGGGCTGACTGTGTGTGCAGTCTGGTAGGCTTGATTGGCCTCTAGCCTGGTTGGTTGCTAGACCATGCCTTATGTGAATGCTGCTGGCTGCTGTAGGGCCTGGTAATGTGGTGGCTGGTTTCAGAAGCCTAATTGGTGCTGGGGTTAGTGCTGCCTCACTGGTGGTCAGAATAAGTCCCAAAGGCTGCTGCCCAGTCACTGGCAATTGGAGGTAGGTCCTTGCATTAGTGATGGACTAACGGCAGGCAGAGCTGGTTCCTGTAGTCTGGGTGCAGAGACCAGGGATCCCCAGAGATTGTTTCAGATTGTTGGTTGGGTGTGCAGTTCTTGACACAGCTGGGTATGGGGTTTGGTGTGTCCCTAAGATTTTGTTGGCTTGCTAGTGGCCAGGGCCAGGACCCATCTGGTCCCAGAGTAGGGTCTGGAATGCTGTGGCTGGGCTGAGTCTGCAGGCTTTAGGATCATAGTTTTCTGTGTCTGTTGTCTCCCTGGTGGTGGGTCTGGTGTGTCAGGCTGGTTTAAAGATGAGTGCAGGGCTTCCCTGGTGGCGCAGTGGTTGAGAGTCTGCCTGCTGATGCAGGGGACATGGGTTCGTGCCCCGGTCCAGGAAGATCCCACATGCCGCGGAGCGGCTGGACCCATGAGCCATGACCACTGAGCCTTCGCATCCGGAGTCTGTGCTCTGCAACAGGAGAGGCCACAACAGTGAGAGGCCTGCATACCGCAAATTAAAAAAAAAAAAAAAAAAGATAAAGATAAGTGCAGATTTCCTGGAGGGAAGGGCAGGTGTCTGTACACTGGTGAGTAGAACTGGGTCTTGGGCTTCTGGTGAGCAGGACCTTGTATAGGGGCTAGTCTAGAGGTGGTTTTGGGCTCAGAAAGTCTTTAGGCAGCCTACCTGCTGGTAGGTAGGGCTGTGTCTCTACCCAGTTAGTTGTTTGTTTGAGGCATCCCTGCACTGGCACCTACAGGCTGTTAGGTGGGGCCAGGCCTTAACACTAATGAGCCAAGATGGCAGCAACCAGCAGAGGTGTTCATGTGATTGAACTTTCCCAGATATGTTTACTACCAGTGCCCATGTCCCCTGGGGGAGCCACAAACCCCACCACCACCACCTCTCCAGGAGATTCTCCAAGACCAGCAGGTAGTTCTGGTCCAGAGTCTTATCAAATTACTGCTCTTGCCCTGGGTCCTGGTGCATGTGAGATTTTGTGTGTGCCCTTTAAAAGTGAAGTCTCTAGTTCTTTCAGTCCTGTGGGGTTTCTGCAATTAAGCCCCACTGGCCTTCAAACCAAATGCTCTGGGTCTCATTCTCCCAGTGCTTGACCTCCCAGACTGGGGAGCCTGATGTGAGCCTCAGAACTCTCACTCCTGTGGGAGAACCTCTGCAATACAATTATTCTCCAGTTTGTGGGTCACCCATCCAGGGGTTACGGTATTTTATTATACCATGATTCTGCCTTTCCTACCTGTCTCATTGTGGTTCTTTCTTTATGTCCTTAGTTGTAGAAAATCTTTTCTGGTAGGTTCCAGTCTTTTTCATCAATGGTGTTCTACAGATCGTTGTGAGTTTGGTGTGCTTGTGAGAGGAGGTGAGCTCAGGATCACTGTACTCCACCATCTTGGTCACTCTCTGCAATATTTTTAAATTTCAGTCTCCTCAGGCAAGGGAAACAAAAGAAAAAATAAACAAATCAGATGGCATCAAACTAAAAAGTTTTTGCATAGTGAAGGACACCTTCAACAAAAAGAAAAAGGCAGTCTACTGAATGGGAGAAAACATTTGCAAATGATATATCTGTTAGGAGGTTCATATCCAAAATATATGAAGAATTTACACAACTCAACATCAAAAAATTAAACAATCTCATTCAAAAATTGGGCAGAGGGCTTGAATAGACATTTTTTTTTCCAAAGAAGACATGCTCATAGCTAACAGACCCATGAGAAGATGTTCAACATTTCTAATCAGGGAAAAGCAAATCAAAACCACAATGAAATATCACCTCACACCTGTCAGAACTGCTCTTATCAAAAAGACAACAAATAACAAATGTTGGTGAGGATGTGGAGAAAAGGAAATCCTTGTGCACTGCTGATAGGAATGTAAATTGGTACAGTCACTATTGAAAACATTATGAAGTTTCCTCAAAAAATTGAAAATAGAACTATATGATCAAGCAATTCCACCTCTTGGTATTTATCAGAAGAAAATGAAAACATTATTTTAAAAGATATATACACACTTATGTTCATAGCAGCATTATTTACAATAGCCAAGATATGGAAGAAACTGGTGTCCATTGATAGATGAATGGGTAAAGAAGATATGATTGATATGTATACACACACACACACACACACATACATACACACACACACACAAATATGAAATGGACTATTACACAGTGATTAAAAAAAGAATGAAATCTTACCATTTGCAAGAACATGGATGGGCCTAGAGGATATTAAGCTAAGTGAAATAAGTCAGACAGAGAAAGACAAATGTCATATGATTTCACATTTATATGGAATCTAAAAAACAAGACAAATGAACAAACATAAGGAAACAAAAACAGAGTCATAGATACAGAGAACAAACTGGTGGTTGTCAGAGGGGTGGGGGTTAGGGGGTTGGGCAAAATATGTGGAGGAGATTAAGAAACACAAACTTCCAATTTTAAAATAAATAAGTCACAGGGATGTAATGTACAGTATAGAGTATATAGCTGATAATATTGTAATACTTTGTATAGAGACAGACTAGACTTACTGTTGAGATCAATTCATAATGCATAGAAAAGTCAAATCAGTATGTTGTACACCTAAAACTAATATAATATTGTATGTCAACAATAAATTAAAGAATATATAAAAGGATGGAACAAAAAATATATATATGGATTCACAGATATAAAGTTTAGGAATGGAGTAATTTCTCAAAAGAAAGGAATGAAGTTCAGAATGATAACTTGATAAAATTTACTTTGTCTAATTCAGATTAACCTTTTTTGTTTGCTACTACTCTAGTACTGATTGTTTACTGTGAGAGCCAATTTATCAGTAGCCCCAAGAATGTTTGCATTTTTCAGGAGAAAAAATTTTAAAAAGTCATAAGAATACTTGTTTATATTTGACTAATGTCACAAAATAAAATTTGAAAAAAACCCAGAATGTATCTTTCCTGATTGGTGATGAGGTTAAATAAACCACTAGTAGGAGAAATATAATTTATAGACATGAAGAAACTTTTTGATACTTAAAATATTATTGCTAATAAAAAATAGGAGTGCTTTTAAAAAGTGATAATGGGGGCTTCCCTGGTGGCACAGTGGTTGAGAGTCCGCCTGCCAATGTAGTGGATGCAGGTTCATGCCACGGTCCGGGAGGATCCCGCATGCCGTGGAGCAGCTGGGCCTGTGGGCCATGGCCGCTGAGCCTGCGCATCTGGAGCCTGTGCTCCGTGGCAGGAGAGGCCACAGCAGTTAGAGGCCTGTGTACCGCAAAAAAAAAAAAAAAGTGATAATGATTTGCTAGTATAATTTTTTCCTACCGTTTTCAATCCATATAAAGTGCTTTCTATTAAAATTTGTTACTTGAAAGTAATTATTAAGAATACATTTTATTAACTAAGTAAAAAATCAGTATAATTTCTAAGAATTATCATAATTTAAAGAATTAGTTTTTCTTAAGTACAAGGTATTTGGAGCTTAATGTAATATCAGCTACTTTAAAGCAATGTAGAATAAAGCATGCCACAGACGACAATTAGGAATCAGCAGGACTCAAGAGCTTTTATGCCATTTTGGATTTTATGTGTTTACAAAGCTACAACCTATTGGCATTTAATTCCATATTTACTGTTTCTTGTGTCTCATTGCACAGCAGGACATGGAATGAGCAATAAACATGTTATCATAAGTATTGTACTGAATGATAATTTAATTAAGTCACAACTTAAAAGAAAAGTCTTTTTTGTGTCACCCTTGAGTTTTATATCCTCAACTCATTTATTCATTTTGTCAATTTATCCACACTGAATTACAAAAATATACTAAAATAATTTAATGCATAAAAATTTTCAGAATAAAAAATTTATTTTTAATATATTAGCACATAGGAGAGTTATTTGATCTTTGACTTGAAAAATCATATAAATATGTAATTTACTATGCTGACTGGTTTACTTATAATCATAGTGAAGTTACATAAAAAGAATACCAAAGAAATAGTACAAATGCTTAATTTGAATTTCATTCAATATATGTATATTTTAATTATTCTTTGAATATATATGATCAAATGATTTTATCTAGGGCTTAAGAGGAAATTAATTTTTCATTGACAATCTATCATATAATTTATATATTTGGTAATGACTGGTTGTTTAAGTACCTCATTTTTCACAAGAGAATATTATTCACCTGAAACTATATGAATGAAGTAAAATTATAAAATTATAATTATGTTAAGTGTACTGTTTCTGTAAGTAGGATTATAAGGGAAGGGAGAAAAAGTGAAGAGAAAATATATAGAATTTTCAAACTTTATACTGTTTAAAATATATAGAATTTTAAAAACCTGGAGACTTTGTTGCAAATTCATGTTAAAAGTGAGAAGAAAATTAACAGCATCATCCATTAGTCACAGAGGAAATCTGGATGGAGCTTCAAAGTTTACTTGATAATAGTAATAATGAAAGGAATGATATGGCAGAGGTGGAGCTCACATCTAAAGAATTTACATCAAAATGAGGAAAATAGAGATTAATAATTAACCTGGTCAAGAGGAATTTCAAATTCTGAAAACAGTTAATATATATCCAACCAAGCAAGATCTCAGTTTGAAGAAACTTAACTAAGACAAGGAAAAGATACATAGATCACCTGGATCCAGATTAGAGTGATAATCACCTGAGATAAGGAATTCCACCTATCTTGGGCAGAAGAAGTAGGGATATAGTCAAAGGTTTTGAATAAGAAACTGAAAGCCTAAGTAACAATATCTTGATAGCTCAAGCTTTAAGGAATCTTGATGTATATCTTCTTCCCAATTTTAGAATTGGTTTCAAACACAGGTAGTCCTGAACATATGAGTGAGTGTTTACAGTAAAATATGGATGAAGAATGGAGGGAGACAATTTTGAATGGAAGCAGGGAATTACCATTATATGTCAAGGCTTTTTACTACAAAATCTGTGATTAACTTTTGGAAATTATAGTTTAGTTAAATTTAAACATATAGACTTGAGTCAGGGAAATGGGGTTTTCAATTAGTTTTGTGTCCTTCAGCAAGGTATCAAACATCTCTTGTTTACTGACCTGTAAAATGCACTTAATGTTTCCTTAGAGAATCTTTGTAATGATTAAGTCAAATAATATGTTAAAGTACCTATCACAATGCTGATGGCATATTAAATGTTTTAACATGCTGGTTTGCTTTAGTTAATATTACTTCTGCCTGTCTTTATATTAATACATATTATGTGAAACATTAAGTATACAAATATAAAGAACGATGAAGACATCAGATATAGTTTTCAAAAAATAATGAGGTATTTCAAGTATCTTAAAAGTCCATTAAAAATGTTTTAAGTTGGGCTTCCCTGGTGGCGCAGTGGTTGAGAGTCCACCTGCCAATGCAGGGGACACGGGTTCGTGCCCCAGTCCGGGAAGATGCCATGGAGTGGCTAGGCCCGTGAGCCATGGCTGCTGAGCCTTCGCGTCTGGAGCCTGTGCTCCACAACGGGAGAGGCTACAACAGTGACAGGCCCTGCATACCGCGAAAAAAAGTGTTTTAAGTTATTTTCCTGAAGGCTGAGATCTTTATTTATCCTGTATTTTAAATAATCTTACAAAATTCAGAAAAAAAGTCAGCTTGAAGAGTGTCCATGGAATTTAATATTAATGTTGTATAATCCTGTAGGAAGATGAGGTGGTAGCATTATTTACAGTATAATATTAGTATCTAAAATCTTGTTCTTCAGACATGATACTGGGTTAAGAGCCCTAGGTCTTTAGTCTTTAAAGGAAAGGATGCTTTTGAGAATTTTGGTAGAGCATTACTAAGTGGCAAAAATATCAGATAATGTAAGATTCTTCATAATTTCTTTTAGAATCAAAGAATGAGTTAAGGAGATGTTAGTATTAGTTTGTTCTACAATTTATCTTAGGTCAGTAATACGATGGGTCTCTCTGTCTCTCACTCACTCTCTTACCCCTCATTCACTTTCCATTCTCCTTTCAGCAAAATAAAATCAAGCTGATTCTCCTTGAAGTGTTGTGTTGTCTTATTTTTTAAGCCTCTTAGAATTTTTTAATTATATGGGTCCTATAAGAATAAACGTGATACAGACAGAACTACATATCTATCAATTGGGGATGATGAGGTAGAACTCTCAAAAGAGTTGGAGCTAAGACTTTAAAGTTCCTGATATTTGTAGAATGAAAGATTCCTTAATTACACTTCTGTCTCTTCAACTACTTCATCTTACATTCTGATTATCAGTACAAATACATACAAGGGTAGCAAACTGAGTTAATATAAAAGAGTCATGATTGTGTAGAAAAATCTCAGATTTTTTCAGCTTTCTAAAGTGGTAATTCCTTCTTTGGAATGAAATAAAAACATATGTATTTGAACTCTCCTTCAATCAGCTACTCTATTACCTATTTAAAGTTTTCTATACTGACTCAGCATATATAAACCTTACACTATTAAAGAGGATTATTTTAAAAGAAAAAAAAGCCTAAATTTAATTTTATTGTTATATATAGGTTGATCTATGAAAAACTGAGATTTTTGAGATTTCTCTCTACTATGGATACTATGAAAGAAATAAGATAAATTACATAAGCATATAAAAGTATATTCTACTATCAAAAATCTAGTGAATATACAGGTGGTTTCACTTTCTTTAAACTTTTATCATTTAAGTATGTATAATTTACAGTATGTGATATATATGTATAGGGAAGGATAATAAACGAAATAAATTTAAAGACTTCAAAAATTCTGAAATAAAAAGATATAATCTTAAAAAGCAAGGGCATAGATATTCAATGGCGTAGTTCTTTCCTGGTCATACTTCAGTCCTAAGTGGATACTTGGAGTGCACAGAAGATAGACAAATTTCATTATTTTGTATCACATGTTCTAACTCTTTAAAGAATGCTCTCAAACTACTGAGTAGGAATGAAAACACGGGAAACATTTATCTTCACTAGTCATCGAGCATCTTTGCTGATGTTAGAATGTTCATATATCACTGCTACATAAATTAAAGTCAAGTTGAAGACACTCGCTAAATAGGTTAGTTATGCCATTTTGGCAATTTAAAACTCATGAATCATTAACACTGCTGTATGTTATATATGAAAGTTGTTAAGAAAGTAAATCCTAAGAGTTCTCTTCACAAGAATATTTTTTTTCTACTTTAATTTTGTACCTATATGAAATGATGGATATCCAGTAAACTTATTGTGATAATCACTTCATGATATATGTAAATCAAATCATTATGCTGCATACTGTAAACTTATACAGTTTTGTATGACAATTATATCTTAATAAAATTTGAAGAAAAACTGATGAGTCTTCCTAAATCTCAATATCGGCAACACCTAATACATTTTAGACAACTTCTTTTTTTTTTGGATCCTCCCGGACCGGGGCACGAACCCATGTCCCCTGCATCGGCAGGCGGACTCCCAACCACTGCGCCACCAGGGAAGCCCCCTAATACATTTTAGAATGATTACTGTCAGCTCTTTATTTATCTGAAAGTAAAGCTTCTATTATTTATTTTAATTTTTTGAAATATAATTGAAAATTAAAATTGTGATATGAGGTGTGAACATGATTTAATATACATTGCAAATGAATTCCCATCACTGAGTTAATTAACATATCCATTCCTTTATCATTTCACATACTTATTTTTTGTTGTTGTTGAGAACACAAGTTTTACTCTTCTAGTAAATTTCATTTATACAGTACCAAACAGTATTATCAACTTTAGTCACCATATAAAATATTGTATCTTCAGATCTTATTCATCTTATTACTGAAAATTTGCACTCTTTTTCCATCTTCTCTCTAGTTCCTCTACTTCCCAGAACCTGGCAACAACCATTCTAGTCTCTGTTTCTATGAGTTCGACCTTTTTTTTTAGATTACACATTTAAGTGATATTATGTAGTATTTGTCTTTCTTAGTCTGGTATATTTCACCTAGCACAATTCCATCCAGGTTTATCTATAGACTTCTTTCTATTTTTAAGGCTGACATATATAGATACACACACACTTTATATATATATATATATATATATACAGAAAGTCCCCTACATACGAATGAGTTCTGTTCTGAGAGCACGTTTGTAAGTCCAATTTGTTTGTAAGTCCAACAGTGTTAGCCTAGGTTCCCAGCTAACACAATCAGCTATATAGTACTGTACTGTAATAGGTTTATAATACTTTTCACACAAATAATACATAAAAAACAAACACAAAAAAATAAAGGAAACATTTTTAATCTACAGTACCATACTTTGAAAAGTACAGTAGTACAATACAACAGCTGGCATACAGGGTCTGGCAACGAGTGAACAAGCAAGAAGACTGGAGTAGGGAGAGGTGGGAGATGGTAGAGCTGAAGGATCATCAACAATAGGAGCTGGAGGGCAAGCTGCAGTTTCACTCATGCCTGACACTGATGGCATAAGTTCTGGTTCCTTACTGTATTCGATTCTATCTACCTTCTTGAAAAAAATGATCCAGTGATATCTGGGTAATAACTCTTCTTTTCTCACCTTAGATAACATGGTAACACTGGATTACATTCTGAACAGCTGCTGCAACCTTTGTGTACCAGCTACATCACCACTGCTTTTATGCTTGCTTCTGGACATCCTGGGCTTGAACTAAAGACACTTTACTACTATACTGTATACAGTACTGTAGAGTAAAGTACACAAAAGCACAACCACTTGTAGAGGATGCACGTACGTGACAAAGTATGTCAGACATGTGAACTGACTAACTTGATTGGACGTGTGAACGCACGTTCGCAACTTTGAAATTTCTCAACTTGAAGGTTTGTATGTAGGCGACTTACTGTATATGTATATATACATATATATATATACATATATTTAATCTATATCTCACATTTGTAAAATCCATTCATTTGTTTATGGATACTTAGGTTGTTTCTGTACCTTGACTCTTGTGAATAATGATGCAATGAACATGGTAGCACAAGTATTTCTTCAAGATAGTGATTTTGTTTCCTTTGTATGTATACCCAGAAGTAGGATTGCTTGATCTTATGATAGCTCTGTTTTCAGTTTTTTGAGGAATCTTCATACTATCTTCCATAGCAGCTGTACCAGTTTACATTTCCAGCAACAGTGTACAAGAGTTTCCTTTTCTCCACATCCTTGCCAGCATTTGTTATCTCTTGCCTCACTGACAATAGATATACCAACCAATGTCAGGTGATACCTTACGGTGATTTTTAATTGCATTTCTCTGATGATGAGTGATGTTGAGCACCTTTTAATGTATCCGTTGGCTCTTTGTATGTCTTCTTTGAAAAAAAAATGTCTGTTCAGGTCCTTTGCTTACCTTTTCATTAAGCTTCTGTTTTTTGTATGTGTCTCATATATTTTGGATATTAAGCCTTTATCAGACATGTAGTTTGCAAATATTTTTTCCCCACTTTATAAGTTGCATCTCCCACTTGTTGATGGTTTCCTTTGCTGTGCAGAAGCATTTTAGTTTGATGTAGTCTCACTTGTTTATTTTTTCTTTTGGTGCCAAGTCCATAAAATTGATGCCAAGACCAATGTCAAAGACCTTACCCCCTATGTTTGTTCCAAATAGTTTTATTCCTTTAGGGCTGATATTCAACTCCTTAATCCATTTTGGGTTGACTTTTTACTTTTGTATATGGTACAAGATAGTGTTCAGTTTCATTCTTTTGCATGTGGCCATCCAGTTTCACCAGAACCAGTTTTTAAAGAGATTATCCCTTCCCCATAATATATTCTTGGCTTGAAAATATTGGGGTGTGTGTGTGTGTGTGTGTGTGTGTGTGTGTGTGTGTGTTGGGGTATGGCAAAGTTTTCCCAAAGTTAGGAGGACTATTTTAAAATTATTATACATATTACTTCTTTATATGGAGGAGAGCTTGGGAGAAATACTTCTGATTCTATGATAGTTGAAACTGAGTGTGATACCTGGAAAAATTTATAATTATGGCAGAAAATATTTACAAACAGAGTCCTAACAACAGTGGTACCTTAACATGTCTAATTAAATCAGTTTGAAGAGAAACATTAATTGACAAATATGCATGGGTGTATTTCTGGGCTGAAAAATTAATTGTCCTTATATGTATGAGTTTATTTTGGGGTTTTCTATTCTGTTCCATCCATCTATGTGTCTGCTTTTATTCCTGTTTTGTTTACTATAGCTTTGTAATATAGTTTGAAACCGAGAAATGTGATGCCTCCAGTTTTGTCTTCTTGTTCAAGATTGCTTTAGCTATTCAGGGTCTTTTGTGGCTCCAAACATATTTTAGAGTTGTTTTTGCTATTTCTGTAAAAAATATCACTGGAATTTTGATAGACATTGCTTTGAATGTTTAGTGCTTTGCGTAGAGTGGACAGTTTAGCAATTCTTCCAGTCCATGAGCACAGACTATCTTTCCTTTTATTTTGTCTTCCTGAAGTTTCTTTTTTTCCCACATTTTAAAAGATATAATTGACATATAACGCTGCATAAGTTTAAGGTGTACATACAGTATAATGATTTGACTTACATACGTCATGAAATGATGATAAAAATAAGTTTATTGTCAAAATCCATCATCTCATATATAGATACAAAAGAAAAGGAAAGAATATATGATATATTTTTCTTTATGATGAGAACTCTTAGGATTTACTCTCTTAACAACTATAAAATATAAATAGAGCAGTGTTAATTATATTAATTTTGTTGTACATTACAACCCGAGTACTTATTTATCTTATAACTAGAAGTTTGTACCTTTTGATCACTTTCATCCAACTCCCCCACCCCTCAACCCCTGTCTCTTGTAATCACAACTCTTATTTCTTTTTATATGTAAATTAGTGGTCGCTATGGAAAACAGTATGGAGTTTCTTCAAAAAATTAAAAATAGAACTACCATATCATCCATCAATTCCACTCTTGGGTATTTACCCAAAGAAAATGGAAACACTAAATTTGATAAGATATGTGCACCACTATGTTCACTGCAGCATTATTTACAATAGCCAAGATAAGGAAGCAATTTAAGTGGCCATAAAAAATTAAATGTATAAAGAAGATGTGGTATATATATATATATATATATATATATATATATATATATATATATAGTAGAATATTACTCAACTATAAAAAGAATGAAATCTTGCCATTTGTAACAACAAGGATAGACCTAGAGGGTATTAGGCTAAGTGAAATAAGTCAGCCAGAAAAAGACAAATACTGCATGATTTTAATTATATGTAGAGTCTGAAAAACAAACGAATGAACAAACATAAGAAAACAGAAACAGAGTCATAGATACAGAGAACAAACAGGTGGTTGCCAGAGGGGAAGGGAATGGGGGATGTAAGAAATAGGTGAGAAAGATTAAGAGATACGGGCTTCCCTGGTGGCGCAGTGATTGAGAGTCCACCTGCCGATGCAGGGGACACGGGTTCGTGTGCCAGTCCAGGAAGATCCCACATGCTGCAGAGCGGCTAGGCCCGTGAGCCATGGCCGCTGAACCTGCGCATCCGGAGCCTGTGCTCTGCAACGGGAGAGGCCACAACAGTGAAAGGCCTGCATACCACAAAAAAAAAAAAAAAGAGGTACAAACTTCCAGTTTCAAAATAAATTTGTCACGTCTGAAATGCACAGTGTGAGGAATACAGTCAATAATAATGTGTATCTTTATATGTTATTACATGGTAACTAGCCTTATTATGGTGATCTTTAATTTTTCATGATTGTTTTATAGTTTTCAGTGTAGAGATCTTTCACCTCCTTGGTTAAATTTATTATTAGATATCAAGTGTGATGTTAGCTGTGGGCTTGTCATATATGGCCTGTATTATGTACATTCCTTCTATACCCAGTTTGTTGAAAGTAAAATTTCTATTTAGTTTTTTAAAATTTATTATCTAAACTATATTTTACTTATTTATATATTTTCTTTTTTAAGAAGATGTCTTTTAAAAAAATTTTATTGGAGTATAGTTGGTATACAAAGGTGTGGTAGTTTCTGATGTACAGCACAGTGAATCAGTTGTATATATACATATTTCCAGTCTTTTTTAGATTATTTTCCCATATAGGTCATTACAGAATACTGAGACGAGTTCCCTGTGCTATTCAGCAGGTTCTTACTAGTTATCTATTTTATATATAGTAGTGTGTATATGTTGATCTCAATCTCCCAATTTATCCCTCCCCCATCCTGCTTTCCCCCCTGGTAAGCATAAGTTTGTTTTCTGTATCTGGGACTCTGTTTTGTAAACAAGATCCCATTTGTACAATTTTTTAAAGATTCCACATATAAAGGGTATCATATGGTATTTGTCTTTCTCTGTCTGACTTCACTCAGTATGACAATTTCTAGGTCCATCCATGTCACTGCAAATAGCATTATTTTGTTCTTTTTTATGGCTGAGTAATATTTTAAAATTTATTTCTGGGAGCTGTTTTACATAAAGTAGATATACCGTTTTCTGATAAACATAAGTTTATTAATAGAAGTACTACATTTTTATATTACTGTTCTTATTTTTAAATATTCAAAACATATCTTCATTAGTAAAACTCAGTGGTGTTTGGCTCACATTAGCTCTTGAGAGAAACATTATCAACATCACGTAATGAATATGATGAATTTATTTCAGCTTTGTCCAAACTAAAATACTTGCTACTCAGTAGAGAGTATAGGCCCTATTTCTACATCTATCTGTCCATTTTTTTTTTTTTCTTTTTTTTGGTATGCGGGCCTCTCACTGTTGTGGCCTCTCCCGTTGCAGAGCACAGGCTCCGGACATGCAGGCTCAGCGGCCATGGCTCACGGGCCCAGCCGCTCTGCGGCATGTGAGATATTCCCTGACTGGGGCACGAACCCGTGTGCCCTGCACCGGCAGGCGGACTCTCAACCACTGCGCCACCAGGGAAGCCCAAAATATATATTTTTGAGAGTACAGAAGTAGTAGCATTGGTTTTATGTTATTGGGTTCACTAATCAATCTATGTATTTGAAAATATTATATATGCTATTGTGTTTATATTTGAGAAACATGAATAAAATGAACTAACTAGACCTAAATTACGGAAATAAAATTTGACAATTAATAAGGAAGAAAATGTGTTCATTTCAAATGCATTATTCGTAAAAAGTAGCTTTCATGGTAAGAAATTAATTTTGTAATTAAACTAATAAACATCATAAAATTCAAATTTTACACTTGCTAGTATGCTATCACATAACTTTGAATATGGGAATCTTCAGCATCTCAAAATAGCAAGATGACAATAACATTTAGTATGAATTAAATATTTGACATGAATTATTAAATCTCTATAACAAATTATGAAAGCATGCTATTATATTTAAAATATAAAGCTGAGACTTGTAGAGATTAGATACTCATTTAAGCTTAGAAATTTTGTAAGTAGCAAAAGTAAAATTCAAATTTAGCACAGACCTGTGTGAACATAAAATGTATTCTCTTGACCACTGTGCATCAACTGATATAACATTACATGTTGATATTGATCACATAAGTTATCCGTTGTCTCTATATACACATCAGTATGATACAAAGCTTATGTTTTACCAGTAATTGTCAGAATCTCTATTGTCTGGGTGTTATATAGTATTTTTGAAACCTGAGCTGGTTACCTTAGACTGGTTCTTGAAAACAAAAACATAAAGGAGGTATAATATCTAATATCATATTTAAAATGTGATTTAGTCTAATACTCTCCCTTTTGAAGAGTTTTGGGTTGCTAACATGGGATTTTTTACTATAATGTTCATGGTTTTACTTTTTAGTTTCATCTTTTATTCAGAGAAGTTCTAGTAAATTCTAATAACATCTTAGCCTGAGACTTGAATTAAGCTAAAATGAAATTACTTTCTAAGGAGACATTTTTCTTTGAGGTTCAGATGGTCATTTTAGAAGGTTCATAGTTAATTAATTTTTAATCAGTGTCAGTCACCTTCTAACTACACAGACAATTTCCAAAATATAAAGCATCCAGGACTGGCAAAACAACAAACATTTTATCATTGACTCCTTGACACAGGTTGAAAAGTTTTATACACAACCTCCTTCCTCATGAGTGAGGTGACATGACTCTCTCCTTTTGAATTATTTTTTATTTTTCCCCTGTGATTCATACTCATGATTGGGGTGAATGTTCTCCAGTCAATAAAATCCTGAAATACTTGCCTTTTACTTATTTCTGCCTTATTTAGTAATGTGCCTAGCTCACTATTTTATATCTTATACATTAATATATAAGACATATGTCTCTATATCTCAAATTTTATTTATATTCTGCCTTATTTAGTAATGTGCCTAGCTCACTATTTTATATCTTATACATTAATATATAAGACAAATGTCTCTATATCTCAAATTTTATTTGAGCAAACTTTACTCTCTCAATTAAAGTGAAATATCTCTTTACCTGAAGTCTTAAAATTCTTGCTCTATATGCTATTATTAATCCAAAAATAGGGGAATTTTCTCATTCTCAAGTGCTACCTTTTCACCATTTTTCTAACACCTTATTCAACAATATGTTCTCACTCTAAATCTATACCATTTTTTATCATTTATAAACTTAGACACCTCTCCCAACATTTTTCAAGGATTTCCATTTTCAGAAATATTGCTCATGACCCTGATTTCACTCTACACACTTTTCTATCACTGCTTCATAAAACTGAATATACAGATAGAAGTTGTAAGCAAATTTGCAGGCAGTAACAATGCAACTATTAAGCTTTTAACTTAAGAGGGGGCCCCAATCCCTGATCCAGCTTTCATTCTTTAATCTTTAGCTGCTTCCATATTTTCTTTGTCATTATTTTGTTCTCTAATCTGATAACTATTTTCCTAACAGTTATCTTTTCTAAACATTCTCCTTAACCAGGAACATTAAATAAGTTTTTCCTTGATTAAACTAATTCCAGCATTTTAATGATTATATCATACCCACACTAACAATTCCAAATTTGAAATAAATTTAAGAATCTATTTTCTTTTCTACATTTTAAGGTAATTAAGCATTGAAGGAAAAGGTCACCTTGCAACGTGGACTATATTAAAAACAAATTTTAAAAATCCCTCTAATTTATTCACAGTGTTTCTCCTAGTATTTGACTAATCTCTTTATTCAAATCAAATTAATTTTGTTCTTCTTATCAAAGAAAGAATTCCAAACATTTACTACCTTTCCAGAGAGGAGTGGGGCGAGGTTTCCAGGCAATAAAAAGGACTTACATTTAATTCTGAATGCCAGATAAACACATTTTTTTTTTTTTAGTATAAGCACATCCCACATATTACACAAATATACTCACTAAAAATTATATATATAATGTGTCTATAATGCAAATATATGTATGTGTATATGTATTTCTTATTCATATAAGATTCAATTTAACTGTGGGTCCTGTATTTTCATTTGCTATATCTGGCAACCCTAAGGTGGAAGAACACCAAATCTTATCATCTCAGAAATTAAGGTCACCTTTGATTTTATTATGAAGATCAAAATAGGCTCTCTTTATGTCTTTATTATTCTTGGCTTCTTCTTCAAATGTACTCTAGAAGGCATAGTTTGCTCTTTCTCCTGGGAGTAACTACCACCTTCCCATATTTACATATTTTTAGATTTTTGCATTGCATCTGGAAACATATGGAAAATTTACCTTTTCCACAAATGTGTGTGTCCTTATTTACTTGAATATATATATATATATATATATATATATATATATATATATATATTCTCTCTGTTTTATTCTGGACAAAAACCATGTTTTTGAATTGGTTTTAATTTTTACACCAAGGAATTCCTGAAAGAAGTCTGGTTTCAAAATATCTATATTCATATGATCTATGAGCTTATATACAATGCCATTGTTACATTTAGAAAATTATTGAAGTTCTCCAGTTTAAAAACATGGTAAGCTTTCCCTTAATTATTTCAAAATACTATTTTTTCCTTTACATTGATTAGTCAATTAATTAAATATCAAATTCTTACTTTCCAAATTAATATTTAGAATCAAATATAACCATATATCCATATTGTATAAAAAATAATTTAAGTAGAAATGTTTGTGTTATAAGCTTCTGTTCAACTTTTGTTGCAAAGAGTTTCAAAGCTAAGACCTTCTATATATACATAAAGTGGTTTTCTGGGGAAAAAAAAAGGAAATTTCGGCAACTTATGCGAGAGCCCAAGAGTTAAAAATAAATCTAGAATATATGGTTGGCTTTATGAGGAAAATATTTCACAAAAAAATATTATCAAGTAAAGAAATTCAAACTAATTTGATTCCTATTTCCTTTTTTCCTAGATTACATGGTTTCCTATATGATTGGATGCTGAATTGGAATAGTTAGTGGATTTGAATATATAAATGTTATGTAACATATGGTTTACATTTTCTATCAGACCTTCTCAGCCCATTATACATTTTTAGCCTCACCTCTGTATCCAGTTCAATAAGTTATAACTCAGTTTTGTTTTAAAAACTATGGCCCATAATAAGAAATATATCAAAACTAATAAATGTAAACACAGAGACAATTCAAACTAGTTTTGTCTAATAATTATTCTTACTATATTCTTGCACTCTGATACTTTCATTCTGTGATTTTATTTGAAAATGTTAAGCCAATAATGACTAAATAGTTGGATTTTAATAATCACTGATAGATTATGATTCAGGTTTGAAAAATACTACCTTAGAAATTTTGAGTGTCTTATTCTACAAATTTATCTAATCCTTTTTAGGAATTTTTCAGTCTTTGCAGCTTCCCATTGCAAAGAGAAGACTGAGTCTCTAGAGAAGGTATGTCTAAACTCACCTGGCACCTAAACACATCCCATTTCTCAACGACTGCCCTTCCTAATGTTTGTTTTATATAATGTCTAAATGATAAAAGGAAGATCATTAGCATCTCTGCTGTTGAATAAGACTTTTCCAAAGCAACTTCTCTGCTAAAACTTAATTACTAGACAGTTCCCTGGGAGAAATATTTCTCAGTATATAAACAATACTTCCTTATTAGTGACCTCACAAAAGGTAAAATCCTGATGGATCCCTGAAACCCATAACAGCTCCTGTTATATTTTATATGCTCAATAATTTTGGTTTTATAAATTTTCTCGCTGCATTTGACTTTTTACACTGGTCTAAAACCATGGCAAGTGAATGTCATCTATGGCAACAGAATGTCAGCACAAAGGAAAAATAGAGTTAATTACTGATGGAAGTTTTTGAAGTATTTTAGGGGGACGCTTATGAATAGGAACTATGACCACTTGTGATAGCACAGACTGATGCTCTGAAACATGACATAATTAAAATATAATTTAGTGTAGGAAAGATGCAGAGGCCAGGCTCTATATCTAAGCAAGAAAATCAAAGCTAAACACTGACAAACAGAATGATGTTCCAGAATTTGGAGATGAACTTAAGATACAGGGGGTGAATGTCAACAGTGAGAAATGCATAGTCAAATTATTTTTGAGAATTTGAGACATCCAGAGGCAAGTGAGATGAGCAAATGTGTGCTGAGAATACTAATCAGGTTATTATTTAAAATGTTAGTATGACAGGGTAGGATATTTTGGTGCAAGGTAAGGTTATTATTTCAGTGTCCCTAAAATATTATTATATTAACAATCACCTACTCTTGCTTATAAGCATGGTCAATTCTGCTAATAAAGCATTAAAATAATAGGCCATGTGTAAAGTTAGTAGAAGCCAAGAAAATTGGCACTGTTTTTGCCACGTCTTTGACAAAGTTTTGAAAAGTTAAAAAAATAATAAAAATAGAAATAAAAACCAAACACCGTGTTTGTAAATAATTTTATTGTCTTATTGTCAATAGATACAAGTTACTAGCACAATAATCACACATTAAAAATGAAAATAAAAATCACATTTCTATAGATGTATGTATATCAATAAAGGAAATATAAATAATAAAAAGAAAAGGATGAAGAACATAGAACTGTAGAATTATACAAAACTTTTTTGGAAGTGTAGGCTAAATTATAATCTTGAAAACAAATAATTTGACACAATTTATGATGCAGAAAAAATTTTAAATGATACTGGATCACATTAAATAAAATTATTAACAGTTAAAATGCTTAAAGTTTTATTAAATTTTTACATATATTTATTGTGTTTTATGAGTATTATCCTACAAAAGGGGTGGATATGAGATAATTTAAGTTTTTTTTTTTTTTTTTTCAATACGCGGGCCTCTCACTGTTGTGGCCTCTCCCGTTGCGGGGCACAGGCTCCGGACCCGCAGGCTCAGCAGCCATGGCTCACAGGCAAAGCTGCTCCGCGGCATGTGGGATCCTCCCGGACCGGGGCACGAACCCATGTCCCCTGCATCGGCAGGCGGGCTCTCAACCACTGCGCCATCAGGGAAGCCCTAATTTAAGTATTTTTAAATAATCTTTCTCTTAAGCAAGTTAATCACACAGGTTTTGTGTAAAAAAGGAATTGATATTATATATTTGAAAACCAAGCAGGGAAACAACAGTAACAAAACCTTTAATAGATGTAACTTCATCATCTTCCTGCTGCTGCTGTTTTTACTTCCTTTAGACCATCCTCTCTTCTTTGCTATGTAGAATAATCTTTTTACTTCTGCACTACTCACAACTATTTATCTTCTCTCTCTAACATAAAATGCTTTCCTGAATGGTTACTTCTTCACTGTCAACTAAAAATAGAAAAATATTAAAATTAGCATATTATGTTTAAATGTCACACTTTGATGTAATCCAAAAGGCAGAACAACTTAGTTGTTATAAATAGAATATTTGAGAAGAGGGATTTATTCAAGGTATATAAGACTAATTCAACATCCAAAAATCAATTAATGTATTTCATCACGTCAAAAATCATATGATTGGGCTTCCCTGGTGGCGCAGTGGTTGAGAGTCCGCCTACCGATGCAGGGGACACGGGTTTGTGCCCCAGTCCGGGAGGATCCCACATGCCGCGGAGCGGCTGGGCCTGTGAGCCATGGCCGCTGAGCCTGCGCGTCTGGAGCCTGTGCTCCGCAACGGGAGAGGCCACAACAGTGAGAGGCCTGCATACGGCAAAAAAAAAAAATCATGTGATTATATCAATAGAAGCAGAAAAAGCACTTGACAATTAACCAGCGCCCATATATGATAAAAATTTAGAAAATGAAATCAAGGGGAATTTCCTCAACTGGATAAATTACATCTATAAAACATCTACACCTCACAACACACTTATTGCTGAGAAACTAGATGCTTTTCCCTTAATATCAGGGACAAGGTAAAGACATCCCTTCTCACCAAACTCATTCAACATAGATGTAAACGTCCTAGCTAATGCAGTAAGACAGAAAAGCAAATGAAAGGCATAAAGATTGGGAAGGAAGAAATACAACTATGTCTGTTCGCAGATGATATGATTGTATATTTAGAAAATCCCAAAGAATAAGGAAAAACAAAAGAAAAGAAAAACTCCTGGAAGTGATAAATGATGATACAAAGTTGCAGGATATAATGTTAATACACAAAAGTCCTTTGCTTTCCTATGTACCAGCAATGGACAATTGGAATTTGAAAAACAAAACAAAACAAAACAAAACAAAAAACAGACACTATTTACACTAGCACTGCCCCCTCAAAAAGTAAATTACATACTTTTTGTGAAATTCATTATATAATTGCAAGGAAAATAAACAACATAAGGTATATGGGTTGGGACAAATAGGCAGCAGAGAGGAAACTGGTTTTTTACAGTGTGCAGGAAAAGCATGGAAGCTTGTTTGAGTAGTCCAGGAAAATACGATGAGAGAGAAACAGCTGAGGAAAAACTATTTCCTCAGGAGCAGGGCTGCCATAACTATCAAATAAAAATACAAAATGCTTAGTTCAATTTGAATTTCAGATAAACAGCTATTTGGGGGGTGAGTATAAAGTACATACAATATTTGGTACATATATTAAAATTTATTAATTATTTAACTGAAATTCAAATTGAATTGGGCATCTGGATTTTATCTGGCATTGCTACTCAGGAAGGAGCCCCCTCATTTTCACTGTTTAACCTCATTTTTTTTTCCCCTGGGAAATGTCTTAGAAGCTCAGAGACTGTAACTATGTTCTCACGGGCTGGGCAGTAAATATAGAAAACAGCTCCATCTACAAAGCATGGCTGCATCTACATAGTACAAACTGGTGTCTGACAAAGATGTGAGACATCTAACTTGCTTCATTGGCCTTCCTGCTTCTGAGCTGTGACTGCTATAGTTTTTTAATACTGGGACAAGAGGAGAAGGTGCAGACATTCTTACTTCCTCCATTTTTAAATGATAACCACAAATATTTCTGCTACTATCAAGAGCAGGAGATCCTTTCAAAATATTTTCCCACCCTTGCATTACTGTATTGCTGCTTGTTTTTTGTTTGTTTGTCTTTAATTAGCCCTCCACATAAGACCTGGGTGTGTGTATAGGATGTGCATTTCTAAAGCCTTGGTCTGGCAGTGTATGTTTCCAGGCATCGGAGTCCAGAACAGAGAAATGTAAAAACAAGAAGGATATTTGGATGGAATATATCTAGGATAAAGTTACTCTGGGTGAATATAGTTTTGATAAAATGAAACTGCAGTATCACAAAAAGAAATTAGTTTTTCTGAGAAACCCTGTCAATCAGTCATATAGAATGTTAAGAATTACAGTACTGAAAGTAATATCAAAAGAGATTGCATTCTCTCCAATCAAGAGGTATGCTGTGTGTGATAATATTTTATATGACAATGAAAACAAGATGAAAAGATTGTGAGATGTATGCTAGGAGATAGATTGTCTATTTCAGAGAAAAAGATACTGACAGGGTAAGGAATTTATTAACTGTCTTTTAACATATTTTTGCTTAGTTTTATTTTTTAATAATGCTCATGTATTCTTTTTATAATTTAAGAAAAAAAAAGAAATTACTTCTGAAAATTCAATTCAAAATATAAATTTTATATATCTATGTATATCTGTGTGTACATAAAATAAAAAAATGGTTAACATTGTGTTTTTCATGCATTACCATAATGTGAAAGATATTTTTCAACTGCAAATTGACTGTACCCATTTTCATAAGTTTAAAGTCAAAGAAATCTGGGAATCAAAAATCACATGAGGCCCAGGCATAGTGTTACTAGGAGAAATGAAAACTACCAGAGAACTTAGTTTTGTTTTTGAATGGGGAACATTGTTCTCAATGTTCTTCCATTAGAATAATGCCAAGATCAAGGAGGAGACTAAAATTTAGGGAGGTAAAAGAATCAGACAGCCTTGTAACAATTAAGTAAAGTGTCAGTAAATATAGTCTAAAAGAAGAGAATAGAGGAACAGTATTTTAAAGATACCTCATATTCAAATCAAGCTATTTTTTTTTTTTTAATTTTATATTTGGCTGTGTGTGTGCGGGCTTTCTCTAGTTGCGGTGAGCAGGGGTTATTCTTCGTTGAGGTTCACAGACTTCTTATTGCTGTGGCTTCTCTTGTTGCAGATCACGGCCTCTAGGCATGCGGGCTTCAGTAGTTGTGGCTCACAGACTCTAGAGTGCAGGCTCAGTAGTTGTGGTGCATGGACTTAGTTGCTCCGTGGCATGTGGGATCTTCCCAGACCAGGGCTCGAACCCGTGTCCCCTACATTAGCAGGCGTATTCTTAATCACTGCACCACTAGGGAAGTCCCCAAATCAAGCTATTCTTGGTTTTTAGTTTTTACTTCATTTTATTTCACACCTATCATTCTATAACTCAATAATCTAATTCTACCAATTAATAATTAGACTTGAGAATTATGGTGCCCATGTGAAGAAGTGGGGCAATAAAAAATATCATTGAGTTGGTTTTTAAAAAAATTGAAGGAAGGAAGGAAAGAAAGAAAGAAGATAGAAAGAAGGAAAGAAAGGAAGATAATACAGAAGAAAAACAGGAATTTTACTAGGAAAAGAATGTTTTCTGGTCACTGTATCTTATTTTGTATAAAGACCATATTGGATGGCCAAATACTGTCAGAAATATGTTTATTAGCAAGTAACAAGTCATGGAGAATAATTACATAAAACTATAATTATTTACTTTTTCTCCCAAGAGAATTAGAATCCTACAACCATTTTATCAGACTATGCTCTTTCTTAGAAAGTGCTGGAGATATACTGACAAATCCCAATTCTTTAAGATCCTCTCTTTGCAGCTTCTGTTGAAAAGCATCATCCTTCCATTAATCCAGCATTGCTTCAGAAAACAAGGTTACAACAAAACTGATTAGGCAAACACTTTCTTTAGTTACACTGCAGTCGATAACATCAGGTTGCCCTAATTGGATTTAGGTTTTCAAAAGTCCTCAGGAAAACATATACAAACCATTTCTTAAAGTGGTTTTCTATACATTACCAAAGACACTCCCTATGTGCTAAATGTTATTATTATTGTCAATATTGAAGAGTGATTTTCCACTGGCATTGTCACCAGTTTCTCACTTGAAATGTCTCTCTGTAGTCCTTGTTAAATATTCCAAAAAGTGATGAGTAAAATATCTATTCTTGTGTTTCAGCCTTTGACTCGTACACTTTTGATTTCTGCAGATTTCTGAATGTGCACTTTCTTCCACAAGAGATAAATTGAAAATTAAAAATAAATGAATTGGAAGACTATATTCTCTATCATTGCTTTTCTCACAATTGTTTCAGACGTGTCACGCATTATTTGTATCACACTGTTTTTCACATGGCTTGTAAAGTGACATATTTACTAATTTCTATAGAAGCTCTTACTACTAATAATTGCATTTTAATGCATTATTTCTTTTTGAGAAGTTACTAGTTATAACAAAGTCCTTTTATTAAAATAAATTGAATATCTTTTATAGAACCATAAGCTGTTGGCATACTATCTTAATTTTATTTTACAAGAGGAATCATTAACACAACTTTAAATAATTTGTGTGTCTCCACTCTGAATTTAGTAAACTTAGTTTTTTAATTACAGTAATAATGACAAAAACATGTATTCTGTAATTTTTATGGAAAAGATTGAGGATAATGTGTTGTCACAGATAAAAAGAAGCTATGAGTGCTGAAGAAGTTCTATTTTCCTAAGAAATTATAAATTCTGAATGAAAGAATTTCATCTACTCAATATAATGAAACTACAATATCGCTCAGCTGTTTTTAAGTAACATACATGGGAATAAAAATCTATATAAAAAATTTTGTAATATGAGTAAGTACAAAACTTTAGGAAAAATTAAATGGCCTGAAAAATCTTGAAAGTCCGTCTTACATGATCAGTATTTTGTAATTAAACTCTTAGTGTGAGAGTAAGGAATTGACCCTAGAAGAAAGAAATCAATGTATTCAATTTTCCCACTTAATAGTTCTCATGTACACATTCTAAGAACATATACCAATTTTATTAGCTCTTTCCAGATTTTTGAGCTCATATGGCAATGACAGTATCCAAATTATAAGTTTAAGGTTTCTGCTTTTACTGAATTGAGGACAATGGCTTATTCTTTAATTTCTATTGAAGTAACTGAGACTGTCAGTGCATAGCTAAAGCGATCTCCCAAGGACTTTTCCTGGAGACAATCATTGGCTGGACATTGTTGCAGCAGAAATACTTATACATATACCCATTTTTTGCACAGAATATTAAAATGATATATTCTCAAAGTTGGGATTTAACAAAAGTAATAACATTTACTGCTTCATCAAGGACATGATCAGGTGAAATTGACATTTAAAAAAAGTATTTTGTAAGTATTTTATAATATATTATTTTTATACAGCAGGTTCTTATTAGTTATCCATTTTATACATAATAGTGTATATATGTCTCCCAATTGGAAGATTGGGATTGAGATATAATACTTTCTTTAAAAAAGTATCTGTGTGACAATGAAGAATACAGTGACTTCTAGTTATTAGCATAAAGTGCTTCATGGATGCTATGTTAGCCATCCTTAGAGCACAGATAAAATTTTCCTAAGTGAAGTAAACAAAGATTAGATATGGTGTGATCAGAATTTAGGAGCTATTAGTTCATTGAGATCAGTGTGATATTGTCTTCCTTCGCCCACCAAGACATAGTGGTTGAAGATCCAAGAGCAGAAAAATATTTTAAGCCACCCTCCTCTGGAATTTTGAGAAGTAGCATTCTTACACATAGGTCATTGAAAAAGTCAACTAGAAAAGGTAGCTTGAAGTGTATGGGGAAAAAAGAAACTTGAAACAGATGCCTGACACTTTCAAATACCCCATGGAATGGGAAAGCAACTAAAATCCCCTTTGCTTCTCATCTCCAAGAGATGTAAAGGAAGGCTAAGGATGTACTGAAACGTTTGAGGGAATCGAATGATCAGGATGAAGAGAACACAAAAGGCCTACATGGATGTGACAACCAGACATGGTAGTTATGTGATCATGGAGACCCATACCCAAAAACCCAGCCAAGTAAATGAGTTATGTTATAGTCAAAGAGGACAGAAAATAGCTGTGAAGTGGATGCTCTTCCACAAATACTCTGATGCTAAGTAAGCACATTACCACTCTCATCTAGAACTTATATTTTAACCTACAGTAGGATTTATAGTCTTTTTATTCCATTATCATCCCCCCTAAGGACCCATTTATATATATTTTTTCTAATTGTCACAATCTTGCATGGAATTTTAATACCAGATATACTTGTATATCCATTCATGTATTATATGTGTATCTGTGCTTCATAAATGAAAAGAATAAGATACTTTCACCCAACTCCAGGAACCACTTTTCACTCCCTTGGAAACTATATTGTTCCCACTGAAATCTCAAAGGCAAGCCTGTGTGCAATGATTCACAAGTTTTCTGATCTTGGAAATACCTTGTACTCTTAAAAATTCCTGAGGACACCAAAGACCTTCTGTGTATGTGGCTTATATGCATCAATACTTACCATATTTATAATGAAAAGTAATAACTTAAAATCTATTTATAAGTTTATTTTAGTATAACAATAATAAATTTATTCCATATTAATGTAAATTACATACATTTTTGTGAAAATCACTTTATAATCCAAAACAAAAAACATGTAAGAAGAGTGACATTTATTACAATTTTGAAAATTTTTTAAATTTCTTCAAAGTACATGTAACCTGGATTCTTATATCTGCTTCTGATTCCATAATTTAGGATTCCATAATATTATTTCTTTCAACTAAAAATAAAAAAGTTGTGGAAATTATACAATTTTTTGGTACTATAGTATATATAAATACGATGGCTGAAATGACTATATGTAGTGTGGGTTTGTGTATAGAATGTAGTGCTATGTACTTTTATTTTTTTATTGAAATATACTTCATATCCCATAATATTCACTATTTTATAGTGTGCAATTCAGTGATTTTAAATATATTCTCAAAGTTTTGCAATCATCACTGCTATCTAGTTTGAAAATATTTTCACCATCTGCAAATGAAACTCTACACATTAGAAGTCACACTCATTCTTTCTTTGCCCTAGCCCCTGGCAACCACTAATCTAATATCTATCTCTATGGATATGCTTATTCTGGACATTTAATATAAACACAATTAATTATAACATACATAGTCTTTAGAGTCTGGTTTCTTTTACTTAGCATAGTATTTTCAAGATTCATCCATGCTACAGCATGCAACATTATTTAATTCCTTTTTATATGCATATTATATGCTATTGTTTACCACATTTGTTTATCCATTCACCAATTGATGGACATTTGGGTTGTTTCCACATTTTAGTAATTATGTATGATTATTGTATGATCATTTATGTCTGAGATTTTGTATGGACTTTTTTTTTTTTTTTTTTTTTTTTTTGCTGTATGCGGGCCTCTCACTGTTGTGGCCTCTCCCGTTGCGGAACACAGGCTCCGGACGCGCAGGCTCAGCGGCCATGGCTCACGGGCCCAGCCACTCCACGACATGTGGGATCTTCCTGGACCGGGGCATGAACCTGTGTGCCCTGCAACGGCAGGCAGACTCTCAACCACTGCACCACCAGGTAAGCCCTATCCTTCATTTTTGAAAGATATTTATGCTGAATATAGAATTATTGGTTAAGAGTTTTTTCTTGTTTTTGTTTTTTGTTTGTTTTCCCTAACACACTGAATATGTAATCCTATATTGGCCTGCATGGTTCCTGATGAGAAACTGGTTGTTAAATTTATTGAGGTTTCCTTTTCACATGAGGAATCACTTCTTTCTTGCTACTTTCAGGATTCTTTCTTTGTATTTGGCTTTCAGTAGTTTGATTACAGTGTGTCTATGTATGTATTTTTAGAGACTAATATTTATCATGCAATTTTGGAAACTTTGGCCATTTGACTTCAAATATTCTTTTTAACTTTTTATCCCACTCCTCTCCTTCTGGAGCTTCCATTTTATGAATTTGGTATGTTTGATACTGTTTACAGGATCTAGGAAACTCTGTTCATTTCCTTCATTCTTTTTCTTTCTGTCCCTCGTATTAGGTAATCTAAATTGATCTATCTTCAAGTTTGCCAATTCTTTCTTATGCCAGTTCACATACACTATGAGACATCTAGTGATTTTTTTTTTAATTTTAATTACACTTTTCAACTCCAGAATTTCTATTAGGTTCTTTTTAATAATGTCTATAAATTTATTGTCATCCTTTATTTAGTGAGGCATTGTTCTCATATTTTCCTTTAGTTATTTAGATATGTCTTCCTGATTTTGTCATATTTAAATTAAATAATGTAATGGTTTTGTTTAGAAAATCAATATCTTTTGTATATGGACCATACATTCCAGTTTCTTAGCATGTTTCATTATTTCCTGTTGAAACCTGGACATTTTAAATAACAAACTCTTGAAGTCAGTTTTTTCCTCTTCCCCAGGAATAGTTGTTGTTGTTTTTTAGTTATTTACACTTCTTATTCAAAGTGTGTATTCTTTGTTATGTGCAATCTCTGAGTTTCTGCTCATTTAGTTTAATGGTTCATTAGTGAATGAAGAAATTTCCTTCCATTCTTAGAACCAATAAGTCTCTTGGCTTTTGCTGAGGGCTTCTCTCTGTATTGAGGCATACTGTCAATTCTCAGATAGGAATTTAGTTACAACTCTGTGTTAGCTTTCACTTCCTTTTTGTGCAGATCCTCAAGGAGAGCCAGAGCTGAGAGTTTAGGGCCTCCTCATGTCTTTCCTGAACATGCATACAGCCTTCCATGTGTGCATGGACTTCTTGATCCCCAGAAATAGGTCTTTTTTTCAAAGTCCCCTGTGGACATCTTATTTGCTAGCTTTACTTTTGAAGTTTTTTGCTGAGTTTGTTGTTTGCCCCAACTATTATCACTGCCTCAGAAAGCTGCTATATTAAACAATTTCTGCTGATTGTTTCTGACAAGCACCACTGAGAACAAGTTGTTCACACAGGAGGAGCTTCAACACAGATGAAATAAAATCAAACTTTAGGAGTGGTGGTGGTTTCAAGGAAATTTTCAGACAGGTTAAGCAGTGACAGTCCTCAGGGAGTGGAGCTTTGGGGAGATCCAATTCATTTCTACTCCCTTCAGTGGCTGTTAGATTGCTGACTTTCACCATGATTGTAGATGAGGACAGTTTCAAGGTTACTGTGGGACTGAGGAAAGGAGGATAGAACTAGTGTTGGTTAAATGCCACAAAGTTCAATTTTCTTAGAGTTATTTTTCTTCAAAAAATGTTCCCTAGAATTTTGCAAGCCAAGGGTTAATTTCCAGAGTTTTTAAAAAGTTTTGACAATTTTCGTCATTCTAGTAGTTTCTATGAAAGGGAGATTTTTCTGGAGTTCAGACTCCATTGTTCCCTCTAACATGCCCTATATACTTTTTAAAATTTCCTCCATGAGGTTCACTTCAGCATTATCAAGTAAATTTGTTTGGCTTAATATCACTTCTGTAATTTAACTTAGTTTTATCAATAATGTAGATAGAGAGAGAGTTAAGACTCCTTATCTGATGTAACAAAGTGTAGATTGTGGTAAAACAATAATTCATCACTCTGATAGACAAATAATTTGAAGGGGTGTAGAAAACTGTCTTACAGTGTCACAGTTTTGACCACTAGAAATTATAAAGTTGTGGTATCATGAGATAATTATAGAAGCATTTAATTATAAACACTGAGATAATGACTGATAAAAATTTGCACACAGTGTAACATGGTAAAAATGAACAAAATAAGCCAAATCAGACTGAAACTGGGTCATGCAGTATCGGAACCTCAATAGTAGTGAGTGGGTGTGTGTTCCAAGAGGTATTATAGTGGAAATGTTGAGAATCAGGATACCTTTAGAAAAAGCAGCAATCAAAAGAAAAAGAGAAGGCAGAGCTACAGAAATCAATCACCAAAGTCATATTTAGTGATCAAAGATAAGGGTTGAAATAATTAAAGACAGTTTTAACAGATGATCATAGAACCAGTTCACCCTAATTCTGCCATCCTATACATTTTTACCTAGGGCTGATATTAACTAAAATTGTTTATAGATAGATTCTTAAGGCACATGTCCTTTAAAAAGCCTTTGTTCAACAGACATGATACACTTATATGTTTTACCTTAAACACTTTTTAAAAATTTAGTCTACACTTTGTACAGGTGAGTGAAAACAGGAGGTTAACTCCTAGTGGTCAATCAGCATAGCACAGAGGAAACAGCATATACCTTAGTCTAATGATAATATAGAAAAATATTATATGTATTGAGCACTTATTTTATGGCAGTCTATGCATTAAATGCTACCTAACTCAATCATCATGGCAAGTTCATTGGGTAGGTTTTATTATTATCTTTATTTTAAAGATATGGAAATTGCAGTTTAGAGAGATTAAATAACTTGTAAAACGTGTAGTAAATGGAATCATCATTCAAATCCATATCTGTCTGACCCCAAGATATTATTTACTAATATTTATGGCCTTTCAAATCAAGCATTACAAAAAGTATATGTTTAAATCTGAATTCCTATAATTTCCAAGGGGAAATTACTTAAACCTTAGTTTCCACATCTGTTCATTGTGGTAATATTCAACCTCAGTATTTTGTTTTGGGGGAATTAAATGAGATCATGTATGTGAATTGCTAGACACAATAAAAAAGATTATAAATATTTTTAACCCCTTCATTACATGATTAGGATCCTTAATATTAGAAACAATTTGGACTTAAAGGAGAAAAAAAGGAAGTATAAAATTCAGAAAATTCTCAGAAAACTTTGATTGGAAGCTAGCAAATAACTTAAATATTTGCTTCAGAAACTTCCCCAAAATGCATTTATCTGAAAAATAGTCTGCTGAGCTAGCTCCCTTATCAGGAAAATAGGTTGCTTAACTGGTTAGTCAACCTCAGTCTGATAATATTTTGCTCAAGTACTCAATTATTACTCAAATATGTACTCATCAAGACTTGTTTCACCCAGAGACTTTGTTAAGAACCTCCACACTGGTGCTCAGAAGGAGATAATTCTGATCACATCAAGACAACAGGATAGAAGGACACAAGCTCACCCCCTTCTTAAAAAACACAAAAATCACAACTAACTGCTGAACAACCATCAACAAAAAAATATTAGAACCTACCAAAAAAAGATACCCTATATCCAAAGACAAAGAGGAACCCACAGTGAGATAGTAGGAGGGGCACAATCTCAATAAAATCAAATCCTATACCTGGCGGGTGGGCAACACACAAACTGGAAAACAATTATGCAACAGAAGTTATCCCACAGAAGGGAAAGTTCTAAGCCCCATGTCAGGCTCTCCAGCCTGGGGGTCCAGCAATGGGAGGAAGGGTTCCCAGAGAATCTAGCTTTGAAAGCTCATAGAGTTTGAATGTAGGACTTCCATAGGACTGGGGGAAACAGAAATTTCACTCTTGGAGGGTACAAACAAAGTTTCATGTGCACCAGGACCCAGGGGGAAAAAGGAAGCGACCCCATAAGAGACTGGGTCAGACCTCTCTGCTAGTAATTTTTTTTTTTTTGCAGGTTTTTTTTTTTTTTTTTTTTAACATCTTTATTGGGGTATAATTGCTTTACAATGGTGTGTTAGTTTCTGCTTTATAACAAAGTGAATCAGCTATACATATACATATGTTCCCATATGTCTTCCCTCTTGCGTCTCCCTCCCTCCCACTCTCCCCATCCCACCCCTCCAGGCTGTCCCAAAGCCTCGAGCTAAAATCCCTGTGCCTTGCGGCTGCTTCCCCCTAGCTATCTACCTTACTACGTTTGTTAGTGTGTATATGTCCATGACTCTCTCTCGACCTGTCAAAACTCACCCTTCCCCCTCCCCATATCCTCAAGTCCGTTCTCCAGTAGGTCTGCGCCTCTATTCCTGTCTTATCCCTAGGTTCTTCATGACATTTTTTTCCCCTTAAATTCCATATATATGTGTTAGCATACGGTATTTGTCTTTTTCGTTCTGACTTACTTCACTCTGTATGACAGACTCTAGGTCTATCCATCTCATTACAAATAACTCAATTTCATTTCTTTTTAAGGCTGAGTAATATTCCATTGTGTATATGTGCCACATCTTCTTTATCCATTCGTCCGATGATGGGCACTTAGGTTCTTTCCATCTCCGGGCTATTGTAAATAGAGCTGCAATGAACATTTTGGTACATGACTCTTTTTGAATTTTGGTTTTCTCAGGGTATATGCCCAGTAGTGGGATTGCTGGGTCATATGGTAATTCTATTTGTAGTTTTTTAAGGAACCACCATACTGTTCTCCATAGTGGCTGAACCAACTCACATTCCCACCAGCAGTGCAAGAGTGTCCCCTTTTCTCCACACCCTCTCCAGCATTTATTGTTTCTAGATTTTTTGATGATGGCCATTCTGACTGGTGTGAGATGATATCTCATTGTAGTTTTGATTTGCATTTCTCTAATGATTAATGATGTTGAGCATTCTTTCATGTGTTTGTTGGCATTCTTTATATCTTCTTTGGAGAAATGTCTGTTTAGGTCTTCTGCCCATTTTTGGATGGGGTTGTTTGTTTTTTTGATATTGAGCTGCATGAGCTGCTTGTAAATTTTGGAGATTAATCCTTTGTCAGTTGCTTCATTTGCAAATGTTTTCTCCCATTCTGAGGGTTGTCTTTTGGTCTTGATTATGGTTTCCTTTGCTGTGCAAAAGCTTTGAAGTTTCATTAGGTCCCATTTGTTTATTTTTGTTTTTATTTCCATTACTCTAGGAGGTGGGTCAGAAAGGATCTTGCTGTGATTTATGTCATAGAGTGTTCTTCCTGTTTTCCTCTAAGAGTTTGATAGTTTCTGGCCTTACATTTAGGTCTTTAATCCATTTTGAGCTTGTTTTTGTGTATGGTGTTAGGGAGTGATCTAATTTCATACTTTTACATGTACCTGTCCAGTTTTCCCAGCACCATTTATTGAAGAGGCTGTCCTTTCTCCACTGTACATTCCTGCCTCCTTTATCAAAGATAAGGTGTCCATATGTGCGTGGGCTTATCTCTGGGCTTTCTATCCTGTTCCACTGATCTATCTTTCTGTTTTTGTGCCAGTACCATACTGTCTTGATTACTGTTGCTTTGTACTATAGTCTGAAGTCAGGGAGCCTGATTCCTCCAGCTCCTTTTTTCGTTCTCAAGATTGCTTTGGCTATTCGGGGTCTTTTGTGTTTCCATACAAATTGCAAAATTTTTTGTTCTAGTTCTGTGAAAAATGCCAGTGGTAGTTTGATAGGGATTGCATTGAATCTGTAGATTGCTTTGGGTAGTAGAGTCATTTTCACAATGTTGATTCTTCCCATCCAAGAACATGGTATATCTCTCCATCTATTTGTATCATCTTTAATTTCTTTCATCAGTGTCTTATAATTTTCTGCATACAGGTCTTTCGTATCCTTAGGTAGGTTTATTCCTAGATATTTTATTCTTTTTATTGCAGTGGTAAATGGGAGTGTTTTCTTGATTTCACTTTCAGATTTTTCATCATTAGTATATAGGAATGCCAGAGATTTCTGTGCATTAATTTTGTATCCTGCTACTTTACCAAATTCATTGATTAGCTCTAGTAGTTTTCTGGTAGCATCTTTAGGATTCTCTATGTATAGTATCATGTCATCTGCAAACAGTGACAGCTTTACTTCTTCTTGTCCTATTTGGATTCCTTTTATTTCCTTTTCTTCTCTGATTGCTGTGGCTAAAACTTCCAAAACTATGTTGAATAAGAGTGGTGAGAGTGGGCAACCTTGTCTTGTTCCTGATCTTAGTGGAAATGCTTTCAGTTTTTCCCCATTGAGGATGATGTTTGCTGTGGGCTTGTCATATATGGCCTTTATTATGTTGAGGAAAGTTCCCTCTATGCCTACTTTCTGCAGGGTTTTTATCATAAATAGGTGTTGAATTTTGTCGAAAGCTTTCTCTGCATCTATTGAGATGATCATATGGTTTTTCTCCTTCAATTTGTTAATATGGTTTATCACATTGATATATTTGCGTATATTGAAGAATCCTTGCATTCCTGGAATAACCCCACTTGATCATGGTGTATGATCCTTTTAATGTGCTGTTGGATTCTGTTTGCTAGTATTTTGTTGAGGATTTTTGCATCTATGTTCATCAGTGATATTGGACTGTAGTTTTCTTTCTTTGTGACATCCTTGTCTGGTTTTGGTATCAAGGTGATGGTGGCCTCGTAGAAGGAATTTGGGAGTGTTCCTCCCTCGGCTATATTTTGGAAGAGTTTGAGAAGGATAGGTGTTAGCTCTTCTCTAAACGTTTGATAGAATTCACCTGTGAAGCCATCTGGTCCTGGGCTTTTGTTTGTTGGAAGATTTTTAATCACAGTTTCAATTTCAGTGCTTGTGATTGGTCTGTTCATATTTTCTATTTCTTCCTGATTAAGTCTTGGCAGGTTGTGCATTTCTAAGAATTTGTCCATTTCTTCCAGATTGTCCATTTTATTGGCATAGAGTTGCTTGTAGTAATCTCTCATGATTTTTTTTTATTTCTGCAGTGTCAGTTGTTATTTCTCCTTTCTCATTTCTAATTCTATTGATTTGAGTCTTCTCCCTTTTTTTCTTGATGAGTCTGGCTAGTGGTTTATCTATTTTGCTTATCTTCTCAAAGAACCAGCTTTTAGTTTTATTGATCTTTGCTATCGTTTCCTTCATTTCTTTTTCATTTATTTCTGATCTGATTTTTATGATTTCTTTCCTTCTGCTAGCTTTGGGGCTTTTTTGTTCTTCTTTCTCTAATTGCTTGAGGTGCAAAGTTAGGTTGTTTATTCGAGATGTTTCCTGCTTCTTAAGGTGGGCTTGTATTGCTATAAACTTCCCCCTTAGAACTGCTTTTGCTGCATCCCATAGGTTTTGGGTCGTTGTGTCTCCATTGTCATTTGTTTCTAGGTATTTTTTTATTTCCTCTTTGATTTCTTCAGTGATCACTTCATTATTAAGTAGTGTATTGTTTAGCCTCCATGTGTTTGTATATTTTACAGATCTTTTCCTGTAATTGATATCTAGTCTCATGGAGTTGTGGTCAGAAAAGATACTTGATACAATTTCAATTTTCTTAAATTTACCAAGGCTTGATTTGTGACCCAAGATATGATCTATCCTGGAGAATGTTCCATGAGCACTTGAGAAAAATGTGTATTCTGTTGTTTTTGGATGGAGTGTCCTATAAATATCAATTAAGTCCATCTTGTTTAATGTATCATTTAAAGCTTGTGTTTCCTTATTTATTTTCATTTTGGATGATCTGTCCATGGGTGAAAGTGGGGTGTTAAAGTCCCCTACTATGAATGTGTTACTGTCAATTTCCCCTTTTATGGCTGTTAGTATTTGTCTTATGTATTGAGGTGCTCCTATGTTGGGTGCATAAATATTTACAATTGTTATATCTTCTTCTTGGATCGATCCCTTGATCATTATGTAGTGTCCTTCTTTATCCCTTTTAATAGTCCTTATTTTAAAGTCTATTTTGTCTGATATGAGAATTGCTACTCCAGCTTTCTTTTGGTTTCCATTTGCATGGAATATCTTTTTCCATCCCCTTACTTTCAGTCTGTATGTGTCTCTAGGTCTGAGGTGGGTCTCTTGTAGACAGCATATATAAGGTTCTTGTTTTTGTATCAATTCAGCCAGTCTGTGTCTTTTTGTGGGAGCATTTAGTCCATTTACATTTAAGGTAATTATTGATATGTATGTTCCTATTCCCATTTTCTATATTGTTTTGGGTTCGTTATTATAGGTCTTTTCCTTCTTTTGCATTTCTTATCTAGAGAAGTTCCTTTAGCATTTGTTGTAAAGCTGGTTTGGTGGTGCTGAACTCTCTCAGCTTTTGCTTGTCTGTAAAGGTTTTAATTTCTCCATCAAATCTGAATGAGATCCTTGCTGGGTAGAGTAGTCTTGGTTGCAGGTTTTTCTCCTTCATCACTTTCAGTATGTCCTGCCACTCCCTTTTGGCTTCTAGGGTTTCTGCTGAGAGATCAGCTGTTAACCTTATGGGGATTCCCTTCTGTGTTATTTGTTGTTTTTCCCTTGCTGCTTTTAATATGCTTTCTTTGTATTTAATTTTTGATAGTTTGATTAATATGTGTCTTGGCGTATTTCTCCTTGTATTTATCCTGTATGGGACTCTCTGTGCTTCCTGGACTTGATTAACTATTTCCTTTCCCATATTAGGGATGTTTTCAACTATAATCTCTTCAAATATTTTCTCAGTCCCTTTCTTTTTTTCTTCTTCTTCTGGAACCCCTATAATTCGAATGTTGGTGCGTTTAATGTTGTCCCAGAGGTCTCTGAGACTGTCCTCAGTTCTTTTCATTCTTTTTTCTTTATTCTGCTCTGCAGTAGTTATTTCCACTACTTTATCTTCCAGGTCACTTATCCGTTCTTCTGCCTCAGTTATTCTGCTATTGATCCTATCTAGAGTACTTTTAATTTCATTTATTGCGTTGTTCATCGTTGCTTGTTTCATCTTTAGTTCTTGTAGGTCCTTGTTGACTGTTTCTTGCATTTTGTCCATTCTACTTCCAAGATTTCGGATCATCCTTACTATCATTATTCTGAATTCTTTTTCAGGTAGATTGCCTATTTCCTCTTCATTTGTTAGGTCTGGTGGGTTTTTATCTTGCTCCTTCGTCTGCTGTGTGTTTTTCTGTCTTCTCATTTTGCTTATCTTACTGTGTTTGGGGTCTCCTTTTTGCAGGCTGCACTTTCGTAGTTCCCGTTGTTTTTGATGTCTGTCTCCAGTGGCTAAGGTTGTTTCAGCGGGTTGTGTAGGCTTCCTGGTGGAGGGGACTAGTGCCTGTGTTGTGCTGGTTGAGGCTGGATCTTGTCTCTCTAGTGGGCAGTTTCACATCTGGTGGTGTGTTTTGGGGTGTCTGTGGGCTTGTTATGATTTTAGGCAGCCTCTCTGCTAATGGGTGGGGTTGTGTTCCTGTTTTGCTAGTTGTTTGGCATAGGTTGTCCAGCACTGTGGCTTGCTGGTCGTTGGGTGAAGCTGGGTGCTGGTGTTAAGATGGAGGTCTCTGGGAGATTTCCACCGTTTAATATTATGTGGAGCTGGGAGGTCTCTTGTTGACCAGTGTCCTGAAGTTGGCTCTCCTATCTCAGAGGCAGAGCCCTGCCTCCTGGGCTGGAGCACCAAGAGCCTTTCATCCACACGGCTCAGAATAAAAGGGAGAAAAAGTAGAGAGAATTATTAGAAGTATGAGGAAAGAAAGAAGGAATAGAGGGAAGGAAGGAAGGAAGAAAGAAGCAAAGAAGGAATGAAAGGAGGGAGGGAGGGAGGGAGGAAGGAAGGAAGGAAGGAGGGAAAGAAGGAGAAAATGTAGAGAGAATTAGTAGAAGTATCGGGAAAGAAAGAAGGCAAGGAGGAAAGGAAGGAAGGAAGAAAGAAGCAAAGAAGGAAAGAAGGAGGGAGGGAGGGAGGGAGGGAGGAAGGAAGGAAGGAGGGAAAGAAGGAGAAAATGTAGAGAGAATTAGTAGAAGTATGAGGAAAGAAAGAAGGAAAGGAGGAAAGTAGGGAAGGAAGAAAGAAGCAAAGAAGGAAAGAAAGGAGGGAGGGAGGAAGGAAGGAACGGAGGGAAAGAAGGAGAAAATGTATAGAGAATTAGTAGAAGTATGAGGAAAGAAAGAAGGAAAGGAGGAAAGGAAGGAAGGAAGAAAGAAGCAAAGAAGGAAAGAAAGGAGGGAGGGAAGGAGGGAGGAAGAGAGGAAGAAAGAAAGAAGATACAGTAAAACTAAAATAAAGTATAATATAGTTATTGTACTAAAAATATTTAGAAAGAAAAAAAAAAAAGGAACGGATAGAACCCTAGGACAAATGTTGGAAGCAAAGCTATACAGAGAAAATCTTACACAGAAGAATACACATACGCGTTCACAAAGAGAGGCAAAGGGGGAAAAATCATAAATCCTGCTCCCAGAGACCACCTCCTCAACCTGGGGTGATTCGCTGTCTAAAGGAGGGAAGGAAGGAAGGAAAGAAAGAAAGAAAGAACGAAGGTAAAGTACAATAAAGTTATTACAATTTAAATTAATTATTAGGAAAAAAAAATTTTTTAAAAAAAAAAAAACATGGACGGATAGAGCCCTAGGACAAATGTTGGAAGCAAAGCTATACAGAGAAAATCTTACACAGAAGCTTACACATACACGTTCACAAAGAGAGGCAAAGGGGGAAAAATCATAAATCCTGCTCCCAGAGACCACCTCCTCAACCTGGGGTGATTCGCTGTCTAAAGGAGGGAAGGAAGGAAGGAAAGAAAGAAAGAAAGAACGAAGGTAATGCACAACAAAGTTATTACAATTAAAATTAATTATTAAGAAAAAAAAAATTTTTTTTTTAAAAAAAACCATGGACGGATAGAGCCCTAGGACAAATGGTGGAAGCAAGAGTATACAGAGAAGATCTCACGCAGAAGCATACACGCACACATTCACAAAAAGAGGAAAAGGGAAAAAAATCACAGATCTCGCTCCTAAATTCCACCTCTTCAATTTGGGATCACTCCCTGTCTACTCAGGTATTCCACAATGCAGGGCACATCAAGTTGATTGTGGAGCTTCAATCCGCCGCCTCCACGGCTGCCGGGAGAGACCTCCCCCTCTCCTCCCTGCTCTCACAGCTCACAGGAGCTCAGCTTTGTACCCGGCCCTGCCCCTAAGCACAGGTCGCTGGAGGGCGTCTGTTTTTTGCTCAGACAGGACGGGGTTAAAGGAGCCACTGATTCGGGAGCTCCGGCTCACTCAGGCCGGGGGGTTGGGGGATGGGGGAAGGAGGGGCACTGTGTGCGGGGCGGGCCTGCAGCAGCAGAGGCGGCGTGACACTGCGGCAGAGGCCGGCGTGACGCTGCACCAGCCTGAGACCCGCCGTGCGTACTCCCGGGGAAGTTGTCCCTGGATACTGGGAACCTGGCAGTGGCGGCCTGCACAGGCTCCGTGGAAGGGGCGTGGAGAGTGACCTGTCCTCGCACACAGCCCCCCTGGTGGCGGCAGCAGCAGTCCCTGCGTCTCCCGCCCGTCTCTGGGGTCTGCGCTTCCCTCCGCGGCTCGCGCCCGTCTCGGGGGCTCGCGCCCTCAGCCGCGGCTCGCGCCCGTCTCTGGGGTTCGCGCTTTTAGCCGCGGCTCGCGCCCGTCTCTGGAGTTCCTTTAAGCAGCGCTCTTAAACCCCTCTCCTCGCGCACCAGGAAACAAAGAGGGAAGAAAAAGTCTCTTGCCTCTTCGGCCGGTGCAGGCTTTTCCCCGAACTCCCTCCCGGCTAGTCGTGGCGCACCAACCCCTTCAGGCTATGCTCAAGCCGCCAACCCCAGTCCTCTCCCTGTGCTCCGTCCAAAACCACAACCCGAGCCTCAGCTCGCAGCCCCGCCGGCCCCGGCGGGTGAGCAGACAAGCCTCTCGGGTTGGTGAGTGCCGGTCGGCACCGATCGTCTGTGCAGGAATCTCCCCGCTTTGCCCTCCACACCCGTCGCTGTGCACCACTCCGCGGTCCCGAAGCTCCCCCCTCCGCCTCCAGCAGTCTCCGCCCGCGGAGGGGCTTCCTAGTGTGTGGAAACTTTTCCTCCTTCACAGCTCCCTCCCACTGGTGCAGGTGCCGTCCTTATTCTTTTGTCTCTGTTTTTTCTTTTTTCTTTTGCCCTACCCAGGTACGTGTGGAGTTTCTTGCCTTTTGGGAGCTCTGAGGTCTTCTGCCAGCCTTCAGTAGGTGTTCTGTAGGAGTTGTTCCATGTGTAGATGTATTTCTGGTGTATCCGTGAGGAGGAAGGCGATCTCCACGTCTTACTCTTCCGCCATCTTCCAACCTCTCTGCTAGTATTGAAGGGTCTCTGCAGAGGTGGAGGGAAGCTGGGGCTTACTGCAGGGACAAGGTCACTGGTAGCATCAATTCTGGGAGGTGACCATTGGCGTGAGCCTTCCATTAGTTCCACCAAAGTGCCTATAGGCTCCAGTGCTGGGTTGTCTCAGGCCAAACAACCAACAGGAAGGGAACACAGCCACACCCATATGCAGAAAAACAGATTAAAGTTTTACTGAGCCCTGCCCAACAGAGGGACAAGACCCACCTCCACCCACCACCAGTCCCTCCAATCAGGAAGCTTGCACAATCCTCTTAGATAGCCTCATCCACCAGAGGGCAGACAGCAGAAGCAAGAAGAACTACAATCCAGCAGTATACAGAATGGAATTCACAATCACAGAAAATTAAACAAAATGAAACAGCACAAGTATATGTCCCAGATGAAGGAACAAGATAAAACCCCAGAAAAACAACTAAGTGAAATGGAGTTAGGCAACCTTCTGGAAAAATAATTCAGAATGATAGTGAATATGATCCAGGATCTCAGAAAAAGAATAGAGACAAGGATCAATAGATGCAAGAAAAGTTTAACGAAGACATAGAAGACTAATGAACAAACAAGCAGAGATGCACAATATAATAACTGAAATGAATGCACAATATAATAACTGAAATGAAAAATACACTAGAGGAATCAATAGCAGAATAACTGAGGCAGAGGAACAAATAATGACCTTGAAGACAGAATGGTAGAAATTACTGCTGCAGAACAGAATAAAGAAAAAAATAATGAAAAGACATGAAGACAGTCTAAGACACTTCTGGAACAATATTAAAAACAGCAACATTCACATTGTGGGTCCCAGAAGGAGAAAAGAGAGAGAAAGGACTGAAGAAAATATTTGAAGAGATAATAATTTTTAATAAATAAAATATTTGAAGAGATAAGCTGAAAACTTCCCTAACATGGGAAAGTAAACAGTCACTCAAGTCGGGGAAACACAGAGAATCCCAGGCAGGATAAACCAAAGGAGGAATACACCAAGACACATAGTAATCAGAAGGATAAAAATCAAAAACAAAGAAAAAATATTAAAAGCAACAAGGAAAAAAAGACAACATACAAGGAACTCCCCTAAGGTTATCAGCTGATATTTTCATCAGAAAATCTGCAGGTCAGAAGCGGGTGGCACAATATATTTGAAGTGATGAAAGGGAAGAACTTACAACCAAGAATACTCTACCCAGCAAGGTTCTCATTCAGATTTGACAGAGAAATAAAAAGCTTCACAATCAAACTAAGAGAGTTCAACACCACCAGACCAGCTTTGCAACAAATGCTAAAGGAACTTCTCTAGGCAAGAAAGAGACCAGCAACTTAAAACAACTTTGTACAGATATAGACTGCTATGTCAAAACCTCATGGGAACAGTAAATCCAAAAACTACAATAGATACACACACACACACACACACACACACATACACACACACACCACAAAAAAAAAAAAGAAAAGAAAAAGAATAGAGAAAAGAAAATCAAACACAACACTAAAGATCATCATCAAAACACAAGAGAAGAGAATAAGAGAGGAAGGGAAGAAAATAAAAAGCTACAAAAACAAACCCAAAACGATTAAGAAAATGGCAATAGGAGCTTACATATTGATAATTACCTTAAGTGCAAATGGATTAAATGACCCAACCAAAAAACATAAACTGGCTGAATGGATATAAAAACAGGACCCATATATATGCTGTCTACAAGAGACCAACTTCACACCTAGGGACACATACAGACTGAAAGTGAGGTGACAGTAAAAGGTATTCTGTGCAAATGGAGATCAAAAGAAAGCTGCAGTAGCAATGCTCATATCAGATAAAATAGACTTTCAAATAAAGACTGTAACAAGAGACTAAGAAGGACACTACAAAATGATCAAGGGATCAATCCAAGAAGAAGATATAACAATTGTAAATATATATTCACCCAACATAGGAGCACCTCAATATATAAGGCAGACACTAACAGCCATAAAAGGAGAAATCAACTGTAACACAATAATACTGGGGAACTTTAGCACCTTGTTTTCATCAATGGACAAATCATCTAGACAGAAAATCAATAAGGAAAAACAGACCTTAAATGACACATTAGGTCAGATGGACTTAATTGATATTTATAGAGTATTCCATCCAAAAGCAACAGAATAAGGTTTCTTCTCAAGTGCTCAGAGAACATTCTCCAGAATAGATCATATCTTGTGTCACAAATCAAGACTCGGTTTATTTAAGAAAATTGAAATCATATCAAACTTCTTTTCTGACCACAATGCTATGAGATTAGAAATAAACTACAAGAAAAAAATGTAAAAAACATAAACACGTGGAGGCTAAACAATATGTTACTAAACAAAGAGTGGATCACTGAAGAAGTCAAAGAGAAAATCAAAAAACACCTAGAGACTAATGATAATGAAAGCCCAATGATCCAAAACCTATGGGATGCAGCAAAAGCAGTTCTACTAGGGAAGTTTATAGAAATACAATCTTACCTCAGGAAACAAGAAAAATTTCAAATAATTGACCGAACCTTACACCTAAAACAACTAGATAAAGAGGAACAAGCAAAACCTAGTTAATAGAAGGAAAGAAATCATAAAGACCAGAGCAGAAGTAAATGAAATAGAGATGAAGAAAACAATAGCAAAGATCAGTGAAAGTAAATGCTCGTTCTTTAAAAAGATTATAAAAAATTGATAATCCTTTAGCCAGACTCATCAAGAAAAAAACAAAGAGAGGACTCAAGTCAATAAAATTAGAAATGAAAAGAAGAAATTACTATGGACATGACAGAAATACAAAGGATCATAAGAGACTACTACAAGCAAATGTATGTCAATAAAACAGACAACCTGGAAATATGGACAAATTCTTAGAAAGGCACAATCTCTCAAGACTGAACCAGGAAGAAATAGAAAATATGAACAGACCAATAACAAGTACTGAAATTGAAACTGTGATTTAAAAACTCCCAACAAACAAAAGTCCAGGACCAGATGGCTTCATGGCCAAATTCTGTCAAGCATTTAGAGAAGACCTAACTACCTATTGTCCTGAAACTGTTCCAAAAAATTGCAGAGGAATGAAAACTCCCAGACTGATTCTATGAGGTCACCATCACCCTGATACCAAAACCAGACAAAGACACCAGAGAAAAAGAAAATTATAGGCCAATATCACTGATGGACAGAAACTCAAAAATCCTCAGCAAAATACTAGCAATCCAAATCCAGTTATATTTTAAAAGGATCATACACCATGATCAAGTGGGATTTATCCCAGGGATACAAGGATTTTTCAATATACACAAATCAATCAATGTGATACACAACATTAACAAAGTGAAGAATAAAAACCATATGATCATCTATTGATGCAGGAAAAGTTTTGGCAAAATTCAACACCCATTTATGATAAAAAATACTCCCCAGAAACTGGGCATAGAGGGAACATACCTCAACATAACAAAGGCCACATATGACAAACCTACAGCTAACATCATAATGCTGAAAAGCTAAAAGCATTTTCTCTAAGATCACCAACAAGACAAGGATATCCACTTTCACCATTTTTATTTGACATAGTTTTGGAAGTCCTACCTATGGCAATCAGAGAAGAAAAAGAAATAAAAGGATTCCAAATGGGAAAAGAGGAAGTTAAACTGTCATCATTTGCAGATGACATGATACTATACATAGAAAATCCTAAAGAAACTACCAGAAAGCTACTAGGGCTCATCAATGAATTGGTAGAGCCACAGGTTACAAAATTAAAACACAGAAATCTGTTGCATTTCTATACACTAACAACAAAAGATCAGTAAGGGAAATTTTAGAAACAATCCCATTTACTGTCACATCAAACAGAATAAAATACTTAGGAATAAATCTACATAAGGAGGCAAAAAACCTGTACTCAGAAAACTATAAGATATAGATGAAAGAAATAAAAAAGGACAAAAGCAGATGGAGAGATATACCATGTTCTTGGATTAGAAGAATTAATATTGTGAAAATGACTATAGAACCCAAAGCAATCTACAGATTCCATGCAATCCCTATCAAATTACCACTGGCATTTTTCAAAAAACTAGAACAACAACAACAAAAAAATCTTAAAATTTGTATGGAGACACAAAAGACCCCAAATAGCCAAAGCAATCTTGAGAAAGAAAAATGGAGCTGGAGAAGTCAGGCTCCCTGACTTCAGACTATACTACAAAACTATAGTCAACAAAACAGTATGGTACTGACACAAAAGAAAGAAATATAGATTAATGGAAAAGGATAGAAAGAAAGCCCAGAAATAAACCCACACACCTATGGTCAATTAATCTATGACAAACGAGGCAAGACTTTGCAATGGAGCAAAGACAGTGTCTTCCGTAAATAGTTCTGTGAAAACTGGATAGCTACATGTAAAAAAATTAAATTAAAGCATTCTTTAACACCATACACAAAAATAAAATCAAAATGGATTAACAACCTAAATGTGAGACTGGACACTATAAAACTCTTAGAGGAAAACATAGGCAGAACACTCTCTGACATAAATTGCAGCAATATCTGTTTTGACCTGTCTCCCAGAATAATGGAAGTAAAAACAAAAATAAACAAATGAGACCTAATTAAACTCAAAAGTTTTGCACCTCAAAGGAAACCATAAACAAAATGCAAAGACAACCCACAGAATGAGAGAAAATGTTTGTAAATGATGTGACCAACAAGGGGTTAATCTCCAAAATTTACAAACAACTCATGTGGCTTAATATTATCAAAACAAACAACCCAATCAAAAAACAGGAAGACCTAAATTGACATTTCTCCGAAGAAGACATACAGGTGGCCAAGAGACACATAAAAAGATGCTCAACATTGCTAATTATTAGAGAAATGAAAATCAAAACTACAGCGAGGTATCACCTCACACCACTCAGAATGGCCAACACCAAAAAATCTACAAACAATAAATGCTGGAGAGGGTGTGGAGAAATGGGAGCCCTCCTACACTGTTGGTAGGAATGTAAATAGATGCAGTCACTATGGAGAACAGTATGGAAGTTCCTTAAGAAATTAAAACTAGAGCTACCATATGGTCTTGCAATCCCACTCCTGTGCATATACCTGGAGAAAAACTTGGTTCAAAAGTATGTACCCCAATGTTCATTGCAGTGCTGTTTTCAATAGCCAGTACATGGAAACAACCTAAATGTCCATCAACATAAGAATGGATAGAGAAGATGTGGTACATGTATATGATGGAATATTACTCAGCCATTAAAAAAAAGAAATAACACTGTTTGCAGCAACGTGGATGGACCTAGAAATTGTCATACTGAGTGAAGTAAGTCAAACAGAGAAAGAGAAATATTGTATGATATCACTTATATGTGAAATTTAAAAAAATATGATACAAATGAACTTATTTACAAAACAAAAATAGACTCACAGACTTAGAGAATGAACTTATGGTTAGGTGAGGGGAGGGATAGTTAGGGAGTTTGAGATTAACAACTACACACCTCTATATTTAAAATAGATTACCAAAAAGGACCTAATGTATAGCACAGGAAACTCTGCTCAATATTCTGTAACAGCCTAATTGTGAAAGGAATTGAAAATAATTGATACATATATGTATAACTGAATCACTTTGTTGTACATCTGAAACTAACACAACATTGTTAATCAACTGTACTCCAATATAAAATAAAAAGTTAAAAAAAAAAGGAGATAATTCCTACAATGATGCAACAATAACTTCTGTGGATTTCCTGCCAAATGTGTGTAACCAGAATCTAATCATGACATGATGCCAGACAAAACCCATTGAGGATCTTCCCACAAAACAACTCATTGGTGCTCCCAAAAATGTCAAGGAAAATGTCGAGGTCAAGAAAGACAAGGAAAGTAAAGGAAGGGTTTCAGGTTAGGGGATTAGAGAGGCATGACATGGAGGTGGTGTTTGGTTGCTTTTTGTTTTCTTTTGTTATAAATGGCATTACTGGCACAACTGGTGAAATCTTAATAAGGTCTGTAGCTTTGATATCAGCACGGTATCAATGTTAGTTTTGTAAGTTTGACAATTTTACTGTAGTAACATAAGAGAACGTCCTTGTTTTTAGAAAACACGGAATAATTTAGGGGTGAAGGAGCATCATGTTTGTGTCTTACTCTCGCAGTCAAAATATCTCTATGTACGTATATGGAGAGGAGAGGGGTGGAGGGGGAATCAGAAATCAAATGCGGTAAAATATAAACATATAGAGACTCTGAGTATTTGGACAACTTTTCTTTATGCCCATCATTATTTAAAAAAAAAAGTTAAAAAAAAAAAAGACTCATTTCATGACCCTCACTCTATGTGTCCACAGACAAAGAAAAATCATTGCATAAAGTTATAGTTCATCTGTGAGCAATACAAAGGCAATGATTGCAGAGATTTTATGTTTTAGTCATTGAAGGAAGTCACTAAATATTATAACTAATTATATATTATGTTATAAAGTCACAGATAATATGGAGAAAAAATACACTGGGAATAGGGTATAGGTGTGGGGGTCACAATTACAAATAGAGTGGTCAAAGCAGGCTTCACTGAGAAGGTGGCATTTGAACAATAGTTTAAGAAAGTTAAAGTGATGCTGATTTTTGGAGTAGATCATTGCAGGCAAAGAATACAACAGTGCAATATCAGGATGGGTATCTAGAGGATCCAAGTTAGTAAGGAGGCCACTGAGACTGGAATGGAGGTAGAAAATTGTCAGATAGTTTCCTGTGGTAGGGATTGAAAATGGACAGTGAAAACATCAATGAAAATATTTTCTCGGCCATTAAAATATGAGAGGGTAAAGAGAGTAATGAGGAAAGAAAGATCATGATTTGACCTACATTTTAAAAGGATTAGACTAGTTACTGGGTGGGAATAGATGGTAAGAAAGTGATGGTGGTAGCAGGGAGAGTAATTAGGAAGCAATTGTATCAAGGCAAGAGATAATAGACTGTGGTGGTAATAATGGAGGTATTGTGTATGACTTTATCAATAACCAAACGTAATTTGAAGGAAGTCTCAACAGAATTTTTAATTGCTTTGCTGTGCTATAGGAGAGAAAAAGAGGAATCATGAATAATTCCAACTCTGTATGTGCCAAAACCCTGTTTATGTGTTTGACCATGTGTATACAAAATAGGCAAGGGCTATCCTAGTAATTTTTGAGAATCTGGTAAATTAAATTGTTATTTTCCCATTCCTAAATAATAAGTTCTCTTTTAGTATTTTCTATTAGTACTTTGAAGTTATTAATATGAGAATTTCCAGTATTAGCTTGAGTGTATCAAAAAAACATTGCTGGAAAACAAATGACCAGAAACAGGATTATAGAAAATTTTACTTAAGTACTGAATATCATCTTTTCCTCTGACATTAAACCACTAATATTGTTAAGTCTGTTTAAAATTCCTAAAGTATCTAGCTACATTAAAGAGATGTCATTTGAGAATTAAAAACAAAATTAATAAGAATTTTATTTTTTATTTTCACTAAATTTTATTGTGGTAAAAAACACATAAAATAAAATTTTAACCATTTTTAAATGTTAAATGCAGCTATATGCACGTTTTTGTGCAAGAGATCTCTGGAACTTTTTCTTCTTGCAAAGCTGAAACTCAATACTCATTGAACAACTCCCCTTTTCCCGCAGTGCCTAGACCCTGGCAACCACCATCCTATTTTCCATTTTTAAGAGTTTAACGTCTTTAGATATCTCATATAACAAGTTTAATAATGTTAAGTGTAATTATGCATATTTGTCTTTCTTTTTTCTGGCTTATTTTACTTACATAGTGTCATCAAATTTTAGCTGTGTTGTGACGTCTGACATCTTTAACTCAGAATAATAATCCATTCTATATATATACAACATTTCCTTTCTCCATTTCTTTGCCTGCGGATGTTTGGATTGCTTCCGTCTCTTGACTACTGTGAATAATGCTGTTTTAAAATGGTTGCATAAATATCTCTTTGAGATCCTGTTTACAATTTTTTTGTGTATATATCCTGAAGTGAGATTGCTGGATCATATGATAATTCTATTCTTAGTTTTTTGAGGAATCTCCATACTGTTTTCCATAGCAGTTGCACCATTTCACATGTCCACCAACAGTGTACAAGTGTCCCAATTTTTCCATATCCTCACCAACACTTGCTTTTTTTTTGTTTTTTTTGCTAGTAGTCACCATAATGGGTGCAAGGTGATATCTGACTGTAGCTTTGTTATTCATTTCCCTAATGATTAATGATGCTGTGCATCTTTTTTATATTCTCGATGGTCATTTGTATATCTTTTTTGGAGAAAAATCTATTCAGTCATTTGACCATTTAAAAATGGTTGGTTTTTGGTTGTTGTTGAGTTGTAAGAGTTCTTTGTATATTCTGGATATTAACTCATCAGATATACGGTTTGAAAATATTTTCTTCCATTCTGTAGGTTTTCTTTTCACTCTGTTGATTGTTTATTTTGCTGTCAAGAAGTTTTAAAGTTTACTGTAGTCCCACTTGTCTATTTTTGCTTTTATTGACTGCTTTTGGTGTTATATCCAAGAAGTCACTGGAAAATCCAATGTCATAAACCTTTTTACCCTATGTTTGCTTTTAAAAGTTTTATTGGTTTAGATCTTATGTTTAGGTCTTAAATTCATATAGAATTAATTGTTGTATATGTGTAAGGTAAAGGCCTAATTTCATTCTTTTGAATGTGGATATCCAGTTTTCCCAGTACCCTTTATAAAAAAGACTATCCTTTCCCCCATTGCACAGTCATGACACTCTTGTTAAAAATAATTTGACCATATCTGTGAAGGTTTATTTCTCGGCTTTCTATTCTGTTCCATTAGTCAATATGTCTGCTTTTATATCATTATTATGTTGCTTTGATTACTGTAGCTTTGTAATATATTTTCAAATCATGGAGTTTGAGGCCTCCAGCTTTGCTTTTCTTTCTCAAATTGTTCTGGCTATTCAGGTCTCTTGAGATTCTATACGAATTATAAAATTTCTTCTTCTATTTCTGCAAAACAATGCTTTGAGATTTTGATAGTGATTGCATTGAACTGTAAATCACTTTGTATAATATGGACATTTTAATCATATTAAGTCTTCCAATCCATGAACACAGAATGTCTTTTCATTAGATGTGTATTCTTTAATATTTTTAGTATTGTTTTGTATGTTTTAGTGTGCAAGTCATTTGCTTCCCGCTTAAGTTAATTCCTAAGTATTTTATTCTTTTTGATGCTATTGTAAATAAGATTTTTTTTCTGAATTTCCTTCAGACTGTACATTGTTAGTATATCAAAACATAATGGGTTTATGCGTGTTGATTTTGTATATACAAATATGGACAGAAATCATGTCATATTTTTTAATAAATTCATGTATGTGTGTATGTGTATATAAATTAATACATCCATTGTATTAATATGTATAGAGAAATCTTGTATAAGATAAAACACGATTTCCTCTAGTCATTGTGGGACACTGTTATAAAGTAATAAAACAATCTCATCTCCTGGGCCACTTCAATGAAGATGGTTATGTTACTTTTTGTATCATTTATATTCTTTATTTTTCATGTTTTATGAATTATTTATACATTGAAAACATAATGAAAATTTTATGGATACAATGAAAAGATATTCTAAACTGACCAAACAGAAATATATTATTCAGAATAGTGAATACAAAATATACATTTTCATTTTAAGAACTTTTTACAGCAGGCAGAAAATTATGCTAAAATTTTCCCAAATTCTACATTATTATTTGTGTTTTTTTATTGTCCAAAAGGCAATAGCAATGATTATTGATACTGAACATAAGAGTACTGAAACTATGACTGAGTCATACAAGGTCTTTTCCATATTATCATCTCTGGTTGATTGGCCAGAAATGAAGAAGAAGTTGGTGAATTATATTAAGCAATTTTATTGGTTTTATCATTGTCTTGATATATTTATGTCACCATCTTAAAAATTATCAGATTAAAAACAATCATAAACTTGTCCAGAAATGTAATAAAAGTGGACTAGGAAAATACTGAGTGCATATTTATCAAATTCTATTAGTTAAAAATAACATTATTGTGCTATCTAATCATATTTGGTTAGCTATATCTCTATATATGTGTACCTCCATATATACATCTATATCTATACTAAGATCTATGCACATGTCTCAATCTGAACCAAGCAAGGGATAAAATCAGTAATCCAGAATACTTGGAATAAAACATAAAGTACCCACAGGAAAGAAAAGACATATGGGAATTGACATGTAGGGCAAAAATTAAAAGCTAATGGAGGATTATGGAATATAACATATATTTATTTTCTCATCCTATATTTTTAGTCATAATAACCCACTTTTAGTGGATGTTAATGAAGTGTCAGCTGACCTCCATATTTTCCCTCAATCTCTGGAATTGTTAAGCCTGACACAAATTTTTGAATTGGTCACATACAAACTTTATTGTTCCTTATTTTTTCTTCTTTCTAAGTTTTTAGTTTCTAACTCGATTTTTAATTCTTAAAGGCAGAAAACATGTTATGTAGCACTCTTGCCTTTGGGTCCAAAGTAACACTCACATTGACTTATCAATTAGAGAAAAAGAAAAGAGAAAAAAAATCCTGTTGCTTTGAAAACAAAACATAAAAATAGTGCTTATGTACTATGATGCTGATGACATTCATATTGCTACAGAATGATACCCCAGATGTTTCTAACTTCATTGGTGGTTGTCGAGAGTATAAGGCATGTAGATAAGTGTATATGAAATATATAATATTTATGTATACATATATAGAGAGTTATATATAGTTATATATGGTGAAATATAGTTATATAAGGATCTCACTTCTGAAGCTATTTCAATGTAGTTAAGAAAAAGGTCTTTTTTTTTTATGTTTCCTGAAAGACTCGCTCTCCATCACAAGGCTTACAGTCATTCACTTCAGCCTCCAAGCAGGTGCAGATGTCACTACCAGTGAAAGCCTGTGCACATGACCATGGACTTCATTCTTCACAGGCAGAGCAATAGCCAATGTCATGCTACCTTTTACATCAATGTCTATTGTGTTTATGGCTTTCTTGATTTCCTATTGCTATGACTTCAACAATACAATTCTTTTTCATGAAATAAATAAATTTTAAATAGATTTGAAAATAAAAAATAAGACAAGAATTTGACAAGATGTGGCTGAACCAGGACTCCAACTCAGGCTTGTTTCATCAGTGTTTATGATCTTTCCTCTGTACAGTCTATTGCTTCTTATGAAGAGAATATATTTGCATCAAATTGTAAAATAGAGTAAATATTTTCTGTTATCCTCTGAAACCAATCAGAATTATAAGGTTAGATGGCTATATCTCTATCCAGTTTGATAACTTTTAAATTAATTTACTTTATATGAATAAACAATTATTTCTTCTTTTCCAGACTCTAAAATTGCTTTCACAGTGAATTTTTAAAGGTTACTAGACTTATTAAAACACAAAAACTCATTTAAGTAAACAATTTATCATTGTACCTGTCCTGTAATTAGCACTCAATCAGTGGAAACTATTATTATGGTAGTTTTGTTTTTTATTATTATTTTCATCATTGCAGTTATAGTGGCTATTATTCCTTATGTTTAGATTTAATATTCAATGGTTTAAAAAACAAGCAAAAATATTCCAAACACAAAGAATGGTTTATTTCTTTTCCTTTGGACACACTACCAACTACACATTAAGAAGTTTTCTCACATTTGCCTTACAGAAATAGATGGTGCCACATTTGACCCACTTGCATCTTAAATAATTTTTTCAACTATTTAATAATGAATAAGGTCAAAAACTAAATATTGAACATCTAGCTTTAAACATTTATTTTCCTGATAAATAAGATTGTTTTAAATTTAAAATTATTTGGGTATAATTCAGATTTTAAAACTATTTTAAAAAGGAAAAGACATTGAAGCCAACATGAATTGTTCATAATATGTTTTGATTTAGGAGGCAAAAACATAAAAGACTTTTTAATTTAAATTCTGACATTAAAGGTAGTGAGTGCTTTTATTTGTGATTTCATATGGTTTCACTGAAAAATAAAAATGAATACTACTCCATCATTTTGGCAGACACTTTAATGCTAACCATTTAACTATCTTCCTGAAATGGAATGCTGCCTGACCTTTACTCTTTCCACCAAAAAGAAATTGTTAAAACCCAAGAAAAATGTAATTTTCTGACTTTACAATAGATGAAGAGAGAGAAGAAAAGATTAAAAGTAGAATCTAAAACTATAGTAGAAGAAAGTAGTATGAAGTGGAGGGTGTTTTTAGATATATCTGAGAGAGAGAGAATGTTTTGATTGATAACAGAGCTTGTAGTCCAAACTCAGAGTTTCAGATTTTATACAGCAAGTAATAACGTTTAAGAGAAAACTAGAACTGTACACTGAAAATCCTCATTTTATCAAAGGTATCCATACAATAAGGGCAATTAGTCATTTCAGTGTCATCTTTTATTAGTTAAATGATTTGGCATTTAGAAAACATTCTTCACTTTGGAGGTCAAATGTCAAGTTATAATAGCTTATTTTAGATCCTAATTTATTAAAACAAAGATAAAATGCTGCTGCTTCAAAATGTCACTAAATGTCACCATGAATACTATATAATCACATATGAAATTTTTAAAGCTGAGACTTGGTAAACCATGACATATTCTAGATTATTTGAGTTATTATTAAGCTAACATAATCCTTATTTTTTTTCTCACTGTGATTCACCAAACTCACCAAACCTTGGTCTCAGTTTAAACCAGGGCATTTGGGTTAAAGTATTTTTGTGCTGCTTTAAGATATTACATTTTTATTAGGTAAAAGTTATTTAACTACCAATCAGTTAATTCTTCTCTAAAAGTAGATCAGTCATTCTTATGAAATAAGAATAAGACATGGATTAGTGTGTTTATTTCCAAATAAGCAAATGATGAAATCTGATAGCTTTTAAATTGGACAAACAATTTCCTTGTATATAATCTGGGCTTATTTTTGAAATCCATACTATGGCTGCAACAGTCAAAAGTGGACTCTTAAATTCTTAATATATGTTCCAATTTATATATATGACCTTAGTATTTTAAGCATGTTTAACTGTACTTTTTCACATTCTTAGAAGAAGGTGTGCAATTCTTTTAAACAACTGAAGATTTGGAGAGTAGAGAGTTGGAAAAAGAATAACAATAAAGCTTTGATTCATGATTCAAATTTCTTCTGAATATCTTGAAGTATAATTCTCTAAATTATCTCAGTTTACATCATAGTAGTCCAACTAAAAAAACTGGCACACATCAGCAACTTCTCAAAGATGGGAAGTCTGAAATAGAGTTCAGTTGTGATTTCTTTGGTCTTAAAAAATAAATTAGTCTTCCAGTAATAGTAAATTTGCTTTTACTGGACTAATGCTCCTACTAGTAGCAACAGTAAACTCAGGAGAAAATATAGAAAACAATTTTGGAAGGCACTTAAAAAATGGGCCAAAAGGAAGCAGGAACCTTAGTAAATATAACTCATCCAAGAGGGGAACCCATTGGATGGCTGCTTTCATGAGAGCCCTGTTAAGCCCACAATGTGGAACAATGAACAAGTTTTAAGCAGAGAGCCAGAATTTTATTGGTCTGAGAAGTCAGAGGATAGAGTTTGGACTCACCAGAGTCTCTGGAAATTAATATAAAACTGCCAGAAGTAGGAAGCCACAAAAAAAGAAGGACCAAAAATCTGTATAAAACTCCCCTTAATCCTTCATCTGTCACTAAACTGGAAATGTAAGCGTCCAGGGGATTGTAAGAGCAGTTATTTAAGTAGCTGTCTACCTAAGGAAGTGACATTTGGAACTTAGTGTTCCACCAATTTAAAAGGGCTTGATAACTTTCAGGATTTTTATAGAAACATTGAATTTCACAACAGAGAAGTAAGAAACTGCATGCTGAGACAAATATAAGCAAGAATAAAACTAAGCCTACAAAGGACAAAGCTGAACTGCCAGTAAACTACCTGCTAGAACAAACAGAACACTTTCCAGAGGAGGACAACAAAACCCAGGCTCTCTATTTCATATCTATTTACAAATGCCAGTGAAAAAATACAAGTTTATTGGACATGCACAAAACAGGAAAATGTGACCCATGCAAAAAAGTGTCAATAGAAATAGAACAAAAGGCAGCCTGAATGTTGAAATTGGCAGAAAATAATTTTAAAATAATTTGAATAAATATTTTAAAGAATCTATAGAAGGGTATTAAATGGGAAATTCATAAATTGAAAAAAATAAAATCACATGAAAATCCTAAAAACTGAAAAACTCCATATAAAAAAATTGGTTTGGGTATAGAGTAGATTGGACATAGCAGAAGAGAGGATTAATAAATTTGAACAGGTCAACAGAAATCATCCAAACTAAAGTACAGAGGGAGAGACGAAAAGAACCTGTTAATGCATAACCTAAGGAATCCCAGAAACATTATGTTGGGCAAAATAAGCAAGACAGAAAAGAAGAAGAATGCTTCAGTATTCCAGTTATTTGATGTTCTGGAACTAATCACTGATGACAGAAATGAGAACAGTGATTACCTTTGAGGGAAGAATTGACTAAAAAGTGGCATGAGAAAACTTTCTAGAGTGATAGAAATATTGTATATCTTTATTAGAATCATGGTTACATGAGTGTAGTCATTTTTCAAACTCATAACTATACACTTAAATTTTGTATCTTTTATTGTAAGAAAATTATTTCACAATTTAAAAATGAATTATTGAAGAGATAATACTAGATTCCAAGCCTCTTTGACTCTTAATATATTTCTATTAAATGAACTGCTTTCTGGAAAATAATTGTGCCCAGAAGTAGTGTGCAGTGATATTGAGCCACTAATCTGGAAGACAGAAGAAATCATTTAACTTTCAATCTCTACCACTAATATATATTAAATGAAACACCTACCACTTCTCAACCTCAGTCTACTAATCTGTAAAGCATTTATGTATTTTTTATTGTAAACTGTGTATATTCTAATTATTTTATAAATATCTGAATACAGCATTTGTAATAGACTATCAATAATTTATATCATTTGATTCATACATAAGAAAAATTGAAAGATGAAATGTTGGTCCCCAAAATTAACTCAATGTACTTCATGCCACTGATGGAAGATTTAAAAAGTCAGTATCACTAAACACATACTAGTCTATCTAGGAGAGATAAAAGGGCATTCAGAAAATCTTTCAATCACCAAAGACTTTTATTATTCTGCAATATTTTGGTCTAAGGTACAGGTAAATTTCATGTGCCTATAGAAAATAAATTCAATATGTAAGGAAGTTAGAACTGAATAACATCCTATGTAGAAAATAATTATTCTAATAATGTAGATGAAGTATTCCAGAGTGACTTTACTGGAAATCATAATGATGACAGAATCAAATTCATAAAGGTGTGCAGTTGATCCTTATTATTCTTGGATTCTGTATTTTCAAATTTTCCTGCTTGTTAAAATGTATTTGCTACCCCAAAATCAATACTTACAAACTTTTGCAGTCATTCAGGGCCATGCACAGAGGATGAAAATTTTGAATCTCCCTATTGGCATGTTCCCAGCTCAAGTCCAGTAAGGCACCGTTAAGCCTTCAGCTCTCATACAGAGATGATCAGAGGATGGAAATGACAGGTAGGGGGAAGCACAGTGATGTGTGAGAAGCTCTGGCTCTGGGACTAGTTGGATGGAGTTTGAATTCTAACTCTGGCACCTGTTCCTGGAGTGGCCTCAGGCAAGTCACTTCTCTTTTGTAAAGAAAATAGAATCTACCAGGATGAGTTGGTTTTAGGATTTGAGATTATAATTTATAGGAATATATATATATATATATATATATATATATATATATATATATATATATATATTCCCCCAGGAGCAATGGTTTAGTATTTGCTAATTCAGTATTAGGAGTGACTTAACAGAATATAACTGCTGTGAATAACAAGAATCCACTGATTTTTAATGACTCAGTCCATTACTGTCACTCTAGTTTTTGAAATGTAGATTCTCCTAATGCTCAATATGTATAATTCTACATAAGCCTGTCTACTTTAGATTCCAAATTTACTGAAAATAAAATATTCATGTTATTTCACTTATTTTGCATAAAATAAAGTACAGCATGACACAGTATATATTTAATAAATGTAATTTGCAGGTTATAAAAGATATAAAGAAGAGTGTGAATTAACAAAAAAGCACCAAAGAAGTAAAAATATAATAATATGGGAAAAATAGACTTCACTTGGGATGATGCATCAGCTGTACAAACTGACCTTCAAATGTTGGTGTAATTGTTACCAAAGCTACCAAGTATTTGAGTGCACACTTTTCCACTTCCTATAATGCAGGGTTATTTTCAGCTAAAAGACTATTGTCTATAATCACACCACAAAAAATAAAATCACTCATTCTATTTAGCTCCCCCTAGGGGACTTTTAATATTGCTTTTACGGGTAGCAGTGTTCATCCTCTACCAAAAATATAGATAGCCATACTCATGTTCCAACCAAACTCATGAAAAGGTTTTCATGGATACAAAAAATTATATTTTTCCATCATCCCAAACCTACTTCTAGAAAATTAGTTTACAGACAGAAGAAAACTTAGAAGGCAATTAAAGATTTCAACTGCATTTCTTTTCTTATATTTTCTCCGTGGATAAGTAAAGTAAGACAATTTAGAAAGTCTTAGAACTCTGCTTCCTCTTGTATCTGAACATTTGATTTGGGTCAGGGTCTTGAAATTTTCTCTCAATACTCCTATTGTTTAGTTATTATTGTTCAATTTCTAGATATTTACAACTCAAAATTACATCATACAGAAAATTTTTGAGAAAATGATAAATTTAAAATGCCTTTCTTCAGTGATTCAAAATAGTGATAATAGACTGTGTAAAATCTTTAATTCTGTTAATGTATTTCCTTCACTTATCAGTTTATGTAACTACGATAATTTTCAACTAGTTATTGATCTGTTCACTTCCATTTAGCTCTTCTTTTACTTAAGCCTGTATTCACTTATCATCTGACCCATGTCTTTTTGTATTTGGAAACATTCAAAATCTTTATAATATGGTTATCTCTGTGCTAATATAGGTTTAGATAGACAAGCAATGAAAGCCATTACCTAGACTTGTGATGTGTTAATATGTGATTTTTTGTGTCAGTTTATCTGGTAATAGCCATTGAAAATTTTATACTTGCCAAATCTCTGTTAGCTGCTGCTGATATGGAGACAAGAAAAAAAAATAAAAAAAAGAAGAAGAACTTGTTCTCTGAGTTTATAATTTAGTGGAGACCTTCATTAATCAAGGCTTTATATCAATATATGGTGAGGCATATTCTTATAAGGAGAAGTTGGAGTTATTCTCCTGAGGAAGTGAAGATTGATGTGAGATCTGAAGAAAGAGTAGGAATTAACTAGATGAGAAAGGATCTTTAAAAATTCCTCATAGAAGTAACAACCTGCATAAATGCCCTGGGGTTGAGGAGATAATTTTAGATTAGTTTAAACTAGAGAGTTGAGCATTAATCAGATTATTCAGAGAATTGTTCTCCATGTTAAGAATTCACTATGTTTCTCTTAAGTAAAACGGAATGTTAATAAAGGAATTTTTTAGCAGTTTCTTGACATCTGATTTATTGAAACACCTTTGAAATATTTTTATATCTGAGATAATAAGGTATAGCATACTTTAAAAAGTAGTTTATACATAATGTAAGTAAACATTTTCAGTTTATTTTTAAAATACACCATGCCAAATGTTTTATTTACCTTTTACCCTCTCTTTGCATGAGGGTAGAGATTATTAGGAGGAATAGGGCATTGCTAGAACTTTCCAGGCCCTTTTATGAAGGAATACAATAGTATATTAAAATTTCTGGTGGTTTACTGCCAGGAGAGTTTGCTTGTCCTGATGTGTGGAAAGGAACAAATTATTGGATCTGAGTAGCTAACAGTTCCATAGTTCTTTATGAAACTGAAAATCATACTCCTTAAATTAAAAAAGGATCTTGTTGGATGCCTACGTGCATGCAAAAAAGAGTAGTTTAACTTAAAATAAAAAATGTTTTCATCTGCAAAACAGGTAGTAGATTAAAGGGAGATATCTGTATTTTATTTTACTTAAATTTTTATTTCAGTCATTATATTTGACTAAACAAATTATCCTTCACAATTGAGCTTGACTTCCAGGAGTGAGAATGTCGCCAATGAAATAATAATGTCAACACAAGTACTCTAGGTAAGAGTAGGATATATACTAAATTGGGGTTGAGGTGGTAGTTGTAGTGTAACAGAGAAGAACAAACCTAATTCCATACTGAATCTATTCCTTTAGCTCTAACCTTTGTGCTCTGTTACCTGTGCTTAGTCTTGCTGGCTCTACAGTTTTGTAAAAGAATGTCGCCTGCAATATACATAATAGTCCTTTCTCAAGACTTTGCCTTCCAGACTTGGCATTTAAAGGTATAACACTTTTTACTGATATAGAGATTAAAACATTACAGAACAGAGAATAACATTTGTTGGAGGTTTACAGGAACATCATGACCAGACCTACGTGGACAGCTGCAAGACCAAACAATTATCACAACCCCTCTGGGGTCTGTCTGGTACCAAGAAGTTTGCAACAACCAGCCACACCCCCAAACCCCCTTTTAGTATAAAAGAGGCCTGAATTCTAACTCAGGTGGGACGGTTCTTTGGGTCTCACCATACTCTCAGTCTGCTGACTTTCTGAATAAAGTTGTTAGTCCTTGCCCTAACATCTTGTCTCATCATTTACTGGCCTGTGGCACATCAAGCAGTGTGAACTTAGATTCAAAACCAGTAACATGCAACTGGAGGAAGTGGAATTTGGCTAAATGAAATAATTGAAAGGAATATAAAATTATCTAAAACAGGCTTAACCGTATAGATGATGGGAAAAAATCAGCAAGAAAATATTCAAAAGATAAAAAGAATGCACATGCTTCTCGGTGGAACTATGGTAGTAAAAAACTGCAATTTGAAGATATACACACACACACATATATAAATATATACATATACCTATATATGTAAAATTAATTGGGTAATTAAGTCAAGAAATTTAGAAGAAAAAAGACAAATGTTGCAATCAGGGAGAAAGGCTGCGTTTGAACTTTATAAACTGACTGAATTAATCATTTACTTATTCATTTCTTTGTCATTATATTGCTTATAATGTCTTGGGTTGTATATTGAAAAGCAAATTTAACCTAAAATTATACTTCATAGATCTGAAAATTAAAACCACTGTATATCTTTGAACACTACACGTCATGTAATTATTACATGAAAAAATAAGAAACTAAGTCATACTTATGAGACATGCAGAGTCTCCCCTATTATCAATATCCCCCACCAGAGTGGTACATTTGTTACTACAGATGAACCTACATGGACAGATCATTGTCACCCAAAGTCTAGTTTACGTTAGGATTCATTCCTAGTGTTACGCATTCTATGGGTTTGAACAAATGTATAATGACATATATCTATTGTTACATAGTCACGTACAGAATTTTCACTACCCTACAAATCCTCTGTGCTCTGCCTATTCATCCCTCTACAACCCACCCAACCCCAACCTCTTGCAGCCATTGATCTTTTTACTATCTCCATAGTTTTGCCTTTTATACAATGTCATATAGTGGGAATCATATGGTGGGTAGATTTTTCAGACTGACTTCTTTACTTAGTAATATACAATTAAGTTTCTTCCATGTCTTGTCATAGCTTGATAACTCATTTTTTCTTAGCACTGAATAATATTTCATTGTGTGGATGTTTCACAATTTATTTATCCCTTTACCTACTGAAGGATATCTTGGTTGCTTCCAAATTTTGACAATAGTGAATAAAGCTGTTATAAATGTCTGTATGTGGGTTTTTGTTTAGACATATGTTTTCAACTTCTATGGGCAATTACCAAGCAGCATGATTGCTGGTTTGCATGGTAAGAGTATGTTTAGTGGTGTACAAAAATGCCAAATTGTCTTTCAAAGTGGCTATATCATTTTGCATTCCCACCACTAATAAATGAGAGTTCCTTTTGTTCCATATGCTTTGAGAATTTTTTAAAGCTTTTGTATAGAGCCACAAAAAAGCCTGAATAACCAAAGTAATCTTGAGAAAAAAGAAAGAAAAATGTTGGAAGTATCATGCGCCCTGATTCCAGACTATACTACTAAGCTTCAGTAATCAAAACAGTATGGTAGGGCTTCCCTGGTGGCACAGTGGTTGAGAGTCCGCCTGCCGATGCAGGGAACATGGGTTCGTGCCCCAGTCTGGGAAGATCCCACACGCCATGGAGCAGCTGGGCCCGTGAGCCATGGCCGCTGAGCCTGTGCATCTGGAGCCTGTGCTCCACAACGGGAGAGGCCACAACAGTGAGAGGCCCACATACTGCAAAACAAACAAACAAACAAAAAACAATATGGTACTGGCACAAAAACAGGCACATAGATCAATGGAACAGAACAGAGAGCCCAGAAATGAACACATGCACATATGGTCAATTTCTCTACAAAAAGGAGGCAAAAATATACAATGGGGAAAAGACAGTCTCTTTAATAGGTAGCCAAAGTATGTAAGCAAAATAAATGTCCACCAACATATGAATTGATAAAGAAGATGTGAGATATATATATAGATATAGATATATAGATATATAGATAGATATGATATATATGTGGAATACTGCTCAGCCATAAAAAGGAATAAAATTCTGTCATTTGCAACAGCATGATGAATATAATGAACAGAAACAGACTCATAGATACAGAGAACAAACTAGTGGTTACCAGTGAGGAGAGGGAGGGGCAAAATAGGAGAAGGGGATTAAGAAGTACAAACTATTAGGTATAAAATAAATAAGATACAAGAATGTAATGTACAGCACAGGGAATACAGCCAATATTTTATAATAACTTTAAGAGGAGTATAATCTATAAAATTTTGAGTCACTATGTTCTACACCTGAAACCAATATAACATTGTAAGTCAACTATATTACAATACAAAAAATAAAATAAGAGAGCTTTCAATCACTATTAACTCCCTTGATCCTTTTCATTTAAAACAAAAACCAAATAGAAAACAAACTGCAATGAGATGTAATTTATCTACAATGAAATACATATTTTTAAGCACAAAGTTTGGTGAGTTTTGATGAATATATACACCTATGTAATCAACACCACTGACAAGATAGAGAATATTTTCATCAACTCATAATAATTCTTCATACTCTTTTACAGTGCAGACCCAGGCGATATCTGCCCTTCTTTCTATTACTATAAACTAGACTTCATATATTGAGAATTTCATAAAATTGAATAATACACTATGTACTCTTTTAGATCAGACTCTTTGCATTCAGCATGTTTCTGAGCTTCAGATATTTTGTGTGTATATCAATAATTTATAACATTTTATTGCTGAGTATTATGTGAATACACCACAATTTTTCTATCCATCTACCTACTGATAGACATTTGGGTTGTTTCCAGTTCAAGGCTATCATGAATAAACCTGCTATAAATATTTGTATACAAATATTCTTATAGATATTTTCATTTTTTAGTGTGGGTTCGTCATACAACAAAGTGAGAATGGCTGAATCCTTCTCCTTATGTTAGCTTACTTTTGTAAAACTCTAATCTTATGCTTTTAAATAAACTTGGATCACATCACTCAAACTATAATTCACATAGCAACTATTTTTCAATTAAAATTAAATCCAACCACTTCATTTACTTTTTACAGACTTGCATGTTTGTCTCCAGCTACATGTGCAATTTTAGCCTCATGACTCTTCCCTCTGTATACTTGATTTAATATCATTGCCCCCTTTATGTTTCTTTAATATAAGTTATTTCTCATTTATGTCTTTGTGCCAAATGGTCCACTTGCAGGAATGCTCTGCTATCTTATTGTTGCATGACTGCATGACTGGTATATATATATATATATATATATATATATATATATATATATATATATATATATAAATTTGTTTTTTCTTTCAAATCTCACCTTAAGTACCATTTCAGCAAAGGGAATTTCCTCTCTTAGAATTTAATTTCTTTCATTGTGCTTTTTATGTTCTAATATATTTGTTGTTTGTTTGATTGTATATTAGTGTATAATATGTTTTACATACTAGAATTAAAGCTCCATGAAATAAAAGATTATATGAATTGTTTATTGTATTGTCTTTAGTGCTCATAACACCCCTTGTTCTATAGTTGCTCTTCAATAAATTTTTAAGAGAGCAGCTGAAGAACATAACATAAGCTGATTCAACTTATGATGGTAATGCTCAAAAGGACCCACAATATGGCTTTATATTCTTAATGTTTTCCTTAATATGTTTTCTTTCTGAAGTTGTTTCTGGCATAGACAACTAACTCACTGTATGAATTCTTGCCATCTTCCTTTTAGTACTGAAGGTCTCCTTCTAAAATGTTAAGTAAGGACATGTCTTCTTAGCCTTAGATTATGTTTCTAAGGTATTCTGTGCTAGAGGTAGCCACATGTCAAATTTTAAACAGTGAAATGTGATCAGCTCTCCAAACAATGAAATGTGATTAAGTAGACTTTAGACTTTCATTTTACCTCTTCTAGAAGGCTGGAAAGTAATAACGACTGAAATAATAGTGGAAGTTATGTGTTGACTGTGGTGGAGCTGCACTCTTAGCCCATGTTCTGAGTGACTACAGGCATGAGTGTCTACCCACCTGCCGAGAAAATTAGAGGTTAAAAAAATCTTATGCAAGTCACTGTGTTTTCTTTGGCACAGCAGCTTAGCCATTACCTTAGTAATATCTTCCAAGAGGACTATTTAATACCTTCTTCTCTCAAACTTCTAGGCCCTTGCCACTTTCACCTAATGAGCTATTTTTGTTAAAATGAACCCCCCTCATCTTCCTCAGCTCAATTCTGTCTATTTGCTTCCATTTCTTCCTTCCTGTCTGTAGCAAATGAAGAAGAATTCTGGCTGCAATTAAAGGAATTAAAGCATTTCTGATATTCTAGATGCTATCCTCTCATGATTTCTTGAGGGCATCACTTCTGTAACTATCTTGCTTTATTGCATCAGTTCCTTCTATCTACTGCATCATCCCAATTAGCATTTACATGTGCCTAATATTTACCTTCTTGAAAAAAAAAGAACTCCATTTTGGTTGCAGTCCCATTTCTCTGCTCCTCTTTACAGCTAAAGTTTCATTAGAAAATAATGTATATGCTCTGTCTATATTTCTTTACTCTTTATTCTTCCCTTAACTCACATCAATTAGGCTTCTTCCCAACCCATTCTAGGTACTATAGTTGAGCTAATAAACAGCATCCTTGAGATAAATCCAGTGACCTATTCTCTGTTCTCACCTTTCTTAACCCCAAAGATGAGAACTATTTTTTGAAATGGTGAATACACACACACACACAAACAGAGACACATAAATATAAATACACACAAACACACACATACACACAAACACACACAGCATTTTTTTTTGTGATAGCACACTTCCCTAATTCTCCAAACACACCAATTCTGTCTTAATCTTCTTGCTTCAATTTTTGTGTAGTATGTATGAATTTTGAGAGTGAAGTGAGGCTGACATTTTATCCAGACCCTATTTTTCTTTAGTATTCTTTTTATCTAAGGTCTAAATAAATTTAACCAAGGAGGTTAAAGGTGTGTACATTGAAAACTATAAGACATTGATAAAATAAACTGAATAACACAAAATAAATTGAAGATGTCCTGTGTTAATTAATCAGAAGAATTGATATTGTTAAAATGTGCATGCCACACAAAACAATGTACAGATTCAATGCAATTCCTTAAAAAAAAATTCAATGACAGTTTTCACAGAAATAGAATAAACAATCCTAAAGTTTGTATGGACCCACAAAAGTCTCCCACAATAACTAAAATAATCTTGAGAAAAAAGTGCAACTGGACACACGACACTTCTTGATTTCAAATTATAGTACAAAGCTACACTAATCAAAACAGTATGGTACTGGTATAAAATCAAGCACATAGATCAATGGAATAGAATAAAGAGCCCAGAAATAAATCCATGCATATTTGACAAAGGAGCCAAGAATACTCAACTGGGGGAAAGGATAGTCTTTTCAATAAAGAGTGTGGGGAGGTCTTCCCTGGTGGCGCAATGGTTGAGAGTCCGCCTGCCAATGCAGGGGACATGGGTTCATGCCCCGGTCCAGGAAGATCCCACATGCCACGGAGCGGCTGGGCTCGTGAGCCATGGCCGCTAGGCCTGCGCATCCAGAGCCTGTGCTCCACAACGGGAGATGTCACATCAGTGAGAGACCCACATACCGCAAAAAAAAAAAAAAAAAAAAGTGTGTGGGGAAAACTGGATATCCATATGAAAGAAATGACATTGAACTTTTTATCACGCCAACCATGAAAATTAACTTGAAATGTGTTAAAAACTTAAGCATAAGACCTGAAACTATAAAGCTCCTAGAAGAAAACATGGAGAAAAATCTCCTTGAACTTGGTCTCAACAATGATATTTTTTGTATATGACACTAAAGCACAAGCAGCAAAAGCAAAATAAACAACTGACACTACATCAAACTAAAAGGGTTATGCACAGCAAAAGAAATAACCAAAAAGAAAATGAAAAGGCCACCTATATACTGGAAGAAAATATTTGCAAGCTATATATCAGATAATGGATTAATATCCAAAATATGTAAGAACTCACACAACTCAATAGCAAAAAGGCTAATAATCTAATTAAGAAATAGGCAAAGAACCTGAATATACATTTTTCCAAAGAAGATATTCAAATGACCAACAGGTACATGGAAAGGTGCTTAACATCATTAATCATCTGGGAAATGCAAATCAAAACATACCTGTTTGAATGGCTATTATCAACGTGAAAATGTGAGAAATGGACACATGCACCTTTGGTGGGAATGTAACCTTTGGTGGGAATGTAAATCAGTCCAGCCATTATGAAAAACAGTATGGAGGTTCCTCAAAAAATTAAAAATAGAACTATTATGTGATCTAGCAACCTCATTTCTGTGTATATATCCAAAGGAGATGAAATCAGGATCTCAAAGAGTATCTTCAGTCTTACATTCATTGCAGCATTATTCACAATAGCCAAGATATGGAAACAACTTAAGTGTCCATCTATGAGTGAACTGGTAAAAAAAATGTTACACACACACACACACACACACACACACACACACACACATTAGCATATATATTATTCAGGCATAAAAAGAAGGCAATCCTGCCATTTGTGACAAAATGGATAGACTTTCACTTAGTTCACTTATCATATAAGTGAACTAAGTCAGACAGAGAGAGGAAGACAAATACAGTATAATGTCACTGTGTATGAACACTAAAAAAAGCCAAACTCTAGAAACAGAGAGTAGAATAGTGGTTTCCAGGGGCTGGGTTGGGGAAATGGGGAGATATTGATCAAAGAGTACAAACTTCTAGTTTTAAGATGAAAAAGTTGTGGGGATCCAATAAACAGCATGGTGAATATAGTTAACTGTGTTGTATATACACTTGAACGCTGCTAAGAGAGTAGATATTAAATGTTCTCCCTACAACAAAAATAGTAGTTATGTGAGGCAATAACCTTATGGTTAACTAACATTATTGTGGTAATTATTTTGCAATATAAACATGTAAGTCATCACTTGTAAACTTTAAACTTACACAGTGTTATGTATCATTTATATCTCAGTAAAGCTGGAGAAAAAATGATATTATTTAGAAGACTCAGCTTGTGGAAGCTAAATCCCAGATGCATTTACAGGGAAAACTTAGTTACAGTTTAGTTACAGTGTGGTATTTTTCATTTATTTGATTGTTGATTTTCCCACATTTTTAGTCAACAATTTTTTTTTTTAGAGACTGTTTATATTTGCTCTGCCATGTAGAATATCTCATTTTACAAAGTGAATTTTAAATAAAATTTATACATTTAAAAATCATTGAGACTCATTATTTTAAAAATGGCTTTACTGGGAATAGTTTTCAAAAAAAATCTAAAAGAGGAAGTTATGATCACACAGTAAAACCTTTAGTACATATACAGAAAAACCTATGTATCAAGGAGTGAGCAGGGACTAGTGAGCTGCAGTGAGGACAGTTCTTTAAAGAAAAGGAAGTCAAGGAGCTAAGAGGCTAGAAATTCTGAAGTTGTCAAAGTGCATTTTGAAGACACCCTCAAAAATTGAGTGCATAGATTATGGATAAGGGCTGTGAACCAGTTGTTAGATTCTTAAAGAATATGGGTCTTAACCCAAGGTCAATTAATGTCAATAAGTAAATAAGACAATGAGGTGTTTAGGATAGAACAGTCACAGTTGTTTAGACTTCAATGGAACAATGGAACAGGATGTTTTAAAGGAAGTCACTCCTGGGCATATATCCAGAGAAAACCATAATTCAAAAAAATACAGGTACCCCAATACTCATTGCAACACTATTTACAATAGCCAGGATGTGGAAGCAACCTAAATGTCCATCAACAGAGGGATGGATAAAGAAGATGTGGTACATATATACAATGGAATATTACTCGGCCATAAAAAAGAAGGAAAAATGCCATTTACAGCGACATGGATGGACCTAGGGATTGTCATACTGCATAAAGTAAGTTCAGGCAGAGAAAGACAAATATCATATGATATTGCTTACATGTGGAATCTAAAATGTGGTACAAATGAACTTCTTTACAAAACAGAAATAGAGTCACAGATATAGAAAACAAACTTATGGTTACCAAGGGGGAAAGGATGGGGAGGGATAATTTGGGAGATTGGGATTGACATATGCACACTACTATATATAAAATAGTTAACTAATAAGAGCCAACTGTATAGCACAGGGAACTCTGCTCAATACTCTCTAATGACCTATATGGGAAAAGACTCTAAAAAAGAGTATTCACTTTGCTGTACTGCAGAAACTAGCACAAAGTTGTAAATCAGCTATACTCCAATATAAAGTAATTAAAAACAATTTAAAATATGTAAAGGAAGTTTGAAGTAAGTACAAAATTTATGTGGGAGGGACCTCAAAGGAGGTTAGCATCAAGAGTAAGCTAGATTTCAGTTAAGACAGAAAGGCAAGGGAACCTTGTTGAGAAGAGCTTGGTGATACAGGAAACTTGATTAACTATGTGATAATAGTTCCTGAGGACAAAATGAATGGATTTGAGTTTAGGAAGGAAAGAGAAGGTTGGGTCTAAGGGAACTAAGGGGACTAGTTGGGACTAAGGAAGCACATATCAATGTGCAGGTGATAGTGTGGTCAAGTGTGCGTGCGTAGTGGAAGGGCTGAGGTTCACATTTCATCATTGACTGATAAAAACAGGTTTGAGAGGGGCGAAAGATTTAGTCTCAACAGTGGTTCTTGGCTGTGGTACCAAATAATGCCTGAGCATTATCTGAATTGTCTGGTCAATGTCATATCCTGAAACCACTAAGTAAACTGATAATGGGCCCAGAAACTGCAGATGCTGCTTGCAACCTGGGCTGGATGATATCTAAGAAACTTCTCACTCACGGGATATACTTAAGTTGGTGATGTATATTTCCTAGTAGTGACTTTAAATTTGCATGTGTGAATTATGAATGGATAGGTGCCTCTGTGTGTGATCCCAGTGTAAGGATGTCTGTAGACTGTATTTATGAATTTGTCTGGAGCTGCTCAGATAATTAAAGCAATGTACTTAAGAAGCCAAGTATACAGGTTCATTTCCTGTGAGAGCTTTTTACATCTTCAGCGTACACAACGCATAATAGAGCCTTAATAAATGTTTGTTATTTAAATGAATAGTGAATAAACACCTCACAGGGTGAAAGGGAACGTGCCTTTAAAGTTATTGCCACTGTCTAGGCCTTTATGCACAGCCAGCATATTCAGAACTTCATGCTTGAGTCAGTAAGAGAAATGTTGCAAGAGAGTGGGACAGATGAGCAAAATTATCACTGATCTCAGACAAGCAACCAAAGGACACATTCTTCTAAGAGTGTGAGTAATAACACATAGTGTAGTGAAAAAAAGAAATTCTTCTGTCCTAAAATTCTCAATCCAAGATTGGCATGGACATATATATACACTACCACACGTAAAATAGATAACTAGTGGGAAGCAGCCGCATAGCACAGGGAGATCAGCTCAGTGCTCTGTGACCATGTAGAGGGGTGGGATAGGGAGGGTGAGAGGGAGGGAGATGTAAGAGGGAAGAGATATGGGGACATATGTATATGTATAACTGATTCCCTTTGTTATAAAGCAGAAACTAACACAGCATTGTAAAGCAATTATACTCCAATTAAGATGTTAAACAAAAATAAAAAACAATAAAAAAATAAAATTCTCAATCCTTTTGTCAAATATATAAATGTTCTATAAGAATATAAAATAAAGATAATTTAAGAATAAAAGTAACCAAAAACTTTATTATTTTCAAATATTTGATGAAAGTATATGAATTAAATCTGAATAATTATATTTGATTAGCTTAATAAATTAAGATAGCTATTTTGCTAGCATTTTCTTATTTCCTTACTATCATATACCTTGTGACAATTTTTAATACATTTATATATTTTCTCATAGGGTGCAAATTTTATGTAAGCTATGCAATAAAATTAAAGCATTTTGCTTAGGAAGTTGTATATTTTTATGTAAACTCTAAAATACTTTTCCCTTGTTGGTTTCCATGAATAGACTCTAAATATCTCCATGGGTTAAAAAGTATGTGAATGTAATTTAACATATGCTCTTCATAGAAATGCAAAATTAAAGAAATAATGCAGAAGGAAAAGAAAAATTCTATTCTTAATCACCTCAAAGAGAAAATAGTTTTAACCTTTAGGTTGTTTCCTTTCTTACTTTTCTTTATGCATACATAATATTTTTATCAGGGGATATAATATATATACACTTTTGTATCCCAAACTCCTTTACATTATAACATAAACAGACTTCTATTAACAACTTTTGAATGGTTACATATTTTCCATATATTATTTTAAACAAAATGTATTTATTGAATGCTTAGACACTAGTCTAAATACAGAGATTATAGAGGTAAATAAAATACGCTGTTGGGGAGGGGGAAACTTCTCCCTTACCTTTCTTGAGTTCTTTTGACTGGTGTAATAATTAGATTGAGACAGGATAGACTAATAGGAGAAAAAAAGAAAAAAAAACAGATTTATTTCATACTTCCGAAGTTCTCATAGAAATGGAGACCAAAGGGTGGCCAAAGTAGGCAGATTTTAAACTTTTTAGACAAAGAAACAATAAATTTGTGAGTGACAGCACAGGGAAACTTAGGCTTTGGGTGCTTAATTAGTGAAGAATCTAAAGAGAGTTTGAACTTGGATAGTAAATTAGTAAATAAGTAACAAGGTTTATACAGGCTTCTGGGCCCTGAATTCCCTATCTCTGGAGATAAGGGTGTCCTTCTACATCCAGATGCAGGAAGGGCACCTTTCACATGAGAGATTATTTCTTGTTCTCAGGCAGACAAAATGTCCCTCTTGAATGGGCTGTTTCTTAAGTAACTTTAATTCAAAATAATCAATATGCCACTTCAGCATATTTTGGGGTGGCCTGCCCTGAGCCCCAACAAGACCAAATCTCCATCATTAAATAGTCCTCTCATATTGGAAAATATTTTGAATGATAGTTAATACAAAGGAACACAAATTTACCAAAGCACTATGTTTGCATTTGACGGTCTGGAGGAGAAAAAAATATATATTTGTCATATCACAGCTTTTCACATATGTCTAATGTAATTGTTAGTTTACTTTAACTTCGTTTTATTTGGAAGACAAAGTTTTACTTTTAAATCTAAAATCTACTTTTCTTAAACCTAAAATTAAACAAAACCCCGACCATAAGTGAACAGAAGCAGGGTTTTGATTCTTAAGTATCATTAACTTGATTTTAGGTTCTAACTTATTTTAAATAAATAATGAGAAACAGTAGTGCCCTGTGGTTTCTCATATAAAAAGTTATGTTCACATATCAGCCAGACTGTCATTGTCCTACATCTGTTATATGGCAGCAACATTATTTATTACGTCTTTGTTCAACCAAAAGGCTCTTTGGTTTTGGTTTTACCCCAAATTTAACAGATGAACTGTGTTATCTCTGCACAGAAGTTATTTTTACTCTTTAACTTGTGAAACTTAAATGCTTGCATGTTTAAAAGCAAACAAACTGTTGCTTTCTGCCTCAATGCCACAAAAAACCTGGACCATCTGTAGCTCATCACTTTCTTGGTCAATTATAGATGAACGAAGTCCTGAAATACTGAATAGATAATCCATCAAATAAAACCAAGGGCATGAGGCTTTCTTAAAGCAATTTCCCAATCAAGGTAGTAATTGCTATTGTTTGATCATGCTCCCTGTTTTATTTCCTTGGGCATGAAATGGCACATGGAAAAGACATTAGCCTCCTGAGGGACTCAGTATGGTTGTTTCAGTTTCTTAGAGGAAGCTGAGTTAACATTTAAAAAAAAAAGTCATGTTATACAGCAAAGGTTTTATAATTTCTGGTGGAGTAACTTCAGTAACTCTATGATTTCACTTAAAGAAACCTCAACATTGAAAAATTAAATTTCAATGAACACTATAAAAATTAGGTAGAACACACTGGCTTATAAGTATAATTGGTTTTACATTATTATTAATATCTGGTTTATTGTATTTTTATATTTTTATGTATACGAAACCATAATAATTTGCCATATTATATTTTTAACCAATATGGAAAATATGTGATTGTGCAGTGTTGAAGTTATAAAATATGTTTTGATGTGAGAATATGTTTTGGAAATTTGTTTGGGAATAGGATATTTTGGAAATCAAATATGATAATTTATAAAGGATAAAAGGGATTTCTGTGTTCCTAAGCCTTGCTTTATCACAGATAATTCCTGGATGGTGTGGGCAAGTTCTGACTCTCTCCACTCTATGTTCACCAAACACCCTAATTTTCTAGTCTTCAAGCTCATCTTATTTACATTTCTTTGCACTTTGTACTTTTCCCTCTGTCTGTTATTCTTTGCCCTAGGAATTTTCATTGCTGACTGCTTACTGACAGTTAAGACCAAACTTGAAATTTGTTCCTACCATCACCACCAAATCAAAACTAGACTTTCGGGGCTTCCCTGGTGGCGCAGTGGTTGAGAGTCTGCCTGCCGATGCAGAGGACACGGGTTCGTGTCCCGGTCCGGGAAGATCCCACATGCCGCGGAGCGGCTGGGCCCGTGAGCCATGGCCGCTGAGCCTGCGCGTCCGAAGCCTGTGCTCCGCAACGGGAGAGGCCACAACAGTGAGAGGCCCGCGTACTGCAAAAAAAAAAAAAAAAAAAACTAGACTTTCAATCTTCTCTTGCCAACTGTTCTAAATCACATCAACCTGGATTTTCATCCCTCCTTTTTCCTTCTTTCCTCCTTTCCTCCCTTTCTTCCTTTCAGCATGTATCACTACTGAACTATCTTGTTTATTTGTTTCTACTTGCAGATCAGTCCTCTCCAACCACCCCCACCATATATACTCTCTGTATTTTTAACACTTTATTCCCAATACATAGAATGGTACCTGGTAAATAAATATTTGTTGAATAAATTAAAGAAAAGTAAACAAATAGATTCAAGCGAAGTTTCTTATACATCTTAAAGAGACAATAAAAATAAGATTTTCTCTGAATCTCCTATATTTGAATTATTCTGTGTATAAAAATATATGTTATTCTGGTTGGTATGTAGTGGTGTCTAGTGTTTTAATTTACATTTACTCATAGAATTTTATTATTATTATTTTCTAGCTATTCTGGATTATCAGTTCTGGTTTTCTCCTTCACCTTACAGTTATTTAAAATAATTTCTGGTAATCTTGTTTTCAATTTCCAGATTATTTTGATGTTTGTTTATAACTGACTTTAATATTTCTCTCTTATTTTTATTCATTATGTCCATAAAATGTTTTCTGTATTAATTACCTTTTGAAATGTATGTAAATTAACTTTTGAAATGTGTGCAACATGTGGTTACCTTTGGTAAATCAATCTTCCTTTTGTCCCTAAAAAGTATTATTCCAATATAAAATAGGGTTTAAAATTTCCCTGTTGGTTCAATACTAATAATTATTATATTCAGATTCTTTGTGTTTTATTAACTTATTTTCTACTAAAGCAATGTTTGACAGTGATGAACAAAAGTATATACTAATACTGAATTTCCTTTTGTTTCTTTGTATAGTTTATGTAGATTTTTCATGATGTATTTTCATACTATGATATTTGGCTTTTAAGCATTCATGATATCAAATTATCCTTATGGATTATACATTTTGTACCTTTCTATGTTTCATTTAACACTTGTTACCTTGAATTTAAACTTGTCTGATATTTATATGAAAAAAATTTAGCTTCTTTTTTTAGTATTATCCTGATTTTTTCATCCATCTTTGTAATTTCAAATTTCCAAATCACTATCTTATATAATGCAAAGATGGTTCTTCTTTATTGATTCAATAGGTAAGTTTATTCCATCTACATTTATATGGAAATTTCTTTGTTTAGATTCTGCTTCTTTATTTTATTATGTGAATTCTTGCTTTTAATGTTTTTGTATTTCATATTTTCTAATATATGGCATGGGTTTTATTGTTTCTCATTTATTTTTGCTTTGGTTTCTTTCTCAGTGTTTCCTCATTCAATTTCCTTTAGTAGTTACCTTTCTGCCTTTATAAAATATACTTACAAAACACACTTATCCACTTGTTAATTTTTAAGATTAGTACACAATTTTTTTTCTTTTTCCACATTACCTCATTCTTTATACTTTCTATATTATGATTATTTTTTTCTAATTATTCTAAATTTTGGGATATATTCATTATGTTCTACAATAATAATTCCCATAACTAAATTTATATGAACTGAATTGTTTTAAAATATCTATATTTAGTGCCAATACCTTTTCTATAACATTACGTGAACCTCTCAGAGAAAATCCCAAATTTAGCATCATTAACCAAGAATAATGATCTTTATTTATTAACTGAAGAGATAAGCCTAATTCACTAAGATCATAGTTTTTAAGCAAGCTATACAAAGTCAATGAGAAACCATTTCTGGGATGACCATGCCATCCAATTTTCCAGAGACTGTTCTGGTTTTAGCACTAAAGTCTCATTTCTGAGGAACCTCATCAGTCTCAGGAAAACTAGCATCATTAGTCATCTTACTTTTGCCTCTGTGTAGTTATTGCACTTTGGTGGTGAGCCTGGCACAGCTGTTGATCATCAGGACCAGCAGTTAAAGTAGTGAAAGAGTAAATAAGATGAAGGTCTCTATCAGTCCATCAACATGTCTAATGGCAATGATCTTCTACAACTAAGGTCTACAGCTTCAAATCTATCTTCTAAATCCCACTCAAGTTTCTCCTCATGTCAACTCTAACCCAGTACCATAAAGAAAAGGAGATTCTGGGAAATGTAATTTCCATGCTGACCACATCAACACTGGACAAGCCAGCACACCTAAGAAAATGGACGTGGATAAATAAGAGTAAATGAGCATTAGGGATACAAGGAAAGATATTTATAATTCTAGAGTTTATTGTTTCATAATTTCAGAAGTACAATGATCTTGGATAATAAAAATTGTCATCATGTGATAGGGAATTTGGGAAGATAATGTGTAGTTGAGCTAAAGTGTCTGGGATTGAGAAGGTCAAGGAAATGACAGGTAGAATTGATTCACGTGATTACTAATTTCATCTTGAAACAAAAATATTGTGAATAATGAGTGACAGCTAATTGTATAATGGATAAAAAATGGTGATTAGGAGGCATTAAGACGCATAATATGATGGAGAGACCATCACCAATGAGGATGCAAGAGACCACAGATTCCTTTCCTCCAAACTTAAAAGAATAAACAACTTTCCCTTGAGAGGGGCAGCATTCTCAGCATGGGTCTGCTTCTTGGCAAATGTTGAAGGAAATTTTTAGTGCATCTGTAAGTAAAATTCTTAGTCATGAAACAGGCATTCTTGCATACATAATAGAAAAGGTTGGATGGAAGCCTGTCGTTGAGATGGATCAGAACAGAAGTGATTAAACACTAATGACATTTAACTGTATGAAAATATATACAATTAAAAGGCTTATGACTCTATCAATGATCAAGGATAACTGAAATGTTAGACATACTTTCTTCGTCTAAGCTTAAGTTTTTAAAAAGATAATAGTGATAAATTAAATGGGAATAACAACATTTTTCCTGGTAGATGAGGAGACACTTAGAATGATAAGGACTCTTCTGTTGCCTCTCGAGATTCTACACTGCAGATAGATCTTATATCTGTTGGTAGAACAACTTTTATTCCTCTGAAACGAGTCAGTGTCAGTCTGGACTAATTAAGTGAACTCTAGGAAGGGACACATAACTTACAGGAATTGTCTGTACTTAAAAGAGAGAGAGACAGTATCCTTCTGGCTGATTATCTTAGTGTTTGTATAGATCTATCAACAAAAGCCATAGTCACAAGGCCTGGCTTCTGTCTACTATGGAAAGAAGAAAATCCACTATGATTCCATAAAAGCTAGATAGCCTGTTAAGAAGAAGATTTCTAGATATGTAGAATATTGGGAGGTGTGTCTAAGTTAAAGAAACTTTAATGGAAGTAAAGTCCTAGGCCTAGTAGCTTTGAATCTGAAAGGAAAGAAAAGCCATTGTCTTGGGTAGAGTGGCTTTTGAGGTTGTGCAGTATCCTGGTGAAAATGAAAAGTTATTCCCCAAATGGATGCCTTAGATCAATATTTTTCACAATATATGTTGGTGTATAACATAAGCAAAGTACAAAGACTGTAAGACTGGAGCTCCATGAATAAAACACAGCAATGTATCTACCACCAAGATCAAGATATAAAACAGTACCAGCACCTCAGAGGACTTCTTTGTGCCTTATCCCACTCATTAATATTCAAAGGTAACCAATCTCCTGATTACAAAACAATATCCCTCATGAACATAGGCACAAAAATATTCAATCAAAAACAGTAAATCCAATACAGCAATATTTAACAATATAATATATCATGACCAAGCAGGTAGAATAAGCAGAAATACAGAATAAGTTAAATATTTGACTGTAATGTTTATGTAATCACCAACATGCTAAAGAAAAGAAACAACAACAACAACAACAACAAAAATATGGTTGCATCAATAGATGCAGACAATTTTTTTGACATATTCAACATTGAGTTATGATAACAGACTCTTAACAAATTAAGAATTAAAGGGAATTAACTTGATAAAAGCTATTTACAAAAACAATTCCAGCTAATATTATATTTAAATGATGAAAGTCTAAAAACATATTCAGTATATCAGGAACAAAGCAAAGATATCTTCTTTCACTCTACTTAATAGGGTAGTAGAGTTCCTAGCCAGTGAAGTAAGGCAAAAAAAACACAGGAGCATAAAGATTTGAAAGAAAGAAATAAAAATGTTTATATCCACAGAAGATGATTTTCTACATGTAAGAATAAAGAATCTACACAAAAGTTAATGAGACTGGGTTTCCCTGGTGGTGCAGTGGTTGAGAGTCCACCTGCCGATGCAGGGGACACGGGTTCATGCCCCGGCCAGGGAGGATCCCACATGCCATGGAGCGGCTGGGCCCATGAGCCATGGCCACTGAGCCTGCGCATCCGGAGCGTCTGCTCTGCAGCGGGAGAGGCCAGAACGGTGAGATGCCTGCCTACCGCAAAAAAAAAAACCAAAAAAACCCACAAAAAAACAAAGTTAATGAGACTGAGTTAGCAAGGCTAGAGAATACTAGATTAATATTCATTTTTATATACTCTCAAGGAACTATAGGAAATTGATCTATAAAATATTATTCATTATAATAATACCCATAAACATAGAATACTTATGCATAAATCTAACGAAATACTTGCAAGGTATATCTTCTCTAAATACAAAATATTGTATATTGTTATTAAATACCTAAAAAAGTGAAGCTGTATACTGTATTCAGGGATCAGAAGACATAATATTGTCAACATGTCAAATTGCTCTAAATTGATCTACAAATTCATTGCAAACCCAGTCAAAATCACAGCAGGATTTTTGTTGTAGAAATCAACAGGCTGATTTAAAAATGCAAATAGGAAGGACAAGAATATGTGAAATAATTTCGTGAAAGAAAAATAAAGTTGGAGGACTCAAATTATTACTCAAAATATTACTATTTATATTCACTAAAAAGTCACTATCAAGGCAGTTTGAAAAACTTTTAAAAAGGTCCTAGAAGAGGGCTGACAAACTTTTCCTGTAAAGGGTCAGATAAAAAATATTTTAGATTTTGCAGGCCAAAGTCTCTTTCACAATTCAACTCTGACATGGTAGCATGAAAACAATCATAGTTGTTATGTAAACAAATGAGAGTGGCTTTGTTCTAATCAACTTTACTGGCAAAAACCAGTGGCAGGCCATAACTGGCCCATGGGTCATAGTTTAGTAAAACTTAAACTATGATAGATAATCCAAAAATATATCCAAAAATATGTGGATAATAGATAATCCAAAAATATATCCACATGTAGGTGGTCAATTGATTTCCAACAAAGGTGTAATGTATGTCAATGGAAACTGGACAGTCTTCAACAAATAGTACTTAAAAAATTGGCAACCATGTGCAAAAAATGTCCCATAATTATAACCATAATTTGCACTACATATGCATACATTGAATCACTCTTTGCACCATAAACATACGTTAATTCAAATGGATCATAGGTAAATTATTTCTCAAATAAGCTAATTAAAAATTGCTCGTAGACTTTAATGTAAAACTAAAGGTAAAAAAAAAAAATTCTAGGGCTTCCCTGGTGGCGTAGTGGTTGGAGTCTGCCTGCTGATGCGGGGGACGCGGGTTCGTGCCCCGGTCTGGGAGAATCCCACATGCTGTGGAGTGGCTGGACCCGTGGGCCATGGCCGCTGAGCCTGCGCAGCCGGAGCCTGTGCTTGGCAACAGGAGAGGCCACAGCAGTGAGAGGCCCACATATCGCAAAAAAAAACAAAAACAAAAACAAAAAAACAAACAAAAAAAACAAATTTCTAGAAGAAAATATGAGAAAATCTTTGTGATTTGAGTTACCACATAATTCTTTGATAGGAAGTGACACCATAAAATAAGCCATAAAAGAAGATAATTAATAAATTGGACTTTGCCAAAACAAAACACTCCTGCTCTTTGAAAGACTTTATTAAGAAATTGTTTATAAGGTCACAACTGGAAGAAAATATTTGTCAACATATATCTTATCAATGACTCATATCAGGAATACATTCTTTTAAAAATAAAAAGAAAAATACCTCTTGAAACCCAATATTAGGAAAACAACCTAATAAAAAAATATTTGGGCAAATAACTTGAATAGACTTTTCAGCAAAGAAAATGTTTGGATTGCAAACACGAACGTAAGAAGACTCATCATCATCATTCATCATTGGGAAATGTAAATTTATTCCACTGTGAAATACCACTACACAACTATTACAGTGCCTAACTTTTTTTTAAAATAAAAAAATTATATTACAAAGTATGGGTGAAGATGTGAAGGAACTGAATACTCTATATCGTTTATGAGAATGTAAAAGTATACGGCGAATGTGGAAAACAAAGTGATATATTCTCATAAAGTTAGCATGCAATTAACACACATGTAAGCATGGAATTGTCTAGATTGAGGCAGCTCTATGCTTAATCCCCAAGAATGCCTGGAATCTGGAACTGAACCTTAGCCAAAATTAGAATACAGCTACCTAGTGTTTTTTTTTTTTTTTTTTTTTTTTTTTTTTTGCAGTACGCGGGTCTCTCACTGTTGTGGCCTCTCCCATTGTGGAGCACAGCCTCCGGACGCACAGGCTCAGCGGCCATGGCTAGCGGGCCCAGCCGCTCTGCAGCATGTGGGATCTTCCCGGACCGGGACACGAACCCGTTTCCTCTGCATTGGCAGGTGGACTGTCAACCACTGCGCCACCAGGGAAGCCCAAGCTAGTGTTTTTAATACAACCTTTAAAGTCAAAACTCTCCTAGAGACACTTTGTACTATCTTGTCAACATTGTTTAGTGATGGACTGGTTTTCACTACATGATCATTGAGATATGAAGGCCCTTCTGTGAAATTGTGTCTTGGTGTTTGTGAAACTGGGATGCATTGCTCATTACTTTGTGGTTCATAATCCAAAAATAAGGTGAGCCTATGTGACTAATAAAGAATCCTGGGGAGCTGCCCCTGTGAATTTTTGGAGTGTTCTGTGATTGTCTACACTTTCTTTTTACCCACTATAGTATATCCTTGGCCTTTATTAAAACTTTATGCAAGTATATTGTGTGGAGTGCATGAGTCCTTTGAATTATCCAATCCCAAAGGATGGGTTGCAGTTCACGCTGTGAGAGGGATAAACTGAAATAACCCTTAAATCTAATTGAGATGATGGGGAGGGATTTGTTTGTGAGAAAGAAAAAGAGGAAAGAGGTGGTTGAGAAACTTTGTTGGCAGAATGGCTTCCTGGTTGCCCTTGATTTGAGGCTGCTCAACAACTGTGATTACTGATGGAAGCATATTAGTCATACTTGCAGTTGGCAAATTCATGGCTGGGAGACGGCTAACGTATTAGAAAAAAAAATTCGACACATAGAAGGTGAACAAATAATACTGTATGTTAGCTGCTTCTGTCTGTTTTGGTGAAATGGAAAGTAAAAGAAAAATAGCTCCAGACTTTCAGAGCCACCTTGTTATGGCTGATGGTTCAGTCTAAAAAGGGGAGAGATGTGACCTTAAAGGGGCAGATACCTCTTTTGACCAGAATGCAATCTGTCTGACTGATAATCAATACAAATATAGTATGGTGTACATGTGCACGGAATCAGGAATATAGGAATTATAAGAATATAGGAATATTCAGTCAATAGTTAAATTACTTTGTGGTCTCCCTGGGCAACCTCCTGCTGAGATATTTTACTGAGCCTCTTTTGAAATATATTTTATAAATTAATGATAAAGAAGCAACTTCTTTAGATTGAGATACTGTCAGTTGGAAGGGCTTGTTCAGTCTTTCTCAGGGTCCACAGTTAGATGCAGCTTTTTCAGAAATATGGATAAGTGGACAAACTCCCAACTGAGTGGAACAAAGATAGAGTTCAAACATAGGCCTTGACAAGTTAATTGTCCTATTCTCCCTTTTGATACTTATAGAATCTTTTTCTAAGGCTGGTAAAATATTGAGAATGCAATCAACATTAGACTTTTTATATGATGCTAGTAAAGTTTCCCATAATTCTATGCCTTTGACCCAAGTAATACTTGATGCTTTGATAAAAGAGATTCTCAACTCCTTATGAGACTCTGTTGTTGGGAGCGGGGACATGCAGTAGGGAGAAAAATGTGAGGATCTTTTTGCCAGTCTCCTTGTACAGCTCCAACCAATGGGGATGAATGATGAGAAAGTGTTTAATATTACTTATTTATCTTCTCTTTTTTTCATTTTATTGCTAATTAGCCATCTAAACATTGTTGAAGTTATGAAAATTTTAATAGATTGTTATAAGACATTAGTAATCTAGCTATCCCAACAACTCAAAACATTAAAGGATTTTAATGTATTAATTTAGCCTGACTTTGAATTTTGATAATGTTGTAAAAGAAGAAACTTCAGGCCTTTCAGAACCCGTGATTACTAAAATGAGTCCTAGGTAAGAGAGAGTATTATGATTCCAAGTGACAGGACCAAAGATCTCTTGGTGAAATTCACAGTAGGGGATCTGAGGTCATTTGCATAAGTATGGATAAAGTGGACTGAGGATTGTGAAGAAACTTCATAGGGTCTGTTGAATGCTTATGCTGATTAGCCTGACCAAAGTACAGGTCCCAGCAAAAATGGTAAATTTCTTATATAACTTCAATTGGAGTTAACAGAAACATTATTTCAACAACAAAAAATACATTGTCTTTGACAGCTCCAAAGGTATTGTTTGAGATGTTTGGTTTCTGGAGAAATCCCATATCACATCTGGGATTCTATTAGTTTCTAGTCACAAGGTTACCAGAAGAAATGAATTTAAGGAGGCTCTGAAAAACAAAAGTCTTTGTTGAAGTTTCTAAGAGACACTGCTCAATCTCTTTGTTTCTTACGGCCCCCCCATGCTCCAATAATATTGGAAGTTTCTACCATGTTCAATCAAGCTGATTTGAGCATTGGACAGAAACCTGTTTGACTTCCTGTGGAATACATATTTTCTAACTCTTCTTTTTTTTTAGTTCTGTCAATTTTCCTTTATAAAATTGTTACTGGGAATATATCAATTTATAATTATTTTATCTGACTCATGATTTAAGACTATAATGTGAAATGCCTTCTTTACAATGGTATGACTCGTCATTCTTCATCTAATGAGATAGGTACATCATCTTTTTCCTGATCCATTTTTTTTTTTTTTTTTTTTGAGGTACTCAGGCCCGGATGCGTAGGCTCAGCGGCCATGGCTTACGGTCCCAGTCACTCCGCGGCATGTGGGATCTTCCCAGACTGGGGCACGAACCCGTGTCCTCTGCATCAGCAGGCGGACTCTCAACCACTGCACCACCAGGGAAGCCCCCGATCTATTTTTGCATGCTGCATAGTTTTCCATACTCTAACTTATGTCATCTGCTGTTAAGAAACATAGACTTTGTTTTACTTTCCTACTAAAAGTTACTTTTCTATAATACTTGGAATATTTGCTCTGTTTACATATTGTGTAATCATTGCTGTATTTAGTTTAAATCTGTTAGCTTTCTTTTGGTTTCTACTTGTTGCTGCTTGTCTTTGCTGTTTCTATTTTGCTTTTTATTTATTTTGGATTAATCAAGATTTTCTTTTAAATAATTTAATTTTTCCTATTATTTTGTTAGTTATACACGAATTTATACTTTTCTAGTATACTCTATAATTGACAGTAGACTTCTTAGTGGCTGCTTCAGATTTTTATTCTAAACATTTTGTGAAAAATGGAAAGATATGAAAATATTTTAGCTTTGTTTTCACCCTTGATTTTGGGCTATAATTAATAGGTATTTTAATTTCACATATAGTTACAAGTATACATTAGACTATTGTTATTAATATTATTAATATTATAGTTTTTTTGATACATTTATTTACTTATTTATTTTTGGCTGTGTTCGGTCTTCGTTACTGGGTGCAGACTTTCTCTAGTTGCAGTGAGTGGGGGCTACTATTTGTTGTGGTGCACAGGCTTCTCATTACGGTGGTTTCTCTTTGTTGCAGAGCATAGGCTGTAGACACACGGGCTTCAGTAGTTGTGGCACATGGGCTCAGCAGTTGTGGCTCACGGGCTCTAGAGCACAGGCTCAGTAGTTGTGGCACACGGGCTTAATTGCTCCACGGAATGTGGAATCTTCCCAGACCCGGGCTCGAACCCATGTCCCCTGCATTAGCAGGCAGCTTCTTAATCACTGTGCCACCAGAGAAGTCCCTATTAATATTACAGTTTTAAACAGTGATCTGTTTTGATAATTATCCACAAATATATATTTTTCAATATCATCATTTCTTTTGAAGTCTATCTGAAATCATTCTCTCTTTTTAAAAAAATAAGTATATTTATTTTATTTTTGTTTACATTGGGTCTTCATTCCTGCTCACAGGTTTTTCTCTAGTTGCGGTGAGTTGGGGACTACTCTTTGTTGCGGTGCACAGGCTTCTCATTGCAGTGGCTTCTCCTGTTGCAGTTCACAGGGTCTAGGCATGTGTGCTTCAGTAGTTGTGACACATGAGCTCTAGAGTGTAGGCTCAGTAGTTGTGGTGCATGGGCTTAGTTGCCCAGTGGAACTGGGCCAGGGCACAAACCTGTGTCCCCTGTATTGGCAGGTGGATTCTCAACCACTACGCCACCAGAGAAGCCCTGGAATCATTTTCTTCATCTTCAGGAATTCTCTTTAGTATTTCTTTTAGTACAGGTTTACTGACAAATTCTATCAATTTTTTGTGTGTGTTTGTGCTGACACAAACACACATAGTTTTGGAGCCCATTTTTTCAAAAATGTTGAAGGATTTGATGTTGAAAAATTTTTCTTTACTCGTTATAAAGATTTTTTAAAATGTTTCTTCTGTCTTCTATAATTTATTTTTAAAGTTAACTGTCAGTTTTAATTTTACTCTTAAAGTAATAATGATATTTTATTCTTTCTAGATGCTTTCAATTTCAAGATCTTCTCTTTGAATATAATTTTCCACTCTTTAACTTTATACACCTATATTTAATTATAACCTGAGAGTAGTTTAATTAAATATAATCTATATTTGGTTATATTTTATCTTGCTTGAATTTTGCTGGGAGGCTCATCACTTCAATCCAATCATGAATTCATTAGGCAGGGCTTGGTTCATGTTCTAATCATACCCATTGCACATCTGGCTCATTTTTGTTTCTCGTGCTGTACCCTCAGATTTTTAAATTAGAATCTAACAGATTCTAATCTTCAGTTTCTCAGATGTGCCGTTTTTGATTAATATTAATTAATATCAAATAATCTACTTACTCTCTTTGCTTCCTCAGATCTCTGGAGTGTATAAACATAAATAAAAATATACACACACTTATTAAATATATATACATTTCTGTGTAAATTACCACTTATAATTTTAATCATTAATAGATTTTCATATAATTTTATACACATGCAATTTTACCTACCTCTTCCTAGTTTTTGCAGTAGAAGCATTTGTCTATTATGCTCAAATATATCCTTCTTATAAGCAGACCATACAATTCTGGGCTAATATTTTGAAAACAACAATATCAACAAACTGACCCCAATGACTCAAATTTTGTGTGTAAATAATCACACAATGGAATATATTTTGAATAGCATCAATTTTTTTGCGGCTGTTCTAGAAATATTATCTTTTACTTGCCGCTCTTCATTTGCTTGATTAATAAATTCAGGAATATATGTGTATGTTTACATACCTGGCTATATTCTGATTTGGGCTATGGGTAAAAAAATGTGTGAAATTTATTACCCAAATTCATTTAAATAGTAAATACTCATTAATAATCCTACACTTATTAATAGTCTTTCTTTACCTCAAACACTGGTGTACAGTGTTTCACATAATAAGAAGCTTGTTTTAAAGCAACCTTACTTAATTGGAAATATTAAGAAGTTTCTGAATAATACTAAATTTGTTTCTCTGGAGAATCAATCTGATAAAATAATACAGTATATTACAGTAAAATTGGCATTGTTCAATATCAAAGATATGATTTTGGGGAAAATATCGAGTTGAGAGTCTGTGAGTTTTTAAAAGCTGGAAAAATTACCACACGTGTCTTTACCATTGGCTTCAGAGACAAAATTAATGAAAGCCCCATTACCCAGCTTTGCTTTTCCTTACTTTAATAAGAGGTAAAGTACTAAAGAAATAGTTATATCAAAAGCCAAAGGCAAATAAATTAATATAATATCCCTCTAGTTATCAACTGTTAGATTTTCTGAAAACTTGTGATAATAGGATCATTTTTAGCTATTAATTCTAATAAATATAAAAATGTGGCTTAAAAGATGTAAAAAGTGAACCTATTGGATCAAAAAATAATTCTCTTGGTTAAAATAGACTTCAGGAGGAAAAAATCCTTAATTGATGTTATATATGAGAAAATGTAAGTGCTTGTCAAATTTAAATGTTCAAAGATGTCTAATAAAAACATATTTATAGAAAAGTTTTATTAGACTAGAATAAAAATTCAAATCCCTACAGAGGTTGCTACAGATATGAATTATTAGGCGTAAAGAAGCCATGTATATTCTTCAGTCATTTCAAAATTAGTAATGGCTGAAGGTCATATAAAGTTGATGTCCTTGTTGTTATTCAATTTTTTTCCTTTTTATATTGACAAATTTCTATTTTTTTACTATTATCTGTTTATGTATCATAAAGAGAAGGCACCCTTAGTTAAAAATTAATATTATCACTTTTCCTATCTCTCCAATATTACAACATTCTTTAATTCTATATTTATGTTAAATTCAACATACTAATTTTATTAATAGGTTTTTAACAATCAATATTTATACTCATATTTACCCTTTATGTTGCTCTTTAATTCCTTCCTTCCTGCAGTATTTTGATCTGGTATTATTTTCTTTCTTCCTGAATGACTCTCTTTGGACTTTCTTTTAGTTCAGTTCTGCTAATGTTGAAGGCTTACAGCTTTTATTTGGCAGAACATGTCTTTATTTTGACCTCGTTTTGGGGGGTGGGTATAGAGTTCTTTATACAATTTACCTTAAAGATGCCATTCATAAACTTCTGATTTTCAACATTTCTGAAATTTAGTTTTGAATTTTTATTTTTGTTTCTTTAAAGATAGCATGGTATTTTTCCTTTTCTTGGAAGATATTTCTCTTTGCCTCTGGTTTTCTTTGTATTTATTCTGATTGATATTTGCACAGCTTCTTGAATCCATTTGTGAATTTTGGAATGCTGTCAGCTACTACATTCTTAAATACTGCTTTAGTCCTATTCACTCTCTCTCTCTCTCTCTCCTTCTTTCCACCCCTCTTCTGGGACTTCATTTAAGAATATGAAAGAGTTTTTCACTGTGTCCCTTATAGCTCAATCTACACTCTTTTTCTTCCTATTTGCATCCTTTCCTTATCTGTGCTTCGATCCAGATATTTTTCTGACCTGCCTTTCAGTTTATTTATATTCTGTTCTGCTATAATGAACTTGCTTTTAAATCTATCTGTTGAGCACTTTCTTTTGGTTATTGTATTTTCTGATTCTACAATGTGCATTTGGATTTTTGTGTGTGTGTGTGTGTGTGTGTGTGTGTGACATTTCAATTATCTGATGCTATTTACCTTCAACTTCTATTTTAATGTATTATTCTCTATTTTTGTAAACAGGTTAACCTTAACCACTTTAAAGATGTGTCTAAAAATTCTGAAATCTAGATCATCAGGATAGTTCTGTTTCTTTTCTTTTGGCTTTAGGTCAGTTGATGCTCTCTTATGCAGTGTGATTATTTCTTTTGACCTAGAGAATTAACTTTTCCCTTTGCTAGGAAGATAGAGTGACTAATCACCTTAATTCAATCCCGACAAAAATGACTAAAAGTTGTATTACACTTTGGATTAATCTCTACTCTCTCTGGGTCATGTCTGATCCTCAAGCATAGCCTTTTAGTAGTTCCATCTGAGCCTGGGGTGTTATGCAACTCTGATGTGTACCCAAACTGCACTGTGATCCAGGTCCCTCAAGTACCTGTTTGTTATCTTTTGTGTCTTAAAAATTGCTATGTAACTTTTTTCCTCTGATTCTTAGTATCAGGCCATTCCTGCAGGACTTTGCTGAGATCATTAGCCTCTTGCTCTGTTCTTAGAATTGGAAAATGTCCTGAGGGACTGCTGCAGAATGTCATACCATATTTTACCACAACTCCCTTTTTCCTAGAATTGTGTTCTCTCAAGACCTTGTTACCTTAGAAGATCTCTGATGCCTTCAAGTATAATTAATTTGTTTATTTATTACTTTTTCTTATCAATGGGTTTCTCTTATTCCCTTTAGGACAGTTGGTCTGCTGCAAGATAATCCATCTTTTCCAAAAGCAGAATTATAACATTCTTGTAAGTTGCTCAAACCATTTAAATTATGATTTAAGTAATCTTTTACAAACAATATTTTATTGTCAACTTTGAGGACAAGATGTTTGGATGTCTATCTGCCATCAAAATTATGTCTCAACTATTCTCAATTGCAAGTGACTGGGTAAAAAGTCTCAACCAAATTTGAGGAAATAACATAAGTACGCAAATTTCTCATGAGATAAGTTATTATGCTGAAAGAAGAGTTCATGACATATTCCTGAATAATTTGCCTTTCTTCCTAAATAAAAATTATTCTTTGTAAAGAATAAATGCACATATATCTTAAAATAATTTGGTAAATAGTAATTAGTCACCATCTAAAGAACTACAATTTTTAAAGAGTTCTGAAATCTATTAGGAAAAAATAATTTGTGTTAGATCTCTACCTCACACCATATATAAAAATAAACTTTAGCCATTCTGTCTGAAAATAACAAAAATTAAGTGAAAATACAGAGGGCATGAGATAATAGTTTAAGACTTAATGTGTGGAGGTCTTCCTAAGTAAGAAAGGAAATCCAGAAACCATCATATACAAAAGTGATAGATGCAGCTATACAAATTACCCATATGTATACATTTTCCAACCTCTGGTGTCATGATTGCTTGATCTCTGAACTTCTGGAGTATTTTTATCCTCTTTACTGTTGACACTTGTTCCCAAAGTCATATAATCAAATTCTCAGCACCAAAAACTAATTTCCCAAATCTCAACTTCTCAAGTAATTTCTGTACACACCACTGAAATAATTTCTCAAATTCGTTGTGACATCAAACCAATTAATTCTATTTTATTTTCACTATTTCTACAATTCTGACTTTCTTGATGTTGCAAGAAAATGTTTCTGATCTACCCTTTTTAGATATGTCTTTGTAAATTGTTTCAAAACATTTTTGCCACATTGCTCTGTAATAATCAACTGACAGAGTGAATTTACTTTTCTATGCTATTACTCTTCAGTTTCTCCAAAGTTCCAAAAATCTCAAAGGAAAATAACCTACACACTTGAATAAATAGTTCAGATTTCTGGATTTCATTATTTAAAAAATCAACTGACAGAAATAGAACCATGAATGTTTTCTCTGTGTCTGCACTGAGCATCACTGATGGAGACAACTTCATACTCTATACATTGAATTCACGTTAAATTAGTAAACCCACACCTCAAACAGGATCTCAATGTTGCCTAGTCTTAAAAACTTATAATCTTACAATAAGTGTGGGTTTCTATGCTTAAAGTTATATGTCTGTATCAGTGAAGATGCCCTAGAGCAGCAGAACGATAGGATTCGTATATATACATATTTAGCCTTCTGTATGCCTAGACAATGGAACCTGCAGATATAGAGAGTTGATTCTATGCCATTTTATATAAGGGACTTGAGCTTCTGCAGATTTTGGTATCATCAGGGTTTTGGAAAAAATCACACATGAATACCTAGGGGCACCTGGAAATAGAGATAGAAGGAGGATTAATTTTAATTTTTAGGAATTGGCTGATATAATTGTGGGGGTTGGTAAATTTGAGACTTGTAAGGCTGGCCAACAGGACAGAAATTCATGTAACAATTGATGTTGCAGTCTTGAATCTGAAATCTACAGGGCAGGCCGTCAGGCTGGAAACTCAAGCATGACTTTTATGTTTCAAACTTAAGTCACAATTCCTTCTTCTTCAGGAAAGCTCACTTTTTGCTCTTAAGGTTTTCAACTGATTGAATGAGGTACACCCACTTTATGGAGGATAATCTGGTTTGCTTAAAGTTAACTGATTATAAATATTGATCATATCTATTTACCTTCACAGCAACATATAACCTAGTGTTTGAGCAAAAAACTGGGTACCATAGCCTAGCCTACAACATATAAAATTAAGCATCACAATGTGTCTTCTCTCTCTCTCTCTCTCTCTTTCTTTCACTCACACACGTAGTTATAATTTATAACTATTCCAGGCCTTCTCCTATAATGTGTATATGATATAAGTATAAATCTGGAGGAATATATTACATTGTAATTTGTGTGTTTTAATGAGAGAGAGAGAGATGGGTATATGCATGAAACCAAAGGTTACCTGATAATTGTACACATTCCTAAAATTGTAGCAATATATATTATATATACACACATATCTAATTTATATATGATATATGACATGTAGTCTGTAACTTATAATAAAGCATAATATATCACAGTATAATGTGATACTGTATAATATGTATCATATAATTATATGCAGTCATCCTTCAGTGTCCACAGGGGATTAGTTCCAGGACTCCATGGATACCAAAATCTGTGGATGCTCAAGTGCCTCATATAAAATGACATACTATCCACAGGTTCTGCTTCTGGGATTCTGCAGCTATGGATGGCCAGCTGGATTATATATCACTTTCTTTCCCCAAACAGAAATTAATAGTTTATGTTTTCCATAAAAATTGCAAAGAAATATTTTTGAAAACTAGATAAATAATGATTCAAACTTTTCTTCTGAAAAAATTAACTGAATTGAGCAGGTAAAATGTATTATGAATAAACAAGAATTATCATTGGTTATTTTTCTGTTAAATATTTAAATGCATTTTAGAACAATGATCATAAAAGATGATGTTAATATAATGGAATAAAAATATTTTGAAGAGAAAAAAATTATTAAGCCCAGTGTTGAAATTATAATTTTATTGCATTTGGAAAGCACAGAAATAAGGTACCTTCAATGAACTCCTAATGTTTATTTTTTAAACTTTCCTTTTTAATTAGCTTCAAATTGGAGAAAATAAAAGAATTTCATTATAAAATTGGTTAAATGTAGAAGGTTATATTTCACTGGCAGTATGGATTGATGGCTGCTTGTTATGCCAATCTAGACAGTCACACATCTTGGAAATCTTAATTGACACATTCCAACCCAATTCACTTTTAATTGTTTGACAGATGTCTGTATTTAGAATTTCCTTGTGTACATCCCACTAATAATATTTTTTAAACAGTGCTTTAAATTAAGTATATTTGTTTGTTTTTTTAAAACATCTTTATTGTAGTATAACTGCTTTACAATGGTGTGTTAGTTTCTGCTTTATAACAAAGTGAATCAGTTATACATATACCTATGTCCCCATACCTCTTCCCTCTCGCGTGTCCCTCCCTCCCACTCTCCCTTTCCCACCCCTGTAGGTGCTCACAAAGAACAGAGCTGATCTCCCTCTGCTATGCAGCTGCTTCCCACTAGCTGTCTATTTTACATTTGGTAGTGTATATATGTCTATGCCACTCTCTCACCTTGTCCCAGCTTACCCTTCCCCCCACACCCGTATCCTCAAGTCCATTCTCTAGTAGGTCTGTGTCTTTATTCCCATCTTGCCCCTAGGTTTTCATGACCATTTCATTTTTTTTTTAGATTCCATATATATGTGTTAGCATATGGTATTTGTTTTTCTCTTTCTGCCTTACTTCACTCTGTATGACAGATTCTAGGTCCATCCACCTCACTACACCTAACTTATTTGTTTCTTTTTATGGCTGAGTAATATTCCATTGTATATATGTGCCACATCTTCTTTATCCATTCATCTGTTGATGGACACTTAGGTTGATTCCATGCCCTGGCTATTGTAAATAGAGCTGCAATGAATATATTGGTACGTGACTTTTTTTGAATTATGGTTTTCTCAGGGTATATGTCCAGTAGTGGGATTGCTGGGTCGTATGGTAGTTCTATTTTTAGTTTTTTAAGGAAGCTCCATACTGTTCTCTATAGTAGCTGTATCAAGTTATATTCCCACTAACAGTGCAAGAGGGTTCCCTTTTCTCCACACCCTCTCCAGCATTTATTGTTTGTAGATTTTTTGATGATGGATATTCTGGCCGATGTGATATGATATCTCATTGTAGTTTTGATTTGCATTTCTCTAATGATTAATGATGTTGAGCATTCTTTCATGTGTTTGTTGACAATCTGTCTATCTTTTCTGTAGAAATGTCTGTTTAGGTCTTCTGCCCATTTTTGGATTGGGTTGATTTTTTTTTATATTGAGCTGCATGAGTTGCTTGTATGTTTTGGAGATTAATCCTTTGTCAGTCGCTTCATTTGTAAATATTTTCTCCCATTCTGAGGGTTGTCTTTTCATCTTGTTTATGGTTTCATTTGCTGTGCAAAAGCTTTTAAGTTTCACTCGGTCCCATTTGTTTATTTTTGGTTTTATTTCCATTTGTCTAGGAGCTGGGTCAAAAAGGATCTTGCTGTGATTTATATCATAGAGTGTTCTGCCTATGTTTTCCTCTAAAAGTTTGATGGTGGCTGGCCTTACATTTAGGTCTTTAATCCATTTTGAGTTTATTTTTGTGTATGGTGTTAGGGAGTGTTCTATTTTAATTCTTTTATATGTAGCTGTCCAGTTTTCTAAGCACCACTTTTTGAAGAGACTGTGTTTTCTCCACTGTATATTCTTGCCTCCTTTATCAAAGATAACGTGACTGTGTATGTGTGGGTTTAAATCTGGGCTTTCTCTCCTGTTCCATTGATCTATATTTCTGTTTTTCTGCCAGTACCATACTGTCTTGATTACTGTAGCTTTGTAGTATAGTCTGAAGTCAGGGAGCCTGATTCCGCCACCTCTGTTTTTCTTTGTCAAGATTGCTTTGGCTATTCAGGGTCTTTTGTGTTTTCAAACAAATGGTGAATTTTTTTGTTCTCGTTCTGTGAAAAATGCCAGTGGTAGTTTGATAGGGATTGCATTGAATCTGTAGATTGCTTTGGGTAGTAGAGTCATTTTCACAATGTTGATTCTTCCAATCCAAGAACATGGTATATCTCTCCATCTATTTGTATCATCTTTAATTTCTTTCATCAGTGTCTTATAATTTTCTTCATGCAGGTCTTTTGTCTCCTTAGGTAGGTTTATTCCTAGATATCTTATTCTTTTTCTTGCAATGGTAAATGGGAGCATTTTCTTAATTTCACTTTCAGATTTTTCATCATTAGTGTATAGGAATGCCAGAGATTTCTGTGCATTAATTTTGTATCCTTCTACATTGCCAAATTCATTGATTAGCTCTAGTAGTTTTCTGGTAGCATCTTTAGGATTTTCTATGTTTAGTATCATGTCATCTGCAAACAGTGACAGCTTTACTTCTTCTTTTCCAATTTATATTCCTTTTTTTTCCTTTTCTTCTCTGATTGTTGTGGGTAAAACTTCCAACACTATGTTGAATAATAGTGGTGAGCCCATTAATAATCTTTGATTAACAAATTAATTAAATCTACACTAGTTAAACCATGCACACCTTGAAAACCACTGCTGAAACAAGCCACTATTACTTTTCAGTGTGTGTTTGGTTGAAAATCTTCTGAGTTCATTCATTCATGGGCATGCAAATGCCTATGAAACATGGGTTCATGAGTAAAAGGAGCAAATCTATAATGGAAGTGGGTAAACAAACAATGAACAGAGGAAATATATGCATTTCATTTGGTTTTATATTCTTACGTCACTATCCAGTCACATTCAAGGGAATATCTAATTCTACATTTTACTACAATAGTACTACAGTACAATAGTGCATTATTTCTGTGTTTGTACTGGTATGAGATTTTTGTTGTACAATTATAAGGTGAGGGTAATGTAAAAACTTTTAAAAAAGTCTGCCCAGTGACTTTTCCATAAAAAAAAAAAAACAAAAAAAAAAACGCAAAACTTCCATGTTTGAAGAATATGGAAGCTGGTAAAATGAGGTTTTCACTCTCATTTTAAAGGGGATGATTATAGAAGCATGATATTAAACTAGAAGCAGGAAAAACAGATGGATTAATCTCATTACTAAAAAGTCAACAGGAAAGAATAAATTATATAAACAAGACATCTGGATTATTGAAGAGAAACTAATTAACATAGTAAGAAAAAATGTGCCTGCCCTCTGAATTAGGAAGGAGCATTGTAAATGGTATAATCACAACGCTGAGAATGCTTGCCAACACCTCTGTAGCAGACACATGTTCTCCCTAAGGAGACATATAATTACAACAAATTATAACCTAAATATGTGTCTGTGATTTAGTAGATATAAGTTTTCTTGTAAATTCAAACATTTTTAAGTGACAGAATTGTGCCTTTCAAGTAAGCTTAACTTATTTTTGGAACTATAGCTTATATTTCAATCATCATAAATCACGAAGTAATTACTAAAATAAACTAACATTGTTCTTGATAAAATATATAAAGCACTATTTTATACTATAATAATGTATGTATTGAATTTGGAAGTTTAAAAACCAGTCACATAATCAAATAACCTATTCACACTGTAACATGAAGATGTCTAAATACTCTCTGTCACAATTTCCTCTTTGGTTGTTAAAGCCAAGAAGTAAAGACCACTAGGAACACATCTATGTTTAATAAAATTAGGTTTATTGAGTTTGATATAGCAAAGAAAGTACACTCTAGAGGAAATGAAGGTGTCCCAAGAAAGCTGGAGTAGGGAGGCCTCTTCTAAGATTTAAGATTTTGGTGGGGGGTTTTAAGGAGGGATTAAATAAAGGAGAGATGGTTACCTCTTAGATGCTGTGAAGAAATCATGGCAGTTTAGTGATTAGATTTTAAAATAAATTTTATCTACAAAACAGTAGTCTAAAAGTGGGGCTATTTTATTGGTTATTCAGAAAAAGGGGTATTTAGTTATTTTTGTGGTTGCTATGGCCTTCTATCACACTGCAAATATGATTCTAATGTAGACTTTTCTGAGCTTCATGGTTTGGACTCCTGCAATGCTATTGTTTGTTATTGAAGATAAAATCCAAGTTACCAAAAATCTTCATATCCCTTTGGCTAATTTTTTTTTGGCAAGATAATTTAAATAGTAAAATGACACTATAATTACTATACATTTAAGCACAACCAAAAATTCAGTATTCTACATTGTATACTAGAAGCTATTTTTCCTTTCAATTTGTATATAATATCTGCTTAAAAGTTATTTTAGTGAAAGTTATTTTTGTGAATGGTGTGATATAGGCATTTTTCCCACATGGCTCTCCAATTTTTATAGGACTATTTACTGAATGCATTTCTCTGTTTTACCACTTTTTCTTGCATATAAAATGCCTATGTAGTATGCTTGGTCTGTTTCTGGTCTCTCTGCTCCTCTGATCTTTTTGTTTATTCTTGTACCAATATCACACTATCTTAATTAATGTAGCTTTAATATAATTATTGCCAACTACCTTGTATTTCTGTAAATGTATCCTGGCTATTTTGACACTGGAATTTATATAAATATTAGAACCAGTTTTTACAATTTCCACTAAATTTAATTAAGGGTATATTGAGTTTATAGATTAATGTGAATTGACATATCTACATTATTAATTCATGTAATTAATTTAAATGATATATTAATAAAGTATTAATAAAATATATTAATTATACATAAAATGTTAATATATAATACATTTATTATATATAAATATATTAATTTATCATTAATAACTTAAATGATAAATTAATTGTCCAGGGTTTCAATTGCACTTCATTATCTTATTGATTTTTAACATATATCTTTAGGATACCAGCTTTTATGGTTTGTTTGTGCTGCAAATATTTTTTCCCACTCCTGTTTTTTCTTTCTAATCTCTTAACGGTGTTATGGTAGCATGAAATCCTGTTTAATTTAACCAATCTATTAAGCTTTTTATTTGTAATTGGTATTTTTATTTTATTTTATAAAACTCATCTTTTAGGAGACAATAAAAATATTCAACTATATCATATGCTAAAAGCTTCACAATTTTGCCTTTACACATTTAGGTTTACAAATCTAACTAAGTTAGGGTTTTGTATATGGTATGAGGTAAAGATCAAATTTCTTTATTTTCTATGTTGCTAATCCAATTGACCCACATTGTTTTTTGAAGACAATGTCAATAACCGCTCTTCTCAAATGCATATTGTGTTTATTTTTTCATAAACCAGATATGCAATCATCTAGTTTTGGACTGTACTTTATCTTAATGGTCTTTTTGCCTATCCCTGCACCAAAACCATACTTTCTTAATTGCCAAAACATTATAAGAAGTTTTGATGTTTGGTTAGATTAGTATTTCCATCCTGTCTTGCACAAATTGTCTTAGTTATTTTCTACCCTTTGCATTTACAAATAATTGGTATAATCAATTGTCCTTTTTAACATGCATAAACACATAAAAAGACTTCCATGAATATCATTGCATTTCCCTGGTTTTTTAACTTTGTGTAAGACAAGTTGCAAATCTTATAAGTTGAGTGTTCCAAATCATAGACACCATATATGCTTCCATTATTTAGATCTTAGAATTCTTTTGATATTATTTTATAAATTTCTATGAAAGATCTTACATATTTTAATTTATATTTATTCTTATATACTTGATATGTTTTAATTGTATTTAAAATGGTACATTTTTAATTTTAGTTTCCTAAATCTTTATCGCTATTATTTAAAATAAAATTTAAGACCTTGAAATAAAGTTCTAGGTCTTTTCCACATGTCTATTATATGTCTGCAATCAGCCATCCTGGACATTTTTTTATGGATATGGCAAAATGGAAAACAGTGAAATGAGGATTGAACCACAGCACATGCTTTTCGGGTCTCTGATTATGCTGCTATTGAAAAGTTCCCATTGGGTAAAGCAAATTACAGAATAACTCTCCCACTTTCCAAGCCAAGTAACAATGCATCAATGAAATTAATTTACCTCAATTCACCTTGTGGCCAAAATTACTTATATCCCTCCTATATATAATATATGTTAACATTTCTCCAAGGACGACAAAAATCTCATCAGATCATAGCATTAAACTTGGAGTTCAAGATCTTGTGATTTACATTTTGTCCAGATGTAGCACCGTGTGTGTTGCTCCTCTTGATCTAGATGATTATGTGTTTAAAAGACCACTTATCTTCTCATCACACACCAAAAGCACAATGGGGACTAAGGGAGAGAATAACTTATAAACACTCCCTTGGATTAGGTGAAAAATGGGAGACAGATACTGTCACTGGCTCAGTCATTTTGCAATCCAGCCGGCACATTTTGGCCCCAAAGTACAGAGCAAGGAATGTTCTTTCTTTTGGTTCAACTTCTCAATGTCAACTCTCCAGTTCATTTTCTCTGAAACCTTCCCTTCTGTTCTCTAGGAAGCCCATCTTTTTCCCCTTCTTGGACACTTCTGAATAAGACATTGGGTTATATGCTCTTTGAGCAACATTCTCAGCCTGTTTCCAGCCTGGAGAAATTTGGGGGCCTAAGGTATATTTCCATCCTAAAAGTTTTAGTCTCTTTTCATCAAAGATGGAGCTAATACAGTCCCCTTGAAAACTTATTTCCTATAAATCTGAATGCATTCCATTCTGTGTCAAAAGCAATTATCACAGACTTTATATCTAACCATTGCTACTCTGGGCTTGTGATGCTGTGAGATAATGCCCTTAGGTATCCTAGAAGCCATTTTACCTGAGAGGGCATATCTCTTTAACTTTTTCAATGGTATTACCAAGGAACTTACAGTTATGCCTCTAGTTGTCTTTGCCCCAGATTGTATTTTACTTTAAGAAGGATTTTTGTCTAAAAGCAGGGGTTGGGAGAAGAGATAAGAGAGTTTTATTTTCTAAACAAGAGAGTTTTAAGCTCCTTCTATTTCTTCTAAGTTTTGCTTGTAATCTCTTCCATTCTCTATTTAGTTTTTCTCATCTTCTAGTATCCTATCATATGCACCTTGTAAAATCTACATAATATGTCACCATTCTTTTCTGAAACCTCATTGCTCAAATTTTAAAGTTCATTAGGTACATGTTTTTCTATGATCCAAGGTACTAGAAGTAGAAGCCTTGTCCGTTGTGTCACAACTATACTATATGGATTACCATTTTTTCAGCCTTCTATAACATTTTTTTCACCATTTTTCAGCTCCTGCAAATAGTCTCTTCAGTACTTTGCAAGATTCTGCTACTGACATGGTCTCAAGACCCAAAACTCAAAGTTGTGAGGTTTTACTGTTTGCTTTCATTTTTGTTTTGTTTTGTTTTTTTCCAGCAGTACCACACTCTGGTAAAAAATTTGTCTCATACAACTATTGCAGCATAACAAACCATCTTTCTAGATGTTGTGTTTGTTTCTATATCATCACTTCTCACAGTGTACTCCAAGAACTTTTGGGATTCCCTAAGCCCCTCTAGGGTCTGTAATTGTCAAAATTATTTTTATAATAATTCTAAGGTACAATTTTCCTTTTTCAGTTAAAAATATACAGCAAAGTTTTCGAGGGGTCATATGAAACGTGATGGCACACTTCTAAATGCTAAAAGAATATGTAATTGTGCATTTATGTTTTTACCATAATTTTCTAGGTTAGCATGTTTAGGGTGTAAAATACATGCATTTTCAGAGACTAACTCATTTGTCTTCAGTACTTCTACTATGCTCTTATTAACTGTGTTTGATAATACTTGCTATAGACTCTGTAACCTTATTGTGGTACAAAAAAAAATTGGTATTTTTAACTCCCCAAATTTTCCCATGTAATACAAAATGAAGTAAGTATACTTTTTTTTGCCTTGATTTGTTATAGTATCTTAAAACTTTTAAAAATATTTAAAATTTATGTAAAACTAACATCTTAGAATTTAATGACCTAATCTTATACCTCTTCTGATAATCTTAGCCTCTTTTGTAGCTTTGTCCACTTACTATTTTTGTATTATCCCTGTCCAAAGACAACAAGTCCATAGAGAAATACATCATGTTTCTGAATCCTGCCGATTCTAAGGGAAAAAAAAATCAAAACTGTGCAAAAACAAGTTAATTTTTATTTCCCTTTGCCTTTGTTTACCTTTTAAATAGGAGACTGAGAAATATTTTGTATTGATAATTGATATATTGTTAAAAATATTTTTGTTTCAAATTTTTAGGGGAAAGATAAAAGCATCTAAAAGCAATTTTTATTAATTGGTGAGGTTTTTATAGTTAAAATTTTAAACGTTATTTTCTATTTGTTTAAAAAGTAGTACCTACTTTTGTGTCTCTGTGGATACTATACAAAAGATAAGATGACAGAAAATAGAAATGTAAAAGATGAAATATATTACTCCACATGTACAATGCATTTAATTGATTCCATCTATTAAATTTTATCATAGTATATATGAAAATGAATGAGACATTATTTGATTTTTGAATATGCCCATCAAAGATCTTTAGCAGCCCTCATGAACATAGGTAAAGACTGTTTAATAGACTGTGGGCCTCCTCTGAGGAAGATGGTTGCACTGCTGGTTGATCATGTCCAAAATTAAGTTCAATAGGTTTGGTTTAGAAAAAGCTGTGGAATGCTTGAGGGGAATATTCCTTTCCACCCCTGAAATGTCCTCTCATGTTATCCATGACTCCTTTGTGTTTTCTCCTAAAACCACCTATGACCTGTGCAAATGTTCCTGAAAATAGGTCAGAATAATGTGTTAACTAGCTTTTTCCTCAAAATCAGTATATGTCCAAAGTCAAAATTATACATCTTTCAATTTTCCACCCCAATTTTTTTCAAACCACATTATTCAGTATCATCTATCAAAGGATCTGAAAACCACAAAATTATAATTCTAAGATATTCCAATATAAAATTGTCAACTATAGGGTGTTCTCTTATTTTAATTAAAAAAAAAAAACCCTGTCAAATTCTTGTCGAAAAAAATCTAAAAATTCAATTATCTTGCAAATAAAAATATAATAATGTCAAACATGAAGGAATTAAAATCTGAAATCAATGTTTAACCATATATGAGTTAGAAAGATAAAGAAATATGTCTATTATAATTTCACCTTCTGCTCAGTTTCATCCTGAGAGTTCTTGTTGGCTAGGAGGAATCAAGTTCTATAAGAAGTTGCTTCTTGGGCTATTTTCTCTGGGAATGGGTATGGTTCCTTCAAAATCTTAAAAGTTGAATCAGCTTAGTTAAAAGTATCTATTAAGTCATGTTTTAAAGAGCTTAGAAAGTTAATAAGACACACTTGATTTTTCACCTTTGGCACCATCCACTGCCAAATGTAGAAAATAAGTCAACTTCAACTCCAACACAGTTATCCCAAGTAGAATCTTCCTCCCCTCAAAATGTTAATCCAGTATTCCAACCTAATATTATACCCAGCAAATTCCAAAGACCATAGCAGAGACTAAGATTGTGAAAGAAGAAGGCAAACTAAGAAAAATCTTCAAAAACCAAGGGAAGATATGCCAGTGTGAACTCAAATTGAACTGATAGAAATCTTTAAGAAAGTGGTTAATTTTAGGGAACCCTCTTGCACTGTTGGTAGGAATGTAAATTGATACAGCTTCTATGGAGAACAGTAGGGAGGTTCCTTATAAAACTAAAAATAGAATTACCATATGACCCAGCAATCCCACTACTGGGCATATACCCTGAGAAAACCATAATTCAAAAAGACACATGCACCCCAATGTTCATTGCAGCACTTTTTACAATAGCCAAGTCATGGAAGCAACTTAAATGCCCATTGACAGATGAATGGATAAAGAAGAAGTGGTACCTATATACAATGGAATATTAGTCATAGAAAGGAACAAAACTGAGTCATTTGTAGCAAAGTTGATGGACCTAGAGGCTGTCACACAGAGTGAAGTAAGTTAGAAAGAGAAAAATAAATATGGTACATTACGCATATATGTGGAATCTAGAAAAATGGTACACATGAACTGATTTGCAAGGCACAAATAGAGACACAGATGTAGAGAATAAACCTATGGATACCAAGGAGGGAAAGAGGGAAGGGGTGGTGGTGGTGGTATGAATTGGGAGATTGGGATTGACATATATACACTAATATGTATAAAATAGATAACTAATTAAAAAAAGAAAAAAGAAGTAAAAATAAAAGTGGTTAATTTTGACATTGCACATTTTTTAAATAGCTGGATTAGGAGGTTTCCCCTCTGCACACTCTCTCTTTCCTCAGAGACTGACATTAGAGACATTGCCCCCTTCTCCCAAGATCTAGAAATGAACAGTAGCGATAGCTCCAGTCAATGTCTTATGTGAGGCATTTTCCATAGAGTATATTCAAATCCTTTTTATTTTTATAACCTCTTTGTACTCCATTGTTTTTTTCAATCCCCATTGTAAATTTTAAACTGTCATAATTTCCACACTTACATGTGGAAGTTTATTACATGTTTATTCCTGTGCTACAGTGGCTTTATTCTTCTCTCCCTGGCTATGAGTCGGTTTAAAATTAAGAAGATTACCTTCATGTTGTATATGATAAGCAATACAGAGACAATTTGAGGAAGGGACTGTTGAGAATGTGAATCCAGTTAACTCGATCCGAAGTTTCCTTCTTGGCTCAAACAGAATGGAATTTGAGCAACCAAAGGTGACTATCTAGGCTCACAATAAAATTTTTCAAGAGTTTCCCTACTCTTCTTCAGCCTAGAAGACTCAGCGATTTTGAAGTTTAAAGGTAACAGTTATGTTCAGTTGACCCATACTTAAACAATCTAAGTCAGCCTCAACCTTACCTGTAATATTAAGCCAAATTTTGTTCATGTAGTTCAAGGTCAGCAGCCTGAGATCTAGACTGCTTAGAATCTATGCTTGTTTAAAATGCTTGTTTTGCATGGAGGTCAATTTCATTGACTGTTGCATCTTAGGTTTTTGCAACCCCAGCTTCTGTGGTTTGCTTACTGAACCCTGATCAGCCAGCATTTCTGAGGCCAACATCTGGCCAACTTTGGTTGGTCTTCCATGGTCTTTGCCTTGGATGTCTTTCTCAGTTCTTTTGGTGTTACCCAGAAGCAAACACTTTTGTGAGAACTGAAGTCTGTGGTATTTTCGAGGTATTCAGCATTTGCTTTAAGTCTGGTTGCCTCTATAAAAATCAGCCCCTCAACTTCAGTCAAAATTATAAGCTGCACCAAAACACCAAAGTAAGACTCTCATATGATCAGAATCTTAGTTATCAAAGCTTATTGTTACTCATATTCATGCCACAATCTTCAATCAAGTCATGTTTCTGTGTCCCCCAAGTTCCACTGTGTCTATTTGCCAATTTTTCTATTCCACACACCAGAATTTGAGGGATTTACTCTGTATCAGTAAAGTTTCCCACTCTTCACTTCAAATTAGTACTGAGTACTGCATTAATTTAAAAAAAGTAAATCAAAGTTTTATATAGATGAACCATGTTTAGAAGAAGAGGGCTAGTTTCCATGCACTGTATTTTTTGTCATCTTAATTACTATTTAGTATACAAAAGCTCATTCTTATTCTTAGATACTGGAGTTTGCTATAAGAATGTGAATAGAAGGAAAAGAAAATAATACTTACATTTACTTTTACTGTTGTCATCATGAAATAGAATTCAGGAGCATTCATGTTGGTAGTTTTGCTGTGTCAGAACATGGTGCTGGCAAATTCTCAGTTTTGCATTCTGCTTTGGACATTAGTCTTTATCTTGGTTATCCTTGGATTCAGATACTAAATACTTCCAGAAAATGTCTAAGAATATGTGGCCATGACTTCTTGCAGGCAACTAGAGTTCCCAAAATTATAGGTTTAATTAAAATCATAGAATCAGCATGTTATAACCACCATATTAGCCATATTTTATTCTCAGGTTAGCCTGGCATTTGAATTATAAGTTAACTTGGTTAATTCTGCTTAATATGCTCTACCTGAGGAATGGTACCTTATATTTACATAAACCATATCACTTATTTAACTTTTATAGACAATAAAGCCCTCCATTTTGCGAATTAATGGATTCCCCAGAATATTATGTTAAAGTCACTCCACTGATTCCTATGAAAAGTATGTCAATTTATCTCTTCTCTAACAAGCAAAAGTGCTTATTCAATTAAAGTTGTTTTGCTATTTTAAGCCAACACACTTAAGGTGAGTTCTGTATTAATTGTCAAATCACAGTATGAGATTCTCTGTTGAACTCCACTGAAGTTTAAAGGTTTTACTTTTTCTAATTGGTAACTATTTTATTTGTTATCATATCATTAATGAATGGTCTCTTTTTACTCTCCCTTATTTCAATAGGTACAGAATCATTTCCTTCTAACAACACAGAATGTTTAAAATTAAAAAAAAAAAGAAAACTAATTAATATCTTTATTTTGCATATTAACTTCATCTATTAACTTCATCTTCCCTAGAGATTTTAGGTTTCTACTCTTCACAGGATTAATTAAGTGCTGGGGTTGATAAAATGGATGAAATCAAAGAAGAAGAAGAAGGAGGGTGAGGAGAAGAAAAAGAACGATATGGGAAATTTGCATTCTTTCTCTGTGGCCTCTTTCTCACTTCTTAGGGCAGAACTATTGGAATTCCCCTGGATTCCTTTCTGTCTATGCTAGTGCCATCTGTGAATTTTGTGGATGTGATAAGTTCAAAATGGGGAACACCAGAAGGGGAAAATTAGTAAACTCAAAAATTGTTCAGTGATACTTTGAATGATGGTCTTTTTCCCATCTCTTTACTTTTGAGAGTCTTCAAATGGTTGTTTCATGTTATTCTGTTCAGGATTCAGTATGAGAAATAGGGTGCAGTGTGGTGACTTCATCTTATCTGGAGCCAGGACATCACTGTCACATTTTTTTTTTTTTTAACTTAAAGACTTTATATTTTTTAAAGCAGTTTTAGGTTCACAACAAAATTGAAGGGAAGATACAGCTATGCCATATATCCCCTGCTCCCACACATGCATAGCCTCACCATTATTCACATCACTTTCCAAAATGGTACATTTGTTACAATTGATGAACCTACATGGACACATCATAATCACCCAAAGTCCATAGTTTAACTTAGAGTTCACATTTGGTGTTGTTCATTCTATGGATTTGGACAACTGTCTAATGACATATATCCAGCATTATACTATCATACAGAGGGTTTTCACTGCTCTAAAAATTCTCTGTGCTTCATCTACTCATCTCTTTCCCTCATTTCACCCCTGGCAACTGCTGTTGCCTTTTATAAAATGTCAACTATTTGGAATCATACAGTACGTAGTCTTTTCAGGTTGTCTTCTTTCAGTTAGTAGTATACATTTAAAGTTCTTGCATGTCTTGTCATGTCTTGATAGTTCATTTCTTTTTAGTGCTGAATAATATTTCATTGTCTGGATGTACCACAGTTTACCCACTGAGGACATCTTGGCTGCTTCCAAGTTTTGGCAATTATAAACCAAGCTGCTATAAACATGTTTGTGCAGGTTTTGCTGTGGACATGTTTTCAACTCCTGTGCATAAAAACCAACAATATAGTTTGCTGGAACACATGGTAAGATTATGCTTAGTGGTATAAGAAACTGCCAAATTGTCTTTCAACTTTCAAAGTGGCTCTGTCATTTGGATTCCTGCCACCAATGAATGACAGTACTTATTGTTCCACATCCTCACTAACATTTACTATTGTCAGTGTTAGATTTTGGTCATTCCAATAGGGGAGTAGTGGCTGTCATAATTTTTTATATATATATATACATTTATTTATTTATTTTTGGCTGTATTGACTCTCCGTTGCTGTGTGCAGGCTTTCCCTAGTTGCAGCAAGTGGGGGTTATTCTTATTGCATTTTGTTTTGTTTTGTTTTTCTTTAACATCTTTATTGGAGTATAACTGCTTTACAATTGTGTGTTAGTTTCTGCTTTATAACAAAGTGAATCAATTATACATATACCTATGTCCCCATATCTCTTCTGTCTTGCGTCTTCCTCCCTCCCACCCTCCCTATCCCACCCCTCTAGGTGGTCAAAAAGCGCCAAGCTGATCTCACTCTGCTATGCAGCTGCTTCCCACTAGCTATCTATTTTACGTCTGGTAGTGTATATATGTCCATGCCACTCTCTCACTTTGTCCCAGCTTACCCTGTCCCCATCCCGTATCCGCAAGTCCATTCTCTAGTAGGTCTGCATCTGTATTCCCATCTTGCCCCTGGTTCTTCTGACCATTTTCTTTTTCTTTTTATAGATTCCATATATACGTGTTAGCATATGGTATTTGATTTTCTCTTTCTGACTTACTTCACTCAGTATGACAGACTCTAGGCCCACCTACATCACTACAAATAACTCAGTTTCATTCCTTTTTATGGCTGAGTAATATTCCATTTTGTATATGTGCCACATCTTCTTTATCCATTCAACTGTTGATGGACACTTAGGTTGCTTCCATGTCCTGGCTATTGTAAATAGAGCTGCAATAAACATCTTGGTACATGACTCTTTTTGAATTATGTTTTTCTCAGGGTATATGCCCAGTGGTGGGATTGCTGGGTCATATGGTAGTTCTATTTTTAGTTTTTTAAGCAACCTCCATAATTTTCTCCATAGTGGCTATATCAATTTATATTCCCACCAACAGTGCAAGAGGGTTCCCTTTTCTCCACACCCTCTCCAGCATTTATTGTTTGTAGATTTTTTGATGATGACCATTCTGACCAGTATGAGATGATATCTCATTGTAGTTTTGATTTGCATTTCTCTAATGATTAATGATGTTGAGCATTCTTTCATGTGTTTGTTGGCAATCTGTATATCTTCCTTGGAGAAATGTCTATTGAGGTCTTCTGCCCATTTTTGCATTGGGCTGCTTGTTTCTTTGTTATTGAGCTGCATGAGTTGCTCGTAATTTTGGAGATTAAACCTTTGTCAGTTGCTTCATTTGCAAATATTTTATCCCATTCCGAGGGTTGTCTTTTCATCTTGCTTATGGTTTCCTTTGCTGTGGAAAAGCTTTTAAGTTTCATTAGCTCCCATTTGTTTATTTTTGTTTTTATTTCCATTTCTCTAGAAGGTGGGACAAAAAGGATCTTCCTGTGATGTATGTCATAGAATGTTCTGCCTATGTTTTCCTCTAAGAGTTTGATGGTGTCTGGCCTTACACTTAGGTCTTTAATCCATTTTGAGTTTATTTTTATGAATGGTGTTAGGGAGTGTTCTAATTTCATTCCTTTACATGTAGTTGTCCAGTTTTCCCAACACCACTTTTGAAGAGGCTGTCTTTTCTCCACTGTATATTCTTGCCTCCTTTATTCAATATAAGGTGACCATATGTGTGTGAGTTTATCCCTGGGCTTTCTATCCTGTTCAATTGATCTATATTTCTGTTTTTGTTACAGTTCCATACTGTCTTGATTACTGTAGCTTTGTAGTATAGTCTGAAGTCAGGGAGTCTGATTCCTCCACCTCCATTTTTCTTTCTGAAGATTGCTGTGGCTATTTGGGGTCTTTTGTGTTTCCATACAAATTGTGAAATTTTTAGTTCTTGTTCTTTGAGAAGCGCCATTGGTAGTTTGATAGGTATTGCATTGAATCTGTAGATTGCTTTGGATAGTAGAATCACTTTCACAATGTTGATTCTTCCAATCCAAGAACATGGTACATCTCTCCATCTATTTGTATCATCTTTAACTTCTTTCATCAGTGTCTTATAATTTTCTGCATACAGGTCTTTTGTCTCCTTAGGTAGGTTTATTCCTAGATATTTTATTCTTTTTCTTGCAATGGTATTTCAGGTATTTCATCATTAGTGTATAGGAATGCAAGAGATTTCTGTGCATTAATTTTATATCCTGCTACTTTAACAAATTCATTGATTAGCTCTATCCATTTTCTGGTAGCATCTTTAGGATTCTCTATGTATAGTATCATGTCATCTGCAAACAGTGACAGCTTTACTTCTTTTCAAATTTGGATTCCTTTAATTTCTTTTTCTTCTCTGATACCTGTGGCTAAAACTTCCAAAACTATGTTGAATAATAGTGGTGAGAGTAGGCAACCTTGTCTTGTTCCTGATCTTACTGGAAATGATTTCAGTTTTTCACCCTTGAGGACGATGTTGGCTGTGGGTTTGTCATATATTGCATTTATTATGTTGAGGAAAGTTCCCTCTATGCCTACTTTGTGGAGGGTTTTTATCATAAATTGGTGTTGAATTTTGTCAAAAGCTTTCTCTGCATCTACTGAGAATATCATATGGTTTTCCCTTTCTATTTGTTAATATGGTGTATCATGTTGATTGATTTGCATATATTGAAGAATCCTTGCATTCCTGGGATAAACACCACTTGATCATAGTGTATGATCTTTTTAATGTGCTTTTGGATTCTGTTTGCTAGTATTTTGTTGAAGATTTTTGCATCTCTGTTCAGCAGTGATATTGACCTGTAGTTTACTTTCTTTGTGACATTTTTGTCTGTTTTTGGTATCAGAGATGGTGGCCTTGCAGAATGACTTTGGGAGTGTTCCACACTCTGTTATATTTTGGAAGAGTTTGAGAAGGATGGGTATTAACTCTCCTCTAAATGTTTGATAGAATATGCCTGTGAAGCCATCAGGTCCTGGGCTTTTGTTTGTTGGAAGATTTTTAATCACAGTCTCAATTACACTGCTGTGATTGATCTGTTCATATTTTCTACTTCTCCCTGGTTCAGTCTCTGAAGGTTGTGCATTTTTAAGAATTTGTCCATTTCTTCCAGGTTGTCCATTTTATTGGCATATAGTTGCTTGTAGTAATCTCTCATGATCCTTTGTATTTCTGAGTGTCAGTTGTTACTTCTCCTTTTTCATTTCTAATTCTATTGATTTGAGTCTTCTCCCACTTTTTCTTGATAAGTCTGGCTAATGGTTTATCAATTTTTTTTTTATCTTCTCAAAGAACCAGCTTTTAGTTTTATTGATCTTTGCTATCATTTCCTTTATTTTTTTTTCATTTATTTTTGATCTGATTTTTTATGATTTCTCTCTTTCTGCTAACCTTGAGATTTTTTTGGTCTTCTTTCTCTAATAGCTTTAGGTGTAAGGTTAGGTTGTTCGTTTGAGATGTTTCTTGTTTCTTATGGTAGGCTTGTATAGCTATAAATGTCCCTCTTAGAACTGCTTTGGCTGCATCCCATAGGTTTGGGGTCATTGTGTTTTTACTGTTATTTATTTATGGGTATTTTTTGATTTCCTCTTTGATTTCTTCAGTGATCTCTTGGATATTAAGTAGTGTGTTGTTTAGCCTCCATGTGTTTGTATTTCTTACAGATTTTTTTCCTGTAATTGATAGCTAGTCTCATAGCGTTGTGGTCAGCAAAGATACTTGATATGATTTTAATTTTCTTAAATTTGCCAAAGGTTGATTTGTGACCCAAGATATGATCTATCCTGGAGAATGTTCCATGAGCACTTGAGAAGAATGTGTATTCTGTTGTTTTTGCATGGAATGTCCTATAAATATCAATTAAGTCCATATTGTTTAATGTATCATTTGATGCTTGTGTTTCCTTTTTTATTGTCATTTTGGTTGATCTCCCCATTGGTGAAAGTGGGGTGTTAAAGTCCTCTCCTATAATTGTGTTACTGTCAATTTCCCCTTTTATGGCTGTTAGCATTTGCCTTATGTATTGAGGTGCTCCTCTGTTGGGTACATAAATATTTACAATTGTTTTACCGTCTTCTTGGATTGATTCCTTTATCGTTATGTGGTGTCCTTCTTTGTCCTTTGTAATAGTCTTTGTTTTAAAGTCTATTCTTTCTGATATGAGAATTGCTACTCCAGGTTTCTTTTGATTTCTATTTGCATGGAATGTCTTTTTCCATCCCCTCACTTTCAGTCTGTATGTGTCCCTAGGTCTAAAGATGGTCTCTTGTAGACAGCATATATATGGGTCTTGTTTTCCTATCCATTCAGCCAGTCTATGTCTTTTGGTTGGAGCATTTAATCCATGTACATTTAAGGTAATTATTGATATGTATGTTCCTATTACCATTTTCTTAATTGTTTTGGGTTTATTATTGTGGGTCTTTTTCTTCTCTTTTGTTTCCTGTTTAGAGAAGTTCCTTTACCATTTCTTGTAAAGCTGGTTTGGTGGTGCTGTATTCTTTTAGCTTTTACTTGTCTGTAAAGCTTTTAATATCTCTGTGAAATCTGAATGAGATTCTTGCTGGGTAATCTTGTTTGTAGGTTTTCTCCTTCATCACTTTAAATATGCCATGCCCCTCCCTTCTGGCGTGCAGAGTTTCTGCTGAAAGATCAGCTGTTAACTTTATGGTGATTCCCTTATGTGTTAGTTTTGTTGATTATTATGTGTCTTGGCATGTTTCTCCTTGGATTTATCCTGTATGGGACTCTCTGTGCTTCCTGGAGTTGATTAACTATTTTCTTTCCCATATTATGGAACTTTTCAACTATAAGGTCTTCAAATATTTTCTCAGTCCGTTTCTTTTTCTCTTCTTCTTCTGGGACCCTTATAATTTGAATGTTAGTGCACTTAATGTTGTCCCAGAAGTCTTTGAGACTGTTCTCAATTCTTTTCATTCTTTTTTCTTTATTCTCCTCTGCAGTAGTTATTTCCACTATTTTATCTTCCAAGTCACTTATCCGTTCTTCTGCCTCAGTTATTTTGCTATTGATTCCTTCTAGAGAATTTTTAATTTCATTTATTGTGTTGTTCATCACTGTTTGTTTGCTGTTTAGTTCTTCTAGGTCCTTGTTAAATGTTTCTTGTATGTTCTCCATTCTATTTCCAAGATTTTGGATCATATTTACTATCACTATTCTGAATTCTTTTTCAGGTAGACTGCCTATTTCCTCTTCATTTGTTTGGTCTAGTGGGTTTTTGCCTTGCTCCTTCATCTGCTGTATGTTTCTCTGTCTTCTCATTTTTCTTAACTTTCTGTGTTTGGGGTCTCCTTATTGCAGTCTGCAGGTTTGTAATTTCCATGGTTTTTGGTGTCTGTCCTCAGTGGCTAAATTTGGTTCAGTGGGTTGTGTAGGCTTCCTGGTGGAGGGGACTACTGCCTGTGTTCTGTTGGATGAGGTTTTCTGGTTGGTAGGTCCATGTCTGGTGGTTTGTTTTGGGGTGTCTGTGGCCTTATTCTGATTTTAGGCAGCCTCTGTGCTAATGGATGGGGTTGTGTTCCTGTCTTGCTAGTTGTTTGGCATAGGGTGTCCTGCATTGTTGCTTGCTTGTCATTGAGTTGAGTGGGGTCTTGGCACTGAGATGGAGATCTCTGGGAGACTTTCACCATTTGATATTACATGGACCTTGGAGGTCTCTTGTGAACCAATGTCCTGAATTTGGCTCTCCCACCTCAGTGGCACAGCCCTGATGCCTGTCTGGAACACCAAGAGCCTGTCCTCCACACAGTTCAGAATAAAAGAGAGAAAAGAAAGAAGAAGATAAAATAAAATAAATAGGGCTTCCCTGGTGGCGCAGTGGTTGAGAGTCCGCCTGCTGATGCAGGGGATACGGGTTTGTGCCCCAGTCTGGGAAGATCCCACGTGCCATGGAGCAGCTAGGCCCGTGAGCCATGGCCGCTGAGCCTGAGCATCTGGAGCCTGTGCTCTGCAACAGGAGAGGCCACAACAGTGAGAGACTCACATACTGCAAAAAAACTAATAATAATAAAAATAAAATAAAGTAAAATAAAATAATTTAAATAAATAATTATTTTTAAGAAAAAAAAATTTAATTAAAAAAACAACAACAAAAAAAAAGAAACAAGAAATGGTCAGACAGAACCCTAGGGCAAATGGTACAAGCAAAGCTATACAGACAAATGCACACACAGAAGCATATACATACACGCTCACAAAAAGAGAAAAAGGGAAAAAATATATATATATTGTTGCTCCCAAGGTCTACTTCCCCAATTTGGGATGATTCATTGTCTATTCAGGTATTCCACAGATGCAGGGTAGATCAACTTGATTATGGAGATTTAATCCGCTGCTCCCGAGGCTGCTGGGAGAAATTTCCCTTTCCCTTCTTCGTTCCTCAGCTCCTGGGGCTCAGCTTTGGATTTGGACCCGCCTCTGCGTGTACGTCGCCTGAGGGCATATGCTCTTCTCTCAGTCAGGACAGGGTTAAAGGAGCAACTGCTTTCGGGGATCTGGCTCACTCAGGCCAGGGGCTGGTAGGGGTACCGATGCGGGGAAAGCCTGCAGCCGCAGAGGCCAGCGTGACGTTGCACCAGCCTTAGGCATGCCGTGCGTTCTCCAGGGGAAATTGTCACTGGATCACGGGACCCTGGCAGTGGCGGTCTGCACAGGCTCCCGGGAGGGGCGGCGTGGATAGTGACCTGTGCTCTCACACAGGTTTCTTGGTGGCGGCAGCAGCAGCCTTAGCATCTCATGCCCGTCTCTGGGGTCCGTGCTGATAGCTGCGTCTCGCGCCCGTCTCTGGAGCTCCTTTAAGCGGCACTCTTAATCCCCTCTCCTCGCACACCAGGAAACAAAGAGGGAAGAAAAAGTCTCTTGCCTCTTTGGCAGGTCCAGACTTTCCCGGACTCCCTCCCGGATAGCCGTGGCACACTAGCCCCCTTCAGGCTGTGTTCATGCCACCAACCCCAATCGGCTCCCTGTGATCCAACCGAAGCTGAAGCCTCAGCTCCCAGCCCCCACCCACCCCGGCGGGTAAGCAGACAAGCCCCTCGGGCTGGTGAGTGCTGATCGGCAACGATCCTCTGTGCAGGAATCTCTCCACTTTGCCCTCTGCACCCCCGTTGCTGCACTCTCTTCCATGGCTCCAAAGCTTCCCCCTCTGCCACCCGTAGTCTCGGCGCACGAAGCAGCTTCCTAGTGTGCAGAAACCTTTCCTCCTTCACAGCTCCCTCCCACTGGTGCAGGTCCCGTCCCTATTCTTTTGTCTCTGTTTTTTTCTTTTTTCGTTTGCCCTACCCAGGTACGTGGTGAGTTTCTTGCCTTTCGGGAGGTCTGAGGTCTTCTGTTAGCGTTCAGTAGGTGTTCTGTAGCAGTTGTTCCACATGTAGATGTATTTCTGATGTGTTTGTGGGGAGGAAGGTGATTTCAGCGTCTTACTCTTCCACCATCTTGAAGCCGTTCGGCCCCGGGGCTAATCTTCATTGAGGTGCACAGGCTTCTCACTGCGGTGGTTTTTCTTGTTACAGAGCACAGGCTCTAGGCTTGTGGGCTTCAGTAGTTTTGGCATGTGAGCTCAGTAGTTGTAGCTCACGGGCTCTAAAGCACAGGCTCAGTAGTTGTGGCACATGGGCTTTGTTACTCTGTGACATGTGGGATCTTACAGGACTAGGGCTCAAACCCATGTCCCCTGCTTTGGCAAGCCGATTTTTAACCACTGCGCCACCAGGGAAGCCCTGTCATACTTTAGAAAATGAAAAATCATATTATTAAAAATTAATCCAGGAGACAGATGTAACTCAGATTTCTCTCTGATAAATATCCAGATATGAACACTTAACATGAACAGTCCTCCTTTAAACAGTTTTCTATAGTCCTTGTCTCTCTCCTTTGACTCTCATTTACTCATTGACTTCTTGAAATCTTATTTCTACCCTAATAATTCCATTGGGATATTCATGAAAAGACTTATTTAACTCTGGACAACATATTACATAACTAAACATTTATTTCTTGCCCACTATCTTCCTTTTACTTAATGTCATGACAAGTCGATGGTTTTCCACCTAATTTTCTGGCACGCCTTCACATGTACCCAGGAGAATCTTTTTCCTCTCCTCCTCCCTTCAGTAGGAGTCATGTTCTATTTCTCAGTCTTCTCAATATTCATGCAGCCAAGAATTACTTAAAAGCCAGCCCCTGAGTTTCTCAATCTCCACCTGAGAAAGTAGAAAATAATAATCAGCAGGGTTGGGAAAACATGATTCCTTTTGGAAGTGCTGATGCAAAATCTGATTTTTTTTTTTTTTGGTTAGCTGGATATATTGGGGTTGAGCCTTCCTTAAAATGGTCAGATAAAGACAGGGAACTCTGTTTCCTAAAGGGCACATGAGAAGGTGAGCTTGAGAACAAATGCATCTGTGGTTACTACTCCAGTGCTCCGCTCCCTCCACCTGTGAGAGTGGAGGACTCTTCTGTTTGGAGCCACAAGGCCACATGCATTGCTTTGTTCTGACCAAAGCATTGTTTAGATATATTGAGAAAATATCATAAAATGTTTAGAGTTGGATATCTCCAAAACTAATGGATCTTAATCTTGGCTAAACACTGGAACTTCTTGTAGAGCTTTAAAAACTACTGTTGAATGCCTGGAAGGTTCTTATTTAATCTGTGTAGGGTGCGGCCTGGACATGGGATTTTTAGAAACTCCTTGGTAGATAAGTTTACTCTAACATGCAGGCAAGACAGAATTACTGCCCTAACTCAACCTCAATGCCTCAAAGTAGAGAAATTCAGAGAGGTTATTTGGAGCCAGTATCTTCTAGCTCCCAGGCCAGAGCTCTTCCAAAAATAGGCTATCTGCTTCTGGCTACTTGAAGGGTTATAAAAACTCAAGGCTGCTTTGTAATAGCCATGGCTTTTTTGAGACTCCTGTTTCTTTGCTACGATGTTCCAGTAAGACAAAGATTCTTCCATCCCACTCCTGGGCATATATCCAGAAAAGAGGAAAACTCTAATTCAAAAAGATACATGTAACCCAATGTTCACAGCAGTGCTATTTACAATAGCCAAGACATGGCAGTAACCTAAATGTCCATCGACAGATGAATGGATGAAGAAGATGTGTATATGTGCATATCTATCTATCTATCTATCTATCTATCCATATCTATATATATATATATATAATGGAATATTACTCAGCTATAAGAATGAATGTTGCCATTTGCAGCAGCCTGAAAATGCCTAGAGATTATCATACTAAGTGAAGGAAGTCAGAGAAAGACAAATATTATATGATATTACTTACATGTGGAATCTAAAAAATAATACACATTAATCTATTTACAAAAGAGAAACAGATTCACTGACATAGAAAACAAACTCATGGTTACTGAAAGGGAAAGGAAGGTTGGGGGAGGATAAGGTAGGAGTTTGGGATTAACAAATACACACTACTATATATAAAATAGATAAGCAACAAAGATTTAAGTATAACACAGAGAACAATATTCAATGTCTTTCTTTTAAATAAATAAATAAATGTATTTATTTATTTTTGTCTGTGTTGGGTCTTCGATGCTGCACGCAGGCTTTCTTTATTTGCAGAGAGCAGGGGCTACTCTTGGTTGCAGTGCACATGCTTCTCATTGCAGTGGGTTCTCTTGTGGCACAGCATGGGCTCTAGGAGCACAGGCTTCAGTAGTTGTGGCACGTGGGATCAGTAGTTGTGGCTCACGGGCTCTAAAGTGCAGGCTCAGCAGTTGTGGCTCACAGGCTTAGTTGCTCCATGGCATGTGGGATCTTCCTGGACCAGGGTTTGAACCTGTGTCCCCTGCTTTGGCAGGCGGATTCTTAACCACTGCACCACCAGGGAAGTCCAAAATTCATTATCTTGTAATAACCTATAACAAAAAATAAACTGAAAAAAATATGCATATAACTGAATCACTTTGCTGTACACCTGAAAGCAACACAATATTGTAAATCAACTATGATTCAATAAAAGAGATTCTTCTGGACTGGGAAATAAATATTCATGCATTGATTTTTATCCATTCCAATAGCTTCAAATGACATTTGATTTTTTTTTAACGTTTTTATTGGAGTATAATTGCTTTACAATGGCATTGTTTCTGCTTTATAACAAAGTGACTCAGTTATACATATACATATATCCCCATATCTCTTCCGTCTTGCATCTCCCTCCCTTCCATCCTCCTTATCCCACCCTCCTAGCTGGTCACAAAGCACTGAGCTGATCTCCCTGTGCTATGTGACTGCTTCCCACTAGCTGTCTATTTTACATTTGGTAGAGTATATATGTCCATATATACACTACCATTCTGACATTTGATTCTTAATTACTCAAGACCAATGTCATCCACCATGGTTATCTCTCATAATAATTTACTACAATATATTGAAATATGATTAGAAATTTTTATATGCACCTCAGGGCTAACAAATTTTGAAATATCCCAGACTCCTAATCATTGTCCCAGAACATTTTCTTTCCCTGTTGTTTCTGGATTAATAAAAAGTAGTACTACCACCTACCAGATGCTCAAATTAGAAACTGAGGTATAATTCTGAGGCTTTTTTTCTGAATTCAACCCCATGTTCCATTATTGTCCTTTGAATACTAATTTATAAATATATCTAATTTTTTCCCACTTCTGTGAAAGACTAGTAAAGCTCTTCTGATGCAAAAACCATAATCTCTTCTTGGATAGTTGTAACAACCTCCTAAGTGTTATTCTTGATTACAGTCTTGATTTCTTCCAGTCACTTCTCACACTGAAGCCAGGATAATCTTTCTAAAATGCAAATATGATCATCTTTCTAAATTTTTATTGGTTATCCATTATCCTTATAATAAAGCACAAAACTTTTAACAGAGATTCCGTCTTCCATTCTATGATTTCAGCTTATCTTTCTAGACATATCTTTTTTTTTTTTTTAGACATATCTTTTAATGCTCCCTTCAAACCTAATTTTGAACCCACTTTAAACATATCTGTGCTTGTTAATATTCCTCAAGGGTATCACATATGTTGTTACATTTGATTCTTAACATATAATTTTACATAATTCCATAGCAGGGCAATATTTTTCAAAGTTTAGCTTCAGTATAAATTTCTCTATGAATTTTCCATCATTCCTGCTAAAGCTATTTTAGGGATATTGTCAATGCCATATATTGTTAATATTTCCCCTATTCCAGCACTTTTTTTTTTTTTTTTTTCGGTACGCAGGCCTCTCACTGTTGTGGCCTCTCCCGTTGCGGAACACAGGCTCTGGACGTGCAGGCTCCGGACACGCAGGCTCAGCGGCCATGGCTCACAGGCCCCGCCTCTCCACGGCATGTGGGATCTTCCCAGACCGGGGCACGAACCCATGTCCCCTGCATCGGCAGGCAGACTGTCAACCGCTGCGCCACCAGGGAAGCCCCTCTAGCACTTTGTATATCATTTTGACATAATTGTTTATTACTCTTTAGTTCTCCAAAAAATATAAACTCCATGAGGACAAGATTCATGTTTATCTTGTTCACTGTTAATATCTTCATCATCACGCACAGTGCCTGGTACTTATTAATTTAATGGACAAATTAATGAACTAACAAATATGGAACAGTAATCAAAACCACAAAAGACAAAAGAAAAAGGTTGTTCTTCCTCAGATGGCAAGCTAGTTCTCACTTGAGAAAGCAAAAAAATATATATATATCACGTTTTACTCTAGGTTATTTTCTATAAAGCAAGAATATACAAGCCTGAATATATCATTTCACAGAAAAATCAACGATATGCAGTCCATGTGATGAGGAAAAGATAGATTTTTTTCAGATATTGAAAATAGTAATCATGAAATCATGAAATATATCTAATCATGGAAATTAGCATTTGTTGATTATTAGACGGCTTCATATTTCTTTCTCTTCATGTTCTGTATGTGTCTTACTTGTTGAGAGTTCAAAGAAATGTAACAGGGATATCTATATATAACATACAACAATTGCATTTGTTAGATAACAAGAGCTAGATATTATGGTGATTCAGTACATATTTCACACCACACTGTTCTGACTGAATCCAAACTTTACAAATTTAAAAGCTGTGTAAACTTTGGCAAATTACTGAAACTTCTCTGCCTAAGTTTCCTCATATATAAAATGGGCATAGCAATAGTAACTACCTCATAGGTTTGTTTTAAGGATGAAATGAGTTAACATATTCAGAATTCTTAGATCAGCACCCTCTTTAGTTACATTTTTAGTGCTATATATTTAGTAAGTTATACATACACAAATATATAGCTATTAGTATATCCCTATTTTCCAGATAAAAAGTTAAAACTTCTAATGTTCACTAATGCCTCTAATATTACACAACTGGAGAAGCCCAGGCTTAAATCTATGTCTGTTTGATTCCAAAGATCATGACCTTTCCACTCTCCAACTTTTGATCAGCAAACCCAGGAATAGGCATGTCAGTGCTTATATATTAGAAAACTTTAAACCAGGTGTATTTAAAATGCAAAGTCTAGATTAGTATTTAACTATTAGTATTTAGCTTTTACAAATTATCAACATATTTTTAGTGTTGAATTTGCCATTTAACTCAATCCTCCAACATAGATTATTTAAAGCAAATCTAAAATGTCATATTATTTCTGTGCAATTTTTTCTTAGATATTCCTAAAAAGACTAATTTTTAATATGACCATGATAGTATTACAAAAACATAAAAGTAATTAACAATAATCTCAGTATTTAGTCAGTAACCAAATGTCCTTGATTATTACAAAACCACTTCTTGGCATATTATTTGTCAACAATTCCTTTGTTAATTAAATTTTAGATGTCAGATTTCTTATACACTCTGCTCTATCTTTCCTCTTTATACTTTCATCCATTCCTGTAACTTCAATAGCCACATAAATTAGATTTATTATTTCCATATTAGTGGAGAAAAAGTAGTATACAGAATCATCAGTTTTACTTTTATTCAGTATTCTGTTTCATAATGATCCATTTTCACAAAAGATTATTCCTGAATATAATGTGAGTAATGCATCTTTATGTTGTCATTGGTTCCCAATCTGTTCTTATGGCTATATCTGTTTTTAAACTAAATTATTGGAATTGCATGAAAAAAAAAAAAACCAGATTCAACATCTTACTGATTGAAATATAAAAACAACAAAAAAACTTACTAAAATATACTCTCAGAGACTTTTTTACTTTGGTGTCATTTAGTATTGCAACTAAAATATCAATAGATGTTCATAGTTGCATTTGAAATTGTCGTACTAGTGTAAAAAGTATTTTAAACAGTCATGGAGTTGCTAGAAATGTTAGAATAAAGAAAATATTAGTCAGCTTCCATGTAAATTTTTTTTTTTTGAGGTATGCGGGCCTCTCCCTGTTGTGGCCTCCCCCGTTGCAGAGCACAGGCTCCGGACGTGCAGGCTCAGCGACCATGGCTCACGGGCCCAGCCGCTCCGCGGCATGTGGGATCTTCCCGGACCGGGGCACGAACCCACGTCCCCTGCATCGGCAGGCGGACTCTCAACCACGGCGCCACCAGGGAAGGCCCCATGTAAATTTTAGGATTAAGAAAGAATGAAATAAAATGGAAATATGGATTAAAATCACAAGTGTTAAAGATAACTGAATTTATCTATGTGACTAGATGAAAACACCAACTTGTGACATAGAGCTAGATAAGAAAGATGAAAAAAAAATCTCATATGCACTGTAATCATTGAGATTAGCAGCACAATTTTTACAGCATTCACTATGACTGTTCCAATAAGCTCCTGTTAACGTTAACAGGCTTGAACTGCACTGAAAATCCATCACCTAAAGGTGAACATTGGCCTAGTAGAATGGAACAAAACGTGTGTGTGTGTGTGTGTGTGTGTGTGTGTGTGTGTGTGTGTGAAGGGGATAGTCAAGTCTTAAAATTACACTTTATCAGGATTTTAAAGTCAGTACAAGGTCTAGAATGTTTTCTAAAGAAAATGAAGGTATCAGTAAAAGTAACAAGTAGTCATAAATCATTTTGCACTCTATATCTATAAAACATAAATCACACAACAGAAGCCTATATAAAGGAGCATTGTGAAACAAGTGAATATATATATTTTCATTATCTAGGAGATCATATAGTTTGAAACATTTAAATGTTGATAAATTTGTATTTCTATGATAATATATTTTTAACCTAATGTTCTCTCAGAAAAAGGTAGTACTTAAAATTGCAGAAAGCTAAGCATTAGAATAAAAGTTTCCTGGCAGCTAAGTTTTAACCATGCCCAAGCATTACCAAAAAAAAAAAAAAAAAATTATTTCTCTATTGATCACATTTGATTGAAGATAAAAAGATTATGAAAAGTGTTACCATAGTTTAAATGAGGGCAACCTTATTTAAGAAGTGAAAAGAACAAGGTAGATGAAAGGAAAATGTAAAAGAAAAAGGAATAGATGAAAAGTGACTCAGTGTCTTTTCCTGAGAAGGACTGTCCCTTCCTAATCTATAGCAGTATTAGCAACATACATTTGTTAATAGCTATGCAGCCTTGGAATGCAGCAGGTAGTTATGGAACTAAGAGAAAGTAACCTAAGGTGGAGGGTTTAATCTTTAGCTTAGACCCTAAAGAAAGGAAGGTTACTGAGACCATCTGGAAAACGTAATTGGTTGCTGAATGCCTCTCATTCTCATTGCTATGTAAGCAAAAACTCAATTTTAATAGTCTATTCAGAAATATCTGTTCTGTTAGAGGCTAAACAAACCAAGGAAAAATATATAGGAAAGAAATCCAATATATTGATATACAGTGAGGAAATGACAATAAAAATGGTCGATTTAAAAACATCTCCAACATCTCATAGAAAGTTTATAACATGCACTCAATCATTTATTGTTGACTTAAACAACAATTGTCAAGTATACCACTTTTATATTTATGCCTAATATTTCAAAAGTGCTTCCTCTACTGTAACATTTAACTGAGGTTACAATTGTTAGAATTTTGATTGGTGAGAATGAACTCACAGCACCAAGAATCAGATGAAGTTCAAAATGATTGACATAATAAGAGTAAAAGTAAGGAATCAAAGATATGTAGAGAAAAGTGGCCTAGTCTTTTGCTTTCCATGTTCCAAACAATTAGATTGCATGAAAAACCCACTTGTTCATTTTGTTTGCACATTATCTCTTCAAGTATACTTTTAATATTTACTGGGCCAGAATCTTTTTAAACAGCATTTCTCAAAGCTTTTTTGTTGTTTTTTATTTATTTATTTTTAATACCTATATGTTGGGTCCAAATGAGAGAGAAAGAGACAGAGAGAGAGGGAGAGAGAAATCGGGAAAGACAGAAACAGAGACTAAAAGAGAATGTTATAGGCATCTACTAATAATGTTTAGGTTGGTAAGAGTAGTATTGTGTTGTTAAGAGCCCATGGATAAATCAGAAAACTTTCCATTTGAGGCCAGTTACCTAATCAGAAGCAAACCCATGCCTTCTTTATTTTATCACACATGATACTGATGTCACAGGTTCTGGTTCCTTGCTGGATTCAATTCTATCTACCCTCTTGAAAACAGGATCCAGTGATGTCTGGGTAGTAGTTCTTTTTTTCTCACCATAGATGACACAGTAACACAGGATTGCTTTATTTTCTAAAGAGAAGATTGGCAGAAAGGCCAGAGAAAAATATTAAAATCTAACTCAAAAATATAGGCATGTCTACGGGGGGGGGGAAAATGTTACCAGACTTCCATAGATAATTAAATTTATTAACTACTAGATAGCACAACCAATTCCACAATTGTATCTCTCCTTTTCAAGGAATAACAGAAAAAGAAAAAAAAATTCTGAAAGATTGATTTAATTACAAATGTCTGATACTTGGTCCTGCAGGCAATGTTTAAGCTTATATACAGACAAAACATTCAAACAAAAGTTATTGGAAACTCAAGGAGAATTATGTTATTTTTGTGAAAAGTTTCCCTTAATCAAATGAAGATTCATACAAGGATATTCCAATTAAAAAGCAGAAATAAATCAAAAGATATATAAAAAATACATTTGGAGGAAAATTACTCCCAGAAAACAAAAACAAAATTACACACTTCTTACAAATTAAAATGGACATACACAAGCTGAAAACAAGAGGTCCAAGAAAAAATATTAATAAAACACCACAAAATGAAGAGGTTTTTCCCTTAATTTTCTGGGGAAAATTACAGGAAAAATATAGAAATTAAAAATGCATAAAATAGGGCTTCCCTGGTGGTGCAGTGGTTGGGAGTCTGCCTGCCGAAACAGGGGACACGGGTTTGTGCCCCATTTCGAGAAGATCCCACATGCTGCGGAGTGGCTAGGCCCGTGAGCCATGGCCACTGAGCCTGCACATCTGGAGCCTGTGCTCCGCAACAGGAGAGGCCACAACAGTGAGAGCCTGCTTACCGCAAAAAAAATAAAATAAAATAAAATAAAATAAAATAAAATAGAAGAAATATAAAAATATATAAGTTAAACATGCTTCTTTATTCTTAAAGAAGAAATGACATTGTGTAAGTCTTAGTAAGGTCAGGAAATATTTATAAATATAATTAGATTTCACCTTTCATCAACATACTTTTTTTGTTATAAAACAAATATAAAAGTTTGCTAATGATTATTAAACAGTTTCATTGTTATATTTAATATTAACATTGATAATATTTACAGATTGCTATATATAAAGCTATAAGTATGTAAATAACATGTGCATTCAACTCAAGCTAAAAAGATAAGAAAAAAAAAACTAATTTGGACTTTATACCTGTTTGTTCAATTAATGAATATAAAAATGGAAATACAACCTGACAAACAATATTTTCTTGTGGTCCAACAGATTTTGTGAAATAAATAATCCAGTTGTTTTATAATCCATGGTTGTACTCCCCATGAGGGCAGTTTAAAATTTATTTATAATTTCATGTGTTTTACTTGGCATCAAGTTTGTTTTGTCTAAGTTTATCATTGCACTTTTAAAATTCTTGCCTCCTTCTAAAATGAGACAGCTTTAAAAATTGTCCAACATCACATCACCCATATCACTGTGATTCATTGACCTGTTTTGTTAATACTATCAAGAAAAAATGTGTTTTATTATATATGGTTGTTCCAATGCATTAGGGGGTTTCACCTCTAAAGATATGTTGGATTTTGTGAGTAGTTAGCACTTTTTTTTTATTATTTGACAGTAACTACTCTCTCTGTCTAGATCTTTCATTTTGAACAATTTGGCCTGCTCCTTGTTCCTGCCAGATGTCCCAGATGTATAAAACATACATATCATTCACAAAAGTAACAAAAGAACTGTGCATATCTTATCACTCCCTGAATTCTTAAACCATTTCAAATAAATTCATCCAATTGTAACTTTTATAAAACAATACCTTTTTTGCACTTCATATTTTCTTTCATCTTTTGAGTAGCAGTATGAATTCATGTATTTGCACAGATTCAACTTATTCTAGTTAGCCATTAGTACTCTTATTATGAATAATGCTAATAATAGTAATGGTTGTAATAGCTGACCTTTTAATTTGCCTCCTTGCCTCTTCCAGCATAAATGCTAACAACCTTGAAAGGATTCTGTTTCTTACACTGATATATATAAGGATAGATATATAACTATCCTTCAAGAGGTGGCAAAAATGCTGCTGGTGTTAGTTCATTCATTATCTTGGAAATCTATCTATTTATCTATCTATCTTCTATTCAAACTGACTTTTCAAAAATAAAACATTATATTGCTGAATTCTAATTTTATCACAGGATGTTTAATAAATCAGTGTTGACTTGGGTTGTTAAAAAATGTGTAAAGAAAACTATAAAGCAATTCAGGAAGATAGACACAGGAAAGCTTAGCATACTGTAATCAAGTATAAAAGGAAGGAGTAAGTAATTACTTAAATGATGGCCTATTGAAAAGTTGGGTCATTGTCACTTAAACTCTCTGCATATAAGAGTGACTAGGAGGAAATTTGTTAAATTCCTGCCTAAATTCAGAAGAAATGCTTTTAAATAAAGTAAATAAATATACCAAAACAAAGCTAATGTGTTAAGGCTGGGGAAAGAAGCAGAATAGAGTACAAGGTAATTTTAGGCTTTTACAATGGAACCAAAGGAAATGACAAAATACATACCAGAAATTCAGTGAAAAGCTCCCTCTAATATTACAAATGTAGGAATCCTGATTTGCCTAAATATACCTTCATACTGTGCCTTCATCATGTAACCTTGCATAGGCCTCTCCTTTCGAGTCACTTTTATGGGTCAACCAAAATTTTCAGTCACAAATATCAGTAAGTATTAAAAATTCACATATTTACATAAAATCATCATCATAAAATATAAGAGTAAAAATGAACAATAAGAAAAACTACCCCCAAAGGAAATAGAAATAATTAAGGAAATAGAAAAAGTTAAAAAGTTTAGAAAAAAGTCCAATTTACAGTCTCAGAGAGTTTGTAGAGAACATAGTATCCACATAAAGAATAGGATGCTGTAAATAAAGTCTTCAATAATATAACAACTCTGGAACTCTGAAAAATTTCCTAAATAAAAAATGACATATCCAGTCGAAGATTTCTATCTCTAAATTATCATTCTGCAAGATAATATTTGAGACAATCTCAGAATACATAGCAAAATTTTATTTGCTATTTGACCAAATAATTCTCCATTTAAGAAAGATTCTATAAAGAAGCTGTTGTAAGGGTGTACACGTATATGAAAAATGGTGGAATTTGTAGTATTGTCCAAAATAATAAACATTTGAAAACAAATATCCCTCAACAGGGAACTGAATTAACACATTCTACAGTAAATCTAAAAAGTGAGACACCAAATTTCTTTAGAAATAATGAAATTTTAGTACATATATATCAATACTAAGAGTCCATGTCCATTTTTATCGGAAAAAGGCAAAATACAAAACATTTTTTAAGCACTGCAAAACATTCCTGTAAAAGTTATTTTTTTTAAACTAATATGGGTAGGAAAAGAGAAATATGAGCAAAAAAAATCAAGTTTTGTTTTTTTTTTACCATTGGCAGTATCTCAGACCCTAAGGAAATTTTCATTTTTTCATTCTTGTTAGTTAAGTTTTACTGTATTTGCATAACAAATCACATTTTGATTGTAATTAAACATTTAAACTAAGGTTATTTTCAAAAATATTATGCAGACACTTATGAAATAAGCTAATTATAACATTAAGTAATCTCTCATTAAATCCTTTATTTAATAGCTTATAGTAAGGTGACATAAAGGTGTGAGAAAACTTAAATAAGAAATTTGTCAGATTTCAAAGTAACTTTTTTTGAGATTTATCATCTTTTTCTTGCTGCCCTTCTCCTACTTTCCAGTCTTTATATTTCAGGCTACAGAGTTTACTCCAACTATGAAGAAAGCCTTGTTCTGGCTTAACCTATATGCTTCATATCTGAATGTGAGGAGCAGGAAGAAGCCAGAGAGCAAGTGTGTCTACAGACTTTGGGAAGCTGACAAGGATAAAGGCAGAAGTGGTGAAGGGATACTTGACTTTTCTTTGAGTAAATTAAAACATTTCAGTCCTTGAATCATGGCAGGTTCTTTGAGGTAGGTTCTTACATTCTTAATTATTGTGAAACATGATTTCTTTGGGTAAAAACTAATTATGTTCCGGAAGTCTAATTATAAGTTTCTAAATTTTAAAAAAAATTTTCCTAGAATAAAACATTCCTTATAATCAGTCTACTGAACAGTTTTTACATTCATACTTTGAACAAATGTGTATCCCATAGAAAAGTAGAATACCATCTGTATATTCACTGAAGCCTCAATTAAATTGTTAGGACTAGTCTTCCTATCTTTGATCTACAAATATTAAACTTACCTAATCTACCTTGATTTGAATATTTTTTCCCTCAAAGTTAATATTATTTCCATCGTTTCCAAATAAATGGGAAGTACATATACTTTTCCATCTTACAGTGTGCAAACCACATGATGTAAGAGATGTTTCAGCAAATGAACAGTTTAGAACAGCTTTATTTATTGTAAGATTTTAAAAAGCATATACTACTTAAGATTGTGTATGTTATTGCCTTTGTAGTAGTCTAGGAGAAAATTTAATACTATTTTTTAATTTGCATTAGTAAACATTCTGTACACAATGATTCACTTTGTGTTTGTAAGATACTCCATAATGTGGTCTTTGTCCCTTATTTTTTCTCTCATTTTTAATCACACCCCCTCTTTTGGCTTGAGACACACATTTTCCAGTTTCTAGTGAAAAACATACATTTCCACATATCCATGTAAATTATGTTTCATATCCCTCAACAGATTTGGCTCTGTTTCCATAAGCAAGCATGGCACTTTGTACATCATCAAGACTTTCATCAGACTATTATTTGTCTGTTTTATTCTTGCTTTTTCTTTATTATTTAAATTTTGTGGGGGCAATAAATGAGTCTGCTTGCTTATCACTATGTTCCCAATGAGAAAATTACATATAGAAAGACTTACAAGTACATGATACTCAAAATACCTTCAAATAACTAATTATTATACTAAAGACTCTAAATTACAAGACGGACAAAGAAATGTTTTAACATCTATATGATGGCAGAGTTTTAGTTGTTTATATTTTAAAGAGACAATGTTGTTTCCAATAACAGTGCATTCAGAGCCAAAATGTATTCTCTCATTTAAAAAGTGGATACTGCATATAATACATCTTACAAAATTAAAATCACCAATGACCTTGAAAGAAAGTTAAGAATAATCAGGCCAGGGATTAAGTGAAGGCTTAAATTTAGGTATGAAAGAGGAAGACAACATACACGTTTTACATTTAGAATATTTGCTGAATTTGGTGAAACTGAGTATTTGAGACCTCATGGAGCATGGGAAAATATATGAATTCCAGAGGCTACTGATAATTCCAGAGGCTACTAATAAGCTATCCTCTTCTGTAAAGTTGGGACATTAATAGGTTATACCATCAATACAAGGGTGAATAGAAATAGAGCTATTATCATCAGTGGACTGTGAGGTAACTGATGATATATATGTTTTAGCACTGAAAAAAGATGGAGAAATTCACTTTAAATGTATAGCCTGATTGATTGTATACTTCTCTGGCTGCTCGGTATATCTCTGGTAGGAATATAATTTAAAATGATCCTAGAATAGCAACTCCACAAAAGATATTAGAAGAAACAAAACCAAACTTTCCTCAAGAAATTGTCTTCACTTCATGTGCTAGACTTTCAATGTAAAAAATTCCCAGGAAAATTAGCAGTGTATGCAAGAAAAAAAGTAAATATAAAATGAAACAAACCTTCATGATCTAGAACCAGGAGGAACAATAGATGAGGAACACAGACCTAAAATGATTTAAGGTGATGGAATTAGCAGATACAGATACAAATCAATTATCTTTAAAATGTTTTGGAAAATAAGAAACCTTATTGACCATATTCACAGGGAATGAAAAAAGCAAATAATGACAAGCAAAATTTGAAAAATAAAAATAAAACTAACAATAAAATATGAAGAAAAACAAAAAATACATTAATTTATATGAATAATTCTACTGATACATTAGAAAATGTTATACAATGATGACAATTTAGGAGGAAACTAGATACAAAGAAATCACATGGAATGCAGCCAGAGGGAAAAAAAAAGAGATGAAAATTTAAAAAATGATTAAGATATATGCAGTATGGAAGGAGAAGTTATAAATTTTAACTAAAGTCTCAGAGAGGAGAAAGAGAGAGAGAGGAGGGAACAAACCTAATGAATATATTATATCTGGGAAATTCATGAAATGCACAAACCCACAGATTCTTGAAGCTCAACCAATTCAGAAGAGGAGAAATATAAAGATATCCACACTAAATATCTCATGATTGCATATCTAAAAAGACTATACTGATGTTGCTGGTCTGGAGATGACACTTTCAGAACTACTGTCATAGACCAACTATAGCACATAAAAGATAAGCTTTAGAGAAGATCTAAAAGACTGCTTGAGGAAAGAATTTTTGTTATAATAAAGTAACTAACAACTAGACCAAATGCTGATTTTCCCACCAGTAATAATGGAAGCCTGAACATAGCTAAATTATTTTTTGAACATGCCAAATATAAATGTATCAATCTATAATTTTATGCACAGAGAAAATGATATTTTTGTGAATGAGGGGTAATTTAATTTTTAGACATTAAAAAATAAGAGAGTAAACATTCATTAAAGGAAAATCTAGATATATATTTCATGAAAAGGAAAATGATTTCAGAAAAAAAATTATAAAGAACAAGTGGAAAGGAAAAACAAAAAAAGAATGGTAAATATATGGTTAAAACTAAATGAGTGTTGCCTATATACAAAGCTAATAATAATTTGAGGAACTTAAAATTCTTCAATAAATAAATGTGACAGTGTATGTTAGAAAAATGATGAACTCAAATCAGTCCTTTCATTTTTCATGAGGAAGATGGAGATAATTATTAACTTTGTAGTGTAATAAATTAATTATACTCACTGTAATTACTGAGTTCTTTACTAATTAAATTGAAATAGAGAACAAAACTTTCAAAAGAGTAGTAGGAATAATTGAATGATTCAAAAAAATCTATTGAAATAAGTGTAAGAAAGAGAAAACTATATAAAAAAAACAGGAAGAAAAGTAGAAAATATAAAATAAAATAAATTAAACAAACGTATGTATTAGTCATTATAGTAACTGTAATTGGATATACTAAATACTCCAGTAGTGGACAAATTTAATAGACTGTATTAAAACTGAAACTCTTCACAAGTAATGCACAAAACCCCACAAAATTTGAATTCAACCCACAAAATTTGAATTCAAAGAAATGGACAAATTGCACCAAGAAAGCCATAACCAAAAAAAAGACTGGTTTAACTATATTAATTTAAAACAAACACCTAGAAAAATATAAGATATTGTTAGAGAAAAGAAAACAATAAAATAAAATATTCAATTTGCTAAAATGATAATCCTTTTAGAATATATAAAATAACTTCAAAATATATAAAGTAAGTCTTGACAGAATTACTGGAAGAAAAACAAAAATCTATCTTCAGAGTGGGAGATATTAACACAGCTCTCTGTCAATAACTGACATATAAAGGACACAAAATGTGTCAGTAGGAATAAGGATGATTTGAATAATAGGAATGAAGGAATAACACATTTGTTTTAATTGGCTATACAGAGAACATTGCACTCTCCAACAGTTTTCAGTTATGCATAAAACATTTACCAAAATTTACCAATTATTTGAACATAAATTTTGAGCAAACGAATGTCAAAGAATTTAAATAAAAATAACATATTTTGACAAGAATAAAAGTTTGCTAGAAATTAATTGGAGAATGTTAACTAGAAATCCCATGTTGGAAAATTAGTGCATCAAAGAAGAAATCATAATGTAATTAGAAAATATTTTGAATTTAACAGTAGCAAGACTATCACAAATCAAAACCTGTGAGGTGCAGCAAAGAGCATATTTAGAGGAAAAGTTAGTCTTTTGTGCAGAGATGAGGAGGCTGGCTTTTAAAAGAACATGTTTTGCAGCGGTCTCCAGCCATTTCCTGTGAATTGCCTGCTTCAGCACTGCTGTTCATCTGTGATCATCAGATAGGTAATAGTATCCTGAAGTGTCCTGAGCTAGACAGTGACAAAGACTGCCTTAAGTTTCCCCTCAGTTTATCTAAGCTTTCTCAAGACTTCTACAGATCCTGACCTCCCTTTCCTTAAAGCATTTACTTCAGAAAACTTGTAATTGTAAACTCTTTCTCTGCCCTTTTGAGATGCTAATCTTCTACACCACTGGAATGTTTTTCTCAAGACCAGTGGGATCATCTCTGTGAAATGGAATCAACATGAATGATCACACTCCATCTCCCATTTGCCATGGGAGGGTAGAAACCTAACTCTGAAAAGGGACAATTAGCAAACACAGATGACCCCATCTGTTTTGCCAAAAGCCTACTTTTAGTTTCAAGGTTTGTTGGATTCGCTGGCAAAATAGCCACTTGTCTCACACAACTGAACAGATTTAATTAATTTTTAATAGAAGATTATTTAACTTAATTTCAATATACAGTCATTAGAAGGGGATGAATAAAAGTATTAGAGGTACATAACAGAGTATACATCATCAGATTGGGCCAACACCTACATCCAGATTCAAACAGCAGCTGGAAAGTCCCAAGTAACAGCAATCTGGAGTCCCAATTGGGAAGGGTCCTGGGCCATGCGTTCACCTCACAGGTAAGACTTCAAATTGCAGTTCTGGGGGCTTCTGTTTATAATCCCAATCCACAATCTGCTATCATCAGTTTATGAGCAAAAATGCAACTCTGGTTTAACTGTAACAGTGCTGTTGGTTTCACTGCGTGAGTCAAAAGATTTTCTAGACCATGGGGGACTGATCAGATCCCCAGGGCTCAAGAAATTTCAACTCATTCCCTTTCTTATCTTAAGTGTTGCTTGACTTGTTGGTAACAATTGTTAGGTGTGCAGGCAGGCACACAGTCTAGACAGGGCCACAAGTCGGTCAGTGGCCTACTTCTGCCTCTGAATCCTGAACAAGACACTTTACTAGTTTTCTCAACACCATCTCATTGGCCAACCACTCTCCTAATGTCCTCTAGCACTTTGCCATTGGCTTATCCCAGCATTTAAAAATCCTCCACCCTTTTGTTTTAGCGGAGTGGAGTTGAATATCTTGCCCCTATTGCAAAAGTCTTGAATGAGGACTTCTTTGTCTGTTTAACTTGCATTGGCTGGTCAGTGGCTGCCCACATGCATTTAAAACTTTTGAGAGAATGTAGTATGTTATGGAGACAGTTATAATTATTAACAACCAAACAATGCCAATGGTTTGGATAGCACTCCTGAGCCAGGTTCTCCATGACCCAAGCCAGCTAGAATCAAATAAGTCAAAGAAATAATCCCAAATAGAGGGATATTTCTTTAAGCCTGTTGGCCTGTTTATGTATTTCATGTAACTCTGCCTTTACTTCCTCAGAAGTGTTTATCCAGTGAGCTTGATTCAGAGAAACGGAGACATTGGAAATCAGGGAGAAGTTCTTAGTGGGCAGAACTACAGGATCACCAGCATCACGGCAAATCCAACAGTTACATGGAGGCTGGATTACTCTCTTTTGAAATGGTCTGAGTTACTGAACAATGCCATCTTTCCAGACCAGGTCAAGGCAAAAAGTGGACAAAATAATTATAAAAGACCTTCATGGTATAAGAATTAAGCAAAGGATGTTAAGAGAGGAAAGGAAGAATGAAAAAATGTTCTTGATCTGATATTTTGGAATGAAGCAATCTACCTCAATGTAGCTATTTCTCTTCTTACTCCATTTGATTTTGAGGTCTTTGGCATTTATACAGGACCAGAGGGGGTCTGACAACTTATAATTTGGCAGCAGTGTCAGTGGTCAAGTGTACTTGGTAGGGTTCTTTCATGAAACTTACTTTTGCAAAAACCTCAGAGTAAAATAATAACTGTCTGAAAAAATATAAGACTTAAAAATTCCCATGGTTAGAGAATTGGTTAGTGTTCATTATAATGGCATTGGCAAGAAAATTGATTATTTCTGTGACAATATTTTAAGATGATAATGGTAATTATGACTGATAATACTATATCAGGACATACCAGATTTTTAGGAATTTTATACAGTTTCTGGAACACTTGTATTAATAATAAATACTCATACAAATATGCATCACTTCTTATTTGACAATACTTCCTATGCAATTTAACATATCAAATAAGCCTAATTAATTAAACATTTCTCTTTTTATAAATAGAGAGAACAAATCTTTTGAGATGTTCCAGGGGCTCTCTGGAAAATACTGAAATTAATTTGAGGTGAAAAAGACTTCATTTAGAATTTGATATTGGGGGAGTTTTAAAAAAGTACCCATTTAACCAATGTGACAAGGACTTTGAAGGTAAATACAGAAGGTTACATAGCTATAAAAACCTAAGCTCTTTTAATATTGAGAAGAGTGGGTTTTCTTAAGTAATCAAAGACCTGATAAGATGAAATTAAATACAGTAAATTGTTTTGGGAAAACACAAAATCTTTACTTTCCGGGCAGATTATTTAAAAGATTAAAAACAAATTGTGTTTGTACTTTCTTATTAAGAGTAGGTCAATAATGTAAGAAAGCTTTGTTCTTTTAACAGACAGGAAACCAAATTCTAATTTTGTACTGGTGTATCATTAATATTAAAACTCATTTTTAAAAAACTAAATAAATTCATTCTAATCTTAGCCAGATTGACACATATATAGTTATTTTTCCAAGATTCCTTTTCACAAAACTTCTACAACTTTTTTACATCCATTCAGATTTTGTCCTAAGTTCCCTCCCCCACCCCCACCCCCCTTTTCTCATTCTGGAACAACCAGCTATTTTACTTCAGGACAAAATTACTCTCTTTTTTCCTTGACCACAACCACATCTGCCTACATTTTCTTACCAAAAACACATCCTGCTTTCCTTGTATAGAGATGTTTCCTTTATTAGGTCTACTAGGTTTAATTGCATATGTTAATTATAATTCTTAACCCTTAAAATACTTAATTCCTAGTGGAAACTAAGAGGTAAGCAATTGTGGGCTCTCAGTTACACTAGCATTCTCTGATTGACACATTTTTAAACATATCTAATATATTCTAGAAATATATTCTTCCTCATACTAAATTTTTCAATGTGGCACAAGACGTGTTTACTAATAAACACAAATATCTTTAGTTTCTCTGTAAAAGGAAGCCAAAAGTGGATAAACATATATTCAGTAATTAATGTTTCAGTGTTTGTCTTATTTGGAAATGATCTAGATATTTGATGAATATCCATCATTTAACTTATTGCAGTATAACTTTGTTTCAAATTATCAAAATGAGTTTGGAAACCATTTTTAAGTAGACCTTTTATAAAGCATAGTTATTGGTGAAAAGTTTACTTATAAACTTTTGTCTTATATCTGTTTATTTGTCCTTAACACATGCTTAAATAACATGAGCTTATTTGACTTTTAGTAAACCTAAGTAAATTAAAAGTTGAATGTCTACATTATATTCAATAATTATAGATCTCAAAACATGCCTTTTTAAATTAAATCAATAAACAAGCTTTATTCATTGAAAATTATCATAGATCACATGAACTTGAAAAACATTTGGGTTAGTTTCTCTATTTCTGAGAGTATACTTGATTTTTATAATGTTTCTTTATAAACCAATTAAATAGAGCTCTTTACAAAGTAATTTTGGCAATACCATCTGGAGGTACAAAAATATTACATGTTTATAACACATATATAGAGAAATATATAAGCATATAGAGAGAGGCAAACAGAGATCTTGTTTAAAATGAAATGCTTTCATTTTAAAATTTTAGCTATGAGACAATAATACAAAATACACAGTAATACAAAACTCACTAGTTTGTAAAGGAATAGCTGTTTACACCTGTGTTTTCTTCTCAGATGGCTTAAACTTTTCACTGGTATGGCAGAGACTTTTAAGCTTTTTTCATAGGCTTAGTTTTCAAATATGCCTTCTTTTTTTTTTTTTTTCTTCCTATCTGATAATAACTACCTCTGTGTTTGCTAGAGAAGACCAGGTAGGATATTTACATATCAAAAGGAGCAGAGAAAGAATGTAACTTCCACCAAGAAGGACTTTTTTTCCCTAAGACCAGACTGTTGACAATACCTACAAGCCTTTTGAAATGAATCTGGAGGTTTGGGGATTGATTAAAAGGGTAGGTGGGCTTTTTCTCTTCTGTTAAAGGCTCAATTTGTAAGACAAGCACAGTTGCCTTTAATTTATCAAAGAACTGGGTGTCAACCTGAATGATGTCAAGGAACTGACTCATACATCTAACCACATTATCTTGAATTTACTTCTTTAAATCAGGGAGAAGATCTTCAACTGAGATAGAAATCAAAAGATTCCTGTGTTCCAGTTTTAGAGCTGTTTGTCTTTGAAATGTTTTTTTCTTTCCCTCTGGGTGTGTAGTTTCAATTAGCTTAGGGAAGAAGGCCTGAAAAAAAGTTTCTATCAGGTTCTCAGCATCAGCTTCCAATTTAACCAACTTCTGACCATACAGCTACTTTTGATAAAAAAGAAAAAAATCCTTTAAAATATCTAGCTAAGTTTTATCCAGAACAAACAGTAAATATTCTTGGTGTTAGAGCAGGCAGATAGCTAGATATGAGCAGAGAAAGAGGAACATGGACTAGGTGGCAGGAAACCATACATCTTGTGAACAACGGGGGTCCTTGGGTAGACAAAGGAAAGCAGGAACCTCCAGGCTGACCAGAAGATATAAATCTCGAGGTGACAAGGGGTTCTAGAAGCAGACAAAGAAAGGTGGGAAAAGGCAGAATCTCTGGTGTCCAAATGTAAACTTTTGCACATTATGCCCTCATTACAATAAAATTAGCCTTGCAGATAAGAAGTACCCATCATGCACTGATGCCATGACACTTCCAATCAAGGCTAAATAAGGGCAAAAATCCCTCTCCCCTCGGGAAGGTGGAGCTGGGATGAAAATCAGTAATAAGACCCAAAACCCCTTCTTCCTCAGTGAATATTCTTCCCATTCATTTTCACATCTCTTATAACCAGCTTGCCAAAGAAACTCATGGCAGCTACTCACCTGAGTGCCCATTCATCCCTTGAGAGTATACTATCCCTTAAATCCTCACTTGGCTTTCTTGGCTTCCATCTCATCTCTGAGTTCTTTTTGTGATGAGACAAGGATCTACTCTCCAGTAACACTGGCACTATTGAAAAATCCCATGGACACAAAAGACATCTCCAAGGAGGGTGCAAAGGTACTATTCTTCCTAAATCCAGAGCCACTCCCAAAGATAAAAGAAAGAAAGAAAGACAATTCCCTTGAGAGCTGACAACTGTTAATAAGATCCTGGCCACAAATGGACTGCAATCCACATTTATGTCAGGTCATAATTCTGGGTGCTTAATCTCATCATTTAGCTGGAGAGAAGTAGGAGTCATGTTGGTCTTACAGTCTTTTAGGTTTGGTACTTCTTGTGTCTTAATTTTTCTTTTTTCTTTTAACTATATTTTTGATATTGGAGAACCAATAACCTGCATGCTCCAGACAGACAGAAAGCCAAACCAAGTTCTCAGGACAGAAAATGAGGCAAACAAGAAGGCAATATCTGTCCCTGGAACAAAAAAAGGATCAATAATCAATAGGTACCCTCAAACCACATTCACAGGAGTCTGGATTTGGAAGGGAAAGAACAACTTGAAATTTTACCTTCCTTTCCTGGGACTACTAGAAATCCAGGAGAGCTAACTCTGGTAAGAATTTTCACCCTTTTCTGGTTTCTGCCAGTTTTATTAGGATTCTATCTGCAAGCTCCTGAGAAAGTGGGATTTAAAGTAGAGTAGTTCTCTATCTACCAGAATGTGGTAAGGTATTCCATTAATTTTAATTTTAGTTAAGGGAATAACTGGTTGCAGTTTACCAGAGAATCTGTTGGAGTCCTGTCAACCCTAGGAAGGGCCCATATGGGGCCCTTTTCTGAGGGTAGATATGTCGGGGTTCAAGTTGATGTCAAAGAACTTGCACAAAACCTTCATGGACAATATTTTTTCCAGTGTTGCAGCTGATTGCAAATGAGACATCAATTTCTGGGCTAGTGTTTAATGATGAACCCCTAAGAGGGTGCAAGCAAGTGTTCTTTTAGGTTTCTGGCCTTGGAGCTCTTCCAGTTGAAAGACCACTAAGTTGGTAGACTTTTGTTTACTGCCTTGGGGTATTTTCATAGTAGAGAGGTAACTTAGTTAGAGGATTAATAGAATAAGTACTCAGGTAAAGGAGGATAGAGAGGAGTAGGAGTCATGTCAGTCTTACAGTCTTGTTTTTGGTACCATTTGTGTCTTAATTTTTATTTTTCTTTTTTTAATTGTTTTTTTTTATATTGGAGTATAGGTGATTAACAATGTTGTGTTAGTTTCAGGTATACAACAAAGTGATTCTGTTATACATATACATGTATCTGTTCTTTTTCAAATTCTTTTCCCATTTAGGTTGTTATATAATACTGAGCAGAGTTCACTGTGCTATATAGTAGGTCCTTTTTGGTTATCCATTTAAAATATAGCAGTGTGTACATGTCAATCCTGAACTCCCTAACTATCCCTCCTCCCTCCCTTCCCCCTGGTAAACATAAATTTGTTCACTAAGTCTGTGAGTCTGTTTCTGTTTTGTAAATAAGTTCATTTGTATTATTTTTATTTCAGACTGCATATAAGTGATATCATATATTTGTCTTTCTCTGTTTGACTTAACTTTACTCAGTATGACTATCTCTAGGTCCATCTGTGTTGCTGCAAATAGCATTATTTCATTTTTTTTAATAGCTGAGTAATATTCCATTGTACATATGTATAACATCTTCTTTATACACTCATCGGTTGATGGAATTTTATGTTTCTTCCACATCTTGTTTATTGTAAACAGTGCTGCAATGAACATTGAGGTGCATGTATCCTTTCAGACCATGTATTTCTCTGGATATATGCCCAGGACGAGGATTGCAAGATCATATGGTAGCTCTATTTTTAGTTTTTTAAGGAACCTCCATACTGTTCTCCACAGTGGCTCTACCAATTTACATTCCCACCAACAGTGTAGGATGGTACCCTTCTCTCCACACCCTCTCCAACATTCATTGTTTGTGCATTTTTGATGATAGTCATTCTGACCTGTGTGAGGTAATATCTCATTGTAGTTTTGATTTGCATTTCTCTAATAATTAACAATGTTGAACATCTTTTTTTTTTTCCTCTTGGCCATCTATATGTCTTCTTTGGAGAAATGTCTATTTAGGTCTTCTGCCCATTTTGGGGGTTTTTTTTTGATGATATTGAGCCACATGAGCTGTTTAAATTTTGGAGACTAATCCCTTATCAGTCGGATAGTTTGCCAATATTTTCTCCCACTCTGTGGGTTGACTTTTCATTTTGTTTATGGTTTCTTTTGCTGTGCAAGTTTTGAGTTTAATTAGGTCCCATTTGTTTACTTTCATTTTTATTTCCATTACTCTGGGAGAGAGATCAAAAATGATATTGATGCAATTTATGCCAGAGAGTGTCCTGCCTGTGTTTTCCTCTAAGAGTTTTATAGTGTCTGGTCCCACATCTAGGTCTTTAATCCATTTTGAGTTTATGTTTGTGTATGGTATTAAAGAGTGTTCTAACTTCATTTTTTTACATGTAGCTTTCCAGTTTCCCCAGCACCATTTATTGAAGAGACTGTCTTTCCTTCATTGTATAGTCTTGCCTCCTTTGTCATAGATTAACTGACCATAGGTGTGTGGGTTTATTTCTGGGCTTCCTATCCTGTTCCACTGATCTATGTTTCTACTTTTGTGCCAGTACTATACTGTTCTGATAACTATAGATTTGTAGTATAGTGTGAAGTCAGGAAGCCTGATTCCTCCAGTTCCTTTTCTCTTTCTCAAGATTGTTTTGGCTATTAGGGGTCTTATGTGTCTCCATACAGATTTAAAGAATTTTTGTTCTAATTCTGTGAAAAATGCCATTGGTAATTCAATAGGGACTGCAAGGAATCTGTAGATTGCCTTGGGTAGCATAGTCATTTTGACAATATTGATTTTTCAATCCAAGAACATGGTATATCTTTCTATCTGTTTCGGTTGTCTTCTATTTCTTTCATCAGAGTCTTATAGTTTCTGGGCAACAGGTCTTTGGTATCCTAAGGTAAGCTTATTCCTAGGTATTTTATTCATTTTGATGCAATGGTAAATGGGCTTGTTTCTTTAATTTCTCTTTCTGTTGTCAGTGTATAGAAATCCAACAGATTTGTGTCTGTTGATGTTGTCACCTGCAACTTTACCAAATTCATTGATGAGTTCTGCTAGTCCGCTGGTAGTGTCTTTAGGGTTTTCTATGTATAGTATCATGCCATCTTCAAACAGTGACAGTTTAACTTCTTTGACAATTTTGATTCCTTTTATTTCTTTTTCTTCTCTGATTGTCATAGCTAGGACTTCCAAAGCTATGTTGAAAAAAAGTGGTGAGAGTGGACATCCTTGCCTTGTTCCTGGTCTTAGAGGAAATTCTTTCAGCTTTTCACCATTGAGTATGATGTTAGCTGTAGGTTTGTCATATATGACCTTTATTATGTTGAGATATGTTCCCCCATGCCCACTTTCTGGAGAGTTTTTATCATAAATGGGTGTTGAATTTTGTCAAAAGCATTTTCCTGCATCTGTAGAGATGATCATATGGGTTTTATTCTTCAATTTGTTGATGTGGTATATCACACTGTTTGATTTGTAGATTTGAAAAATCCTTGCATTCCTGGGATAAATCCCACTTGACCACGGTGTATGATCCTTTTAATGTATTGTTAAGTTCAGATTGCTAGTATTTTGTTGAGGATTTTGGCATCTATGGTCATCAGTAATATTGGCCTGTAGTTTTCTTTTTTTGTGGTATCTTTGTCAGGTTTTGGTATCAGGGTGCAGGTGGCCTCATAAAATAAGTAGTGGAGTTTTCCTTCCTCTGTAAGTTTTTGAAACACTTTCAGAAGGATAATGTCAACTCTTTTCTAAATGATTTATAGAATTGGCCTGTGAAACACTCTGGTCCTGGGCTTTTTATTTTTAGAGTTTTTTTTAATCACAATTTCAACTTCAGTACTTGTGATTGGTCTGTTCATCTTTTCCATTTCTTCCTGGTTCAGTCTTGGGAGATTGTACCTTTCTAAGAATTTCTGCCAGGTTGTCTGTTTTATTGGCATACAGTTGCTTATAGTAGTCTCTTATGATCCTTTGTATTTCTCTGGTGTCCATTGTAACTTCTTTTTCATTTCTGATTTTATCAATTTTAGTCCTCTCCCTTTTTTTCTTGATAAGTTTGGCTAAAGATTTATCAGTTTTATTTCTCTTTTCAAAGAACCATTGATCTTTGTTACTGTTTGCTTCATCTCTATTTCATTTATTACTGCTCTGATATTTATGATTTCTTTCCTTCTATTAACTTTAGGTTTTGTTTGTTCTTCTGTCTGTAGTTGCTTTAGGTGTAAGTTAGGTTGTTTATTTGAGATTTTTCTTGTTTCTTGAGGTAAGATTGTATTGCTATAAACTCTTCTATTAGAACTGCTTTTGCTGCATCTCATAGGTTTTGGACTGTTGTGCTTTCATTTTCACTTGTCTCTAGGTATTTTTTGATTTCTGCTGATTTCTTCAGTGACCTCTTGGTTATTTAGTAGCGTATTGTATAGCCTCCATGTGTTTGTGTTTTTTACATATTTTTCCTGTAATTTATTTCTAATCTCATAGCATTGTGGTAGGAAAAGATGCTTGATATTATTTCAGTTTTATTAAATTTACCAAGGCTCACTTTGTGGCCCAGCATGTGTTCAGTCCTGCAGAATGTTCCATGCACATGAGAAGAATGTATATTCTACTGCTTTTGGATGGAATGCTCTGTAAATGTCAATTAAGTCTATCTGGTTTAAAGTGTGATTTAACACCTCTGTTTCCTTATTGATTTTTGTTCTGGATGATCTGTCCATTGATGAAAGTGTGGTGTTAAAGTCCCCCACTACTGTCAATTTCTCCATTTATAGCTATTAGCATTTGCCTTATATATTGAGGTGCCTCTATGTTGGGTACATATATATTTACAAACATCTTCTTGGATTGATCCCTTGATCATTATGTAGTGTCCTACTTTGTCTTTTATAACAGTCTTTATTTTAAAGTCTATTTTGTCTGATATGAGTATTGCTACTCCAGTTTCTTTTGATTTCCACTTGTGTGGAATAACTTTTTCCATCCCTTTACTTTCAGTCTTATGTGTCCCTAGGTCTGAAGTGGGTTTCTTGTAGACAGCATATATACAGGTCTTGTCTTTTTATCCATTCAGCCAGTCTATGTCTTTTGGGTGGAGCATTTAATGCATTTACGTTTAAGGTAATTATTGATAGGTATGTTCTTATTTCCATTTACTTAATTGTTTTTGGTTTGATTTTGTAGGTCTTTTTGCTTCCCTTCCTCATTTGTTCTCTTCTCTTATGGTTTGATCACCATCTTTAGTGTTGTGTTTCAGTTGTTTCTTTCTTTTTGTGTGTGTTATCTATTGTAGTTTTTGGGTTTGCTGTTTCCATGAGGTTTTGACATATCAGTCTTCATATATTCAAGGTTGTTTTAAGTTGTTTTTCTCTTTCTCACCTAGAGAAGTTCCTTTAGCCTTTGTTCAAACCTGACCTGGTGGTGTTGATTTCTCTTAGTTTTAGCTTGTCGAAAAAGCTTTTGATTTCTCTATCAAATCTGACTGAGATCCTAGCTGGTTAGAGTATTCTTGGTTGCAGTTTCTTCTGTTTCACCACTTTACCTATATTATGCCACTGCCTTCTGGCCTGCAGGGTTTCTACTGAAAAAATCAGCTAATGGCCTTATGGAAGTTCCTTTATATATTATTTGTTGGTTTTCCCTTGTTGCTTTTAATATTTTTTCTTTGTCTTTAGTTTTTGTCATTTAGATTACTGCATTTCTCAGCATGTTTTTCTTTGGGTTTATCCTGCCTGAGACTCTCTGCACTTCCTGGATTGGAAGACTGTTTCCTTTACCATGTTAAAGAAATTTTCAGCTATTATCTCTTCAGATATTTTCTCGGGTCCTTTCTCTCCCTCTTCTCCTTCTGGGACTGTTATTATGTCAATGTTGATGCATTTAATATTGTCTGAGGGGTCACTTAGACTGTCTTCACTTCTTTTCTTGTTTTTTTTTTCTTTATTCTGTTCTGTGGCAGAGATTTCTACCATTCTGTCTTCCAGCTCACTTATCTGTTTTTCTCTCTCACTTATTCTGCTATTAATTTATTCTAGTGTATTTCTCACTTTAGTTATTTTATTGTTCATCTCTGTTTGTTCTTTACTTCCTCTAGGTCTTTTTTTATTTTTATTTATTTTTGCGGTACGCAGGGCTCTCACTGTTGTGGCCTCTCCCGTTGTGGAGCACAGGCTCCAGATGCGCAGGCTCAGCGACCATGGCTCATGGGCCTAGCCGATCTGTGGCATGTGGGATCTTCCTGGACCGGGGCACGAACCCATGTCCCCTGCATCGGCAGGCGGACTCTCAACCAATGTGCCAGCAGGGAAGCCCCTCTTCTAGGTCTTTGATAAATATTTCTTGCATCTTCTCAATGCTTGCCTCCATTCTTTTTCCAAGATCTTGGATCATCTTCCCTATCATTATTCTAAATTTTCTCCAGGAGCTTGGCTATTTCCACTTCACTTAGTTGTTCTTCTGCAGTTTCATTTTGTCCCTTCATCTGGGATATATCTCTCTGCTTTCTCATTTTGACTAACTTTCTGTATTTGTGGTTTGTATTTCACAGGCTGCAGGATTGTAGTTCTTGCTTCTACTGCCTGCCCTCTGGTAGATGAGACTGTCTAAGAGGGTTGTGCAAGCCTCCTGATGGGAGGGGCTAGTTGCTGCCCAGTGGTGGGTGGGGCTGGTTCTTGTCCCTCTGGTAGGCAGTGCCATGCTCAGGGAGATTTTAAGCCACTAGTCTGCTGATGGGTGGGGCTTTGTTCCCACCCTGTTGGGTTTTTGGCCTGAGGTGACCCAGCACTAGAGCCTACATGCTGTTGGGTGGGGCTAATGGCAGCCTCTGGGAGGGCTCATGCCAGTGAGTACTTCCCAGAGCTGGTGCTGCCGTTGTCTTTTTCCCTGCAGTGAGCCACAGCCACCACCCCTACCTCTGCAGGAGACCCTCCAATACTAGCAAGTAGGTCTGGTCCAGGATCTTATGGAGTCACTGCTTTTCTCCCATGCATCCTGGTGCTCATAAGATTTTGTATGTGCCCTCCAAGAATGGAGTTTCTGTTTCCCCCAGTCCTGTGGAAGTCCTGTGATCAAACCCCAATGGCTTTCAAAGATAGATTCTCTGGGGACTCCTCTTCCCATTGCCAGACCCCTGGCTAGGAAGCCTCACATGGGGCTCAGAACTTCCATCCTGTGGGATAACTTCTGTGGTACAACTCTTCTGCAATTTGTGGGTTGCCCACCTGGTGGGTATGGGATTTTATTTTATCACAATTGTGCCCCTCCTACCATCTTGTTGTGGCTTCGTCTTTGTCTTTGTATATAGGTTATCTTTTTTGGTAGGTTCCAACATTTTTTTGTTGATGCTTGTTCAGCTGTTAGCTGTGATTTTCGTGTTTTTGTAAGAAGGGGGTGAGGTTATATCCTTCTACTCTATCATCTTGAGCTGTTCCTGTCATCTTAAATTTTCATTAGCCTTTTCCAATAAACTTGTCAGTGAAATTATTTTGGAAACTTGAAGTCTTTTGGAGGCTTCTGCCTGCTAATTACAATAGAGATATCATTCTGTTTGTTTGAGTTGGGAAACTTGCTTTCAAGTGCACTTCTTAAATGGATGATCTTGTCAATTTGGAACATTCCCCATAATGGCTATTTTAATTTTAGTTTGTCTTAGTAAGATTTTGCCACTTTGGTGTATATCTACAGAGACCACTGCTTTTAAACATAAAATAAGCAGGTGTGCCAAAAGGTGGCATGCTTAATTCTTTGACACTTGAGGATCCTATTACTTTAGCTAAGCCTTGGATCTCTTCTAGCCAAATTAGTACACAAGGGAGAGAGCTCAAATGTCAGTGAGTTACCCTAACATCCCTTGGTAATAGCAACCAGAAACAGTGAATTCAAAGTGCTCAGTGGTCCCCTTGCCTGTGAATTCATTGCCCTGCAGGCTGTTAGCAGTCAGCTTCACAATCCATTCCTTCTTACCAAAAACTATTAAAAATGATTGAGGAAGACAACTTAGGTGATACAAACAAACTTTATTTAGCACTTCATGAAGTGGACAGTCTCCATTTAGAGAACTGAAAAATGGGGGTGGATGGAAAAAAAGCCTTCATAAGATAAAAAATAGGGCTTCCCTGATGGCACAGTGATTGAGAGTCTGTCTGCCAATGCAGGGGACACGGGTTCGTGCCCCGGTCTGGGAAGATCCCACATGCCACGGAGCGGCTGGGCCCGTGAGCCATGGCTGCTGAGCCTGCACATCCGGAGCTTGTGCTCTGCAACGGGAGAAGCCACAACAGTGAGAGGTCTGCATACCACAAAAACAAAAACAAAGAAAAAAGATAAAAATAAAGAATAAAGAAGTATAAAGCACAGAGTTGGCTTGGCATTTTGGGATTGGCTGGCTGGATAAACTGTGTTTCTGATCAAGGACAGCAATTACAGATGCATGAAAGTTATCTAAGTGTGCTGACATGGCACCCCAGGCAGGAGCAGCTCCATCTTGGGCCTAGAAATTTATTACAACACTTTTCCAATATAATTTTTCTTTGACAGCAGCAGCAGTAACTTCCTGACATCCTGAAGCACAGTTGCAGTGATCACCTGTCTGAAATTTTACTCCTACATCCTATCAGATAATTTTGTAAATATCTAATTCCCTATGTTAAATCTATTCATTTTTGAAATAGCCAGAATACTGTATCCTGTCTGAAGCCAAATTGAAACAATAACCTAAAGGAGTACAAGACCTTTCCAGATAGTACTATAAAACTTTATGGAAAGATTAAATAATAGTTGAACAAAAATAAATGCTCAGTATTATTATCAGTAATCAGTAAAATGCATAAAAACATCCACTCAATTGGTAAAGAATAAAATTCTGAAAAATAAAACATCTGGAAATCTACACTCTGTGTGAGAGTATAAACTGGTATTATTTTAGAAAATTTGTTACTATAACCTATTATGATTGCACATGCTCAGTTTTCTAATGCTTCATCTGCTGGACATTTATAATAGAGAAAAATTGTAGACATGCACCCAAAGAGACAAGTGATAAATATTCAAAGTGACTTTTCTGTAAGAGCCGAATATGGAAATAATATAAATTACCATCAGTAGTAGAGGGGGTAAATAGATTGTGAGAGTTTCATGTCATTTGTTCACAACTGGTGATTATGTGGGTTTTTTTTTTTTTTCCTATAACAACAATTGTTTGGTCAAAACTCAATTAAGTGGGCTGAAACAGTCAAAAAAGAGTTCCCAATTAAGTAAGATGAAATTTGTAATTTGAAGGATATGATGGGTGGGATTAGAGTAGACAGATAAAATAGGAGTAAGGAGGAGACATCCTTTCAAGGAAGTTAGAGCAGAATATTATTATTTTACAGCTATTGCATCAAAATGCTTATGAAATAATAACAATATGTTAAACTATGCATAGTTATATAATAAATATTATGAAACTTATGCACATATTTTATAGAAGTTGTTTATTTGTCTATCCTCCAGCAAAACAAATTATTATAAGAGTTTGAGGTCAGAGGCCAGCGTACGTATACCTTGTACTGTAAAAAACTGTGATTTATTCATGATTAACAAAGAAATATATGCTTAGTTTAAGCAAAAAGGAGGAAGTCTATATTTTCCAAAGAGGAGAAAACTTAGAATTTTTGAATAAAAATTTTGATTAATTTTATCCATACTAGGGAAAAGGTGTGGTGACTATCATGAGCACTACTGAACATAAAAGAAAGCTCTTGAGTTGGTGAAGCACTGAGAGACTGAATGAGATATTTCCTACTTTCATTTTCACATGTCCCAATAAAAATCACCATAACCAAAAATTTTAAAAATCAGTTGTGTTGAGGACATAGCAGATATTAAACTGATAAGAATAGATACAACACTTGATGTCACAGAAAAAGGCCAATATCACTGATGAACATAGATGCAAAAATCCTCAACAAAATACTAGCAAACAGAATCCAACAGCACATTAAAAGGATCATACAGCATGATCCAATGAGGTTTATCTCAGGAAGGTAAGGATTCTTCAAAATACGCAAATCAATCAATGTGAGACACCATATTAACAAACAGGAGAATAAAAACCATATGATAATCTAAATAGATGCAAAAAAATCTTTTGAAAAAATTCAACATCCTTTTATGATAAAAACTCCCCAGAAAGTAGGCATAGAGGGAACTTTCCTCAACATAATAAAGGCCAAGTATGACAAACTCACAGGCCACATCGTTCTCAGTGGTGAACAACTGAAATCATTTCCTCTAAGATCAGGAACAAGACAAAGTTGTTTGCTCTCACCATTATTATTCAACATAGTTTTGGAAGTTTTGGCCATGACAATCAAAGAAGAAAAAGAAGTAAAAGGAATCCAAATTGGAAAAGAAGATATAAAACTGTCACTGTTTGCAGATGACATGATACTATACATAGAGAATCCTAAAGATGCTACCAGAAAATACTAGAGCTAATCAATGAATTTGATAATGCAGCAGAATACAAAATTAATACACAGAAATCTCTGGCATTCCTATACACTAATGATGAAGAATCTGAAAGAGAAATTAAGGAAACACTGCAATTTACCACTGCAACAAAAAGAATAAAATACCTCAGAATAAACCTACTTAGGTAGGTAAAAGACCTGTATGCAGAAAACTATAACACTGATGAAAGAAATTAAAGATGATACAAATAGATGGAGAGATATATCATGTTCTCAGATTAGAAGAATCAACATTGTGAAAATGACTATACTACCCAAAGCAATCTACATTTTCAGTGTAATCCTTATCAAACCACCAATGGCATTTCTAACAGAACTAGAATAAAAAATTTCACAATTTGTTTGGAAACACAAAAGACCGCAATTAGAAAAGCAATCTTGAGAAAGAAAAATGGAGCTGGAGGAATCAGGCTCCCTGACTTCAGACTATAGTACAAAGCTACAGTAATCAAGATAGCATGGTACTGGCACTAAAACAGAATTATAGATTAATGGAACAGGATAGAAAGCCCAGAGATAAACCCACACATACATAGTCACCTTATCTTTGATAAAGGAAGCAAGAATATACACTGGAGAAAAGACAGCCGCTTCAAGAAGTTGTGCTAGGAAACTGGACAGCTACATATAAAAGAATGAAATTAGAACACTTCCCAACACCATACACAAAAATAAACTCAAAATGGATTAAAGACCTAAATGTAAGGCCAGACGCTATAAAACTCAGAGGAAAACATAGGCAGAACACTCTATGACATACATCACAGTAAGATCCTTTTTGACCCACCTCCTAGAGAAATGGAAATAAAAACAAACAAACAAAGAACAAATGGCACCTAATGAAATTTAAAAGCTTTTGCACAGCAAAGGAAACTATAAACAAGATGAAAAGACAACCCTCAGAATGGGAGAAAATATTTGCAAGCTAAGAAATTTACAAAGGATTAATCTCCAAAATATACAAGCAGCTCATGCAGCTCAATAACAAAAGAATAATCTAATCCAAAAATGGGTGGAAGACCTAAAAATAGACATTTCCCCAAAGATATACAGATTTCCAACAAACACATGAAAGGATGTTCAACATCACTAATAATTAGAGAAATGCAAATCTATACCACAATGAGGTATCACCTCACAAGAGTCAGAATGGCCATCATCAAAAAATCTACAAACGAGGGCTTCCCTGGTGGTGCAGTGGTTGAAAGTCCGCCTGCCGATGCAGGGGATGTGGGTTCATGCTCTGGTCTGGGAGGATCCCGCATACAGCAGAGTGGCTGCGGCCATGAGCCATGGTCACTGAGCCTGTGTGTCTGGTGCCTGTGCTCCACAACAGGAGAGGCCACAGCAGTGGGAGGCCCACATACCACAAAAACAAACAAAAATATCTACAAACGATAAATGCTGGAGACGTTGTGGAGAAAAAGGAACCCTCTTGCACTGTTGGTGGGCATGTAAATTGATACAGCCACTATGGAGAACAGTATGGATGTTCCTTAAGAAACTAAAAATAGAACCACCATATGACCCAGCCATCCTACTACTGGGCATATACCCAGAGAAAACCGTAATTCAAAAAGAGACTGGTACCACAATGTTCATTGAAGCACTATTTACAATAGCCAGGTCATGAAAGCAACCTAAGTGCCCACTGACAGATGAATGGATAAAGAAGATGTAACACATATATACAATTCAATATTACTCAGCTATAAAAAGAAATGAAATTCAGTTAATTGTATTTAGGTGGATGGACCTAGAGTCTGTCATACAGAGTGAAGTAAGTCGCAAAGAGAAAAACAAATACTGTATGCTAACACATATATATGGAATCTGAAAAAAAAAAAAAAGGTTCTGATGAACCTAGCGCCAGGACAGGAATAAAGACACAGACATAGAGAATGGACTTGAGGACACGGGGAGTGGGAAGGGTAAGCTGGGACAAAGTGAGAGGGTAGCATTGACATATTTCCACTACTAAATGTAAAATAAATAGCTAGTGGGAAGCAGCTGCATAGCAAAGGGAGATCAACCCGGTGTTTTGTGACCACCAAAACGGGTGGGAGAGAGATGGCTGGAGGAAGGCACAAGAGGGAGGAGGTAAGGAGATATATGTACACATATAGCTGATTCACTTTGTTATACAGCAGAAACTAACACAATATTGTAAAGCAATTATACTCCAATAAAGATGTAAAAAAAAAAAAAATCAGTTGGGTAAAACCTGTCACTCTTCAGTATTCCAAAGCATAGTAACCTCAGTATTTTAGTCTCTTTCTCAGTCAAAGGGACATGGATAAAAATATTTGCATTGGGAAATAGGAAGGGAATTCAACAGAAAATTCCTGGTAAGAAAGGATGAGAGTTATCTCTCTTACTTAAAATAGAAATTTTCTATTAAATTTACTTTCTTTATTTTTATGTTAACATCTAAGGAATTATTTCACATTTTTTTCCTATCATACTAGGTATTTAAGGAATAATTTTTCTTCCTGTGAATGAAATGTTTAGTTTACCCATTTTCTGTCAATAAAACACTATTTCATCATTAAAAAGGGTGCAATAAACTTACAAAATAAAACAAGACACATATGACCAGTAGTCAATTGTAAGATTACAATTCTAAAAAAATATGGTCAAAAGTAGAAATTTTACCTTCTTTATCCTGATTTAACATATTCTCAAGTTTGTTTTGGACCTAAAATAAATAACTCACAGTCTTCCCTACATAGAGGATTTATTTACACAATTGAAATGGCTGCTCTCTTTTCTTTTTTCTTTAAATGTGTTATTAAATACAAATCTCCATAAGCAAACACCAAGCAAATCTTTATTCAATAAGCAGGTGTTTATTAATACCCGCATGTGCATGCCATCTTACTAATTATTTTGCAAGATGCATGAAGATGTAAAACTAAATAGGAATACTGGTTATATGTCCATTTACTTTTGAGCCCAGCCATGTAGAAAGCAATTAAGGATTTTTAAAAGGAGATTATATGGGATAAACAGAAGCCAAAAAAGGTAAAGAAGAAATTTTAAAAAGAATAATCAGTTTTATTTCAGCACAACATATTGATATTTGAAATAGTGAGGGAGAGGGGGATGAGGTCGGGTTGCATTGGGAGTTTGGGACTAACAGATGCAAACTGTTATATATAGAATGGATAGACAACAAGATCCTATCATATAGCACAGGGAACTCTATTTAATATCCTGTAATAAACCATAATGAAAAAAATTGATATATAGATATAACTGAATTGCTTTGCTGTACAAAAGAAACTAACACAACATTGTAAATCAACTATACTTCAATAAAAAACAAACAAAAATTTGTGAGGGATATGTTAAAAAATGAGTTTTATGTTGATAAAGAGCCTGAATGAAAACTTGTTGACAATTAAAATCAAAGCAATTAATGAGTATGTATTATGTGTCAGACACACTGCCAGATACTTTTGATTAGAGAAGGGGAAAAAATGTCTCATCTCACAGAACTGCATTCTAATGAAAGAGAGACTATCATAAAAACTATAATACAACTATAGTTTATTATAAAACTATAAAAATAAAATCTATAATAAAGTGGTATCCATCATAACAGAATATTTATAATTAAGAATACAATTCAACCTTGGTTTCAAAAATGACATAAGAAGGTACCATTTAAACTGAGATTTAGATATAAACAGAAGAATAAAAGGAAGTTAAAATATGATGTAAAGCTGAGGAAATGGAAGGTGGTGACTTTTTTTTAATATGTAGTAAAGAAAATTGAAAAATATTTAATACATCTGCAGCAGTGGTAATTGAGACAGATGCAATATAATATACATGATTATCCTATATATATTAGTTTAGCTGTGTGATTTAATTCTAAAACTCTTGTCATCCTTGGTGTATTTAGAGGTAATATTTTTTTAATCTTTATATTATTTTTGTAATCAAGTTATATTAATTCCTTCCCTATGCTTTACCAAGAACTAAACATATACAGAATCCACTGGCTTCCTAGTCAATACTTTGTGCATCAATTCTTGTGTAAAAACTATAACTATCCTGGTTTGAGGGAAAGGATAAAATTTTCAGCAGAATTTCAAATAAGGAAAGATATTTAGCTTGGTGATAGATAAATGAGATCTTTTTCATTTAGCAGGAAAAAATTTGCAGTTTAAGACAAAATAAATGGTGAGAGGCAAAGGGCAGCCATAGAATGTTTTATGCAGACACAATCCAACTAATCACAGAAATAGAAAAAGAAAAAATGTAAGGACTAGTTGAGAAATGTACATCCTCATAGCAATAAGGACATGTACATACACGTGACCTCTATTTTCACAACCAATCTTCAGTGAAATCACAAAACAAATTTACCTTTGGAATTTTTATGTTTCATTTCTCCTATTTCTTAAGATAGAAAATTTTCCATTTCCAAATATTTCCCATTCCCATTATGATTCTTCCATTGAATATCTTTTATATTATTCTTCATTCTCCAGATTTGTCTCTCTTTTACATATTCCTCAGATCATTAAGTAAACAGCTACCCTTTCAATTAGAGCTAAGTCTGGATCTGCATGTCTCCTTAGACTATATTGAAGTCTTCAATCTGTCATACAATTGGTTAGAATATTTTTGGTTTTAATGGAAAAAATCTTTGAAGTGAGGCACGATAAATATTTTTGACACCCACGTGGGAAAATGAGCTGGTTTTCTGTATCAGTAACTTTCATTAAATTGAATTGGCACTGTATTGCATTAGTTCTCTTTCCCACTGTTATAACATGAGAGTTTTTAATAAGATCATTTTGTACAGTATTAGACAAATTTAATATTCATGCATTATGAAGAAACATTGCTAATATGATAGAAAACTGCTAGGAGGAGCAAATGATTTCATTAAAACTTAAATAAAGCTCACTTTGCATTTTTCCCCTCCTTGAATACCTGTCTGTACTAATCAGATGGTAGAAAAGGCAGATTGGGCCCTAGAGACTAGGCAATACATAATCCATACTCTCTCATCACAGTCTGATGTCACCTTTCAGGCTCAAAATATTTCTACTAGATTGTAGTTGGAAGTTTTTAGTGCAGAAATATTTAGAATGTTTTAATTTAAAATGATCATGACTTGTTCTACTTTATCCTGGTCTTGCTAATTTGAGTCTATTATAGCTGCAGAAAGAAGATATTCATGAGCTGTACAATAACTAGCTGCATCTTCATGGGCTCTGAGTCAATAAAATGATGACACAAATTTCACATTCTCTTAATGCAACATCTGCTTCATCACTTGAAAGAATTACAACTCTTGCTTTGAAGGAGTCTTAATGACACAGATCAAATCTTAATAGATAAGTAACTAAGATGAACACACTCTTCCCTTCCATGCATAAAAAGAACACTATTTTAATTGGAACTGAATTAGAGTGTATGGTGGATTTTGTGTATACTCAAATATTTAATTTGGGTTTAATAAGATCACTCATAATTCTGAAAATGAAAAAAATAATTAGGGCAAATTATTGGAAAACCAAAATGTAAGTACATGAATTTGTTCCAGAGTTTACTGTGGAATATCGAAGATTAAATTATCTTTCTATCCTTATTTTGAAGGTTATTTAACTGTGTGATTCAGCTACTGAACTGTCAAAATACAGGAAAATATATCATAAATAAGTTCTAGTTTCTACTTACCACACAGACAGATATTAAGACAAAAGAACAGTTGAGAATACACCCAAAGAGCAATTGGTCATTTGTCTTTTGAAGTATATAAATCGTTTGGTAGAGAATAAATTAGGAAGTAGTAGAGGTGTGCCAATTCTGGGAACAGTTCTTAGTAGATAGACTTTGTGGAAAATTGCTTTTTAATCTGTGTGTATTTTATAAAATCATCCAAGCATAGTGTTTTACCAAAAGTTAGAGCTATTCAAATTTATCTCTCAGTTACAATTCTGTATAAACATATATCCACACTGCTGAAGTTACCAATCAGTAGAGAATAGAGGAAAAACTAAGCTAACTACGTTACATTCACAATGGTCCTTACCATTATTAGGTCCTTGGGAACACATTCAAGATGGGCCTTACATCTCTTAAGATTCAGGCTTTCACAATCTTTTACCTAAAGAAAAAATAAGGAAAGCACATTATTAGCACAACTTAAAGCTCAGAAGTACCAATGCAAAAGAAAGGCATTGCCTATTAAATATTGGTGCCAAATCTTCACCAATTACATGTGTAAAGCATACTCACACTTGTTTGTATGTTGATGGCCAAACACTCAAATGAAAAAATAAATTTACTACTATTGAACATTAAAAACAGGACCTACAGACACTTTTATTACCATCTTATTGCTACTTGGACTTTTCTTCAATGTATGGTATTTAAGCTATTCATGCATTCTAGCCAAGGGTAAAGTTAATCTTGTTATAATGAGAAACAGAATATTACTACATAATTACATTTTTAAAAAGCTCTCATATAATATTTGAACACTTTATTTTTCACAAGTTATTATTTCAAAAGATTCTCTTGGATTTAAACCAATCAGATATTATCTACACCCTAAATATTCTCTCACACTGTATTTTTCTCACACACATTGAATTAACTCATTGTTGATTCATGATATCCAAACTGCTTATTGTCTTACTCTCCATGCCCTTATGCTTGAAAAGAAACCGACATGGTTATATAAGTCAAAGAATGCACAGAAACATAAATTTTAAGCTCTAGAAGAATTTACCAAACAAATTATAGAATTTAGTTTATTTATCTGATGCAATGTACAGCTCAAGAAAATAAAATCTGATTAAAATTTAGGAGCATATCAATACAAAAAAGAAATGTTGTAGAAGATGATACCACAAGAGGAATATGTCTAACATCTATTCAAAATAGAAACGTCACAAACAATTAAATTATCATGAAGTCAAATTATAAATTAGTCAGCTGACAATAATATAAAAATGATTGCTACACCTCCAGATGTTTTGTAATATCATTTTTGACATAAATTTTGAAGTAAGTTTGGAAAAATAATGAGGTCAGGAGTAGAATTCACTTTATCTCCCTATTTCTTAAAGAATAAATGTGGTAGGCATCATCTTATTGATTTAGGTAATAATCTTGTAATTCCTTTTCAATCCAACCTAGTTTATGCATATATTGTTATTTTGATTATTTATTTATGGTAAGCTGCTCCAATTATAGCAAACTGTAGCATCTGTGGTCTCGTTTATGTTGCGGAAGGAAAGTGATTACTGTATTATGAGGCAGCCAGACTCTAGAGTATAACAAAACATGAAATACAGCTAGGTTAAGCAAGTTCTTATTTTCCAGAAATGTGGTTTTCTCTGAGGAGTCACATCTTGTAGTTACCAGATGTTCCACAATAACTGTAACTCTGGAGTTGCTTAGTTCTTATAACAAGATGATTTTACTACATAGGAAAAGATTGGCATTTTCTCTGCTGGAAGCAAATGAAATTAGCAATTTGAAAGACAGTTTTAACTGAGCTATGTGGTTTACATTGATTAATCTATCTCATTAGAATATTAGCCAACCAATCAGAATCTCTTCCTATCTATTTTCTAATCTCTGCCATATGTCTAGGTCATAAAAATGCATTTTCTTTAATTCTGGCTACTATGGAATCTGCATTAGAAAACAAGATGACCTTTTCTCTTAGCCACCAAAAGTTTGGAAGATGAATTTTATTATTTTAAGAAATGTTTTTGTTCTGATTTGAAGTACTTAAGAAGACAACAATAAAGAAAATTTTGGAAAGTCATTTGATTTTTCCATCTTTCTTCCACTATCACCTTTTCTTATTCCTTGGTGGCAGTTTCAAATGACATAAATTGTTCTTCAATATCTATGGTCTGTCTTACATATACTCATCATAGAAATTTGAATGCATGTCACATCCAAAACTATGGATAAAGGAAACTCCAAATAAATTTATCTAGAGAAAAAATATATTATGGGGTTTATATAGTAGGCAAATATCATAGACATAAAAAGAAAGAGTTCCCATATTTCATTCCTGTAAATACAGTTTCTTTTAATGACATTGTAGTAGTACAACACTAGATGCCTTATTACCTTGGGACAAAATAGACTAGAAAAGGCCAGGAAAGAGTTTTCTTAAATATGTTCAGAGAAGGTTCTTCTACTAGTAGATTTATGTCAAGCCCCAGCTATTTTATAAAGGACACAGGTAATATCTGTTTAAACCACAAATATATGTATAGGTTGATCCATCAAAAACTTCTGTGTATAGATCTCATAAAAATAAATAAAAGTATAAATACTTACAGCTCATTAAAAATATGTTTGATACACCACTTTTTCTTATTCATAAAAATAGAAAGTAAGTGCCTGCCAGTAGGAAAATGAATGACATTTTTACATCCCATAGAATATTATACATTCATTAAAATGAATAGGTTAGAATTATGACATTTAGGCTAGAGAAATTTTTCTAAGGTGTTTTAAAACAAGAGTCTGATAATTGAAAATAATATCATAATCCTTTTTAAAAGCTATGACATATGTATATGTGTGTGTGTATGTCTACTTTTGGATATGGTATAAGCACAGAGAAAAATATGAAAAGTTCTACTAGGTCATGAATGATGTGTGGATGATGACCAAAGTGAAGTCAGGTATTGGAGGGAAGCAGGAAGAAACAAACAAAAACTAAAAACAATGTTGAAAGACTACTTAAATGTTAAAAAAAAAAAACAAAAAAAAAACCACTTGATATGATCATCTGAATGCATTTGGTACAGCATAACAATAAATGTCAGGCATATGTATATAGGAATAAATGAATGAGGTGAAGCATTGCATTAAATGATAATTTTAAAATTGAGTCCTTCATTTATCATTCTATTTAAAATTGTCTTTTCCATTAGTGTCTTTCCCAGAATCTGGATCTTTTCCTTTATAGCAGTATTCACAATTTTTATTTATAAGCTTTATTTTAATCTGCCCTTCTCCCTCACTACACTCTGAGATCAAAAAGGCTAGTGACAATTTTGTTTAGTTCAGCATCTGGTGCAGTTATAAATACTTCTTTCATGAATACTGTATGAATGAATGAAGGGAAATGTAGACATTATATGTTATGAAAGACAGATAAATAGTTAATAATATTAATGTATGTCATGAGGAAACTCAAAAATTGGAGCCCAAGGAAAAGACAAGGTACTGACAGGCCTTAGGAGGAAACCCAGAAAATTGTGCTGTAATAAAAGCTTAGAAGGCAGACAGCCTCAAGACAGAGTGGTTGGACACTTGAAACAAACACTACTGAAAGGGTAAGCTAGAGGGGGAAAGAAAATGCCCCATAAATTTGGCATCATGGACACAGCTGGTGACATAGATTTAAGCCAGAATAATATTCCATAAAATAAATGATCAGATTAGCAATATTTAGCAATCAATCAGAATAGACAGTGTTGTAGTCCCAGAACAGGGTCATGGAGACCCTCGATTATGCCAAGCATTAACCCTTTAAGTGCTAGACTTAGAAGAAGCTTGGGATGTTGAGAGAGGGTCTGGGACAACCCACACAGTGGGAAGGGACTCAGGAGCTCATGGCAGCAAATATTTCCCGGTATAACAGTCTTTTAATACGTTAGCAAACTGTAGGTACATAATTGTGCACAGCTGCTGAATAACAGTCTGAAATTAAGCAACATAGCAGAATGAAGGAGACAGAAGCCAGACTGAAGTCAGTTATAAACATGGAATTTCCTTTTCTGACAATACAGCAGATTAATGGCATAAAGAGTTAATATGAAAATGAACAGCATGGAAACATCTCCCTGATTAAGAAATAAAACCTTGCTGATAGTTTTGAAACTATCTGCTTGGCCACAAACACCTCATATTCCTTTCTCTTTCCACTGCTCTTTCTTGATTTTTTGTGTTTCTTTGTCCTTTTTGTTTTTTTAAAGATCTGCTTAAGTTGTAGATATCACTAAATAATAGTTTGTCTGGGGGTGGAAGGAGTAGGGGTTTAAAAACTTAATACAAACAGAATCATAATACATAATTGTTTTTTAAATGTATTATTCAAAATAACTCTCATTCTTTCTTTCTCAGGAAGGTTCTGGATTTATTGCACTGTAATAGAGTCGATAATTCATTTTCAATGGAACAAAATCATTCCCAAGTGGGTGAAAATTAGTTTCTGAGGAAGAAAACAACATTACTCATTTATGATTAAAACACACTATATCTGTAGTATTAAAATTCCATGTGTTGGGGGAAGATTGGGGGAAAATGTTTAAAACATGCTTCTTAGGTGGGCAATAATGAAAACAAAGTTAAAAAACACTTAAGTGGATTATAACAGTGGGTAAATTGAGAACAAAAAATAAACAACTTATCTTGGTCTTTTGTCTCTTCAAAGAAAAAGACAAAGAAAATAAGGAAGATCAGGGAATAACAGCCTTGCAGCAGAACTTCAGGCCAGCTAGTTCAAACTAGAGTAAGGCGAGACTCAAGATACCCACTGCCAAGATAAATACCACCCGTTGCCAAGAAAATAAAAGCAAGTGACTATTTGATGGCAGAACATACTGAGAGAAAAGAGTTGGGAAAAAGAAATGTATACAGAAAAATATACACATTAAAATATGATGCCAAATGAAGACAAATTGAAGCAGTTAAAATTGAGGAATTATAGCATCAAGGAAACTTTCTTGGAAGAAAACAAAATAAAGCACAACACAGCTCGATGACATTGTCCAGACAAGAAGGTAATAATCAAAATGAAGACTTGTATAATATATCTGCACTGTCAAAAGGATCTTTGCATTTATTTAAATATACAACTGAATTATAAACAGAATTATAGACAAAAAAACAGAATGTGTATGTTATAAAGCTCAAAAAGATACACAAAATCATTCTTAACACAAACACAATGTTGGTAGAAATTAACACAACATTATAAATCAACTATACTTCAATAAAATTTTATTTTTAATTTTTAAAAAATCCAGTGTTGGAAAAACTATATGTCAAGAAGTGTATCCTTATTTATTTCCTAAATTGCCAATCAAGAAGACAATTGATATAATTTTTAGAAATTACATATTTAGAGTAAAAAAGTAAAATCTTTCTTTATCTCTCCACCTCTCTAACTACCCATATTTCAAGTTGTAGTAGAAGGTCTGCGCCTCGACATGTCAAATCTGGAGGGTGTCAAGTGGCCTAAATGCAAGCTCCCTTTCCCACTGAACCTCATAGATAAAGACCCCCTCCCCAAATAACCCTCCTTATAGTAGGGAGCAGCATGGTGCCTGTTTATTGCTGAACAGCAGGCTTCATTTCCCTATCAGCCTGCTGAATTATTCAAAGAAGTCAGCCACATCTTCCCACTGGAACCAGGAGTCATCCTACTTCTTGTTATTATAGGGCATGTTTCCACAGCTTCCACTTGTTCAGTCTGCTCCAGAATGCAACTCCCATGTGGCCCTGCATGTTATATGGTGTCCTCCACCCAGGGCTGTGAGTACATGTGACTATGACCAGCTGTCCGTCTCATCTGGCTGGTGCTGGGTGTCATAGGTTTGGTCATCCCCTAACCCTAGGGCAGAAATCCCTCCTTCATCAACAGGGTGAAAAGGAGGTTATCAAGATATGACCAGCCAAAATATCATGTTCAGTCTATGCACTTGAGAGAAATACCTGTATTCTCTATTTGTAATATTTAAAGCATATAACTTTTTTCCCAAAATATCGGGATATTGATTTCTCCATGAGGAAAAAAGAAACTTTTACTTCCTTTCCACCTAAGCAATAAATATGAATAGCTGAGTAACTAAAAATATGATCTCATAATAGCTATGAAGGACTTTTAAAACTTGGAGCTTTGAGAATACTAAGAAGTTCTTCATTTACTTTTTTATTTAATTATATTTTAATACAAGTACTAACTAGATAAATAATTCCATAAATAATTATTTTAGATGTTGGCCTATATAAATTGAGTGCATATACAAAATATTAATTTCCCATTTTCTGTATTTTTAAATTATCCTGAAATTATTTTTTTTCTCAAATTATGGAAACAATTAATAGTTTTGATTTGAAATGGAAGAGAAGTAGTGTGCTAATAACTGTAATAAAGTATTTTTCATTTTATTGAAAAAGGAAAATAGATATCTCATTTCATCCTTTAGAGAGAGAGAAAGGAGGGGAGGAGAGAGGAGGAGGCAACGGGGAGAGGGTAGGAGATACTGAGAGAGACAGGGAGACAGAGCAAAGAAGATTCCACCCCTTGCAATTTTATTTGTAAATTTCAAAAAGAAAATCAAAACTAATTAAAAAGTCACAGTGACTTCTTTTTGTAATAAGACTTTCTGTTTGTGAGAGTCACTGGAAAATATGTTTTCAGTGTTAAGTAAGGACACTTTACAAAGACTAGAGAACTGATTTACAATTTCTCATTGATCTTGCTGTCTGTCAGTCCTTCCACTAAATACAGAAGAAACAGGCTTTATGAGATGGGCCAGTGACAACAAAATTGATAATTAAAGAGTGGTTGTACAAATATGACGTGAAACTATAAGCAGAGTCAGCAAGGGAACAATAGAGGGTGATTTATATGGTTTATATTAGCATGCAATTTGGAAGTAGGAGGTTTGAATAGGGCATGCCCACAGGATATGAATAGGCTGATGTTAAAAAAAAGACAGAAATCTCACAGAGCATAAGTACTAAACAATTAAGATGAAGGAAAATTTCATGATATTGATATAGAAACCACATTTTACAGGAAAAACTAAAATATTGTGGAAATCTAATCTGAACATATCAAAAAACTGACATTATACTTCATATCTAAAGCCACAGAAATCCCTTTACTACAATCAGTCAGCAAGTCAAAATTTGTCAAAGAGCCACTTATTCTGAGATATTTCCATGCATTTATCATAGGCTTTAGGGAAAACAAGCATTTGTTTTGCCTTTATGGTAATAAGAGTGACATCCAAATCACATAACATAGTAAGTTGGGACATCTCAGCATGCATAACATGCTATGTAAGAAAATTTGAAGACTGTCAAGAGAGCAGATACTGCTAATTCTAGAAACATTCCAATAATTTGTATTTATGTAGCCATACAGAACAAAAAATACTTTACTCTTTTATCAACTCACTTTTTACCACTTTGATTATCACTGTGTAGATAGTTTTCTCTTGGGTGAAGCATGCTGCCTCCAGAAGCCAAAGAGGATGTCCAGGTTTGTGCTAAATTCTTACCAGTTGGAGGGAGAGGTACAATTTGGGGTTCTTTTTTACTAAAATAAAAATATTTTAGATGATTAATTCTACTTTTTTTGGTTTATATTTCTATGAATTTTAATATTTGTGTGATAAACATCAAAGTCAAGATACAGAGCAATTCCATCATGTGCCCAAAATTCCTTTACTAAACTCTCCCCTGATCCATAATACCTAGCAATCACTGATCTGTTCTGCAGCACCATAATTTTGTCTTTTTGAGAATGTCATATAAATGTATAAATAGCATGAAACCTTTTGAGATTGACTTCTTCCATTCAGGATAATGCCTTTGAGATTAATCCAAGTTGTCACATTTATCAATAGTTAATTCCATTTAATTTTCAAGAAAAGTTTCACTGTATGGATACATTATAGTTTGTTTATTCATTCACCAGCTGAAGGACATTTGGGCCATTTCCAGTGTATTTGTTACAGTTATGAATAGAACTGCTATAAATATTTGTGTACAGGTTTTTGTATGAATATATGTTTTCATTTCTCTAGAGTAAATACGCAGGAGCGGAATTTCAAGGTCAAGCAGTAAGTATGTTTATAAGAAACTTTAACCATTCTCCAGGGTGTTTGTACAAATTCACAATCCCACCAGCAATGTATAGTATTCCTAGTTCTACAATCTTACCAATAGTGAATGCCTTACGTGACCTAACTCACTAACCTCTAAAAACTTAACTGATAAGACATTATTCTGAATCTTTTATATTTTTATTTTCCATCCTATAGAGTACATGTTCTTCAACAAGGCTTCCAAGCCTACTTTTTACTTTTGCTCATTGCCAATTGACATGATGCCAGCAGAATATGCAGATGGTTCACATCCCTTTGGATGATAATTTACAGAAGATTAGAAATAACATAGCACTTGGGCAAGACTATCAATATATACTACAGTCTATCTTTTGTTAATGAAAACTCATTCTTGTTCTCCTTCCTTATGGAATATTATAGAACATATTTTTTGATAAAAGTCCTCTTACCTGTGCCTGAGGCCATGTTATTCTGTTCTAATAAAGATAATATATTTATCATTGCAACTGCAATTAGTGTTACAACTTGGTTGAGCTTCCAGAAGTCCACTCTCACCTTCCAGTATCTATCTTGCTTTTCTGGGGGGATTAAATGTGGTCATGATTGGAAACATGAACCCTGAATCTTACAGGTGTTCAAAGATGGCAATAATCACTTTCATTCATCTTGGGGTACTGTTTTTGATTCAATATCTTGACCAGGGTGAGAGAAGTATCATAAGCTTCTGTGTTGCCTTCTCTATCACAAGAATCCTTACTCCATAGGCCAAGTAATCAATGTCGGAATTCTGCCAAACCCTAAGTATTTCCACTATATTTATACATTTGGTGACCAGGGAAATGAATACTGAGTGGGTCTGTGACCCAGAAAAAAAAAAAAAAAAAAAAACAAAAAACATGAACTATACCTCAGCCATGTTATGCCCTCACTCTAACCTGGAGATTTAACATCATAAAATTAAACAGTGAGGGCAACAGAGTAAGTGCTTAATACATGTGTATTTTTTCAGTGATATTTGTCACAAGGTATCCCATATGTATCTCAGATTCTTATTAAAGAGCTACATGACAGCTTGAAGACAGCTTGAAAACAAAGACGACTCCAGATGTGTATAAAATCATTTATCACTGCACAATCTAAGTAAGTTGATAAATACTTCCAGTTATAATCTTCCATTTACTTTTAGTCACTGTTGCTATTCCATACTTAAATTTTAGGTTTATGTTTCAGTTAGTTGTTTTTACTCTCTATATTTTCTATTTTGTTTCATTTTATATTATTTACTTTCATTTTAAGCATATTTCAAAACCATGAGTAGTCAAAATTTAAAGGATGTCACTGCTAGTAGTATAATTATGAGAGTACACAGATGGCTTATTAAGAGAGGGAACATAAAAGCCTGAGTGAAACTGCAAAATACTAACTTTCAACATGAGAATCTTTCATCCTATAACATAAATTCACTGCTAGCAAGTTTTGTATACAGAAACCACACTAACAGTTCTAAAAGAGCATCAGAGGATTTTAATGGGACTGATATCCAAAATGTATTGATCCTCATCTATAGTTGTATATCGCTTTTCCACTGAGATAATTTCAAAGTTTTCATTTGGCTTTAAAGTATATTTTGTAGAAATAAATGTACTAAACAGCAAGAACCAAACCAAGCAGTCCTGATATTAGCAGATGTTCTTAAGAAATATTTGGGAAAATATAACATAAAAGTATTTTATTCTTATTCTGAAATAAGGCTGATAGTGACTGTAAATGCAATGTCATGCTGATTATTAAATGTACTTAATTCTTAAAAAGGTTTTAGTCAGACTTCAATAAATTTTTCCTTTCTACATAGGCAGTCATGGGACTTAAGTTCACTTATGTTTTGTGTTTTTAATCAAACTTGACTGAGCTTATAAAAGAAAAGCCAGTCAATTTGACCTGCATGTGCCTTCTTTTCCAATAACACAATCATGCACCAAAACAATGGTCTTTGCAGGGGTAACTGTTATTTCAAAGAACAAATAATTACTCTTTAAAATTTAAGCAACAATCTTTTTCTCTTTGGCATTATTAATTAAATAAAAAGAAGAAAGGAGATGTTTTCAACAGATATGCAAGGCAAGAAGTTTTGACATATTTGGGAGTAAGAGAATAAATATAAATAAGAATACGACTGTTGAGCATTTTATTATATAGAACTGTAAAACACTTTACAGTGTTTTTAACTGATAAAACACTTTAATAAAATGTTTTAATTAGTTTTACTTACACATCCCCTAAATAGATATTTAATTCTCTGGGTTCTCACTTTAAGAATAATCCAAATACATACATAATCATGTATGGAATTTGCTAGATGGCTGCTTCATAGCTGGAGATTACCATGAAGTTTCACCATCCAAATCTATATTTCTATTTATCATGGCTTGGCTTCATAAATACTACCTTAATTATGTGGGTGATTATAAGGAAAATAAAAACATTCTAAACAAGTTATTCACAAATAGCATAATAATACTTTTTCCATGCTTTTGTCCATGATATCGCCACAAGTGTGATGGTCTTTTGATAAAGCAATATATATCACAGTTGAACAACTGAGGTTTCAGGACAGATTCAAGAAAGATAGTTCTTCTTCTTCTTCTTCTTCTTCTTCTTCTTCTTCTTCTTCTTCTTCTTCTTCTTCTTCTTCTTCTTCTTCTTCTTCTTCTTCTTCTTCTTCTTTCTTCTTCTTCCTGTTAACTTGGTCATGATTACTGGTAGCTGCCATTAGGTATTTGTAGGCTTCATTAGAGTAGGATCAACCAAATTCCAAATTCTCATACAATTTTCAACTCTTAGAAAAAAAAAAGCATGCTCTTATATGCCCATATATTTTTTTTGAATGTTGAGAAAAATGTCAAGCCTATCAAACCCAGCAAACTAAGTTTTAAAGAAGAATGGTTATCTTCTGTTTTTTCACATGCTGTTAGAAGTGTCCATGAAGGTTCAGAAAACAAAAGATTTGGTTCATGTTTCTTAAAGGGCCAAACAAACTTTCCTTGACAAGTCAAATGACTTGTAATGAATGACTTCAACATAAGTGACATGTTTTTTTCAGTAAGAAATCCATTTTAAATCTCATGAATTCTTTTAAAAGTAAACTTTTGAACCTTAAGTGTGATCACTTAGAAAATTAACCAAATAAAGATAACGATCTATAAGGACCTAATATTTACCAGACAACTTCAAGGGTAAATTGGAATCCACATGTTTGAAGAGTTTTAACAATCTTCATAAGTCCTTCATAATTCCTTTATATACAATCTTTATTTTAAACTATATTGGTCAACATTGTTTTATAAATTTATACAATTTTTATTTTTATAGTCCATATTATTTTCAATATAGTCTTCTCAGTGTTCTATTGCCACTCATAACCGTATTCATACTGAATATTAAAATCTTTAGTTTTTACTCAATTATCACCATAGTTCTTCTCACATCCTCTAGCATTTCTCATTTCTTTCCACACTTCCTAATTTTGTTTAACCATGATACTACAAATATCTCATTACTCTAGCTCTATTATTATTCCTCACCTTTCTTTAAGTTAATATCACACATTCTTTCCAATTGTAATGTTTCATATAATAGCCCTTCCATTTTTTCCCCCCTTAGTCCCTGGCATATTTTTCTTTGCAATTATTCATTTGCTATGCCAGCTACTATCTCCATGAAAAGGTTTAGGTTATGGTGTCCTACATTTTTAGAAAGCTTTTTCCAACTGTCAGTTCTTCTGATAATTAGTATGAAACCCTTACCATCAACTTTCTTTGCCTCTTTGAGTCCTGAAAATTAATTATTTATGCAGCACATGTAGGATGACTTTGATTTTCATCTATTCTTTTGTCAACCAGAGTTGCTATTCAGATACTGTATTAAATACCTAGTTCGAAATTTACCACATAATTGAAAGGAGAAATGGAATTTCAGAGGAAAAAAAGATTTTTTCCCAAGAATATAGCATGTTTTAGTAGAATTAAAGAAGGCAAAAATTATAGATACAACAAAGTTAATTTCATACATTTCAAAGCACATTACCATTCTTTTTTTTAAAGGGGACCTCAGTCCTCTACCATTGTTACTGAGAGATTGTTTTCTAAATTAACTATGCCTCTGAATAAATATTAATATATATGGTATTCTGTATCTGATGTTATATCTATTTTTATTTTTTGCAAAATATCCCCTTTCTTTTAAAAGTCAGGTTTCAAATCCCAGGGGAATATTCCTGCAAAAACTCCTCCTCAAAAGAACTAAACATGATGTGCTAGTGGCACAATGACAACTAGAAATGGAAGAGTAGAAATGCGGGACAAAGGGAAAGTGTAACTAAACTAATCCCACCATTGCCGCCCTGCGCATATATACCCTACTACTGCTACTACTACTACTATTAGCAAACAGTCATTCGATATATAGAATTATGAAACTGAGCTGAGCCATAATTATCTCAGCACTTAAGTAATAATATAATAATGAACACGAGTTTTAATTATATATTTTGCAGGCAAATGAATGTCAGTATAGTTGGAATGAAGTATCTAAAAAAACAAGAGACACAAAATGAAATAATTGATAGAGCAAGAGAGGAGAGAAATTTCTCACAAAGCTCATTTCTTCACACCTAGAACTTCTATTTGACTTTTTTATCATTTGGCTCCTAATTTTATAAATTAATTAAATGTATGTTATCATATTCACACATAATTTTGAAAAATATACATGAGAGTGGCATATATTTTTAAAATAATCTTATACATATATTGAAATGGACCATATTAAAACACAACAAATAAACAGATGACATCTAGCAGGTGAACACAAGAAAGTAGGAATAATTGCAAGCAGCTGTTTAGAATAATAAACGTATGGAGTTTCTAACCAACTGAAACTGTTGTTTGAACTGTTTTTGAGCCCTGAGTCACTTACTGACTTTATTTTGTATATATTACATCATTTTAAGTAAACATTAGTAATTTAATATTTAAAATGTGATTAAAAAGTAGCATCCAACTCATATTCCTGTTATGAACATGATGCTTTTGTCATAATAAATGACAAATATTTAGCCTAGTGTCTAACACCTGATAAGAACTGAATAAAAACAAAATTATTTTATTATTAATGTCTCTAGGACCTTTTATAAACTGTCAGTCAAAACTCTAATCATGATGCTCTAACTCTAATCATGAAAATTGGAATAGAACACTTAGAGTTCTTTCAAAGAAAGAAGGTTTAAAGATGAAGCATGTAAGACATTGTAAGGTCTTTCACCCAAGGGTAGTGCCTTTGACTTTTCCAGCAGCTGGTTGAATCTAACACAATGTCTTACATACAATAAGTACTAAATCATTTCTTGTAAGATGAATGAACTCTTTCATATGAAAGGCAATCCAAGTTACAAAGAATTATGCTTTGAATAATAGATTATCTGAAAGAAAACAATACAGTAAAACAATGCATAGTTTTAGGAAGATAATTTTATTGAAAATTGTGGATTAAGAGAGTAGTGAACTAATATTAATGAAAAAATACACAGTTCAACTTAGATTTTATCCTCTGTTAAAAATATTCGACTGAAAACAAAGTTTTCTCTAAGTTTTTAAATTGTGGATAGAAAATCAAACAACCTGACTGGTAATCTTTGTAAAATGTATAAAGTATCCTTTTTATTCAAATAAAAATTTACAACCAGAATCATATTGACAGATATTCATAACTCTAAATATAATACATAGTAACTAGAAAAAAATGATAAGGATTCCTTGCAACCCTTTCCATGGAGATTTTTTTGTCTTTTATATCTTAAGTATCTCATAGCCAACAGTTGAGGTAGTTGTTCACCTTGGTATCAGTTAGTACACACATACAATTTCTCCACCTTCATCCTGTAAAACTGTGTGCTTAAAAGGTCATCCTTTAAAGCTCTGTTTCCTCTCCATCTCTCCAGTATTGTAATACACAGATCTACTGATCCCCTTGTAATCTTTACATGAAAGATTTTACATGAAAGTCTGTTTTAAATCCTTAGGCTTAAAAAAACTACTTCTAAATAAGATAAAGTTTCTTGTCGCCAATTCCAATCTGTGCTGGTGAAGGAAGGGTTTCATCAAACCATCAAGCAATTCTCCATCACCAGTTGAGTGCCCAGTAATTCAACTCTGTTCTGATACTATCTATCCCAAGACAGTGTCAAGTCCCACAGTTAAGGACTCAGTCCCACAAAACTGCTGTCCTCTTCTACACTTCAGATGCCAGTCACAAATCCAAGTGCTCGCCTTTGCTTCTGACAGATGGTTATAGATCAGAAGTTCCCATGTTCCTCTTCTTGGGTTCAGTTGATTTGCTAGAAAACTTCACAGAACTCAGAGAAACATTTTACTTACTGGATTTCCAGCTTCCTATAAGAGTATAACTAAGGACCTGATGGAAGAGATGCATAGGGCAAGGGATGAGGAAAGAGTGCAGTGCTTCCATGCTCTCTCTGAAAGTGGTATTCTCTCATCTCAACATACATTCACCAACCCAGAGGCTCTTCAAACCCAGTCCTGTTGGATTTTTATGGAGGCTTCTTTATATAAGCACATTTTGATTAAATCATTGGCCATTGGCAATTGATTCAAACTCCAGCTCCTCTCCCCTCCTCAGAGGTCATGGGGGTGGGACTCAAAGTTCCTATCCTCTAATCATGTGGTTGGTTCTCCTAACAGCCAGCTTCCATACTTAGGTGCTTTCCAAAGCTCACCTTATTAACCTAAACCCAGTTGTGGTGGAAAGCAGCTGATTTTGAATAACAAAATACCCATTTCACCTCTTTGACTTTGAAGCAATTTCAGAAAATGACAACAAGAGATTGAATTTTATAACAAAAGATGCTCCCATTGCTCTTACTGCTCAGAAAATCCCAAGGTTTTGGAAGCTGTAAACCAGGAACCTTGGCTAGAGGTCACATATTATAATAAGATCACATCCTTACTATAAATCACAATATCACACAGAGTATATAGATCAGAGGGAGAAGATAGAAAGTGGGTGGTTTTGAGGTTTGAGAATAGTTACCCAGGGTTGTGCCCTTGAGGGTAGAATTTAAAAAGGCAAAAAGGGCTAAAGGGAATGATGATGTACACAAGGGAGTGAATACAATGATTGACTGTGAGATTTAAGCTGGGTAGGAATGGAAGATGATGTCAGTGGATGAGTGTCAGTGAAAATGGTTGTAGGATTAATAGGTTCTGCAGGTTGTTAAGAGTGAGCAATCATGGTACTACAGGGATGTGATAGACAGAGAAAAGAGGATGACATTCAGGTTTTTGTTGCTTGTAGTTATCAGTAATAAACTTGAAATTCAATGCTGGGAAGTTGGAGGATGGAAGGAAGAAGAATGTTCTAGAAGTAACAAAGGAGGAGTCAGTAGGCTACTTATACTCTTTGTGTGGCCAAAGGTAAAGAAAACAGGCATCTCTTGAGAAAATTGAAGGGAAATAATCAGAGATCTCAGGGGAAAGCAAGGTTTCTGTGTGACAAAAGTGATGGAACTGTTCAGAGAAGATTCTACAGACATGGAGGAGCATTATGACCTACTGTGATTGCATAATTGAAAAGAGATGGGAAAATGCAGATATAAAAGGAGACATTCCAATATACATGGGAATTAGTTTGAGGGAGATTGTGGGTCCCTGTGAGTCTGGGTTTTTTTTTTTTTTTTTTTTTTTTGATAATTGGACAGAATATGACTAATAGTGGTATATAGGAAATTGTATGCTTCTAAGACTTGCAAATGGAGAAGGCATCCTGAAAAGTTGCTGTCTTACCTGTAAACAAGCAGGATTTCCTCTTGACCCATTTTAATGTGGAGATGGAAAGACTTAGTCCCATGAGTGTTAATGCTTCAACCCCTCTAGGGTGTGTGATTTGGAAACTTTCTTGTTTTAAGTATGTGGAGCTCTCTTGAATCCTGGTTTTGAGCTCAAAGAAGACAAGGCTGACAAATGTACTCATAAATCCATCTTTGTTCATGAGGAAATCTTTTGCATTGAAATTTAAAGTGCCCTCCTTGAAAATTAAGTAATTTCAACTATCAGCAGGTGTTCAAGAGCCATAGGGTACTTGCAACTTTGAGTGGAAATGAGATTTATTAGTAGAACATGAAATTAGAATCCCAACAAATGCTGTAATTTTAATTTGTAGATACCAGAGTTTAATAGTCATAATTACTTATGGAAAATATAACCTTTCAATAAAATAAACAGAGAAATAAAAACAATAAAAAAGTGCATGATTTTCAATTAGTTCCTACCAAAGAGAGGAATGACTCTTTAAAAGAGTCCTGACTCTTTAAAAGAGTAAATTATTTGGCAGTCTTTCATTTATTAATATTTACTTATTATCAAACATTTCTGTATTGTCCATACTGTGTGAAGTATCAGGAATGGAATTATATAATATATGCAGTTTCTTTTCTCACAGTTAGTCACCAAAAAAAGAAAAACACAATACAAATAATCTAGTACATTGAAAGCAATATTGCATTAAGCATTTCTTAAGGGTTCTAAGACAGTTAATATACTCCTGAAATTTAGATTATTATAATTGAGTCATTTTATGCATGGGAACATTCTTATTTTTCTGAAAATTAAAATATTTTATTCAAGACACCGTTATTTCTAAGATTCTTAAATTAATGTCTTTTTTCCTCCTCCTACAAAGTAAGCAAATAAAAGGAACAACTGCACACTCTGACCCATTATAATTATTCAAATAAGCTAACCACTAACATTTGCCTTTTCAAGCTTTGAATCTCAGAAACTCTGAGAGATAAAAATGAAGTAATTAGACCTGGTTTCCATAACCCCCATTTATGAAGTATATATTACAGGCTACTTTGCTAGGTGCTTTTTTCTTTCTCCTTTATTATTTAATTATTGGCTTGAACTAACAATATTGTGATTACAAATAAAAACAAGATAAAAAAGTAAAAGATAAAAAAATAAGATAAAGAAAACTAAGAAGAGGAAATTCAGTTTTAGAGATTAATGAGGTTTTCAAGGTAGTTTAGAAAAGTGCATGTGAGGGTTAAATTTATGTATCAATTTGACTGGGCCATGATGCCCAGATACATGATTCTAAATATTATTACAAATATTATTCTAAATGTTTCTGCAAGGATGGTTTCGGGTAATAGTAACATTTAAATTTCTGGACTGTGAATAAATCAGATTGCCCTCCATAATTTGGGTGGACCTCATCCAAGCAGCTGAAGGCCTGAATAGAACAAAGACTGATCTCCTTTAAGCCAGTGGGAATTCTAGCCCTCAGACTTGGACTGGAACTTTGACTCTTCCCTGAATTTCCAGTTTGCCAGCCTACACTGAAGATTTGAGACTTGTTAGACTCCATAATCATGTGAGTTAATTCCTTAAAATAAACTTTGCTATATATAAATACCCATCCTGTTAATTCTGTTTCTCTGGAGAACCCTGACTAATACAGAGTGAATCGAGAATTATAACTCATAACTACCTGCTCCCAAATCCTCTACTCTTTCTAATATGCAATGTACCTTCTTGCAAAATATAAACCTCAAAGAAAGATTCAGTCAGCTTTTAGAGTGTAGCATCTCTTAGCTGGATATTTAGTTGATTGGGCAGAGATCAGAGTGAAGGATTAAAGTTCTAAATTAATATAAAGGAGGAATAGCATCACAGTACAATAGTTAAGAGCACAGAATTGAGAACAAGATGCCAGGAGTTCTAACTCTAGCTCCACTGTCTACTCGAGAGAACTTGGGAAATTTATTTAATCTCCCTGTAATGAAGACTGTAGTATCTCTTCCAGAATCCCTTTCATATAAATCCCTTTAACTGTTTATGTTCATTCCATCCTCAAATATGTGTTGTTTGCTTCAAATTGCTGCCCCAGGGGCTCTATTCAGAGGACTCCCATTTACAACTAAAGCCATTTTGTATACATGTAGAGACTAGGAATGCCTGGAAGCTTACAATTGCCTTGGGTACTGTACTCCAATGAGTACAATGAAGGAGGGTGAAAATTCCGCTAATTTGCCTTCAGGACAAAATATAAGGTCTAATTTATACTCTAGAGCTTCTCTCTGGGATAAGGGCACACCTAGCTAGGAATTACACCTTGCTTTGTTTCTTTATCTTTCTCAACCTGCTTTTACCACTTCCTACTGGTTTCCTATGGGAGCTTTTGGAAAATTGAATTAAGGTACCCAGTTTCTCATCTCTAAAATTGGAATGTAGTGGCAAAGTCAAAGGCTGTTGTGAGGGTTAAGTAAGTGACTGCATGTAAAACACTGATAACAATAACAAGCACATATCATATGACAAATGTGTATTAATATATTAAAATATAAAATAGTGAAACTAATGTGCCAATCAACAAAACAAATAATTTGTGAATGTTTACTCATAGTAAACACATTCTATGAACTAAAAAACAAGAAATCAATTTTCCCACAGGAATGGAATGTTAGAAAGACAAGTCTGACAACTGTGTTGAAAATGAAATTGAGGGTAGAGATGGTAAATAGTTTTGCAACTCACATTCCAACTCTGATCAATTGGTAGTGGCTGCCTAGAGTACTTGTTGAGAAAGATTTTGAGGTCTTGTCCAAGCTTAGTAGGAAAGAACACCATGATTGGTAATCAATGCCTTCCATTTATTTCTCAAGTCTTAACCCTTTCTTAACTGAATCTATCCTCTACAGTGCATATCTGCTTTAGATATCAGATGTAGATCAACTGATATCAACATAAAAATGTGGATGGAAAACTTGTCTTCTCTGAATGTTCCTAACCTTGAAAATACAATGATATTTTTACTTGTCTTAGAAAGAAGTATATGGGTTAGCACAGACATTAGCATGTAGATATATTAAAATTATTAAGTTAATTATTTCAGCCAATTTTTAAACACTATTTGGAAACAAAGCTCTGATATCTATACCTTGTAGTATCAGAATTAAAAAAAAACACATAAATAAGAAAGAAACTTTGATATTAGTTAAAATTATGAGAAAATATTGTGTTTATAAATAAACGAATTTTGCCAAAACTTTCACCTTCTTCCACTTTAGTTACACTAAATACCCCTCCTGTTACATGTTTTGAATATCGCCCTACTGATTTAGATTTAATTGATTAAGTGTTATAAAAGATTCCAAAGACAACTTTAAATAATAAATAGTCCTTGGTAGTGCAAAGAATAAAACATTTGGAGCCACACAAGCCTACTTTATAATCCTGACTGTGTTGGATTATAGACCAACAGTCAGATCTGAGGCAAGTTTTCCTTGGTGTGTCTCTTCTCTAAACATGTGGTATTATTTTAATAAAGTTTTTATGAGGCTCAAACAGAATAATATGTATGCATATAAAATGCAGTTGATAAAATAGTTTAATGACATCTGACAAGCTTTGAAAGTATAGCTCCTAGGTCACATAACATTAATTGTTTAAAAAAACTTGAATTAACTTCAGAATAAATCACATACTAAGAAATGTTTAAAAATAACAAAAAATCATACAATACCCATTTATTTTTAGTCCATTGTATACTGAAATGTTAGATATTGGGATTACTTTTAAAAATTCATGGTTCACTAATAAGCTAATAGTACAAAAAGAGTTGTATGCGTGCCTTATTTTCCATTAGGCAAAGAATAAGTTGAGTCAGATTTCCTAAGGATTTCTCAAGAGAAAATCATATAGTAAATATTAAATATAAGTTTAACTGTATATCAGTTTTTACAATACCACTCTGAATTGCTTTTATAGTACATGGCTATCAATGTATGAATTCTGAGTTGAAACCTGGTTTCAAATACTATTGCCTTCCTGAAAATGTCCACACAGGAGATCAGACGTGAGAGTAAATAGATCTTGTCACTTTTTAATGACTAATAATCACCCTTCCAAATGACACCTTCATTGATGGTACCATTTTAATTGCAATTTTTTGATTCTATAAAATAAGATAATGTTGGAAATAGAACTAATGATTTTACTTAAGATAATGATTTTCATTGTGCTTCATGGACCTTAAGCAAACTCTGAACTAAAGTGTAGTTGATCTGACATATATGGAGTTTCTTTCTACTCCAGCACGTGTTGCATTAACATGACCTTAGGGTCTGGTGTTTTAAAGCCTGGAAAATAGAGCAAATCCTGTCAAAAAGATGACCCTTAGAGCCATCAAAGATTTGCAAAAATATCATTCTAAAAGTTAGCGTCCTTAGTCCAGCAATAAATATATAGTAATTTTGATAGAAACAAGCAAAATATGAAACCATTCTTCTAATACTTACACATTTATTGTAGAAAATTCAATGTTTCAGAAGTGTTTCTTTTAATTTTCAAGAATATCACATTTAGTGGATCACCATTTAATATGCTTAGTGCATCACTGTTTAATTATACAAAGACAAAAATAATAGATAAATGAGCCATTTTATACATCCTTACTATATTTAGAATTAAAATCTGTCTGCTTTGTGATCTCCAGAAATTTTATGTCACACATTATCATCTTCTTTTTATTTAGTAGAAGCATGGGGAAAGAAAATGTACTATCCAGTCACGGTTGAGTTTCTTTATGTTTCACTTCAGTTTTCTGCGTGTTACTAGTAGCTTTTATTTCACAGTTGTTTCTTGTTTAAGTCTCACACAAGATGACAACAGCATGGGGCAAATCATTTTTGGCTTAATTTGAAATGCTGTTTTCAGGGTATTTTAACAGTAGCAATTCTCATATGAGCAAGTAAAGATCATAAATGCTATCTGTAGCTTCCCAGATAAACCACAGAAAGAAAAACAAACATGCAACAGAATTTGTAAAGTGATAAAGGAATTTAGTATTGTCTAGGCCATGCCTTTAGAGTTAAACCATGGGCAATATATATACATATATATGTAATTTGGCATACTCTTAAGAGAACAAGGTAAAAAATAAGGAAAATAAAATGCTTACAAATTAAACTCTACAACTGAAATTCAATCTAAATTTATTCTATCCAGGTGAAATATATGCTAGGTATCAAAAAAGTTAACAATTATGAACTCATTGCTTTGTGTTTATGTGTGTGTGTGTGTGTGTGTGTGTGTGTGTGTGTGTTGGGAAGGTGTATCAAAAACAAAAACAAAAACAAAAAAACAATAAAATACTTCTTATCAAAAAAGTGCATTGAAATTACTTCAAAAGAAACAGACTGATGTAAACTTGGGAACAGGAACTATGTCTTGCAGATCCTTGGGTGTTCTACCTCAAGCAAATGACCCTCTACCTGTTGGTTAAAAGAAAAAAAATTAACAGATGAGATGGCCAATCCACTCACATTTAAACACAGTCTATCACTCAGATTATTCCCATCTAATGTTGTTTTATATCTTAGAAAACATTTATGTTAGGCAGAACTCATTTTTTTTCTAGTATCATTTGAAATAATAATAAACCTCTTAGTGGTCATGTTTCAAATGCAAATCTTCATTAATTCGTTCATTTCATCAGTGTTTGTAAATTTGGGGGAACTCTTACATTCTGGTCATAATCTTTAGACCTGTCTACATTTATCAATATCTGATTTAGAGCATGCATATCACAAAGAGAAGTGTTTTTGTCTCCTAATCATCTCAAATTAACATTGTGATGAACTCTTTGCATGGAGAACCATACCATCCGGTTATATAGTGAAGTTACTTTCTTCTTAGACCTATATTATATTCTTGTATAATTTAAACTTAAGATTACATCTGCTTTTTTAAAAAATGACATTGAATTACACTGATGATCATATTGTTTGTTTTAAATAAAACCCAAACTTTTTTCACATGTAGAAATCAGGTCAGATTTTCTTTTCTGTGTATATGTAGTTGATGTTTCTGAAATTGATTGTAAAAATGTGTACTTAAGTCAAATGAAAATTAAAATTTTGGTTAGAAATGTGATGACCCAAGACAAATACATGTACTTAAAATATATTTATTTATAAATATGAGGGATACTATTTCATACTTTATGTATTTTAATTTTAATTATTCTGCTGAGCCTGAGGTAAATGAATTTGGGAAAGATGCAATACTTTCAGAGATATTGTCTGAGAGTCATACCCACATAAAAGTGATGGGCAAAAAAAATCTGCAGTACGACAGCTTCTATTAATTATTACTAAATTTTCTTCTTTTGTTTTGTTGTTGCATTCATAAACAAGTCTCTTACCTATCACCTTCCCTAACTCACACTAGTTACTCCTACATGTACTGTACCTACCCCCCAAGCAAAAGTAGGACTGAATTTTACCCATGTCAGTTTGGTAACTAAGTGAGCAAATATAAGTTCACATGAGTTTGATTTGATATCAATGAATTTTCAATCATAATGATATAGTGGATATTTGCAGTCAAAACCAGCTATTTCTAATAATTAAATAAAGTATACATACCCCAGTAAAAGTAAGTTTCAAAATCATTAACCTTTCAGAGGGAGATGTGGAAGAAGAAATATACTGTTCAGTTAACCATGTGAAAAAATCTAGTCCAGAAAGTTTGGTTGTGTTTGGGGGGCATAAGGTAGATATGCTTAAAATGGACGGTATTTTTATGTGATGTATTTATTTTCTCCTTATGAAAATTGTCCATAGCTTATATTTATTTTTCAATTAATTTTTATTGAAGTATAGTTGATTTACAATATTGTGCCATAGCTTATATTTCTAAAGATATTGATAGATTTACTTGCTGAAACTTACTGTGAAGAGATGCTTTCTGAAAGAAGAATTTGTATCCTGTACTCTCCTACTTTTTGCAGGACCAGCAATGTGTTTTACCTTAAGTTAGATCTAATCAGCATTGCTATTCTGCCTCCAGTGATTTCTCATTTGAACTTATTTTTTTCTCACCAAGATTCACAGACACTATTTTTTTGTTTTTCCACATCTCATATAACTTTTCTAGTATTTATCTTTCTATTTTTATTGAGTTCTCAGCTTAGTTTGCCAACGCCCTTAAATCTATTAATATGTTTCTATATTATTTCTTTAATAACTATGTTTCTGATAACGTTTGTTTCTGAAATCTATCTTACCCTTTAATAGATGTCTTGTTGTGCTTAAATACATATTAAAAAGCAGATACATATGTCTAGGAGAATAAAAGAAGACTGTTTAGGGTGGTATTCCAAATTCAAATTCTAAGTTCACTTCTTTTACTTATTACAAATGAAAACAATAAACTGTCTAAAAGATAATTAAATGATATAACCAAATACAAATGTAAATTAAAGCTTAGTTTATATACCATATCTTATCTATAAGATTGGCAAGCATTCAAAAGTTTGTAAACATACTTTGTTGTCAAGGTTAAAAGGAAGAAAGAACTCATACATTTTTTTGTTGGGAAAGCAAAACTGTACAACCATATGAGAATGAATTTGGCAAATTACATATGCATTTCCCTTTTTACACTGATATCTCATTTCTAGAAACCTATCCTAAAATACACTGGTAAAAATCCAAAATACATATGCACAAGTATATTTGTTGCAGTAGTGTTTGCAATTTTAAAGAGTACATCTTGGATACAAGTTATTATTCATCAATAGATTGAATAAATTATATAGCCCCACCCTGCAATGGAGACTTGGTATCTGCTAAGAGTAATAATGTATATGTGTATATACTTTTATGATGTAATATTTGGCATTTATTATTTATAAAATAAGAAGTAGAGAAAAGTGTGTACGGTATGTGGGCAAGGTATCAATTTACTGTCTCTCAGCTCCTAATCTACACTTCTTTGTCCTGTTTTGTGATACTGAAGCAATATACTCTAAAAACTTCTTTACAGCTAGCGAAAATGTTCAGCTTTGTCAGGAGAAAGGACTAGAGTGGCATTGTAAGGAGACAGAGGTAACACATCACTTCCTTTCCCAGTTCTGGTCCTGCTTCCATATCTCCTTTTACCTTTGATGGTCACATTGTAAGAGAAAACACAAATTGACAATAAGAGGCTTAATTCTCCCTGTTGAAAATAAGGGTGGAGATGACCCCCAACCTGTCTTTTCTTAGAGAATTTACTTTAGAAAACTTGTAAGTATTTTCTTTGCTTTTTTGAAATGCCTATGTTTTATCTTTTAAAGCAGTAAATGAGTAAGCCAGGAACTTGGGAACATAGTCAAGGCCTGGGTGCCATCTCTTTGAACTGTAACCATCAAGCAAAATATCAGCTCTATAACCCAGTCTCCTGGGAGTATGGGAGCTTCAGCTGACTCCTGGCTCCAAATTGTTAGCCTAACCTTCCTCCCATTATAAAATACAGGAAATTATTTTTTTTCTTTTAAAAGCATTTAGCAAAACAAGGGGCTACTCCAATTACCAAGTGATTTAAGATGAACTATGTGTAACAAATGGTGCTATTGAGTCTTCTTACTCAAGGATTAGCTATTGTTTATTTTGAAAAAAATATATACAATGTTCACTTGGCTACATACAAGGGTAAGATTTCTTGCTGTCTTTGCAATCTCTTTAGGGATTGCCTGTAATGCACATCACATTCTGGTTTAATGCTTTTTCAATAATAAAACTTTTTTATTTCTCTTCTACTTTCATGGAGAGTTTTTCAGGGGTGGCAGGAGATTTGTTTTCAATTATTTATTTTTCCAACAGTGGTAGCGGATCTCACAGACTCCCAACCCAGAGGATACTTTTATACAAGCTTATACACTCAAGCTCTCAGGTCATTGTCTCCCTGCCTCTAAAAGCCTATGTAGAGGTCATCTGTGTCTACAACGTCAGTCCACACCCTCCTGGTCAGTGGTCTATTTCTATGAACAAGTTGCTACCACCACTCAGACAAAAACTTCCCTACTTAACAAGGGCTACCATAGACCCTCTCTGGCTGTGCGCTCTCAGATACCTGTTTCCCTACCAAGCTGCCACTCCCACAGCGGCTCTGGCTGTACCCTTCATCAACCCTTCCCAACTCAGTGGTCACTTCTATAAATCTGGTGTGTCCTGCCCCATACCTCGTGGCAACCCTGGGTGACTTCTACAGCATTGCTCCAGCCTACGCTTTCAAGCAACTTGCTTTGACACCAGTAGGGTTTTTTGTTTTTGTGTTTTGTCAGATCCTCTTCAAAGAGATTTTGAATCTTAGTCCTTGGATAATGGTTTTCTTTCTTTATCCCCCTCCCTTATTCTACAGAGAGTAGCTTCATGTTTGCCAGAATAGCTGGGTCTGGGAATCAAGGGGTAGAAGTGTGTGTGGCTCCTCTACTATTCCGAATATCACACTCACAAAGGTTTTGCTTCCTATACCAAATGTTTATACCTCTGATAGTTTGGAGGTCTTAGTTCTCACTTGGGTAATGATCTCACTAATGTATACAACAATGGTTCTGTTGAATTGGAAGATGAGATCAACACCTAGTCATTTTGGAATCCATAAGCCACTAAATCAACATGTCAAAAAAGGGCTTACTCTATTGGGTGGAATGATTGATTCTGCTTACTCAGAGAAATAGGATTGTGCTATACAATGAAGACAAGAACAAATGTGTCTTCAGGCCAGGAGATTCTTTGAGGACATCTTTAGTACCTCTATTCCTAAATCGCTAAGATTAATGGGAAACTATATCATCCAAAAAAGGCAGTAATTTTGAAAGCCAGACCATTCAAAAGTGAAGATTTATGTAACTACAAGATAAGGAATTCAAACTATTTGAAGATTTTACTAAGATTGAGGAAATGTGGAGTGGGTAGTAGGAGAAAGATGTCATGGCCATCAACTATGGCCTCACAGTGATGACCTTAGTAGCTTTGCGTGTTTATTCTTTGTTTGTTAGCCGTATCTGTGTATATATATCCAATTTTATTCTTCTCTGTTTTTCTTCCCAATTTTATTTTATTTACAATGTGTTAGAAGTTAACTTCACTATTTAGTCTTTTTAATTATTCTTAAATTTCTGTCAAAATACTACTGGATATTTGGTTATCTTTGTTCCGTTATACTTTGACAGAAGTTGAGTAATTAACTGGAGATGGATAAAATTACTACTGAGACTCTTTGCCTCCCTTTTTTGAGGAGAAGGTGAAGCTATTCTTGAAAGAAGGTTAAACTATTCTTGAAAGAAGGTGAAACTATTCTTGAATAGCTGCATCTTGCTAGGTTCAAAGAACGGTATATATAAAAGGTGAGTAGCAAAAGGGTGGACCATGACAGTTATTAATTTCTATTTGCTTCAAACTCATCATATTGCCAAACTTTGTGATATTGACACTCAACCCATAAACAATTTTTCTTTGCCAGGCTTTGTTAATAGAGTGTTGGAATGAATGCCACTGTAAGTCAAAAGCCTTGTTTACCGGTAAGGAACCACTCTTCTCTGCACCTCTGACTTTTTCCTCTCTCTCTACCCTGATCTAATCTACTTCAAGAAGAATGATGATTAGTGGTAGTTCAAAGACGTATTGTCCAAAATGAAGACTCAAGACCATAAACACTTGTCTGTGTATTCTGAGTAACTTTGGGAAGCAAGGGAAATAAAACTTTTATGTCTCTGTTAGGTGCAGGCACCAAAGTTACAATTCCTGTCTTATAACAAGGGGGAGAGTTTACCAAATCCAATACATGGGGTTTGGACAAATTTCATAGTGGGAAAAAAATATGAACATGCCCTTGTTGTGAGATCCTTTAGGTCAAACCAATAAACTTGTTGCTTCTACATCTGAGTGCATAATAGAAATTGAGTTACACGCTTGATCTTCACTATACCATGATTACCAGAGTATACAGTCTTGATAATAAAGAGCTTCATGTAGAGAAGTGTTAGGCAGACAAACTCCCTTGGAATTTCTCTCCAAGTGGGTTGATCAGGATTTATCATAATTGACTCTATATCTGCTATCCTAAGATCTGCATAGATGATGTCCTGTTAGTTGGCAAGTCCAAAGCTTCAGTTGCATCAGCCCTGATTGCATTGTTAATCAAATCTCTACCAACAGAAGTAAGTGACAATCCCTGACAAAATACAGAGGGCTGCTCACCAAAAAAACTTTTTTGGAACTATGTGAACATATTCATAATGTTCAATCCTTTGAGCAGTCAAGTCAAAACTGTCATAGTCTAAGCACTATTTTCCTTAACTTTGGAAGCTGTCTATCAAAAACAAAAAAGGGATGGTCCCAGATCCTGCACCTTCCACATAAAGTGCCTGTCAACACCTTAGGATGTCTTTTTCACTCCTATCCTCTTGACTCTTTCTCAGAATGCCTTTTGGCTGTTGGTGTGGGAAAGTTGAGCAGGTTGAAATAACTGCCCTCCAAAACCAAGAACTAGACTCAATTATTCAATTTAATTGGGAGCCCCAGTACCTATCAGTCATCTAGGAGCCCATTCGACTTGCACCTCTTAGCAGATATCAGTACAACTTGGAAGGCCCCAACAATTGCAACCAATGCTTTGGGCTTCTGGAACTGTGTTTTATATCTGAAATCAACCCTAGTAATTTTTTTTTTTTCTGTTAAACCCATGATGACATGCACTTTAGGGCTGGTCACAAGAGATTTGCAAATGTTTAAGGAAACGTTACTAGTAGATCATGTAGCCCTCAGCTGACTAGGACAGTTTCTCCAAAATTAGCCAAACTTGGTTTTAGTGTACATCTAAAACCTGATATATTCACCCTGAGAATCCACAGATAGTATTGCCTCCATGAAGTTTTCATTTTTCTATTTGCATTTCTGTTTTTATCCAGGAAAAAATTTAAAGTCATTGTCAGATTGGTAGAACTGGGTACTTAGCTGAAGGAAAAAACTATTTTTTTCTCAATAGACCTTTTCTCAATAGAGTCTATTTTACACTGTGACATAAAACTTCATGAAACATTGAAAAATTATTGTAAGAACAAGAAAGAAAATAATTTTTCAATTATGGTTGAATATTTACTATATTTGATAACAATATAAATTCTTTTTGCAAATAATTAAATCAAAATTACATCTACATAGGGCTTCCCTGGTGGTGCAGAGGTTGAGAGTCCGCCTGCTGATGCAGGGGACACGGATTCGTGAGCCAGTCCGGGAAGATCCCACATGCCGTGGAGTGGCTGGACCCGTGAGCCATGGCCGCTGAGCCTGCGCGTCCGGAGCCTGTGCTCCACAAACGGGAGAGGCCACAACAGTGAGAGGCCCACATACCGCAAAAAAAAAAAAAAACAAAAAAACCATAACATTATCTTAACTAACAAATGTTATGTTTACTTTAAATTTAACCAAACTTTAGGCTCAATTTAAATTTAAATTACTGTAACATTGTAGTCTCATGTACTGCTAATAAAAACTATAGTATTCAGCCAACTTTGCATTATTTCCTGACAAATTATTATTATCTAATTGAAATAATTGGAAAATTTCAAACTGTCTTTGGGACTGAAACTTTCAGCTTTTTTCTTCACATAACTATTGGGTACACATTTGGCCATATAACAGAATAAGAGGAAACATATACACAAATGAATGTTTTTGCACAATAATCTAGAGTTTTAAAATATTTTTAACACTTGTCATGCTTTTGTATTTAACAAACTTTGTTGTAGAACTAAATGATTACATATACTTTAGTCACTGAAAATAACAATGATCCTACACTCTTAGGGTAAGATGCTATTATACTATTATAGCATAGGTTTATCCATATTTTAAGAAATGTTTACTGATTTAATCATCATTGACAACAAATAACTTCTAAGTACCCAGTACCTATTCAACAGTATTTTCAGTTTTAAGTCAGCAGGAGACTTTGAAGATGTTTTGCCTTTCTCCTTGGAGCAGCCACTTCTGCAAAAGTTGATAGCAGAGAAGTATCAAATATACTTTATAATACATCAAGAATGTAAATAGGACCACTCAAGCACTCTGTTTATGACATAGATTCCGAAAAAAAAAAAGAAAAAAGAAAAACATATCGTAACATTTATAATAAAGTATGATTTACCTTTGCAATAATTTTATCATACTTTTCTTAATATAAATATTTACATTAATTCAAATTCAACAAAGAACTGATGAAAACCTCCTGAGCTTGGTACCATAGTTCACAAAATTATATAATGTGATCTCTGGCTTCAAGGAGCTTAAAACAAGAAATGAGCCACTGAGTTACATAGAGGTACCAGCATACCTTGGAGCTATTGAGGGTTTGGTTACAGACCACCACAATAAAGTGAATACTACAATAGAGTGAGTCACATAAGGTTTTTTGATTTCCCAAGACATATACAAGTTATATCTACTATCCTGCATCTATTACGTTGCAATAGCATTATGTCTAAAAAAACAATGTACATGTCTCAGTTAAATAATACTTTGTTGCTAAAAAATGCTAACCATCATCTGAGCCTTCAGTGAGTCATAATCTTTTTGTTGGTGTAGAGTCTTACCTCCTAGTTGATGGCTGTTGTTGTTTAGTGTAGCCTGCTTCATTCATTGTCTAAGCTAGATCTTCTGGATAACTTGCTGCAGCTTCTACATCAGCACATGCTCTTTCACCTTGCACTTCTATGTTACAAAGATGGTTTCTTTCCTTAAACTTCATGAACCATACTCTGCTAGCTTCAAACTTTTCTTCTTCAGCTTCCTCGCCACTCTCAGCCTTCATAGAATTAAAAAGAGTTACAGTCTTGTTCTGGATCAGGCTTTGGCTTAAGGGAATATTGTGGCTGGTTTGATCTCCTATCCAGACCACTAAAACTTTCTTCATATCAGCAAAAAGTCTGTTTTGCTATCTTACATTCATGTGTTCACTGGAGTAGTACTTTTAATTCCCTTCAAGACTTTTCCTTTGCATTCACAAATTGGCTGTTTGGCATAAGAGACCTAGATTTAAACCTATCTCAGCTTTCAATATGCCTTCCTTACTAAGTTTAATCTTCTAACTTTTTATTTAAAGTGAGAGACTTGCAAGTCTTTCTTTCACTTGAAACTTAGAGGCCATTGTAGGGTTATTAATTGGCTTAATTTCAATATTGTTGTGCCTCAGGGAATGAGGAAGCCTGATGAGAGAGAGAGAAAGAGGGGGTGGCACTGAGGAGTAACTGGTGGGTAGAGCAGTCAGAACACAGACATTTATCAATTAAGTTTGCTGTCTTATATGGGCATGGTTTGTGGAACCTCAAAATATTAAAATGGTAACATTAAAGGTCAATGATTTTAGATCACCATAACAAATATAACAATAGAGAAAAAGTTTGAAATATTGTGAAAATGTGACACAGACAAGAAGTGAGCAAATACTGCTGGAAACACTGTGCAGGTAGACTTGCTAGAAGCAAGGTTGCTGTAAACCATCAATTAGTGAAAAATGCAATATATGTGAAGTGCAATAAAGTGAAATGCAATAAAATGAGGTCTGCCTGTGCAATATATTTATATTGACTGCTCTCAGAGAGATTTTGACAGACAAAAAAAAAGAGGGAAGGGAAAACAAAAAGTATAATTGCCCTCAGGTCCTAGCAAATTTAGAAGTTAGTCTTTGAGCTGAATTTTAATAATGAGTGTTGGATAAGTAAAAATGGTAAATTAGCTATCTTCAGAAATATAGACAAAAGTTGGAAAAAGTAAGTGACAAGTGGTCTAATCTAGTTTTAATTTGAAAATCTAGAAATTCTTAGTAAAGAATAAAAATGAAAAAAAATTAAAGCCTGATCTTAAATGTGTATTTTATATTATAGGTTTTGAGCTTTATTTTGGAGGAAATGAGAAGATATTGAGTGCTTGTAAAACAGGAATGTTATAATCAGATCTGTGTTTTAAAGAGGTAACTTTATCCAAACATGACTACTACATAAGAAAATAGGTTCATTCCCATACAAATTCACTAGCCTTATGATTATCCATCATTCAGAAGCAACTGACACTAAAAAAATGGCCAGAAAAAATTAATTTAAGGAAACCAAGCAACCAAGTTGCTGTCCCACATGATAGAAAATATTTCTTAAACAAAAGGTCTCTATATGTGGACATCTCTTCCATAGACAGAATATATAGAAACCAAGGAAAGGAGATGGGAGTCGCTCATTACATTATTAAAACTATCAGCTGACTGAAGGAAATTTGCTTTTGTCCCTACAGTCTTGATCAGCTGGGAAGTCCTAGTGACCAAAGGATGAATGCTTCTCTGAGAGAAGTAAGTCACAGTTCTGATAAAATAGAAGCTGAGACTGTCATTTTGGGGTCCTCATCCATTGAGTCTACAGCAGAGGAGAAGGCTGTGTATCAACTGTACTTAGAAAAAACTGTCTCACTGCTTCACAATACATACAGTGAAGTTTCTTTTTCTAACCATTATGCCTCACTGTGGTACTTTTTAATTCTTCCTGAATGAGAGTCCCAATAAGATCAACTCAATAAAGATAAGGTTCCGAAAAACCCAGAGGATATGGAGTGAAGATTTGGGTTTCTCCACTAAGTGAAAGATCCTGTCCAGCTGAAGTTAAAGAGAACATGGAAGGGGAAGAAAGTGGATATTATTATAATATTAGGCCTCATGACTAAACATAAAGAGAAGACTAAGACAATATGCTTTATCCAAAAACATTATTTCATTTTACCAACCCCTTCTCACTATCTCATATAAAGAACCCTGAAAAGCTAATATTTTAAGTTTCAGGTGGGTAGTAACAGTATGATTATACAATAGAGGATTAAAAACTGTTTGGGGGACACAATATTTCACTTAAGCAAAGAAAAGAAGGAGATACTGATGGTAAAAATTGTTGAAGATGAGAGATATCATTCACTTGTCTATCCAGATCCACTCCCCATCCTGCTATATATTGCTCAGTGCCCCAGGATAGGAGCTGGTTCAGTGTACCTAATTTAGCTCTATAACCTCCTAGCTTCCAATTGGTTTCAGGCAACATATTACACTGGAAGTCTAGCAGGAGACCAGAGGGAGAGATGAATGGGAGGTTGCATTATGATCTTCTCCAGTTTCCTTTCACTTTGTACCAGCAGAGCCCCTCAGCTGAAGGCCACAGCTACTGCCAGATGACCTTTCACAGCTTCCTCTCTTTTTAGGTTTCATCAGCTACACCCTCTCCTTGCCGTTTTTTACCAAGACTGTTGCCCCAGAATCATACCTCTGCCCCTCCCTTGAAGAGAAACCAATTACTCTTAGCTGTGCTTCAGGAAGCTTGCAAGGAGATAAAAGCAAGAACTGATTGAAACCAAGAAGGCCTAAGATAACAGAATATTTGACTTCCAGTAGACCTTGAGCTCATTGTAATTCATTAGCATGCTAAATGACACCCACCAGGGCCACGACAGTTAATTGCCATGGCAACAACTGGAAAAGCCCATAAAAAGACTAAAAGGAGAGTTGCATCAGTTCCAGGTCCAAACCACACCCCTGTTCTCACATAACTCACGAATATTCCTCCTACGCTTTCCAAATCCCTCTTTTACCTCAACCCTACTATATATTTAGTGTCTCCAACTGAACTTGGGTTGAGAAGTTGATTTCCTTTGTGAACTAGTTTCCCCTTCTGTATTTTTGGTCATGGCGTAAAGCTTGTGCTGTTCCAGTCTCAGCATACATTTTGTTATAGGCTGTGAGAATCTGATAGGAAAAAGAACCTCTCTGGCTGAGACAAGGGGACTTGTCCCAGGTTAGGACCCTGGAGAGGGTCCAGTAGACCAGTTCAGTAACACTTTAAGGCCTTGCAATGGTAACAGATTTTCTCCAATCTACATGTTCCCACACTGCTACAGTTTTTTGTGATTTTCCTATACTTGTTGCAAACTTTGTATGCTGTGTGAGTTTGTCTAAGGCATTAATCTTGCTGGATTTTGGTTTGTTTCTCTAGAAAATGATAAAATTGATTGTTGTGATCTCTAAATTGGCATATAGGCTAATGAGATATTGCTTTGTCTATTATTGTGTTGCCAGCAGTTAATTAAGGGGTTGATAATCTGTAGGACCTCAATATATATCAAATGGATTTTTTAAAAAAGTCATACAATTCTATAGCATCCTTCTTTAGTAATTCAATGTGTGATAGATGCATCTGTGAGTTTTATACTATAATACACTAATCAGTACTAAAAAGTGTAGTTCATTTTCATAGACAAATTATTTTTACCACAATGATGCTGAGTTAAAACTGATAAGTTTTAACACAGATTTTATAGACAAAATTTTCATGATTTGTCAGTATTTAAAAGTGGAAACCATTGTTATTAACTTGTTGAAGGTCTATATTGAGTTATTCATTGTATTTGTGCTTACATTTTTGCTTTCAAGTTATACTATATTGATATACCAGACCTTATTGACCTTATTTCATCAGACTATTTAAAGAAAACCTTTAAAGCAAAAACAAAATAGAAGTAGATGTAATAACTTGTAGAATCAATAAACATTATTTTTAAATAAAGCCTATCTAATAACAGAATATTTAGTTGTAAATATATATAATATATATCATATATATTACTTATAATTTATATAAATATATGTATTATTTATATTTGGGTTGTCAAACTCAATCGATTAATTACTTTATTAGCATGTGAGTTAACTGAGTATATTTATAAAGAGAAACAGAGAGACAAAGACATGCCAATACATGCTGAAAGAATATTTTAAAATATATATTTGTTTTTCCTTTAGTTTAAGGTGAGATTTTTGTGGAACAGTAAGCCCCACAATCACAATTTCCCTTTTTTAATCTTAGATTTATTTCAACATTATTTCTTACAAGTTTAAAGTTTAATTAAAAAATAATTATTAGTGTATATTATTATAATATTTTATATATTTATAAATATTCTAAATTTAAATACATATAAAGTATTCAATTTTAATGCAGTGTCTATAATTTCTCATAAATGAGTGTTTATATACACACACTCTGAGAAGTTTGTTCTTTTTCATCTGTGCCAAATTTCATGACATCCTTTAATATCTATAACTAAATATATTTAGTAGGATAGAAATGAATATATAGTCAAAAAATCCACCTGTTCCCTCTGAGAAATACATGGAAGAAACAATCTACTTGAGTTCCTATTATCTAGGACTATCACAAACTTATAAATACTAATTTTTCACTTTTCCCTATTATTTCCCCAATGTGTAATGTATGAAATGGTCTGATCTCACATGAGAAATAGAAAAATCTGGACTAATATAATAACGACATCTGGTGAAAATACAAATTATTTTATTATTAAATAATGATATAAAATATACATAAAAACATTTTATTATTTTATTTGAAAATAACTTTTCATATTTTGTATTTCTTTATCATCTCAAAGGGATTTACTTAAAAACAAATTCCAAGAATGACATTCTGGCAAATGCAACTTTTAAAACTAATTTCCACAACAGACTAGCAAGATCCTTCTCAGAAATATCTCTGAATAAAAGCAAATTGATGGATGCATACTTTCCATGCATCAAAATCAAATGAATTTGTCACCAAGAATTGGAGGAACACGGTTATAGTCATTTTTTTCTGTTTATATTATTCTATATTGGTAAATTTCCTTCTCTTTCTTGAATGTCAGTTTCTTAGCAAATTATATTTATAATTGGTTCTCTTGTTTCCTCATTATGCACATTATATGAAAGTAGGGTTAGGTAGCCTTATTTTGCACTTTTAAATTTTCAGCCACTTCATTTCACTTTTAATTTCTGCTATATGGGCCATATTTTAAAGTTTGTACCTGTTTGCTAGTTGACTTAACACTGTACCCTTGCAGTATCAGCAGGATCTAGCATATAGTAGACCAATAATACATTTAGTGCACGAATAAATGGCATAGTTATGTATAAAGCTAATTGTCAAATTATTTATATTACAAACTGACTTTTATCTCCCATGAAAAGTCTTGAAGTCTTAATCTCAACACTCTGATATTCTAGGAACATAAAATCATGTTATCATAAAAAAAATTATTATGTACCCCAAGACCACTTTTAACATTTAGTTTCCCAGTATAGCTATTCTGAATTTCTTAAAAGTTTACATATTCTACTAGTTTTAATACATTCTCTTCTGAATGAGGGAGATATTTTTTTAAAAAATCAAAATAATTATATAGTGTTTTATGCATCAAATTAGCAATCTGCACCTTTTAATTTTGGAATTTTATTTTATTTTAAAATAACGCTAGCAAGACATTACCTAATCAGGAAAAAAATTTCTTTTGATTATTATATTGATTCCAAATATGGAATGTAATATTAAGTTATTAATTTCAAACACTTTTCCTATGTCCTATATGACTTATCCAAGTTTGGGTCTAATTTTGAAATCAATAGAAAATACATGAGGATGGAATTGAGGCATGAATAAAAATATTATTGGTGCACAGTAAATGTGACCTTTCCTTCTCTAAGGCTGAAAAATGAAAACAAAGATAATAGACAAAGTGATAATGGCTTTCTACTAGAATTAAACTTCATAGTGATCTAAATTCATAGGTTTAGAAATAGAATGCTCTTCAAAATAAAAGATATTATGAACAAAATATAAAAAAATTGTAGAATTTTCATCTTCAAAAGCATGTTACACTTTCATAGAAAAACAATGAAGCCCTAAAATAGACCTTTAACACATGTACAAATGAGCAAAATAGAATTCAGGTTTATGCTGATTGCAAAGCACAGCAGCATTACCACCGAGTGTGAAGAGCAGCCACAAAGTCTCCATTTCATAAATGCTTTCTTCAGTTGCTAATAAAAAAAGTTATTTCTTACCCTATCACATCCACATGTACATCTTACAGTCACAGCTCTGCCTCTGGCACTTTGTGGTGTCAGAGGCTACCATCTGGAAAGTGGTTGTGTATAGTAAATGAGTTTTAACAGAACTAGTTGGGTTGGTTTCCTCCAGAGGAAAAAGCCCCTAACTGCAAAATTCTTAATACAGCATTGCATTTTGCAGGAGAGTCTGCCCTACCTTTTTGCTATATACACACTTGCCACCAGCTGTTTTATGCACTCTTGGCTCCCCAGCTGAGGCAATTAAGGGAATAGGATTTGGCATTCTGTATCAATATGAGATAAGACTCTGGGGCTGTTTCCAGGTTGGCAGAGCATGGGGTAAAAACAAGGCTTTGCTCAGAGTAGAGTTTTTAATCCTATAGACAATGATCGAGGAATGAAAAAGGCAGATGCCAAGAGGATAATGTGAGGAAATATGGAATCCTGGCCATCAGCAAACTATTGTAAATTCAATTAAGTACAGAAAAGTAGCTGCATCCTGCAAAACAGGCATGAGATAAAATGCTAAGGTTTGGGTTAGTGTAGTAGATTGGGATATTTTGCTCTATATGATGCTTCTCCTATACACTGCATCTAGGTATACAGTAGCCATTATAGCTACATTCACTTCTGTTTCTATCATCTACTGTGCTGTTGAGTCCAAAGTCCTATAAAGAAAATAGCACGGGGGACAGGGATTTTGTAAAAGATAAATGGGGTAAGGATGTGCTCTTTACTAGAACTATTGTTCTAGTAAATAGAACTATTGTTAAAGAAAAACTAACTTCCTAATTAAACAAAAATTGTTTGGTGATATTTTAGCTTTAGCCAGTGAATATTCTCACCTTTATAACTTTTATTTTTACATAGGCAATCTAAAAATAGATACAGGTACACTAAAATCTTAATCATTATGTTAATTTGTGTTGGCACTATTGCTTTCATTCTTTGGTTTAAAATGTCCTATGGTCAATATGCTATTTTTAAATGAAAATTATTTTTTTTTCTTTCTTATGCATATAAAACCAGTGATTGAGACTATTTTAAGTAGGTATATAATTGTTTCTAGGGAAAAAAATCTGTGAATGCAGAGATGATTTTAAAAGCTATGTTTCCTACCTTAACTTCTAGTCCAGACACTAGACTCATATCAATAATTATTTACTTGATGCTTCAACAAAACAAACATCTCAAAACTAAAAAAGGCAAAATAAAAATTTTGACTCTGCCATCACTTAAATTGCATGTTCCTCACTCTTTCAATTTTGTGAAAGGAAACACTAGCATCCAGTTGTCAAACCTAAAATAATTGTGTTCCCTTTGATACTTCTCCTTCCCAACTACACTCTCCACACTGATTACATCAGAAAATTCCACTTATGCTGCCTCTAAACATATATGGACTCTGCCTATGTTCTTACATATGCATTACTACCACCTTAACAAACGCCACTGTCACATCTCACTGAGATTACTGTAATAAAGGAAAAAGGAAGGAAGGAAGGAAGGAAGGAAGGAAGGAAGGAAGGAAGGAAGGAAGGAAGGAAGGAAGGAAGGAAGGAAAGAAGGAAGGCAAGCAACTATATTGGGAAGGGGGGAAAGATTGAAACTCCTTCACCTAACTTATGAAAGCCTTAGGTGGTCTGGCCCTAGCCATATATCTCATTACTCTTCATCTTACCTACTGTGTTAAACTCACACTACAGTTTTAGTTTTTCAAATATGAAAAGCTCTTAACCACTTAAGAATATTTGAGATAGGTGTTCTGATTTCCTGGAATATTCTTCCTTCTCCTCTTTCTGTAGTGAATTCCTTGACCTTCAAATTTCTTCTTAAATGTCATCCTTTTGCCCATCCAATCTAAGGAGATAAAAAAGTCACTATCACATTACTTACTTTAATTCCCTACACAACACTTAGCACTATCTCACATATGTCTCATACACACACAGAAAGTTTATCTGTATCACCCTATTAGCATAGAACCACTTTAAGATCAGAGACTTTAACTGAATTGAGTACCACAGCACTCTGGTCATTCAGAACAGTGACTGACAAATAATGTTCACTCCATAAATATTTGTTAAACAGGTGAATGGGTGGAAACGTTAGTTATTCTAACAACTTAAAATTTTATATAATTTTGATAACCAGACTAATGTCATTATATTTCACTCTAAGTTTCAACTCAAGCTAGGCATATCTGGAATATGTTTTATTCAAGGAGAAAATTGAAAATATGTACTCATTTTAACAAAATATTATACAATGTCTAATATGGATAAATTACTCCTTAAACATATTTTATTGCATTCACCTAAAGTAAGGTAACCAAATTATATGCTCATACTGTAAATAAAGTGTATCAAAATATTATAATATTTTCTTGAATATCCATATTATTAGCTTCTTAAAACCTTAGCTGGTTTCAAAATCACTATTGCTTTACTAATTTTCTTAGCTAACATTCATCAAGTATTCTTAAAAAAAACATTACACTAGGGCTTCCCTGGTGGCGCAGTGGTTGAGAGTCCACCTGCTGATGCAGGGGACACGGGTTCGTGCCCCGGTCCAGGCAGACCCCACATGCCGCGGAGTGGCTAGGCCTGTGAGCCATGGCCACTGAGCCTGCGCGTCTGGAGCCTGTGCTCCACAACGGGAGAGACCACAACAGTGAGAGGCCTGCATACTGCAAAAAACAAAACAACAAACAATGAAAAAAACAAAAAACATTACACTAGTGTATATTTTACATTTATCAGAGTTCTGTGCTCTCTCAATAGATTTGCTGGGCTGGAAACTGTGATAAATCATAAAGTAACATTCAGCTATTGTAAAGTAATATGAAGAATGGCAATCTCAAGCAGAATAGATAAATTTAAAAAGTGATAGAGAAATGCAAACTACTAGGAAATGTCTGAATAACCTAGGATATCCAATCAGAAATTGATCAAAATATTTTCTTTTAGAAAATATTTGGTAAACAGTAGGTATTATTTTCCTATGGTTTATTTATTTTTTTGTGGGTGACTTCACTTTTATTTTATTTATTTTTTTTAACACCTTTATTGGAGTATAATTGCTTTACAATGGTGTGTTAGCTTCTGCTTTATAACAAAGTGAATCAGCTATGCATATATATATATCGCCATACCTCCTCCCTCTTGTGTCTCCCTCCCACCTGCTCTGTCCCACCCCTCTAGGTGGTCAAAAAGCACAGAGCTGATCTCCCTGTGCTATGTGGCTTCTTCCCACTGGCTATCTATTTTACACTTGGTAGTGTATATACGTCCATGTCAATCTCTCACTTCGTCACAGCTTACCCTTCCCCAGCCTCATGTCCTCAAGTCCATTCTCTACATCTGCGTGTTTATTCCTGTGCTGCCCCTAGGTTCTTCAAAACCTTTTTTTTTTTTTTTTTAGATTCCATATATATGTGTTAGCATATGGCATTTGTTTTTCTCTTTCTGACTTACTTCATTCTGTATGACAGACTCTAGGTCCATCCACCTCACTACAAATAACTCAATTTCATTTCTTTTTATGGCTGAGAAATATTCCATTGTATATATGTGCCACATCTTCTTTATCCATTCTTCTGTCAGTGGACACATAGGTTGCTTCCATGTCCTGGCTATTGTAAATACAGCTGCAATGAACATTGTGGTACATGACTTTTTTTGAATTATGGTTTTCTCAGGGTATATGCCCAATAGTGGGATTGCTGGATCATATGGAAGTTCTATTTTTAGTTTTTTAAGGATGGTCCATACTGTTCTCCATAGTTGCTGTATCATTTTACATTCCCACCAACAGTGCAAGAGGGTTCGCTTTATTCCACACCTTCTCCAGCATGTATTGTTTGTAGATATTTTGTTGATGGCCATTTTGACTGGTGTGAGGTGATACCACATTGTAGCTTTGATATGTATTTATCTAATGATTAATGATGTTGAGCATTCTTTCATGTGTTTGCTGGCAATCTTCATATCTTCTTTGGAGAAATGTCTAGGTCTTCTGCCCATTTTTGGATTGGGCTGTGTTTTTTCTTTGATATTGAGCTGCATGAGCTGCTTGTAAAATTTGGAGCTTAATCATTTGTCAGTTGCTTCTTTGGCAAATTTTTTTTTTCCCATTCTGAAGGTTGTATTTTTGTCTTGCTTATGGTTTCATTTGCTGTGCAATATCTTTCAAGTTTCATTAGGTCCCATTTGTTTATTTTTGTTTTTATTTCCATTTCTCTAGTAGGTGTGTCAAAAAGGAACTTGCTCTGATTTATGTCATAGAGTGTTCTGCCTATGTTTTCCTATAAAAGTTTTATAGTGTCTGGCCTTACTTATAGGTCTTTAATCAATTTTGAGCTTATTTTTGTGTTTGGTGTTAGGGACTGTTCGAATTCTCATTTCATTCTTTTACATGTAGCTGTCCAGGTTTCCCAGCACCACTTATTGAAGAGGCTGTCTTTTCTCCACTGTATAGTGTTCCCTCCTTTATCAAAGATAAGGTGACCATATGTGCATGGGTTTCTCTCTGGGCTTTCTATCCTGTTCCTTTGATCTATATTTCTGTTTTACTGCCAGTAACATACTGTCTTGATTACTGTAGCTTTGTAGTATAGTCTGAAGTCTGGGAGCCTGATTTCTCCAGCTCCATTTTTCTTTCTTAAAGTTGCATTGGCTATTCAGGGTCTTTTGTGTTCCCATACAATTTGCAAAAAATTTTGTCTAGCTCTGTGAAAAATGCCAGTGGTAATCTGATAGGGATTGCATTGAATCTGTAGATTGCTTTGGGTAGTGTAGTCATTTTCACAATGTTGATTCTTCCAGTCCAAGAACATGGTATATCTTTCCATCTATTTGTATCACCTTTAATTTATTTCATCAGTGTCTTAGAGCTTTATGCATACAGGTCTTTTGTCTCCTTAGATAGCTTTATTCCTAGGTATTTTATTCTTTTTTTCAGTGGTAAATGGGAGTGTTTCCTTAATTTCTCTTTCAGATTTTTCAGCATTAGTGCATAGGAAGGCAGGAAATTTCTGTGCTTTAATCTTGTATCCTGCTACTTTACCAATTTCATTGATTAGATCTAGTAGTTTTCTGTTAGAGTCTTTAAGATTTTTATGTATGGTATCTTGTCACCTGCAAACAGTGACAGCTTTACGTCTTCTTTTCTGATTTGGATTCCTTTTACCTCTTTTTATTCTCTGATTGTTGTGGCTAAAACTTCTAAAAGTATGTTGAATAATCGTGCTGAGAGGAGGCAACCTTGTCTTTTTCCTGATCCTAGTGGAAATTGTTTCAGTTTTTCCCCATTGAGAATGATATTGGCTGTTGTTTTGTCATATATTGCCCTTATTATACTGAGGTAAGTTCCCTCTATGCCTACTTTCTGGAGGGTTTTTACCGTAAATGGGTGTTGAATTTTGTTCAAAGCCTTTTATATATCTATTGAGATGATCATAAGATTTTTTTTCCCTTCAATTAGTTAATATGGCGTATCACATGGATTGATTTGCATGTATTGAAGAATCCTTGCATTCCTGGGATACACCCCATTTGATCATGGTGTATAATCCTCTTAATGTGTTGTTTGATTCTGTTTGCTAGTATTTTGTTGAGGATTTTTGCATCTATGTTCATCAGTGATATTGGCCTGTAGTTTTCTTTCTTTGTGACATCTTTGTCTGGTTTTGGTATCAGGGTGATGGTGGCCTTGTAGAATGAGTTTGGAAGTGTTCCTCCCTCTACTATATTTTGGAAGAGTTTGAGAAGGACAGGTGTTATCTCTTCTCTAAGTACTTGATAGAATTCACCCGTGAAGCCACCTGGTCCTGGGCTTTTGTTTGTTGGAAGATTTTAAATCACAGTCTCAATTTCAGTGCTTGTGATTGGTCTGTTTATATTTTCTATTTCTTCCAGGTTCAATCTCAGAAGGTTGTGCTTTTCTAAGAATTTGTCCATTTCTTCCAGGTTGTCCATTTTATTGGCATATACTTGCTTGTAGTAAATTCTCATGAACCTTTGTATTTCTGCAGTATCAGTTGTTATTTCTCCTTTTTCATTTCTAATTCTACTGATTTGAGTCTTCTCCCCTTTTTTTTTTTGATGACTCTGGCTAATGGTTTATCAATTTTGTTTATCTTCTCAAAGAACCAGGTTTTAGTTTTATTGATCTTTTCTACTGTTTCCTTCATTTATTTTTCATTTATTTCTGCTCTGACCTTTATGATTTCTTTCCTTCTGCTAACTTAGGCTTATTTTGTTCTTCTTTCTCTGACTGCTTTAGGTGTAAGTTCAGGTTGTTTACTTGAGATGTTTCTTGTTTCTTGAGATAGTATTGTTTTCCTATAAACTTACCTCGCAGAACTCCTTTTGCTGCATCCCATAGATTTTGGGTCGTCGTGTTTTCATTGTCATTTATTTCTAGGTATTTTTTGATTTTCTCTTTGATTTCTTCAGTAATCTCTTGATCATAAAGTAGTGTATTGTTTAACCTCCGTATGTTTGTATTTTTTACAGATTTTTTCCTATAATTGATTTCTAGTCTCATAGTGTTTTGGTCAGAAAAGATACTTGATATGATTTCAGTTTTCTTAAATTTACCAAGGTTTGATTTGTGACTGAAGATATCATCTATCCTGGAGAATGTTCCATGAGCACTTAAGAAGAATGTGTATTCTGTTATTTTTGAATGGAATGTCCTATAAATTTCAGTTAAGTCCATCTTGTATAATTTATCATTTAAAGCTTGTGTTTCCTTATTTATTTTCATTTTGGAGGATCTGTGCATTGGTGCAGGTAGGATGTTAAAGTCCCCAACTATGATTTTGTTACTGTTAATTTCCCCTTTTATGGTTGTTAGCATTTGCCTTATGTATTGAAGTGCTCCTATGTTGTGTGCATAGATATTTACATTTGTTATATCTTTTCCTGGATTGATCCCTTGATCATTATGTAGTGCCCTTCTTTGTCTCTTGTAATAGTCTTTATTTTAAAGTTTGTTTTGTGTGATATAAGAATTACTATTGCAGCTTTCTTTTGATATCCACTTGCATGGAATAACTTTTTCCATCACCTTACTTTCAGTCTGTATGTGTCCCTAGTTCTGAAGTGGGCCTCTTGTAGCAGCATTTATATGGTTCTTGTTTATGTGTCCATTCAGCCAGTCTACGTGTTTTGGTGGAAGGATTTAATCCATTTACATTTAAGGTTATTATCAATATGTATGCTCTTATTACCATTTCCTTAACTGTTTTTTGGTTTCTTTTTGTAAGTCTTTTCCTCTCTTGTGTTTCCTGGCTAGAGAAGTTCCTTTAGCATTTGTTGTAAAGCTGGTTGGGTGGTCCTGAATTTTCTTAGCTTTTGCTTGTCTGTAAAGGTTTTAATTTATTGGTCAAATCTGACCAAGTAATCTTGGTTGTAGGTTTTTCTCCTTCATCACTTTAAATATGTCCTGCCCCTCCCTTCTGGCTTGCAGTTTCTGCTGAAAGATCAGCTGTTAACCTTATGGGGATTCCCTTATATGTCATTTGTTGTTTTTCCCTTGCTGCTTTTAATATTTTTTCTTTGTATGTAATTCTTGATAGTTTGATTAGCATGTGTCTTGGCATGTTTCTCCTTGGATTTATCCTGTGTGTGACTCCCTGCACTTCCTGGACTTGATTAACTGTTTCCTTTCTCATATTAGTGAAGTTTTCAACTATAATCTCTTCAAATATTTTCTCAGTCCCTTTGTTTTTCTTTTCTTCTTCTTGGATCCCTGTAATTCGTATGTTGGTGCGTTTATTATTGTCACAGAGGTCTCTGAGACTGTCCTCAATTCTTCTCATTCTTTTTTCTTTATTCTGCTCTGCGGTAGTTATTTCCACTCTTTTATCTTCCAGGTCACTTATCCGTTCTCTTGCCTCAGTTACTCTGCTATTGATTCCTTCTAGAGATTTTTCAATTTCATTTGTTGCGCTGTTCATCATTGTTTGTTTGCTCTTTAGTTCTTCTTTGTCCTTTTTAAAAGTTTCTTTTATTTTCTCCATTTTATTTCCAAGATTTTGGATCATCTTTACTATCATTTCTCTGAATTCTTTTTAGGTAGACTTCATATTTCCCCTTTATTTGTTTTGTCTCGTGCATTTTTACCTTGGTCCTTTACTGCTTTGTGTTTCTCTGTCTTCTCAATTTCCTATCTTACTGTGTTGTGGGTCTCCTTTTTGCAGGCTGCAAGTTTGTACTTCCTGTTGTTTTTGGTGTCTGCCCCCAGTAGCCAAGGTTGGTTCAGTGGGTTGTGTAGGCTTCCTCTTGGAGGGGACTAGTGCCTGTGTTCTGGTGGATGAAGCTGGATCTTGTCTTTCTGGTGGGCAGTGTTGTGTTTTTGTGTGTCTGTGACTTTATTATGATTTTAGGTAGCCTCTCTACTAATGTGTGTGGTTGTGTTCCTGGCTTGCTAGCATAGGGTGTCTGGCACTGTAGCTTGCTGGTTGTTGAGTGGCGTTGGGTCTTAGCATTCAGATTGAGATCTCTAGGAGAGATTTCACCCTTTTATAGCATGTGGCACTGGGAGGTCTCCGGTGGACCAGTGCCCTGAACTTGGTTCTCCCATGCCAGAGGTAAAGGCCTGCCACCTGGCTGGAGCACCAATACCCTGTTAGCCACACAGCTCTGAACTAAAGGGAGAAAAAAGAAAGAAATATAGAAAAAAAATAAAATAAAGTTATAAAAGTAAAAATAATTATTGAAAACTAAAAATAATTTTAAAAAAGTAAGAAAGAAAGAGAGCAACAAAACCAAAAAAACAAATCCACCAACGATAACAAGCACTAAAAGCTATATTAAAAAAAAATAAATAAAGACAGACAGAACCCTAGGACAAATGGTAAAAGCAAAGCTATTCAGACAATACACACACACTCACAAAAAGAGAAAAAAAAAAAAATACATATCATTGCTCCTAAAGTCCACTGTCTCAATTTTGGGATGATTCATTGTCTATTCAGGTATTCCACAGATGCAGGGTACCTCAAGTTTATTGTGGAGATTTAATCCACTGCTCCTGAGGCTGCTGGGAGAAATTTCCCTTTCTCTTCTTTGTTTACACAGCTCCTTGGGTTCAGCTTTGGATTTGGCCCCACCTCTGTGTGTAGGTCACCTGAGGGTGTCTGCTCTTTGCTCAGACAGGACGGGGTTAAAGGAGCAGCTGATTAGGGAGCTCTGTCTCACTCAGGCTCCATGGGGAAGGGAGGGGTACAGAATGCAGGGTGAGCCTGTGGCAGCAGCAGCCGGTGTGATGTTGCAACAGCCTGAGACATGCTGTGTGTTCTCCTGGGGAAGTTGTGCCTAGATCACAGGACCCTGGCAGTGGCAGGCTGCACAGACTCCTGGAAGGGGAGGTGTGGATAGTGCCCTGTGCTTGCACACAGGCTTCTTGGTGGCTGCAACAGCAGCCTTAGCATTTCATGCCCGTCTCTGGTGTCCTTGCTGATAACCACAGCTTGTGCCCATCTCTGGAGCTTCTTTAGGTGTTGTTCTGAATCCCCTCTCCTTGTGCACCCTGAAACAATGGTCTCTTGTCTCTTAGGCAGGTCCAGACCTTTTCCTGGACTCCCTTCTGGCTAGCTGTGGTGCATTAGCCCTCTTCAGGCTGTGTTCATGCAGCCAACCCCAGTCCTCTCCCTGGGATCTGACCCTGAAGCCCGAGCCTCAGCTCCCAACCTCCATCCGTCCTGGTTGGCGGGTGAGCCGACAAGGCTCTTGGGCTGGTGAGTGCTGGTTGGTACCCATCCTCTGTGTGGGAACCTCTCCGCTTTGCCCTCCACACCCCTGTTGCTGTGCTATCCTCCATGGCTCTGAAGCTTCCCCCCTGCCCACCCACTGTCTCTGCCAGTGAAGGGGCTTCCTAGTGTGTGGAAACCTTTCATCCTTCACAGCTCCCTCCCACTGGTGCAGGTCCCATCCCTATTCTTTTGCCTCTGTTTATTCATTTTTCTTTTGCCCTACCCAGGTACATGGGGAGTTTCTTGCCTTTTCAGAAGTCTGAGATCTTCTGCCAGCGTTCAGTAGGTGTTCTATAGGAGTTGTTCCACATGTAGATGTATTTCTGTTGTATTTATGGGGAGGAAGATGATCTCCACATCTTACTCCTCTGCTATTTTGAAGGTCTCTCTATTTTCCTATGATCAACTGTGTTTATCTACTAAGTATAGGTTAATATACTGAATTTTCCTTCCTTATTCTCTCTACATGTGACTTACTGCTTTCTATCAGGACAATGGTAATAACTTGCACTTCATGATAAAAAGACAGTGAGCATTAATATATTATTTTTATAAAGTGTTCTCAACCTTAATTTTTAAACAATACATTCATTCTAAAGGTTATCAGCAACTGAAGGGCAATTGAGTGAAATGTTCCTACTGTTTTAAGTGAAGCATTTCTGGCAATTAGCACAAAGAAAATGATTTCTGAAGATGTGGTGACAGCACTGAAAGACAAGTCCCTTAATGCTATGAGAAAATAGTGTACATATAGTAATTTTTTAAAAAGACATTAATACTATTAGTCATTTTGACCTAACTTCATAGACCTTCATAGCTATACATATCTAAAATTATTATCCAGTTATAAAAGTAATTGTATTGTTGTGAATTGTGTTAAAAATAAGCTAGATGGTGCTAAAGAATACCATTCTATTTATTATGTGCTCATATTTACAACATAATTGTTATTGGTAAGAATGAATGACAAGTTAGGGACCTAACACATTGACCTGAAATTTGGTATGGCACTATGAATTAACCAAAAATTTATGAAGATGTCATACTCAATAATACAGTAAGGTTGATATACTCATAAACTTGTATTGAAGTATAAGATACCACAATTACAAAATAATAATCCTTGCTATATAGCAAGCCTATGCCAAATTTCTACTGTAGACATGTTACTGTTCTTTTGATAAATCTGTGGTAAATATATATTTTCATTATTTTGGGATAACTTTTTTATTTTATTGTACATAATTTAAAATTTTAATTTCAATTAAATTATTTAAATTAAATTTTAAAACCTCAAAATTGCTATTAACCTCAGTTATGTCTGAAGGAAAACTGATGTTCCAGTTAAAATTAACTCTTTTTTTCCCCTCAAATTAAAGGAGTCCTTTTGGATTAAGTCAGCCTCCCTGAGGCTGCCCTGATCAGAAGAACCACTTGCTCTTCTGAATGACTCTGCTCCAGTTTGAGAAGGTTCTGAAGGGCAGGTGCCTACTTGGGTTTTGACTTTAGCTTTCTGGGCACAGAGTCTTTAAGTCCAAAAAGACGATTGTGAGATAACATTTTAAGAAAAAAATAGCCATTTGATAGGTATATAGTGATATCTCATTGTGGTTTTTATTTTCATTTCCATAATGGCTAGAGATGAGCACATTTTCATTAAATATATATTTTTTAAATCCAGACACTAGCATGGTACCTTGCACATTGTATGTGTTGCATGCATATATATTAAGTGGCTCATAAATTTTCCAATCCATAAATAAGGTATATTATTTTATACTCACAAGATCCTCCACAGTGATGTTATATACACATCTGAATATGTCTCTGGTTCAGAAGAAACCAGGAATCTTTTTAATGGGTGCCATAAAAGTAACAGTTGATCATAATCATCAGGAATTATGAGACTATGCACTGTTTTTCCAGTTAGTGAGAAAGTATTAAGTGCTTTTTTGTAAGAAGATAGGTTGATAGTGCGTGTCATGTTCTCAAAGGAACCAGCAACTAGATTTGGGAAGGAGTGACTGATACAGGGAATTGAGGAAATAAAATATTTCTCTTAGGGCTTCCTTGGTGGTGTCATGGTTGAGAGTCTGCCTGCTGATGCAGGGGATACAGGTTCGTGCCCCGGTCTGGGAAGATCCCACGTGCCACAGAGCGACTGGGCCCATGAGCCATGGCTGCTGAGCCTGTGCGTCCGGAGCCTGTGCTCTGCAATGGAAGAGGCCACAACAGTGAGAGACCCACGTATCGCAAAAAAAAAAAAAAATCTCTTAAAATAGGCAATGTGGACCCCCTATTCTCTTGTGATTTCTGTGGTGAAGGATATTAGAAATTAAATTCAAACTCTGATTACTTAAGTTTACTCTTGCTTAAAATTGCATAAAACATTTTGGCAACAGGTATACAACAATAGTGTATAGTACTTGAAAAACAAGAGATAAAGAATAAAGGTTAGAACAAGAAGATTGTTGAGCTATGCTGAAATTTTTACCTAATAAACTCTTTTGTAACATGTGGTGGGGTCATTAAATCCCCTCACCCCACAAAAAATAGCACACTGCTTTGTTTTTTTTTTTTTTTTTTTCTATTTTGTTTCATTCAATACAATTGTGGAAAGTTTTCAGAAATAGAAATCCTCTACATGAAAGAACAGATGAATAAACTGACTATATTTCTTATGGTGTTTGAAAGGTAACCAAAGCTTTTTGCACAAGCCAGTATGTGAATGAAGCACACACATACACATATACAAGTGAATTGTAAAGTCCAAGAAATTGATAGCAAATGGATCAGTTCTGCTAGTAAGACCATAACAAAATCATCTTCTCAGAGTTGAGGCTGTTGTTTTTTCATTCAAAGCATGCATCTCAGACCATCCCAGAAGTTTAAAATGAAATATACAGATTAAGCTGGGTGAAATGTTAATCGTGTAAAGCAAAACTGAAGGATTTAAGTTTCACACAGCAGTATGCACCATATGCATGTTAAATATTGAAAGATAAAGTTTCATCTAGCTAACTGAAAAATAGATATTGAATAAATTTAACATTAAGGAATATATAATTACAGTGATGCCCCCAAATATTTGATTTACTTAATGAAAAGCTGTTTAGCAAGATTAACTCTTACAATGGAGTGAATATTATTAAAGATCAGTTCAATATCATAATTTTTCTTTTATGTGTTCCACCTATCAAGACATCTTAAAAAAAATGGCAGCAGAACTGATTTACAGTAATCTTCCTAAAGTCAAAAATTTACAGTCCTCATATAAATAGTTTAATTAATATAAGCCCTTCTAAGACACTGAATGCTATAAAGAGAAACAGAACCATGTTCCAAAGTGCCATCAAACAGGTCCAAGTACACTTAAGTAATGAAAACTTAATTTGGTAGCAACAATAAGGTGGAAAACTATGGACCATATTAGTTACTTGCTATTTAGTTCAGGACCAAGTAGTGAAAAGCAGAAATGATAGAGCTCCCTACATATTATTAAATAGGCTGAGGCTAGTAAGTGTGCTTCATGTAGTATGGAAGTTAATTCAGGGTTCTCCTTCACATTTCGGGCATTTCCTTACTAGATAATGGAAAAGAATTCGGTAACATTATAAATCAGAGCTCATCTAATTGTATTTAATTCCAACTGCATTCAATAAATACGTTCTTCCTCATGTAGAAGCTTTAAAAGTCCTTAGAAAATTGTAAACAGATTGAAACATGTGAGAAAGTAATGTTTGATTTAATTTTGTTCCACCTACCTAAACCTACAGTTTACTTTGCCTACTAGAGGATTACATATCATTTTCATATGAAAAATATTACATGTTTAACTGACTACTACATTCTAGAAACACAGAGTGTATCATTGATAAAATAAACATTTTGGTTGCACACTTACTTTCCTGAAACAGTTATGTTAATCATGTTGTTTAATACTTTCTTTCAAATTTACATGGTAGGCAGAATTCTAAGGTGACTGCAAGATTTCTGCCCCCCCCTAGTGGACATTCTCTGTAATTTCATCCTATTAAGTGTGGGTGGATTCTGTGAATACAATAGCGTGTTTCCCTTGCTTAAATTACACTAGATGGCATAAGTAAATGGATTTTGCAGATGTAATTATAATCTCTCATCAGCTGACTTTGAGGTAATCAGTAGAGAAATTATCCTTGGCTGTGTTTGTGACATAATCAGCTAAGCCCTATAAAAGAGGCATTAGAAGTAAATATCAGGAAGCAGCAATAGACACTCCTCTGGGCCTTGAAACAACAACTGCCATGTTGTGGAGAGGGCCATGTGTCAGGGAATAATAGGTGATTTCCACAAGCTCAAGGCCTCAGTCTTAAAATTTAAGGAGCTGACAATAACCAGTGAACTTAGAAGAAAACTCTGAGCTTCAGATGAGTTTGCAGCCCTGACTGCCACCTTGATTTCCTGAAGCCTGGTGAAGACCCTGAGCAGATCATCCAGCCAAACAATGGCCAAGCCTCTGCCCTAAAGAATCTGAATCTTACTTTAAGCCACAAAATTGGTAATAATTTATTGCATAGCAAAGATAACTAAAACAACTCTTTCATCAAAAACAAGAAGATATTAATAGAGCAAATCATTCATGTCTCAGGGACTTCAGTAGGACATTACAGCAATAGATCATTATTGATGAAAATATAAATACTTTAGACTTTTGAGAACTCTGAATAAAATAGAAATAGAGGTTTACAAGTAATTTTTCCTGGGATTTAAACTGCATTTTCACTGATACTCATGAAATAATGGTCAGAATTCCAGAACATAAGTAAACATGATTTTTCAGTTTGGTGGTCTGTATAGGTGTACCCTAAATTTCTTCTAGAGTGTGTGAAAATCCCTAAATATTAACCAAAAATGTGTCTTTTAAGTATATACACAAAGCATGAAATACATAGAAGCAAACTGTACTCTCAGAAGCAGAAAAGGGAAAGCATTCAGCCATTCATGCATTTGCAAATCACCTTTAAATACTTACATATTTGACTGAATAAGGGCAATAAGGAAT